>NC_140080.1:38647511-39847511 GCF_964194135.1 Talpa europaea | reverse complement strand
AATAACACATGAAAGTGCTTGGCATTTAGTAAGACTTCAGAAAACAGTAACCACTTTGATTAGTGATTAGATTCAAAATTCTTATAAATAATCTGAATGATTATTTAACGCCCCCAAATCACAGTTTTCTTGTAGTTGATGATGGTCTAACCATACCTGTCCTGCTCACTTATCACAGGTTGTGTATTGCAATCCAATCTTCTAAGGAATGGAAGGATGTTTTGTTATCTTAGGCTCAATCAAATCCAGCATGAATTTTTCTGGTAGAGATCAAGTAGAAGTCTAGATAGGAAAACATCCTTAAAACTCCCTCTCCCCTTACCAATGTTGAATATTGTTCTTTTGTCTCTATTGTCTGCTTTTAGTTGGCACAGGGGCCCCAAGTGAAGGGGCGTTGCTTCGCGGCCTTGGGTTTGCAGCACACACCAGGGGCTCATGCTACAGTGGATGACAGACAGATACTAAGACTCACATTTTCTCCCCAAAGGCTTTTCTTCTTTCCCATTGTATTTCTTTCTACTGTATGCTTCCTCCATTTCTGTTTCCATTACCCAACATTTAGCTAAGTTCCTATATGTCACCTTTCCCCTCTTTGTCTACCCTTGGTTATAAGAGCACCAATATTCACTGATTCTTGTCTTGCTGTTTAGGAAATGGATCCATGGATAAATTAAGCTTACAGAGCTCAGGGTGATTTTTTTTTTTCTTAATCTGCAAAATGGAAATAGAAAATGTAAGTCAAGGAACTGTAGCAGGAATTAAATGAGCATTAAGTGTCCTTTTCAACAAGGAAACAAAGACCCATTCAACATAGCAGGCTGAGAATTGTCTCCTGTGCGCCCAGCCCATGGCCATCCCGTTGCACTTGACTCACCTGTGGACGATACGCTGGCTCTGCAGGTAGTCCAGGGCCAGGGCCAGCTCGCAGATGAAGAGCTTCACCGTGCCTTCCTGGAAGCGCACGTTCTGCTGCAGGTGATAGCGCAGATCTCCGCCCAGCAGGAGGTCTACCACCATGAACATGTCTTCCTCGTCTTGGAAGGAGTACCTGGAGCAGAATCAGTGGAAGAAATGTGTCCTATGCATTGACACACAAAAGAGTGCCCCAGCCCATGAGACTTGCAGATCAGAGCAGCTTCCGGAGCTAAGAGTTCAGGCTTGGGGAATAGATAGAGGGTCTGTCACTAGCTCTAGGACCTGAGGGCCTCAATTTGCACACATGTAAAATAGAAAGACTAAGAATATCTACCATATTTGATCATAGAAATGAATAAATGAGACAAGTCTATTTGATGTCATGCCTGGCTCACAGTAAGCACACACATCTGCTACTGTCTAAGAAAAGTCCTATAGCCCAGGGAATCACTACACCTGCTCATGTGTCATTAATGATCACCTCATAACCACACTTAGAGGTAACAGAAGCAAGCGCACAGTGCAAGGATAATTGCCCCCATCCTTGGGATGGAGAGGTAAGGAAAAGCTGTCACAGAGGTAAAACCCTGGTTAATTTTAAAGGATGATATCTCTGAGTGATTCCCCGGGCAGGCTCTGTTAGTCTGCATGACACTACTACGTCCATTAGCACCCAGGATACCACAATGATTATTCTTTTTCAGAAAGGAGGAAAGTGAAGTCCAACAAAGTTTAAGTAATTGCCACAAGCTCATGCACCAAATAAATGGTAGTACTAAAGAATTCTCCTGATTCAAAAGAAAGATTTCAGAGAGAAAAAATAGCATGCACTAAACTCAGTCCTGGGGAAGAACACTATGTGGGTGGGAAAGGAAAATCATTAGAATTTGCAGTCACAGGGATCTCCCTGGTGGTGCAAAGGGTTAAGCACAGCACTGTGAAGCTGTCTGCAGCCTCTGCAGCATGAGTTTGATCCGTGGCCTGCCAGGGAGCTACCCACATGGCACAGCAGACCTCTCCTGGCTCACCCTCTGCTCCCCTCAGCAGTATATTGCAGTCAGTCTGCCTGTTCTGTTCCCCACTCTGTCTCTGGTGTATCCTCTCACCCCCCACACCTCTGGCCTGTACCCCAGTTCTTATATGCATAAATAAATCTTTTAAAAAAAGAATTTGCAGTCACAACTGCACGATGAGGAAGCTTGAGCTGCAGAAGGCAGAGGGCCAGTCCCATGGTAGGTGCTTGGTCTAAGAAAGTAGACATGGAGAGACTTTGAAGGGTTTTAAGCAGGATGTACAATGTGACATAAGCTTCACAGTAGGAGTACAGCAAGGAGGGAACGGAAGAGGAAATGAGGCAGAGGAGAGTAGAACTGGCCTCTGCTGTTTGCAAAGAGCCTCCTGTAGCAGAAAGTGTGTTCCTGCAACTAGCATTTGTTTTGTTTCCCTCAAAGCATAGCTCTTCCTATCAACACTGTTTTGACATGTTTCTTTTGACATAATGTCAGTGAGATCACATTTTAAAGCTTTATTTGAATCAAAGAATTATGTGCAGTGCCCAGGAATGCAAACCAATTTCTAGTGACAAATTCTTTGCTTAGGAAATAATTGCCGGAAATCAATGATGGGAGAACTGTACTTAGCACAGTTTTTTTTTTTTCTTTTCATAATGATCATTGTGTTGAAGGAGAAAGAGGGACCTGCAAGCCAAAGAAAAAAGAGAAATTCACTGAAGCATTAATCTGAGATAGTGACATTCTAATGAAGACGAACGGTCCTGTTTAGTTGTTCAATAAATGCAATTTTGTTTACTGCTGAAGACTGATGCACACAGAAGGTATCAGAAATTAAGCCCTTGGGGAGGTGACTTAGACAGAAACATGGGGTGTGCATTGTAACACTATGAGAACACATCCTGCTGTTATCTCCTGGAGAAGGGACTCATCTCTGCCATGCCATGACTTACGTGCTCACCCTATGGCTTCCTGAACAGCAGGAAAGGTGCCTGCACCTGAATTGTTTGGTTCACAAATTCCCCCAGTGGCACCACTACAACTTTCATTCCTCGTGCTTTGCATGTCTTTCAGTAAGCAATAAATTCCTGTGTAATCATGCCTGGACCTGTGGCCCCCTGTGCTCAGCTAAAATCACAGAAGCAGAATTAATCACAGCTCAGGGGACCTGAGCAAGTCCCTTTTATAGGGGAACCAAATAAGGGACCAGGAAAAAAATAACAATAACAATAACAATAACAATAATAATAATTAACAGGTAACCATAAATCAGAGACATTCCGCGAGTTAGGGGAAGGAAAAGGGATCAAAAGAGGGGAGATGGTGACAGTGTACGGGTGAACTGGTGGTAGGTATTTTATGGTGACTACACAATGATGTAAAAGATATAAATAAAGGGGTCTCCCCAGTGGCACAAGCGGTTAAGTCGCAGCACTATGAAGCAGTCCTTAGCCACAGTAGCACAAGTTCAATCCCCACCCAGGGAGCAA
Organism: Talpa europaea; assembly: GCF_964194135.1. NCBI lineage: Eukaryota > Metazoa > Chordata > Mammalia > Eulipotyphla > Talpidae > Talpa > Talpa europaea. The sequence goes on along the minus strand of NC_140080.1, from coordinate 39,844,096 downwards.
CCCACATGGCACAGCAGACCTCTCCTGTCTCATCCGATCCTTCCCTCAGCAGTATATTTTGTCAGTCTGCCTGTTCTATTCCCCACTCTGTCTCTGGTGAATCCTCTTACCCATCCCCACCCCCTGTATCTCTGGCCTGCACCTCAGCTCATGTATGCATAAATAAATAAATCGTTTAAAAAAGATATGAATTAAAAAAATAAATTAAAAAAAATAAAATCACAGAAGCAATGACAGCTCAGGAGACTGAGCAAGGTCGTTTGGGATCATTGGCAAATGGGATATGTATGGGTACCTAAAAGGAAGAAGAGATCGCTGACTATAAACGCTATCCAGATGCCAGTGGCAACAGCCTCACATACTGGGTTAGCGCAGAGAAGCTTTGGCCCAATCCAGGGTACCCAAATCCTGTACCCAAACCTGGGTACAGGGCACAGGACTACTCTCCTGTGGCCACATTTAACTCAAAGGGGGACCAGTAGTTTTATTAAATTCACCCTGAATGAATGAACACAATTTTTTTTTGAAACTTGGATGAAGCTATTTTTATTCAGAGAACAGACAGATTAAGGTGCCAGTCACAGCAAGTTAACAACAGTGTTCGGCCATGCAGGGATTAATAATCAAAGAAAGAAGAGGCAGACAAGAGGCAACACGCTTTCCTTGCCTAGTACAAGTGTACATTTAATTGAGGAATCAAGTTTGGCTGCTAAAAATCATCTTTTTGCTTCAGAACATCAGATCTGAAGTGCCCCTATTGCATATATTAAAGCATCAGAGGAGGGAAGATGAAAATTTTGTTTTTTAGAACTATATATCCTGCAAGATATCGTTTGGTGCCCAATAGAGTTTGGTGATAACTGGAAGATGCAAATTCATATCATCATGTGATTTTCTTCAAAAATCAAAGAGGAAGCGCCTCCTTTCACCTCACTTATTTATCACATAGACTCATATTGCATCTGTAATATGCTATATCATGGCTTATTTAGGTCTTAGTTGACAGCTCCAAAATTAGTATGTCTGATCCCACTGTACGTGAAATACATTGCAAACTGTGCTCAGTAAGAGAGCAGGAAAATAACAGAAGACCACCACCTGAGTGTACCCCATCAGGTTGTAGCGGTAGAGAAGGGGGCTATTTTCTCCACCTCTCTAAGGTTTTTGGGCTGGTGGAACAGTGAAGTCAATATCAGACCAATTAGTAGGAAAAAAAGAACAAATTTCATTACAGATGTATGGAGAATCTAGGCAGATATAGATTCTAAAGCCAGTGGGGCAAATGAAGGTATATGTCCTGAGCTAAAGAATGGAATAGGGGCCCTGGGTTTCAAGGAAAGAGGAAGGGGCTCCTATCATGATGAGAGGATGACTGGTATGGAGGACCACAAGCTCTGTAATTAGATGTCTGCCCTGCTATATAGATAGATTTCTTTGATAGAAATGTTATCTCTGCTAAAATTCCTGATTCTGGCTAACAAACCCAATTTTTAACTTTTAAATAGTTAAAGTGGCAGTCAAAGATTCTCATGAGTCTAGAGGACCTCAGTTAACCTTGGCTCGAAATAATTCACCTGCCAAAGTGACATGTCTTGAGGAGGCCTGTCCTTTAGAGTTTGGCTGATACCATTCAATTGCGTTTCCACAGCTTTTTCTGTATAATCTTGGACCTCTCCATTCTATATCCAGAAGTAGTAATTTCAAAATGTGAGTTATGCTCTCTAGCCTTGGCAAACCCTTCATCTCTTTCCACAGTCTATGGGACCTTCCACAGTCTGCCCTTTGCTTTTCCAAACTCATCTTGTCAACGGCCAGCTATGTCTCGCCAGCTTTAGGAAACTGACATGGCGTCACCTGAGCCTGCACCCACACACTATTTATCTTTCAGTCTCAGCCAAAGTGTTATCTTTCCTAGAGAGGTTTTTAATACCCTATGTTAAGTCAGGTCTCTCTGCTACCTACAAGCCCGTAATCTTACTCCAAGAATCTATCATCATTTGAAAATAGTGCAATTACAATTTGAAATCATGTACTTTTGATAAACTGCTTTCTTTTTTTTTTTAAATAATAAATTTTATTTTTATATTCCCCCATACAATTGCAAAAGCCCCATTCTGACCCCAATCCTTCCCCTCCCGCCCCCCACCCCCCAAAAAGTGTCTCTGGTTCATAGTTTTTTGTTGATTTTGATTTTCACTTTCTTATATTCATTTTCCTGGTCCCTTATTTAAGTTTTCTAAATTCCTGCTATGAGTGAGACCATCCGGTATTTTTCTTTTTCTTTCTGGCTTATTTCGCTGAGCATGATCCCTTCCAGCGCCATCCATGTTGCTGCAAATTGCATGTGTTTATCTTTTTTGAATGCTGAGTAATATTCCATGGTATATATGTACCACATCTTCTTGATCCAGTCATCTATTTTTGGGCATTTGGGTTGTTTCCAAAGCTTAGCTATTTGCTTTCATTTCTACTACACCATCAGGATGCAGGCCATTTACTCACCCCGACTCCTCAGTAAAAATAAATAAATAAAAAGCACTACCCCTACAAATAAACTATAGAAAATTAATACTTTTCTATAATTAATGTAAATTAATAAATGAACAAATGGAGGAGAGAAGCAAGGCTAAAACACAAGTTTGGGGTAGGTCTGAAATAAATTCCCTAGGTTCTATTTTTAGAACCTAGCATGGTTACCAAGTACATTGAAAGAAGTCTCAGGGGGGAGCTGCCCCATGGAGGGCTTGAGACAGATCTGAATCTGAATGTCAGAAAAGATCTAAAATACTTTCAGATGCAGTGGTTTTCAAATTGGGGCTCCTAACTACTAGTAATGGGGATTGAAATCAGTTTGGTTAGTTGGGACAAGCACTTTTTCTAAAGAAACAGATTGAATAATATAGAAAACGTGCGATTAACCTGTAAAGCTAAACATTGTTTGCAAACTTCTGTTTCTGTGAATGTAATCTCGGCCTCTGAGTGTAGCTACTGTGTTAGGAGGAAATATATATATCTTCTGTGGGTGGCAGTAAAAAAAAATAAATAAATAACATGACAGTAGGGGAAGCTGCCTATCGCAGAGCTATTGCATCAAATCCTCCTTCAGATTCTTCCTGAGCACTGTCAGTTCTGATATCCCCACTGAGCAGAGCAAGGGAAATGAATGAATAAGTATGGCATCTAAAGGCTGCTGGTTTTGGAGGAAAAAACATTGGCAGATTCATCAAAGAGAAACACACTTAAAGATAATGTACATGAAGAAGACATAGGCTTCAGATAGAACTGGATTTAGTGTCATCTGTGAATTTGGAGAAAGAATTTTTTCCCTTACAGGAAACTGGGTCTCAGAGGACATATGTACATTGGGAATAATTTTATGTATCATGTGGCAAAGCATAAATCAGATATAATTTTTGTAAAGTAATTAGCACAAAGCACGACACACAATGTAGCAGTAAAGAAACTGGTCCTGGAGTCAGGCTGCTTCTATTCCCTGCTCTTTCCCTTAACCTCTTTGTAACTGGAGTAAGTTCTCAAAATCTTCAGCATTCCCCACATAATGGTACACACTGCAGAGGACTTTTGGGATGACTAAGTGACTTTGCACACATAAAGTGCTTAAAAATAGTGCTGGAAGATAGTATACAAAGGCAAGTATTAACTATCATAATAACTATTTTCTCCTTACAACCATGAATATAATACTGCTCTGCTATTGGCAGAAATACTTGTTGCATGCAGCCTCACTGGTGGCGCAAGGGGTTAGGCACAGCACCGTGGAGCTATATGCAGATTCTGCAGCATGAGTTCGATCCCCGACTAGCCAGGGAGCAGCCCACATGGCACGGCAGACCTCTCTTGACTTGCCCACTGCTCCCCTCAGCAGTGTATTTCAGTCAGTCTGCCTGTTCTGTTCCCCACTCTGTCTCTGGTGAATCCTCTCACCCCCTGCACCTCTGGTGTGTCCCCAGTTCTTGTGTGCATCGACAGATAAATCTTTAGAAAAAAAAGAAATATTTGTTGTATTCAGTTATTCCTTTACATGAGATAATTGCATGAAGATATTTATTTATTATCATAATCAACATGCTTCCTATTAATGAGCTCTTCCTATGTGTCAGAACCATGCTGAGTACTTTATACGTATCAGTGCATTTAATGTTCTACAAAGCTATGGATAAATAATGTCATTATCCCCATTTTTACCAATCAAGACATCAAGATTAATCCTCAGGAAAATGAGCAAACCAAATCTATCAGTATATGAAAAATATATATACTGTGACCATATAGGATTAATACCCTGAAAATCAATTAACATACTAATGGAATACAAGATGAAACACGATCATCTCAGTAGATACAGCTAAGGCATTTAACAAAATAGAAGATTATGCATGATAAAACCTCTAAAACTTGGGATAGAAGGGAGCTTTCTCAATCTGATTAAGGGCCTCAATGATAAATCCTACAGTAAGTATCAGAGACAGTGGGGGAAAGAAGGAATTGAAGGCTTTCCCTCTGAGATCACAAACAAGGCAAGAACACCTGCTCTCACTTCTGTTCAGTAGATACTCTAACCTGCATAACTAACAAAAACAAAAACAAAATCACATTGGAAAGGGGAACGTAATTACAGACAATATGATTGTACATAGAGAAAATCATAAGAGAACCACAAAAACAATCTGAACTAAAAACAACAGCAAGGTTGCAGGATACAAGATCAGTATACAAAAATAAATTCTATTTTTCTATGCATGCAATGAGCAATTTGAAAATTCAAGTAAGAACACATTTACATTCACAAAAGTATCACAAATAATAACATGGGAATAAACGTAGCAAAGAAGTACAAGACTGGTACACAAAATTATAAAATTTTGCCAAACAAAATGAGGCAAGATCTAAATATTTGGAGGAACAGTACACCTGCATGGGTTGGAAGACTCAGATAATGTTAAGGTCTCAATCCTGTCCACATTGATTGATAAATCAATGTAATCCCTCTCAAATTTCCAACAGACTTTTTGTTTTGACCTAAATTAACAAGCAATTCCTAAAAAGTTTAAGGAAATGTAAAACATTTAGAATAATCAAAATAATTTTGAAGTAGAAAAAACCAGAGGACTTTCATTGTCCAACTTTGAAATGCACTATAAAGCTATACACTCGAGGACTGTGTGGTGTGGGCAGAAGGATAGGTAAAAGGAAGGGAATTAAGAGCCTAGAAATAAATTTTTATGCTTAATTCATTTCAGACAATGTGCCAGGAAAGGATAATTGGCTTAATGAGTGCTGGGGCAATTAGATATCCATCTCTGAAAGGGTGAATTTCCACCCAATACACGGCACAAAACTCAACAGGTCAAAGCCCTAAATGTGAGGTCCTAAAACTGAATTATGCTAATGATTGTTCCACTCATAAAGACCATTATACCACACACTTGAAAGAGGTAAATTTTATGTGTAAAATATACTGCATCATGACAAAATTGTGATAAAGATGACATTGAAGATAGGAAAGATGATTGTGGTGTAGGGAGGTGAAATGTTTGCTCAAGAATCACCTGTTAGGAAGTTGTGGGACCAGAACTGCACCTCAAATCACACACAACACCCAGGTTGTGTACACAATGACCAGTAAAGTTCACAAGACAAAAACCAGTTTATAATAAATGTCTGCCAGGGAGTGAGATAATTATTATTATTTTTTAAAATATTTATTTATTTATTTATTTATTTATACAAGAACCAGGGTACAGTCCAGATGTGCGGGAGGGTGAGAGGATTCACCAGAGACAGAGCAGGGAACAGAACAGGCAGACGGATGAAATAAACTGCTGAGGGGAGCAGTGGGCGACACAGGAGAACTCTGCCTCCCCATGTGGGACCCTCACTGGCTGGCTGGGATGGAACCAGACGCTGCAGAGGCTGCTGACAGCTTCACAGCACTGTGCTAAAGCGCCTGCGCCACCAGGGGAGGCCCGAGTGAGGTAATTATTTAAATACCCTTCAATCCAGTCCTCAAGATTCATTTGCATGCCTCCTAGGTGGTCTCAGAGCAATGGTGGGACATTTCTGATCCTGAGCCAGGGTCTCCCTGACAGAACTTTTAAGCTTTCAGCATTTTTAAGAGCCAGGGTTGTCCTGTGCACTAAAGTGATAGAACAAATTAATCTGTTTTCAAATGCTGAACAGGGAGTGATCAGAACAGCCTTTTCACAGTTTAGGCAAAGTCTTAGCTTTGAGAAAAGATCCTTGATGAAAGGGCAGAGAGCAGGTCAGGTAGGTTGTCCAATTAGTTGAGCACAAATCTGAATTTTACAAACTTTCTCTGGAACAATGGCCTGTCATATTTTGTCTTCTGCGATTCTGTAGTGCTTCTCTAAAGTGTCTCCAGTGTGAACTTCACACACACAAAAAAAAGTATTCATTTTCCTTATTAATTTTCTAGGACAACATAGAAATTCCAATGTTTGCAAAAATCCTATTTCAACAGTTTATAAAAATTGTCTCCTATGGTTACGAGGTTACTGGCTTGGATAAAATGGAGCCAAGTGGAAACCCAGTCCAAACTCTCTCTGCTATAAATGGTGAGAGAAAGAATTTGCGATCTTAACAAGCGGATATGACTTCCACTCATTCATGTACCAGAGTGAGAACATTTCCATCAAAGCTGGAGGCTACTATAATGAGCTCTCCTGTAATTTGTGGAGGAAGGGCAGGATGGGAAAGTTCCTTTGAGTACAACTTCCAAATATCTCTTTAAGATATACGTGGTTTATGGGCCTCCCTGGTGGCACAAGGGGTTAAGACACAATCTATGAAGCTCTCTGCAGCCACTGCAGCACCAGTTTGATCCCCAGCCAGGGAGCTACCCACATGGCATAGCAGACCTCTCCTGACTTGCCTGCTGCTCCCCTCAGCAGTGTATTTAGTCAGTCTGCCTGTTCTGCTCCCCACTTTGTCTCTGCTAAATCCTCTCACCCCCCTGCACCTCTGACCTGTATACCCCAGTTCTTTTATACATAAATAAATAAATTTTTTAAAAAAAGATATATGTGGTTTATAAGCCTATAATTTCACTGCTAGGAAATTCATTATGGATTCACTTGAAAAATTATACCAACATGTACTCATAAGTATATTCATTACATCATATAAAATCCAAACAATCTGCATGTCTGTCTATAAGGAAGCATCCAAGTAAATTACTGTAATTCATGCTATGGATTATCAGCTATTTTGAAAAATGAGATCATGCTCAGTGAAATAAGCCAGAAAGAAAAAGAAAAATACTGAATGGTTTCACTTATAGCAGGAATGTAGGGGATCCAAATAAGGGATCGGGGAAAAAAAAGCAATTATAATAAAGTAAAAATCAAATTCAACAGGCAACTATAAACCAGAGACATTCTGCAGGGGGTGGGGGTGGGGTAGGAGGGAGTTGGATCAAAACAGGAGTGGGACGAGCACAAGGGACTATGGTGATGGTACACGGGTGAATTGGTGGTGGGAATTCCACAGGGACTATACCAGAGATGATAAAGCACACATTGTATAAAAATGAAGAACATTGTAAAATATATATAAAAATTTTTTTAAAAGATTTTAAAAAATTGAGACATCTAAATTCTAAGATAAAAAGAATTTCTGAGCTGTTCTATAATGAAAAATGAGGAAGAAACAATGTTTATGTGGAAGCTTAATGTACCTGAAATAATGTTAGAAAAGGACATACACAGGGCCTCTGTGGAGGCCTAAGGGTTAAGTCTCAGCTCTGCCACAGAGACTGCCTGAGTTCAATCCTGAGCCAGGGAGCCACCTATGTGGTGCAGCAGACCTTTCCTGTCTCGCCCGCTGCTCCCCTCAGCAGTGTATTTCAGTAGATCTGCCTGTTCAGCTCCCCACTCTGTCGCTGGTAAATCTTCTCATAGCACCTTCCTTTCCCCTCCATGCCTCTGGCCTACACCCAGTTCTTCTATGTAAAAATAATAAAATATTTAACAAGAAAACAATCTTTAACCACAAAAGGAAAACAAACATATTAGACATGTAAGCTGCTACATGCATAACATTTTTCTGAAAATAAGAGAACCAGTTATCTAAATGCTAAGATTAGAAATAATTTTATTTATGTATTTATATTTCAAAAGCCTCGCATGACAGAGATATTCCCTTCTAGTCTGATAGAACTACCATATCTTATCTCATCAGGAAAGGAACATAGATGAGTCCATTTTTAATCTAAAAATGATCTAGACTAGTAGTTGGCATCAAATACATGATGTTCACATTTCCTTGGTTGTTCTGTAAGTTTTCCTATTTTGAAAAGAACTTTTATGCACTGTTTGGAGGCTGTAAATGTATTATGACAAGATCTACACATTGTCCTTGCTTTATATGCCTTTGAATTTTTTTTAATTCTATGATCCTTGACCTTCTCTTCTTTTATTCTTAGTAATACTTTGTTGAAGGAACCAAATTATTTTTACTATCGCATTTCCACAGTCTGAATTTTGCTGACTGTATTCATGTCACATCTTTCTTCGTGATCTACAGTTCTCTACATTTCATGACAATGGGAGAGGGGTATATCTCAGGGCTGGCTCAAATTCAAGTTGTATTGTTGAGGGGAGGAGGCAAAACTATCTCAAAGTGCTGTGTACTTTGATGAGGAAGTATATAATTAATAAGTCTATCTTGTCCAGGTGAAGACATGGACAATCATGTGAATGCCCGGATCCAAACATTCCTTAATGTTTTTAACATTTAAATTCTGTCATTGGTCCTTTATGTTTCTTTTAATAAGAGAGGCTTTATGATGAGTAGCTGACTTCCATGCATTTTTAGTATGAGTATTAGTATAAGTAGCTGACTTCCATATATTTTTAGTTACTTTTTTAGTTCATATAGGAAAGGTAGTGTAAGACTTTCCTTAACACTTTACAAAATGACTTGCTGGTTTCTGAGAATCTGCCAAAAGCAGTCAATATATTTTTAAAAATTATAATGAACTCCTTGGTTTGATGTTATCATCCTTACTCATGCTTAATTATGATGTCCTTTCTTTGGACGGTGGGAACATGAAGTTGAATTAGGTATTATTCTGACAAGTACTTGGCAAGTTTTCACACATTTATGACTTTCTGATGTGAAAAGTTGCTCCTGAAAATCTTGTACATCCCCCCCTTTAGGGTGTCTGTGTGATAGAAGGATTTGTTGCATTCAGGTTGTCATTATTACTAGATATTTCTAGTGGAGAGGACTAGAGAGAGATATTTGACTTAGATATAATGTCTATATATATGCACAAGTGTAATTTAAGACGCATACATCCTAAGTTCATAATGGTACTTTCAACTTGTATTTAAGACTACAGAAATTCTTAATCTTGTCAAATTATGCCTGTAACTCCTTTTCCCTCACTGAAAAATCCTCAATGGCAACAACAAAAATACTTATTTGCTTGATCCTACCACAGTCCTAGAATAGCAATGTTAGCATGATCTCTAACAATACCATTTCTGAAAACACCTTAAGATATTTTTGCAGGGCCTCCCTGGTGGTGCAGGGGTTAAAGTCTCAGCCCTATCAGCAGCCACTGTGGCAGGAGTTCGATCCCCAGCCAGGTTGTTGACCGATATGGTACAGCAGACCTCTCCTGTCTCACCAGCTGCTCCTCTCAGCAGTGTATTTCAGTAGATCTGCCTGTTCTGCTCCCCACTCTGTCGCTGATGAATCCTCTCACCACCTGCACCTCTGGCCTACACTCTAGTTCTTGTATGCATACATAAATAAAAATAAATCTTTTTTTTTTTAAAGATATATTTGCTGGTGGGTTTTTTTGTTTTTTTTGTTTTTTTTTGTTTTTTGCCATGGGGGACATCCCACTAGGGATGTAAGTAATGTTACTATCTGAAAATCACTTGTAACAGTTCATTTCCTGTGGTTACATCATAAACTGGACAAATACTTGAATTCATTTGTTTTCTTTTACACCCCATTTTGGGGGATTGTATTTAAATTTCATTTTATAGTTATTAAAATACTTTCAAAGTCAAATCTACAAAACAAGGTGAATTTTATCTCCCCCTCTGTCTTCTCTGATTCTTCCATTCCTCAGTAATATCTTAAAATCTTCTAAATTGTGCTAAAATATTTGAAACAAATATGTCATTATACAATATGGCAAGAGCTGTGAAAGGAAAGTGCAAGGGACTTTAAGTAAAATGAATAAAACCCCACAATCTATACAATGAGAAAGATTGTGGATGAGCTTTTAAAATTATACATAACAGGTCATAGATTATTTTCCTGGTGTTCTGATGACTTTCCTCAGGCCTCATCTTTCTCTGAATAAAACTCTGAATGCTATTTTGTAGATCTGTCAATTCATCGGTACTCACTCTGGAGATGTTATTTATGAAGTTTCTCATGGGAAACTTTGGCTATTATTTCTACAGAATCTCCTGAGGTAATTACCCTAGATAATAAAACAGCTGGTAAACAGGCAAAGGGGAATAACAATATCTTACTACCCATTTCAAAGAAAGGGCAAGACACAAGCTCTGATGATAAGGAAGAACCGTTAAGTCAGGGTAGTACCTCAACAGTTTATCAGGGATCCGGTAAAGAGAAAACAAGATGTTAAAAGTTTTTGTGCTTCATGAGAATCACAGAACAACTGTAGAAAAATAATTGAAGTCAGATGAGTTTGGGTCATTGATGGAATTGCGAGTGGCCACTTGGATTCAGAAAGTAACTGGGCAGGGGTGATGGGAGAGATCCTGGATGTGCTGAGTCACACATTTCTTTTTTCCACTCTCCACTGTCATCTTCTGTTATTGACCCTGACCAAGAGTCCCTCAGCCAAGCAACAGCATGGTCACTAAGAACACAGACTCTGGAACAAGCTATGAGGTTAGATCTCAGCTCCATCGCTGATTAGCCTTGGGCAAGTCACTTAACCTCTCTGTGCCTCAGTTTCCTCATCTGCAAAAGAGTGATACGTTAACAGTAATTCCTACTTAATAGGGTTATAGTGAAAGATTAATCCTAGAGCGCACAAACCAGTAGATGGAATTCTGGAGGCTTGTGAATTTGAACAGGGATATTAATGACATCCAAACACATCCTTTTTTCAAAGTTAAGGTGTTCTTGATCCTCTTATGAGATCTTACTTAATGCATCAAGGGGCAAAAAAGGCACTTTTATTATCATATAATTTTTTATTGTTTCGGCAAGTGCCTCAGTACATTCTGTTTCCCTAGTTATCCTATGTATTCTATTTTATGCAATTAAATCTTAATCTGAAAGGGCTTGAGAGGCACCACTAAACTGCCAAAGGGCACTGGGGCTCAGAAAAAGTACTGAATCCTTGAGTTGAAACATCTGCCAAGTACTTACAATCATTGCTGGCACAGAATAATCATGATGTTTGCATTCACTATTCTTTTTTTATTTTTTAAAGATTTATTTATTGATGCATATAAGAACTGGGGGACAGGCCAGAAGTGTGAGGGGGTGAGAAGATTCACCAGAGACAGAGTGGGGAACAGAACAGTCAGATTGACTGAACTATACTGCTGAAGGGAGTAGTGGCTGAGACAGGAGAGGTCTGCTGCACCATGTGGATAGCTCCCTGGCTGGGGATCCAACTTGTGCTGCAGTGCCTGTGGGTAGCTTTATAGGTTGCATCTTAACCCTTATTATTATGCTATTTAATTCCACAATAACCTAAGAGGTAAAAATATGGCCATTAGCATCTCTTAGAATGTGTGCTTAAGAGAGCATGAGTTTTGTCTGTTCTCTTCATTATGCCTCCCTCAACCTAAAATGTGCACAGTGCATTGCAGACACGAAGGTGTGCATGGCACACAGGAGACTTTCAATGAGGACACCAGGGTTTGGCGAGGTGGAATAAGGTGGCTGCAGTCATCCAGCACCAAGTCCTCAGGTCTGGTGCAAGAGGTGCCAGGACTGGATGATTCATACATTTTGATTGTTCCTGTCTCCTGAGTGGGTAAAGTGGAAACACAGAAAACTCATCTGGCACAGGATGTCATCTGCCCTTTGCCTCTCCAGCCAGAAAGGCAATTTATTTCCTAACTGACCATGCTGTATCAGTGGTGGAATTTGGGGAGGGGAGAGAATTTCCCAGCACTGTTACCAAATACAGAGATTCTAACATTGCCCTTCACATGCTCATCCCCAAATGCACCCCATGTCCCTTCACCTGACTAGTATCTACAGGCAAATTAAACCAATTGTATTTTTAGAATTTTTAAAAAAAAATTATACAAGAACCAGGGTACAGGCCAGATGTGTGGAAGGGTGAGAGGATTCATCAGAGACAGAGTGGGGAACAGAATAGGCAGACTGATGAAATACACTGCTGAGGGGAGCAGCGGGTGAGACAGGAGAGGTCTGCTGCACCATGTGGGATTCTTGCCAGCCGGCCAGGATCAAACTTGCGCTGCAGAGGCTGAGGACAGCTTCATAGCACACTGCTCGACCCCTTGTACCACTAGGCCCGTTTAGAAATGTTTTGACCTTTCCTGCCCTAACTCTGCTATCCAGCGCTCTGGACATCCAGAATCCTCTGATATTTACAACTCTACCACGGAAGCAGGTCTCGGCATATAACGTTGTTCTTAAACTGGAGTCTAGTAGTCACAAGTGGGGATTTTGTTTTGATAAAATGTTATTATTGATCTTGTTATGTGCGTCTTTACTTTTCTTGATTTTGCAGTTATATGTAATTTTTTCAATTTTGGTTTTAGAGTTTTATAAGTAATTTACATATATAAGTGACAATGAAATTATATGTTAACACTGAGGATCTTAGAGGATTTGGGGGGGCATGAGAATTGAAATCCAGACCTGCAATAACTTTCAGGTTTGGGCAAGAAATTGAATTGAACTTCACATCTTTGGCTTACTCATGTCTATAAAGGAAAAATGCTAATTCCTATATTATAGGCACTAGAGTTTGACTTTTAACATTTTAAAAGTATGCTTTTCAATTTCTCAAACTTTGTTACAGTGAGGATACTGCTCCTAGTTAAACTCCAATCCTGATAAGATACCCCTAAAAGCTTTAAAATAGAAACAAAAACGAACTAGCATCTGTTAAGTACAACCTAAGGAGAAAACCACAAAACTATGTTGATTTTGGCCTCCCTGGTGGCCTAATGGTTAAGTCTCAGCACTATCAGTGCTATCGCCTGAGTTCAATACCTGACCAGGGAGGTGACCCATATATGGCACAGTAGACCTCCCCTGTCTTGCCTGTTTCTCCCCTCAGCAGATCAACAGAACAAAGATTAGATGATTTAACTAACAGAGGGGTTACTGGGGTCCAGTAGGGAAAAACTCTTCAACAGATGATGTTGGGTTAATAGATAGCCATGTGGAAAAAAATGACTCTTGATGCTGCAGTATAGATGTAAATGCAAAAGCTGAAACAGCAAAGCTTCTAGAAGACAGAACAGAACATTTTCACCTGGCATCAGCAAAGAATTCCTAAACCGGACACAGAACGCACCATCCATGAAGGAAGAAATTGATAAATTACACCACATTTAAATTCGAGGTTTTCAACTGTAAAAACAAAGAAACAAAACCAATACCGTAGCCAGAGTGAAAAGGTAAGAGCAAATAATTTCTATCCCACAAAGGTTTTGGATATAAAAGATTTTCTCATTAACAGATCAATGCAAAAAAGTAGCAACCAATAAAAGGATGGACAAAAATCCAAGCTCTTTTCAAAAGAGAATTCCAAATGGCAATGGCCAGTAAGCATACAAAGATATGCACAGACTTGTCAGTGACTGGGGAAATCAAAGATAAAATCACAATGAGATCCACAGCATGCATTTACTGACAATGGCCAGTGTTGGTGAGGCTGGAGAGCTACTTGAATTCTCATACATTGCTGACATGAGTATAAATTGATACAGCCTTTCTGGAAAACTGTTTGCCAACTAAACCTGGATAAATCCTACGATCCAGTGATTTTGTTCCTATACTCCCAAGCATAACTTCTTTAATACAAACTAGAATGATAACAGTCACACTATTTGTAAATGTCTCAACCTGGAAACAACCCGAATGTCCACAAATAGTAAAATGTATAAATAAACCATGGCATTTTCACACAATAGAGTATAATAAATGGCAATACGTGAATGCCACTGTGATAATGTGAAGGAATCTCAAAACACAGAACAATAATTTTGCACCATGATCCCCACCGAGAGAATAAAATTACTTTCCATTTTCTTATCAAGCCACTCTTTTGATCTCTTGTCCCCATTTGGAGTCAATTCTTGTAAAGTCTCAATATCTATATCCTCCCAAGCCAGTGATCCGTTAATTGTCTCCTTGTTGCCATCTCAAAGTAGTTTGCACTCTTTCCTTTCGGCAACACTTTTCTTTCTAGATGCCACATTTCTTTCAGGATGCCACATCTTTCTGACTTACCTCTAGCTTGTTGGCTCACTTCCTGCCTATTTCATCCTTGTCTGGATCCTAAGCCTCCCCTCTCTATCAGAACTATAAGAATACCCCAGGCATTTATTGCTCAACTCCTTTCTTCTATATGTAGCCAATCTCTCTCCAAAGCTGCTCCTTTGAAATCCTTGTCTTAAATAGCTTTGTTTTTTAAAAGATTTATTTATTTTACCCATGCATACAAGAACCAGGGTACAGGCCAGATTCACGGGAGGGTGAGAGGATTCACAAGAGACAGAGCGGGGAACTGACGAAGTACACTGCTGAAGGGAGCAGCGGGCGCAACAGGAGAGGTCTGCCGCGCCATGTGGGACCCTCGCCGGTTGGCCGGGATCGAACCCGCGCTGCAGAGGCTGCGGACAGCTTCACAGCTCTGCGCTCAACTGCCTGCGCCACCAGGAGAGGCCCTTAAATAGCTTTTATAGGCCAATGAATCCCACATTTGTGTTTTATTGGACTTCTCTTTGGACCCTGGACTCTCACTCTATGCTCATAATTCACCACCTTTCAACAGCTCTATTTGACTATGATGCAGCTCAAAATTCACACAGCAAAGAGGTTTTGATTTTCACCATGAATCTGCTTCTCTCAGATCTCCATAGTCATTCACCAAGTCACTCAGACCAACAAACTAGGTGTCATTTATTTAATTCTTTCTTCTAGCCAACGGCACCATGTTTTCTGAGCAAAGTCAATTGGAATCTCTCCTGGGACTCTGAGTGGGTAACACAAGGCAGGGAAATTGGTTGATGCTGATTCATCCCCTCTGACATAGGCTTAAGAGCCCTTCAACGAGGGCCTCCCCTGGTGGTGCAGCAGTTGAGCGCTGGGCTGCGAAGCTGCCTGCAGCCTCTGCAGCGCAAGTTCGATCCCCGACCACTGGCGAGGGTCCCACATGGCACAACAGACCTCTCTTGCTGCACCCGCTGCTCCCCTCAGCAGTGTACTTCATCAGTCTGCCTGTTCTGCTCTCTGCTCTGGCTCTGGTGAATTCTCTCACTCTCCCATGCTTCTGACTGTACCCAGTGCTTGTAGAAATAAATTAATTAATTAAAAAGGAAAAAAAAAGAGCCTTCAAAGAGTGCCTGCTACCTGCATTCTCAGAACTGCTCTGTGCCACGCCTTTCTGAGACCTGCTCCTCTAGTTTTACTTCTGAGGCTATACGCTATAACCTATTCTCCAAGGAAATTTTCAGCTTAAATATTCTAATAGCTTCTTGTGTCGTTTGCAGTAAAGGAACCCTTTCTAACATTGATGAGTAAATGAATAAATGGATGTCTGCATTATCAACACTCAGTTTCCTGTCTGCTAATGCATCAATCAGTTGCTCTACAACTATTATGGAAAAATCACTGCATACCAGTCACACAGTAACACTGTTCTCTGCTAAGTTTTCCTTCAGGGACTGCTGCCTCTTCCTCCTCCACCTATCCAAGCTCATCTGGGCTGGACCCGGGTGATTTCTTCATATGACAATACTGAATTATTCCAGATAAACTTTCCTCCTCTAGATCCTTAATTTAATCACATGTCTTCCTAAAATAATGTAGCTGGACATTAGTGAAAGTAGTGAGGGCAGATATTTGTCAGGGATACCAGTTTGCAATGAGAGGAGTCCAGTGAAAACTGACCTCAGCTCTGATTTGTACAGGTGAGGGCATTTAAAAAGAGGGAAGAGAAAATAAGGAGCGAATGAATGGGGACCCTTAGAGTCAGGGAGATGAAAATTTATAGTAAGTAGGAAGGGGACTGGTCCTTGAGAAACTCACAAGGGTTTGTTAACTGGTACGAAGCAAAGTTAGGCTCCCCCCATCTTCAGAGGGAGCTAGAATGGTAAATTCTTTTGGCAGCCTGGAATTTTCTCAGGCAGGCACTTTTAAGGGGCTAGGATCCTCTTCCAGATGCAACCTTATTAGAAATAATGTTAGTGTTTTGTTCAAGTCTCGCTAGGTCAAGTTTGAGGCCTAGGAGAGAAAAGCCTCACAGGCTTATGAGAAAATTATTGCCACCAGGTGGACCCAATGTAATCACAAGACAAGAGAAGGCAGGAAGTCAGTCAGGGAGAGAGTGGACTATGCCTGGCTGTTGGCTTTGATGATGCAGGAAGGTGCCAGAAATGGAGGCCCGCAGGTGGCCTCCAGGAGCTGGGAGACCTGAGGAGTTCTCCCCGAGAGCCTCCAGAAGGCTCTGCCAGGCACTTGATTTTGCCCAATGAGTCTCCTTTTGCACTTTTTACTCCCAGAATTGTGAAAGAGTAGTTTCGTGGGGTTTTTATTTTCCACATTCTTTGAATGAACTGCAATTCATGTATGATGAGGTACACAAGTATTAAGTGTATAAATTTATGAACTTTTTTAAAAACATTTATTTATTCTTGCATACAAGAACTGGGGTACAGGCCAGAGTTGCGGGGGTGGGGGGAGAGGATTCATCAAAGACAGAGTGGGGAGCAGAACAGGCAGACTGAAATACACTGCTGAGGGCAGCAGTGGGTGAGATAGGAGAGGTCTGCTATGCCATGTGGGTTGCTCCGTGGCTGGCTGGGATTGAGCCCATGCTGCAGAGGCTGTGGATAGCTTCACAGCACTGTGCTCAACCCCTTGCACCACCAGGGAGGCCCCTGAACATTATAATATATGCCGTCATGGAAGACACACCACATTAAAGATAATAGAATATCTCCATGACTCCAAAAATTTACATCTGCTCCTGTATAGTTAGTCTTTAGCCCCACAAGTAATCTTTGTGCTGAGTTGTTTTGCCTATGAGCTTTTGGTGCAAATAGTAATGCAGGGCAAAAGGAAAATAATGTCTTCATTCAAAAAAACTTTATGTCATAAATTCCAATTGTTTGAAATCACTGAATTTGTGGTAATTTGTCACAGCAGCAATATGAAGCCAACATAAAAATTATTTCTGAGTGGTGAAATATTGACATTTATAATTTTTATTAAAAGGTTCTGTATTTCTATAATGGGTATGAAATTTCACATTTTAAATTTTTTTAATTATTTAAGTACTTGAAACAAAAACAAAAGACTTTCTAACATCCAGGCCAGCTCAAGTTTGGGTGCACTTATCCTTTTCAGAATCTTTGGCTACCAGGGCAGAGAGGGCAGTCAATTTCTGGGAGAGGTCCCCCTGAGTGGCTTATTTAAAGTCATCATTAAGCATCTACTTTGTGTGAGATGCTTTACCCATATATCCTGTCTGATACACAGACTGCTGATATATGCAGCAGTACTGTCTGACATGGATGTGCTGTTATTTCCAATTATGGGTGAGGAAACCCAGCAGGATATATAATGTAACTTGTTTGATCCGCAGTTACAAGTGGTGGGGCAGGGATTCAAATTCAGGTCCCTCAGAGCCTGCAAAGTGCCAGGACTGGGCATGATTCTATGAGAGGTGTTTGTGAGTGTGCAAGAGGTGGCATTGGTATAATGGGAAAAGAGCAATAAACAGGAGCCAAAGGCCTGGTTCCACCATTAATTTACTTTATTCATTCAGCAGGTATTTAATGAGAACCTACTGTCTGCTAGGCACTAGCGTATATCTGGAATCGACAGTGAACAAAACATACACATATACCTGCCTTATGTAGGTTGTATTCTTGTGGGGTATGAAAGACAAACACAATAGACTCCCTGTTTTTTAAGGGAGTCTCATGAAATGTATGAGACCATGGAGCAGGAAGATCAGGGATCTTGAAGTCAGGATTCCAGGGTTTGAGTCCTGGCTCTGCTGGTTTCTGGCTGTGTGACTACAGGAAAATGACTTAACCTCTCTGAGCCTCCATTTTTTCAGGTGTAAAATGGAAGGAAATAATACGTCTGATCAACCTAGGTTTATAGGATGAATGAATGAGATAACATGTATGAAACCCAAAGTAGTAACAACCAGGGAAGCTGTCACTCATGTGGTTCTGAATTGCTACCCTGAGCTCTCATAGTCTATGATTCCACAAAGAAACACTGGCTCTTTCTCAAAACTGATGGAGGGTGCAGTGGCTTCTGGGAACCATTTATTTGGCTGTGCTCAGCCATCTGAGGCATCCACTTCCCACACTCCCTGTCCAGGTGCTCCTTTCCACTTAAACAGACAATCTTGGCTCTTAATTTCCCCGAAGCCACTTGCGGACCTTTTCTGTTCCTGGGAAGGAGAGACTCCCGGTGAGGAGGGTGCAGGGCCCAGGAGCCTGTGCAGCTGCAGGCTTAATCTCAATTAACGAAGGCCTCCTGGGGAGCCACTGCTCCAGGCAGGACCAGGGTCTATTTGTTTGCAGGCACTGGGTTGCCAGGGCTTTGTTAGCGGCCCTCAGGGAGATACTTGCAGGAAGATTAGATTTGCTTTTTCTGGAAGCCTGCCCTGTCTGGCAGCCTTCACTTGAAAAGCTGGCCTACATCTGACAGCGGTGTTCCTGAGTGGGGCCATGCCTTGGAGGCTGGGAAGGTTGAATTTTAATTCAGAATGTTCCTCTACCCATAACACTCCTGGCCCCCAGGAGAGTGAAATCCCTTCTCTGAGACCTTCCAACACACACTCGCCTCCCTCTCTGTGAACCCTTCATGTGTGTCTCATGGCTTATAAATTCATGGGGTTATGATCTATTGATTATATAGAATATATAGGATACTATATTATGGGATTACTGTCAGTCTTTCACTGTTCACAGTAATGTCGGACAAGCCATGGGTTCTGTCCACACTGCTCACTACTGCATCCCAGTGGTAGGGGTCTCCGCTACAATCAGGCGTCCAGCTTTAGCAAATACAAACACAGGTTGCCCTGCCCATTTGAAATTTGGATAATGGGTCCTTTTCTGTAAAGGCATCTGTGTAATATTTGGGACATACTCTAAAGACTATTAGTGGTTTATCTGAAATTCAAATCTAACTGTAGCCTATATTATATCCAACAACCCAAATTATAAGTTGTTAGTGATGTTCAGTAAATAGACACATGAATGAGTAGGTGAATTTATGACCAAAACAAAAACAAATTTTCATTTTTCTATGTGATTTTCTATTTTTCTTTTTTTAAAAAAGATTTATTTATTTATGCATACAAGAACTAGGGTGTAGGCCAGAGTTGTGGGAAGAAGGGTGAGAGGATTCACCAGAGATAGAGTGGGGAGCAGAACAGGTGGATTGACTGAAATACACTGCTGTGGGGAGCAGCAGGCAAGTCAGGAGAGGTCTGCTGTGCCATGTGGGTAGCTCCCTGGCCGGGGATCAAACTCATGCTGCAGTGGCTGCGGATAGCTTCATAGTGCTGAGACTTAACCCCTTGCACCACCAGGGAGGCCCTGATTTTCTGTTTTTCAAATTGAATGTAAGGAGAAGAAAAGTGTTCACACTTACATATGTGTATAGTTATGCCTACACACACACACACACACACACACACATTTAAGATTAGCACTCCCAGAGGTTAGGAGCATTTGAGCATCCTTGAAAAATTATTGAAAGCAGTACTGAGGCCTACACAGCCTACCAGGAAAGTGGAGGAGAAGGGAGCAGGAGTTCATGTTTTGTAGTTTTGCTCATCACACCACTCCTTAAGTTTGGGGATGTGATGATATAATGATGTGATGACACCCACACAATTTCTCATGTGGTCTTGGGGCCAAACCCCAATCACATTTGTCTTCAGGATGGCCCCTGGCCTGTGCATGAAGGGGCACCTCCAGAATGTGCCACCTTAATGGAACATGGAAGGAAAGAATGACTGTGAGCTGGCAATGGGCATTGCATATGCTCAATTCAGTCCTAAAACAATGAACCCTATCTTATACTCATTGTGTTAAAAATGATGAATCACTCAGTCTTCCTCCAAAAAGGACTGCTTAGTAGTTGAAGAGAAAAGATATGTCCCAAAAGATAATGTATTTATATTTCCAATGTTACACTTATTAAGTAGATTTTTTGAAGGAATCAGCATATTTTCTGAAGATATTAGTTTCAATGTTTGAAAGACAAGAATTTGCTGGTATGATTTTAGGAATGCCACCCTCCCAGCTTCTACTCGTGAATGTGGGGGAGTCTCTTCTTTGTCATCTGTCAGCATTCATGGTCCCCACTGTCCCCCAGTGGGAGTCATCCTAGGAAGTGGTTTAGGACATGTGTCTGTTATCACCAGGTCAGCACTGAAGGATGGTCCTCCCCAGATGTCCAGGACTGTCCTTCCAAGACATGTCACCCTGGCATATCAGTTATTTCCAGCTGAGGGCAATCGTGGCTCTGCACCTCAGAGGAATCTTATACTACGGCCTTAACTGTCTATGGGAATGAAAATTGGGGGTATTAGGATTTTTAGCAGGAAATAACCTTTCTATCAAAGAAATCTGTGTGGCGGGGCAAATGTGTGGTGACAGAGGATATGACTCTTGTCATACGAGTCACGTTTTCCTTGCCATGTGGGTCCCATTCTCTGTCCTTGAAGTCCAGCCCCTTATCCCATTCCTTAGCTCAAGGCATAACAGGGTGGTCCCCAGGAAAAGGGGAGGTTCCAGGTTCCCTGCCCCACCTAAGGAAAGGTGCAGCCGAGCAGTGAGGAGGAGACACTGGAGAGGAGACTGGGAGAAGGAAGAAAGAATAGAGGTCAGAAGGACACCCAGTGGAGGCACACAGAGCAGAGAGACATGTGAAGAAGCTGCATCTGCTTCTCAGTCTTGGACTGGTTGAAACAGATGTGGGGGAGAGACCCATGGGAGCTTAACAGTGGCAGCTTTGATTTGCTTTTGATTTTCCTTCTGCTATCCAACAAGTGCTGGACCCTTTCTGCCCCTTTCCCATGTGTCCCCAGCAGGAGGTGCCTTAGACTTGTGACAGAGTTTTGGGCCTCAGTGGTCCTGCTTTAGGACAACCCTGTTTTGCTGGGCATTTACCCAGAAGGGGATATTTGGAAACTATATTCTTTCCCTTGTCTTTATTGCACACTAATTGTATTAAGGTTCCTTGCCATGAAAGGTCTTGCGCGCTAGAATATATTTTGTCTTGCTACAGGGGTTGCAGAATGTATATAGAGCAGGTAGGTTTGGGGGTCCTGGGGTGCCCCTCACACTGCCTGATAACAAAGGGATACCGTCATTTTGCCCCATTTACTCTAGAATCTATATCCATGTGGATTCTCCGTGTATGTAACTAAATTTGTTCTTTTCTCTTACTGATTTGTGATGTTAATTTGTTTGCTTAAGCAGCCTGAGAGCAACCCAGGGGGGTGGGGAATCTCTCCTCTGCCACACCAGGTCAGTGTGCTTGGAAGACAGAATTTTATCTAGAATGACACCAAAATAGCAAATAGCATAATCTGTAAGCTCTGGACAACTAAACTTCTCATAACATCCATGTTATTGAAAAAACAGGAATAGAAAGACGGACTCCGCTTTGCCTACGGAGTGGTGAGAGACAAGCAAGAAAAGGCAAAATGTTAAATATGTCCTTAGGAAGGGTGCCTGATCTTAAAAGTAGAAAATTAGTTGGTTGAACTTTTGAAGAAGGAAAATGTGACTTTGAACAAAGGGAGATTACGAAGGGAGAGCACCTGTCAGCTCAGGGTGGAGTGAGGCGGAAAAAAGGCAATTTGATGATTGCTAAGGATAGGAAAGAAAGAACTGCATTCTTTTAACTCTTTAAGTGGCAGACTTCTGAATAGCCACTTTAAGATTCTGATTAAACATACTGACTCTGAGCCAAAATTAGACTCTACCATGTCTGAGTAGCACATAAATGATAATAGACCTATTTCCAAGTTGCACAGAACTGTCTTCTTTCTAACCATGGCCTGGAATCTTTGAACAAATTGTATACTAAGTGAGCTGGATTAATTAAAGGTGGAGGGAGGCAGAGTTTACGCACTGATTCCTCTGGAGGAATGCCCTGAAACACACAGTGACATTTCAATTATTTCTCCATTAGTATTCTCTGAATAAAGACTTTTTTTTTGCCTTTTCTAGTGAGAACCGCTTAGTATGCATATTTAAATAACAGTCATACTGAATTAGCTTTAAGAACTGGCTCTTAATATAATGGATGCATTAAAATGTAGAGCAAAATGAGCAAGCCACAGAAAACCTCCACGCACAAGAAAAAAGCAGGAGGAATAGATAATGCAGCTTCTTTGCCATTTTCTAAGCCTTGGATTATGATAATGGCCTTGAGAGCAAATCACAGTCATTTAATGTCTAGCTGCTCTAACTCTGTGAAAACCTATTTCGTGAGAAAGGTAGCACTGATCTTATTCCAACTCAAAGGTATAGATGTGGCTGCTTAAGATGCATGCTGCAAAGAACCAGTTTAATTGCCAGTCATTTTAAGGAGAAAGGTTTTTGTACCATTTCTAAAGGTCAATATCATCTAAGCCGGTGATGCCATAGTTTGCACCGAAATCCTCCGCTCCACAGTTAAAGTCTCTAATGAGTGAGATGACATCTGAACTCATTTCTTGTCATCCTATTTACTTATAATTGACCTCAAGGACAAGGGGTACTGTGACAAATGAACAAAGCAGTATTTATTGGTGACAAGAAAACCAGAATTTTTTTTCATTTTGAAGACAAAGGCCCATAAGGAAAAAATTAACAAGTATTTTGTAAATACTCATCTAGAAACCAATATGCATTTATGTAGTAGTATTTGGGGTAAGATGGGGGTATCTCCATTTAGAGGTCCAGGAGAGCCACTTACCACAAATTAACCAGGAAAGGATGCTCCAGACCCTGCATGATCTGGAGTTCCTTGAAGACATTCCTTACTTCGTTGCGTTCTACGCACTTTTGCTTGTTCATATACTTCATGGCGTACATCTTCTTGGTATCGTTCTTCTGTACAATGCAGACCTAGGGGTGCAAGCCAGAATGAGAAGATGATTAAGGAAATAATGGATCAGGGCAACGAGAGACTTGCTCTTGGAATGACTTGCATGCCTATGGCTTGCACATTCTCTAACGTTCATCGTGGCCACTTTTATTTCAGAGGGAAGTTCATTTTCCCCCTGTACCAGGTCGATTCCTGAATCTCTGTTTCTCAAATAAGTTTGCCTATTTTCACTTTTTTTGGACAGCATTTTGGAGAAAATGGCTGTCTCCTTGTCAGGAATCTTCCAACAGCAAATGACACCCTTATTTTGCTTTGGTGACTAAAATGGGTATGACTAAACTGATCAAGTTGAACAATATTGTGCAAACAATTTCTGTTTGCAACTATAGGTGATATAAACAAAAATGACTGTAAGCCTTGGGAAAACACTACACACGATGTCCATATGTTTGAAATTCTTTCAAAGCTTCATGTAATATGTGATAAAGCAGATATCAGATGATTTTACAATGAAATTTCAATGTGAAATATTATTCTCAAAATAGATCTCCACCAAGAAACTAATAATTGGGATGTTCATCTAGAAGTTTCTTCCCCAAAAAGTTAGATTTGCGATGTATATTTTTCATGGTGTCTGAAAATTAAAAACATGGTACATCTGGGAAATAAACAGAAATCAGGTGGCTTCTTTTCCATGTGAAAGGATTTCACTTCTAATGTCAACTCTTACTGAAGGTACATCTGGTATAGGTTGAAGTTGATCCTGGAATCTTACTCTTTCCTTTAGAGAGAAAATCTTAAGTGCCAATGTGAGTAAATGCATTTGACTTGGAGATAATTCTGAGAACAGTGTATATTTATATGCAGTTGCCTGGCACATAAATCCATTATAGAAACATCTCTGAATGATCATTTCTGTGATCCCAATAACTAAACAATATGAACATGTTTTTGAGCTCTATAATTCTACTGGTTGTTAATCATTTTGGTTCTCACCTTTCCAAAACTGCCTTTCCCAATGGCTCGCAAGATTTCAAAGTGGTCAAAGTTGACTGTAAAGCAAACAAAAAGAACATGGTGAGTGATATTATCCCTTATCCTAACAATTAGTAATACTTGGGCTACACCCAAGGACCTAGTTGAGAACAACATTCCAGACTACCTGCCCCCTTTGTCCCAGGCCCATTTGCTCAACCTGTAAGTAGTCCTTGAACATGGATGCATTAATCATAGTGCCTAGGGTTGGCCCCTAGTAATAACAGAGTAGAAGTGGATTCTCTACTGATATGTAACCTAGTCTAGGGAGGACTCCATATGAAGAGGGATTCATGGGATAAACACAACATATAAACATATAAATATGCGGTAAACATGGGATAAAATCACAGCATGAATAATTAAAATGCCTAAATATCATGAAGGAAAGAAGTTGGAAGCTGGAAGAGCATGGATGGCCCCTCGGTGACAGGTCAGGAGGGGTATCTCTGAACACAGCCAATGATGGGGAGACCTGGTCCTCCACATACATGGCGTTCCCGAGGACTGGCATGTATAAGCTTCTCCTTGCCTCACTTCTCACTACCACTTCCCTTTTCTTTTATATCTAAACAATTTCAATTTTCCCAACTAGGAAATGATCACACTCGTGAGATTACAGTATGAGCAGATCCCTGGGGCACAGATATCTGACATGCCAGAATGAGCATGTGTGTTGAAGGTCACTGACAAGTGCTTTGAAGGTGACATGGTCTTTCATATCAGCCACTTAAAACTTAAAGCTCCTATAAGGTACCATGGTGATGGGTCACGAGTGCTGTGGTGGTAGGAAAACTAAGGGGACTCCTGAGGGGAGAAATCAAATACTGTACAAAAATTAACAATGCTGTAAGAAAATAAATAAATAAATTTGAAATTAGACCCCTCCTACCCTCCCCCCCCCCCCCCCCAAGAAAAACCAATGCAGCTCCGGGGCATCAGCAGCAGTAGCTGATTGTGGTCTATAGGTGGCGTGGTCTCTTGGGTCAGAGCTCAGGGAATGCCTGGTGATGGGTGGACAAGGAAGAGATTATTTCAAACGGGACCACCTTTGGAGTCTTGTTTTGAGAAGATGTTCTACTTTGTTTCCTGGATTTTGAAATACAGATTTAGATGAGAAAAATCCCAATCGAGGAATTGTAAGCTTTCTTTAGGAAAGAGGGTGAAACACTGGAAGGCACCACTCTTTAAAGATCTAT
This sequence comes from Talpa europaea, assembly GCF_964194135.1. Lineage (NCBI taxonomy): Eukaryota > Metazoa > Chordata > Mammalia > Eulipotyphla > Talpidae > Talpa > Talpa europaea. The sequence continues at coordinate 39,818,522 of NC_140080.1, read as the reverse complement.
TTTATCTTTTTGAATAATTTGATTAACTTCTTTTGAAGGAAAAAGATGAGTAAGGGGAATTCTTAAGGTCTTTTTAAGCTTTCTGAGGATCAGAAATTTCTATAATGTTACTTACTCATTGCTTTGTGACCTCCATATCTCTTCATTTCTGCCATGAATCCTACTTGATCATGTAAGGCAGTGTATATTACAAACAGCCCTAGATTTAGACTCAAAATAACAATGTGGCTTGTGATAAATGACAGACTCTGAACCATTTCCTCATCTTTAAAAAATGGGACAGACCCTCCTAGATAAGAAAACATTTAACAGAAAATGCTAACAAAACAGTTTACTTAACATAGTCAAGTGAATGACTTATCTTCCACAATTCCTTGAGTTGAATTTCTTTCATCCCCTAGATCATAAGCACTAGGAAGGCAGGGATCATATAGTATTGTGTTTACCCTGGTTTCCCTGGCAGCTCAAAAAGCACCTTGCTTGAGGTGAATGAAGGTGTAGCTCTGCACACCTACAGAACCTTGCACAGTGATGTATATGAAGTTGGTCCTTAGGAAATCACACAATGCTATAAAGGTACACAAGAACCCCCAAATAAACACTTCTCATGAATATGAACAGTGTGAACATTGGGCTCATCTAACAAAGTATTTTTCAAACCGAGTCAAAGATCACTAATGAACTATGGAACACATTTACAAATTTAGTAATAAGAACCATTTAAATTTTCAATGGGATAGAATACATTAGAAAATACCAGAAACATCTCAAGTGTAGTTTAGGAGTAGGATTGCCTCTGAAGCTGCTTTTGTTTCAATTTTTTATATGTATATAAATAGATATGTACTAGATCATGATATAGTTATTTTTGGTATATTATTTACTGTGGGTTGTGATGAAAACTGGAAAGAAAACCCTTCTATAAGTTTTCTCTTGAGGTTCAATGTGACATAACCTAGTCAATGAATTCCTCACACTTATTACATGAGGCTGAGTTACACATTATGTCCATGGAAGTGTTCAAATACACTGACCAGGACTTATTTGCAAGTCCAAGATTTTATCTATCTTGAGTAGATCCAATAACTCACTGTGATATCTCCAGCAGCAGCCTAACCTAAGATGTTGTGATGACATTTGAATCTCCAAGCCTACAGCAGGACCTGGAAAGCATGATGTTCCATTGTGCTATTAATCCATTTCATGAACCCAATCTCTTTAAAGGCCTTTTGAGTTTTAATAAAAATGATAAAGGATTATCAGCCAAGTTGCTGATAAATTTCTACTAGCAGAACTGGCTTAATTAAGGTCAGGTGAGGTCTCAGAAAAATTGCAAGTCGAAAGTTTTAGAGAGAATGAATCTTATTCATGCCTTTATTTCTATTCAATCGAAGGAAGAACAGTCTCCAATCCAATATCACACTGTCTCAAGCAACTTTCATCTATAATATAAAACCTGGGGAGAAAGCCAGTGACACATTGAAAGTGACAAGAAGGGGAAGCACTTATTCTATCCATTTCTTAAATGTCCAACAACGGCATCACTCCTTAGGAGGAAGACAGACTGGAAAGGCAGCCAAGTCTCATAAATTGAGACAAAATGATATTTGAAGTCAGAATTGTGGGTTATTTTGTCAACAGTTCACTTATATTCCTTTTAAGACAGCAGTGCAAGTTGGGAGAGAAGCTAAACTAACCTCTCAAGAAGCTATGGCTTTGCTAGTAAGTCAAACCAACAAATATTCATTAAGCATCTGCGTGTGCAGGACTCTGCTAGTCACTATGGATGAGCAAAAGGAACTTGGTACTAAAACAAAGCCTCAGGAAACTGAGACTCGTATTCTTAAAGACACACAACCTGGACACCAAACACCCCTTGTCTGATTTTTATTTTATTTTGTTACATTGTATGTGTCTTTGGATTCCAGTCTTTCATTTTTCTAGAGTTAGATGGCTGTAATAAATACATAAGTAAATAAGTAGATAAATGAAAGTGACAAAATGTCAGCGTTTGGGGTAGCATGGTCCTGTAACCTTTGGGGAGGGGAGAGAGACCATTGTGACATGGCAGTTTTGCTTTTTGGTTTTCAGTGAACACTGAGTACTTTGATAAAAGATAACAATGATGATTTGAGTCAGATAGAATAAGATAAATGAAACCAGCAAGTGTACTTGACCTTTCTGAGCTTTGAGTTCTTGTTCACCACGAAGATTATTTTTTAATATAAGACTAATATGCTCTCAATGTTAAAAATGCAGAAAAGCAGGAAGAAGAAAAACAAAGTCATCTAAACACTTTGATTAATTTTTTTCTGTAATGTTTTTCTTTTATTCTAAGTATATATTATATACAATTGAACTGAAAGGTTTACTATAAAACACTGATATTTGTGAATGATCCATTTGTCTTACTCTTCAGTCTCTCCCAGCCAAGAAGCTAGCCCTGCTACCTCTTTCTGCTTTGTCAGTTTTTAACCACATCTCATAAATAGCATAATTTTCCTGTTTTTTTTTTTCAATTTTAGGTACTAATTATTGTGTTTCCAAGATGGTAGGTGGCACTTCCAAGATGGCAGGCAGGATTTAACTCACTTTCTTGATCTTCTGGCTTTACTCCAGCCTGCTCCCATATTTCCAATGAGCTGTATTGAATATACTAATTTCAGTAAGATCAATACACAGCATTCCATTATTATGACTATGTAAATGGTACAGGCATCTGAACCATGTGGTAAACTGTGATTAGTTTTCCTTTCAGTCAGTAACTATGTTGGTTAAGCTTACTTTTCTATATCCTTTTGCCTAATTCAATCTCAAACTCCACTCACTATCTACATTCCCTTTCAAAAGTTCAAGTGCAACAGCCACATTGCCATCTCCCTGGAAATGTCTCTACCAGAGACATGACTGAGCTGATGCTTTTTCTTCCTTCACCATTGTCATAGCAGGGATCTCCTGACCCACTGGCTCCTGGGGATGGCTTCACTGTTCTTTTCCTTTTCTTTCTTTCTTTTTTTTAAATTTTAGTTTTTTTAAAGATTTATTTATTATGCATACAAGAACTGGGGTGCAGGCCAGAGGTACGGGGGGGTGAGAGGATTCACAAGAGACAGAATGGGTAGCAGAACAGGCAGATGTACTGAACTACACTGCTGAGGATAGCAGCGGGCAAGACAGGAGAGGTCTGCTGCACCATGTGGGTAGCTCCCTGGCCAGCAGTCCTGCTGCAGTGGCTGGCGACAGCTTGATAGTGCTGTGTCTTTAATCCCTACATCACCAGGGAGGCCCCAGCTTCCCTGTTCTTTAATGGTGTATTCCCTGCTTGTAAGCATGCTCTCTCTTTCTTGCTTTACTCCCTTGTTTTTGTAGAGTACATCCTACAACAGCTTTGTAAGAAAGATTGCACGGCAGGTACATTTTTGATTCCTTTCACATATGAAAAATATTTTTATTCTACTCACACACTCTTGAGAGTTTGGCTGAGTGGTGAATTCTAGGTTGGAAATTGTTTTCCTTCAAATTTGAAGGCACTGCTCTTCTTGGTTTCTAACTTCTATGCAGTGCTGTGAGAGTCAAATGGGAAAGAAGGCTGGGGGCCTGGGTGCTCAGGATGCACATCCCTGCTCCCTCCACTTTCCAAAAGGCACTCCCACTTTTGGGGCGCCAGCTCTTTCTGATTAAAGGAGTCTCCTCTCCAAAGGATGAACCACAGTGGAGATGACTAGTGTGGGTGGAGATGACTAGTATTTTTTTCATTTTCTTTTGACAAAGTGGAAGGGATACGACCAGTTTATAAGCAATTATCCTAACAATTCTTATTTTAGATTTTCTCCTTCGCCTGGGTACTTCTGGGGGCACACATGACTTCTAGATACAGTCAATTCCTGCAGAACAGAGGTGGAGGAATGTCTTTCATTCATCAGCTCTCCCTGGAAGTCTTGCTTCCATTTATTCTCATCTTATAAAATAGGTAAAATGTTACCTATTTCAAAGGTCACTGGTGGAGAAGAAATGAGAGGATGATGTTGGGAATATATACAGAGTATAGTAGACACTCAATAAATGAGATATTTGGGATTTTTTGGGTGGAAAACTCATTTAGGTATGAGGCAGAGATCCGTCTTTTTACCATTTATTTGTGACCTTAGCCAGTGTTTTCCAAAAGTCATTTTTAGATTCATATTCTCATTGAAAGAAGGGTGTGATAATTGCTTTGTTACTGATAACTCAGTATTATTTTCAGCATCAAATAGAAATCAAGCAAATACTATGCAAATGTAAAGCACTCTGCTTGGGCACTAGAGGCAGGCAGCAGTGGGTGATGACCCCCGTTGGCCTCTTCCCAGTTGTGTGAACTTGGACAGGTTTCTTTTTTTTTTTAAAGATTTATTTATTTATGCATGTAAGAACTGGGTATAAGCCAGAGGTGTGGGTGTGTGGGCGGGGTGGGGTGGGAGGATCCACTAGAGACAGAGTGGGGAAGCAGAACAGGCAGATCTACTGAAATACACTGCTGAGGGGAGCAATGGGAGAGGCAGGAGAGGTCTGAGCCATGTGGGTTGCTCCCTGGTTGGGGATCAAACTCATGCCACAGCGGCTGGTGATAGCTTGATAGCGCTGTCTTTAACCCCTGCGCCATCAGGGAGGCCCTTGGACAGGTTTCTCAACCCAGCTGAGTCTCAACTCGAACAAATGCCTACATGTGTCCCTAACCAGTCGGAGCCCTCTTCACCAGGTTACTAAAATATCACTGCCATCTACCTAATTACTCAAGGAAAAACCTCAGACTCTTGATTTTATTCTTTCCCTCTTACCCACATGAAACCAATAACTCCCAATTACTTTATATTGAAAATAAATGATGCATAAACTGTTTGCCATCTTCATTACCACTCAGCACAGGCTCCATTACCTTTCTCTTAAATGCATGATTATCCTAATGAAAATAGGTCACCTCTTTTTTTTTAAATCTTATCATTTGTTATCTACATTGAACTGACTGAAAATTATAACTATATATTTGGATTTCACAAATCAGAAAATCCCACCCCCCCCAACCCCCAAGAAAGTAGAGGAGAAGTTTGGGAGTTCTTACTTTTTTATTTACCAAGTAAGAGCACTAATATTATGGTTATGATAATAGTAGTACTAACAGCTAGCATTTATTGAACAATTACTAAACGTTTCCTGGATGCTTTCTTTCTAGTTCCACAAACTGTACTATTCTTCTCTCCCCCCGGAGATGACAAAAATGGGAATTAGACAGGCAAATAGCTGTCTAAAACTTTTTCTAAAAAATAGAAAAACTTTTTCTAAAAATAGAAGAAATTCGATTTCTATAATCCTTAAGTGCTAAATACACACAAGAAGGAGTATAATAATATTACTAAAATTTGGAATAGTTTTAGCATTAGGAGAAGCTTATTACAGTCCTCTCATTTCTCTCTTTTCATTGCAAAGTGAAAAAAAAAAAGTCACCGTAGCTTGGCATGTGTCCACAGAGAATGTCTGGGAACCATTTACGCAGCCGGTAACTCTGACCCCAGGGTAATAGTTAAGGTTGAATATCAGCACTAGAGTGTATTACTTGTAACCCACTGGGTTCAGATTTACTCAGCTGTCTCAGCCCTTTACCATCCCAAATGGTTGGCAGCAAACGGTTGCCACTAAGACACGAGGAAGCTGGCAGGTCCTTTCAGAATATGTCTGGAACTTCTCCAGAAATGCAGCCTCCAAGGCCAATTGATGGCATCTGCTTGAATAGTCAGCACTTCCTTTTATGAAACATGGTGCCCCAGGGAGTCTGGGATTTACTGACGCCCCTTACTGGTGCCAAGACCGAACAATGGGCACCAATAGCTTCTTTTTCTGCTGCCGGGACCCCAATTCATGAATCTGCTCAGAAGTCAGAAATACACTGGCCATTTCTTTACAACAAGTCATGAGGTAGAACAGTGGGAAGGATGGGGATCAATGTACCCATTTTTGGATGCCCCTCAGTTGAATAAATGCCCCAGTAGGAAATAAATTCTACCTAATAATATTTCAAATGAATTATAGGTTGTGACCATTTAATTGAACCTGGTTGGTACATCTATCAAATAATAAATGTTACAAAATAATACATCATTGCCTCTAAAACACTAAATTTCACTTTTTAATGACACCATTATTTTATAGCCTTTTCAACTTTTTTACAATATAGGATTTCTCCCCTCAGGTGTGGGCATCATAGTTTTCCCACCATCAAAGCACCCACAGTCCTCCACCACAGTCCACTGTGCTCTCCCTCCACACCTATTTCCTCTCTTCCTTCCTCCCCCCTCCTCCTCCCCTTCCCCACCCCCCAGATGCCTCAGGCCTATGGTTGGCTTTCAAGGGTTGGTTTTAAAGTTTGTCTTTGTTTGATCTTTGGTTTCTCTATATTTCACATATAAGTGAAACCATTTGGTATTTATCTTTGTTCTCCTGGCTCACATCACTTCACTCACTTAGGATATCTTTCCAGCTCCATCCATGTTGCCACAAATGGCATGAACTTATCTTTTTCATTGCCAAGTAGTATTCCAGTGTGTGTGTGTGTGTGTGTGTGTGTGTTGCGCACGTGCATGCACACGCATATGTATTTCACACCTTGATCCAATCATCTGTTCTGGGTCATTTAGGTTGTTTCCATACCTAGCCTATTTTAATAGTGCTGCTATGAACATTAAGAGTGCACTAAATTTCTTGGTCCAAGTACTTCTACTGACTCATGCTGATCAGCTAAAAGAGTCAATAAAGAGTGAATTTGCTCAGCATCTACAGAGAACTAGCTCCTTGCCCAGCCTCTCAGTTTAAAGCTAGAAAGTTATAGATGGATATCAGAAAGACACCCCCTCCACCCAGCACATGCAAGTCCATTTCTGAGGATGATTTAGAGCAGGGGTTAGCACAGAATGACCCACAGGCCAAATCCAACTCACCATTGATTTTTGTATGGTTTGTAAGCTAAGGATGGCTTTTATATTTATTAATGCTTGGGGAAAAATGAATATTTTGTGATAAGGGGAAATGTGAATCTCCAAGTGCTTAAGTAAAATTTTATTGGAACAGAGACACTTTCATTTGTTTCTTCATTATTTAGGGCTGCTTTCATGCCACAGTGGCTGAGTTAGTGGTTGTGACAGTGGAGACTGTGTGAACAGCAGCAATATTGTGAGATACTGTGTTTCACAAGAAAAATATATTTTGATCATTCCAATGACTGAATATACATTTCACCTACATATTTGGTTTCTCGCCTAGGCTTCTGACATATAGCTCAGAATACCTTTACAATTTTGTACGGGTTGCGAGTGATAAATGTGTCATTGGTTATGGTAATAAGGTGACTTTTGCAAAGCATGCAAGGATGGAGCTGGTTGGCAGTGCAGCCAACCAAAATGGGTTGGAACTTCCAGCCTCTCACCCTGGAGATGGAGTTCAATCACCAAAGGCCAATGAGTTTGTCAATTCTGCCTCTGTCTGGTCTCCACAAAAACCCCAAAAAGGGTGGAGCTGCCGGGCTGGTGAACAGAGAGAGGTGCTGGGAGAATAGTGAGCCAGGGGAGGGCATGGAGGTTCCATGCTCTTCCCCATATCTTGCTCTGTGCATCTCTTCCATCTATTTGTTCCTGAGTTAGACCTTCTTAGAATAAACCAGTAATGGAGTGAAATGTTTCTCTGGGTTCTGTGAGGTACTCTGGCAAATTAATTGATCCTGAAGTGGGAGCTTGGCAACCTCTGATTTATAGCCAGACATCAGAAGCACAGGTGACTGCATGGGCTAGAGACTGGTCCCTAAGGGGAACAGTCTCATAAGAGCAAGCCCTTAACCTCTAGAATCTGATGTTACCTCTGCATGGATGTGTCAGAATTAAGTAGAATGGCAGGATGCCCAGCTGATATGTGAAAAATTGCTTCATGTGAGGGGACCCCCTCCTCCCAATGCCGACACATGAGAAATTGGGTTCAGGAACCCAAAAGAACTGCAAAGCATAAAATATTTACCCTCTGACCTATCACAGAAAAAAGCCAACCCCTGCTTTATAGCATTCTCAGAAATCACAAAAAATACAAGTTCCTGAAGTAAAAAAAAAAAGTTAATGTTACTTGCTTTACTGTAAATATGTCTCCAGATAGGAAAGAAGAAATTGTCCAGGAGGGAAAAACAAAGTGTGTGCTACTCTATTGAATTCAAAATGTAGAGTCGTAAAATATCCAGGCCTTTCATCATATAAACTATGGTCAATGTCCTACTTTCCCAAGAATATTATTCCATCACTGTTTTTTTAAATGTGTGTATATCCAAATGAAATAGCCACAAATTGTCCTACAGCAATGAGAACTGTAAGTCCCCATGTGACTCATAGGCCCTGAATTGGTGACTTAATGGCTAACACTGGCCACGGTAATTAAATTTGCACTGGCAGTACTCAAGAACTGGATCCCCTAAAGGCCTACAGTGCAGTTCTCATTGAAGACCAGTTGCATGATGTGAACACTGAAACCAGCTTACACATTTTGTTTTTTCAAACATGGTGTTTGAAGATGAAAATGAAATAAATATAGCTTTTGACAGGATAAAATGCTAGTTTACCACAAGTGTTATTTATCATCCAACAATGACTTTACCACAGTTTGTTCATAAGATACTCTGAATGAACATTTAAAAAAATAAGCAACAAATTATCACCAAATCCAATTCCTAGTGGACTAGAGTGCGCCAACATCTCAGAATTCAATGGAGCTACCTTATGTTTTACTCATCACCCAGACAGATGTGGACTGTGCTATGTGAGGAACTGGTAAGGATTTCACAGAGGAACACATTCACCCTTCCACTGGAGAGATGTCCCACTTCATAATATATTCCCATTAAACCGGAGGGAGGCTCATTGTGAAGAAATGGTGTTTCAATGGAAAAAGAGTAACTATGGTCAAGACGTTTGCTTCCCAAATTGCACATCACAGAATATTATGCCACAAGGTATTGAAAGGTTGTCCACAAAAATGGTTCCCTTTTGAAATAAGTTTGAAAAATAACAAACTTCTGAGATTTCAATATTGCAGACGATTTCAGAGCCTTCAGTAGACTAATGAGCATTGTGGATCTCCAAAGGCAGGAGGTAACTTTCCTAAATTTCTTTGCGTAGATTCTCTTAAGCATGTATTCATAACTATTGCTTAGGGAACATGCAAATTGGAATCATTTGTTTGATCTTTAAGGTGTGTTTTCTTGGCTGTGTAGTTTGACTCTTCCACTCCCTTGGAGTGGGGAAATAAAGTAGTCACAAGTTAAAAGGATGTTTGTTACTAATAGACAGTTGGATCTGAGGTTATTTATGACACATGTCTTTACTAAATATTAGATTGTCACAGATGATTTAATTTTGTAAGAAACAAATTCTCGCCAGGGAAATTTTCCTCTTTCTTTCCCAATCATTTTCATGCAAATTAGTTAAGTATAAAATCAGACAACTTTAGCCCAGGTTGAGTGGGGAGAGTCTGAAATTCATCTGCCTACCTAATTAGGAAGAAATATGCAATGCATAGACATTAAAATAACAAAGAAGATTCTCCAAGTCCTTCATAGCTGGAATCAATTCAGTAACCTCCCATTTCTTTTAGATTGCAAATCTGTGACCAATTTTCTTGGACCAATGTTTTGAAGTACCCCAGTGCCTCTGTCACAGAGGAAGATGCAGGAAAACTGGAATCAGCCACATATCCTAGGAGACCAGTGTTGCCCAATAAAAGTGGAACATTGAGTTTTCTGCAAGTCAAAAGAAGAATGCAATTATTGAGCTCTCTGCAAACTCACAGCATTGATAAACCCTTGGTAGCAGCTTTTAAACCTAAGGTCAACTTTTCTTTCCTGTTATGCTCCAGAAGAAAATTGTCTCTTGGTTTAGCAGAACCAACTTTTTCACCTCAACAGTCTTTGTATATGCTTGGAAACACATACAGTTAAAAATAATTGCAAGACTGTTGCCTAGACCCTAAACTGTAAACAAGTTCATTTTCTCTAGTTATTAAAGGATTTCCCCCCCAGATCAGCATGAGAACTTCAATAATTGGACTTTAAAAATATTGATTTTTTAAAAATAAAACAAAAATCAGAAATGAAAAAAAAAAGTATGGCACTAGATAGTGGAAATAAAGCAACAAAAGGGAAAGGGTGAAAATATTAAAAAAAAAAAAAAGAGCATCACTTCTACTCTTCCAAAAAATGTAAAATATCTTTCCATGTCATTAATTATTTCTCAGGGGAGCCATATGGTAATTGAGTGTGGGCCACAATTGTCAGCATGTTCCCTGACTGATATTACTTAGTCACTTTGGTACACAAGTCAGAAAAAAGGTAGTTATTTGATTTTTTTAGCCCAATGAGTTCTTGATTTTGCTTTAAGTAAAAGTATAAACTAGGGGTAAAAGGAGAAAGCAGATGAGATTTTGTATTGATGCAGTCATTGAACTTGGCTTATTTTTAAAGGCTTTTATACAGATTTTTACAGAATCCATAAAATCTGTCATTCTGTCAATCTAATTTCATTGATAGAATTGTGAATAGGTCATATTAACTATATACCATCTACAGAGTTGAATTTAATCAATTTTCTTTCAAAAGTTGAAATACTTCAAAGAATTCAATCTAATGGACTGATGCTAGTAACACTATAATTGTATTAATTAGATGGTTGCATTATGTGAGTCAACTGCTAAGCAGTTTATCTGCATTATTTTATTTAATCTTCACAATGACCCAATGAAGTATGCTCAATTATTGCCTTTACATATGAAGAAAATAAGGGACAAAAAAGTTTAATACCTAGCATAATGGAAGATTCCCTCCCATTTCCCCAATTAATTCCCCCCTAAGTGATTACTTAGGTTTGAGGTTCCTTTCATGCTATTTCATTCTGTCCCTCCAGAATACTTCATAATTAGGCAAATTGATTCTAGCATTTGATGATGGTTAGTCAGGCAGTGCCCCCTTTGATTTTTCTCATAGAAACACATAGATTGTTATTCTCAGGTTTGAACCTGTGTATGACTTTCTAATATCAGAGTCCATGCTTTCAGACATTATTCTAGATGGTCCCCCATTACTAAAACACCACATATAATAAGGTAGAAGATGGTGTAGTGATTTGTCAAAAATTTAGAAAGTTAGCAAATGATTTAGCAATTCTACTTCTAAATATATAAATAAAAGAACTACAAACAGGGACCTGAACAGATATTTGTATACCCATATTCACAGCAGCATTATCTATGATAGTCAAAATGTAGAAACAACCAAGAATCTATTGATAGATGAAAGAACAAAAAATGGGTCTATATGTACAATGAAATATTAGGCAGCTTTGAAAAGGAATGGAATCCTGGTACATACTATTATATGGGTAAACCTTGAAAACATGCTAAGTGAAATAAACCAGACACCAAAGGACAAATATCATAACATTCTATTTATAGACGGTACCTGGAATAGTCAGTTCCATACAGAAAAAAAGTAAAATGGTAGTTGTCAGGGCTCAGGGGTGAGGTGGGATAGGGAGGAACTAGGGGGTCGTTATTTAATGGACACAGAGTTTCAGTTTTGAGAGATGGAAAAGTTCTGGAGATGGAAGGTGCTGAATGATGGTTACTCCAAAATGCCACTGGACTGTACACTTAGGAATTGTTAAAATGCCCAGACTTCAAACTATACTACAAAGCCATAATAATTAAAACAGTATGGTACTGGAACAAAAACAGACACACAGACCAATGGACTTGAATATAAAGACCAGAAATAAAGCCACATATATGGACAACTAATATTTGACAAAGGAGCAAAGACTATGCAATGGAACAAGGACAGTTTATTCAATAAATGGTGGAAAACTGGACCACCACATGCAAAAAAAAATGAAACTGGACTACTACCTCACACCATTCACAAAAATAAACTCAAAATGTATAAAAGAATATAAGACCTGAAACCATAAAATATATAGAAGAAAATATAGGTAAAACACTATATGACATATATCTCAGGAATATCTTTAGAAAGATTCATCCCCCAAAGCAAAGAAAGTGAAGGAAAAAATGAACAGCTGGGATTACATCAAAATGAAAAGCTTCTGTACAGCAAAAGAAACATTAGCCAAAACAGTGACACCCCACTGATTGGGAGAACATTTTTGCACTCCATGCAACTGATAAGGGAATGATCACTGAGACCTACAAAGAACTCACAAACTCAACAAAAACAAAGTAAGCAATCCATCAAAAAATGAGCAAAAGAGCTAAAAAGACATTTATCCAAAGAGGAAATGCAAATGGCCAACATTTGAAAATGTTCAACATCCCTTATAATCAGAGAAATGCAAATCAAAACCACAATGAGATACCACCTTACACCAGTGAAAATGGCACATATTAAAAAAGCTAGTGACAACACCTGTTGGCGAGGATGTGGAGAAAAAGGAACTCTCCTGCACTGCTGGTGGGAATGCAAACAGGTCCAACCAATATGGAGATTCCTCAAACTACTAAAAATGGAGCTACCAAAATACCCAGAAATTACACTTCTAGGCATCTACCCAAAGGACACAAAAACATAATTGAAAAGGATACCTGCACCCCTATGTTTATTGCAGCACTATTTATAATAGGTAAGATACAGAAACAACCCAAATGCTCAAAAATGCATGACTGGATCATGGATCAAGAAGATGTGGTATATATACATATATAATGGAATACTATTCAGTAATAAAAAATAACTCATGCCATTTGCAGCAACATGGATGGAGCTAGAAGGTATTATGCTCAGTGAAATAGCCAGAAGGAAAAAGAAAAATATTACTGGTTTCACTTATAGGAGGAATAAAGGGGAACCAAATAAGGGATCGGGGGAAAAATAGTAACAAAAAACCCCCAAAGTCAACAGGCAACTATAAATCAGAGACATTCTGCAGGGGAGGAGGAGGAGGGAAAGGGATCAAGGCAGGGGAGGGAGAGCACAAGGGACTATGGTGATGGTACACAGGTGAATTGGTGGTGGGAATTCGATGGGGACTACACTTGAGAGGAGAAAGCAAACTGTACAAAAATGAACAATGATGTAAAATATATATAAATAAATTACATTTAAAAAACCCTAAAAACAAACAAACAAAAAGAATTGTTAAAGCGGTGAATTTTGTTATATATATTTTATCAAAATACAAAAAAGTAATTAGGACTTGGTTTTGCACTGAAATATAAAAGTTAAAGCTACAGGGCCTTCCTGGTGGTGGAGGGGTTGAAGTCTCAGCACTATCTAGCTATGGGCAGCCACTGCAGCATGAGTTTGATCCCCTGGCAAGGGAGCTGACCCACATTGTGCAGCAGACCTCTCCTGTCTCACCCACTTCTCCCCTCAGCAGTGTATTTCAATAGATCTGCTTGTTCTGCTCCCCACTCTGTCTCTGGTGAATCCTCTCACCCCCCACATCTCTGGCCCACATCCCTGTTCTTCAACGAAGAAATAAATAAATCTTGTAAAAAAAGTTAAAGCTGCAAAACAATAGGGCCTCCTTGGTGGCGCAAGCGGTTGAGTGCAATGCTGTGAAGCTGTCTGCAGCCTCTGCAGTGCAGATTCGATCCTGGCTGGCCAGGGAGAAACCCACATGGCACGGCAGACCTCTCCTGTCTCACCCACTGCTCCCCTCAACAGTATTTTCTGTCTGACTGTTCTGCTCCCCGTTTTGTCTCTGGTGAATCCTCTCACCCACACATCTGGCCTGTACCCTGGTTTTTGTATGCATGAATAAATCTTAAAAAAAAAAAAAGCTGGGCCTCCCCGGTGGCGCAGCGGTTGAGCGCTGGGCTGCAAGCCTGCCCGCAGCCTCTGCAGCGGCGGTTCGTTCCCTGGCTGCCAGCGAGGGTCCCACACACACACAAAAAAAGCTACAAAACAATAGTTTGAGATCTATCTTAGCAGGATGACTTAACAGTAATCAAATAAACCTTATCGTGTTCAACAGCATTGTAAATCTTACTCTTTGTTTTCACTAAAGATCAACATAAGTAACTAATACAATGATTCTGTCAAGATCACCTATCGGATGGGACAGCATAAAATGTCAGCGTGGGTCATAGCAAGAACAGCTTATCTCAAGGGACATCCAATAATATTTTATCTTACTCCTTAATTATCTTCAAAATAAACCAAAGCACTTTCCACGAGAAAGAAATCTTGAAATATTTATTGGAAAATGGGTTCAAATTGTCTTCTTAAATTTACAAATAGGGACCAGTGAGCCTTTTGAAGGAAATATTAAACATTTCTTCATCTCATATTGGGATCTTTTTCAGCAATATTTTAAAAATAATTAAGTTGGCTTTTTACAGTGCCCTAGATTCTGGGCCAGTTTGGTTATATGAAAAGATGAAGCTCAGAAATGATATAGGCACCAACGTTCTTTGATTAGTCAGTGTTTTTTGGTGTTTTCTTGGTGAGAAGCTTCACAGCAATCAAATCAAATCAAATCAACTTTATAGGATTTATTTATTAAAAGGGAATTTCCCAGGATGGTATCCTCTCCCCCAGGCTCAATGATCTTATAAACAAAAAAGTCAACAGGGGAATTAAATAATCTCTTAATAAAACGCAAACTCATTCTCATCAAATGTTATAGGCAACAGTTCACTCCCAATTTTGTCATCATTGGACTTTGAACTAGCTTTTCCCTGTGCTTGAACTATTCTCATCTTTCAGATTTTGCTCAAATGTCACCTGTTCACATAGGCCAGCCTGACTTTCCTCAAACCCCTGGGTAACAGGCTCCATCATCTCCGCATCTGCCCCTCTCTATAAGGTCACTCAGCCATTTCCGGTGACACTAACACTCTCTGAAGTTACTTGGTGTGTGTGTTGACTTGCTACTCTTTGCCTCCACCAGCCTGGAGCCATCTGATTTCTGCTGCATTTTCTCCTTCCAGCAGGCTGACAAGCTCCCGGTAGGCAGGCTTGCCTTCTACTGATCTCTGCCTTGCAATTCCATGAGCAAGAAGATCAGAGCCTCGCCCCAGGGAAGCGCAGACATCCTGCTTTGCTCTGCTCTGCCTTTTATGGGTGCTGCTTACTTATTGGATGAGGGTAGAAGGTTAGATAACAAAGAGGTAGCAGCCTAGAAGATGTTTTGAAAGACCCATTTGGTCCTTAAGCCTAACTCTAACCCATCCTAGTTCCATCAGAGTCTCTTGAAGGAGGTTGATAAGTGGTGCCTTATTTCCCACTTGGGCATGTTGCTTTCTTGGGCACAACATGAGCAGAAGGACTGATTGAATCAAAGAAGACATAGCTGTTTCTGTGTTTTCTCATCCTGATGCTACCCTAGTACTTTAAAATGGCACATAGCTTTGCAACTTATAAGCATGAAGTTGGCCTCTCTCTCCTACTTTGTCCTCTGGTAATCAGCCTCATGCACGGCATTAGCTCTGAATCCATAGGGAGCACAGTGAACCACGCAAATGAAATTCAAGCCTATTTGTTTGTCTTTCCTTTTGGAAATGGAAAAATCAAGTAATATCACTGGTCTCTTGATCCTTGTTATTAACACTTGATAAAGCTAAAAAGGCAAACCACAGCCATGGAAAAAAATTTCTTAAGACCATTTTCTAACTAGATAATTTCAGGGTTCCTATATAATATTTAGTAGACATAGTAGGCATGCACCTCTAAATTAATAGTGAGGGCCCCCCTCATGGCCTAGGGGTTAAGTCTCAGCAGTTATTACCGCTAAGGGCTTAATTCAATCCCCGGTCAGGGACCTAACCCACATATAGTGTAGCAGACCCTTCCTGTCTTGCCCACTGCTCCCCTCAGCAGTGTATTTCAGTCAATCCGCCCGTTCTGCTCCCCACTCTGTCTCTGGTGAATCCTCTCATCCTCTCATACCTCTGACCTACACCCTAGTTCTATACAAAATAAATAAAATCTTAAAAAATATAAATTAATAGTGAATATCTGGAAAAGAACATCCTGATCAGTCAGATATTTTGTTTTTAAAAGGATCCATACAGGGCCTCCCTGGTGGCGCAGCGGTTGAGCACTGGGTTGCGAAGCTGCCCGCAGCATCTGCAGCGCCGGTTCAATCCCCGGCTGCTCCCCGGCCACCGGAGGAGGGTCCCACATGGCGCGCAGACCTCTCCTGCCGCCCGCTGCTCCCCTGAGCAGTGTACTTCAGTCTGCCTGCTCTGCTCCCTGCTCTGGCTCTGGTGAATTCTCTCACCCTCCCGCGCTTCTGACTATACCCAGTGCTTGTATAAATAAATAAAAGTAAATCTTAAAAAAAAAAAAAAAAGGATCCATACAAAGATTAAAAAACTGACTACAGCAGGCTTCCAGCTGGCAGACATCTCCTTCTCCCCTTCTTGAGTAAAACAGAACTCTTTAAGAAGGGTCTTGGCCACACAAGATCACTAACGACATTGGCCAGTCTCCTAACTAGGTTTGTGCATGTAAATGCCAATGACTAGCAACAGCCGGCGCAGTGGGCACAGCTTCTCCTCCTTTCTCCTTTCCCTGAGCTGGGATTTGGAAGTGGGGGTGAGCCATCCAGAGGCCTGAGGCTGAGTAACACTGGGCGTGAGAAGAGAAGGACAGAAGCAAGTTGTAAGAGACAGCGTCCCTACCTTCGGATCCATGGATCACTAGATCACTTATGCCTAAATTGTTGCCTGAGAAAGCAAACAGGCCTGTTTTGTTTAAGCCACTGTTTTTCAGAATTTCTGTTTCAACATTTGAACACAATTTCTTTTCTTTGCAGATTTAGATGCTGCTTCATGGTTTTTTCAAAGTGGCTTTAGAATGGCAAACAATAAAATTTGGCATTGAAAAAGACCTTCAGGGTCCCCCAGTCCCTCACTTTATGGAGGAGAATATTGAAGACAGAGTGAAGAAGTAGACTCTGGATACTCAGTGGGAGCTGGTAGTATGACTAGGGTTCGGGTCCCCTGAATTTCAGTTCATTGTTCTTTTCCCTTGTGGTGCAATGAGCAGAACTCCCTGGAAATGACTCCGCAGGCTCCCTGGCCAATTTATAAGCAAGGACCTGGGGCCTTTTCCCCAGACAACCTGTAAACAGCTGTCACCCTCGTTTACTGACGAGGCTGCTCCTAGATCCACTGTGGGAAGGAGGTGACATAGGGAGACATAGGTCCCATTCTGGCCTGCCTCTCTGTGGGGTGATGGGGGAATCAGGATGTCCATGTTCTCTTTTCTGTCTGAACCTGACCATGAAATTTTCCCTAATAAGCCTGATTCTGTTTCCTCTGACCTGACATTTGTCTGAAGCATGGCACTTAGAAACCCAAAAGGCCCCTATTTGCATGACTTCACACTGTAATTCTATGAGTATCGATTATCAGTCACAAGCAATTTGATAATGTAAAACATTTTCTATAACAAGTAGCAATAAGTGTAACTTCAGCTGTCAAGGGAACTGCACAGGCAACAAATCAATCATTTAATCTCAGCAATCTCTGTCCACCAGGAGCCCAACCTCAGCTCCCTTTGCACAAAGTGCACTGGCACAGCTGTGATGGAGCAAGCGCCCCAGGTGACTGAAAGTGGATGCTATTTGCATACAAACTCCTGGGGCTTACCCTTGCAATTCTATTTTTTTTTAAAGGCCCTGCATTGCAATTTACTTAAGAAACTAGGAGTTTATATTTGAATTGTGCAAAATCCTGTATTGTGTACACAAATATCACACTTCCTTACCATCCTCATTTTCATCAAACACTGGTGGTTTGCTTGAGGCGTTGGCTCCCATGGTCGAGTCTGCTCACACCTGGGTCTGTAAGTCACATTATCTGGGCAGGGAAATTCATCTTCTCTTTAAAAAAAAGGCCTCCAAACCTCAGCTGGATATCTGGAAAGAAAAAGAAATGGTATCCTAATAACATGGTATATTCTCGGCACCCAGAATATAGACAGTAGCCAAAATAGTAACATAAACTGGATTGAAACGAAGAATTTTTGTGCTTAAAAATGACAATTTCAGAAAAAACAGAACACCAAACCTCTGGAAGAATCTATTACCTGGCCTCATCAATAGTAGATCTGGACTTATAAAGAAGGAAAGCAACTCCTTTCTAAGTATAAAGACAAATTTAAATGGGACCTTATTTTAAGAACAATCAAATAAAATTTTATTATCACTAAATTTTTGAGAAAATATGTTAATTTTACATTTTTAATATGATATGAACAGCTTTAACTTTTTTTAGCTATAAAGATGCATACCCTAGCTCTTCCTCCTATCCTAGAACGCACTACAAGGAATGAGGTCTGTGTATGACCTTTATCTTATCAGCAAACTGCTGAATTTCACTGAAGATATTTCCTTTCCTCTGAACCTGAAATTGAAAATGATCCTTTCCTCAAAAGTGAATTAAAAATATATATGTAGTATTTTTCAAAGGCAAATTAAATGCGATATATAATAAGTCCCCATTAATTGTTAGCCACTCAGAAGTTCAAATTAATAGTTGCATGTGAGAGTAACATTACTCTGAAAAGATGTATATGGATAGCTTTATTTTAAAACATAATCCTAAAGAATTTTACTTTTCCCTGAAACTGGCAAGGAGAGCTAGCTTCTGGTTGTAAAACTGATAATAATGGCTTTGGCCAGCTACTTAACCTCTTACACTTAAAATAGGGGAAATATGAGTGCTCTTTCAGGAATCATAGCTCAAAAACCTAAGAGAGGGCCTCTCCTGGTGGCGCAGCGGTTGAGCCCTGGGCTGCGAAGCTGCCCGCAGCCTCTGCAGCTCCAGTTCGATCCCCAGCACCGGCAAGAGTCCCACATGGTGCGACAGACCTCTCCTGCCGCCCGCTGCTCCCCTCAGCGGTGTATTTCATCAGTCTGCCTAGTCTGTTCCCTGCTCTGGCTCTGGTGAATTCTCTCACCCTCCCACGCTTCTGACTGTACTCAGTGCTTGTATAAATAAATAAATAAATAAATCTTTAAAAATAAAAAAGCCTAAGAGAGCCAGGTAGAAATGCAAAGAAGTGAGATGGACCAGGCAGGAGATATCCATGCTTATGAGGACACTGGTGACTTGTGGAAGCCAGCTTCCATCCTAAGGTCACTGCTTCCACCAAAGGTCACTGCTGCCACCAAACGTTACAGCTTCTACGTCTGAACACTTGTTGCCAGGGCCCCAGTGGGCGCTGAGGACAGATCTGCAGACTGACCTAAAAGGGTTATAATCCAGATTTTATACAATTCTGGATTGGTCAGTGAATTTCAGAAATAACAGAACACCAAACTTCTGCTTCTAACCTATGGTTACAAATCGATATAACCATAGGATCTGTAACCCTATGACCTGAGAAAATTTCATGTATCATACAAATATGGCTTGTGGGATATAGTTAATAAGATAATGCATGGCACACTGTTATGCCAGTACATCATTCACAAAGAATGAGTTAACTATTGTTATTGTTCACATAGAAGTATATCATTTTCATGTATTCTTTTTTTTAAAATTGAAAACCAGCTGATTAGATTTCCTCTTGGACTTTTTACACATTGAAGGAAGTACAGATTAGAGGCAGAATTAAAAAAAAAAAAAAAGTGTCCCCAGCTAACCTGAGCTAAGCATGAGTTATTGCAAAAGAAGTTGAGAAGTTCGTAAGCAAGTCTAGAAGAAAAGCTCATTTTCCTATTAGGGTGATGTAAGTAAAGCCTTCATTTGGAAGGCAGACTCATTAAGGAAATGCTACTTTTCATACTAAAAGCCAACTGCTGGCAAAGTGCCTCCTGGACTTTTAAAAGAATCATTAAATGGAGAGCCCTGGAGTCAGCAGTTAGGAAGCAACCATAAATGGTAGGGGAGGGGCAATAGGAGGGGCAGGGGTGACAGGTGGCTGGGGGAAGCTCAGGGGCATTACTGAGACCCAGGAGCCAGAAAGAACTCAACTGTCTCTCTCCAAGCTAAAAAACAAAGGGCTTTTAATTCCAGCAGAAAAGGGGGCTTGGAAGCAGCAAGTGGGGTGTCTGAGAACTTCACTGTGGGTTGGGGAGAAAGCAAATGGGGACTATTGAATTTTGAGTCCAGAATAACGAGGCATATGCAGCACAGGTGACATTAGAGACTTGTTTGCAAGAGAACACTGAGACCAAGGAAGGATCGTGGTGGCTACATCCTCTTCTATGTTGTGTGAAAAGCTCAGTACACTGAGTTCCAGCACCACACCCTGATCCTGTCATTCTTATATGGTTCTTCGCACCTCAGTTTTGTCTCAAGTAGCCCTTTGTCTTCTTGTGACATCAGATGTACCAAACACTGACCTGGCAAGTTGTCAAATCAGAGAGAGAGGACTATTATCACAATTTGCCACATTTTAGAATTCCATTCTGATGCCAGACAATTTTGTTCACTAAAGATCGAGTGATTGTGGGGGGTGGGGGGATAAAATATGCAAACAGGAAAGAAGCAGGTGGAAAGAACTTCTGCCTTGTGAGTTCTCCATTGCACCTAACACACCCAATCCAGTTTAGAATTGTCTTCCTCCCCACGTGGAAAACCGAGTTAGATAACCTTCCTCATATCCAGAAAGAAATCAACCTTTCTCTGGCAGGAGAATGGAAATACATCTTTTTCATTACACTGAATAGGGCTGGGAAGACCTATAGGACCCTCTTGGACCCGACCCCATGACCCCACACCCTTCCTGACCTCCAGCACTAAGCCTGCAGTGTTACATAATCATCCTACCCAGATGTCAATAGGACAGCCAGCACCCATGGCAATGAAACTCCTTAACACAGAAAATACCAGAGAGAGCAATCTGTATTACAGTAACAGTATGTTTTCACAGTCTCTCCTGGCCTGGCCAATGATCACTTTTGTAACCGCAGACTCTTCTCTGATAACTGGATTTTGCCTTTGTCCTATACTTTTCTGGGACTATCAACAGGTGACTTTCTCCAAGATGCTAAGTTTCCTTGGGCAAAGGGTGTCATCGGCAGGAACTGGAGCACACAGAGAGTGAGGCAAGAAAGTTGCAACTTTTCCTAGAACTGTATCAGGTTCATTGCACATAAATGTGTAGACACAACTAATTTGGTTGTTTGCCTTTGAAAATCATAATTTCTTAAGAAATATTAGAAACAGGGAAGAAGGAAAATATAAAAAAATTCAAGTTAACACCACTCAATAACAATTCTTTCTAGTTCATCAACTTTGCTCCATCATTTCTATATACTGAAACTTACAGGTAAGCATTATTTCCAACTTAATCCTCATCCCAAATTAATTCCCCTTCTATTCTTCCCCAGGAGAGCCACGATCAAGACCGTGGCATCTGTTTTACAGTCTACTTTGCTATGATATTACAACACACTGTGTGTTTTCAAATAAGTCCTCTAAATGGCATCGTAGAGTAGGTATATTTTATATGTTATGGTAATCATCTGCCATTACCCTCTGCAGTCAGGCATGCGAGTCTCCACAGCTCCAACTTGTGCTTTTTAAGAGCTGCATAGCAGTCCTTGTGTGAATACGCATTTTATTTACCTGTACAAAAATATTCAATTTCTTCAACTCTTCATATCTTGGGAAGATGAAGTCAACTATCATAGGCAGTTTTGCGTGTTTAAAAGCTAGATAAGAGAAACAAGTGAAAACAGCTCACAACCTCCTCTATTCTGCAAATATTTATTGAACCCTGTCTTCTTCAGGACCCGAGTCAGGGAGAGGCTGGGGGTTGAGTGGGGCTCCAACAACCACAGGAAACTGAATTAGTCCCAGGCTGTTTGGTTGTGCTGGGTAATCTGGTTTGTCCGTCTTTGGTCTTTGTCTTATTTCTCTGCCCTTGTAACTTTCTAGCTTCCCAACAGTGCCCTTAGTATGCGCTTTCTGGAAATGAAAAAGAAAAAAGAAAAACTGGACCATCACTCACCTTTGCGCCTTTCAAGAAGCTCATATCGGTGCTTCCATCCCGGGGAGCAGGGGCTGATAAAGCGACTCAGAGAACCGGGAGAGAGCAGAGCCACGCTCCCACCTGCCTGGCGCACTGGGCTGCCAGCGCGGTGCCGCGCGCGCTGCTGGGCCGGCTGGGCGGGCGGGCGAGCACCTGCGGCTGCCGTGGGGTCCGAGCGCGGCCCGAGCGCGCAGCTGATGCGGGAGGGGCGGCTCCCGGGCCCGGGGGGAAGCAGCTGGCCGGCTGGCGTGCCCGATCGGCGCCCTCTCCAGACACTGCCCGGCTGTCGCCCGAGGTCGGTGCGTCGCCCGGGGAGCCAGGCGGGAGGAGAGGGCTGCGGGCGCGGCTCGCAGCCAGAGACACGGATCCCGCGGCGCCTGGGCACCGTCTGGAGCCTCCGGGAAGGGCAGTGCGCCCCAACTTCCCCGGACCAAAGCCCGGCTCCCCTGAAATGACCTCTTCCCCCTAAATACACAGCAGTGTCCAAAGGAAGGTGGGCATGGAAAGACAAACCTGTAGATCTGAGATGGGAGAGAGGCAGGATTTCCTCTCAGACTGTCCTCGGCTATTGGGGGGGAAATCCCCGGGGGAGGATGAGCATTTTCTAGATCCCGACAAGAAGGATCTTTATGGTTTAGCAGATTTCTTCGTTTCACTGCTGGGGGAAAATGAGGTACAGAGAAGAAAAATATTTGCCCGGTGTAATAGAATAATGTACAGAGAGAACATTTTCTAGACCCTGGGTCCCTCACCCCCACCTGCATTTCCCCACACATTTTGTCACCGCCAACCTCTCAGCATAAGTGTGGACAGGAAACCGAGGCACACAGACGAAAGCAATCCCACTGGAAGATTCTGAGTTCTCTTCCATGGTAACTGGCTGTAAAATGATCACAATTGGAATAACTGGTATTGTTTCCCCTCTGACCCCAGAGTCCTACACATTGAAGTCACTGGTGAATTGGCTCTTAGGCTGCGCCCCGGCTTGGCCAGGCTGTGGGGGGTGGGCAGAAGTGCAGTGTGCAGGTCTAACCTAGCCTGTGGGTGCGTTTGAGGAAAGCTTCTCTTCCACTCCAGCATTTTCCCTGCAAAAGTGGAAATGCCAACTCAGCCTTGCCAAATATTCAGCTTTGCAGAAACAAGCCAAAAGCAATGAGTTCTCTGTGAAATCTTCCATTATTTTTAAACATTGACAAGTTTAAAAAATGTTAGAAACTATATGGTCGAACAAAATGTGTCTGTGGCTGAGATGTCTTTCTCAGACCCCCACTTGTTGGATTCTCTAGTTCCCGATTATCTTTGTTCACCATTTGCAGTAGCAGCTGGTAGAAAGGTGTCTGATGCGACTTCTGCTGAAATTATTGAAGATGGCAGTGGTCCCCTTTTGAGGGAGAGCCCCCTAATTTACTCATTAACCAAACAGTACAGGGTAATTCTGTCATACCAGGTCTTGGTTCCTTTCCTCTTCCTCTTAGCTCAGCAATGAGATAACATTCTGCCCTAGTGCTGGGAAATTCTGAACAACCTTGAACTTCGACTAACCTACTCTCTCACTGAGGAAGGCAGTTGTCCACGCCACTCAGTGAGTAGTAGAAAGAGCTCAGCAGAAACTTACCTCATGTTGCTAACTCCTTTGAAGACCCTCAGAGGAACACGTGCTGCAAATTTGGGTGGAATTTGGGTCAAGTTTCAAAAGAGGACAACCAAATTCAGGAGAAAAATTAGAATTTTTAAGGAATTTTGTTTTGGGGGAGGTGTGTGTGTGTGTGTGTGTTTAGGAAAAAATTAGGCCCCTGGCTAAA
Organism: Talpa europaea; assembly: GCF_964194135.1. Taxonomy (NCBI): domain Eukaryota; kingdom Metazoa; phylum Chordata; class Mammalia; order Eulipotyphla; family Talpidae; genus Talpa; species Talpa europaea. The sequence continues at coordinate 39,794,717 of NC_140080.1, read as the reverse complement.
AAAGATCTTTATTTTTTGGTAAAGTAATATGCTTTATCTTCGTGACGTTGGAGATGCACTACAAATTTGGTAGACCCGTATCATCATCTCCCCTCTTCCCGCTCCCCCAGGAGACAAGACACGCATCTTATTATTGAGAAAACTGAAATTATGCACACCTACCATTTGATGGCTTTGAGATCTTAGCAAAGAACAAGGCCCCGAGCCTCAGTTTTCTAACTTCAGTAAGAACTTCCTATCAGCTCTGAATGGAGAATGAATAAGATAATATATTCAACAACGCAGCAAGGCAGCAGAGAAAGCACTCAGCAACTGGCTATTGTCAAGGGTGTCATTTAATAAGTGGGCACTAGGTTCTGCCCAAGGGTCCCCCAGATCTGTTCTATGACTCTTACATCTCTTGCTCAGTCACTTTGGCTTAATACAAAACTACAAATTAGTCCTAATATATTTCATCATGTAAAGACTCCACATAACAGAGATTTTATAGAAAAATGGTAATTCTTATTACTGTATCATATGCAGTCTGTTGAATGCTGATCTCTTTCAAGGTGCTTATTGCAATCTTCTATTTATTCAGTTGTTCATACAACTTTGTTGATATTTTTATCTTAAAGATATCTGTTGGAGAAACTGACAGGAGACTCCCACAAAGAAAGTACTAACCAGGCTAAATGCTTAAGACAATCTCTGGAGCCCCCCAGTGGGGAGGAGAAAGAAATGACCAATAAACCAGCAAGCAGGTCTTGTATACATAGACATACAAAATTTAAAACACAAATATTATTAGCACCCCAATCCAATCATGCCCATTTTTGGCTTGCAACTTTCTAGTAGGTTCCATTGCAACTAGAGTAAAGTGTTATCTTGCACTCCAGCAGACAGGCCTTACCAAAGGTTCATTTCCTGTCATTTTTTTTCACTTCATCTAAAGTCCATGCCAGTCATACTGGTCTTGTGCAGTTTGCAGATCATGTTGAACTCATCCCTTGAGCTTGAATGAATTTTCTTTATGTCTGACTGTGGTTCTGGACTCCTTAGCATTTAGCAGTCAACATATATTTCTCTAACTTAAAGAGAACTTCCCTCACTTTCTTGAAGTTATTTCCCCATCTCCTTCATTTTCCACTATACACTTCTGTTTCTTCCATCTTATAACTTCTTTGTCATGTTTCCCTCCATAATGCAGGCTCCTTGAAGGCAGGGATGACAGCTGTCTTTTTCAACATTATATATATCCAATGCTGAACCTGAGAGACTGGTATATAGAGATTGTTTAAGTAAATAAATATGTCTTTCCTATATTTCTAGTCCAGGAAAAAAATACATAAAAGACAATTATACCTCAAAGAGTAACCATTCCCAGGACATAAATAAGCCTTTATTTGACTATGTCTAAAGTATACAGAGACAAGTAAGAAATAATCCGTGGATGTGTGGATTTTGTGGTTTGGGTGGGAGAAGTAACCACAGGCTTGATTGACAGATATACAAGTGGACCGCCCCCCCCCCCCAAACAAACCACTGGCCTGAAGGAAACAGATGCTTTGGTAATATGTGGTCTGTGTTTGGGGGGATGAATTGAGGGTCACTAGACAGAGCCAGGCATTCCAGGGTAGAAGAATGCAGGTCCAAAAAGCATTATATTTGGAGCAAATTCTTTAAAAATGTAACATGACTGGAGTATCAGCAATACAGTGGGAGTAGGAAAGATGGGAAAAGATCTGAAAAACCAGACATGATATGAAACAGCCTGAAGTTGAAAACAAGCAAGGGGAAGGCTTAGGCATGACAAGTAGAAAAATGGATTTCATTTGAGTTGAGTTTTTTTTTTTTAATTCCAATTAAGGATACTTTTTTTTTAAAAAAAAGATTTATTTATTTATTTATTTATACAAGCACTGGGTATAGTCAGAAGCGTGTGAGGGTGAGAGAATTCACCAGAGCCAGAGCAGGGAGCAGAACAGGCAGACTGATGAAGTACACTGCTGAGGGGAGCAGTGGGCACAGCAGGAGAGAGGTCTGTGAGCCATGTGGGACCCTTGCCAGTTGGCTGGGGATCAAACTGTTGTTGCAGAGGCTGCAGGCAGCTTTGCAGCCCAGTGCTCAACCGCTGTGCCACCGGGGAGGCCCCATGAGTTGAGTTTTATATTAAGATTGTTCCATTCTCTGTATGTTTTCTTGTGGTCTGATATGCAAATGATTCCCAGTTACTAAAAAGATGAATTCCCACATAACAATAACAAAATTCTCCTTAGTTATAAAACAAATAATTAGAGCCTCACACAATGTCTTACAATAAGTTCTCACATATTTGTTGACTTCAATTTAGTGTTAATTTTTCCTGGGTTTGTCCACTTCTTCCAGTGCAATAACTTCTAGAAACACCACACCATAACCCCTTCAAGTTTTCTCTGAGATAGTATCATTGCAAAGACCTGCAATTTTGTCTTTCAACCCCATTGAAAGATTGATGTCTACATTTTCTAAACTGCTTTTACAAAGTTTGAAACTACAAGTTCACAACTTCTTTAGTCACCCATTTCTGCAGTGCTTATCATTTGTCTGTGGCAGAGATGGTGTCATGCCAAGCCAGGCGTGAAAGACTCAAAGAAGGATAAATAACTCAATCTTTTCTCTTGAGGAACAGGTATCCTATGGTGGACACAGCAACTCTCAGGCTGCTTTTACCACTCAGGCTGAGTGTCACATGGTTTAATGGAGAGTGTGGAAGCAATAGAGATAATAGGGTATAATAGACTATTTCCAGCGTCTAAATAAAAGTTGGATATGATTACTGGCAAATAATTAACTAAAAAAGAGAAAGAGGAAAAATGTGTATAAGTTAATGCACTGAAGAAATGAAGTCACGCTGCCTACTGTCTGTCTCCCTCTACCCGCTCATTTATTCCACAAGATTCACTGAGTTGTGAATAATTCAATTGTTCTCTAGAAAATGCACAGTAGAGTTTTGTTGTTGAGAAAAATTACTGTTAATCTCAGACCAAGCTGGGTTCAGGTCTTGATTCCCCCTCCCATGGCTTCATGCCTTTGTGCCAGTCACTTAGACCCTGAGAGTTTTTGTTTCTTCACCTGTACAATATGGATGTTAGGAGCAATGCCTACTTCCAAGGAGTCTGATGATGATTAAGTGAGATAAGACAAGAAAGTGCTGGGATATCTAAAAATTGCATCATTTTTATTACACCCAATGTCTCTCTTGTGTAGAAAGTATGAAGATGTGTCCATCTCACTGGACCTTCATCAGCACTGACTCATTTGAAAGATCATTGCTAGGAATCATAGGAATGCAGAGCCAGAGAGGTTGGTATTATAAGGAGCTCATCATCTAATAATTCAGGCAGGTGAACTGACAATTTTAATACAGGATGATGGGACCATATAATAGCAACTAGGGTGTTCTGTGAGCACATCATGATGAGCACAGGCTAGTCCAGGGCTGTCAGCAAAAGTGTCAGAAGACTAGTATCCAAGCTCAGTCCTGGAGGTGGAGGACAAGTGAGTTGTGCAAAGAGAAAGGGAAGAAGTTCCAGCCTGAGGGAACAGGCTGGAAGCTATGTAGGCAAGCAGGTGTGTTCAAGGAAGGCAAAGAGCTTTAGTGTGGCCTACTTGTTTGTAGAGGAGGAAAGCACTATGTATAGTTGACCCTTGAACAACACAGATTGGAACTGGCAGGCTCCATTTATACATGGATCTTCTTGTGAACTGATGACATAAACTTATGGTTTTGATAAATACAATATAGTGCCATACATGTATCATCTCTTTGTTATGATTTTCTTAATAACATTTCCCTTTCTTTAGTTATTATAAGAATACAGCATATAATGCTTCTAACAGTATCATCAGCAAGCTCCCAGTCAGCAGCAGGTTATAAGTAGTCAAGTTTTAGAGGATCAAAAGTGAGTGTAGATTTGCTATCATGATGTACAAAGCAAACAGCTAGGACAATATCCTGGGTGTGACACAGGAGACAGGTAGTCACATCGCTTTATCTAATCTGCATGACAAGATCTTTAATTCTGTGGTGCTGCTATCTTCTCCTTTCAGAACAGAAAATAGAGACTCAAATGGTTGAGGTAAATTTACCAGATTCTCAGATCTGGTTAACGTAGTTTGTAAAGATTATAGAATGAACTAGTCACATGTGGACTTATATCAATAGTTAATATTAAACAAATAATTTTCATTTTGAATAACTTAAAATTTAATCAGAAACATATCATAGTTTAATTTGCATAATTTAGAACAGGCTGAAAGACTTGTAGAAGCATGTATAATCATACCATTAACCAACTAAAAAGGATTGTCATTCTAACATTAACTATAAATATCAATAATCAAACATTGATTTAGAGTATTTTTCTTAACAATTCCTTCACCATTCAGTGAGGGAAAGAGTGACTTATTTCACTCCTGATATAGAAAATTAGAAAGGTTAATATACTTTTTTTGTAAATGTAAAATTATTAGTTAGAAAATATTGAAAAAAATTTAAAATAATCTGCATCTTCCTTAGGCAGAGTATTTGTTGAGCTAACTTTTTAGCTAAATTGTGAAATACTGACAAACTTCAAGTTCAATTTATATTCAGAGTGGATTCTGTCATAGAGACCCTACATTTCAGTCAAATTCCTCTGTATAGTACCCCATAAATTCCTGGTTCCTTTTTATTTTCCTGTTTGGCACTGCTTTCTCATGGTACACTTTTATAACAAAATAATAAAAGTAATGTCAACTGTATAATAAAATTCACCTTTTAAAAATGTACCACTGGATGAGTTCTTGACAAATATATATAGTCATTATTTTACTTGCTCTTATCCTTCTTACCTCTGCTGTTGACGTTTTATGCCATGTCTCTTGACCTGATATTCAAGCCACAATCTTTTCATCCTCCTTATTTGGTCCATACCTTTTCCTTTTCTTCTTCTTCTTTTTAAAAAGATTTATTTTTACTTATTTATGCATACAAGTACTGGGGTGTGGGCCAGAGGTGTGTGTGGGGTGGTGGTGAGAGGATTCACCAAAGACAGAATGGGGAGCAGAACAGGCAGATTGACTGAAATATATTGCTGAGGGGAGCAGTGGGCGAGACAGGAGAGTTCTGCTGCGCTATATGGGTCAGCTCCCTGGCCAGGGATGGAACTGGTGCTGCAGTGGTGGGTGGTAGCTTGATAGCACTGAGGCTTTAACTCCTGTGCCACAAGGGAGGCTCTGGTCCACACCTTTTCTATAAAAGATCAATTAGTCAATAAGTTAGGCTTTGTGGGCAATGCAGTCTCAGGCACAGCTACTCAACTCTGTCTTTGCACTGTGAAAGTATTCATAGTCAACCTACCTACAAGAAAATTTGCAATTGAACTTTACTGCAGACACTGACATTTCAATTTCTTATTATTTTATATCTCACAAAATATTATTACTCCATAGTCCTTTGACGATATCCAATGATTTCAAAATGTAAAATCCATTTTTAGCAAATGAGCCATAGAAAAACAGGGATGATGTAGATTAGATTAATGGACCTTAGCTTCCTGACCCTTGCTGTAATCTAAAAGATCATAAAATCATAGAATTTTAGGGTAAGGTCCTGGAAGCATGCCACCAAATCTTTATTTTAAACAATTATATTCAGAAATGAAACTAAAATATATACAGAAAAAAGGTTTAAAAATCATATGGAACATCGGTGAGTGTAATCCGGTCAGCTGGCTATAGCTGCCTGAAATGTGTGTTGGAAAGGCCCAGTATGGGAGCCATGGAGGACTCCTGCGGTGATTGATTAAGGAAGTCTCCCTGACGTGAGTGCCAACATGGAAGCAAAGTGAAGGGACATTGAATGTTTGCAAAGTCGCCTGTTTGTGCTCTGCTAACAGAGCGGGAGCAGGAGAGGGAGGGTCTAAGAGACAGAAATCAAGGTTGTGAGAATGATAGTTTGCAACTGAGGAGAAAAATTAATACACCCAATACCTGAAATACTGTGGCTCTTGTGATTGCCTGTCATTAAATGTGTACGTTCTTTAGTGTGTGTGAACTGGATAGGAATTTATTTTTCCTTCAGTCAGGAATATTATTTCATACAGAGAGAGATTCTAGACTTTAAGGTAGTTGGTTTTTGTTTGTTTTTAAATTGCCACAGATCTCAAATGCAAGTCACCTACTTACCTAGTGTGCAGTCAGAAGAAGAAAAAAGTCACATTTCAACGAGAGGGGAACATTGATTGTATTGGGTGTTTTGAATGTTATATTGGCTTCCCATATGGAGCTTCTCTAAGGGCAACTTTGACTTGAGGGATTTTTACCTCATGTGATGTGTTTGCAACTCATACCCCTTGAAAGATGTGTCACGAATGTGACATTTCTCTAACAAACCCAAGTTAACATGAGACATTAAAAACTCAAATTCAACTTTACTTTTTTCCTATATGTTATTACTGATTGAAAACTATCACTATGTCAAGTGCTTAAGGAAGGATGCTGAATTGTCATATTTGTAAGAAACTGTGTCACTTTGCCCTACTCCTTTGAAGTCCTAGAATGACTTTCTAGAATGGTGTCTTTGCTCATTCTTTATTCTACTCAAGCTTTGATATCTGGAATAAAGAAATAGTTACCAGGGCCAGTCAGTATTCTTTACCTTTCTAACAACTTTATTGGATGATCAAACCGTTAATTTACATTGATCATCCAAAAGTCTGTACTAAGTGCTCACCCTTGCAGTCACACTAAAGAAGAAATGGGATCAGACAAACAGGAGTTCAACCAATGATTCTGAACTCCAGAAACATAAGTGAAGGCTCCTATCCAGAGTTAACTTCAGTCTATGCCAGCTTGTCAGCCTATGACCACAATTTATGTAATTGTAGGGGTGAAGGAGACATCAGTCTCCACCCTCTGGGTTCTTCTCAGGCTGATCAAACAAGCAAATTAACAAGAGGGGGCCTCCCTGGTGGTGGTACAGGGGGTTAAGTCTTAGCACTATGGAGCTATCAGTAGCCACTGCAGCACAAGTTCGATCCCCAGCCAGGGAGTTGACCCACATGGGCCAGCAGACCTCTCCTGTCTCGCCTGCTGCTCCCCTCAGCAGTGTTTCAGTCAGTGCTCCTATTCTGCTCCCCACTCTGTCTCTGGTGAATGCTCTCAAGCCCCTGCACCTCTGGCCTGTACCCCAGTTCTTGTATGCATAAATAAATAAAATAATAAATCTTAAAAAAAACAAATTACTAAGAGGCAGATTAGCAGGAGGAAAAAAAGGAACGCTTACATATGTATGGAGAATTCATATGGCCATCATCAAGAGTAAATGAGACAGACTGAGGATTTATGCCCTGAGCTAAGGAAGGGATAGGGGCCTGGAACTTCATTAAAAAAAAAAAAAAAAAAGATGGATGGGGAAAAGAGAGGGTCTCACATAAAGAGGAGGGGATGACTTTAATATGACAAAATCAGACACTGTAGATGTTTTCCCTATCATAGATAGGTTTCTCCCATAAAAGGCTTATTTCTGGAGATGACCTAAATTTGAGTAATGTTCAATACTTAAGGTAATGGGAACAGTTTCTCTTGAAGTCCACACAACCTCAATTGTCTTTAATTCCACATGCCAAGGTCACATGCATTGGAATATTTAGGGGGGGAAATCTAGCATTTATGACTATGAACTAAAACAACTGTGGTTTTTTTCCATGCTCAGCTCTGCTTCTATCATAGGGAAGTTGTTTAGCAGAGGTAATAATTCTAAGCAGGCAATAATTCTAAATATCACTCCCCTTCTGTTCCCAATTTAAAATATTTCTGTAATGCCTCTGAAAAGCAAAACCAAAGCAGGTTCCAAGTAAGAACAGGGATTAAAGATCCCTGGTCTCTGTGCAGGCTCTGCCCTGGGTGGTAGTTACAGCTGACAGCTCTCCCTTATCAATGACATAAAAGAGAGTCTTGTATTTGTCTCTTTTGGCATAAGAGAGCAACAACAACAACAAAAAGATATATTGTGCTCCAATATAATTCATTAGTTAATGGCAGTGATGCTTTAAATTTACTAAAATAAACATCATTGCATAATCATGATTATTATTCGTGGTTACGACAGATAGGCTTATTTCTCCAATTAGTTCTAATTTACTAGCTTATACCCTTTGCTTCTTACAGCCTGTAACTGCTAAATGCACTCTCTCTTCTCAATTATTGGTTGGTTAAGAACAAACTATCCATTGCACTTACTGTGTATTAACTTGATAATAAGGCACAAATAATCTTTGTGCTATAAACAGTTCCCTTTCATCCCAGATGTTGCTAGAAAATCAAAGAGAATAATGTTATAGAAGAAGAGAAGCATTCTTTCTGTTTTCTGGAGAGAACACAGTGCTGCCACTGTTCTTTTTCTTTCTTCCCTTCCGTGACTTCCACTGACACTGCCTAATTGTGCAGCCCAGTAATTTCCCACAGAGGCTTGCTAACATGTGGCGCTTTCTATTTTCTGGTAATAAAGAGACAAGACATCTCCCTTTTACAAAATGAAAAATTGAATAATTCCTAATTAAATCTTCTCAGGAAGTGAATGCTTTATTTAGGGCAAGGTAAATGTCTTAATTTTCATTTAGTTTTTTTTTTTTTTATTGTGGTAAGAAACACATAACACGAGCTCTATCCTGAACACAATTTTAATGTCTAGTGTAGAACTATACAGTGTTGAGGGCTGTAAGCTTTGTGGGTATGACAGATCCCCAGAATGTTTCCTTAAGCACGCCTGACTCTCCAGACCCACCAAGCAGCAGCCCTCAGCACGTGGCCACAGCCATCACCCTCCCTGCTTCTATGAATGTCCCACTTTAAGTGTCTTATGCAGGTGGAATCATGCAGTAGTTGTCTCTCTGTGACTTGGCTTATTTCGCTTAATGTAATATCCTCGAAGCTCACCCATGTTGCAGCATATGACAGGATCTCCCTTTGGACAGCTGCATAAATGAGAATGGGGTCTTAAAAGTGGGGCATTATTATAATATTGTTGTCTTTTCAGCAATATCACTAAAATTTGCTTTATATATTTAGGTGATTTTATTTTCATAGTGTTATTTGAGTTCATTGTTGGTTAGCTTGAGATTATTCATTTTTTCTTTTTTCTCTTTTTAAAGATTTATTTATGCATACCAGAACTAGCCTGGGGTACAGGCCAGAGGTGTGTGTGTGTGTGGGGGGGGGGTGTTGAGAGGATTCACCAGAGATGGAGTGGGGAGCAGAACAGATGGATTGGCTGAAATACACTGCTGAGGGGAGCAACAGGTAAGTCAGGGGAGGTCTGCTAAGTCATATGGGTAGCTCCATGGCAGGAGATTGAACTAGTGCTGCACTGGCTGTGGATAGCTTCACAGTGCTGCATCTTGACCCCTAGTGCCACCAAGGAGGCCCTGTTCATTTTTTTCAAAGCTCCTAAAGTCTTCAGTAAAAAGTTGCTAGCTCCATGCCATGCTTACAGAGTGACCACTGGCCCTGTATCATTCCCTGGTCCACTAACACAGGAGCCCATGCTTCGCTGGCCACCTCCATGCTGTCCTGTTCGCCCACCATTGGGGAGTCCTAAAAATTGGTAAAAGATCATCGCTCAGGGTTCTCTTCACCATTCACCACCAGCAGAAGGATTCTGGCCACTGTCAGACAGGTGGTATTCCAGGTCTAAAAACCATCTTGAAAGTCTGACTTCTAGGCACATTTCTTATACAACTACCTATCCCAGACTCCCAAAAGCTGACAGTAGGATCCGGCCTGGCTTGCAGGCAGTTACTTCAATCCCAGGGAACAGGAGTAGGGGAGAGGAAAACAGAAAACTGAAGCAGGGAAAGAGGACAGTAACACACAGGAAGATTACCGAGCTGGACTGACTGTGGTTGAGGTTGAGTCTTATAAGGAACCTGCTGATGAGCCTGTAGAATATTCCTCAGAATAGTCCACCTGGGGATAGGTAAGAGGAGAATTCACTTCTCCATTCTCCTTCTGGGTATTACAATCTCCAATAATTTAATTTTTCCTCTAGACCATTCCTTAAGAACACAGTTCAAATCTTATATCCCTAGTGTTATGCAATATTTTGAACTTAATACTCATTGAATTAATCAATCAGTGAATATACTCTGGTTGTTATTCTGAGCAGAGCAGGGAGTCTGAACCCATTTACAGTGAACTTACTTTGCCTTTAGGCAAACACTCTGAATATTAACTGCCTTAGTCCATTTGGGCTGCTGTAATAAAATGCTGCAGGCTGTAACTTGTGTTATTTCTGATTGTGGAGTCTGGGAGTCACAAGATCAGGGTGCTGGCATGGTCGTCTTCAGTGAGGGTCCCCTTCCTGACTCATAGCCAGTGCCACTAGCTAGTAGCCAGTGCCACCATGTGATGGTGGGGGGGGTAGGGGGGGACCTGGGATTGGGAAGCTTCTTCTATAAGCACTATTTGTCACCTTAACATGTTCAAGTGAGAGAGTCCTAGAGGGGATTACACCTAAAAAGTGCCGCCCTGATCTCTGGGCAGTCTCATATTTATTTAGAACCAGGTTCAGAGAGGGTGGACAGATACGGGGGCGGGGCGTGGGGTGTACATGCTTGGGGGGTGCCTTATCAGGGATGTAAGCTAGGGTGTACCAGAGGCTATTGCCTGGGGGGGCTCCACTTTTCCTGCCAGTGTAGCATATTATCTCTATCCAATATCTGCCTGCTGTTTTCAGCAGATACTGGTTTCCCAGTGTGCTCCTCAGACCAGGACTTTTGCCCTTGGTGTGAGAGGCCCCTGGATGACTCATGCACCTAGCTGACAAGCAGGAACTCTGGGCACCAGGACAATAGCCCTGAGAACAAGGGGATCTGGAAATCTGGGGATCCCACAGATAATCTATTCATGGGGACTACACCCTCATGACTTAAACACCCCCCAAAGGTACCGCCTCCTAACACCATCATAGTGGATGTTAAAATTTCAATATCTGAATAGAGGGGTGTTGGTGATGCAAAAACTTTCAGACCATAGCATTAGCCTATGTGTCCCCCAAAATGTTCAACTTATTCTCTACCCCTTGACTAGGGTTACCATGGGTGGGTTGGGAGTTTCAAGATCTGTACTTTCTTCTCTGCTTTATGAAACGTATCATTGTTCTACATTTCCCTGCTTGCCTTACATGAACAAATGCACACACATGCTTTATATCTTGCTCTGGAGTTAAACTGCTTGTGTGTGAGCCCTGACATCTTTTTTTTTCACTTGAGGTATCATTGGCTTACATTGTTGTTGGCATTTTGGAGTCCTGTAAGTTCTGTCCCTTTAGGTGTGAGTTACCTTAGTACACCCTCCACCAAAGTACCCATAGTTCATTGTCCGCCTTCCCCACTTGGGTGAGCCCTGATATCTTTACCAGTTCTCTGTGTGACTTTGGCAAGTTGCTGAACCTCTGTTCTGTTCTTTCTATACCTATTAAAATGACCACAATTCTAATACCTGCCTGATGGGGTTATTGTGAGAATTACAGGTGATAATCCTTGACAAGTAGGTATGAACACCCCAAATGAGGCATTTTATTGATAGCGTCTGGTATAAAAGTACTGTTTGGGCAAGGGAAATCCCTTGCATGTGCCTCACAGGACCTGCGTCATCTGAGTAGGTATTGTCAGGCGCAATGTTGAAAATGTTGAGCAAACATAGTCATCACTAGTCATTCACAACCTTGATGGCCATACTGGTGTGTACCGGCTGAATATAAGCATGCCGTCCACCGGAACTTTCCCTAAGCAGCGAATTCTTCTGTTACACTCCTGATCCCACTTCCCATCTGCAGGTTTCTGCATCCTGGCATGTCCCAGGATTATGGATAACTCTATGAAGAGAAAGTCAGGTGAGAGGTGGGCTGCGGAGAGGTTGGTAACAGATGAGGGATATAATTTTGGGTACTAGTATTGTTTAGGGTGAGGAGACCCTCACGTGCCACTCAGAGACAATCTTCCTGAAGGGTCAGAGAATCAGGTGTAGAGGCCCATGGCTGCCACTAGCGCCACCTGGCATCCACTCTGCAGCTCTGCTCCCTCAGCTGTCCCCTGGACCGGGCACCACGGGAACTTGCACCCACTTACTGCATGGGAGCAAAGTGTGGAGGCTGCTAGCAGGTTACTGTCAGGACAGACTGGCTTTCTGTGTCTGTCAGCTGAAGGAGAAAAGTTTATTTTTATTAACCAACCCCGTGCCTGCTATGGAAAGGTTATAGACATCTGGTTTCTGAAAAATGAGGAACTTTTATCTTTTGCCTCTGTTGACAAAACAAATAGCTAAGAAAATGATTTAGTTCCATTCCATCACTGCTTTTGAAAAGGGAAGAGGCAAATTGTTTTGCATAATCTTTTTGCATTACATAACCTTACAGGTTCTCATTCATCATGTAAAAGCTAAAAACACAACCTTACAAATGGACTCCCCAAAGACCGTTTAGGAGCTGTGCTGCTGGAATTTCTAACTCTCCTCCCATTAACAGCAGGAATGAGATGGGGTGGAAAGAATGCGCAATTCTAAGAGTGGATGTGCCTCTGACCTGCTACTTGCTCGCTGCGGTCAGGTCAGCCAGGCATGTCATCATTCTGAAGGCATCTGCTTCTACCTCTGCATCAAGATCTCCCTCCTGTACTTCTCAGTCCATGCCCCACCTGTGCACCAGGACACTCTTGAACATAGCCATGAAGATTTTGGGACACATTAAAATGTTCCCCCACCCACCCCCATGCCTCCTCAAGGCAGCTGAATCAGCTCTGGGGTGGGGAGACCTCATTATTTTTTGCCTCTGGCTGCCAGCTGCCTTGCCTGGGCAAAATGTTTCATTAAGTACAAGAACAGATGGAGCTGCCAGAGGAGTTTGTGTTCCAGTTGTCCAAAGACCATGTTACAGAGTCCAAGATGTGGCCAGTGGAAATGGGGCATCAGAAGCTTGGATAGGGGACCTTAAAAATGTAGCTGCAATTAAGGTATCTTCTTACATAAGGGATATGGATTCACACACCCCGTTAGTGTTCTCCAGACTGGCTTTAGAATTTCTCTACCCAAGCATATGGGTTCTACAAATGACAGTTCCTTCACTCTGCCCTTATATATATGAATGTGACAAAAGGATAAGGTTAAAAAATATTTCTTTTCATGTCATCATGCTTCTCAATAAAAGTGCAATTTTTACAAATTTGTCAAAGTCAAATTTTACAAATATTTGAATGTGGAGAATTGTGTCTTCACTACTTAAATATTTCATGGAAAAATGACTTGAGTAGGAAGAGCTCATCATTCAAAAATTCTTGATCAGAAATCTGTCAAGCTATTTATTTTTAGAACGATTTCTACTATTTTGCATTTTATTTTTATCAAGATAAGGTACAATAAATTTCTCAAGCACACTAGCATTGATAATTATTCCATAACTAGAGGAGCACTACTTGAGAGTGTGTCTTTGAAGCTCTTCTGAGAATATGCTTTGTAAATAATATACTTTGTGAATTGTTTTTTTCGTACAAGTATCATGTTTAAGCTTCTTGTGATACTTTTAACACAATCACTTCACTTCAAAGACAGACCAGTTTAGACTCCAGACACTTCATCAATATTTGCCCACTGATTTCACACACACACACACACACACACACACACACACACACACACACACACCCCCCATACCACATACCCTTTATTCAAAATGCCAAGGAAACAGTGTCTTTGAGAGCTAAAAAACATAAGACAATTTCTACCAATATAATTACCCCCCAAATCATGGTTCTGAAATTCCACACACCAAACTTGAATTAGTCGAACTACTCCTTTAGCTAAATGCCTGCCCCTTTTTCTAGTAATGAAAAATTTTGTGTGGCCAACATGTTCACTGGATTTTTCCTTTCGTAACATGTAAGAAGATGTTAGAGAGCCGGAGCAAGTTTCAGAACTCTGGACAGAGTACTTGCTTTTTGGATAATATACATTTTAGCACTGCCCCAAGAGAGTTAGACCATTTACTATAAATTTGGGTCTCAATAAAGTGAGAAAAGGTCAACAGGGTAATATAACTCTGGTTTCACTTACAAAACAGGGGTACCAAAAACACCGAGGAGGCAAAATATCATAATGGTTCTGCCAGTCTACTTCTAAAATGTGTGCCAAATCCATCCACTTTCCTTGAATTCTGATCCCTCATATTCTCTTCTGTATAACCTCAATCTAAGCCTTCATCATCTATCAGCCACCTGAACTGCATAATATCCTGAAAACTATAACATTCCTTACAGTGTATTCCCCATGTAGCAACCAGATCCTATCACTCCCCTAATTACTTCAATGATATCCTTTCTCATTTAGAATGAAATCCACTCTTCACTGGGGTTTACCAGATTTGATGTGACCTGCCCCACTGCCATCAGCTGCTGCCTGATCATCTGCTCCCACTGTGCTTCAGCCACTCGGGTCTACTTGCTGATCCTTGAGTCTGCCCAGCTCTTCTAGCATTAGAGCTTTTGTATGTGTGGCTTCCTGTCTCTGTGATCTCATTCCTGAGGTCCTCACACAGTCAACTGCTTCTCATTCTTCAGTTTTCAAGTCTCCTCATTAGAAAGAACTTCCATAGTGATCCTGATTAAGATCGCTTCCAGAATGGCCTGCCCATGCCCTTACTTTTCTGGCATTGTATCTCCATGTTTAGCACTCATTCAAATGTGAAACTATCTTATTTATTTTTGTTTCTGCATCTATTTTCTCCCTTCTTTAATGAAACGTAAACTCCTTGAGAGCAGACAACTTGTTACCTTTTTCCACCATTGAATCCCCCAGCAGAGTACTCAGTAAATAGTGTTCCCTCCATGAGTATTTGCTGAACTAGGGGATAGCAAATGAATGAAATGTGCCACACTAAGTGCTCTGCAAGGGTGATAACAGGTGTCAGGGTCAGAAGACCCTTTTGGGAAGGTAGGAGTAGATATTGTAAAAATGCACTATCAAAGTGATAATTCTTTGTTAGTTGAATGTAGAGGCTATTAAAAGTAAAGGAGTTTAAAACATTGTTCTCACTGGGCCTCCCTGGTGGTGCAAGTGATTAAGATGCAACCTATGATGCTATCCACAGCCTCTGGAGCACAAGTTCAATCCCTGGCCAGGGAGCTGCCCATATGGCAAGTCAGACCTCTCCTGTCTCACCCACTGCTCCCCTCAGCAGTGTACTTCAGTCAATCTGCCTGTTCTGGTCCCCACTCTGTCTCTGGTGAATCCTGTCACCCCCACACCTCTGGCCTGTACCCCAGTTCTTATATGCATAAATAATCTTTAAAAAATTGTTCACAGATCCCCTCTCCTAGCAGTCAAGCTAGGATTAAAATCTGAGGCGATCTGATTGTAAAATGCAAGGTCTCTGTACTGTAGAGTATTGGTCAGATGTGGCCAGGTTTCCTTAACTTAAGATGTTGTCTAATGGCTTAGTGGTTAATATCATTACAAAATTACTTAAAATATCATCAAGTCTCAATCAAAGATTCATGATGCTTGAGAACCACATAATTTCTTATAAATATTACCTTCCTCCCACTGAAATTATTCTAAGTGACTTGCCAAATCGTGGGTCAGCTGGATGTGTACTCCCTACGGGAAGAAAGCAACATCTGCAGTAAATTTCCTATATTCTGGACCACAAAGACATAGGAAGAGACGATGGTTAAAAAATGCATTTGGTTGGAAGTAAGAAATGAATTCTGGGAAGCCAATCTAATTGCCTGATTGGAAGCTATCCCAGATTTTTAAAAGTTATGCTTTCAAATAGAAGAGAGATGCTCTAAGAAATTAAATGGCTACGTGTAGACCACAGAATTTTACCTCTCATCTCAGGAATGACAGTCTTCCAGAGTCTGTTGTGTAAGAGGTGAGTTTTCTCTCTCCCCATCTCAACTTAGAGTCACAGCCAGGCACGTTGGGCAGCCAAGACTACAAAAAGGAGCATTTACCTGTTGCACACTATCCGCATAATGTGTTCTATTGTTCACATCATCAGCTCTAGGCAGTTCTACTGATCCAACTACATTGCCAGCTCTTCTTTTATTATCTCACTCTGTTCTCACAGCAACCCTATTTCCCCTACTTGGAAAATTACTTAGAAAATTCACAATTATTCTAATTATGAATTAGAAAATTCATAATTATTCTAATTATGAATTAGAAAATTCATAAAATTATGAATATTAGAATAATTATGAAAATTATTTTTGTTCTTGTCATCAAGAACAAAATATTCTAGCAATGCTTTCTCTATCAAAGATACAACACTTAGCAAAACTTCTATCTGTGAAGTCCAAGTACTCTGTCCAGAGTTCTGAGGATTAGGGAGGAGCAGTGACTAATCTAAGATCACACATATAAGAGGTATTAGAGTGGCGATCCAGTCCCAAATGGTCTAACTGTAGGCCTCAATCATTTCATTCTACTCCCTTTCCTAAATAACCCAAGTAGAATCATGACATGTTCTCACAGTGGAGGAAAGTGCTCTATTTACATGAGGAAAAAAATTTTGTAGTCAGCTAGTTTTATAGCTTATCTTTTATTACAATGCTGCATATTATAAGTAGAAACAAACTAACAAAATTCAAATTAATACAATTTAATGGGGGAAATGAATCTTGCTTTAATATAACTAAACAGCCACTCAAAGCAGGGAGATGGTAGTGATGCTGGGTGGGGATTCTTTTTTATTTAACCTCTACTAAGATGGACCATGATGACTCATTGTCATCAAGAGCAAAATGTTCTAGCCGTACTTTCTCCATAAAAGATACAACAACACCTCTATCTGTGAAGACCATTTGACCTCCCGTTGGTTTGATTCTGACACTGGGCATATTGACTCTTCCTCTGTTCCTTTCTCATCAGCCTGTGACAACCCAGTGCCCCATGTGCCAGTGTGAGTACAGACATGGAATCATGCATCAGTGAAGTGGTCCAGCAAACATTCAACAAGAGCCTATGGTGAACATTTGGGGATATTTAAATGAATGCAAAATTTACTAATGTTTTAGAGAATTTGATGACATCAAATGTATGTTCCTGGGCATCTGAAAGGATCTTCAAATTCCAGTTTGGGTACTGAAGTCAATTTGAGTTCAAATTATGACGATACCAATTTAACAACTATGTAACTCAATACCAGTTACTTCATTTTCTGGAGTCAGTTTTCTCCATCTATAAAATGAGGCAACAGGAAAGATCTAGAATTATTGGTGAATGTTAATGGATAGGATGCATGTCAATTACTCAACTCATAAGGCAAAAGAGAAAAGTTCTATAAATATTTATTATTTAAAAAGCTCTATAAATATTGTCAATAATAGGTGATCATGGTGTACTGAGAAAAACAGATTTGCATATCACTAATATGACCCAGGGAAAAAATTATTTTGATCTTTATACATGAAATGCCTTTTGGGCATGGGCGGGGCAGTGACAGTAGCAAGTTCACAAGCTGGTAAGTACAAACCTGGGCTTCCATACTCGGCATTCTGACATGATGGGTCTGGATCATTCTCTGGAGTTCTTGAAGAAGATTTAAATATCAACAAAGAGAGGAGCATTGGTGATGAGCAGAATGGGTCCTTCTCAGATCCACGTGCTGAAGTGCTGCGGCCTGAGCCTCTGTGGTGTCTTGGTGTCTCTTAGTTCCTTTCCACCTCCCCTTGTATGGGAAAATGGTGCTGTTGCCTTAGGATTCCTCTCACTTGCTACATCCTGCATTTGAAAAGGAAGTCAGCTCCAAACCCGTATTAAAGTGGGCCAACGCCAGTGCCTGTAGGCCAGAAGACTCAAATCAGCCTCCCACTGCCCCAGAAATATTGGCTCCTGCCTGTACAATGTTTGAAAAATTAAATTAGTTGTCAACATTTACACAATAGACTGGTTACACCAAAGCAGGTTTTGTCCATCTCCTGACAAACTGAACACCTAAGGCACTGTGCCTGCTCCCCCATGACCAAAAACTGGGCCCCTGAGTGACATGTCACTATTCCCCCACCCTATAATCTTCTCTTGCCTCCCACAGCAGCTGGGTTCTCGTAGGTGTGGGCGTGTGAGCCCTGGAGAGTGTGCACTGTATGTCAGCTCCAATTACTGCAGCTGTTGGGTGGTTGGTGACTGACTTAGAGGCCCAGTCTCAGGGTAATCTACAACTCAGGAGTGTGGAAGGTAGGGGAGGGCAGGAAATGGCTGCAGACCCCTCTACCTGCAGGTGCACCTTGTGCAGGTTGGCTCCAGACAAGAGGAGGCAACCCCTTGAAGATTGTGGGCTTGGCCACATGACCTGCTGTGGCTAATGGGCCAAAAGCAGAAACTTCAGGAGCAGTAAGAAGCTGTTATTGTTTTCAGTCACTAAATTATGGCTTGATTTTTGTTGTCAGTTTGGAAAGCTGCTGGGTTCAGAGGGCGGGGCCCTTGAGGTACTTCTGAGGAAAGTTTCAACAGTGCTCCCCTTTCCACTGATGGCGAGTTTCCCTGTGAGGCAGAGACATTTAATTATATTCAAAAGGGCAGGTTTATTATTCAAAAAGGACAGGAAAGAAAAGGATGCTTGCGCAGACATAAGGGGGCAGAAAGAGCTGCCCCCGAAAGGGACAGGTTTGCTAAAAGAGAGGCCTGCATGGTCACAGGTGGCCAGTCTTGGGACAAGAGCCACTACTTCTGTTTTGCAAAGGGAAAGGGAAAATACTGGTGAAAAGAAACGCCTGCAGAGTCACAGGCTGGTAGGGGAGCTGCATTTTACCAGGGCAGAAATTGCACTGATGTGGTGCAATATAACCCCTCCTTTGGAGGGGTTCATTCCTTTGTGAATTGTTAACTGTTGTTAAATTAATCACTTCTAGGGTGTAACCAGGTTGATTTGTAAGGACTGGTGATTCTCCAGTGGCCTCCATCTCCACATCCCCACCTCTGGTCTGTCCCTAAAGATTTTTCATTTCTAGCTCTGGTTTAACAACTATGTTCATCATGTCTACATCCACCTCCAGATTCTGGTCTGGTGAACCCTCCATCCTAAATATTCCACTCGCAGCCCCCATCAGTTTTTAATACAGCAATAGCTACCAAATAAGGAGGCAAAGGCTTAGGACATCCCACACGTCACAGATTCTTCCCAAGGGGCCTTATATTAGTCATTCTGTCCCCACAAATAAGTCCTAAAACAAGTGACTTCCCTGCTTTTGTTTTTAATCATCTCTCTCTGACTGAGAAAGGACAGGAGGGGAAATCAATAGTGAGAGGATATTTCAGTTGTTTTTAAAACTAGGGAGTGAACATTAAGGTGAATATACAGAAAATCCAGGTCCAGGTGATCTAATCAGCTCACAGAAGTCATAGAACAAATGACAAAGTGCATTGAGGGTAATCCCTTGATCATTTCCCTAATTATCAAGAATTTAGTGCGCAGAAGTGTATTTTTTTTTTTTGCAAAGTTCTCAAGAAGGTAATAATATAGTCGACAATAATAAAAATAAGATTAGCTTCCCTCTCAAGCAATTATATACGCAGCACTTCCCAGAGGATCCTCCTGTGGGTTTTCTTCTTTACACTCACAACAACCTCCCCTGTTGTGTCCATTTCATACAGGAGCAAAGCAGGTTTCAGAGAGGCTGGGTAACCTCTCCAGAGTTCCACAGTCTGTCACACGCCCATGTTATTGATGTCTACACTTTGCTATTCTCCTCTGACAGTAACCAAAATAATCAAAAGTTCTATATGGATAAAGCTACCTGGAGAAGACAGGAGTTTGAACAGGTTTTATTTCCCCATGTCTTTAACAACTTCAACATGGAGCAGACATTTCCAGTCTGATCCACCAGAGGGCAGTATGAGGCAGAGTTTGCTTCTGAAGGCAGGGCTGAGAGGAGGCGGGGACTCTTGTGCTGGGCTCTCCACCCTCATTTCTACAGTTGCTGATTTGTTGTTGTTATTTTACTTTACAATGCTTAGAGATGTCCCCAGTTTTAGAGGATGCAGTCTGACCCTGTGGAAACAGTGCTGGATGAAATACCCAGGTGTTTGTTTCCTCTTGGGGCTGTGTTTGTGACTCCTGGACCTTTGGAAATCAGCTTCCTGGGTCAGACTCATTTACATAATGGGATGATGAGGTTGAGTTTTTAAGGATCATTCCTGCTCTCACATTCTGCAAATTCTAATACACAATGAGGTTTGAGTCTTATCAAGCAAATGTAGGCAATGTCCCATATGCTTTGTTATTGTTGCTAATAAATAGAATTAAATATGATTAGGTCCCCACCTGCCCAGACTGATGAGAAATGCAATCTGTCATTCCTGGGGATCCCCCTAAACTCTGAGCACTTCAGTGGCCTCCTAGTCCCAGGGGCCTTGTGGCGGGTCAAGGATCAAGGAGGTGCCTGCTCTAGGGCCTCTGCCCACCCTGGTCTTGAGGGCAAGCGCTGCTGCTTGTTTTTTTTTTTTGCTTGGAGGGCCTTTGACTAAGCGGACGACCCAGCACCCCACTTCTCTGGGTAGGGTCAGAAGCAGGAAGCTTTGACCAAAAAAGGGAAGATGGGGAGATGAAAGCCTGTCTCTGGCTTGGATACAGGTGCTGGCCGTGCTCCTTTCTCCCATCATCATAGTTCTGAGGACCTCAAATTCTCACTCACAGAAGAGGAGAAAGGGGAAGTGGTGGGGAAGGGGGAGATGGTGACCTCTACTTTATGCCCCTGGAGAGGCCCAGGAAGAGAATCTGTGAAGGACCTGGCTGTCCTCACCAAAGGGAGGAAACCCTAATTCAAAACAATTAATACATAGAGTCCCTCCCTCCAGAGAAACAGATCCTTGAATGGAGGGGGTCAGTGTCGCTGGCTACATTGATTTTCCACATGGAAGAAGTCATTCAACAAATGGTGTGTGTGGGGGGCAGGGGAGTAAATTTCCTTTTTCAGTCTGAGAGCTAAAAGGGAAACCAGGAAGGATTAGTTTTGGAAACAAAATGACCAGTATTTAAGCCATGGTCTAGGTGTGACCATGAGCCCTGGCTCCACCCACTGCTCCCCACACCCTTCACCCCTCCACCTTGCCTCCCACCACCCCGCCCAGGCTGGAGAACATCAAATCTTCCTTCTTTAACATGGAGCGTCTACATTCCGGGTCTACCTTCAAGGAATTCACTGATTGCTTGAAAATGACTGAGCTTCCTTAATACCCCCAAACCTGGGACAGGCTGCAGACACTTCCATGGAGCCCGGCAGGCAAGCTGGAGAGTCTTGGGAATTCTCCCCCTCTTTGTTGGGAACTTTCAGCTTTGTGCCTCTGCCATCTGTCCAGTCCTCTGGGCCTCTCCCTGGTCCTGGGTCTCTGTAGAAGCCCCAGGACAGATGCTCTTCCAAGACGGTCTTTCCACCGGTCCCCTGCGCTACCCCTCCATGCGCCTCTCCATCTCCTGGGTTGCTCACTCTGGAAACTTAGATATTGTTCCGGTTCAGAAACTCCAAGCCTGACCCACAATTTGAGAGTATTTCGGGACAAAATATCCAGGTAACTAGTTAATGCTAGTTAGCCCTATCCTGGCTAGAAAATGGCCATCTGGAAATGCAAAATTAGGTGGGAGCCCCACAAATGGAGAAGCCGCAGGACCAAATACCAGGGCCAGTCCTGTGGTCAGCAAGTTATTGTCAGGCAGCTTTCTCCATCTCAAAATTCCTTTTTGAAGGAGATGTAAGAAATGCCTTTCTTTTGTGGCCATCGGTGCACAGTTCTTTGATAATGGCATTTTAATACTAAAAGGCAGATAATTTATCTGATTTGGATGAGATTTCATATTTCCCATGGAATAATGGAGACTTAACAGTCAGTGACTCTGATCAATGAATGAAAAGATGTTTCAAATTCACGATGTAGCATGTAGATGCCCAACAAATGTTAATTTGTGAAATGCGTGTTTGGTGTGTACCTGCAGCAGGGGTAACTTTTCTGAGAGGAAACCAAACAAGTTGCTAATAACTGTGCTGGAAAATGCCTCTCTATCTCCCTACTGACCTCAACAGGCATAAAACTTTAGTACTTTAGCAAGTGATACAGTAACATGGTAAAGAGATTGCCTTTCATACTAAAGTAGCCAGTTGAAAGAAACATGTGAGTTCTGTAGCAGGAATGCATTGGAGACTGAATGTACAAGTCTGCAGGAAGATGTCCTTAATTCCCTGTGAGAAAGCTACAGGCCCATCAGACTTTGGGCAGAAACTGTTAAACAGTTAAGCATCAGAACTTAAACAGCATTTAGAAATTCTTGTAGCTTTTTTTAAAAAAAAAAAAGATTTATTTATTTATGCATACAAGAGCTGGAGTGCAGGCCAGAGATGCGGGCGGTGAGAGGATTCACCAGAGGCAGAGTGGGGAGGGAGCAAGACAGTCAGACTGACTGAAACACATTGCTGAAGGGAGCAGCAGACAAAACAAGAGAGGTCTGCTGTGCCATGTGGGTCACCTCCCTGGCTGGGGATTGAACTCGTACTGCAATGGCTCGAACTCACGCTGCAGTGGCTGCGGATAGCTTCATAGTGCTGCTGTGTCTTAACCCCTTGCACCACCAGGGAGGCCCCAGTTCTTGTTACTTTCAATGGTGCCAGATTGTGCAGTGACCAACCTCCCTTTTGGTGACAGGGAACCCACAGCTTCCAGGTCACATCTGCAGGTTGCATTGTCAGCCCAAATTTAGCTCACTCCCCAGGCTGGGCAATGCACATGCTGCTTATCCTAAGTTCAAGGCAACTGAAGGAATATCTGTCTGGGGGCCTGAGATCCCTTTCAGTGATTTAGACCCTTCAGAGTCCAACCTTGAACCTGGAGGTAAGGTCAGCTTAGCTTCAAAGCACAGAGCTATCTGGGAAAAGGTTGAATAATGCAGGAATAAGGACTGTATTATTACGCAAGTATTATAAACACATGCGGGAGATGTTCACTTTCTAATAACTGATGCATTTCTAATAAATGATGCTGAGCTGAAATCTGGGTACAAATATAAATTCCTTAGGACTTGAAGTTTAAAATTCTTTTACAAAGAATCTGTAGGATAAGTGAAGTATCAGGCTTTTCCCCTCCCACCATTAGGATTAGTGATGAATCCTGTGGTCCTGAATGCATGCCTGATGGCTGGCACCTGGAGTAGGGTGTGGGCATGCGTAAGTGGGTACACCTGGGCTGAGACTGGGCTTAGAAGGGCGGCGTCATGGGGACGCCAGCAAGGCCAAAGGAGCAGAGGAGCAAAGGCCATGAGAGAAGGCCGGAGAGCCCAGAGAGAGAGACTTGCTGGGGGCTGGGAGGCCTGACAGCCTCCCGGCCCCCCAGCACCCCTGTCTGCTGTGCACCTGGTAAATCCCAATAAAAGCCTGCAAAAGCCACCGAGGGCTCCAGGACTCTCCTTTACCCATCTGCCCCAGCATAGAGATTCTACTCTGTGCCTTCCTGCTGCTACAGAAGCTCGTTGGAATCTCAAACTAAACAGGTTTGTTTCCCTTGCATATGGAGAAATGGAGGAAAGGGACTTGGAAGGGACCATACCTTGTACCTTAGTTGTGGATCTTGAATAAGAATGTGACCTAGTGCTAAAGGCATAGACTTTGAAATTAGAAAGATCTGGGTGTTTGAACGAGTTATTTGATCTCTCTGGGGCTTAGTCACATCATCAGGAAATACAGATTAAAATATCCACCATCAAGGGCTGGAGGAGAAGTCGAAGGGATGATGCAGGTGAAAGCACTTGTGAATGAAGATGAGCTAGGAGCACAGAGCTTAAGAGGTCACGCAGCCGACAGGCTGCCTGAGGGCCACACCCAGCCCCTCGTGGTCCGGTTCTGTGGCCCTGCCAAGCCCTTTACTCCTGAGTTATGGCTCATCTCTAACATGCAGCTCATAAAGAATAGTCTTAGTGGTTAGTTGAGATGAGAATGCAAAGCATTTCACGTGACCGTGAGCACAGGTGGGCACCCAGCACAATGAGGTGCTGTATTTTGATGCGTCTTCCGGCGCCCTCCAGATAGGAGGGGTGAGGATATGAGTCCCTGCCTCCAGCCCAACCCAGAACGGGCTCTGCATTTCCATAACACTCCTTTCTGTAACCTGGGATACCCCAAAACCTCTTTTTGGATAGGACTCAAATCCTGCAGGGAAACGTGCAACATTTTCATTATTTCTGTTTTGTCACAAGCTGGGTAGCGAGTCGTGGGAGCACCGCACGCCCACGCCGAGCTGGCTGCTTGGAGAAGGAGGCATCTTCGCTAAGGAGATGAGTTAGGAACAAAACCCGGACACACATGAAAATGCAGTTATATCCATGCCCAATAGTCGGGGGAGGGCTGCGGGGCTCTCTTTTCCTTGCCTGAAAAAGAAAGTGGAACATTTGGTGTGAAAAAGGCAGTGGCAAACCCGACTTGTTTGATGGCTATGTCACGCCCCCCTGAAAGGCATCAGCTACTTTCCAGAATGAAAAAGGATGCGGAGGCCGCCCCCAGGTCTAAAGCGCCCAAGAGCACCGAAAAGAAAACGCTGGTCTCTTGTGCTGCAGATCTTTTTCCATTTCTTGCCATGTTTTTAATTGGTAGGCTCAGGACGCACTGGATATCCTTCTGCTCTAAGGTTATTTTCTCAACTGGGTCAAATAAAACGTGGTCTGGAGCGGCGTGGCCGGGAAAGCTGTTCTTGAGCGTCGAGTTTTTCTTCATGAGGCGTGCATCTGCCTGGCTGTTTCTATATCGCTCACTTTGCTTATTTTTTAAACATGTGTCAAGGACAGTGTGAGATTTTTCTCTTTAAAATTGTTAATTATTTGAAGTATTTTGGCCATGCAAAAAAGGTACGAGGAACAGGAACACAAACGCTAAGTATTCTCCACCACTTTAAAAAAATGTCTTGAGCCATCCAGTGGAATCTCTTTTTGTGCCTCCAAAGGGAATGATGGAGCTAATTTATCATCTCCATCAGCTCTCTATAATTTTTTTTACATAATTACGTAGCTTTAATATTTTTAGCATAGTTTCCCTATAGTTTGTGTAAGTGGTGTCAAGTTTTTGAAGTTCCTTTTATTTTCAAGGCGTTTTTCCAAGATGCATGCAAGTTGCTAGTTGGGCTTGGGTCATTTTTACTGTTGTATGACATTCTGTTTTATAAATATGCCACACATTCTGCCCACTCCTCAGGTGATGGACATGACTGCACAGTTCTTGTTCACATGTGTGAAAGCAACCATCTCAAGTTGGAGCTGAAGGATTGTATGGGCTGAATACAGTCAATTACTTACAAGTCAGGTTTTTTCTGACAGGATTGTATCAATTCATACCCATCAGGCTGTACAATAGTCTATTTCTTTAGGTTCCCCCCGTCCCCCACAAATCTTTAAAGTTTTGTGTGAAATGGTTTTCCATTGCGGTTTTAGTGATTGCTTTTATGGGATTACAATTCATTTGTCTTTTTATCTATTTGAGTTTTTCTGTTGCATTGGCTTTTTACACTTTATCAATGTTTCAAAGTCATTATTACTTATTTTATAGTTAAGTAGAAAATACATAATCTGTGTGGGTTGTGTGGGAGACAGACACACATATGCACATGTATATGCTTATCTTTTGTTGTTGTATATTGAACAAAATTGTTGGTTTCTGATGTGTGTTATGTACGTTTTGGTGTCCTTTGAGGAATAGAAACTTTCTGTTTTAAAATAGTTACATTTCTTTTTCTTTATATTGAATATTTTTTGCTTTTTTG
Source organism: Talpa europaea (assembly GCF_964194135.1). Taxonomy (NCBI): domain Eukaryota; kingdom Metazoa; phylum Chordata; class Mammalia; order Eulipotyphla; family Talpidae; genus Talpa; species Talpa europaea. The sequence continues at coordinate 39,768,935 of NC_140080.1, read as the reverse complement.
TGCTTTATTGAATGGGCACTTACTCCACTGTCATAAAGTTGTTTTGAGGTTTTCACTTTTCCAATTAAGGTTCCCATCATGTGAAGAATTAATTTTTGCTTCCATGTAGAGTCAGGATCCAGATTTATTCCCTCATACATGTCCTAGAACCATTTGTAGATCCAGTCATTTCCCCACTGATCTTCAACACCCTTCTTGACTAGAATCAAACTTTTGCCTGTATATGTGGGTCTGGTGCCGATTTGTCTATTTTGATAATTATATGTAGCTGTGTTACCTTAGTTATTACAACTTTATAACAAAATTTCATTTCTGGTGGTAAATATCTCCAAACCTGATTTTCTTTAAAATTTTCAGAGCTCTTCCCAGACCTTTGCGATTCACATTAATTTCAGAACTGACTTGCCAAACATGAAAAACAGTTCGTATTTTGAATGGAATTGAATTTAGAAATTAATTTTGGTAGAATCTACATCTTGACAGCACTGTGTTGACTCTTAATTATCTCTCCATTTATTTAAATCTTATGTAATCTTTCATGATTTTCTTTAGAAACAGGCATATCTTGTTAAATCATTTCTTAAAATGTACATTGTTATGTTTTTAAAATTCTATTTGCTTGCTATTTCTAGTTAAATAATTAGAATAAAATAATAGCAACAATAGAAATACAATTAAGTGCTTATTAACAAAATGTGGGGCCTCCCTGGTGGCACAGCGGTTGAGCGCTGGGTTGTGAAGCTGCCCGCGGCCTCTGCAGTGCCGGTTTGATCCCCGGCTGTTCCCCGGCCACCAGAGGAGGGTCCCACATGGCACGCAGACCTCTCCTGCTGCCCGCTGCTCCCCTCGGCAGTGTACTTCGGTCCTTTTGCCTGCTCTGCTCCCCGCTCTGGCTCTGGTGAATTCTCTCACCCTCCCGCACTTCTGACTGTACCCAGTGCATGTATGAACAAACAAACAAAACAAAATAAATAAATAAATAAAAACATGCCTCTGTTAAAAAAAAAAAAGGTTTAATAAAAAAAACTTTAAAAAATGTGTATAGTATCTTTAGTTTTCAATGTAGAGACTGATATCATATCTAAATAATGAGTTTTGTTCTTTCCTTTAACATTAAGTAAAATGAAGGTAACTTTAGGGGGATGTCCTTAGAAGCCTATCTTCTTTCTGTGCTAATTGCTTTATGAGGAATGCTTGTTGAATCAAGTTTTATTAATGCCTAGTATTGCTGCATCTATTGAGGTGAGCTTATTATTCTTTTAATCCTTTTATACTAGGAAATACATTGATTTTTTTTCTAATACTGAACTATTCTGACATTACTGGAATAAAAAGTAACTTACAATAGGGCAATATTTTTATGTAGCGCTAATATTATCTTAGGCTATTTACATTTATGTTCAAAAGCTCAGCTGGTTGTTAATTTTCCTTGTTCTCACTGTCCTCATCTCAAGGTTATCCTAGTTTCTTGAAATGAGTTGGGAAGCATTTTTTTCTTTTTCTGTTCTCCAGAAATCTGGTATATTCTGTGATTGTTGGAATAACTTTTTAATTACTGGTTTAATTTCTTTAATAAGTAAAGGTCTTTTTCTGTGTTCCGGTAAGCTACTAGAGTTTTGGTAAGCCACTATTGTTCTAAAAACATGTACTTTGAAAATTTAAAACTGATTTGTTGTGATATTTTTTTTAAGTCAGAGTAATATTGGTTTATAACATAATTTGGGATTCAGATATACAGATGTATGTGTCAACATATGTGTATATTACATTATTCTTGTCACCAAAAGCTTAATCCTGTCCATCACCTCACAGCTGACCCCTTTTGCCCAATATACCAACCTTCCTTCCCCTTCTCTTCTGACACTTGTAGTTTTAAGAGTTGCTTCTGTTTTTATTCATTTGTTTTGTTTCTTTATCGCATCTGAGTGAATTCATACAGTGTTTGTCTTTCTCTGTCTGACTTACTTCACTTAGCATAATGCTTCTAGGTCCATCCATGTTATTGCTAATGGCATGATTTTATTTTCTTTCAAAGCTGAGGAGTTGTGATTTTTAGACTCCATGTTTGAGTAACAAGTCATGGTTATGTGAGTTTGTGGTAACATTTTTCTCTGAATTCTAATATTTTGATCATCTTCTGCCTTTATGTTTGAAAGTCAGCTTGACTGGATTTAAAATCTTTGACTTACCATTACTTTTCCTGAGTATCTTGAGCATAGTACTCCATTTTTTTCAGGCATAAAGTATTAATGTTGAAACTTTTAATGGTGACTTGACTTCTATATAGTGATTTTGTCTTTTTGCCAAATAATTTTTCCTTTTTCTTTGAAGCCAAAAATTATGGCCAGAATATATTTTACTCAATAAACACAGAAAAAGACAAATCTAATACTCTTTCATGATAAAAAGTTCTATAAGCAAGAAATAAAATAAAACTTTCTCACTGTGATAAAAGACAATTTAAAACAAACATAGCTAGCATCATTCTTAATGGCAAAAGACTTAATTCTTTCCTCCTAAGATCGAGAACTAGAAAAGTGAATATTTTCACAATTTCTATTCAACATTGTATTGGAGGTGCTACCCAAAACAATAAGAAAAGAAGAAATAAAAAACAGCTAGATTGAAAAGAAGTAAAACTGTTTTTCTTGCAGGTGACATGATCTTATATGAAGAAAATTCTAAATAATCTGCTAAAAAGTTGTTAGAAGTAATCAACAAATCTAGCAAGGTAGAGGGCCACAGGGTCAGTATACAAAAATCAGTTGTATTTCTAAACACTATCAATGAGTATTCCCAAAATGGAATTCAGAAAACAATATCATTTACAAAAGCATAAAAAAGAATAAAATACTTAAGTATAAATTCAATAAAAGTATTACAAGTGTTGTACATTGCAAGCTACAAAAGACTGTTGAAAGAAATTGAAAATCTAAAGAGAAAGACATTCTATGTTCAGAAGATGTATTGCTGTGATATTAATTCCAAACTGATCTACAGATTAAATGCAATCCCTATCAAAATCCCAGCTGTTTTTAAGATGGAGATTGATGAGACAATTTAAAAATTCATACAGAAATAGAAGGGATCCAGAAGAACTAAAATAATTTTGGAAAATAATTTACAAAGTTGGAGGACTCACATTTTCAATTTCAAAACTTATTACAAAGCTATTATAATTAAAGCTGTGTGGCCCTAGATTAAGGATAGCTATAGCCCAATGGAATGGAAATGAGGATACAGAAATAAACCCTTACATTTATGTTTAAGTGACTTTTCAACAAGAATGAGAAGATAATTCAAAGGGGAAAGAATAGTCTACTGAACAGATGATGCTAGATCTCCACATGCAAAAGGGTAAAATTGGACCCTTATCACATACTATACACCAAAATTAATTCTAAATGGATCATAGCTATAAATGTAAGCACTAAAAATATAAAACTCTTAGAAGAAAATATGGGAGAAAATCTTCATGATGGTGAGTTTGGTAATGAATTTTTGGTTATGACTCCAAAATTGTATGCTTTAAATGGATGAACTGATGATATATGAATAACAGTTCAGTAATGCTGTTTAAAAAAAGAATATGCCTCAGTAGTAGTTATTCTTGGTCAATATTCCCAGATATGTACTTTGTTTAATTTGTTTCCAGGAAAGTTTCCTAGAATTAAGTTTTCAGAAGTTGCTTTAAAATGGAAGCCTTAGGGGCCTCCCTGGTGATTGCAAGGGGTTAGGGCACAACCTATGAAGCTATCTGCAGCCACTGCAGAATGAGTTTGATCCCTCACCAGGAAGCTGCCCACATGGCTCAGCAGACCTCTCCTGACATACCCGCTGCTCCCCTCAGCAGTATATTTCAGTAGATCCTCCTGTTCTGTTCCCCTCTCTGTCTCTGGTGAATCTTCTCACCTCCCACACACCCCTCTGGCCTGTACCCCAGTTTTTATGTGCATAAAATAAATAAATCTTTAATAAAAATATGGAAGCCTAAGAATGTTATATAAAAACAAGAGATGTATTTAGATTAACAAGAGATATATTCAGATTATAACTGTAGCCAGTTATAAGCCATGTCTTACTATCTGTTACCCATCTCTTCTCTCTGCTGTTTTCCTCTGTAGTTTTTCTTGGGTATTCTTTACTTGTTGATGGCCCTTTAGTGACTTTTGGTTTGAACTATAATAGCTTAGCAGGTTCAATGAAAAAAAATCTTCTTTTCCCCCCATTTTCTGTAAATCATAGCATTTATTCTGATTTAACCACTTGGTACAACTTGGTCATCCATGAGCCAAATTGGGACAGGTGCTTAATCCTGCATTGTGGAATATGGACAGGTACAAATAGTGTTCTGACTGGTTTCATGTTCATGTTCATATTTGGAGTGAGGTAGGAGGTGTGGTCCCCAGGAAAGAAGGAAACAGGAGTATTCTCTTACTAGTAGAAATTGCAAAGAAGCTCCATAGACAAAAGTAACCACTGTCTGCAAAAGAAAGTTTTGCTTATGCTGTCATCTGTAAGCCTCCAGCCACTCTCTGAGTTAGGCAAATATCATGTATTTTTATTTAATAGATTGTCTAGTTTTTTTTAGCAGCTAATTCCTCTTGCTTAGGATAAATGTCTGCATTAGATATTTTTTATTAATAAATTCAGTTGAGCCTGATTTTTACACTATTGTTTCCTGAACTGTTTTGTCAAGTAACTAGCTTTCCAGCTAGCCAGAGAATTGAAAACAAAGCCAGAAGCTCCAGAAATCTGCCATTTCCAGTTTCCTGCTTGACATACCAACAACATAAAACTGCCTTCGCTCTTCCACACTTGACTCTCTCCTCTCTCACTACCTTTGCCCAGGATATTCTCTCTCATTGGAGTCCAACTGCTCATCATTTTTGTAGGTGGGTTGCTGTCCCCTTTTTTGTCCTTTTGATCAACCCCCATATTCCTTTGCAAATACCTGGTTTAGCATCTACCATGTTCAGTTAGCATTTTCTTTCTCTGAAGGTCACTGAGTTCTTGTTAAGGAGTACTGTAAATTGTTTACACTAATCTCCAGGACCCATTATAAACCTCGCACATAGTAGATAATCTGACCCTCAGAAAATTTATATTTAATAAAGACTAAAGATAATAAATAATAGTCCAGGAAAATTAGATGATAAAAATTAATTAGGTACAAAGCTATAGAGGATGTAGAGGACTGGCCTGATAAAACAGGTTCACATATAAATTTGGAGAACAGTGACCCAAATAACAATAAAGTATAAAGGACAAGCAACTAGGTGTCACGGGTATTTAAGCCTGAGAAAGAAGGAAAGAAAGAAATTTAAATAATGATTTTTTTTTGACAGTCAAATGGATTATCCATTTAGAATTTGTCAGGCAGAAAGCTATCACCAGAACCTATTACATTTTCCTTAGTAAAAGTCTCACTTATCTTGTAAATAATGACAGCCTTGGTTTGAATAGCACTTGAACATTTGAAAAGCTCTTTGGCTATATAATCTGTCATTTGGCAAATGTGTGCTGAGGGCCTGTGACAGACTATATGTGAAGTACAGAGAGAAGACTTTGTCCCTGCCTTCAAGTAGCTTATGGCTTCACAATAGAGCTGGAGGCAGAGTTACATCAGGAGAAGGCATTCCCGAGGAGACTGTGTGTGGTGATCCAAAGGGTGACAAACAACGCCATGTAGCGAGGCCAGGATAAGCATCCTTGTGGAGGTGTAATTTGTTAGGAGACTAGAATTTGGTAAATAGATGAGGAAGGGCAAAGCATTATTCTACACAGAGAGAAATCCATTCCTAAAGACATAATTTGTTGAAATGGTGGAAATGTGTTCACAGGACAATAGAAAAGGACTGTGGCTGCAAATCACTAGATATTTCTTACCCAGAGTTCAGTCTCTGTCCTGGACCCTTAATTTTGGCAAACCTGCCTGTCTAGATTGTAGAAAAGTGATCCTGTGTGACTTTGGAGATCCAGACTCCCCATGGTTTCTGGACACTAGTGCATGGAGCCCCAAGGACCAGGGAGGAGTAGCCCCTATTGGGAGACCTGTGCTAAGGAAGCCTGTGTAGGCTTTCAGTTACCACCCCAGATAAGCTTCCATCTGACAGCTGCCGACAACCGTCGTCTTGTGAGCATGTCACCTCAGGCACCCAGACCAGTTGAGCCTTCAGATGTCTACAGGCCCAGCCAGCATCTTAAGCCACCATTATGAGAAACCCAAAGCAAGAGCTGCCCAGCTGAGCCCTTCCTAAATTCCTGACCTGCAAAAAATCATGCAGATAATGGCAGTTTGAAGTCACTAACCTTAGGAGCCTGGAATAGAAAATTTCTTGTGGGTAGGGGCTGTTTTGCCAGCCTGGAATTCATTTCCCCTTATTTTAGGTGATGGCAGTCTGAACTTTTGGTAACCCTATTTTTTAAAAAATATGTTTTATTGTGCTATTCTTAAGCCATGTCATTCAGATGGGCTGGCCACCCCTCCTGCCTCCTGGGGGCACCCCACTGGGCCAACCTTGTAGCTGCAGAGTTCAGTAAAGATTTGGGCAAAAGGTTCAAGGCAGACCAGTGAGATTTTGCCTTTAGACTTTTTTGAAATTAGTGAGAAAAAGTGATTCTCTTCCCAGGGGGATGCTAAATAAGTATTAAGGAGGTCTGAAACTGCTAGGGGCAAATTTGATATTGAGTGGGAAGAACCTCATCAAGAATGAAATCACTATGGAGGAAAGCAGGGCAAGGAATGAAGAAAAACTGTTTGAACTTTTGGACCCAGTGGTACCTGGTCTGCCCCAGGCTTGTGAGTCTCAGAAGCCAGTAAGTTTTCCTTTTTGATTAAGCATATTAGAGGAATGCTTCTGCAACTTACATGAGAAATATTCCTAAATTTTTTAAAAAAAGATTTATTTATGCATACAAGAACTGGGGTATAGGCCAGAGGTGCGGGGGTAGAGGGTGAGAGGATTCACCAGAGACAGAGTGGGGAGCAGAACAGGCAGATGCACTGAAATGCACTGCTGAGGGGAGCAGCAGGCGAGAGAGGAGAGGTCTGCCTTGTCATGTGGGTCACCTCTCTGACCGGCCTGGGATTGAACTCGTGCTGCAGAGGCTGTGGACAGCTTCATAGTGCGATGCTTAACCCCTTGTGCCGCCAGGGAAGCCCTATTCCTAACTTCTATAGATAAGTAACGTCAAAGTCACGGAAGACTTGGTACGCTAGGCTGGCACATTTGTACTTTATTCTGTAAATGCTGGAGAATCATATAATGACCTAGTCAGGATCAGGCTGATGAGATACGACATATGGAGCTGCAGTGAGAAGAAAGCTCTGAGCATGGAGCTTGCCGAGGAACAGGGAATTGGGCTTGTCTGGCAAGGACATATGATGCCTGAACTAAGGTAGCTGGTGGCAGTGGTGCAATAGAGATTTCACAGAGATGGAACTCCATTTCAGACATGCAATCAACAGAATTCGGACACAGATGGTGTGTTGGGGTAAGGGAGAGAGAAGAAATAAGTACCGGCCGGATAGTGTAGCAGGAACAGCACCTGCATTTCCTGTCCAAGGTCAATGGCCTGCCCGTGGCTGAATGTCTGGTAGAGGTAGTGTCAGCCAGGGCTTCAGGCTTCAAGACTGTCACCCACTCCCGGCATTCAGGGCACCAATGCCCATTCCTAGGAAATAGACAAAGTAACAGGGCTGCTTATTTTTCAGCACATCACGAGGAAGGTGATTTCATGAATGGTTTACTTTGGGTTCCTTGCGGGGTCTGTCTTGCTACCGAACAAAACCTGTGCTGCGGGTCCCTGGTCTGACTCAGACTCCCGTGGGCTGGCTTATCAGTGTTCCTGAATGGGACAGATGCTTCTGGCTCCAGCCTTCTGCATTCCGACTCCTCGAGCTGATAACAGGCACAGGAGTTTGAAGGGAGAGGAAATCTGTTCCCCAAGATGGACTGTTGATTTGTGTTAAAGGCCAAACAGTGTGACTTTTCAACATGTACAGTGAAGAAGAAAGGCAAGTAGTGAGGGGCTGATTGGGTGGGTGTAAAGAACTTATCAGGCTGAGAAAGTTGAAAGGAAAGTTAATGGACCAATGTGCTTTAAAGGCAGATAGAAAGAGAAGGTTTCGAACATTATGGAAAGGGCATCAGGGAAAGCCAGGCGGCAAGCTGTGTGAGGCTGCAGCTAGTCATGCTTTTCTTCTTCACCACAGGAGAGGAGTTCAGGCCCGGCTGCCTTTGTTAAAGGGCAAGGAGAGGGGCACCCCAGAACCCCCAAACCTGCCCCGACTAAATATATTCTGCCGTCAGCCACATCAAGAGAAAACAGTCTAGTGCATAAAACCTTTAATGGAAAAGAATTTTAATAGTGTAAGACAAAGAAAAGACAAAGAATATAGTTTCCAAATCCAGCATCCAAAGTTCCCCATCTCCTCTTGGGTAAATGTCCAGCCAAATGGGGTTGGCCAAAAGCAGGGCCACTGAAGCCTGAAAGCCTGCTTCAAGTCTCAGGCACCTTCCGGTGGGGACCCATAGGAAAGAGGCAGAAAGGGCCCCGCACATCTGGGACAAAAGGAGAAAATCAAGATAAAAGCTGCCATTGTTATCTTCCCCACGGGTCTCTCACCCACATCTGTTTCAACCAGTCCAGGACCGAGAAGCAAACACAGTCTCTTCACATGTCTCTCTGCTCCTTGTGCCTCCTCCAGTCTCCTTCTGGCCCTCCATCCTGCCTCTTTCCTTCCCCAGTCTCCTCTCCAGCTTCTCCTTTTCCCTGCTCAGCTCCACAATCCTTGGGTGGGACAGGGAACCTGGAACCTCCCCTTTTCCTGGGGACCACCCTGTTGTACCTTAAGCTGGACTTCACCCCTGAACGGGAGGCTGAGTGACATGGTTGTTAAAGTTCACACTCTAGACTTGAACTTGATATGAATCCAAACTCCAGATCTGTAATTCGTTAAACTTACACAAATGGTTTCACATCCAAGGCTCTTTCTCCTCATCTGTGATCATAGGTGGTGACCTGTCCAGTAGTGCTGCCCTTAGCTCATTATTATTACCCCCTAGGACCAGCTAAGGAGAAAATAAATATTTAATGCATAAAATAGCCTTTGCACAGTTCTTCAGCTATTAAATGTCAGCTAGTTGGTGTCTTCATCTTTATTATTTTTTATTGATTTTTTTATTGAAATAACATTGGTTTATAACATTGTGTAGATTTCTAGAGCATAGCGTTATATAAAACAACATTTATATAGACTCCATTGTTTCCACCAAATGCCTAGTTTCCATTCTTCACTGTACAATTGACCCCTTTTACTTGATTTACCCACTTCTTTTCTCCCTTCCAAGTCATGAGTTCAAGAATATCATGTCATTGTCATTACATCTCTATTCTTCATATCAGTAATGTCCTCCCCAGAGTCAGTCATATGGATCCCCTACATTGGGGATTTTTTCTTATGTCTGTGATATACAATGGCTGAATTTCAATGATTAGATTATCTTTCCCCTTATTCAAGAAGATTCCATTGATTCAATTCATTTCTATCAGTTCAGATAGCACATTATGCACTAGGGAGATAACAAAGAACAAGCTGTGCATCTCTCCCGCAGGGTCTCAGAGGGCGGTGTGATCCTAGGCCTTTCAGTAGTAGAGAGATGATCATATGCTCTAACCTTACATTGGAAGTTGTTCTTGGAACCCAGAGGAATAACCCTATTTTTAGGTACACCTCAATCATAGAGTGGTTGGTTCTTAACTTTTTGGAAGAGTTTCTGAATCTGAAGGTGATCTGATTGTGTATAAGTTCTGTGAGTTGCTGGACTCACAAAAACTACACACACATTTAGTTTAAATCTTTGGCCTCATTTTTCACCATTTAAATAATACTTTAACATATTTTAAAAATTCTGGGCCTCCCTGGTGGTGTAGGGTTTAAGTCTTAGCACTATCACCAATATGGCCTGAGTTCAATCCCCGGCCAGGGAGCTGACCCACATTTGACCTCTCCTGCCTAGCCCGCTGTCCCCTCAGCAGTGAATTTCAGTCAGTATATGTGTTCTGTTCCCCGCTCTGTCTTTAGTGAATCCTCTTACCCCTGCATCTTTGGCCTACACCCCAGTTCTATGCAAAAAAACAAAAAAAGTATTTTTATTGCGGTAACCTTGGTTTACAGTGCTCTATATGATTTAGAAATACATGTTCACAACTCTTCAGATGCCTGTTACCACACCACCCCACCCCCAAAGCACCCACCTGTCACGGAGTCCATCAGGCCTCCTCCCGCATTTTCTCCCTAACCCACCCTCCCCCTGCTAGCCTCAGTTCAGTAGTCAAATTGCTATGGTTTGTTTTTAGTTTTCCCTCTTCCTTTATTTTGTTTCTCTGTATTCCACATGAGTGATCTGATTCAGTTTTGCCTTTCTGCCTCTGACATTTCATTTAAGACAAAATCCCTCCAGTTGCATCCACATTGTTGCACATGGCAAGATTTCTTCTTTTTTAATAGCTGAATAGTATTCCGTTGTGTTTACACCATGTCTCCTTTAGTCACTCATCGGTCATTGGCCGCTTAGGTTGTTACTATAAATTTGGCTACTGTAAATACTGCTGCAATGAACACATGAGTGTATATATCCCTTCAATTTAGTGTTTTTGCAATCATTGGGTAGATACCTAGGAGTAGAATTGCTGGCTTGTATGGTAGATCTATTTTTAATCTTTTTTTTTAAAGATTTATTTATTTTTTTTATTTATACAAGAGCTGGGGTACAGGCCAGATGTGCGGGAGGGTGAGAGGATTTACCAGAGACAGAGCGGGGAACAGAACAGGTAGAATGAAGAAATACACTGCTGAGGGGAGCAGCAGGCAGGACAGGAGAGGACTGCTGCGCCATGTGGGTCCCTCACCGGCCAGCCGGGATCAAACCAGCACTGCAGAGGTTGCGGACAGCTTCGCAGCGCTGCACTCAACCGCCTGCACTACCAGGGGAGGCCCTCTATTTTTAATCTTTTAAGAAATCTTCATACTGTTTCCACAGGGGCTGGACCAGTCAACATTCCCACCAGCAGTGTACAAGGGCTCCTTTTTCTCTACATCCTCACCAACACTTATCTAGTCTTTTTGATATTTTATAAACATTTGCGAAGTATCTGCTTCTTTTTAGTTATTGTAGGGGCAGGAACAGACACTGAGCAGGTTTTCTGATCCCATGCAGACCGTGTAAAGGAGGAGTCAGAGTCCTCAGTGGTTTTTTGCAGGTCTTTTATTGGGATTACCAGGTACATGGCAGGCAGGGGTACTGGGGGGCCGGGAGGCTGTCAGGCCTCCCAGCCCCCAGCAAGTGTTCACTCTATCTGGGCTCTCCGGCCTTCTCTGCTTCTCCCTCGGCTTTTCTTTCAGCTTCTTGGCTTCTGCTGGCATCCCTGTGACACCGCCCTTAAAAAGCACAGTCTTAGCCCAGGTGAATCCCATCTACCTATGCCCACACCCTACTCCAGGTGCCCGCCATCAGGCATGCATTCAGGACCGCGAGGATCCATCATCTATCCTGATGGCGGGAGGGCAGGAAAGCCTGACATTTTTCCTTACCCTACAGTTATATTTTTTAAGTCTTTTGCCATCTCTGAAACTCCATGATCTCACCAGTAATACTTTGCACCTTAAGATTGCTCTGAATGTTAAATTGTTTAGTCTAGTGCTTGTTACCCAGGACCTGCACAGTTGATGCTTGTTTACCCTAAGTGATTCCTCCTCCTCAGTAAGAGGCTTTCATTTAAAAATGCAATTACAGATGGAAGACTTCTGCCCATGTGGTCTGGGCATGTCTCATAGATGTCAGGTAACAGGACAGCAGCGTTATGTTCATTGAAGATGGAACTACTGAGGTTCGCACTGGCTTGCTACTATTGCTCAGCTATCAAGGGACACCCGGTGGGGGGTTTCTTTCCAGAGAGCCTGGGGTTAGAAGCCCAGGTGTTGCCTGGGGGTGGCAGCATCATCAGTCCCCCTCTGGCTTCGCCACTTCACATGGTGATTTTTTTTTAAGAAGTGGGGTGCAGGCCAGAGTTGCAGGGGGTGAGAAGATTCACCAGAGAGAGCAGGGAGCAGAACAGGCAGATGTACCAAAATACACTGCTGAGGGGAGCAGTGGGCCATGTGGGTTGCTTCCCAGCCATGTGGGGATAGAACTTGTACCTCAGAGGACGCGGACAGCCTCACAGTGCTGCGCTCAACCCTCTGTGCCACCAGGGAGGCCCCACATGGTGTTTCTTACTAGATGAGAAAGTTGACAGGCTAGATGTGAGAAAATCTGTACATAATGGGCCTCTTTAAGGAGACAACCTGCCTTGTGTAGGTCTGGGAAGACTTCATACCCATGGGTCCCAGGGAAAGGCTGGAAGGGGGAAGGTCTTGTGGAATAAAGGAAAGTGCTCAAGATTTGGATCAGGTGAGTTTATGATCAAGCATTCATTCCTCCACCTATTCCCTGTGTGACTTAGTGCAAGTTGTTTTAACACTCTGAATCTGTTTTTTCAATTCTGAAATAGAACAATAGGCCTCATTTAATTATTTTTTTATTATTTTTTTTAATAGAGGCATGTTTTATTTATTTATTTATTTATTCATTTGTTTGTTTTTTTGTTTATACATGCACTGGGTACAGTCAGAAGCGCGGGAGGGTGAGAGAATTCACCAGAGCCAGAGCGGGGAGCAGAGCAGGCAGAAGGACCGAAGTACACTGCTGAGGGGAGCAGCGGGCGGCAGGAGAGGTCTGCGCGCCATGTGGGACCCTCCTCCAGTGGCCGGGGAGCAGCCGGGGATCGAACCGGCGCTGCAGAGGCTGCGGGCAGCTTCGCAACCCAGCGCTCAACCGCTGCGCCACCGGGGAGGCCCCAGGCCTCATTTAATTATTGTTTGTACAAATATGTTTTTCCAAACACCCACCTAATTCACTTCCTTAGGAGACACTCTGTAAACCTGGTTAAGGCGTTTGCTGTTTTTTGGTGAATCAGGCTAAACACTCCCCTCTGGAATCAGACTGCTTCAATGGGCGTTACTTCGGCTGGAGGTTTTTGTATGTTGCCAGAAGGCTGTTTTGAAACTAGGGATAGTTTGACAAAGTCTGAAAATCAATCCATGAAATTTGCTTTGTTTGGAATGAGAAGTAAGGCAGGTGACAGGGACTTATACCCCTCCCCGGTCCTTACTCAGTCCTGAGCCAACACAGACTGAAGGCAAGAGGTAGAAATAGAACAACTGGTGAGTGAGACTCATAGGTGGGATCGAGGTCAGGAATGTCTATGGGAAACTGATGGATAAAAACACGATCAATTGGTGAAAATGCATTTTTACATTTTGAAGCAGCTGCATCCTTATTTGTCTGGAAAGCTCTAAATTTAGAATTGCGCTTTGGAAGGAGGGAGACAATTGCCTGGAGATCCATCATTCTGTCCTCACTGAATTGTATAGCTAGCCATCTGTGCAGAGGGAGAAATTTACTAAAGATGATTCTTACTGGGATCTGGATCTAGAACTTGGCTTCAAGTTTGCCGTATGTGACCTTGGAGAAGTCCCTTACATAATCTGTGCCTCAATTCAGAAAGAAAATTGAACTTTAGTATAAGCCTGTGTGAATCCCCTATTGACTATGTCGATTGTGTCTGCTTTCTGCTTTCCTGCCAAACATTTTAGATGAAAAGATGTGAGTCATGGAGGTGTCTTGTCTTCAGAGAAGCAGGGAGAGGTAAGCTGGCATCAGGCAGGGCTGAAGGGGCTGTGGCACCACAGCAGGGGGAGGTGGCAACTGTTGAGAATGGAGACTTATGTCAGAGAGGGAGCCTGGGGGCTTCCCACATGGGACAGTGATCCCACACCTGTGTAGTGTTGGATCTCAGAGGCCAGAAAGTCTACTCTCTGCCCCTTCTCCCTTATAAAGTGTGAAGGGCCACTTGACCCATCCCATGTACCAAGAGCCATTGTAGCCTCTTTTTATTTACCCCAATACACGTTTTTAAAGGATAATTTCAGATTCACAGAAAAGTTACACGTCTTGTACAGAATGTTCCTGTGCACCTTATACTCAATTTATATTTTACTTTGGTCTGATCCTTTGGTCAAACTTATGACAGCTATTGGTACATTATTATTCATGATGGGTCATACTTTATTTGATTTCAATAATCAAGCTTCACTCTTCCTTAATGTCTTTTTTCTGTTCCAGAAAATGTCTTTTTTCTGATTATCTTTTTTTTTTTTAATTATCTATTTCCCTCAGTTGACACAGGTAATTGAGAATCAACAGCAGCCTCAACTGAGGCAAAGTCAGTCTCTCTCTGAGAAACAATGGTTTAGCCCCTGCAGGATCCAATTCCAGATGCCGTGTTATTCTTAGTTGTCATGTCTCCTCAGACCCCTCTGGACTGTGACTATTTCTCAGACTTTCCTTGATTTGTGACCTTGACAGTCATGACAGTTGTGGTCAGGTATTTTATAAAATGTCCTTACTGGGATTTGTCTGGTGTTTTACTCCTGGTTAGGCTAGAATTACAGATTGTGTGAGGAGCCCCACAGAGTGAGAGGGCCTTTCCGTTGCCTCATGCAGAGGACACATGTTCTCAGCATCACCTGTCACCGTGGGGGTTGACCTTGACCTCCTGGCTGAGGTCATGTTTGCAGCTGTCTTCTGTATCGGCAGGTTGCTCTTTTCCCCTCTCCATCCGCTCACTGTGGAAAGACGACAGCCCACCCTTAAGCCAATGGGAAAGACACCTTTTGTGATAAGATGGCAGTAATGTCAACATTTGTGAACATGTATCAGGGCTTCTCACACGCCGGCGGCTCTGTTAAGCCCTTCTTAACGATGGAATCGTGTCCTCCTCATGACAGGCATAAGGGGAAAGTGAGTCTCAGAAAAATGACCTAACCCAGGCCTCCCCGGCCAGGGTGGCTGGAAATGCAGGGCTCCCGCGGCTAACCGCTGTGCATCGGTGAGCCGCTCAGGGCTTTGCTTTCATCTGGGCGGTCTGGCTTCCTCTGACAAGACAGTCTCAGTATCCTCAATAATGAGGTGTTATCCTTGTAGGGTCTATGTGAATTTGCTGTTTTTCTTGTCCGTTTTCCAGGTCTGCTTGCCTGTTACAAGCGTTCAGGTCTGGAAGGCTGACCCTTGCCGCACTGTCCTGCATCCCCGAGCCTGGGCATCCAGCCTGGTCTTGCCTCCCAACCGGCAAGTTCTCTCCTGCCCATCCTTCCCAGAGAGAACACTGCAACAGTGTCATCTTTTGCCAGCTTCCATCTTTCTTTATTTCTGGGGTTCTTTTGCAGTGAGGAATATTTAGCAGCTTTACTCTTTTTTTCTTAAAGAAAAGAAGATGGCTAGCAGCCTTTCATCAAGAACGTTTCATTCTTTTTCATCCTGAAATCCCCTGAGAGAAAAAAGATAAGGTTTTCCTTGCGAGAATGCTGCAGGGAACATCCTTGGAGACACTTATTTGTATGCTATTAATGACTTTCTGATTATCTTGTTTTTTTTTTTTTTTTTTAATCATTTGTTTGCCTCAACTGACACGGGTAATTGAAAATCAACAGCAGCCCCAACTGAGGCGAGGACAATCTCTGAGAAGCACGGTTTAGACCCTCCCAGGTTCTATGGCAGGTTCATAATCTTTCAGAACCTCAAAGCACACACAGATTTTAAAAAAAAACCTTGGTGTGTTTTTATTATGAAATATGAATCGGTGATGATAATTGGGATTGCCTCGCACAGGGTGAGTCAAGGAAATAACTTGGGGGCCAGATCCCTCTTCTTGGGGTGACCCCGGCTCAGTGTGACTTAGTGAGGACACCTCATCCTTCCAGGGAGAGAGATGGCCGCTCTGCAGAACACCCAATTTCTATTATTTCTATTATGTGATCTTTCTCATCTTAATGCAACAGAGAAGAAAGTATCAGTTGTTACTACATCAAGTTTCAGGAATAATTCAGCTGGT
The DNA here is from genome assembly GCF_964194135.1 of Talpa europaea. Classification (NCBI taxonomy): domain Eukaryota; kingdom Metazoa; phylum Chordata; class Mammalia; order Eulipotyphla; family Talpidae; genus Talpa; species Talpa europaea. The sequence goes on along the minus strand of NC_140080.1, from coordinate 39,752,936 downwards.
TAAAAAATGCAAGCCCTGGAGGTAACATGCCTTGTTTAGGAATGAAAGGCGGGTGGGAGATCACTGAAGGTAACTTCCTCTTGAAAAGTGCAGTTCTTATAACTAGCATAATTCTAGCTTGCAGGTCTGAGCTGGGTTATGACATTGGGGCAGGATTTATTTTCTATTTCCCAGAAAAATAACAAGGCTTGTAAATGAGTGAGGCTCTCTGTTGAGGAAAGGCCAGCAGCGTGCTGGGAAGTCAGGGCTGCCCAGCCAAAACTGCCCTTAATTGCTGCAGCTACAAGAAGTGAAAGCTCCAGTTTCTAGGGAAATGAATGTTTAATGATAAAACGAAGTTCTTGAAAGAGAGGTTCATGAGGCAATAAAATACTCCCCTGAGGCCAACTCCTGCCACCCCCCAGCCCCATTTTTGCTTTAACTTCGTATTGCTCCACTGAAGCTAGAAGAAGTGGGTTTTTTTTTCTCCTCCAGAGTCCTCTGTCACTTCCAAATTTTGCAGTCATAGATTGAATGGGAGATTCAGACTTAGCTCCCCTCTGTGGGTTCTTCTGCGATTCAGTTTTGGCCAGATCACGTATTCCACGTGGACATGCTACTGCTGGCGGGTCACCTGTGACAGCAGCTGTGTGTGACCTGATGGTTTCACACTGGGGCAGCTCTCATGCTTCCCGCAGCTCACTGATAACTGCCTGAGCAGCCGGTAGCCTCAGAGAGAGTGTGCCCAGCGGGAGAGCAGAGCTGTGGGATTAGGGAGAGGGCAAAAAGGGAGGAAAACTGCTTTACAATGAAGGGATCAGATTTTGAATCTTAATTCCCCAAGGGGTTTAAGAATACATATTTAGATTTTTGTTGATTTGCTCAGCCCACTTTTTAATCATTTAATAGTTCATCTCAAATGCTTCTGCAAAAATCACTTGTTATAGATGGAAAATTCAAAGGAGAAATGACATACACTTGCTGACAGTGAATGATCAGATTCTAGAATAGAAGAATGTGGTTTCAGAATGAATAGTGTAGAGTGAGCCCTCCCACCTGTGAAAAGCAGTATAACGTCAGCAAATGAACCAGCCCCTTGCCCACCCTGAGACAGAGGCCATCAAAACAGGCACACCTGATACACACAGCATGGACATAAGAGTGAGAAAGATGTGCATTGGGGTCCTGGCTTTGCCTCGTCAGGCAGCACCCCTGAACTTCTGGTGGGTATAAGATCAGCCTTGCAAGGAAGATGTAAATGAGCCACGATCAACTGCAATTTGTGAGGAAAATCACATAGATTTCCTAGTGGATATTTGATTTGTGAATGGAGAATGAATTCTAAGGGTAAGACCTGAGTTTTTGGGGCAAAAAAAATAGACATTTTAGAGGATGCAGGAAAAAGAATACAAGAGGAGAGACCCAACAGCAGGGCAGGTATGTAGAGAAAATTTGGGAGGTGGACTAAAATGCTTTCTCTTGGACTTGCTCTGTGTCGCATAGCATTTCCTGTGTTCTATATGAAACCTCAGTTCCACATGAGAATCAAATGAAACCTTAAGTAAAAATCCCATTAACTACTAATGCTTTTGAAGTTGAATGTGTGCATGTATACTATTAAGGGAAGCAGTGATGTTTTAGGGCTGGGCTCAAGGCAGGGGTGAGGAGCAAGAAGTCAGAACACAGTAGTCATTTGCAGTGTGTGTGCTACGCACAGCCCTCAGGGAGTGTGAGCCAGTGTTACTGTATAGTCAGTATATGGTCCTAACCAAGAACTGTTCAGTAACTGCAGAAATTCTGCAGTTTTAGACAACGATAAATGCTTCAACCTTACCACATGTGCACAAGTTTACCGTGTTAGGCACATTAGTGGCACTAAATCAACAATTGCTTCTACATCTTTCTCTAACATTCTACTCTTCTGCATAAACCCTACTTGCCTTCAAAGAATCGACAGCCTAGATACAGAGAGACTAATGCATCAAAGATGCGATGGAGGTGGTGGCGGGGGCGAGGAGGGGAGAGGGAAATGAGAATCAAATGAAAGATGTTAAGATCTAGAATATCTTAAAGAGAGAGCGGCCTTTATTGGCTATTATCTTCAATCTTCTGGGGCAGCCTTCTGAAGACTCCTTATGTCGTCATCCTCATCTCATATAGTTACGGTGCTTTGTGTAGAACACAGGTCTATGTGACCTGGCCCTTGGTTGCCTTTATGACTTCATCTCCTACTTATGTCCCTACCTGGCTCCACCACTCCCTCTACTGCAGCCACCCTGCCCTCCATTCCTATTTTGTTTTCAGAGAAGATTCAGACGTAGTCCCAAATTGCCTCTTCCTCAGGACCTTTGCACTTGCTGCTCCTTTCCTGGGACACCTTTCTCTCCATATCTGCACAACTCTTCCAGTTCTTTCATAGATCTGCTCAAATGTCTGTCACCTTATCAGAGATGCTTCCTTGGCTAGCATCTGAGACAGCAACCCCAAGCCCCATCACCCTACATATCACCCTGTAATTTTTACACAACTCATATTCTCCAGATATATATTATTTGCTCATTAGTTGGCTTGTATTTTGTCTACCTCCCCTTCATGAATGAAAACTCCTGTGTGAATAGGCATTCCCCCTTTTTTTTTTTTTTTTACTGCTGAATCCCTATTCCCCAGAACAGAGCCATTTAAAAGTTTTGTCCACAGCCACACCTTGAACCTGCAATCAAGGAGTTACTGTGTGTGTGTGTGTGTGTGTGTGTGTGTGTGTAAAGTTTCATGAAACAATACTCCTACTCCCTGTGATACACTGTGTTGTTTTCTGTTCTATTTTATTCCACTTTTGTTTTCCAAGTGTTGGGCCTCTCATGAGTGACAGACCACAGAGCTGGAACAATTCCTGGAATATATTAGGCATGCTAACCATAAATGCTGACATTTTGGAACAAATGATTAGACACTACTCATCCCCAGTAGAGAATCCATTCTTCAATGAAAAGAGAAAAGGCATGGCTAGGGGTGGCCAGGTTTGGGAACAGCAGGAAATCCAAGTCTGTTTGGCACAGAGAGGTCTCTTAGGAGAGCACAGATATAATGGAAAAGTGACTTGAATCCAGATTGTTTACTATCAGACATATTAAAGGAGCTCTTTTATTAATCCCCACATTAGTAATAGTTGGTTCCTGTATAAATGGCTTAAATTCACATGCCTTGAAGGATTCCACAGTTTATTTCTTCTTTTATCTTTAATAGTGGCTCTATAATGGTATAAATTTACTTGCATAAAAATCTTTTACTGAAAGAAGATAATTTTTGCTCTAATTACCTAAAAACAAAAGCAAAAGCAAAAACAAAATGATAAAACGCCATTTGAAAGAAGATAGCCATTATAAGTTTAATTCAGTAAATTGACTAACATAAGTGAACACTTATTAATGTGTAACTGTAATAGTGGCACTACATTAAATCAATTTTTAAATACTCCTTACTCAGAAAAAAAGGAAACACTATCACAAAAATTGTCTACATTGACTCTAGACCTCATTTCACTTTCAGAAACATTGAAAATGAGAAAAAAGTACATCTTAATATGAAGAAAATAGAGTCATTAATATTGAGCACATGCTAGACAATACATTAGTGCTTTATATATATCAATTCTTTTTACAATACTGTCAGACAAATACTTGATTGTAATGTTTTAGCTACAGGTAGTGTCTGTCACATGTAACTGCTCTTTTTGTAAGTTATACATGTTTGACTGGACAATTTCATATGGTTCTACCTAACAATAATCTCATTTAAAAAAATTCATTTTTGCACATAACAAGAAAATAAATAGATGCTAGCCACCACTGTCAGGTAGAACTCATTATGAAGACCAACATCTCAATGATGACCTTGGTCTTTCATGCTAATTTCCTAATGGTCACAAGATGGCAGTTACTGCTCCTGGCATCACATCTTCATGTCAACCAGGAAGAAAGACAGGGCCTCCCCGGTGGTACAGCGGGTTGAATGCCATGCTGTGAAGCTGTCCGCAGCCTCTGCAGCGCAGGTTCAATTCCCGCAGCCAGGGAGATTCCCACATGGCAAGGCAGCCCTTTCCTGTCTCTCCCACTGCACCTCTCAGCAGTGTCTTCAGTCCGTCTGCCTGTTCTGCTCCCCGCTCCGTCTCTGGTGAATTCTCTCAGTCTCCCATGCCTCTAACTATACCCAGTTCTTGCATAAATAAATATTAAAAAAAAGGCATAGTATTATTATAAAAAAAAAAGAAGAAAGAGGTTGGGGGTTGGAATATTTTTTTTTTTTTTTTGAGTAGAGGTTAACTTAGAATTCTCCAGCAGATTTCTACTTTTACCTTACTATCCAGAAATGTAACACTATCTCCCAAGGCTTTATAAACCTAGCCAAGAGGAACTTTTAACTCGTATGATTCAAACAGATAGGAGCAAGGGACAAAGGGATTTGAAATGAAAGTTATATTAGACAACAAACTTGTCCATCATGGCAAATACTATTTTTATAGTCCCCATTTTGCCGATGAAGAAATGGAGTCCTTGGAACATGCTTTATCTCAAATCACACATACAGAAATTGGTCTTCCAACCCAGGCATATTCTGCCTCAGTCTAAGCTGTTGATTACTTCAGTACACTAATTATGTAAGTTTTTAGTCATGACCTTAAGATAAGTTTGTTATGTAGCCATTTGTCTTTTATTATTTATTTATTTTTTATTTAAATATTTATTTATGCATACAAGAACTGGGGTACAGGCCAGAGGTGCTGGGTGTGTGTGTGTGAGAGGATTCACCAGAGACAGAGTGGGGAGCAGAACAGGCAGATTGACTGAAATACACTGCTGAGGGGAGCAGCGGGTGAGACAGGAGAGGTCTGCTGCGCCATGTGGGTAGCTCCCTGGCTGGGGATGGAACTCGCGCTGCAGTGGCTGTGGAAGCTTCACAGGCTGCTTCTTAACCCCTTGTGACACCAGGGAGGCCCCACCATTTGCATTTTAAAGGTAGATCTTTAAGAACAAAATCACTGCTTCATCTGATACTTGATATTCTCTGTCCTGTCCTTTTTTCATCAATGAGCTTTACAACAGTGATATATTCAGAGGTTTTTTTTTTTGTTTGTTTGTTTGTTTTTGTGGGACCCTCGCCGGCGGCCGGGGAACAAACTGGCGCTGCAGAGGCTGCGGGCAGCCTCACAGCCAAGCGCTCAACCACTGCGCCACCAGGGGAGGCCCAGTAGTGAAATATTCAGAGTTTTATAGATGGTGCGAGGAAACAAATCATAGTTGTATTTGGAAGGAGGGAAGAAGAGAAAGTGGGAAAGAAAAGGAAGGAGGGAGGAAAGGAAAGGGAGGTGGGCAGAACCTATGAAGGGCTATGAATTGTATGAAAATCTCTGTTGTCCAGGAAAATTTGCAAGCCGAATCGAGAGCTCCTCTTCTCCAATATCTGGAAAGTAGTGAGATGCGTCCCTCCTGCCTCATGCTCTCTCTCTCTTTTTTGCTCCAAGACTAGCATGACATACCAGTTAAGTGGCCAGGGCACCTGGCCAAGGCCCCATTGTGTCTGCGTCTAGAGCAGCACCGAGCTGCTGGCAGTCACTACTAATTTGCAAACTTGTGAGAGACCATTTTTCCTATCCACAGGTTATCTGAGGAGCCGGACCTTAATCAGTTAGGAGTGGTGCTGAATAATGAAAGAGCACCTGGCAAGGTCCAGCAGGGCTTCAGTCCCAGTACTCTCACCATGATCTAAAGTAAAAAACCCAGAACCAACTTTCATGCTCTAAACCCGCGTTTCCTGTGATCTAGAATTAGTGGAGTTAGCTCTGATGATATTGAAGATGTTACTGGCTCTTCTGTCGTGTGTCAGTTGGGATTTTTTTAGGCAACAGAAGCCAATAGAAAGTTTAACAATGAGGGAGGGGCCTCCCTGGTGGTGCAGGGGTTAAAGTCTCAGTACTATCAAGCTATCACCTGGCACTGTGACCTGAGTTTGATCCCTGGCCAGGGAGCTGACGCTCGTGGTGCAGACCTCTCCTGTCTCACCCGCTGCTCCCCTCAGCAGTGTATTTCAGTAGATCTGCCTGTTCTGCTCTCCATTCTGTCTCTGGTGAATCCTCTTACCCACCTGTACCTCTGGCCTACACCCCACTTATTATATGCATAAATAAATAAAATAAATCTTTAAAAAAAAATAAAAACAATGGGAGAGAAAACCAAAGAGTCAAGCGTTGGAAGGTTGAGAAGTCACAGTTACTCTTGAGATGTGAGAACAGTAGCTAATGTCCTCTCATGCAGCTGGACTGTCCTCAGGTATTGAACATCAGACTAATCCAGCCTGACTCTGTGATGTCTCTCACCAGGGGAAGAACAAGGACCCAGTAAGACTGATGTGTAATTAGGAGAAGGAGGAGGAAGAGGCACTGGCCGGATCAGAGCTACAGCTGATTGGCTGCAGGGTCTGTGTCTGGCTCCTGGTTGGTCAAATTTGGTTCATCCATAAATACCAAAACTCCCACTTGCTGAGCAACTATCATGTACTAGAAGTTTTCTGGGAGACACTAGGACTATTTCTCTTTGATCTTCACAAATTAGGCATTTATTGTTCACGTTTTTCAGAGGAGCAAATGAGTTTAATTTCCATGCCAATGTGTATGAGGAATTAATGAAGTCATTTCCTCAAAGCCTGAACACATCAAGCTTCCATTGCCCTCATTCTAGAAAAGTCCTCTTGTAAAAGTGCTTGTCTTTGGTGTTGTACAATGAGAGCATTGGTCCAGCAGGGCTTCAGTCCCAGCACTCTCACTATGATCTAAAGCAAAAAACCAAACCAACTTTCATACTCTAGACCCGAGTCTCCTTAACTGTTAATTAGCAGAATTAGGATGGATGATGCTGAAGATGCTCCTAGCTCTTCTGTCTTGTATCAGTTGGAATTATTTATTTATTTATTCACACACTGGGTACGGTCAGAAGCACGGGAGGGTGACAGAATTCACCAGAGCCAGAGCGGGGAGCAGAACAGGCAGACTGATGAAATACACTGCTGAGGGGAGCAGCGGGCATGGCAAGAGAGGTCTGCGCTCCATGTGGGACCCTCGCCTGGTGGCTGGGGATTGAACGGCGCTGCAGAGGCTGCGGGCAGCTTCACAGCCCAGCACTCAACCTCTGTGCCACCAGGGGAGGCCCAGTTGGAATTGTTTTTAGGCAGCAGAAGCCAAATGGGATAGCATTTCTTGGGAAAACTGATGATGTTATTTCCTCAAGAAATAAAGTTATCCACATAAACTCTACTGCTTCCTTGTTTTCTCACTTATCTCTAAAAGTCCTCATTTTCTGTATTTGTATGGCCATATTACCATTCCAATTCCCAAAGCATGCAATTCAACAAAGACAGCAATACTAGCACCTCTGTGCTGGGGATATGTAGACATTTAGTCCTGAAGTGAGATCTATTATCACTGAAATCCAGTCAATTGATGTTCAGATGCAATAAGTTAACACAGCATATTAATAATTCACACTAAGTTCTCAGGTGCTTTGTCCATGAGAATAATTAACATTCACTGCATCTGTGTACTTGGCAATCATCTCCCAAAGCCTGATTTGAATTGTGAAAATACCTTTCAACATGCTCTTGCCAGTGTAGGGCTATAAAATGAATCAGAAGGAGTCACAGTCATGGGCTCACATTAGCATCATCCTGTCTGGATTCCACTTCCTCCTTTGCTGATCATGATGGTGTTTGCTGAACACTTTTTATGGTGAAAGTGTTTGCTAAGCACTTTCTCTGTTGTATCCATGGGCCTTAAGAAAAAACTCATTGCTTTATCCCAAGCTTGTCTTTTTTTTTTTTTTTTTAAAGATTTATTTATTTATTTATACAAGCACTGGGTACAGTCAGAAGCGCGGGAGGGTGAGACAATTCACCAGAGCCAGAGCAGGGAGCAGAACAGGCAGACTGACAAAATACACTGCTTAGGGGAGCAGCGGGTGGCAGGAGAGGTCTGTACGCCATGTGGGACCCTTGCCCGGCAGCAGGGGATTGAACTGGCGCTGCAGAGGCTGCGGGCAGCTTCACAGCCCAGCGCTCAACCGCTGCGCCACCCGGGAGGCCCCCAAGCTTGTCTTATGTCCATTACTTTCTTCTTTCCTATAGACTATAGACCATGAAAAGACTGAAAAGAAACATAATTGAATCCTAAACATATTGATGACCTTGGCTCAATGATTCTGGCTCTGCCAAAAAGAAGCTAGTTCCTACCAAACTGAATGACTTACTGTTCCCACGTACCGTTCCCTCCTTCAGCCTTGTTCAGTCTTTTTCCTTGCCTGTCATGACTTCCCCCTTTTCCCTGGAGAGTTTGTTGAAGCACAGACTCCTGGAGCCCTATCATCTGCCAGGTGATTCTGATGCTGCTGGTCCAAGATCATAAATTTGAATGGCCTTCCTCCTCATATACTATGATAAAAATGATCACTGTGTTTATGGGAGACAATTCTGGGTTATAGTTTTAAGATGAGGATTCTTCTTTTTTTTTTTTAATATCCTTTTCTCCTCCCCCCTTTTTTAAAAGATTTATTTATTTATGCATACAAGAACTGGGGTACAGGCCAGACGAGTGGGAGGGTGAGAGGATTCATCAGAGACAGAGTGGGGAGCAGAACAGGCTGAAGGACTGAAACACACTGTTGAGGGGAGCAGTGAGCCAGACAGGAGAGGTCTGCTGTGCCATGTGGGATTCTCGAACCTACACTGCAGAGGCTGCAGACAGCTTCACAGCGCTGCGCTCAACCGCCTGTGCCACCAGGGGAAGCCCAAGATGAGGATTCTTAAAATGAAATGGAGCTATTCTGAAGGAGTGAGTGAAACACATACACATGTACAAATATACAGCATATTTCTTTCTCTGCCGGAGTAACTGCAAGTGAAACGTGGACTGTAGGGCTTCACAATATCATAGACAAGAGGAAAGAAGGTAAACAGAGGAATCCCAGAAGGTATTGCCTTGAAAACTGGTGACAGTGAGCTTCCATTTTGAAGGCTGTCCCAGGTAGAGTTGACAAAGCTCACAGTCTTCCCCAGGCTGGGAAGCTAGCACGAGAGCTTCCCTTTGGGATCCCCACAGAGCTACAGCTCCAAACTCAGGGGAATGGGTTTGGTTTTATGTAAATCTCAGCATCAGAAAAGGTTCTGGTTTCCCCTAATATCTGATGAACAATTGTTTGACCCTTAGAGGTCATGCTCTAAGAAAAATGTTTCATATGCTTCCCCATGAAGCAATTAGAATGGAAACTGTAGAAATTATCTACTCTAGAGTTCAAAATACTCTTAACCTCACTCAAGATCATTGTAACGAGGTGATACATGAGCCTTCCCTGAGCCTGGGGCTGCATTTTAGTCACCCACAAATCCTGGCTTTACTAGTTCCCATTTGTGGGGTTTTGGCTGATTTACTGACTCTCTCCTGGTGTCATTGTTATGGTCTGAAAAACAGGAATGGTTATAATATTGATCTTACAGAGTTGTGATTAAATTAGTCACTAAATGGAGGGGTTTCAGTGATCAAGTCTCAATGAATGTTGCCTTCATCATGATTATCACCATTCATGTTCATCATGCCTGTTATAGGGGCTCTTAATTTATAGATGATCAAAGGTATTTTTAAAATTAACTTTGGCCAGGTTGGTAACCGGCACAAAATAGCTGCTTAGTAAATGCATTCAAGTGTGAGAATGAGCTAATTTAGTGTTTCACACATGGTTAGCTCTTGAAAAACTCAGGCAGCTCTGAGTCTGAGGTTCTGATGACCCTGCCTCCTCCTGCCCACACTTTGCTGTCCAGTCTTCCCTCAGGGGCAGAGGGAGCCAAAGAGGCTCCTGAAATGACCAGGGTGTCCCTGCTCTCAGCCCTGCCTCAATCAGAAAGAAACCTTTTGACAAAATGAAAGGGCAGAGCTGCGGGAAATAGAGAAGGAGTAAGTGACACATGGCCCTATAGGGGAAAGGGAAAATGTCCTTTAGGGGTTGGCAGCCATAAACAGGAAAGACAGATGCTGGCAGATTCCCAGCCCCCATCACAGACTCCCCTCTGGGGACCCCTCAGGACATTCTGGTGAGCTGCAGGCAGGGATCCCTTATAGACCATGATCTCCCACCAACTTTCTTTTTTTTAAGTAAATGACTTTCTTTAAAAAAGAATATTAATGCATACAAGAGCTGGGGTGTAGGCCAGAGTTGTGGGGGGTGAGAGGATTCACCAGAGACAGAATGGGGAGCAAAACAGGCAGATCTGCTGAAATACACGGCTGAGGCAAGCCGGGGAGACAGGCGAGGTCTGCTCCGCCATGTGGGTCAGCTCCCCGGCCAGCTGGGGATCAAACTCAGGCTGCAGATAGCTTGATAGTGCGGAGACTAAACCCCTTGCACCACCATGATGTCCCCCTCCCACTAACTTTCCATCTCTTGCATTGGGTTGGGGAGGACAGGGCGATACCCACCTACAGATTTTCTCAGCTACTCTGTGAACTTGGGCAACTTACTTTAAAATCTGTGTGCAGCACTCACCTCTAAACCATGAGTAAAAAACAAAACAAAAAACAAAACAAAACAAAAAAAAAACCTACCTTGTTGCATTGTCATGATGATTAAATGTATAAATGAACAGACAGGATGTTCTGAGAACAGGGCCTGGGATAGAACAAGTTGTTGAGTGGAGTAGCAGTTAATATGGTTATATCTAAGACGACTCTGTTTAGGGCAGAAGATCTGGGCACAGTTTAAGAACAGATGGGGACTGAACAGGCTCCTATAACAGAATGATTTAATAGCTTGGACCTTGGCATTGAAAATCCCAAAAGTTGAGTTCCTAGATGTCCCACTTGCCAAGGAATTAACTCTGATGGAGTAGATTCCTCCTGTGAGTTTCAGTTTCACCGCCCTGCATTGGCTAAGCACCCCTTCCCACCCTGAGGGCTCCTGTGAGTAGCAAATCAAACAGCAGATGAAAATGCTTTCTAAACTGTGAAGGTCTAAGCAAGGGGTATGTTACCCCCAGAGTGAAGCTTCCTCCAAATACTCCTGCTTCCTCATTCAGTGCAGTTGCTGTGACCTTCACATTCCTCTGCCCTTGACGCCCTGTGATCCTGAGAAGGAGTGTCTGGGCTCTGAGATGATATCTGCCTGCCTCAGCAGGCAGGATTACCCTGGCTCCAGAAGGAAGCATCTCTTCCTTTAGAGTCCCTTGGTTGTGCCTACAGTCCCTTTAGAGTCACTGGAAACATAGTCTTTTAGATGGGTTCATAGAATGGAATTTTTTTTGTTTTTTTAGCAAAATAAAGGATCTTATTATTGCTTCTAAGTTAACAACAACAGCATCTGACTTATCACCTACCATGCAGCACCCATGCTCTGGGTGCTATAGTTCCCTCATGGGGCTCTGCTTCTCTTTAGAACCCCTTCATCTCAAGTGAAGAAACTAAAGTCAGCAGCTCAGAGGGGGACAGGACTTATGTGCACAACTTGTGTTTTCAATTTGCCGAAGAACTGCATCCACAGCCCAGTTCACACCCCCGGCCCAGGCTTATTTCCCTCAAGTACAACCTCACAGACTGAGGAAATTACTCTTTTTCTTCCCTCTGAAGTTAGCTGTCAACTCCCAGCCTCAAACGAAGATGGCATGTAGTGATATTAAGGATCATACGCCTTTCAGAGGAGAATCATTATTTTGCATTGGGCTTACTTCCTCTACATTTTGCTGACAGCACTATTTTTGCCAAGCAGCTTGTTAACAAGAGAAAAGATGCAGGGGGCACAGCAGATAAAATTACTGCAAACTTGCTCAGCTCTCAGGGTGACCCCACAACTTCTGGGGTCTCCTCCTTTGCTGTTCAGATGCATCCCTTTCTCTGGCTTATTGCCACACTCAAGAAAATGGCTCAACCTTCAGGGGCTTTGTGAGCCTTCCTGTGCTGGTTTCTGGGAAAGGGGTCATTCTAGGTTTGGATGGGCTTCCGCCACTGAAGGAAATGAGATTTCTCAATGTAGAAACCAACTCCTACTTGTCACCCACCTTAGGGATCTTACAAGACCTTCAGCCAAACATAGAACTAATGGAAAAAATAACCCCACACAGGAGAGTTTAGTCCTTAAATTTTCTTTTTAAGATTTATTTATTTATGCATATAAGAACTGGGGTGTAAGCCAGAGGTGCAGGGGGTGAGAGGATTCACCAGAAACAAAGTGGGGAATAGAACAGGCAGATCTACAGGAGAGGTCTGCGGTGCCATGTGGGTAGCTCCCTGGCGGGGATGGAACTCATGCTGCCGTGGCTGGAGATAGCTTGATAGTGCTGTCTTCAACCTCTGCGCCACCAGGGAGACTCTAATCCTTAAGTTTTAATACTTGTAAGGGTTTATTTACCACATAGTTGTGTTTAGATATCTCAACTTAAACCATTCTTAAATGGAAGATGTTTCTCTTTGTAAATAGCTATCACCACTGACTGCTTCCTATGGTCCAGGCATGTGATCCAGTGGTTTACCTGGATTAATTAATTCATTTAATTAGCTCAACCCTCTAAGAGACAAACACTACTAGCTCCATTTTATAGATAAGGCAATGGAGGTTGCTGAGAAATTGAATCCTTGTCCAAGATTATATGCCCAGTAAGTGTCAGGCCTGGTACTGGAACTCAGATCTGCCCAACTCTGTACCCTGTGATCCTGACCTCTACATGGCACTGCCACCCACAGATTGTCACTAGAGGTAGAGGAAGTAGCATGGCCCATCATGGCCCATACCCTTCCTGGTGCTTGTACTCTGTGATTCCACTCATTCTCTGAGTTCCTTTTCTGCCCTGTTTCTGAAGTTCCACTGTTTTAATAGCATGAATATCTGTGACAGTGGAGCTTCAGTCTTATTTCATGGGAAGTCCAGGCTATATTAGTGAAATACGGTCTAGATATGAGACTATTATAAAAGGAATAATAGCTCAAATGTCTCTATTCCTTCTAAGTTTTTGAGAGTAAGTGCGTAAGCATATGTAATCTGCCTCAACCACCCTAAGAGCCCCCAGAAGTTTACATGTTAGAGCTCAGCATGGCTAGACTGAGTCAGTAATTTAGGACTTAGGGATGTATGTTTTGTAGGTTAGTGAAAGCGAATCCAAATTGCAACTTGACCACATTCCATGTGTATCTTTAGAAAATTCCTTAACTTCTCTAAGTTTTAGCTTCCTATTTATAAAATGGGCATAATAATACCCTTTTGGATGTTATTTGAGATATCAATAAGATATTGTGAAAATATTTTAGAATTCTTAGTATTAAACTTGCAAAGAGTAGACACTCATTAAATCTTGACTGTTAATACTATTGTTCACCTGGTACTGTCCATGGTGCATGCACATTTTTGTATTCAATTAATGCCACACATTGAATTCTTTATCCTGTCATCCCCAATATTTGATATAATCTTTCATACCTAATAATAGCATAACTTTGTTGTAATTAGTATTATAATACGACCTTATACATTATTACTGTTACATAAATTCACTAGGCCTATGTCTTGGAATAACAACAAGAATAGATATATCAAAACTTTTGCTGAAGCCCAATTTCTGGACTAAATATACCAATAATTCTAGGAAACAAATTACTCTAAAATATATGATAATCATTGTAACAACTGGCTTTTACTAAGCCTTTACTCTGTTGGAGACATTAGATTATGAGTTGTAATTATAGTAACTCAATAAACGTACCAATTAGATGTTATCTTCTGACTGATGTGAAAGCTGAAACATAGAAAGGTTATGTAACTTAGTAAAGGTTGTGCAGCCAATAAGTAGTCAAATCCAATCTGTTAAATGTCAATGCTACTATATTATCATCTGCCCTACTATGACTTTTGCAGTCTTTTGGAATAAATCACACTTTTGTATTGCCAGTGGGACATGGCTTTAAATTTTAAGCTAAAGAAGGGGTAGGGTATTTTTTTACCTGTTAAAAGTGAAGTGATGTGATAGGCACTAAAGAAACTTGTTGAGCACTGTCTCTCCTTACTTCAGAAATACTTCTCAGTCTCTTCCTCTATAAACAATTCATTAACTATTTAGTCTTCATCTAATTTACCCCTCTTTTGTGGTAGGTTGAGGCAATTCCTTGATACAGTTTTGCTCTGATTTATTTTTAGTGAGATTCAATAGCAGCTTGTTACTTCCATCTCCACAACATCAGAAGATGTTTCCTGGTCTTCCATCGGCCGGAACATTGACAAGTGTGTCTGCTGTGCCTGCTTATCTCTGTCTTTTCCAAGGGGAAAGATGGGCTGCGGTGATGCTGTGTGGGAGCTCAGCTTCCATCTTCTCTTCAGTGTGTGGGGATGCCTTCATACACAGGATTTACAAGAGGAAAAGAAGCCAGGGATCATGGGAATGTTGCCAGCACCTGGCTTAAGCCTAAAGCATCAAAGAGATAGAGAAATGGCCCCAGTGTCTGACTCAGAGCCATTTTTTTCCAATTATAGAAGAGTCAACACATAGACCATTTATAGGAATCTAATGAAAAATATTTTTTATTTGTCTCTCTTTTTGATGCCCATATAGGTACTTTCAAGAAACACATGCTTTTTTTTTTTTTTTTTTTGCAACAGGATAAAATCCTACCATATCTCCCTCTATTACTTCTTAGCCAATTGGTTTGGACAGTTATTTTTTTCATGAAGGCGGGATTGTGGGGATTAAAAAAGACAACTTATAGGAAGTGTTTAGGTCATAAGGATATTCAGGTTGGAACTGCTACTATTATTGTAATTATTAAAAAATGTGTGAACAGTTGATCAAAATATTGAATTGTGCAAATGCTCACTCCCTCTTTGTCTGTATAGATATAACCTAAGAGAAAAAATGAAAACTTTTAAAATTAGGCAAATGCCATTGTTTGAGCCGCTTCAAACTCCTAAAATGTATCATGCTACTTCCTCTTTTCAGAAGCTAGAGCTTTGTCGGCTAAAGCATTTCTGTATTCATGTTTAGTTTCACTCAGACTAAATTTGTTTCCACTGTGAATAGAATTAAATGACATGTGAAAATTCTTTCATCTCTATTTTCCTTATTAGTTATATAACGGGACAATTTTAAAGAGTGAGGGATGAACTTTTTTTTACATTTCACTATGTTTCAAAATTAAACAAATAACATGAGAACTTAGGTTTCAACTATAAAAGCTTTAATAGCTCTGGATATTTAAGAAATATTGGGAGCACATCATTTGCTCAGCAACAGGATTTTAAGTTCTACAAGGAAAGGCCTAGCATGCTCTCTCTTCCCTTTGTCTGCAGGCAGGTACATTTTCAGCATTCAAAAGAGACTTGATAAATGGAAAAATGCAGCTTTTAAAAGAAAATCTGAATAACTGAACAAATAAAAGAACTCATCTTGATATTCAGTAATGGTGTCTTAGGCCCTCATTAGGCAGAGTTTAAAAAATTCTGTGATCCTTTGAAGGGACTGGATGGAGAAGGGGCTTGCTGGTTATCTAGTCATTGTTAGCAACAAAGAGCAAATAATGACTGTCTGAGCCCCTCTTGGGGCCTTCTTGCTTTGTTGTCAACCAGATTTTGTAAGTTGTTGTTACTATATCCATTTGCGAGTGAAAAAAATCTAAGGCTCAGAGAGAAGTGACTTCTGTGGCCACACAGCTGGTCAGTGCCAGGACTGACTTTCCAAACAGGGTCTGTCTGACTCGGCAACCCATCTCGTTTCCAGGGAAGTCACAGCCCTTCTACAGTGTTAGCCAGGACTTTTCTGCATCAAGTTTCATTCAGAACTGAGTCACCTCTAGAAATACAGAAAGGCTAAAAATATCCAATTCTTCTACTCTTTCACCTGCCTGGGGACTGCCTTCAGGAGTGCAACGAGTGCCAGAAAAAAAGCATTAAAATCCCATCACTCTCCCCTGGAACTAGCAAATCTTCAGGCATATTTGATCTTTGAAAAGCTTCTTATAGATCTGAATGGAAAGGCATTTCATTTTCAAGCCCAGGCCAAGTTCCATGAGATCAAAGAAAGAAGGAGTTCCCTTGTGGTTTTGAAGATGTTTTAAATGCACAGGGAGCCAAGTGTGGCTCCCTCCCCTTTATCTTGCTTTTGGGGTCAAGGATCAGTTTTGCATCCACTCATTGTGGAAACTCAAATGGAAGGCATCATGTGAGGGGGAGGTTGCTGAGTTGTATGTGTGACCCTCAGAACCTTCTGCATTTTAATTAGGAAATTTGGCGCTTATGACCATTATTTCTTCCACTGCACTTCCCTCACATAAAATAATTAAGTTTGCTGGTCTCCAGATGCTCAGCCCTCCCTGCCTTGAGGAAGGGGGGATGTCTGATTGTGAAGGCCCCAGAGATGACAGAAAGAGCCACCAGTATTTTGTCAGCCACAGGATGGCCTGACCTCCAGAGATCTTGCCACTGTCCCCACAACTTGTCACTGAGAAGCCTCTAACTGCCAAGGACAGAGACAGTAATTCTCTCTGCTGGCCCTTCACAGAAGGCAGCAGGAATTGCACAAGGTGTTCTCTGCATTTCACCACAACCGCCATGGCGGGAATAAAATGCTAAAACATGCTGAGCATTTATTCCACGTCTGGCAGTGTTTGGCGTGTGGGTCTGTGAAATGACTCATGAAATTAACTTCATACAGCCATTCAAAGTATGATTCTTTTTTTAAAGCAAGCTCTGGCCAGTTCTATTAAATAAAAATTTTGCATGGTTTATTTTTCACTGGTCTGTTCTGGCATCTTCTAATGATATCAGAAGCAACTGCATCCATGATAGCCAGTGTGCATGCTCTAATATTTTCCACACGCTGTGCCCAGTTCAGTGTCACTGCCACTGTGGTGATGAACACCAGTTGAGCCAACATGGCATGAGAACTCTGTTTCAGATTTCCTCAAGACTTGACTGTTGTTGGCGGCCAGTTTTTCTTTCCTTGTCTGATCATTTTCTGCTTGTACCCCAGCATGTACTTGCCATTTTTCATAATACCGTGGATTCTAGACTTGATTGATTGCTGTGATTTTTTTTCATTTTTTTGTGGCCACCATCTTCCTGTTTCATATCTAGGATGGCCCCCCACCAAGAGCAGCCACCAAGATCACGGATAGATTTTATTTCCATTCTCCTTTGATATTTGAGAAAATGAGGCACAAGAGAGGTTAGGGCCCTATCTATGGAGCACTGCTAGTGGGACATCTCTCCGCTGACCCAGTCAGCTGCCCGTGGATAACCTAAATGCAGTACAAGCAAACACAGACACCCAAGCCAGATCGCCTGTCTTTACTATGGACTATCCAAAATTCATAGAGAAGACCAAAGAAAGAAAATAAGATGCTCTTATGGTATGGTAGTCCCCCTTTTCCGTGGGATACAGTCCAAAAACCCAAACTGGGCCTCCCTGGTGGCGCAGTGAGTTAAGACACAGCACTATGAAGCCATCCGCAGCCACTGCAGCACAAGTTTGATCCCCAGCCGGGGAGGGGGGTGACCCACATGGCACAGCAGACCTCTCCTATCTTGCCTGCTGCTCCCCTCAGCAGTATATTTCAGTCATTTCGCCTGTTCTGCTCCCCATTGCCTCTGGTGAATCCTCTCACCCCCACACCTCTGGCCTGAACTTTAGCTCTTATATGCGTAAATAAATAAATCTTAAAAAAAAAATACAAACCATAGATAGTACCCGATTCTATATCTATACTAAGTCTTTTTCCATTCATGCACACCTATGATAAGTTTAACTTATAAATTAGGTACACTAAGAGATTAACAATAGTAACATAATAAACTAGAACAATATACTATAATAAAAATTATGTGAATGTGGTCTCTCCTGTGTCTCAAAATAGCTTACTGTACATAATATTTTCAGACTTTTGTTGACCTCAGATAACTGAAACCATGAAAAAGGGTGGGTGATAAATATGGTTTGTACCCTAAAGTCATCAACAGGGGAAGAGACAGATGAGAAAATGTGAAAAGTACAGTTATAGAGAAGGCACCGAGAGGCCTGATACTGCCTCATGAAGGAAAAAGTAGGGAAGGTGTTTGACTGACTCTTAAATGATCAATAGGAACAGGATTAGTAAAGTCAGAGGAAGTGTTTCAGGAAGAAAGGCCTGAGTGGAGCATAGTTCCCAGTGCTGCTCAGGGAAACGTGCCTAGCTGAGTGTGGTTGGAGTGATGGTAACGGACGTGGCCAAATCCAACTGTATCGGAAAAGTGACTTCATAAACTTAATTTCCCCTTCTATATAATGGAAACAATCAGACCCACCTTAATTATTTTTTAAGGGTGACAGTGAGCTAATGTGCTGAACACTCTTGATCCACAGCAGACAGCTAAGGAGAGGTCAGCTTAGTGATAAAGGGAGGGAGAATTCAAGATAGATGAAGCTGTAAGGTAGGCAGGAGTGAGATCATGGAAGGCCTTGTGGATCGTATTAAATGCTGAGGCTTTCCCCCAAAGCGATAATCAGTGGAGAATTTTCAAACCGGGAGTGACACCTTTTTGAGTTATCATCAACATGTTAGTTTAGATGTAAAGCATAACGATTTGATGCTTGTCTGTCTTGGGAGATGATCACCAGAGTAAGTGCAATTAACATCTGCCCCATATATAGTCAGAAAAATTGTTTTTTTAGGATGAGAATTTCACATTTGCATGCAGTGTTAACTACAGTCACCTTACATCCCTGGGACTTTATTATCTTATAACTGGAAGTTTGTACCTTTTGATCCCCTTTGTCCATTTCACCCCCACTCCCCCACCCTCTGGTGTGCAGATTATTCTATTTTTTTGGATTCCAATAAAGTGAGATTACACTGCATTTGTTTTTCTCTGTCTGACTTTACTTAGGATCAAACGCCCTCAAGGTCTATCTATGTTGTCTCAAATGGCAAGATTTCCTTACTTTTTATGACTGAATAATATCCCTTGTGTGTGTATACATATTGTGTGTGTGTGGTGGTGGTGGGGTATCATCTTTAACCATTCTACCTCTGGTGGACACTTAGGTTGTCTTCCTCTCTTGGTTTTTATAAATAATACTGCAGTGAACCTGGGGGTACACATAATCTTTTTGAGTTCATGTCTTAATTTTCTGCAGATAAATATCCAAGAGAGGAACTGCTAGATTATATGATAGTAGTAATCATGTGCTAGTTTTAATTTTCTTAGGAATTGCCACACAATTTTTCATAATAACTGAATCAATTTATATTTTCATCAAAAGTACACAAGGGTTAGGGTTAGATATCACCAACACTTTGTTATGTCCTGACTTTTGAGAAGGTAACCATTCTAACAGGTATGAGGTGGTATCTCAGTGTGTTTTGATGTATATTTCCCTGATAATTAGTGATGTTGAGTATATTTCCATGTACCTGTTGGTTATCTGTATGTCTTCTTTGGAAAAATGTCTATTCAGATCTTCTACCCATTTTTTTAAGATTTATTTATTTATGCATACAAGAGCTGGGATACAGGCCAGAGATGCGAGGGCTGAGAAGATTCACCAGAGACAGAGGGGGGGAAAAGCACAGGCAGACTGAATGAAATACACTGCTGAGGGGAGCAGCGGGCGAGTCAGGAGAGGTCTGCTGTGCCATGTGGGTTCCTCTCTGGCCAGCTGGGGATTGAACTCATGCTGCAGAGGCTGCTGATTGCTTCATAGTGCGGTGCTTAATCCTGTGTACCACCAGGGAGGCCCTTCTACCCATTTTTTACATAGAATTGTTTGGTTTTATAGCATTGGTTTGCATGAATTCTTCATATATTTTTGGATCTTAACCCCTTAATAAATACATGATTTGCAAATATCTTCTCCTGTTCAGTAGATTGACTTTTCATTTTGTTGATAACCTCCTTTGATATGCAGAGTTTTTTACTTGGATGAAGTCCTACTGGTTTATTTTTGCTTTATTGTCTTTGCTTTTGGTGTAATCACCATAGTATCAAGGATCTCTCCACTATGTTTCCTTCTAGTTTTATGGTTTAATTTTTCAGATTCAAGTCTTTCGTTCATTTGACTTAATTTTTGTGTATGATGTAAGACAGTGGTCTAGTTTCATTCTTTTGTAGTAGTGCTCTACCTTTCATTGATTGAGAAGACTCTCCTTTTCCCATTGTATTTTCCAGGTTCCTGTATTGTAATCAAGTGACCACATAACCCTGGGTTTATTTCTGGGTTCTCTATTCTGTTCCATTGATCTATATATCTGTTTTTGTGCCAGAACCTTACTACTCTGATTACTGTGGTTTTATGTTATAGTCATTTTGGCTTATTGAATCAAGTGCTTAATAAATGCTTAATGCATATCTACCACGTGCCCAATTATATTCTAAGTACAGGGCTATTGTGATAACAAGAAACAAGTTTCCTTTTCCTAAGAAGCTTAGATGCTGGAGAAAGGAGACAGTCTAATACAAGTAATCAAATCAATAAATAAGATCATAGTGTTTTAGTCCTAGTATCTCAAGTGGAAACATTTATTGAAATGAGGGCTTCATCTGTTGTATTGCAAGCTAACTGAACATTTTGAATCAAAGCCCCAAATTTGGTCCAGACATCTCCCTTATATCTGAGGAAGGCCAAGGTCTAACTATGGTGATTGTGTGATACCAATGCCTTCTGGTAATAGTGTACCAAAGAGAGTTATTATTGGTGATAGCTCATAAAGAAAGTTCCAGTTTCTCTTCATGAGGGCTTAATAGAAAGATTCTAGGGCCCTTTCAGGAAACAGGTAGGCAAAAGTTAGAGTCTGGTTCTACCATATAATTCTAAATATGGCAGATAGTCTCAAAAAAATAGCTGCCTTCAATTTCATCCACCCATCATGATGTGAATCTGTTATTCCTTCATCATGATAAGGACTGTCTGGTTGTAACAGAATTTTGGGTAAATAGGATGGCCAGCTCTTGACTTAAAGGGCCCGAAATCTGCTTTTGATTAGGGGAAGTAGTGGCAAGATTGTACTGAGCTCACCATTTTGTAAGGAAACTCATCCACATGGAGTTCTTGCAGAAAAAGTATCAAGAAACCCTGCTAACACCAAGACTTTAGGCTCTGTATATATGGCTCAGTTGAGCCAACCTATTTTTTTAAAAGATTTATTTATTTATTTATACAAATACTGGGTATAATCAGAAGCGATGGAGGGTGAGAGAATTCACCAGAGCCAGAGTGGGAACAGAACAGGCAGACTGACAAAATACACTGCTGAGGGGAACAGCAGGCGGCAGGAGAGGTCTGCGCACCATGCGGGACCCTTGCCCAGTGGCCGGGGATCTAACCAGCATTGCAGAGGCTGCGGGCAGCTTCGCAACCCAGTGCTCAACCGCTGTACCGCCGGGGAGGCCTTGAGCCAATCACTTAACCATCGGCTATTTAAGCCATCCCAGTTTGGGCATATATCATCAGAGAGGAGAGTTGAATCAATTAGGCTGTATCCCCCATCGAATTCTTGACTCACAGGATCGTGAGTTAATAAAATAGTTAACAGCTTAAGTTATTCCATTTAGGGGTAATTTGTCACACAATAGATAACTGAAATAGTAGCTCTGTGAATTTGAGCACAAAAATTTATCTTTAAGATTGCATTTTTCTCTCTATAAAAATAGGCATTTTAATACCCAGTTTAAAGAGCTATTTATAGATTTTTTACTTTGCACCTATTAGGTGTCAAATAAACAAAATATCCTTCCTTTATTGAATTTTTATCTGAAGAAACCCTCTGAATTAGGGTAGATAATCTGTTGAGAGTATTTTTGAATATCAACCTTGTACCCACACACTCACACACATGGGCACATGGGTTGAATATCAACCTTGTACCCACACACTTGAAGCTGAGGCAAAATGAAACCAGATGGAATTTGTATCCTCAAGTAGGAATGAAGGGGTCTCCCTGGTGGCACAGGGATTAAGTCCCAATGCTATCAAGCCATCTCCAGTCACTGCAGCATGAGTTCGATCCCCAGCCAGGGAGCTAACCCCACATGGCACAGCAGACCTCTGCTATCTCGCCCTCTGTTCCCCTCAGCAGTATATTTCAGTAGATCCACCTGTTCTGCTCCCTACTCTGTTTCTGGTGAATCCTCTCACCCACCCACCCTACCCACACCTCTGGTCTACACCCCAGTTCTTATATGTGTAAATGAATAAAAATAAATCTTTAAAAAAAAGAAGGAATGAAGAACCTCAAAATGCTAAATATCTGTGTAAATAGAAGCTATTCTATTTTTTCTCTTAATTCAAAAAGTCCCATAACTATTTAAAGTAAAATTATAATGCTTTTATTATACAGCATGTAGTGTTATAAGATGCAATATTAATGAAAACTGTGGCATAAAAGAAAGGTCAGTAACATTTCCTGTAAAAGGGTAGATGGCAAATATTTTGAACTGAGATCAGAGGGTCTCTTCACAACTATTCAGCTCTGCCATGGGGGCATGGACACACCATAGACAATGTGTAAACGAATAAGCCTGACTCCAATAAAACTTTATACACAGGTTCTCCCTGTTGGCATAGGGGTTAAGTCTCAGTGCTGTCAAGCTATTGGCAGCCACTGCAGCATGAGTTTAATCCCTGGCTGGGGAGATGATGCACATGGCGCAGCAGACCTCTCCTGTCTCGCCCGCTGCTCCACTCAGCAGTGTATTTCCGTAGCTCTGCATGTTCTGCTCCCCACTCTGTCTCTGGTGAATCCTCTCACCCTCCCGCACCTCTGGCCTGTACCCCAGTTCTTGTATGCACAAATAGATAAAAAATAAATCTTAAAAAAAACTTTATACATTAATAGGCAGCAAGCCAGATGTGGCCCATGCACTGTGACTTGCGGGCCCTTGGCAGGGAGGATGAAGGGGGCCTTGGCAATGAAGCCACGTGGTAATGATGTTTCTACACTTCCTGCAAAGTGGTACAACTAAGTATGAAAATTTCAGGTTATAAATCATATTCCTTATAGGCACCACTTAAGAAATAATGCAAAATAAATAACTTACAAGCCAATAATGCTGAGCCAGTGGTGGTGGCACCCAGGAGCCCCTCTCATAGGGTGGATGGGCAGGATGAAGGGCTTGTCTCAGGATTCAGCAGGGTGGCCATCTGATGAGTAAATATCGGGAGTATAAAGAAGTGACCCCATGTGACATTCAAGAATCTGCTATGGGCTCACAGTAAATGTGTCTTATATTTTATTTCCTTAAGCCACACAATAAATTTTGACTTTTACTGAGTAAAATAAAAAGTAAAGTACAGCCTGTTGACAGAATTTTGTAAATTCAGATAAATAAGTGATGGGAGAGACTCAAGTTTACTTCTCTGTTCTGGAGACATTGATGAATATGTCCACACTAAAAGGGCACTCGCAAATCTATCTTATGACTAATTTCCTCCAGAAGGGGAAAGGAATTAGGATACCTAGTGTTAGAATTATGTGAAAGTATACTGGTCAGGAAAGCAAGTTTCTTTGTAAACACTCTACTTTATGTAGCAGATGTCACAGTAAGGAGTTGTTGAAGAAGGAATAAGGTTCTTCTCCTGCATGTTCAGGTGACAAATTGTCACTCTGATGAATACCAGGATCTCAAACTAAAGAATGTTAGAAGTTAGTACCTACTACATCAAAGTAGAGTTCAGTACAGCCTCAGATAGGCCTTAAAAGGAGACTGATACAGCCTCCTTCCCACATGAAAACACTAAAATTCACACTATTGCCAAGAAAAGAATTTACATTAATATTAGCATTCAGTCTTTTAAGTACATCCATTAGCCAACCACCAGAACCATGAAGATTTTTCCTTGTTAAAGATCTTTTGGGAGAAATACTTATTTGCATGCTGTTGATCAGTTCAGATTGGGTATAAAATATCACAACAGTAGATATTTCACTCTGATGGTTAGAGGGCAGACTGAGGGGTACCTTGGGACCCCCAAACCTGCAGACTCTAAATGGGTTCTGCCATCCACTGCATAAAAACAAACATTTTCATAGTGTGTAAGATCATTAATAGAAAAAAAACTTTAATGGAATTAGTTGGCATAGGAAGAGAAGAAAGAATAAACTTTACCAGAGAAACACCCAAAGTTACTCACCCCTTCGTGGGTAAATGCCCAGTCAAATAAGGTTGGCCTAAAGTGGGGCCTCTGAGGCCCAAAAGATGGCCCCAAGTGTAAGGCACCTTCTGGCAGACAACCATTGGAAAGGGGCAGCAGGGGCCAGAAAAGTCAGGGATGAAAGGAGAAAAGTCGAAGTACAATTCAAGATAAAGCCTGCCACTGTCATCCTCTTCAAAGCCTCTCACCCATGTCTTTTCCAAGTGTCTCTACATGTCTTGACTCCAAGTATCACCTTCCATGTCCCTAAGTCCCTGGTGCAAAGGCCGAGGAGCAAACAGGACTTCTTCATATGGGTCTATTCCTCGTGCCTTCTCCAAGTCTTCCCTCCAAGACTTCTCCACCATTCACCAGGTGGGGCAGGGAACATGGAACCTCCCCTTTTTATGGCTATTACACTGTTATAGAGTGGGTTATCTAAATGGAAAATTCCAAAGCTTTCCAAGGTTCTTCAAAGATTCATTCAAGAGTGGCCAACTGGACCAATGAAGGGAGAATAAATGTATCACTACTAAGGACCTAAACAACTCTCTTCCTGTAAGTGACTATGTCTTTTTTTTTTTTAAAAAAAAAAAAAAAGATTTATTTATTTATTTATACAAGCATTGGGTACAGTCAGAATTGCAGGAGGGTGAGAGTATTCACCAGAGCCAGAACGGGGAACAGAACAGACAGACCGGCCAAATACACTGCTGAGGGGAGAAGTGGGTGAAACAGGAGAGGTCTGTCACGCCATGTGGGACCCTTGTCAGTGGCTGGGGATCACTGGTGCTGCAGAGGCTGCGGGCGGCTTTGCAGTCCAGCGCTCAACCGCTGCGCCACCAGGGGAGGCCCAACTGACAGTGTCTTAAAGCGTCAATTGTAGCGTGCTATCTTCATAGGTGCTTATTTAATCTTTCCATCAGTTTCTCAAAGAAATAGTGTTGTTTTTAATCATAACATGAGAATAAAAAAAAGCGTTTTTAAAATTCTCATTTCAAATGCTTCAAATGATACTTATGTATGAATTTTGGACAAAACACCATTTTTAGCTTAAAAATAGGAGCAACATGTGTCTCTAATATGAACTCTCAGAATGTAAGTCGATCAATGGCTAGAATCAGGGTGAGTCTCCTCAGACATGAGTCTTTTCCAATCTCATGGATTCAGAGAATCCTGAGAAATTCCTGGTATAAATAATACTCCACTCTATTTCAAATAATTTTTTCAAAATTTATGATTTAGTTCCTGATAATCAACCTCACTTTAATTTCTGCTCTTTATCATTGCGATGTTTACAGACTCTTGCTTTTATTTATCTATATAGTTATTCATTTTGCAAAAATTTTTTGAGCACTCAGCCTGCTAAGCCAGAAGTGGGGATTTAAAAATGCATAAGACAGGGCCTCCCCGGTGGCGCAGCGGTTGAGCGCTGGGTTGCGAAACTGCGCGCGGCCTCTGTGGCGCCGGTTCGATCCCCGGCTGCTCCCCGGCCACCAGAGGAGGGTCCCACATGGCGCGCAGACCTCTCCTGCCGCCCGCTGCTCCCCTCAGCAGTGTACTTCGGTCCTTCTGCCTGCTCTGCTCCCCGCTCTGGCTCTGGTGAATTCTCTCACCCTCCCGTGCTTCTGACTGTACCCAGTGCATGTATAAACAAAACAAACAAACAAACCAGCAAACAAATAAATAAAGCATGCCTCTATAAAAAAAAAAAAAAAAAAAAAAAATGCATAAGACATCACCCCTGTATCCAAGGACTTCATTTTCTGATTGGGGAGAGGACACAGTTAACTATAATAAAATATGGGATTTATAATTTTCATTTGACCTTTTATGCATTTTCCAAATGTTACAAGGCAGCCAAGGAAGCAATTCTTGGTCCTATTTTGTAAATTCACAGCGCTCTGAGACTTAGGAGTCTTAACTTCACCAAAGTCACACAGCTAGTTAGCAGCTAAAATTGGAAATAGAACTCGGGCCTTTTCTTTGCTAACCAAGGCCTTTTTCTGTCAAAGCCCACTGTCTATATTTAGTGATTATGCTTCTTGCCTCAGTTAACTTTGAATATCTACTTTGTGCTTAAAAAAGAATCCAAATCACTTTTGCTTCAAGAAAAAAGCTGACGTTCCTAATTGCAAGCTTAACCAAGTACTAGAGTACATATGCCTGGTGCATAGACCATTACCAATTAAAGTTGTACAAGCAGCTGATGTAGCTAATCTTGCAGGAAGTAATATGGCACCATCGAAGCTACATTGATCTGAGTGCTCCTATATATGCCCAGAAAACTAGGCAGTTTGTCTTGAAATAGACCACAAGGGCATCAAGAGTAGTGAATTTTGGACAGTTTCTCATTTCTGGACCCCTTGATTGTACATCCCCAGGTGAAAACTTTTTTGTTCCAACCACTAGGACAAAGGTTGGCAAACCCTGCAGACTAAGTCCTACCCATCTCAACTTCTGTAGTTAAAACGTTATCATAAACAGTCATGTTGATTTGTTTACAAATTGCCCATGGATGTTTCATGCTTAAACAGCAAGGTTGAGTAGTTGTAACTAAAATCACATTGTCCTTTCCCTCCCCCAAGCCTGGTCCAACAGAAAAATATTTGTCAAGTTGCAGTCTAGGATAGAAGGATAAAGCATTTTCTGGGAAGCAATTTGACTGTTTATTAAGAAAATAAAAATGTGCACACTCTCTAATGCAGTAACTTCTCTTCTGTACAGCCTAATCCTGGTTGACCAGTAAAAGGGCAGATGCAATTACTTCTGAGTACTTCCTGCATACTGAGTGTGGCACTAATAAATGCATTACAGACATAATCTCATTTTAGCCTCCCGACTCAGTAAAATAAGTACTAATGTTACTTCCTTATCAATGAGAAAACTTAGTTTTGAAGAGTTTCATTGCCCAAGGTCATACTGTTAGTAAATTACAGAGTATTTTGTTGTCCTGATTCCAAAGCCAAATGATTTTAAATACATGCAGCACTGTCTGTGACAGAAAGAAGTGGTACCATGGTTACTATGCTGTGAAGCAACCTCAGTGGTGGTATCTAGTGGTATAAGCAATCATTTTATTGTGCTAATGATTTTGTAGTTGGGGAATGGCTCATCTCTGCTCTACCATGTTGGCCAGGTTATCCCAAATGACTGGAGATATTTGGAATCATCTATATAGAGACTTGGTTTTATTTGCTGGCTTTATTCCTTGGTTGTAGAATCTCCGGCCCCCCCTTGTTCTTGTTCTTGTTCTTGGGGGATCTTGTCTTGATGTCCAAAGTTCCTGCTTGTCAGGCAGGTGTAAGGTCATTGAACCCAGTATCTGCTGGAAACAGCAGGCAGATATTAGAGTAGAGATAATATGCTTCCATTGGCAGGAACAATGGAGCCCCCCAATAGCCCCTGGTCACTCCTCCCTAGTTTACATCCCTAGTCCCATCACCCATGCATGTACACTCCCTGTGGACTTGCCCCCCCCATTGTACTCAGTGCTAATAAAGAGGATACTGCACATCACTTCCGCTGCAGCCCCTCTAGGCTTCTCATTGCTCCACATGGACTTTGGGTGATCTGTCCCTCATTCCACGCTGCATCCAACACTGCCGCTGCAAGGTGACACTTGATTTTATTCCTTTTGCTTCTGATAGGGCTAAAATGTCCAATATGACATTAGTCATATGTCGAATGCCTGAGCTGGGATTGCTGAACACCTGGGGCTGGGAGAGCGTTGCAGCATTGCTGTGTGTCCAACTTGAACTAACAGGACACTTACAGGATGTTCAGATTCTAATATGGTGCTGGGTTCCCCCAAAGGCAGCATTGCAAGAGATAGGAAGTAGAAGCTGCCAGTTTCTTAAAGTTCATGCCCAGAAACAGGTACAGTATCATTTCTACTGTATTTCACTGATTAAAGCCATCAGAGAGCCCATCCAGATTCAGGGAGCAGGGCAGGAAAGGGAGGGGTGAAGGAAATAGAGTCAAAGAATTAGCAGTCATCTTTAATGTGTCATGGGGTTTCCCAGGAGATACATGTTTTGGAAAATTTGATTTTATTATTACCTCTGGGTGATTCACAACATACATTTGTCTATTAAAGATTATGAGAATTCCCAGAATGAACAAAGCTGTTCCCCAAGTATATTTAACCACAGAAACTTATTTTTGCATTTCATCTCTTACTACTCTACAGCATTCACTTTATGAAATAATCTTCCAAGGAAATACTCTGAAGTGAGATAAAGTTAAGCATAAGTGCAATGATCTTCTTTGTGCTATTATTTGTGATATGATAATGTTGCTTACAGTTCTATGTTAAATATCCAGTATTGAAGAAATGACTAGATAATGTTTCTATAATAGTATGTTATATAAGCATTGAAATTATGCACAGTTTTCCTATCTGAAATTATGTTTATTTGGTAAACTGCTTCTGCCGTGATTGTCTAGTGGTTAGTACTCTGCATTGTGGTAAATTGCTTATGCTGTATTTTTCTGTTTATATTTTGTTTTGTCTTAACACTGTAAGATAATTAAGTTCACTTTCAGTTGTAAAAAATAATATAGAGAGTCCTCTACACCCACCCTTCACTCAGTTCCCCCCACTGGCAATATCTTGCATAATGATAAGACAATATGGCAACTGAAGATGGATATTGACACAATCCACTGACCTTATTCAGATTTCGCTAGTATTATAGATTCACATAGGTGCGTTTCATTCTATGCAACTTTGTTATGTGCATATTCATGTAACCACCCATTGTCCAGGTTCAGAGCAGTTCTATCAAAAGGATCCCTGGTACTACCATTTGGAAGGCACAGGCAACTCCTTGCCCCACCTTTTTTGGCAACCACCGCTGTGTTTTCCATCACTATAATTTGATCATTTCAAGTATGTTATATAAATACTTACAATATGTAACCTTTCAAGACTGGGTTTTTTCACTCAGCATGATTCTCTTGAGATTCATCCAAGTTTTTGCATGTATAAATAGTTTCTCCATTGTGCTCCTGAGTAGTATTCTGTGACAAGGATGTTCCAGTGTGCCAAACCACTCAGTCTTGGAGGGCATTTAGGTTGTTTTCTGCTTTGGGCTGTTACAAATAAAGCTTCTAAAAACATTCATGTGCGAGTTTTGTATGAATATAAATTTTCATTTTTCTAGGAAAAATGCCCAAGAGTAAATTTGTTGGGTTGTATAACTGCAAACCTGGCAGAGTTCTATGTGAAAACTATATAGTAAGATCCTGTAAACAATTACATCCAAAGGATTAAGCAGTAGTAATCTAATACTTAGTCGATTTAGTGGTAACTGCTTGCTGACAGATTTATGAATTTTCTGATTTCCTAACAATATCTCTTTAGACTTAAAATGCAAGGTTTTTAAAAGCAAGAAAGAAATGCAGGTAGAATGGAAGGAAAAATTCTGAAATATTTAAAATAACTCTTTCTGAATAATGAAACTAGTAATTTAATTTTTAAAATGTTAAGATTTTTCCAAAATTTATTTAATGAACATTTATTACTCTTAAAATTAGAATAATAAGTTGTTTTTAAAATGTTGAGATTATTTTTGTGTACTATATTCAAATTTTAATTTTTTTCCATAGAACTATATCTGCTTTAGCAACTTTAGAATACGATACTTTGAAAAATGCATGTTTATTTCTTAGGACATCTTAAAGTCCATTTTTTAATACAAAACCAATTACCATTTCTTCTGTTTCAATACATAGTTTACAATATTCGTTACTCTCCTCCAAAATGCTCCACCTCAAGCCCACCCCCGCCACATCCCTGCCTGCCATGTACCTGGTTGCTGCACTACATGTAAAAATCTCAATAAAAGCCTGAGAAAGGGCCTCCCCAGTGGTGCAGTGGTTGAGCGCTGGGCTCCGAAGCTCCCCGCAGCTTCTGCAGTGCCGGTTCAATCCCCGGGTGCCGGCGAGGGTCCCACATGGCACACAGACCTCTCCTGCCTTGCCCGCCACTCCCCTCAGCAGTGTACTTTGTCAGTCTGCCTGCTCTGCTCCCCGCTCTGGCTCTGGTGAATTCTCTCACCCTCCCACACTTCTGACTGTACCCAGTGCTTGTATAAATAAATAAATAAATCTTAAAAAAAAATTGCCTGAGAAAGCCACTAAGGGCTTTAGGATTCTCCTTTATCCTAGTCTGCTGGGATCATAGATATTCTGCTTTGTCCCTTCCTGCCACTACACCTTAAAATAACAATTCATAAAATTTTTTTATGTGCTCTTGACTAAGTTTCTACAGTGAATTTTTGTTTAGTTTTTATTTATTTAATTTATTTTTTATTTTTACATGGAAGAACTAGGGTATAGGCCAGAAGTGTGAGGGAATGAGAGGGTTCACCAGAGACAGAATGGGAAACAGAACAGGGGGATCTACTGAAATACACTGCTGAGGCAAGCAGCAGGCAAGACAGGAGAGGTCTGCTGCACCATGTGGGTCAGCTCCCTGCCTGGCGATCAGACTCAGGCCATAGCGGTGCTAGTGATGGGACTTAACCCCTAGGCTACCAGAGAGGCCACTCGATTGTGAATTTTTATCACTCAAATACAATATATTGAATTCTGAACCACATTTTTATTGAATTGTTAACAATGTGACTCCTCCTGGCTCCAATATGAGGTAGAGAGAATTCACTTCAAGAACATTTTAAATAAATAGTATAGTAAATATTACAGAGAACTTTTTCTCTGTAGAAAAAAAATTAGCTGAGTTCATGATAATTCAGTCTTTGAAGGAATTTATAGGTGTTAATCTATTAATCCTCATCAGAGGACCCCCAAAGCCATCACTTCCTTGCGGCTAGTGGTGGAGTGGAGCATTGTGGTGAAGGTGAGGGTTAGGTGGTTTGACAGAGGTTTAAGAAAATTAGTGATTCTGAATCTGTAACTTCCAGCCCCTGTGTTGGTGCTAGATGGTCTTTGAAGGAAGGAGAGAATGAGCCCCATGTTGTACAGATGGCGTCTGCCTGCAAGGTACAACACTGAAGCTGGTGTAGTCTCTACTTCCATCATGCAATTAATCCCTGTGCTGAGAAACCATTATTGGCATTGGACCCTCACTGGGCCAGAAGTGCAGTGGGGCTCAGAAGGTAAGACACTACTAAATAGCTTTCCAACTGCTTCTATAAGGAGCAATTCAAAATTCTTTCCAAAATAGTACTTTCATCATCTGACTCTAGGGCCCAATTTATCATCCCAGGGGTCAAAAGGTAAGAATTTAATCTCATTAATACATGAGTAAATTTTTACCCTGGTGCTTTTACCAAAAAACATTTCGACTAAGGAAGCAAACAGATAATAATTGAGGAAAACTTTTAGTTGGCACAGGCTAAAACTAATCAAACTGATGACTTTGTATTCCCAAATTCCAAGCTTGTTTCAAAGATGGATTTCCCAAGGAAGAAGGCATTTATGGACATACTGTGAAATGTTAGAAATGTCTAATCAGTGGTTCATCCAGCTTTTCTTTCTCCCTCCCTCCAGTAAACGTTTATTAAGCACCCTGTCAGCATCTGTCACTTAAGACACAAGGCATTTTGACCAAGAGAATGAATAAATACATTATCTAAGGGGGAGCCAGATGTCACATTTTTTTGATGGCTCCTCTGTACATTTGCCTTCCTGCCTATCCCAGATTGGATGTGCCTTTGAGACTGATCCCTTTCCCAGTTTTAGACTTAATTTTTACTCCACACCTAGCCCTAGGATGGAACAGGTGACCTGGATCTACACCGTTCAGTGTTCCCCATTGCATTGGGCAGTGAGATTCAGTAATAGATGTAAGCTTCAACTGATGACCATGACATTGCCATGGGAATCCTGAGAAAGAGGTCTGCTGTCTTCCATTAGAAGTGAATGAGAGAAAAGGCTGGAGCTGTGCAGCTGTTTTGTGAGTAGTAGGACTGAGATTGGAGTCAATATTAAGAATGGGGTCAAGAAACAGAGCAAAACCCTACCCTGTTGACATCAATGAACCTTGGATCAAACCATTTCTGAAGGTTTGATAACTTGAAATGTTAAGTCTTACAAGCTGATAATTCTTTCTCTCCCCTGAAGTCTTTTTGAGTGAGAATTTCTATCATTTAAGTAATCCTGACTAGTAAACACAAGAACAAAGAGGCCATACGGCAAGAGCCAGAGCAGAAATGCTGGGTAAGGAAAGCAGAAGTTCAGGGGAGGGAGGTTTGGCTTCTGCCCAGGGCATGGGGCAAAATGGGCAGTATGCTAAGGAGAGAAGATGAGGCCAGTCCTTTATGGACTTGACACCCCTGAATTAATCTAAACATTGTAACAATGATGATTTTGAGAGAACCATTGCCATAGGTTTAGCAAGTGGCTGCAAAGTATCAATCAGGCAGAAAGAAATACAAATCAGAACTTAGAACAGGTGGAGGGACACAAAAAAACCCATCAGTCTCAAAATTTACACTGAGTGCTTGCTAGGGTTTTTCACTGTGTTTCAGTTAAGGTAGTTCTTATAAAAGACAAGAGAGATCACTATAAAGACATTTTCCTGTCCAAAGCCCATTCCCCCTATTCCAAAATTGCCTTTGACTCAGGCGATTGGATGAGCTGACCACACTTCTGTGGCTCCATTGTGAGCACAGATTAGGCTTGTTCAGGGCAAAGCAACCTGCCGGGGAGCATAAGGAGGTGATGGAGAAAGGTAGTCTATTTTCCTCTGAACTTGTTGCTGCAAGGCTGTGTACATGGAGTTCCCTGATGTAAGGGATTAGCCTTCATAGAGACTGCAGAGAGGGAAGCAGGTCTGTCACTGCACAGCGCCTTGCTGTCTCTCCCGACCTGCATCCAGCTGTCTCTAACCTAAACCTGGACTCTGGGTTATGTGAGTGATCAGTTATCTTTATAGGATTTGAAATTGGTTGATTGGCTTATTCAATACCATCGTCATTAACCAATACTTATGATCATGGTACTGAAGACTGCTCATAAGAGAGCTTTTTTTTTTTTTGATGTTTTCATTTACAATTTTTTTTTAATTAATAAATTTTATTTTTATATTCCCCATACAATTGCAATCCCCCCATTCTGACCACTTTTTAATTGGAGCACTAAGTCTCATGCATGAAAGAATTGGGGGTTATGATGATGGCTGTTTCAGAAAAGGAAGACCAACGTGAGCCCAAGGCTTTTGGAAGGAGGTGGGTCATGAGCGCATATCTGGGTTTCTGTGTAAACTATGCTTCATTTTTTCATGAAATATGTCAGCAGAACGTACTGGGACCTTTTATTCAGAGCAACACTGACACACATCTGTTCAAATAAATTAATGTTCCCAATCTCAAGTGACTCATTTAGCAGGAAAAATAATTTCATTCCCAATCATAAATAGGAGTAACAGAACACGAGAAAAAAGGGATGGGAAAAAATGGTTTTAAAAGATGCATTAAGGGCCTCCTCTGGTGGCGCAGGCAGTTGAGCGCCATGCTGTGATGCTTTCCGCAATCTCTGCAGTGCCGATTCGATCCTGTCCAGCCGGCGAGGGTGCCACATGGCATGCAGACCTCTCCTGTCTCACCCGCTGCTCCCCTCAGCAGTGTATTTCGTCAGTCTGCCTGTTCTGCTCCTCGCTCTGTCTCTGGTGAATCCTCTCACCCTCTCGCACATCTGGTCTGTACCCCGGTTCTTATATAAATGAGTAAATAAATCTTAAAAAAATGCATTAGGATACATTACTTGTAGTAAAAATATAGTTGTGAGAGCAATTTTTGGAAGTAAAGGAGTAGTAATGATTCTAGTAATGATGGCCATGAAGTTGTGATGGTGTTAATAGTAATAATACTGCTTATTTATTTGGTTCGCACTATCTAGTGGCTTTTTGTAAGGAATACATATACGCATGCTCTAATATAAACTTCATAACAGTCCTACAAAGTGGCTATCATCAATATCTTCATTTTATATATGAAACACGAGACTTGAAGAGACAAGATGCTGGAATCAAGGTCACAGATGCTGGATTGAAATCCACACCTACCTAATCTCAGAATTTGTTTATTTAACCCCTGCACTCTGTGACCTCATTTCTGTCTCAAAAACGTGAGTATCCAGTATGTGCATAGAGACCCTTAAGAGTGCAGAGATTATTTCAGTCCTGAACTTGATGCTACCTGGGATGGCTTCTAGATGCTGCACTCGAGGCAGTTGCCAGACCAGCCACCCAGCAGGGCCCTTGGGGCAGCGGGAGCAGGCCTTGTGAGTGAGAACATGCTAGGGACAAGCTGGAGTCTTCTCAGGAGAATGGACCATCAGTCCTAATTCCTGCATCTTAACACAGACATCTCATACTTGTGAGCTTCGTCTATACTAAAGAAGTTTGGGTATGCATGCCAGAGAAATGGCTCATTCCTTCTGTAATTTGAATGCTTCCTAGCATTCAATTTATGAATTTTACTTGGGAAATACACATTGAAGAGGAAAATGGCTTTTTTTTATTATAACTTTATTGACTCACCATTGACGTATGATACTCTATGCCAATTTCAGAGCTACATCTTCACTGCTAAGTGTTAATAAACTGAACCCAAGTTCTAGTACCATTCCCATATCAGATGAGATCCTATCCACCCTTGCCTCCTCCCCCCTCCCCTCTGTTCTGAGAATCCTCTTCTTCACAGAGGCTAAAAGATGATTTTGTGGTGGTTGGTTCATTTGCTTTGGTTGTTTATACTCCACATGAGAGAGAAGCCATCTGATAATTGTCTTTCACCTCTGACTTATTCACACTTAGCATCAGCACCTCAAGTTCCAACCATGTTGTTGATAATGGAAAGATTTCATCTTTTTAAATGGTTGACTAGTATTCCATTGAGTGTATGTGGCACAATTTCTTTATCTGATCATCCATTGATGGGCATTAAGGCTATTGTGAATGCCTCCACGAACACAAGGGTGCAGATATCTTTTTTTTTAAAGATTTATTTAATTTAATTTATTTATACAAGCACTGGGTATAGTCAGAAGCACAGGAGGGTGAGAGAATTCACCAGAGCCAGAGCGGGGAGCAGAGCAGGCAGAAGGACCGAAGTACACTGCTGAGGGGAGTAGTGGGCGGCAGGAGAGGTCTGCGCGCCATGCAGGACCTTCCTCCGGTGGCCAGGAAGCAGCCGGGGATCGAACTGGTGCTGCAGAGGCTGCAGGCAGCTTCGCAACCCAGCGCTCAACCGCTGTGCCACTGGGGAGGCCCGCAGATATCTTTTCTAATGAGTGTTTTTCTATCCTTTGGAAAATGCCTAGGGGGATTGGTGGTGTAGGCTCATATGGTATTTCCGTTTTCAGCCTTTTTTTTTCTGTAATTGTCATCACTTTTGTTATAAAATTCAAAACTCTCCCAAGCATAATTTCTCTTTAATGGTAAGGAGTCTCCATATCATTTCCCAAAGATCCTGCACCAATAAATTCCTACTAACAGTGAATAAGACTTCCTTGGAAAGGAGGCTTTGAAATAATCTCTTACCAAACTATGTTTATGACATCTCATTGAATTGCAGCTTTTAAACTTGATTTTAGATCTCATGCTTGTTCAGCTTTTCCCATTTCACAATGGCTCTTAGGTTGTGAATCTAGGTCTAGTATGGGACAAGTGAAAGCAGAGAGACTTTATTGAAATGGATGTGTAAATGCCCAGTTATCTTAGAGGTTGTCTCTTGAAATGAGTTTTAATATTGAGAGTAGGTTCTGACACTCTGGTCTAGGGATGTGTTTTGCTCACTGTTTCTGTTTTGGCAGTGCTGGGGTGCTCTTCCAACTCACACCCACACCCCACTGCCCTGCGTATTTACCATCTCCAGGATGTGGAAAACTTCCCCAATGAGATACTCTTATTTCCAAGCCTAGATGTGAGAGGACTCCAACAGGAAAGAACATTCCGGATGAAAGCAAGCTGAGCAGAGCTCCAGGCAGGAAGTACATGGCTGAATGACTTCAGTGTGTTGGCTCGGTATGACCTTGAGCAACACACCTGGCCTCTCTCACCCTCCATGTCCAGTTCTGCAGAGGGGGGAGAATAGCACCCCTCTCAGGGGCTTGCTGATAAGAAGAAATGAAGTCATGCCTAGCACATAGGCAGTAGTGAAGGTTAGTTGTTACCATCACCATGTTTATTTCAGGAATGTGGAGATAAGAACTTCTCAGCTCATTACTTAAAACAAAGATGCTGCCTTTTGCTTCTTCTCTGACACCTAAAGGTGAGAACCAGCTGATAACTCAGTCACTGTAACCAGCCGAGAACCTGGGAGGGCAGAGAGTGGGCTAGTGAGGGGGAGATGGAAGTAGAGGCAGAGGCCCAGCTGTGTGTGAACAGAGAAGCCCGACAATGGAAATAAAGACCAGGGAAGTTACCCTGTTTTCCACAGCCTCAGAATTCATGTGTCCTTGAAAGGGTTTCCTGTGAGGATCTTAACCTTCCACATGGCATCTTTTTACTGTTTTGAAATCAGGCCAGATATAAATAATAAATAGTCTTTGGGTACAGTGCCCAGCAAGCAAGTGTCGGCTAATACCTTTTAATATTTTTAAGATTTTTGCCACTGAAGTGGAATAGAAACAGGGAACATCTTAAACTAATTAGGAAGGTGCTAGAGACTGAATTATGTCCTTCACCCCCAATTCCTATATTGGGGCCATAATTCCCCAGTGTGGTATATTTGCAAATGAGTCCTCTGGGAAGTAATTATGTTTAGCTGTGGCCGTGAAGCCAAGGCTCTCAGGATAGGATCAGGGCCCTTATCAGAAGTGACACCAAGCAGGGCCCTTGCTCTCTCTCTCCCTCCTGTGAGAAACCACCAAGAAGGTGGCCATCTACAAGCCAGGAAGAGTCCTCTCACCAGAATTCAACTGTGCTGCCACTTAACCTTGGACTTTCAACCTAAGAAAATAAGTTGTGTAAGCCTCTCAGTGTGTTTGTTATGGCGGTCCAAGCTGGGAAGGCAGGAGGGTCCTCTGCACTTGCTGATGGTGACTCACTTCCTTATGTGGGGTGCAAGATGGGACCTGTTGGGTGGGGTTTGGCATGAGCTGGAGCAGTGGAGACAACCTGGCCTGGAACAGCCCAGGTCTGGAAAGGGGGCAGAGACACAGGATGTGAACCCAGGTCCTTATGACGTGTGCCAGATTTGACAGTCACTGGTCAGGAAAGAGTTGCCAGGCTTTGAGGAGAAACCATCCCAGATCACTGCCTCTGGGGGACTCAGGCAGTCTCCCCCCATCTCTGAGAGACTTCATGCCTTCATCTTGTGGAAAACAGATAATTGCAATGCTAACAACATTTTGGGGAGCTGGCCACCTTCTCAGTACCCTGTTTACTATTCATTATCTCATTTAATTCTCACAGCAAATATTATTGTTAAACTGAGGAAAATTAGGGAGAGAGGAACTCAATAACAGAATCCCACAGCTGGTAAGTGGCAGTTGGCTACAAATGCTGGCTTGTCAGACACCAGAGCTGCAGTTTCTGTGAGGATTTCTATGTTAAAGTGCTAAAATTGGTAGCTGACATGTAGTACTTGTTCACTAAATTACAGCAGCTATTATTATCTCTGTTGAATTAGGATCACTTATCTTTGTGGTTGTTATTTAGGACAGGCCTGGGATTCGAGTCTGGATTTCATTAAAGATTGTCAGGGGTTGGTTGTGTGGCTTTAATTAAGACCAAAGTGTTTTTCAGGAAAATAAATGCTGCTGCTTTTTCCACATTGAAACTAATTCTTGAGAAAGATTCTAGAGCTGTCAATTAAGCCTTCTGGTTTTGGAACCAGAAGACTATCAGCTACTAATTGTGTGATCTGGCCTGTTTTCTCATCTGCAAGGTAGGCCTATGTGATGGCTAATTCCATGTGTTATGTTGTCTGTTCTAGAATAGCAGCATAAATGAAACCCAGTTTATATCACCTTAGGTGACATTGCACACCCCCCTGAGCTGGGCACAGTGGCATTTGGGAAAAGTCAAAGCAGGTCCCCTGCTCTCCTGCCCAGAGAGCCATGAAAGAGCAAGACTGTAAAGTCCAATGAGGGCCTGTAACCTCCCAGCCAATCTGCACCCCCTGTTGGGAGAATGAGAAAGTTTGGGATTGGACAGGACTCTGTGTAAATTTGGCTGCAGAGATAAGCCTTGTCCAAACACATCTATTTCTTCCAAAGAGGGCTACCTATAGAGCCAATATCTAAGAAGATATCATTTCTCTACATGGGCAAACTAATGGGAGTGCTGAGCAATTACCTAGAAAATGCAATCGATGCCAGCAAGCAATAAGAATAATTTAAACCAATAAACTCTTTCCCCTCAACTGCAAGGCTTGGTGCAAGGATTCTTGTTCTTTTTGTTTTGTGTTCCATTGGCTGAGCTTCCCAAATAATTGTTCCATCTGTCCACTTCACTTTGCCTGAGTAATCACAGCCTGAGGGGAGTTAGAAGTCAAATGTCATACATGTAGGGAAAATGAATGCGTGGGAGGCTATGGGAAGAGAAATCATTGTCTGTTCTCCTTTCCTGCCACTGGGCCAGGGATCTGGAAGTAAATTATAAGCTTTAGTGGCCCTCTGGAGGAAGCGATGGTTGGAGAATGGGGTAGGGAAACAATTGCGAACCCCAAGACCAGGAATGTTGGTTACTCAGATCAAATATGCTTAGCAAAAGGGTAAGGAGGGCCTCCCCTGGTGGCGCAGGTGGCTCTGCAGTGCCTGTTCGATCCCTGCCGGCCAGTGAGGGTCCCACATGGTGCGGCAGACCTCTCCTGTCGCACCCGCTGCTCCCCTCAGCAGTGTATTTCGTCAATCTGCCTGTTCTGCTCCCTGCTCTGTCTCTAGTGAATCCTCTCACCCTCCCATGAATCTAGCCTATACCCCGGTTCTTGTATTACTAAATAAATAAATCTTTAAAAATAAAAAAGATTAAGGAGAGATAGCATAGGCAAGTCACAGGTGACAAGTGTGGAGACAGGAATAAAACCAGAACACTTGTGACAGTTTTGACTGAGCTGTTTACACTGGGTCCTTGGCTGGACACTTCATTTACTTTATTATCCTGATCCTCCCAGCAGCTCTGTTTTATAGGTAAAGAAACTGAGGCCCAGAAAGGTCAAGTAACTGGCCCAAGACCACACAGTAATAAATAGCAGAGCCAGGATTAAGACCAAGTGTATCTTCATCCAAAGTGCTTGCTCCTGGACACTGCTCCTGGCTATTCTAAACCAGGGATGTTGGTCAAAGGTGGAAGCAGAATCCTAGAGGACAAAATGAGTGCAGGTTTTATATAAAAACTTAGCTGTATTTACTCTATTTGAGGATAAAACATTACATGCTTTTGAAGTTAAATGCTTAGAAGTAAAAAAAAAAAAAAAATCAGATCCTCAGTTTACAGAGTTGCCGGGAGGTTAAATAGCTCACCTGGACCACAAATCCAATACGTTGGTCAGTGAGGGGTTTTAACCCACACCCTGATCCAGCCAGGGGCTCCCTTCTCTGGTCTGTCAGGCAGCCTCCTTTCTTTCACACTACTGACTTCAAGGTAAAGCAAATTATCTCTGTCCCTCATAAATTATGATCCACAGAAAGCCATTATCTCAGAACCCCACCAACTGGGAGAACATTTTTGCACCCAACACTAATGATAAAGGACTGATCACAAAAATCTGCAAAGAGCTGATGAGACTCAACAACAACAAAGAAAATAATCCAGTCAAAAAATGGGCAGAAGAGCTTAAAAGAAACTTCTCTGAAGAGGAAATGCAAATGGCCAACAGGCATATGAAAAAATGTTCAACATCACTTGTCATCAGGGAAATGCAAATCAAAACTACCATGAGATACCATCTTACACCAGTGAGAATGGCACATATTAAAAATACTAGCAACAACAAATGTTGGCGAGGGTGTGGAGAAAAAGGAACTCTTCTGCACTGTTGGTGGGAGTGCAAACTGGTCCAACCACTGTGGAAAGCTGTGTGGAGATTTCTGGACCTACTAAACATAGAGCTTCCATATGATCCAGCAATTCCACTCCTAGGTATTTACCCAAAGGACACAGAAACATCAATTCCAAAGAACACCTGCACCCCTATGTTTATAGCAGCACTGTTTACAATAGCTAAGCTTTGGAAACAGCCCAAATGCCCAAAAATAGATGACTGGATCAAGAAGATGTGGTACATATATACCATGGAATATTACTCAGCATTCAAAAAAGATAAACACATGCAATTTGCTGCAACATGGATGGCGCTGGAAGGGATCATGCTCAGCGAAATAAGCCAAAAAGAAAAAGAAAAATACCGGATGGTCTCACTCATAGCAGGAATCTAGAAAACTTCAATAAGGGACCAGGAAAATGAATAACTATAAGAAAGTGAAAATCAAAATCAACAAAAAACTATGAACCAGAGACACTTTTAGGGGGGCGGGGGCGGGAGGGGAGGGATTGGGGTCAGAATGGGGGGCTGCAACAATAAAATTTATAAAAAAAAAATAAAAAAAAAGAAAGCCATTATCTCAGGATGTTTAGCAACAAATAAAAATAGGTTTGTAAAAATACTCCATTAAATAAGGTCAGATGGATTTCTAAACCTGCTAATGCCCATTGCAAGTATCCAAGGCAGGACATGAGAGGCAGGATGTTCCTACTTATATGACAAGGGGGACATTTTTCCTCAGGTAAAGAAGGACAGTGGTTGGCCAATGTATCTACAGATGTGGCTTCTCCCCTCAATTCCTGCCTCTGGATCATGGCAGGATAGAGATTTTTTTAAACAGCAGCACCCACACTGTCATCAAATACCCGGATCTTAGGTCAGCTGAGTTGCCAATTGCTGGAAAGTTGACGTCTCTCATTGTTACCTTCTCACCTGCTCTTTTGAATCCCACTCTGAACTGCCATCTTAAGTGTCCCAGGGGACCCTTCCCCTTCACAAATCACATCAAGATCATGATGATTAAATATTAGAAAATAATGGCATCATTTATTAACCCACATAATTGAAGGGTTCATGAAAAGGAAAAGGCAAGGCAAAGAAATACCCCTTCATGGTGGAATTTTTGGCACAAAGATCCACTTGTGCCTTGGGGATGGTGTGGGAGCTCTTCCTGTTGAAAAGGTGTAGCCATGACTGTATCTGAAGGTAAAGCTAGCACAAGGATGAGGGTTTCAGGGAGTGACATCAAGAGTGCACATTGCGGACCTCCCCCTGTGGCGCAGCGGTTGAGCACTGGACTGCGAAGCTGCTGCAGCCTCTGCAGCACCGGTTCAATCCCTGGCCACCGGCGAGGGTCCCACATGGGGTCCACTGTTCCCCTCAGCAGTGTACTTTGTTCCTTCTGCCTGTTCTGCTCCCTGCTCTGACTCTGGTGAATTCTCTTACCCTCCTGCGCTTCTGACTGTACCCAGTGCTTGCATAAATAAATAAAAAAAAACTTTTTTTTTTAAAGAAAGTGCAAATTGCATGGCTAAGCATTCTGGTGGGTTTTGGGGAGACCACAGAGGAAGCCTAGAATAAACTTTCCAATAGATGTGGATGGAAAACTTTACATGAAGCCATCATAGTGCCACTTAAAATCTAGGAGATAAATCTACAGTATTTTATTTGAGTAATATTACCATCTTTGCATTCTCCTAAATGTTGTAAGAGTAAAAGAGAAATTAGCTTTCGATAAGCATGAATTGAAGTGAAGGTATGAACTGAGCCAAAGGGAAAGAGGAGGCAGCTGTTGACTCCAGCAGGGTCTACACAGGTCAGTACCCTGGTCAGTTCTTTGGATTTCTACCCTGGTCCACACAGGCTGTGGAAACATTTTAGTCAGCTCCATTCTGCCCCCATGAGGTGCCAGATGGACTCAATCCCTAGCATTTTTGTCCATTCACCCATTTACCCGTCAAGCAAGTCAGACCCTGAGCAGACCCTAGGGAAACAGTGGGGAGAGGACACAGTCCCTGCTCCCAGGGAGGAAGACAGATGTCAATCTCATCCACAGGTTGCATGGAGTAGAATAGCTTTGGCACAGGGTAAGAGCTCTTAGTGGGAGCATAGCACATACAAACACCTCCCACCCTGCATCTCCCCATCTTAGTTGATGGCAACTATTCTTGGCATTTAGATCAAAAACATCTCAGCAAACGCCTTCAGGACTTTTGCACACTTGGCTTCCACCACACCTCACTCATTGCCTGTACTGCAACTGGTCTGGTACATTTCTGCTTGGATTGTTATACTGGCCTCCAAACTGACTTTTATTTTTGTTTATAACACGGTGTAGCTTTCAGGAGTTCTGCTTTGCACCTCTCCATGTGTATGAAACCACAGCCAACATCTCGTTCAAATGACCCTAGGCTAGTGTCCAGCCGACCCCTCTCTCCATGCTCTTCCCTCCAGTCCTGTAACCACATTTTATTGTCAGTCCAAGGGTTTTTTTCATTGATCATTTGCAATCCTGCAGGAGATTTGTCTTTCTCTTCCTTATTTTGATCAGCATAATCATCTCAAGTTCCACCCATCTTGTTGCAAAAGGCATCATTTCATTATTTTTTAAAGATTTTTTTAAACAACTTTAAGACAAGAATATGGTGAATGGATCATGGGTAACATGGAAGAAAAAAATTAAAAATTTTAAAAAACTAAAAAGAAGAAAAATTTTCAATTTTGTTTATGCAG
Source organism: Talpa europaea (assembly GCF_964194135.1). Classification (NCBI taxonomy): domain Eukaryota; kingdom Metazoa; phylum Chordata; class Mammalia; order Eulipotyphla; family Talpidae; genus Talpa; species Talpa europaea. The sequence continues at coordinate 39,710,100 of NC_140080.1, read as the reverse complement.
CTGACTAGTATTCCATTGTGTACGCAGACCACATCTTTATCCATTTCCCGTAAATGGGCTCTTAGGTGCTTCCATATCTTAACTATTGTACACAACGTTGTAGTGAACATGGTGGTTCATCTATCTTTTGAACTAGTGTTTTCATACCCTTTGGATGTATAGCCAGGCATGAAATTGCTAGGTTATAGGATAATTCTGCTTTAATATTTTGTGGTGCCTCCATGCTCTTTTCCAGAGAGGCAACCCAATTTAAATGACTTTTTCTTTCTTTTTTTGTTCTTATTTCTTTTCTGCACAGCAGTCATAGTCTCCAGAGGCCTCTCCCTTTGTCCAGAGCATAAGGTGGAAGTCCTCACAGTGTCATAGGTGTTCAAGCCCTCTAGGATTTGCCCTCACCACAGACTCTCAGCCGTGTCGCCCACTGTTCCCTCCCTCACTGCTCTGTAGCCACCTGTGTGCCAGTGCTCCCCAAGGGCACCCAGGGGTCAGACTTAGGGGGTTCGCACAGGCTGATCCCCCTTCCTGGAATGACCCCTCCTAGCCATCCAGGTCACTCACTCCCTTCAGGTCTTTGTACAAATGTCACTTTGTTAACAAGAGCTTATCTGACCTTCTGGAAACTACTATCCCTGATAGCTCTTTATTCATCTTAACCGATTTCAGGATGTTTTTGGAACATCCTGAAATATCTTATTACTTAACAACTCAGATACTTATCTGTCTCACGATTGTCTCTCTTCCTATCTCCTAGAATGTAAATTACAACAGAAAGTTGCTTTTCCTATCTCTATAGCCTTGGACAGAGTTGGCTCTCCATACTATTTGTTGGCCAATTTCTTGGATGAATAAATGATGCAATAAGAAACAGCACTGTCCTCACCCTGAAGCTCCAAGACATAGTTCCAATGACATTCAGTGCATGACATCTCTCTGCTGTTGTCACCGTCCTTCCTAGGATATATTATTCATACATCTTCTGCACAAAATTGTAGGAGGTGGACACTTATTACTTTTTTTTTAAACACTTATTTATTTATTTATACAAGCACTGGGTACTGTCAGAAGCACGGGAGGGTGAGAGAATTCACCAGAGCCAGAGCGGAGAACAGAACAGGCAGAGTGACGAAGTACACTGCTGAAGGGAGCAGCGGCAGGAGAGGTCTGTGCACCATGTGGGACCTTCGCCCAATGGCTGGGGATCGAACCGGTGCTGCAGAGGCTGTGGGCAGCTTTGCAACCCAGCACTCAACCGCTGCACCACCAGGGAGGCCCTGACACCTGTTACTTCTGTCCTCTGAAGTGGTGTTTCCCTTGGCAGTTCCTCCCAAATTCAGTTCAGAGGGCCCAGGTGAAACTATGATTTAGGGCTCCCCCACACTGGGGTTATTTCCCAGCCAGAGCAGAGGTCTTCCCATGCTTGGGAACTCTGTGACCTGAAATAAGAAGCAGAAGAGTGGGAAAATTCAGGTCATCAAAAGGTGAACCACAGGCATTTTTCCCTCGATGGCCTTTCTCGAAGGTCACCTTTTGTGCTTGACTTGTGTATAGAGTTTCAAGAAAATCTGAGCTTCCTAATTTACCATGACTGGTGAATGCCTTATTTACCAAAGGAACCCCCAGTTTCCCTTGGACAAGTAGGATAAAATTTGGGTCATAGAAATTCCATCTGCCTTCCACAAGGGGCACCTGGTGGAGAAGGCCTGGGGACGGAAGTCTGGATTCTGATGCTGGCTTGGCCACATGACATTGACCATGGCTCCACTTCTCTTTGTTTCCTTCACTTCACTGTGGGGCTGTTGTGAGCATGATAGGGGCTGTTCTGCTCTCAGTGACAAGCATAGAATGGACAGTAGTTCTAGAGCTGAAGAACATGCCTGTGTATACCGGGAATTCAGCTATCATGTCTATGTGCTTGTGTTTGCATGTTCCTGCTAGGTGGTGCTGGGTGTGGGGGTGTGGGAGATGCACCAGGGGGAATCCGTACCTTCAGTTTACAAGGAGCCAATACGGGGCATCTTATATCTACGGTGCTGTGCGTGGCTGCCTAGGCTGAGCATTTTGGAAAGGACCATCTCTTGTGGTATTTTCCACGCCTGCAGATTCTAAGTTTTTGCTTTCTGTTTCCATTTGCTGTCACAGCATTATTTTATCTTCTAACTTTGCAGATTCTAATTGCATCTAGTTTTTCCATAGCAAGGAAAGAATGTTGAACAAGGAGGTGGGCAAAGGACAAGGATAACAGGATAACAAGTAAGGCTCTGCCTGCTTCGCTGGCTGGATTTTCTTCCTCCTTATTTTCACGTGGCACTGCTTGATTTCTCTGTTTGCAAATGTGCTCATTGCTTCCCATCTTGCCAACCTTTTGATCATTTTCTTCCTTCAGTACAAAAAAACCCAAAACCCCAAGACTTCATTTGCCTGTAGTTTAATTGAATTTGTGGCAGCTGTCACAAAGTAAAATAAAAACCCCACAAATAAGAATACAGCAAATCCTAGGATCAGGTTATCTCTGAAGTTTCAAAAAAGTCTTCAAGGCATTTATCTGCAAATTATACTCCATTTGCATATTTCATAAGCATAATACAAATGTATTATTTATCAGGTGGTCTAGGCATGCCTATTAAAATAAATGGTTGCAAATTCAACCTTCATTCAAAAATCCTTAATGTAAATCCATCCCCACAACTTATAGGAAAACTGAATTTTCAACCCTTTCTTTCCTGATTTATTCACAATAGCTCTATGTACCACACCATGAGTGACATTTCTCAGCTTTTGAGTCCTGCGGATTTGAAGAGAATGGCTTCCAATATATAAAAATACAGGATACAAATTAATTTGCAGTATCAATATGGCCCACTCTCTCTGGGCTGTGTCTTATTTGTCCAGGCACCCCAGCAGTGCCCACCCCAAGGATGGTCTCGTAAGTCCTCAGGTGGAAGTATGATCTCACACGTAGGCAATTTCATTTGTCAATGACTCAGGACTTGGGAGTTTCATGCCTCAATAGCTTGTATAACTTTTATGGCAGGCCTGAGAAGAAATCCAATTTGATCTGGTGCATTCCTGTTGGTCTGAGACCCCATGGGCCAGGGAAAAACCACAGTTCCCAGAGTCAAGGCAATTGATGAGTGAATAATCAGTGCAGGAGAAAACAAAATTAAATGAGCAGGCTATTGTTTGGCTTCTTGCCACTTGTGCTTTATAACTCACCATCCATTTTCAGTGGAGCAGTGCTGTAAGTCTGATAGCAATTTATTAATATGATTTCTGTCTTAGATGAAATGTGACTATAGGAAAAAAAATACTGAAAATGGAGCAGTATTTGCTAAAGCATCTTCCAAAGCTTCCTTTTTGCAAGTTTTTTTTTTTTCTTCGAGAATGCTAGAATGTACTGTCGTCCTTGTAGAGCCATATGATGCTCTGTGTATTAGGGAGGGGCATGCTGGGACCATGACAGAGTGCTGGCTGTGCCCAGGTCCCTGCTGCCTGCCAGCAATCTTGTGTATCTGCACGCTGGTGTTTATCCTGTGGGAAGAGCTTCCAGCAAGAGATGGCAGAGCTGCCTCTCCTATTCTAATTCAGCTAAACAGCCACTTTCTGATCTTCTAGTCAATGTAAGAACTACTTTAGGCTCTAAAGGTGAAAGGATAAATAAGACACAGGTCTTGCCCTCAAAGAATTCAAAGTTTATAGACAGACGTAAATAAAGAAATAGCATGATGCTGTTTATGCTTTGAGATTTGACATTTTGGCTACAAGCTGAAAGTAGTGAGCCAGGAGGTGAGTAAAATGGCTGTTCTGAAATTATTTACCCCTTAAAATGTAAAAATTGGGTCTGAATTTTGACACACATTTTCCATTGGGGAAATGATAAACCCCTCGAAGGTGTTTCTATAAAATAAGAATATTATTGAGTCTACCACATACCTTTGCTATGAGGCTTGAATGAGAGGAATGGCACAGTTCTGATACATAAGAACTTAATAAAATGTAACTTAATATCAAAAAAATGTAAAAATAACTAATTGGTTATTATTGTGGAAGAAATAAAAATGATTGTGTTCGGAGCTAAGATCCTCTCTCTCCCTCTCTGTACAGAAGATTGCATTCAGCTGTAAATGAATAAACAGTAGTTTCAACAAATTAAGTTGGATTTTTTTTTTCTGCTATGAAAAGCCAGAGGCAGGCAGTTGGTTCAGTGTGTTTGTTGGTTCAGTGGCTTGAAAATACCAGGGTCAAAATCTCTGTGGTCCTTTTTCTTCGGGATGGCAGCAGACTGCACAGCCCATGTTATCACACACTATTTCAGAGAGGGAAAAGGAGAGCGATGGTAAACAGCATCTGTACCATGAGACCATAGATGTTTCCAGAGACTTCCATCAGGAGCAGATAGAGTCTCATGGCCAATCCTCATGACAGGGAGTCAGGGTTTCTGTGTGTGTGTGTGAGGGGGGCAGTCAGAAACCTCTTAGTAAGAAAGAAGTGAAGGATGGAGATGACACAGGCACCCAGTATACCATTTTACCATAGTACAGAGTGGAGAGACCATACAGAGGGAGAATGATCATTATCTGAAGAAACAGTTTGCTGCTGGAGCTGGGTTTTGATTATTGTGAAAACAACAGTCTTATCAATATTCAGGACTATATTATTCATGGTTTTGATGGTGCATATATGCCAAAGTTAGTCTCATATGATTAAAGACTCTGATCATCTGACTGGTGTGATAGGATATGAAACAAAAGATTTGTTGTCTCTAGAAACAATCTTCTGTGGTGACTTAAAATCTACACTCAGTAAACTTGTAAAAACTTTGCAAATAATTTCTTATGCTGCTATTAGTTAGAGGTAGTAAAATAATAACTCATGGCTTAGGACATCCGGCTTCACAGGTTAGCAACCATTGCCTTTAGCAGAAGGCCTGATAAGGGTCGGGGGTGGGGGTGGAGGGGGAATGAGAGTCTCATATGGTGAATCGGTGACAAGGATAATGGAATGGGACAGTATGATCACAACCAGCCTTCATAAGATTGCGGAGTGTTTTGATTGGATGGAAACAAGCAGGGAGAATAAATCTGAAATAATTCTGATAGAAGAAAGGGGATATGGAATTTCAACATATCCTAGTTTCTATTTTTCCTTCCTCCTTTCCTCCTTTCTAACCTCCCCCCCACCCCCACACACCTTAAACAAGGACTGACTCCATGCAGTACAATAACCAGTGGTTAAAAAATAAGTAGAGAGAACAGACAAATTGATTCCAGATATCAATTCATTGTTCAATTCAGATCTGCTAAAGTGAGACTTTGAACCTGAAGGAGGTCTTTGAAAAGTGTTATTCTACTTTACTGGTCTTCTGGTTCTGACCAAGGTAGAATAATAGGGGCTAGGTTTACCCTCCTTCCTGAAATAATAATAATAATAATAATAATAATAATAATAATAATAATAATAAAAGGTTAATATATGTGAGGCTGGGCCTCCCCGGTGGCGCAGCGGTTGAGCGCTGGGCTGCGAAGCTGCCCACAGCCCCTGCAGCACCGGTTCGATCCCCGGCTGCTCCCAGCCACCGGAGGAGGGTCCCACATGGCGCGCAGACCTCTCCTGCCGCCCGCTGCTCCCCTCAGCAGTGTACTTTGGTCCTTCTGCCTGCTCTGCTCCCTGCTCTGACTCTGGTGAATTCTCTCACCCTCCCGCGCTTCTGACTGTACCCAGTGCTTGTATAAATAAATAAATAAATAAATAAATAAATAAATAAATAAATAAATCTTTAAAAAAAAATTCCTGCCAGAATTGTGGCTGGCTTTCTTTAAAAAAATAATATATATATATATATATATATATATATATATGTGAGGCAATAGTTTTCAAGATTCTGGCCATCAGACAATTAAGGATAGGGATCCCTGAGAAATGGGGGAAAATGGTGTCAGCACCATAACTGTCCAGGATATGGCATAACAATGGGGAACTCAAATAAATCTCAGTAAATTCCCTGAGTTAAGAAGATATTGCTGAGAGTTAGAGAGACCAAGGCAGTTAGAGTTTATAGGGTAGGGAGCTAGAGAGAAGAGATATGCAGAGAACTTCAGAGATATTTAGAAGCTGTGTCAGTTATTCATCCGAGTACTGACTAAGGTATACATGCAAAGAGTTATAGGAGTCACCAAAGAGGGACCTCCCTGGTGATGCAAGAGTTAAAGTCTCAGCATGGTCAAGCTATCAGCAGCCACTGCAGCACATCCCAGCCAGGGAAGTGACCCACATGCCACAGCAGACCTCTCCTGTCTCGCCCGCTGCTCCCCTAGTGGTGTATTTCAGTGATCTGCCTGTTCTCTCTGGTGAATCCTCTCACTCCTTGTACCTTTGGCCTTCACCCCAATTCTTGTATGCATAAATAAATAAAATAAATCTTATAAAAAAAATAGTCACACAGGGCCAGGAACAGGGCCTGTTCCCACCCACCAAGCTGGAAAATCTCATAATTCATGGGGCATTATATAAAGTACTCAGAAAAATGTGACCACAGGAGTGAGAATAGTTAACCCTCATCTGACTCGACCTCTGATTACACTTAAGAAATATTAATAAAAGCATGGGCCTCCCCAGTGGTGCAGCGGTTGAGCGCTGGCTTGCGAAGCTGCCTGCAACCTCTGCAGGGCTGGTTCGATCCCCGGCTGCTCCCTGGCCACGAGAGGAGGGTCCCACATGGTGTGCAGACCTCTCCTGCCTCCTGCTGCTCCCCTCAGCAGTGTACTTCGGTCCTTTTGCCTGCTCTGCTCCCCGCTCTGGCTCTGGTGAATTCTCTCACCCTCCCACGCTTCTCACTGTACCCAGTGCTTGTATAAATAAATAAATAAATAAACCTTTTTAAAAAAATTTTTAAAAAAAGAAAAAAAAAAAAGCAAGCCCCAAAGAGACCACAGTGCTCCAAAACACTTAACTGCCTCCCAGAAGGAAGATCAAGCAAGGATTTATAGGAATACAAAAATATACAGGACTCAACAAGGTAAGCATCTATTATGCAATAAAAAATTAACAGGTATCCAAAAGAGCAAGGGAACACAACCTATAATGAGGAGAAAAATTAATCAGTGAGACTGCACCAGACCCCAGACAGATGTCAGAGCTACCAGACCATGACATTAACAAGTTACTATAACTTCGTTACATGTGCTCAACAATTGGATTGAGACACTGAAGAAATTTAAAAGGTTCAAAATGAACTTCTAGAGATGAAAGCCACAATGTCTGCAATGAATGGGATTAATGGCAGATTAGATATTATAGAAGAAAAATGAATGAATTTATAGGCAATTGAAAATATCCAAAATAAAATGGTGGAAAAAAAGAATTGTAAAAGATAAGCAAAGCATTGCTGAACTGTTGGCCAACTTCAAGTGGGGTAATATATCTACTCAATTGGAGTAACATTAAAGGAAGTTCTTCAAACAAATGGAAAATGATGCCAGGTGAAAATACAGACTTAGGGGAAGGAAATAGTCACTGTATGTAAAAAGGAAAGTGTTTCATTATTTAAATTGCTTTAAAAGGTAATGGACAGTAGGTCCTCCCTGGTGGCGCAAGGGGTTGAGACGCAACCTATGAAGCTGTCCTCAGCCAAACCACTGCAGCACGAGTTTGATCCCCAGCCAGGGAGGTGATCCATATGGCACAGCAGACAGCAGACCTCGACCTCTCCTCACTCGCCCGCTGTTCCCCTCAGCAGTGTATTTCAGTCAATCCGCCTGTTCTCTTCCCCACTCTGTCTCTGGTGAATCCTCTCATCCCCCACACCTCTGGCCTATATGCATAAATAAATAAATCTTAAAAAAAAAGGTAATGGACAGTTTAAAACAAAAGAATTACAATGTAGTATGATGTTTTATGCCATGTCAAAGTGAAATGTATGAGGGCAACATTACAGAGATTGGGAGGGGGAAATGGAAATATACTATTGTAAGGTTTTTGTACTATGTATGAAGTAGTAGGAATAATCAAAAGGCAGACTGTGATAATTTAACAACATATACTGTAAGACCTATAAGCAATCACCAAAACAGTAAAACTAGATATGGCTCAATACTCAAAAAAATTAGATGAAATGAAGCCATAAAAATATCCACTAACACAAAAGCAGGCAGAAAAAAGTGGAGAAGAGGAATGAAAAACAGAAGATAGTGGGAGGTAAGGAAGGAGGAACAAATAGAAAATAACATAATAGCTTTAATCCTAAGTATGTCACTAAGCACAATAATAAATGTGACTGTCACAAACACTCCAGTTAAAATGTAATAATCTTCACATTGAATTGAAAAAAATCAACTGTATTCCAGCAATAAGAAGCATACCTTAAATATAAATACACAGATAGATTAAAGGGGAAAGCTATACCATTGTGATGCTAATCCAAAGAAAACTGGAATGGCTGTCTTAAAAATCAAAGTAGATTTCAACAAAGTAGATTCCAAAGTATATTATTGGATAAAGAAATTCATCTTGAAAAAAAGAAATTCATCTTGTAATAATAAAGGGAGCAGTTTATCAGGAAGAAATAATAATCCTTCATGTTATGATACGTAGCACCAGAGGTTCAAAAATATGAAGAAAAATTAACAGAAATTAAGGGATATGTAACCAAACCCACAATTATATGTGGAGATTTCAGTATTCCTTTCCAAATAATTGATAGAACAGAAATTCAGTAATGACACAGAAGACTTAAGCAGCACAGAGAGCCAACCTGACTTGACATTTGTAGAGCCCTCAACTCAATAGAATAGACATTCTTTACAAGTGTACCTATAACATTTAGCAATATAGTCCATATTCTGGGCCATAAAATATGTCTCAATAAAATGTAAAGGATTTGAATCAAGCAAATATATTCTCTGAGAATAATGGATTAAATTAGAAATTAGGGGCCTCCCTGGTGGCATACGGGATTAAGACCAGCACTATGAAGCTGTCTGCAGCCACTGCAGCATGAGTTCAATTCCCTGGGTTGGCCAGGGAGGTGACCCACATGGCATAGCAGACCTCTCCTGTCTCTCCCGCTGCTCCCCTCAGCAGTGTATTTCAGTAGCTCCACCTGTTCTGCTCAGCACTCTGTCTCTGGTGAATTCTCTCACCCCCTGCATCTCTGGACTGTACCCCAGCTCTTGTATGCATAAATAAATAAATCTTAACAAAAATTTATAAATCAATATAAAAAAAAATCACTAGAACCCCCCCCCCAACCAAATTTCAAAACTAAATAACACAACATTAAACATATTTAAGGGTCAAGGAAAAATTGAAAAGGGAATTTAGATATTATTGTCAGCAATGAAAATGAAAACCCAACATATCAAAATGTGTGGGATGCCCCCAATAAATAATTACAAGAAAATTTATAAGTCTAAACACCTATAATAGGAAAGAAGAAGAATCTCAAAACAATGACCTGAGCTTCCACCTTAAGAAAACAAAGAACAAACAAAATTTAAATTAAACAAAATAAAAATAATAGAGAAGAAATTGATGTGATAGAAAATAGAAAAACAACAGAAAAAAAATCAGTAAAATTCATGTCTTCTTTTTTGGGAACATCTGCCCCAACTGTTAAAAAAAAAGATGATATACTAAATAGCAACACCAGGAATGAAAGAGATACAAATACTTCAGTTAATAAAAGGATAATGGGAAAATATGCACAACTTAGTCACAACTGAGACAAAACAGAAAAATTCCTTGAAAGGACAAAACTTGCCAGAAAAAAAAACTCAAGGAAAAAATAGATAATCTGATTAACACTATGTCTATTAAGGAAATTGAATTTTTAATTAAAAACCACACACAGAAAACTTCCAGTCCAGATTGCCCACTGGTGAATTCTACCAGTTATTTAAGGAAGAGAAGTACCAATTATACACTAACTCTTCTAGAAAACTGGAGAGGAGTAAATAATTCCCTACTCTTTCTATGAGACCTGTCTCTCTTATGAATACAAATGCAAAAATTCTAAATAAAAATTTAGCAAATCAGATCTTACAATGCGTAAAAAAGACAATACACCATGTGATTCATCGCCTTAATAAAAGTTGAAAAGAAAAAGCAACAATCACTTCAATAGATGTAGAAAGAACATTTAACAGAATCCAACAAACATTCCCGATAAAACTCAGCAAACTAGGACTAGCATGAACCTTCCTTAACCTGACAAACAATAAACTCATACATGAAGTATTTATAGGTAACATTAGATGTAATGGTGAAAAACTTAAAGCTTTCCCCCTAAGATCAGAAATTAAACAAGCATATCTGTTTTCATTGATTTCACTCATTTAAGAACTGGTAAAATTTTTACAGGAGAATTTAGCCAGGAAGCAAGGCAAGAAAAAGAAAATACATAGATAACAAACTCTAAAAAAGACATTTATTTAGGGAAATGTATGTTTACCACTGACTTTCCAGTGGAGAGGCTAAAATGAAAACATCTGACCATACTGTGTGTTGGTAAGAATGAACTGGGACTCTCAGACACCTGGGATGTGGTCATTTCAACAAGCAGATTGGCATTTCTTAAAATGTTAACAATTTACTTACCATAATACATGACCATTTCACTCCTCTCCTTGCCTTTGCCCAAGAGAAATGCAAGTATTTACAAATACTTGCAAATGCATATTTCTAGCAGCTATATTTTTATTAAATCTTTTTTTTTTTTAAAGAGGCATGTATTATTTATTTATTTGTTTGTTTGTTTACACATGCACTGGGTACAGTCAGAAGCGCGGGAGGGTGAGAGAATTCACCAGAGCCAGAGCGGGGAGCAGAGAAGGCAGAAGGACCGAAGTACACTGCTGAGGGGAGCAGCGGGCGGCAGGAGAGGTCTGCTCGCCATGTGGGACCCTCCTCCGGTGGCCGGGGAGCAGCCGGGACCCTCCTCCGGTGGCCGGGGAGCAGCCGGGGATCGAACTGGCGCCGCAGAGGCTGCGGGCAGCTTCGCAACCCAGCGCTCAACCGCTGCGCCACTGGGGAGGCCCCCTCTAGCAGCTATATTTTTAGCAGCCCAAAGTTGCAAAGAACCCAATTTAGGTGAATGGATAAACAAAGTAGTATATATTCAGATAATGGATGCTAATCAGCAATAAAAAGGAATGAACTATTGATACAGATAGTGACATGGATTAATCTTAAAAGAACTGTGTTCAGTGAAGTAAGCCAGGGGAAAAGTTTACATGTCATAGGCTTGTATTATATAAAAGAACAGAAAATGCAAATGTGTGATAGCAGAGAGCTGATCAGAGGTGCCTAAAATTGAGGGTGAAGGGTATGGGGGGAAGAGCTGGAAAGAAGGGTTACAAAGAGGCAATAGGAATCTTTTGGGAGTGTTGGCTAGTCTGTGCTGTTGATTGGAGAGCAGGTTTTAAAGTGACGGTGATGATATATACATGTCAAAATTGATGAAATTATATACTTTAAATATTTCCAGTTTATTATATGTCAGGTATACCCACCCAAATGTTTTATTTTTATTTTTTTAACGATTTATTTATGTACATATACAAGAACTGGGGTGCAGGCCAGGGGTGCCAGGGGGTGAGAGGATTCACCAAAGACAGAGTGGGGAACAGCAGGTAAGACAGGTGAGGTCTACTGCACCATGTGAGTAGCTCCCTGGCCTGGGATCAAACTCATGCTTCATAGGTTGTGTTGTAACCCCTTGAGCCACCAGGGAGGTCCCCCAAAAAACTTTTTGAAAGGAGAAGGTAGAAAGAACTACAATAACCTGTTACTAGAAACTTACAATAAATGTTAGAAAAACTACTATCAAATAATAATTGTAGAAGACGAGCAAATTCTTATCATCTCTGTTACTTAATCCTACTCCAAAATGACATGCTAGGATGTACTGGGCAAGAAATAGCAGCTGTTTTCTCATTTTCTTGACACACAACATGCAAATATCTACATCAATCTTCTTGAGGGAGTTAGGCACCTCTTTTTCCTTGCTTTGTAAAACAGAGACTTCCAGTGAATCACATTGCACCATTATTGCTTCTTTGAGAGTATAAAAATGTCTTTCCTTTGTTCAGTAACTAAATTCTTAGAATGTAGGCGCAAAAGAGAAATAAAAATGAGTGAACTTTGTGTTACCAATAGCCAAGATTTCTTCACCTTTCCCCTTTCACACTCATGGATCAATCTTGAGTCCCATTGATTCTGCTTCTCAATCATCCACTAAATGGGCCACTTCCTCCCGCCTCCTTTCTCTGTATTGCATCACATGCACTGGCATGATGGTCAGTTTAGTCAATTGACACTTTGCTCGATGTCAATTGAAATCATCCAGTGAATTAAATTCAGCAAAATCAATCCAAGCATGATTTCATTGTAATATTTCTAATAGTTGATTCAGTCCTGTGCCAAGGAAAAGTTTGATTTAAAATGCTGACATTTATTTACCTTCCCTGCTTGCTCCTTCTCTGCAAGAACTCACAGGCCAGTAGAGGACACTGAAGTGACCTGTCCTTACAAAACACAGCAGCAACTGCTGAAAATGCACTATATACGAGGTGTTTAGGTGGAAAGGCAAAATGGAAGTCTGTCTTTTATTACTAAAATCTGCGCCCCTCCCCCATTTTTCACTGTTGCTGAGTCAGCAGAATTTCTCCAAGATCTGACATCCGATACCCACTCACGCTGAGTGCCTGCATTCAGTGATCATGGTGTCCTCATAACAGTACCCCCAGAGGGGACGGCACCAGTGGAGGCTCTTCTGTGTGGCTGAATAGTCTGTGTCATTGCCAATTGCAGCACTGATTTTTCTCAGAAAATTTCTCTGGGTGAGGATTCACTCTCCTCACTTCTCTCGCCCTCCTTCCCCCTTATCTCCCTCCCTCCCCTCCTCCTCCTAGTTCTCCTCTTTATCTCTCCCCTCCCTTCCCCTCCCCTCCCCTCCCCTCCCCTCCTCTCCTCTCTTCTCCTCTTCTCTCTCTCTCTCTCTCTCTCTCTCTCCCTCCCCCCAGAGAGAAGCTCACTGTTGCTACCAAGCCCATGAAAACAACTCTTTACAGGGAGGCCACTGTCATCCATTGAGGGGCCTCCCAATCAATAAGGAGCCTTCTTTGCTGTGTGCCATGCCCTCTGTTCATTGTTCTCACACAGCCGTGTTGGCACAGAAGAGGCAGCACAAAGGCTGCCTGGACTCTCAAGGCCCCACTGGAGGGTGGATGGAGGGAGCTCTGTGCTGGGCAACTGGTGGCGCTGTGCGGCCTAGCTCCAGTGCGGCTGTCCACTCTCCATGCAGCCGTGTTCCCTCTAGGCCTCAGTGTCCTCTGCTTTTCAGTGAGGCGATTGGACCAAAATGATTTCTGACAAATTCAGAAATTGGTTGTCACAAGGTCCTAGAGAGAAGACAAAGTCTCTCTGCTGGCCTTTCTGTGGGTGACACGGGGCCTTCTTGAGTCACTCCGTCGGGGGAGAGGGATGAGCATCCTCTGGGATGTTTAGCCACTGGATCTGCACCCGTCTCTTGGTGGAGAATGGTGCTTATTGACATTGTTACCATAGCAACTGGAGTGTCATTTGGCACTGGGGCTTGGGGAAGCTGTCAAGGGCTGTAATTTAAGAGAACAAATTTTCCTTTTTCACTGTATCAGCTTAATTCTCCCAGTAATCCACTTTAGCAATCAAATGCACTTCCCTAAAAGCATTCTTTAAATCTAGATGGATATCTTACCAAATCATCAACACAAGAGGTAGCCTGTGGTGACAAAACGGAGTCTGGTGAAAGACTTGGAACTGTCACCTTAGAGTCCCAAGCCTGCAACTAAAGAAACTTTACTGTGCTGTTGATTCTCTTCCCTTCTGGGGACTCACTCCCTGATCTGTCCATGGAAAGGGTAGGCTGGACATTCTCTAAGGTGTAAACTCAAATATCCTAACCAAGATTCACAAGTGGGTGGCAAAAAGACCACATTTGGCCTGCAGATGTGGTGTGTTTGCCCTAGGTTGTGTGAGCCAAAAGTGTTCTTTTTTATATCAGAATATTATTTGTTTTTTAATAAATTTTTATTGTAGTAAAATGGTGTTATAGCATTATATAAGTTTTAGGTGTGCGACATTATAAATCAACATATATGTAAAGTGCATTCAGTTCTGCCTGGAAAGCCAATTCTATTCCTTTACCATAGAATTGACCCCTTGAACCTGGTTTACCCACACCTCTTCCCATCCCTTCTGGTAAATTCTAATTTGGTATTATAGTCTAAAAGTTGATTTTTTTTAGTTCATTTATTTGTTTTGTTGGTCTATATATCACATATGTGTGAAATTATACCATGTTTCTTTTTACACATGACTAAATTTCCTAAGCATAATGCCCTCAAGGTCTGTCCATATTATTGCAAATGGCAAGATTTCATCTTTTTTCATAACTGAATAGTATTCCATGGTATATATATATATACCACACCATTTTTATTATCTTTATCTACTTACCTATTGTGGGCTCTTAGGTAGTTTCCATCTCTTCATTATTGTATATAATACCACAAGCAACATAAGGGTGTGTGTGTATGTGTGTGTGTGTGTGTGTGTGTGTGTGTGTATATATATATCTTTGAATTAGGGTTAATTTGAATTGACTGAAAACATTTAAACACTTGGTATTGTCAAATAATAATACATCTATTAGTGAAATCGTAATACTGGCTTACACCTGGAGCTGAGTAGCAATTGCTTCTTCTAGGTGAGGCCCAAGTCCTTTGCTGATCTGATCCACTCAGTCAGGCTAAGTGTCTGCTCTATTGACTGTCTTATAGCTGGCCAGCTTTCCGCATTTACATCCCAACCCATCCAGGCATTTGTATGATCAGCTCCTGTGTATGTCTGGTTGAATAGAGATGGCATGGTCCAAACTCTACATCTCTAATGCCATCACTTGGCAATGACCTTAGTGAAGACAGAAACTGGGTTCAAAGACTGCCCTAGAAATGTAAACTGACAGCAACTTTGGCTGTTTTGACCTCTGATAGTAAAAACCAAGCTCCCAGTGGGTAGCCGTATCTATGGGGGATGTGATCTCATCAAAACTGACATTGAGTTACTGACATTGAGTCACTGACATTGAGTCACTGACATTGAGTTAGCCACATGATTCCTGGCTCTGTGACTCTCAGCAAGCCAGTAATTCTTTATGACTTGTTCTTGTCAAGTATGAAATAAGGTAATTTCAGACATATGCAAGGTTCCCTCTAAATTTAAAATTCCTTAAAATAATACAGATACCCATACAAAGACTCATCTTTAAATCTGCTTAGGTTTGTATGTATGTCAGAATTGTGTGTCTGTTCACTTTAAAGTGCTTATTTTGTTATACATACAGCCCAATATTTAGAGCCATAACTTTTGCTGGGAGCAAAAGTCAGGAAGACCTCATAAGTAGCCACTGTTCCCTAAGAGACAAACTTAGTGAGGGATCAATAGCAGAATTAACACAAATTAGGGAGGGCCAGTGACAACTCACAAGGACAGGAAGAACACATCAAAAATGTCTAACACTGAAATCCCAGGCTCAAGCTAGATGTATAACAAGAAACTGCTGTAGGATTGTGGGTGTGATTGTCTGTGTATGAATAAATGCTGTCAAATGCCAGCCTCTTCCTTCCCAAAGCTAATTCTATTGGGAAGTCTTAGCCCTGTGGTTTTAAAGGAGGCACAGATACTTTACTCATTTCAGCTCAGCTTTGCAAAGGAGACTCAAGTTCAAGTTGTAAAGCCTCTCTGGACTCCATTGCTAAATGGGCAACCTCATCTCTGCACACTGGAGATATTGGGGTTTAAGCAACCCAGAAGGACATCAGTGCTGCCATGTGCTAAGTGTGACCTCAGATGAGTTTCCAGCACTGCCTGAGTCTGTTTTTCACCTATAAAATGGGGGTCATAATAATACCTCACAGATTTGTATGAGAATGAGATGATCCAATGCCTGCCTTATAGCAACTAAAATTTATCATTAATGTTCCCCTTCACTATTGAATATTTTAGAATCTTTACCCTATTTTATTGCCTTTTGTAGGTAGGGAGCAAAGTCTCATGTTCAGGACCATCTCCTGGGTCACAGCCCAGCTTCACATCCCATCAGACGGCAGAGCCAGAGCATATGCTCTGTGCTGCATTGTTGGAATGTGCTGGTGACAACAGCATCAAAGCTCAGGGGGGCCACCTGCTGTGGCAGGCCTGAGAGAACAAGGTATCCACCTGGTCAAAGTCCAGGAGAAGTTCATTGCTGGCCATGTGCAAGCTACTCACTTCTGTGTGTTTTTAAAAGTCAGTTTGGTTTTGATATTTGATTTTTTTATTATTAAGAGAGTCATTCTTAAAATCATACCCTCTCCCAGGTTTGACTCTGTAATAGTCCTTTCATTTTAAAAACGAGCAGAATTAAAAGGAACTGTTGAGAAGCAAATTGGCCCCAGTGTGATCGAGATGAGTTCTGAAAAGGACCTCTTTGGCTCGAATAAATGTATGATTGAATCTATTCATATGTATTATTTTAAGTATTGGTATTGGATACATACATTTTTAAGGAATTCAAAGGCATAATAAGTAAGAAAATGTAACTCCCCCCCGCTACCCTGCAAAGGTCCAATTCGAATTTGAAACAGAAATCTTTATGGTGGGTCTCCCTGGTGGTGCAAGGGGTTAAGTTTCAGCACTATGAAGCTGTCCACAGCCACTGCAGCATGAGTTCGATCCCCGACCAGGGAGGTGACCACATGGCACAGCAGACCTCTCCTGTCTCGCCCACTGCTCCCCTCAGCAGTTTATTTCAGTCAGTCTGCTTGTTCTGTTCACCACTCTGTCTCTGGTGAATCCCACACATCTGGCCTACACCCCGGCTCTTGTATGTATAAATAAATAAATAAATCTTAAAAAGAAAAAAAAATATGGAACAAAATACTCCAACACCTTTGTCAGAGCGGACTCCTTAGCCTTGTAAGCCACCCCTGTGCCTCCAGCCCGGCCTTGTTTTGTTTTTCTCTACTCTGCTGGTGGCTCAGACTTGGCAAGCAGTCAGGAAGTGAACAGAGAGATAGAAGTTCTCTGAGTATCTGACCCCTGGCTGCCTGCTCAGCCCTGCAAGCTGTGAAACCAGTTCTTAAGAAAATGTTGCCTTTCTTTTCCTCTCTCCCTCTGGAGCTGCCTCTTTCCATTCCCCACTGTTGCGGGAGGGAAACAATCCCCATCATTGGTATTCCTGTGAAAAGGGGCAGTCACAAGGCATGACGGCAGGCCTCTGTCATCCTAGGAAGCTGCCAGGGGCTCAGAGGGGACAAACCCCGGTCGCTCCAGCTCAGACTAGCCCTGGCATGGTCAGATGGAGGAGACAGAGCTTTGATTCAGGGCAGTGGGTGCTGCCTGCAGAACTAGCATTCCCCCAGGACGCACGAGGGTCTCCTCTGAGAAGATGATCGCTGGTGTGCAAGCCTCCTGCTACACATGCATAGCTTACGCTGTGTGTTTCTCTTCTGGTTGTCCTTTTAAGAATAACTGGGAGCACTTAGCTAACCTGAAGTCTCCTTGTGTCGCTTTCAGGAATTGGGCCGCTCACCCAAGACACACTATGGTGCTTCAGCCAAGTGAAAGGCACTATCGAGATTGGAGCCACAGAAGGTAGGAGAAAGCTCGCCCTGCCCTCTCCCTTACCTCCTTGGGACTTTGTGCTGGTTCCACATTTGAAAACTCTCATCTTTGCATCCATAAAGTAAGTCTGCACACCTCTCAGAATAGGAATCTGAGCAAGAAGTGGACTTAATCATTTCTTTCTAGCTACTTTTTTTCCTACTGAATCTAGTCTATTCCCACCAATGAAGCAACACAGAAATGGACTCTCAGCAAAACAGGTTTGCAGAGAAACTAAGCTGGACAAATCTTGCTTAAGAGTGGTCTGTCTGCTCTGCAGATTTGAGTGCAAACATTTCAAGACTGTCAGACATCCATCTCTTCTTTCTAGTCTGTGCTGGAGATGACTGGCTGCTTACACATGCAGCACAGAGGGACAGTGGCAAATTCAAGTCTAGGCACTTAACATGTGGGTACATGAGTCCTAATATCAGCATCTGATTGCCTTTCTGAAGTCTGGGAGATTTCCCAGGGCTCTTTCTGTGGAATAATACATAGTTTTCCTTCTCCTGAAAAACTTGTTTTTAGTTCTCTTCATTTTCTTCTGTTATGAGCTTGAACTTGGAGACTTCCATCCCAAAGGATGTCTACATTTCAAAATAACTGAAAGACAGGCAATTAGGAGGAACTAGAATAGCGCTTCTGGGTGTTTTAAATCCAAGTTTTAGCTGTTCCAGCAGTAAGGTTTGCAAGAAACAGATATGACTGTTCTGGTGGTCTGTGTCCTTACCAGATATGCTTTAACACAGGTCTAGACCTAATTTTAATGAGCATGGAAGGGAACAGTTGACTGGGTGGAACAGATATAAATGCATAGTGACTTTTGGGTTATTCTACAGCATTTTAATTCTGAGTAAAAATTATTTTGAGTAATTTGGAGGAGGTATTTGGTCTACAATCTTGCTATAATTCATTTTTAGAAATTAATTGTAATGGTGGAAATTCCCAGATCAAATGATTTATGTGAAAAGAGCGGGAGAAAGAAAACCAAAATAAATGAATGCTTACGTCTATCAAGTCACACTTTGGGTCGCATCTCTTATTTTTTCAGATGCACAGTCAGATGGACCCTTACAAGTGATTTTCATGAACTCCTACAAAAGACAGCACAGGCTTTATTAGGCCTATTTCATGCTCATCTAATCAAAAATATTTTTGAGGGCCTCCCCTGGTGGCGCAGCAGTTGAGCACTGGGCTGTGAGGCTGCCCACAGCCTCTGCAGTGCCAGTTTGTTCCCCGGCTGTCGGCGAGGGTCCCACCAAAAAAAAAATAATAATTTTTTTTTTAATGTCTTTTCCATGGCAGTACCGCCTAAGTATTAGAGATGAAAAAAGGGAAAGGGAAAAATTACTTACTCCAAAGCATCATGGATCTTAAGAAATCTGAAAATGAAGTCAAACCATTGCTTCAAATATTGGTCATGATTCAAAATCACCTGTGTTTTTTGCACAATATAGACTCACGTCCCCCAAGAGCTGCTGAGAGAGAGGTTGGGCGTCTCCAGATTCGATGACTTATTCCACGCTTTCCATTACTCTCAGATTCTGGACTTTTGTCTTTGTGTCTTTGTAACTGGCTCCCCACCAATCACAAGGAATCTCAGTGTCTACTCAAGCTATAGATTTTGTTATCTGAGGACTTACTATGTAATGAATGCCCTATTAAGTGCTTAAGACCAGTTAATAAAACAATACAGCTTCAGCACTGTGATACTGTAATTTATGGAAAATATATTTATTTTGGTCATTCAGATGACCAAAAAATATTTCTCATACATATTTGGACTTCATACACACTTCTGATCTCACAGCTCCCTCCAAGAGCCTTACTGCCTCTTAAGTGTTGTGAATGCTAAATGTACCTCTTGTTATGTTAATGAAGGTACTTTTGGAATATAACTGGAGATAGAGACTGGTTAGCAGAGAAGCCAATCAAGTGACTAAAAGGTTGGAACCTTCAGTCTCACCCCCTTACCTCCAGGGGGTGGGGTGAGAGAGGTTGGAGGTTGAATCAGTTGCCAATAGCCATTGATTTAAATATTCATGCGTGTGTAATAAAGTCTCCATAAAAGCCGAGGAGGAAGGGGATTCAGAGAGCTTCTGAGTTGGTGAACACATGGAGATTTGGGGGAGTGTGGCTTGCCTGGAGAAGGGTTGGAAGCTCCCTTTCCCCCATACCTTGCCAATACACAATCCTTCCATCTCATTGTTGATTTGTATCCTTTAGTATCCTTTGTAATAAGTCAATGATCTGGTGAGTTAGTCAGTTTCCCCAGTTCTGTGAGCAACTCTAGCCATTGATTGAACCTGAGAAGGTTCCTGGGAACCTCTGATTTATCAGTATAACCAGCTGGTCAGAAGCACAGATAATAATCTGGGTTTATGACAGTTACTTGAACTCTGAGGAGGAGGTTGTGATGTGAAAGCCTTCATTCTGTAGCTATTTGCTCAGAATCCCAAGCAACTGCCTGGAGCATGCTGCTGGTGTCTCAAGTGGTGGGTGGTCTTGGGAGACTGAGTCCTTAACCTGTGGAATCTGATGCAATCTCCAGGTAGACAATGTCAGAATTGAGTTAAATACTTAAATTATACTGGTGTCTGAGAATTGCTTGTTGTTGTGGGGAAACACACACACACACACACACACAGAGCCTGGGAACATTGAAAATGGGTTGGATCCATGACCAGTGTTTTCAAGTGCTTGACACTTTGTAATACTCGATGTTTATAAACTATTATTATAAATATTATTATAATTAGACCCCCATTCTAATTTAATCCTCATGAAAACCTAATGGGAGGTAGGTCTGTTTTTTCCCAATTTAATTATGGATTGAAGCTAAATGAACAAACTGAAGACTAAGTTCTTTGTCAAAAGCCCATAGTTATTGATTGAATGAGAGAGGTTTCAACTCCCATCTATAAAACTGCAAAGTCCAGCTCCTTAAACTTTGTTTTGAAGATAGGGATTCTCAAGTCATTTGGAATGAGGCCTGGGAGTCTGCATTTTTCACACATGCTTTTAGGTGGTTATCACAGGTGGAGCTGAGCTGAGGATAGGGCTATATGTTTACGCCCCGTAATGAATAAGTAGCCTATTTGAACTGACCACCGGTTGGGTCAAAGAGTCAAAATCTCAATCATCCCTGACTTTTGGCTGGAAAATCCATTCCAAATTGGTAAATAAAGGGAAAAAATATATTTTAAGAGGAAAATCAGGTTGGGCTCTAACACACAGCCACTGGCAGCTAGGTTTCCTGGCCAACATATCTTTTTTCTTTAAATTTTTAAAAACTTTTAATTTTGAAATATACACTTTAAAAAAAAGGTAAAATTAGTACAGAGGTGTCACATACACTTCACTGAGGATTCCTTGATGGTTACATCTTATGTAAGGATTAAAACAATATTTAAACCAGGACAAATGACCTTGGTACAAAATAAATGTGAAGTTCAACACCATTTTTATCACATCTGTAGATTCATGGAACAATATTATAATTGAGAGTAATTATACTTGCCCTGAGTTTCCTAAGTGCTAATTATTATTATTAGTTGTGTCATTTTTTATTGAGGTAACATTGGTTTATAGCACTGTGTATGATCCAGGAGAATAAGTTTACACCTCTGCAGATGTAATATTACCACACCACACTCACCATTGTTTCACCCATTCAGTTTGTTCATTTCCTTTTGCTTTATTTCATTATATTCCACATAAGTGAAATCACCTGGTATTTGCCTTATCCTTCTGATTTATTTCACTAGCATAATCCCTTTTAGTTCTATCCAGCTTGTCAAAAATGTCAATCTTTTTTTAAAGCTGAGTAGTATTCCATTGTGTATATATGCCACATCTCCTTAATTGCTCATCTGTTGTTGGACACTTGGGTTGTTTACATATCTTGGCTATTGTAAATAGTGCTGCAATGAACATAGAAGTGCATACATCCCTTCAACTAAGTGTATCTGTATTCTTTGGATGGATACCTTGAAGTGAAGTACTGGATCATATGGTAGAACTATTTTTAATATTCCAAGAAAATGCCATACTTTTTTCCATAGGAACTGGGCCACTCTGCATTTCCACCAAGTGTGTACAAGTGTTCCTTTCTCTTCACATCCTCAATACTTGTTGTTTTTTGTCTTTGTGATATGGACCATTCTCAAGGGTGTAAAGCAGGCTCTAACTGCGTTGTTTTTTTTTTTTAAGTAGAATAAATCTTTTTTCTTTTTTTTTATTTATACAATAGCTGGGGTACAGGCCAGAGGTGTGGGAGAGTGAGAGGATTCACCAGAGACAGAGTGGGGAGCAGAACAGGCAGACAGACTGACAGCGCTGCTGAGGGGAGCACCTGGAGAGACAGGAGAGGTCTGCCGCACCATGTGGGTATCTCCCTGGCTGGCTGGGAATGAACCAGCACTGCAGAGGTTGCGGACAACCCCACAGTGCTGCGTTCAACCCGCTGCACTGCTGGGGAGGCCCTCACTGCAGTTTTTTTTTTTTTTAAGATTTATTTATTTATACAAGCACTGGGTACAGTCAGAAGCACGGGAGAATGAGAGAATTCACCAGAGCCAGAGCAGGGAGCAGAACAGGCAGAAGGACCAAAGTACACTGCTGAGGGGAGCAGTGGGCGGCAGAAGAGGTCTGCGCTCCATGTGGGACCCTCGTCTGGCGGCCGGGGATCGAACCAGCGCTGCAGAGGCTGCGGGCAGCTTCGCAACCCAGCACTCAACCGCTGCGCCACCGGGGAGGCCCCCTCACTTCAGTTTTGACCTGCATTTTCCTGCTGATTAGTGATGATGATTAGCCATGATATCTTCTTTGGTGAATGTCTATTTAGCTCTTTTGGCTAACATAACTTTGGTGTCATTTAATGTGCACTAGTTCTGCCTTAATAGCTGTTGATTATTTGGTAAGTGTATTAATGAATGACTTTCTCTTGATACTGGTTAAAAATCATGTTCTTTATTTACCTAATTGGCCTAATCTACCCAATTTGGTTTTCTATACTGATCAAAGTCAATGAAAATTTTTCCAATCTCAACTTTTCCTTCTACTTGACTTATTCCTGATGGCTTTTCCATTTCATTTTTCACTTTCTCACTGGTGAGCTTCTCCAAGTCATTTAATGTCCTTGTGCTTAAATTTTCCCCTCTATAACACGGAGACAATAATACATGTACCCATTAGGATAGCTGTAAGGGCTAAGTGAATAAAATTATTCATGTGTTTAAAAAAACAAATAATAGGGCCTCCCCTGGTGGCGCAGTGGTTGAGCGCTGGGTTGTGAGGCTGCCCGCAGCCTCTGCAGAGCCAGTTCAATCCCCGGCCACCTGCGAGGGTCCCACAAAAAAAAAATAATAAATAATATATAGAATTAAAATTTTTATCTTTTTTTTATCATTTCACCTAATCTCAGCTCTGCCTTTATAATACAGCAACAGATAATATGACTGGGATTCAATCTAGATATTATATATCTTTATGTAGATATTATACCTCTGTATAGTCATACAGAGAAAATTATTTTAATAAAATATTGTAAAAACTTGAAAATCAAAATCAAATTAAATTTTTTAAAAATTAATTAATTAATTAATTAATTAATAGAAGCACTGGGTAGTCAGAAGCACAGGAGATGAGAGAATTCACCAGAGCCAGAGCAGGGAGCAGAGCAGGCAGAAGGACCGAAGTACACTGCTGAGGGGAGCAGCGGGCGGCAGGAGAGGTCTGCGCGCCATGCGGGACCCTCCTCTGGTGGCCTGGGAGCAGCCGGGGATCGAACCTGCGCTGCAGAGGTTGCGGGCAGCTTCGCAACCCAGCGCTCAACTGCTGCGCCACCGGGGGGGGGGGGGCCCAAATTTAATTTTTAAAAAGATAAAGAACTAAATGTCAAACTGTTAAAGCCAGGATCAGTAATATTTATTTATTTTTCCTTTTCTTCAGGATCTAATATAGCTTAACATGGCACTATTACTGCTGATTTAGCTAAGTGTACATCCCCTTGGGTATCAGCTAGTAGCTAGATTTTTTTTCCCCCAATACAAATTATTCAATAGGATATTAGATGAATACTATTAGGTGTTCCAGAGTAAACATTTAGTGAGCACTTTCTATATCCAAGACACTCTCCCAGAAAATGAAAGGGTCAAAAAAATAAATATAGTCTGAACTTCCAAGGAATTCATCATTTAAGGGAAGGTAGAAACATCAATACATATAATACAAGGCTAGGTGAGCTAAAGACTAAGTGCTTTGACTAATGACTAAAGTGCTTTTTACAAAAGTGTAGAAATCTCATCTATTGGGGGACAAGAATAGACTTAATGGAAGAAGATATTTAAGATAGAACCTACCTAAATTATTTCTAATGTAACATTTATTCTTTTCTTTTTCTGATTACGAAAACAATATGTGTTCAGCATGGAGATTTAAAAAAATAATCATAAAATTAATTTTATTCACTATCCCACAACCCACTGATCAACACTGTAAAAGTTTGTGTAATTTTGTTATACTTTTCTAACCTCTTGACTATACGTATATCAACTAATTCAGTCAATAAAGAAGGACTATGTGCCTGATACTATGAAAGAGGCAGAGTAGTTAATAATGAACAAAACCAATCCATATACTGTTGGGTCTTTTTTTTTTTTTTTTTTACCAAAATGGAGTCTTTTTTTTTTAAACAACAAAAACATTTTTTTTACCAAAATTTTAACCATAATAGAAAACTGTTTTGTAAATAGATGTTCTTGCTTAGCATGTTGTGATCATCTTTCACATTATGATCATTCCTTGTGCTCTAATTTATTTACCTAAATTTTCAAGATTTACAAAAACACTAATAAGGAATATCCCTTGTAAATTCTCTTCACATTTATCTACAAAAAACTATGTGCTAGAGTGATAAAGAATGCATGTTTTATTATAAAATACCTGGTTTAATTTGGCCTTACTTCTTATTGGCACAGACTGAATTTTTTCATGATTTTGTTTCCTGATATGTGAAATTAGGATAATAAAATCTACCTTGGACAACTGCTATAAAAATATAATTAGATATTTTAGACAATATAGCACATGGACAATTTCAATAATTTTGATTACTTACTATCATTGTGTGTTTCATTAGGCACATTCTCAAAAATAGAATGCCTTGGTTAAGGTTCATGTAAAAATAATTAAAGATTTTTTTTTAATTTAAAGGATCAAATGACCATGTAGAGAGATTAATAACTTATATACTTATGTCAATATATGAGTTCTTACCTCTCAAACTCTTCGATTTAAGCATTCAAAAGTTGGATTTGCAGTTTGCATTTAATTAACACTTCTTTTCTCCTTTTCTATTGAAATACAATTCACATTTAACATTGTGTAAGTTTACATGTACAGCATGTTCATTTCATGTTTAAAAGATCGACACTTCATTGTCTATGAAGTTATAAGACATGAACAGGAAGGAAGTTGAAGTGGGTGGGGGGACAGCATGTGCAAAGGTCCTGAAGTTTATATATCCGGAAAGAACTACATCTTTCTGGGGTATAGAGTACCTGCAGAATCAAAGTGAAAGACTAAACTGGGAAGGTAGGTGGGATCCAGGCTGTGAGGTGCATGAATAACAGTAAATAATTCTCTGCATTTTGTGCCACATGATGCCAGTTTTAGCTGAGGCTTGAAAAAGATTGTTGTGACCTATAGACTAAATTGAATTTAGCTCATTTCAGAAAATGGGATGAAATTGATTTTTTGGTGAAGTAGGTATATCACGCAGATCATTAATTAATTCAAGTATTCTCTAGGTATATATTAAATGACTGCTGTGTGCCAGGCAGTCTGCCAGATGAATGAGACTTACAATGCACAAGTACAGAATTATATTTTATAATGGAAGACTTGACCATAAAAAAGGAGAAAAATTGATGAATGGTTGAGGTTTTGAAGAACACCAAGGAAGCTGTGCACCTTGGCATGAGAGGGTTTTTGGAGACCTCTTGAGTGTAGGACACCAGGGAGGGTCTCTTTGAGGATGTGGCACCTGAACCAAGGCCTAAAGGATGGTAATGTGTCAGCATAACCTAGGTGATTGTACAAAGTAATGAAACAAGCATATGTATGGGATCCAGTGCCAGGGAGAGGGGATGTTTTCAAAGCCCACACAAGAGCCCATTGGAGTTGGGAGAGAGCTGTGTAGTCTGAAAGGAGACAGAGAGGTAGGCGGTAGGAAAGGGCTAGATCACAGAGGTCCTTCTAGGTCACCTTACAGAGCCTGTATTTTATTTTGAGATTTGTGGGGCTCTTTGCCATTGGAGAAGTTTAAAGACTAAGTTTATACTGTTAAACTAATTTCTTGTTGGAATCTGATGACACAATATAGTATAGAGAAGGTGTGGATGTAGAGAAGAAAGCAGGTTCCAGAAGTTATTTGGAGACAGTGGGCTGGATTTAGGGGGGAGGCAAAGTAAGGAATTAAGGGAGTTCTCAGGTTATCCTTGAGCAACGGGGAGGTTCATGGACACCAGTTACTGAGACTGGGAAAACTGGGAAAGAAACGTATTTGGGAGATGTAGGAAAAGAAAAACATTCTCTCTGTCCTTCTGGTTTTTATAGCTGGGTCTAGGAAATATATTGACGATAGGCAGATAAGCAGGAGAAACGGTATACAAATTTCTTAATTTCTTAATACTAAGTGCATGGCAGCATCGCAGGCAAAAAATAATACTCAAAAAAGTAGTGAGATTTGAGAGCTTATTTACCATCTTAATAGGGGAAAAGAAGGAGGGATGTAGTTCTCTTAGGTGAGAGTTAATGATTTGTAGGAAAGATGGATAGACCTTTAGAAGAATAGATGGGAGATATCACCATTCATGACAAAGTTTGGCTGGGTGTGATAGGACTTCTAGCCTCCTCTCCTGTGATGAGTCAGACTTCGCTGGTTGATAGAACTCCCTGGAGGGAATTGATGACAACTGAGTTCCTTTTGGAAAATCTGTCTTTTGGCAGACAAGATGAGTTAGAGAAAGTCTGTCTCTACATTTGCTCCTTCCCCAAGAGTCTTCAGCTTAAAATGATCAGTAAACCAAAGCAGTGTCTTTTGGAGTGGCACAAACTGAACCCCTTCAGGGAGAGGAATCATGAGCTTCATTTTGAACAAATGAAGTGTGAAATGGTCATAAGATAGGTGTAGATGCCAAGAAGGAAGTTGTATCTATGCTAATGACTCTTGAGAGAGGGAATGCGAGATGAAGATAGAAATTAGGGAGACATCAGTATTTGGAATCCTTGGTCGAGATAGATGGATCACCTAGGTCAAACTTACCATGCTGACCTGCAGTCAATCAACAAACAATTTATCAATGACCTGAAACTTTCACCATTTTTCTGGTGTTTAGGATGCCAGCCAAGCATTATTCATTTAATTTATTTCTTGGAAAACACTTTTACTTTTAATGATTCTAATTTATCATGTGTACGTCTTGTCTTTGATTATAACATATGATTTCCTCTCATGAAATTTTACCTGGAGCCATCAAATTGGCTGCCAGAGCAGCTCGAAATTGCTGCTCTGGGCATCAGACAATTTCTTCAAACTTGGTGTATAATTTTATGCCTGGGAAGATGTCAGAATTATCCAGTGGGATTTCTCCTTTTCTTCTGCTACATCATTTTCTTTCTGATACCAGAAATCTCCTGTTTGCTCCTCATTCTGAAGCGCTTCAATATCTGTCAATATAGGTCTTCTCACCTTATTCATGGAAATAACTGTGCTACTTATCGTTACGCTACATGGGCATAATCTTTTTTTCTTCCATTGCCTCTGTAAAGATGAAAAGGGAAAGGTGAGCTACAGATTCAGATTTCTAATGAGAAAATATCCATTTAGCTGCCAACGAGGTGCGTTTCATATACCCTAAACTAAAAACTAGTGATTGTAACTGCCTAGCAAAGAGAAGTCTTATATAGAGAACATTTGCAAGAATATCCTGCCCTGGTACTTGAGGGCAGGATAGTTCATGAACAGTCAAAATGATTTTTCAACTTCTCTGCAGGGGTTATGGCTCTTTGCTGTCACCAGAAAAGAAAATACTGATTGGGTTGTCTCAAAGCAGGATAAAGACCACCATGACTTATTCATTTTATTTTTTTTTTTAAGATTTATTTATTTTATTAGGCAAGCACTGGGTACAATCAGAAGCGTGGGAGGGTGAGAGAATTCACCAGAGCCAAAGTGGGGAACAGAACAGGCAGACTGACAAAGTACACTGCTGAGGGGAGCAGCGGGTGGCAGGAGAGGTCTGTGCACCATGTGGGACCGTTGCCCTGATGCCAGGGATTGAACTGGTTGAACTGGTGCTACAGAGGCTGAGGGCAGCTTGGCAGCCCAGCACTCAACCACTGTGCCACTGGGGAGCCCTGACTTATTCATTTTAGAGAAGGAGGTCAGTGATTGACAAGTACACTTTCTTAGATGTTTATACAACATCATTGATATAGGGTGATGAAAACTCACCCCAGGGATCTTAGCCTAAAAGACATACAACGGAAAGGGTGAGGCTTGCTTCCCTCACCCTTCCTGCTCCAGGATAGGGGGTACATGTGGGTTGGGAAAACAACTCCTGTTTCAGGAAGAGAAGCTCTTGTCTTTGGATACATATTTCTATATCAATAACATCAAATCACCAACACAGGGTTATTAGTTAGGCACTAATTTAAAACTGGGTTATCCTAACTTTAAGCTGGGTTCCTCTACCCAGTTAGTAACCTTAGACAGAACTCTGAATGATTTTCAAACCTTATGGTGCATGGGAATCAGCTGGGGAAGGTATTACAATGCAGATGCCTAAATCCTACCTTAGAGATTCTGATTCAGAAGGTCTGGGATGGAGTCAAAGTGCTTGTAAATTTCACAGACTCCCAACTAATTCTAACACAGGCTGATCTAAGAGACATGCTGAGAAATTCTATTCTTTCTTCCCTTACATCAGAGGGCTACTGTAAAAGCAGAGCGGATTGAACATCTGAAGGTATTTTGAGAGCTTTTAAGGGAAATCAGAATGTCAATAAATACAAGGTTAGTGTGCAACCCAGTTCTCTGCCCCAGGCACAGGCAGGAGTGGAAACCTCTCCCCTGTATGTCAAAAGAAATCGCGGAATCTCCCCTCTGCATCCAGTAGCCTACAAAGGGATTCCTAAAGCAATGATACTTTGTATGGAGCTCCAATCCACCAGAAGCAAAATTGGTCTGATTATGAACAAGTTGCCATGAGATGAAAGTGTTTTCTCCACTGTGATGGAGGACCTCTTGGTGCCAGAGAGCAGCGGGCTTGCAGGACTGGGAAGCGACTAGGGAGATGTGGGAGCACCGGAGCACGGAGCACGGAGCACGGGAGCTTGCAAGGCTGTGGGGGAGGGGAAGCAGGTTCCCAGGCGAGGTCAAACATCCTATTGTCTTTGTTGTAAGCCTTTGATAATTAAACCTTTCCAGGTCAATTAAGAGGAAACTCTCCTAGCAGTTCATTTCACCCCTTTCTGGAGGCCAATCACTTTAAATGTGTTTAATCAGCAAGTAATTATAGAGCACCTACTATGTGCCTGAGGTTGGCTGGGGACCCAGACCCTTGCTGCCCTCCTTGAGCAGTTTCCTGAGTTATGATTACAGCACTTGTCAGTTACAATCCAGTGTGAGCAGGAAAGTGCTAGAAAAAGCCTAGATGGCAAGTCACCTCAACCAACTCATAGTAGGAGAGAGGAAGAAGCAGGAGCAACTGCCAGCCAATCTGAGATCTAAACAAGGAGTGGGAGCTAAAGGACTTTTAAATAACACAGCCCCAAGTTTTATTTAGGGTTCAACTATCCTTTGCTCAAATTCCTCATTTTCCCTGGCTATCTTGAGGTGATGTTGAGAGGTTTCCTCTGAAGGCACTATACACTATCTAGCCATAGTGGAATAATAATAAAAATAAGATAATTCTACTTAATCAGACTCCATTGGGCCAGATTCTATAATAATAAATTAATAATAATAATAATATTGCTATAATATTTCATTTCAACTTTGCCTCAATGATAAGGTATGAGGCAACCTCATCTTATAATGGAGGAAATCAAGGCCTGGAAAGTATGGAAACTTACCCCAGTCACATACCTGGAAATACCTTAGAGTTTGTGTTCCAAGGTCCTGGAAAGCAGCATGGCATGAAGGTGGGGCTCCATGAGTATGAACTGAGTAAACCTAGCCCACAGTAAGTAATAAGTGTCCAAAACTAAAACCAAAACCAGTATTACCATTAGAACAAAAATAGTGAATTTTTTCAGGAGAAAAAAATAAGTCACTCCAAACAATCTATCATGAATATACATAGCGCTTTCCTGCTTTTAACACATGTGGGTCATTTATTCTTATAACCCCTACAGAAGAGAATGAGAGTAGGTCTTCCAATTCCACATTATATATCTCACAGGTATCAGTGAGATGGTATGGCTATTGATACCAGAATTTCAGGTTTTCAGGCCTAGTCTCCACCCAGGAACGGATCCCAGGCTGCAGGGGCAGCGCTGAGTCCCAGCCACTAGACTACCACGGTTTGGTGTCTCATGAAGCCACAGCAGGAACGTCACAGACGCTCGGGCAAACAAGTGAGAAGAGGCAGATTTGTTTATTTAGAGAAAGAAAAAAGTTTATTGAGAAAAGGAACAGCAATAAAGTGAGACTCCCAGGCTGGTGGAGCCGGGCCAGGGAGGGGCAAGGCAGCCAAAGTGGAGTCCTGTCTCAGGGAATATAGACCTTCTTTCCCTAATTATTCTAAAGCTCCACCAGTCTCTTTGTGATTGGTTAGTTCTCGGTGGTCTCACTCTCTAAATGTCTCTGTCCCAGAACTAAGTGTGTCCCAGTCCTTATCTTTTTTTTTTTTTTCCTTTGTTGTCTTCGATTTGGAATGTCCTGTTAACCTCAGTCCTGGGATGTTTGATTAATCCCTTTTGGAATTTGTGACCCTTATCTCTGGAGCCTTCCTTAACTCTCCTGAAGTCCCTGCACTGTCCTTGAGGCTGCCTAATTATCCCTAACTTTCCGGGAACTCACTATGACCAACAGCTCTTCCTTGTAGACATGAGGTGATGATGGCATGTAGACAAATTTGAACTTGCTTAAGATCTCACAGAGACCAGAAAGCAAACGTTTGAATCTTACACCAACAATATTTTCTATTGCTCTTTTCTACTACACAGCCAGGACTCATGGCTTTGAAGTGGGGAGTGCTCTGTTCTAGAACTCTTACAATGAATATAAAACATGTTTGACAGTCTTGAAAATGCAGGCCACCTGTCACAAGGTAGCTCAAGGGAAGTCTATCACTCCAGGTGCATTCAGCTATGACAGAAAATTCATCTCAAAATATCTTAGACAATGAAAGTAGTCATGTCTTCCTCATTTCTGCAAATATCTACTTAGTACCTATTATGGATTAGGCATTCTACACATGGCAGAGTTAGTAGCAGAAGAGATAGACAATAGATAAAACAAATAAGTAGAATATAAAATATAAGGCTGTAAGTACAGTAGCCAAAAACAGTAAGGGTATTCTCTTAAATAGGAGAGTTAAGACAAAGCAAATAAATAAATAAATAAATAAATAAATAAATAAATAAACTATAATTACATTTGAGCAATGACATGAAGGCAAGAAATCAAATCATGTGGCTATCAGAGGAAGAGAATTCCTGCAAGAGAAATAGTCAGTGCAGATGCCTTGAGGCAGGAGCTTACCTGGCCTGTTTCAGGACTAGAGTAGTATGAGGATGGCTGAAGCTGAGTGAGGAAAGGGGGAAGTTATGAGAGCTGGCAGCACAGAAATGCTGGCTGGCAGACAGGCCTGAGAGCTGCAGGCCACAGTGGACACCTGCACTTCCACCTGCGTGCCTTAGAGCTGCTGCTTGTAAATGGCTCTTTTGAGCAGCAGGTTAATAATGAATGATATGGGGTCAAGGCCACTAGTAAGGAGCCTGGTTAAGTGGTAACTGCAGTAATCTAGTCTTTCATATATTAAGTTTTAAAGGAGAAGGGAGCCCCCAGGTCTGATTAATCCCCCCACTGAAGCACAGCATGGAAGTCTGGGATTCTCTCCATCTTGCCTTACTGTCCTTGGAATGTCAGCTTTGTCCCAAAACACATAGCCTTAGGGGTACCACCCACACACACAGTGTCAGTGTAAAGAACTTGGGATCTTTCCCTATAAGAAATCCATAAACGATTTCTTTAGATGGCTCTTGGGCCTCACTCTGAGTCCTACAAATCAATGTTGACAAGGAGACTAGGATTAGATCTGCGGGTTTACACAAAGTAGGCTTACATTTGAGTTTGGTGTAGGGTTGTCTTCTGATTGGAAGATATCACAGTAAAATCTGTACTTTGTAGCAAGAAATGGTAGTGGAGCAACAGTGTCAGCAACAGGCAGGAGAGGCAGATGTGGTCTGACCAATTACAGTGTTCCTGAAGGGCAAAGCATGATGGCTCATTGGCTTGCTTTTTTTTTTTTTTTAAGAATTTTTTTTTTTTTTATACAATAGCTGGGGTACAGGCCAGAGGTGTCGTGTAGGAATCTCCCTGGCCAGCCAGGAATGGAACCTGTGCTGCAGAGGCAGCGGACAGCTTCACAGCGCTATGCTCAACCCGCTGTGCCACCAGAGAGGCCCCTAATTGGCTTGCTCTTTGCAGAACGTTTGCTCAGGCAAATCCAAATGCCAAGCTCCCCTGGACAGGCTGCCTTGAGGGTGGGGTCCGGGGTGTGTGAGGAGATTATTCACCTTCTGTTTTCTTTTTATGTTACTAATTAAGCCAACTCAGCATCATCCTACTTAATTACCTGTGATTTTGTTAATAGATTTTAAAAGCCAAGGATGAATAATTAAGCCCAGAGACACTGTGGGGTGGTTCCTGGTTTTGTGCTTAAGTTTCCAAGTGAGTGTTAACACCTTTTTCTTCACCATGTTTATTTTAATTTATCAGGTAAGTTTATTAAATTAAAAAAAAAGGAGTGTCACTAACTTTGTAATTGTATGGTTAAGGAGAAGAACATTGGAGTTCCTTTATCCATTTATTCGGTAAGTTGTATTGGGTAGTAGGGAATGGAAAACCAGCAGCACTTGGAAGAGCAGAGGTTACTGGATTTCTAGATCGATGTTTAATTGGGTGGGGTGGACAATAAAAGAAAGCCAACTTACAAAGACTCAAGATCCTTTCAGAGGTGAATATAAAGAACATGAAATGTGATCATGTGGTAGTAGTTGAGTGAATGGGGCACACCACATCGGACGATTGTCTGTGAAGGCTTTTGTGAAAAGGTGACATTTGAATTGAGACCCAAACAATGAATGTAAGCCAGTTTCAAAAGACCTGTGGGAATTGTGTTGAGACACAGGGAACAGTAAAAGCAAACACTCTGAGGCGAAAGTTTTCATGGTGTGACCAGACGCAGTCCAGGGTGCTGAGCAAGGAACATATGATGAGGTTGCACAGGCAGAGGCAGGTCATGTGAGGCCAGGTCAGCCAGCAGAAGTCATTTGTATTTAATTCTGGTTGCAATGGGAAGGCTTAAAGGATTTTAAGTCTGGAAGTGCCCTAATGTTTTAAGAATTAATGGTAAAATGAAGGTATAATAATTTGACATTTAAATGAAAAGTCTAGGAACTTTCACCTGAATGGAGAACTTTAAATAAAATAACCTTTCTTAGATGAGTTATGAAAATTAAGCCTCAACTTTTACCTCAGACTATTAGAAGTGTTTGTGCCTCTCCTCTCAGAGTAAAGAATTACCTGTGGTCTGGAGATTACTGTGTCATCTTTGCTCAGAACCTCAATAGAAATTTGAAAAAATTTAAGTTTCAGTGCCTGGAAATCCATTTGCAAGGCATTGCCGAGATCACTTCAATTTGGGATCCCTTGGAATTGCCAGCATCTCTCAGTTTGTAGTTTGGGGAACATGAGCTAACTTTCACTTTTTACTCTGCATGGCATTTCCATCCTTTAGTGAACTGGTTTTGAAGAATCATTATTACCTGTTGTTTCAGAAGTGATTCTTCTGATTACGACTTAAAGCAATCTTACTCCAAATGATGGCACAAGTCGTTTCTCATATGTGCTTCTTCCTTTACCCCATTCATCAAATATGCCAGGCAATTGCAATGCTGGCTGGTCTATACAAACGATGTGTAAGCAGCAGTGATTTCCAAATATTGATATTAAGTGCCTATTTTCCAAAGAAAACTGGTGGTAATTTTCTAGGCTTAACCACTCATACATACTTCAGAATTGATATTCTTGCTCTCTATTAGTCTATGATTTATGTAAAGTGCACTTTCTCATCAGATGCACCTGAGAGTATGTTTTAATGAGTCATTTACAGCTTGCTGAAGATAAACAGGCTTTAAAAAAAAACATATTAAATAGCAACTTAAATCAATTCATGAAACGAAAAGGAAGTAATAGGCCATGAACTTTATCCCCAAACCCCCCCCCCGAAGGTTTTTGTTTTAATTTTTTAGGGTTTCATTGTGTTATTCTTTTTAGATTTTTTTAAATTGAAGTGGGCTTATAATACTTCAATCAGAAGTGCCTCATTATAAATCAACATGTTCCCCTCTAAAGGTCTATAAGTTCCACCATCAAATCACCCCTTTTACCCGTTTGCCCACCCTTCTGCCCTTCTTTCCTGCTATCACTAATTCATCTTAGAATCTAAAAGTTTATTTTTATTTTAGTTCATTTATTCACTGTTTTGTCTCTTTAGTTACCACATGGGAGTGAAATCACATGCTTGTCTTTCTTCATCTGACTTATTTCACTTAGTGAGTGACACCCTCTACACAGACAAAATAATTCACAAAATATGTGGATAAAATATCCCAGGTATTACCGTTTAAAAATATTTGCCTTTCTTTTTTCACACACACACACACACACACACACACACACACACACACAGAGTCTTCTTTTTGTCTTCACCACCTTGGTCTATTCCTCACACGGTAGCCACAGTAGTGTTTCCACTGTGGTTTCCCCAAAGCCTTCAGCAGACTTCATTGTCCCCAGGAGCGAACCTCCCTCGCCATTTTCCCTTGCTATTTCCCTCGCCTCCTCCCTGCTCCACATCCTCTCTCACGCCATATATCCTCTCCTCCAACAGAGCATACATATTGTCTTTGGCATAAATATCATTTACCCCCTCTTTCCCTGGAACACCCCTACCCATGCAGATCTCAGCTTCAGTTTCGCATTTCCTATCATGCCTTCCCTAACTCTGCACTCTAAGCTTGGTGGCTGTTCCGCGAGGTCTTGGAGTTGTTCATCATAGCACATGCCAAAGCATTTTAATTTCATTGCTCTTTGTATGTATCCAGTACAAGACTAGAATCTCCATGAAGGCAGCAAACTATCCAATGTGTCTGCTACAACTAACTACATCCTTCCAATACAGGATGTCTAAGCACCAGCAGTGTCCAGCACAGTGCCTGGCACATAGCAGGCCTTATCAAGCATTCATCAAATGCTTGCCTGCATGAATGAATTAATACCAGGTTTCCAGTAAGCAAAGGCCAATAAGACAAGTGACTAAGAAAATTCTTATTAGTGATAAGAGTGATTTTTCCTACTGGTGACTTCAAATCCCTGTTGATTAACTTAGTTGATGGGGTTCCTTTGAATTTAAATTATTTCTTGCAGAACAGAGCTGCTGGTTTTCAATGTCCTTTTCAATGTCCATTAGACTAGTGGCAACAACATTATATTTTTAAATGTTCAAAGATTCATTTGCAAACTTGTAAATATTGTTTCATAGGCTGCATACACTGCACATGTGGGAGAGCAAGGTGAGGAAACAAACAAAATTAGTTAGAACTTAGTTCTCCTTACTCCTGATTGAAGTTTTACTTGTGCACATTATGTTCTTTTATGTAAAATGAATGTGGCTATTCTCCCAGCCCTGGTCTCTGAAGGCATATTGTTAGGGATGGGGCGGGGGCCAATTTTACCTTCCAAGGAGTATTTAACCATATCCTCAGACCTATTTGATTATCACAACCAGGGATGCTGGAGGTTTGCTACTGGCATCTAGTGGGTAGAGGCCAGGGATGCTGCTGCACACCCTACCATGCACAGGGCAGATCTCCCTTCTCCCCCTTTCCAGCAGCCCCAGCACCAAGGAAGAATTAGCCAGCCCCAGTGTCAGCTGTGCTGGGGCTGAGAACCCCTGCTATGAATCAAAGCTCATAGACTGAAACAACAGAAGTGTGTAAATCTCTCCAGATGTGGAGAGACTGATTGCCTAGCATATTTAAAGGCATGAAGTTTGAATTAAAAAAGAAAATACTCTGTGGGCCAAATAGCTCTTCTGCAGACAGCCACATGCAGCATAACTTGCAGCATAACTTGCCCAGAAGAATGCCTTCCCTGCATGAGGAAGCCTTACTCCTAAACTCAGAATGAGAGGTAGGACGTGTCTCCCCTCTGGCCCCCTGAAAGATACTCAGAATCAAGAGAGACTGTGGGTGAAAGGTGTTCTCCAGAGGACACATTAATTCTGTTCACTCAAATGCCTTCTCTTGTATCTTTCAAGTGTGACCTAAGGGTCAGGAAACCAAGGCCACGGCTTGTGGATTCATGTGCAGTTTGTCTTAAAATCCTCTCATGTTCTTATCCACCCAGAAGGAAACAGTACTGCCTACTAGTGGGGAATGGTGCTGAGACAGGATCATGCTCAGGGAAGTCCTTTCCAAAATATATTGTTATTATTTCAGCATATTCATTCCTTTCCTATTGTTCATGGTTTACTCAAACCCAGAAATATGTAGGAGGGCAGATTAGATGATTCCTTTTGAGGAATGGGAATAAAATGTGGTTTTGATTTGGAATGCTTTCTTCTGACAAAGGCCTTGGGGCATTATACAGAATAATTGGTCTGTTCTTTAACCAGCCTGGACAAGAGGTTGAAGTCCACTGTTTCCAAGTGGGAGCTAATTAGTACATAACCCAAACATAGAAGTTGGAATCTGCCCTATATATATTTAAAATGTTTTATAATTACTTATTTAGAGTAAATAGGGGAAAGAGTGCATTTGAGTTGGAAATAAACACTAAAAAGTATAAGGGAATGCAATATTATGACTTTAATATTCATAAAAGAACATTAAGAAACATTATAACAAGGTGTTATGTAGACTGATGAATGAACAGAAATACTCACTATTTTCCAAATAGTTCTTATGGTTCCCTACTTTAAAACTATTTCTCTAGTTATTATTTCCTACCAGAATATTCTCCCTACTTATAAGAATTCAAATTCTTCCTGTTCTTCAAAACCTACCTTAAATACCACTACCTCCAGGAAGTTGTCTTGAAATCTGATACAGCGTCCCAATTAGGTATGAGAATTTCCTACTCTAATGCTCCCCTCTGTAACTTGTAATATATTCACATTTCTTATATTTCTGACCTACCTACTCACCCTTACATCCTGAACCTGAAGTATTCCTCTCACCCCACCATTCTTGGCAATGTGTCTTGGAAATATTAAACCTTCAGTTGAATCCACTGAATCTCTGGAGACATTGATTTGGTTAGATTTCCCCTATGAAACTGCCAGTTATTAATAAACCACTTTATTTAAAGTAGGTCTGAAGTTGGGCCTCCCCGGTGGCGCAGCGGTTGAGTGCTGGGTTGCAAAGCTGCCCGCAGCCTCTGCAGCACCTGTTCGATCCCCAGCTGCTCCCCGGCCACCGGAGGAGGGTCCCACATGGCGCGCAGACCTCTCCTGCCGCCCGCTGCTCCCCTCAGCAGTGTACTTCGGTCCTTCTGCCTGCTCTGCTCCCCGCTCTGGCTCTGGTGAATTCTCTCACCCTCCCGCGCTTCTGACTGTACCCAGTGCTTGTATAAATAAATAAAAATAAATCTCAAAAAAAAAGAATTTATAAAAAAAAGAAAAAAAAGAAAAATTAAAAAAAATAAAACATTACATGTTTAAAAAAAAATAAAAAAAAAATAAAGTAGGTCTGAAGTAAACTTGACCTGCCCACATATTGTAAGAAAGTAGTCACAGAAGTCTAGTCTCATTCTAGTGCTCTGTGCTACAGCTGCATCTCAAGGGAGAGAAGATCAAGATCCCACAGCCAGGGCTCAGCACAGCATCCAGACAGCCTAGGGGCAGTAGTGAGGCAACTCTGTTAGAATCTTCACTTCTCCACATGCCTGCAACCTGCGAGTTACTTACCATCTCTGTGCAAATCTCCTCATGTACAAACAGGTAAAATAATATTTACTATAAATTTTTCAAGGACATCAATGAGATTTTCCAGGTACAGTGGTTAGCAGAGTAAAAGGACCTAGTAAGAATGCAGATTTGGGGCCTCCCCTGGTGGCACAGCAGTTGAGCACTGGGCTGCAAAGCTGCCCGCAGCCTCTGCAGCTCAGGATCAATCCCCGGCCACTGGTGAGGGTCCCACATGGCGCGACAGACCTCTCCTGCCACGCCCACTGCTCCCCTTAACAGTGTATTTCATCGGTCTGCCTGTTTTGTTCCCCGCTCTGGCTCTGGTGAATTCTCTCACCCTCCCGCGCTTCTGACTGTACCCAGTGCTTATATAAATAAATAAATAAATAAATAAATAAATAAATAAATAAATAAATAAATAAATAAAACCAAAACAAAACCCAAAAAAAAACCAAAACAAAACAAAAAAAGAATGCAGATTTGATAGTTGATGTTATTTTAGTGCAAAGGGCACTAAAACTGGCCAAGGAGAGTGCCCAACTATTTTATTGGTCACTGTCTGAGTTCTTTACCCATGCATACAATTGCAAAACTACTCAGGTTCAGAGAACAACAATAATGGGATTTAATTAACAAACCAGGGAAAACAAAGAGTTACTGAGGCCACAAATGGCTATTTACCTCACCTGAAGCAGTGTCCAGTGTTCTAAAGTCCTATACACCAAGGGTCCCAAGGTGGCGTCTTCCTGCCACTGAGGGCCTGGAGCATGTGGCAGCCAGACTATAGGCCAGGATCCAACTCACAAAGATAGCAGAAGATATCATAGGGCAGGGAGAGGGGCACCCTAGGATCCCTAAGCCTGCCAGCTCTAAATAGGTTCTGCCATCTTCCCCATCAAGACAAAACATACTTTCATATGTAAGACCTTCAATTTAAAGGAATTTTAATACAATTAGTGTGCAATACATAAAAGGGGAAGAATGGGAAAGAATAAAGTTTCCAAATCAGCACCCAAAGTTACCCATCCTCTTGTGGGTAAATGTCCAGCCAAACAGGGTTGGCCCAAAGCAAGGCCTGAAAACCTGCCAGAAGTCTAAAGCACCTTCTCTTGGGGACTCATCAGAAAGGGACAGAAGGGGCCAGAAAAGTCTGGAACAAAAAGAGCAAAATCAAAATCAAAGAGGCCATCGTTAAGTTCCCCACAGGTCTCTCACCCACACTGTTTCAACCAGTCCAGGACCAAGAAGCAAACACAGTTTCTTCACGTGTCTCTTTGTTCCATGTGCCTCCTCCAGGTCTTCTGGCTGTCCATCCTGCTTCCTTCTCCAGTTTCTCTCTCCTCCCCCCTCAGCTCCACCCTCACTTGGGGAACCTGGAACCTCCCCTTTTCCTGGGGACCACCCTGTTACAAAGATACAACAGGAGATGCTCACCAGAGCAGCACCAGACAGTCAACACTCAAAACAGCAGCCAAATAGCCAGACAAATGGCCACACTCACGCAGCTCAGCAAGGCATCCTGCTCTTTGCCTTCCCTACCAGGCTGCAACAGCAGCATAACTGAGAATAGTTCCAGTGGCTCGGCTACCTGCAAAGCCTCTGAAGTTTTCTTTGAGCTTGGCTGCTGGATGCCTCTCCATGTCCTTCAGGGGCCCACAACAGCCTTCTGGAAGATCGGCAGGGTGGGAACAAAAATGGCTGAACCTGGAGTCCCTGAAGATCTGAAAACACTAAAATCCCAAATGCTTCTGCAGTCCCTTATATTTCTTATCAGCATCTCTACGCCCACAGGTACTTTGTTTGAATTTCCCCTGGGGATATCACTCTTCACTAGGACCCACCTCCAGGGGGCGCAATCTTTAACAGTCTTTGGCTTCAGCCACAGGTTACATTATTACTGTTATTATCATCACCTATTAAAATCACATATTTCTAGGGCTTAGAATTTTTTAAAAACCTTATTGCCTAACTACCCTGACATCTGTTGATAAATTAGGAGATGTTACTTTGTTAGGGGGAGAGGATGTCCTGAGCAAACTCCACACAGGTTTTGTGGACTCCACCCCACTCCAGACCAAAGCCATCAAGACACTGGGAATTACAAATTCCATCATCACTGAAGGGAGGTTTGCTGGGACCAGAAGACGGAGTTAAGCAGCCTGGTATAAAACCAGACATGTGGGCCTTTGGGGGTCCTCTTGGCCTCTTGGCCAACTCTCAGCATGGCATTGGGATTCCAGCTCAGCGAAACTGGTGGGACGCATCCACCAACTTAATCTCCCTCTCTTTCTTCCTGAGTTATTTATTTCTTCATTTCCCCTTCTTTTGTGAATAAACCCTTATTAACCTTTTTGTGTGTGCCTGCAGTTGATTATTATGTCTTTTTAAGTGCACAGATGAGAAACGACAGTCAGGCAACCCATTTCATAAGTTGTTACTTATCTGTAACAACTCATCAGGTAGGTACCATAAGAGTTAGCATACAGGGGCCTCCCCGGTGGTGCAGCGGTTGAGCGCTGGGTTGAGAAGCTGCCCTCAGCGTCTGCAGCGCCGGTTCGATTCCCGGCCACCGGGCAAGGGTCCCACATGGTGCGCAGACCTCTCCTGCCGCCCGCTGCTCCCCTCAGCAGTGTACTTTGGTCCTTCTGCCTGTTCTGTTCCCCGCTTTGGCTCTGGTGAATTCTCTCACCCTCCCGCACTTCTGACCTTACCCAGTGCTTGTATAAATAAATAAATAAATCTTAAAAAAAAAAAGAGTTAGTATACAAAATGTGGTGGAGGCAAAGCAAAGAGACACCCTACTGAATGGGAGAACGTATTTGTACACGCACATCACATAAGGAATTGATATCGAAGATCTACAAAGCACTTATAAAACTCAACAAAAAGAAAACAAACAACCCAATCAAGAAATGGGCAAAAGAGCTAAATCGGCACTTCTCCAAAGAAGACATGCAGATGGCCAACAGACATAAAAATGCTCATCATCACTTATCATCAGGGAAATGCAAATCAAAACCACAATGAGATACCTCCTCACACCTGCGAGAATGGTCCATATTAAAAAAAACACAAACAGCAAGTGCTGGCAAGGATATGGGAAAAAGGAAGCCTCTTTCACTACTTCTAGAAAGTATTATGGAGATTCCTCAAAAGACTAAAAATGAAATTTCCATATGACTCAGAAAATCCATTCTTCGATATTTATCCAAAGAGCACAAAAACACTCATTTGAAAGGAAACCTGCACTCCTGTGTTTATTGTAGCACAATTTATCATAGCCAGGTAAACAACATAAATGCCCCCAAACAGATGAGTGGATCAAGAAGATGTGGTATATATACACAGTGGAATACTACTGAGCAATCAAAACAGATAAACTCATGCCATTTGTGGCAACGTGGATGGAACTAGAAGGCATTATTCATAGCTAAGTGAGCCAGAAGGAGAAAGACAAATATTGGATGGTGTCACTTATGTGTGGAACCTAGAGAAATCAAATAAAAGATCAGACAAAGATAAACTGTAGGACTGACCCTTGAAAGCAGACTGTAGATCTGAGACTCTCAGGAGGAGGTGGGGAGGGGAAGGGAGAGAGGGAGAGTAGAGAAGCGGGGAGGAGCATGCGGGGGAGGGTGCTGGAGGGCTGTGGGCACTTTGGTCATGGGAAACCTATGATGACCACACCTGAGGGGAAGATCCTATACTGAGAAAAAATAAACATGGATCTTTAAGAGAAAAGTTGGTAGAATATGCGTTTGCCTTTATTATGCTTTTTCCTTCTATATGCTTTTCAGTAAGAACCAGGATGATCTGTTGCAGGTTTTGTTTCTTCTTTTGCTACATGGCAGTGTCTGCTCACATTTGAGTCTGTCTCCATCTTCAAAGCCCTCTTTAGTCTTATCTGTAGCTGCCTACCCATCACGTGCTGAGAAAGCTGGCGGAACAGTCGGTCCAGACTGCCCATCAAAAACGTGATTCAAGTTTCCAGACCTCTCCCCTGGGTCTCTAGGGGTGCAGTGATGAGCAGCAGAACATGATGCGCCCCTCCTGAACTTGTAGCACAGCAGTGAAACAAACATTAAGTGAATTATTACCAGAAAATTATTAGTGAAATAAGTTAGAAGGGGACATTGTTATGACAGTAAATTGCAGGCTATGATGGAATGGATGAATGGACCCAAACTATTTTTTGGAAAGCAATTTCTTTCTCAGGTCTCAGCTGAAATGTCACCTCCTCCAAGAAGGCTCTCTGACTATCCAAGCAAAGCTATCACTACCACACACCCATTTCATTTTCTTCATCCTACTTTTTACTATCTGAAATCATTTTGTTGATGTAATGTTTGCTTGTGTATTGTTGGTCTCTTTTGCAATATAAACAGGAGCCAGACTTTAATGTCATGTACAGCTGACATTAGATCCAACAGTACAATCATGCCTAGCATTTAATAACTGCTAAAAA
Source organism: Talpa europaea (assembly GCF_964194135.1). Taxonomy (NCBI): domain Eukaryota; kingdom Metazoa; phylum Chordata; class Mammalia; order Eulipotyphla; family Talpidae; genus Talpa; species Talpa europaea. Next base: position 39,667,692 of record NC_140080.1, on the reverse strand, counting down.
TATTCAGTTGAATGAAAGGATGAATGAGCCAATGCAAAATAATTTCCTCTCTCTTCCAGATCAGAGTGTACCAAGTTGTGAATTTCACACACTGGCTGCAGAGGGTGGGGAGGGTGATGGAAACGCTGTCATAATTTTCCTTGTTCATCCTAATATGATTCAATCCAGAACAAGCTTATTGAATCCCTCTTATGCACCAGACTCAAGTGAACCTTCCACTCCAGCTTCAGTGAAGAAAAGTCCAAGCCTGCTCTCCTACCACTTAGAATCTGGCAAGGGATTAGACACTTTACAGCAATTATCACAGTAATTGAATACCATTTACTTCACGTCATGCACAATTCTAAATATATTGTCCACACTTAACATGCAAATAGGTTCTTAGAACTGCAACTTTAAGTGAAATGACGACACCAATTTAACTATAGGTTAATTGATATAAACAGGAGTTTAGTTCCTAGGCAAAATTTCTGATCACAAAAGCATCCTCTAAATTGTAAATAAGACCCAAAACACTTCTGATAGTCAACAATCCTTTACATTCATTTGTTTGTTTTGTTCGTTCGTTTGTTTTCCTACCTGTTTGTTTCAGTTCAGGGTCAGAGCCTCTCCCAGCAGCTCAAGGCCCAAGGCAGGAGCCCACCATAGACAGGACACCCTTCCATCACGGGGTGCAAACACCCGTGCATGCACACACATTTACATTGGGCCCATTGAGGTCCACCTATGAACTTGACATGTACATCTTTGGGAGGTGAGAAGAAACCAGAATCCAGCAAGAAAACACACACAGAGAGATGGGGAGAATGTGCAAATTCCAAACAGTGGCCCTAGCTGGGCAACATCACAACAAACAACATCATCGTGGGGCCTGTTGTACTGTAATGAAAAACACCATAGCCCAGTCAGGGATGATAATTACCCCTTAAGGAGAGGGTGGGAACATTGTCTCTCCTGTTTGCTGGTGATTCCTTTGCACATGCACAGTGTCTGGCATAACCAGATGCTCAATACATGTGTTCAGTAATGAATGAGTGTTTTGAAAGGGGAGGAAGGTATTTGAGAGTCTGGAGCAGGGAGCTTTGACCCAGTCCAAAGAATTCAGAGGCCTCTCCCTGAAGATGTGACATTTTATTTGAGATCCAAAGGATGGATGGGAATTTGCTTTGCTTTGACTTGAGAGTGAAAACTGGAGCAGGCCCACCCTGACTGATCTTAAATAAATGAATTTCATCCCCCGTCCCCAGGAAATAGTTTTTTCCTAGTAAAATGATGAAACTCTCCCACAGGAGGTTATAAAGATGTACTCAAATTGAATTATCAGGGTGAAATTCCCCCAAGAGTTGTGGAAACAGGGAGTTGCTTCATGTGGGGACATTGCAGGACAAAACTGATTGCTTTTGTCCTCCCAGCAGGTCAGCCTAGGAAAAACTGGGAGCAGCCTGGGCCATACTACAGCACTCCGGAAACTCCCAAGTCATTCCTTTATCTTTCTTTTTTTTCTCTCTTTTTTTTTTTTCTTTTTGCCACCTGCCATTTTGCCTTTTGATGTCAAACCTGGCATATGAAAGTCATTCTGGGAAATTTCTGCATCTGGATTCTGCTCTGCGAGACTGTAGGAGCCTTCTCACATGGCACCTGAAATGAGTCACCTTTATCTTTCCCTCCTCCTTGCCTCCAGGTTTCCCTCTCAGAAAGCTCTTTCTGGTGGTGGGTTCTCCCTCCAGCACCCCTGCCTGTTCCTGAGAGCCTCTTTCTCCTTATAAATATGTCCTTTCTCTTGGTGGCCCTGCTCATATGTGCGATTACATTGGGTGAATCAGAGTCTAATTCTACTTGTGGAGCTTAAGACTCTTCATCTGCAATGCCTCCCAGTAAGACAGTGGCCTCTTAATGGGAGCTTTTTGTATATAATGCCTAATGCCAAATCAATGATGGCTGACATTGACCCTATGGGGCTCTATGATCCCCAAGAAATATTTTCAGAGCTTCTTGCTGCTGCCCCTATAATTCTGTATTCTAATAGTTTATTAGCCCCTTTTTAAAAATAAAATATTCATGCTTTTTGAATATTCTGTGACTCTGTCACTCAGCCTAGTGCCTAGAGTGGTAACTAATTGTTAGCTAAAAATGGTGAGACAGATGATTTAGGACAAGGGTATTGGGAAATTTTTGTTATTCTGACCCTTGAAACAAAGTGTGAAATGAAATACTTTACTCCAGGGATTCTCAAAACTTTAAAATAAGAATCACTTGGCTTGTTAACTATGCAGATCCCCGTCTCTCCCCAGAGAGTGTGAATCAGTAGATTTGAGGGTTATAAAATCTTCAGTCTGCATGGGTTCACCAAGTGATTCTGGTACAAAAACTTTGGCTCTTTTTGGGCGCTGTTTGTGAATAAATTATCATAGCCTCTCAGCCTGTTTTCTCTGCTGTAAAATGGGGTGGTTCAGTGAATCAAAGAGAAAAAAGAAATGAAAGCACACTGAAAAAAGTCTAAAAGAGGCGGTGCAAACCAATGCAACAGAATCACTTTTCCGAGAAATTTCAATTTTTTTTTTCTACCCTTGACCTAATGCACATGAAAGATGGGATATACACACACCTGGCGTTAAACCAGTCATTTTAAATTGGGGCCAGAGAAGATGTGTTTAACTGAGGTCAGGAGGCACAGCTGGGGTGGATGCTGGTGAGCTTCTGTTTCTAATGGGGAGACAGAGGATTTTATTTGTTGTTTAATTTATTTAGTTTTTGTCTAAGTAAAGTTCTTTGAAGACAATTGTGGATAGCAGCAGCATCCACGAGTATTTTTTCACTCTGGATGTGATTACTAAGTGCCTACTATTGACTCAATATATATTTGTTAAGTGCCTATTGTTTACCTAAGACTGAAATTTATGAAGTGAAATCATACCTGTTCATGAATTGGAAATCTGTTGATAGCAATTGTTTATCAAATGTATATGCTCACTGTCTCGTTTGATTCAATAATATATGAGGGTGGGCCTCCCTAGTGGTGCAAGGGGGCAAAGTCTCAGCACTGTGAAACTATCCACAGCCACTGCAGCATGAGTTTGATCCCCGGCCAGGGAGCTACCCATGTGGCACAGCAGACCTCTCCTGTCTCGCCCGCTGATCCCCACAGCAGTGTATTTCATCAGTTTGCCTGTTCTGCTCCCCACTCTGTCTCTGGTGAATTCTCTCACCCCCCTGCACCTCTGGCCTACACCCCAGCTCTTGCATGCATGTATAAATACATAAATAATTCTTTAAAAAAAAAAACCAAAACAGAATACATGTGGGAAATTCTGTCATTCCCATTTTATGGATTCAGAAATAAGACCAATAGGAGCTAAAGCTTTGTTCACATCTACCAAATCAATACAAGAATGTGCTGGATTCAAATTGGGGTCAAGTTGGCCCCAAAGTCCTTCCACTCTGCCCCACTGCAGACCAGAGCTTAACATGAAGCACCTCAGAAAGACACCTCTGGATGAGATCACCCACTCCCCGAACAGGACCACTTAGGCCTTATTTAAATAGCACCTTAGTTTTGCACGCATCCTGCCAGGTCTCTGGGTCTAAAGAAGTGAGAGGGTTATCTGCTCATTGAGGCGCTAACATCCCATGTAGCTAGCAGTTTGTCATCATGTCTCGGTGACTCCAAAGTCAGAGATGGGGCATGTTTATGATGTAATCAACTTCATCGTGTACTGGACTGAACCCCATAATTACCTCATGGCCTTAAGTCTTTGCTCTCCCAGGTAGATGGACACATATCTCCAATGTTAAGTATTTTTGTAAAAAGGAGAGCCCAAAAAGACTCAAAAATTACTCCATCTGATCTTTAGACACATTTTAATGGTCTTATTTTTCAAAATCTAGTCCAGGGAATATCTAGTTTCCTTTACAGACCATTGAAATCCTTTACTTGTGCCTGCACATACAGCTCAGAGGACATTTGCCTCTTTCTCTTCATCATATGCAATAGTGTATTTGACAGAACTTAAAATTCCCAAACGGATACCTGATGCTTGCCTTCCAGGGATAAGTTTTCCCTAATCATTAGTTCATGAGTCAAAACTAAAGTGATTCCCCATTCCAGATTATTTCCGTGTGGCAGCTGGAAGAGAGGTCTGAAGATGTAAGGCAGGTAACGAGAGAAGCATTTCATCTTCCAGAAAAAATAAAAGATAAAAAATACAAATCTAGTGATTGCTTGTGTCCTTTAATAGCCTCCCTCTTTTTCCACCCCCCGCCCCCCATTTGAAATCTCAATGGGAGTTTTAGTGAAGTTGTATAATCCTTGCATCAACTTTTTCCATGTTTGCATATTTGCCATCAGGACACATGGGCTGGTGAAAGGTAGATTCCCTTGAGTTTAGTCTCTAGTCTTGCGTCGTGGCTTTACATTTGTTCAGCAGATAACTCTGAATCAAGTTATTGCCTTGGTGTGAGTACTGGCAGGCAAAACAGAAACCGTGGGGAAGCACAGAATCTGTCTGTGTTAGCTCGCTGTCACCGGCTACTCAACCCAGCTTGTGGCTTCACCTAAATGATAAATGGTCCTATTGTTTGGGCTTTCGTATAAAAAAAAATAGAACTAAATCTAGATTAAGCTGGGACAGAGACCCATTTCATTGCACTGTACTTTAATATTCCTGAGACCCGTGGCATTACGGGAGGCTCCTTCTAACAGCCATCTCTCTCCAGGGCGGACACTGAGCTTTCTTTGTTGCATCTGATCTTGCAGCTAAATAAGAGCTGGTCACTTATCCCCACTACTCCCACATCCTGCTGGATTTGTATTGCTAGAAGAGAAACTGACCACACGAGAAAAGGTAGAGGTTTCAGGCAGGGCATTTCAGCGTGTGTTTACAGGCAGGGCTGACTTACTCAGCAAATCCTGCTCAGAGGAGCTGCAGCCAATGAAGTGGCTATATCCCTGCTTGCTTGGGGCTTCTGAGTTTGAGCTGCATGCAGAAATGTAAGGCAGTGCTTCCTGGTGCTGATGGCAAAATGGGACCCATCTCCAGTTATTCCTCGGGCTCCCCAGCTTTGCAGATCTGGGAGAGAAACTACATCTATGTAGTGGTGATGTAGCCAGCTTTCAAAGACGAGAGAATCCTTATGGATTCAGGAGACTGGTTTTTTATTTAGATTTCTATTTTTTATTTTTTATTTTTTTGGAAGATGAAATGCTTCTCTCGTTACCTGCCTTACATCTTCAGACCTCCGAATACCATCCTCTCTTCCAGCTGCCACACGGAAGGTACAGATCAGAGAGGGAGAGTGTCTGGGTGGGTGGGAAAAAGTGGGCTGGTGTCTGACTTCCCACAGGCTCTGCTGAGCCTGCTTTCTGTGGCTACTAGATGACTGTCATTCCTGGCAAAAGCTTGTATCCGACAGACTTAGATCTGCTTCTGAAATCAGTCTGTTTTCTACAAGGAAAGGAAAGTATTTTTCAAAGAGCAGGATACTGTTGCAACAGTGATCTCAAAGCTGATACAGCTGATGGAAAAAAAATTCAGAAATGTTTTGCCCATATCATTGTTTTACTTCACATGCAAACAAGTCATTGCAACTAATGTTAGGGGGAAAATGTTTCAGTAGGTGCTGCCACATGCATTTATCCAAGCTCTCTGTTTTGTCCCTGTCTGTTTAGTAACTTTGTGCATGCCCAAGAAAGCAATTAGCAAAATGGAATTAGCTTACTTCATGACTGTGGAGTGTCGATTGCTGGATCGGGCTGCTCAGTGTCTGTGCTGGCTTGCAGAGCAGCACAGCTGACTTTCAACACTTGCTGGAAATATGTTGTGTGGGGGTTCTAAGTTAAGGTCTTCTGGCAAGGGTGGTCTGGGCTTTGTACAAATGGTCCCCCATTCCTGGTCCTTTGGGGAACCTCCTTTGCCACCTCCTGACCCAGCATGAGAAGCATACATGTGTGTACTGCCATGTGCACATGTGTGTGCTTTGTAAGCCTTCTGGCAAGTCCCCTTCCACTGAACACTGCAGGTGCTTGGACTCTGTAGCTGGTCATGCATCTTCTGTGTGTGAGTTGCCTGTTTCCTTTGATCTGACAGAAGTGGTTGGCTGCTTTTTACTCTTAAGGGTTGTCCCGCAAGTGCAAGCCGTGCTTAATTGAAGAGGGTTGAGGAAGGTGAGGAGCTGTGACTCCCTTGGGTCCCGTCACGCTCTTCCCAAACTGAGTTGGTGTGCAACCTGTTCTGAATACCCACCCTTGTTCTCAGCCTCAGAGTAGGCACTGGGGACTGGGCACTCTGCATATAAAATGAGAGAAGTTTTTACTATACCATAGGTGATTTCCAGTCAGCACCCCCATGAAAAGGGGTGTTTGAGACACCCCTGGAGTTGAGACTGATGATGGAATTTATTCTAGATACTCATATTTCATGACTTTTTCCCAGTTGGATATTTGCTGTAAAATTTTTACTGATGGCTGAAGGAAATAACCCATCAAGAAATCTTTCCTCCCTCATCAAGAGAAACAATAAAGGAATGTAGAGCAATGGTAGGTGATGGGGATGGGACTCCCCCAGGAGAACTTTCCAAATACAGAGGACTCAACTCATCTAGGAACTTTTCTGGATGACTTTTTTCCTGATGGTCCCCAGCCTCTCCTCCCAGCTTCAACTTTGAGAACCAAAGCTCTTGATCTATTCCATTGCTGTTTTGTATATTAATTGAATGATATATCCTACCTCATATAGACAAAACATCACTACAAGTTGAACTTTCTTGAAATGTATTTTAATAAAATTGAACAATTTATTCCACCAGAATGGAAATTCCATTTTGCTCATGTCAAAACAAATCATCTCTGATTAATCAATCTTCACCAGATTTAGGGGTGAAGGTGGGGAGACTTGGCTTTAAATTTGTGGTTAACCTAATAAAGGTAATGAGCCAGGGCGATAGCATCTGTCAAGCTTCAACCTCAGGGATGAGGCTCTGGACCTAGAGGGAAAGGCTTGAATTAAATACTAAGCAAGCAGGACCAAGTCACGTGACTGCTCTATGCCTGAGGGACCCGGAAAGCTTCAACATCTCAGGATATTGAGAATCAAATGGGATAGAGTTCTTCATAAAACTTGGTACGTGATCAGTGCTATCTGTTTTTGAGTCCTGTGCCCCATGCACTTCCTTGAATATTCAAGTTTTTTTTTTTTTTTAAGCATCTTAAGCAGTGAGTGGTTTCCTCAGACCCATCATTGTATCACCAAAACCTAATTGTATGTATTTAGAGTTTGTCTGAGGAGAAACATATGCCAGGATGAATCTGAGCTTGTTTTCTTATCGTGTTAGCAATCATGTCACCTGTGGTTTATTCTGGTAGTTATGGCTGAGAATGTCAGCTTATTTCACTGAAAAAGTGAGAATGAATAACTTGTATATATCCCTGTGAAAATCACCTAAGTACAAATTACCTAAGCAATCCTCTTAAGAAATTCTAGAATAACTTTAAGAATTTCAACAAGTCCTGAGCTGCTTAGGGCATGTGGTCACCCTATGCAGAAACCTTGGGTAGGCCTCCGAGCCCTGTTTTTTGATGTTATTTTCTCAACACAAAGGAGATTGTGGACTTTGGACACTCCTTCCATATGCCTGCTGGGTGATGTTCGGTGACTGTTTTCTGGGTGATGTTAGGTGGTTACTTAACCTCTCTGTGTTTCAGATTTCTCATTTGTAAAGCATGGGTGATGATATTCCATAGGGTGGTCACAAAGAAATACATTTAGCATGCCATCCGTGGGGTGATCGTCAGCAGCAGCCTTCACTTGTAGAGCACTCGCTCTGTCCAAGGCATAATCTGGGCTCATTCTATATAGTGACATGTTTGTACATAGGGTGCATCAACGATGTGTAGTCCACAAATATCAGTTCCTTTTTCCTCACTCTTAGCCCTCCAACCTGTTTCTTTATCTATCGGCTAAAGATTTGGTTTCCTACATCACAGTCAAAATAAATTTTCAAAATCTGATCACCCAACTCCCAAACAAAAACACACTGGCATTTAAAACCCCAGTGGCTCCCCATGGCCTATGGGTCTTGAACATTCTGCCCCCTGCCTGACCCTCCTCCCTGACCCCAAACACACTCCATCTTCTGGTCTCCAAACACTGGCCTTCTTTGGTTCCTCTGTATTTTCCTCTTTCCCCTCACCCCACTCTCTTGTTAATTCTAACTGCCAACTCTCAGCTCAAGGCAAGAAGTCATCCTTGCCCCTCAACTGATCATGGCATGTAAAGCACTGGTGTGCTTGACTTCAGGGCACCTCTCCTAGTTGTCATTATGGATGAGCTGACGTAACTTTTCAGTTAATATCAGCCTCCCTGCTAGACTGGGAGCGTAGGGGAGAAGGACACATGTGTGATTTTTTTTTTCTCTCTGTAGTACCCCCAGCTCTGGAACAATACCGGGTACATAATAAAAACATCAAGGTTTGTTGTTGTACAAATGGTCCCCCATTCCTGGTCCTTTGGGGAACCTCCTTTGCCACCTCCTGACCCAGCATGAGAAGCATACATGTGTGTACTGCCATGTGCACATGTGTGTGCTTTGTAAGCCTTCTGGCAAGTCCCCTTCCACTGAGCACTGCAGGTGCTTGGACTCTGTAGCTGGTCATGCATCTTCTGTGTGTGAGTTGCCTGTTTCCTTTGATCTGACAGAAGTGGTTGGCTGCTTTTTACTCTTAAGGGTTGTCCCGCAAGTGCAAGCCGTGCTTAATTGAAGAGGGTTGAGGAAGGTGAGGAGCTGTGACTCCCTTGGGTCCCGTCACGCTCTTCCCAAACTGAGTTGGTGTGCAACCTGTTCTGAATACCCAACATTGCTGCTCGGATGCATAACAGAGCTCTCAAGTAAGAACCCCTGTTTTCTTTTTTTAAGATTTATTTATTTATTCAAGCACTGGGTAAGGTCAGAAGTGCGGGAGGGTGAGAGAATTCACCAGAGCCAGAGCGGGGAACAAAACAGGCAGACTGACGAAGTACACTGCTGAGGGGAGCAGCGGGCATGGCAGGAGAGGTCTGCGCTCCATGTGGGACTCTCGCCTGGTGGCTGGGGATTGAACCAGCGCTGCAGAGGCTGTGGGCAGCTTCACAGCCCAGTGCTCAACCACTGTGCCACCAGGGGAGGCCCCTCAAAGTTGTTTTGCAGATACATTTTGAAAACATTCTGTAAAGCATTAACTCTTCTCTGAATGAAAGTTGTTTGAACCATTGAGGGTTGGAAAGCTATCAGTGGCTAATCTTGATGGGGCTGGTTTTATGACCATGCTCTAATGGAAATAAGAAGATAAAAAGAGGAAAAACAGTCTCGTGTTAAATGATGTTATTGGTGAGGGAACTGACACACACCTACCTCCCCCAGAGCCACAGTGAGGAAAGTGATGGAACCAAGACGAAAGGCAAACTATCCCAACAAAATGTCACTGCTCTTATCTACTACATTGCGCATTGCCTTCTGAGTATCAGTGCAGAACAGCCTTCTGGTCACAGGGAAAAGTCAGTTTACACATCTGTCTCCTGGTGGCCCAGGGCAACACGGGCACTGGGTTTCTGTCCTGTTCCTCTTCATTCCCCACATTCAGGCTTGCACAGATCTAGGCCCTGAGTAGATACTGAAGAAATTCTTCAATGATGCACTGAATGGGATTATAAATAAACAAACTTGCCCATCTTATTCCAGAGCTCCTTCAGCAGTAGGAAACTTCTTAAATAATGTTTCCAGTTACATCCAAGAGCAGACTTGCTGAAAGTCTACAGAGTGAGAGGGAGAGAATAAAACACATTTTTCTAACTTTTTATTATGTCATGAATAATAATACAGTAAGGAAGACATGTAGTGCCTACTATTTGTGCAATTGCACTGAGTCTGTGGAGGTAGCCATGGGTATGTGCATTCCTCACACCAGCCCTATGACTGGACTGTGAGTCTCATTTATATATGAGAGAACCAAGACTCAGACAAGTCAGGTAATGAGCCCAAAGTCACACAGCTGTTAAGTGCAAGGGCTCAGATTAGAACCTGTGCACTTTGGCATTAAGGTCCATGCTAAGAAAGGATCCATCACTATATATTATGTCTTTTCACGTATTTTTTTTCATGTTTTGGAATTCTCTTTTCAGCTCCTTCCATACAGAACTAGCCGCTCCTTGGGCTCACAGCAAATGTGTTCTACCCACGGTTTTCCCTGACTGCTTATTTTCTCATCTTCATAAATACTTAGCTACACTTAAAGTCATTCCCAAATGCACACTGGTTCTCTGTAACACGGAAATAATAGTGCATGACCTCAAGGGCTTATGATAAAGATTAGTGAGACAAAAACCTTCATTATTAACATTGTTTCATGTTTTAATTTCCTCGAGCATTTTCTGTGCAGTAGATGAACTGTCCCTGCTGCCAGTTAAGGCCAAGCCTCCCTTGGGAGGTGTATCCACTGTCGTCCCCAACTCAAGCACTTCCCTGAAGCACATGCCCCCTCTCTATTATCAAGTCTTTCCAGGATTATCTGTTGCAGGCCTCAGACTTGCTGCAAACTATTGCACTCAAAATACCCATCTAAGCACCCTGTGCCCCCCTCCAGCTACTGCTCCAAACCCTGCTCCTCTTTTTTGGAAAAATGCCTTGAAAGAGTTGTCTGCATGTAGCTACCACCTCTTCTCCTCTGAATTGCTCTTCCCATCCCTCCACCAACACTGCTCTTGCAAGACTCACCAAAGAGCAAGGCATCCATGCTCCCGGACTCCCTTTGCCAGACCTCCTACTGCTGCAGCTCTCAGCAGCACCAGAACAGGTGCTGCCCTGTCTTAGCCTAAAGCTCTCCTCTTTCTCTATTTCCTTCTCCTGTGCTGCTAAGACTCCCTTGCATCTCCCCACATCCTCCAACTATTGACATTGGTACCCAGGACTCAGCGCTCTCTGTGATCTCTTTGCCCCTGGCTTAGCGCTTCCAGCTGCACAGGCTTCAATACCATCTATTCGGTTTATATTTTCAACTCCAACCTTTTACCTAAAATGTACCTTCTGTCCACCCAACATTGCTGCTCGGATGCATAACAGAGCTCTCAAGTAAGAACCCCTGTTTTCTTTTTTTAAGATTTATTTATTTATTCAAGCACTGGGTACAGTCAGAAGCGCGAGAGGGTGAGAGAATTCACCAGAGCCAGAGCGGGGAACAGAACAGGTAGACCGATGAAGTACACTGCTGAGGGGAGCAGTGGTCGTGGCAGGAGAGGTCTGCGCACCATGTGGGACCCTCGCCAGCGACTGGGGATCGAACAGGTGCTGCAGAGGCTGCGGGCAGCTTTGCAGCCCAGCGCTCAACCCCTGCGCCATCAGGGGAGGCCCAAGAACCCCTGTTTTCTGAACCCCCAATTTCCAAACCCTTGAGTTATGCTCAAGAAAAGCCAACTTGTCCAGCATTCTTCTCCAGCCCTCTAATCTCATGGCTCAAGCAAAAACCTTGGAGTCATCCTTGATTGCCTTCTTTTTGTCACATCCTTCTTCCAATTCTACAGTAAATGCTCTGGGCTTAACCTCCTAAAAATATCCAGAATCCAATCACATCTTATCACGTCCATCACACAAATGTTTATCAGAGTGACCTTTCCTGGCCTTCCTAGCTGTCGGGACAGGAATGACCACTGAGCAGGTTTTCTAGGATCCCATGCAGACTGTGTGAAGGAGGAGTCAGAGTCCTCAGTGGTTTTGCAGGTTTTTATTGGGATTATCAGGTACACGGTAGGCAGGGGCGCTGGGGGACCAGAAGGCTGGCAGGCCTCCCAGCCCCCAGCAGGTCTTCACTCTGGGCTCTCCAGCCTTCTCTCTGCTTCTCTGCTCTTACTTCTGTCTCGGCTTTTTCTCTTTCGGCTTCTACTGGCGTCCCCATGACGCTGTCCTTAAAAGCCCAGTCTCAGCCCAGGTGAATCCCATCTACCTATGCCCACACCCTACTCCAGGTGTCCGCCATCAGGCATGCATTCAGGACTGCAAGGATCCATCATCTATCCTGATGGCAGGAGGGCAGAAAAGCCTGACACTTTTCCCTACTCTACACTAGCTAAACTCTCTCTCTCTCTCTCTCTCTCTCTCTCTCACGCGCACACACGCACAAGTGCCACAGTTACTTTTACCCTACTTTATTTTGACTTCATAACATTTCTCTTTACTTGACATGTTACATATTTATATACTTGTGGCTTGTCTTTTCTCACTAAGGAATGTAAGCTACATGAAAGCAGAGGCTTTCTCTGTTTTGTTTATTCCTGGATCTTCAGTGTATCTAGCACACAGTGAGCATAATCGATTGGCTAATTGATTGAATGGTATGAAAGGACTTTTACAGGTAGTCTCAATCCAGTGCAGAGTGGGTTCTGAAGGCAGAAGAAGCTGCGCTCCAGTGCCAGCACTTGATTTTCAGCTACTTAGGTAATTGTATTTGCTTCTCCAGTGGTAAATATCCAAGTATTATTATGAAGGCAAAAAAAAAAAAATAATAATGTTGGCCAAACACTTTAGCATAATGCCTATAAATATTCAGTGAATGGGACTTGGTCTTTCATTTATATTGCTCCCCGCACTTCCTGCAGCAAAAGCATACAGGATTCATAGTTGCATGTTGATTGAGCTTTTTGCCTACCCACATAGCCAGCACTGATTGTTATATGCCAGACCCAGGGATAAATATTTCATAGTTACTACCTGTAGGGTACATGAAGATTGCTCAAGCTTTTGCGCTGTTGGCCTCTGTGGCTATCGCCTGCAGCCATGAATGCAGGAGGCGCTTGGGATCATGGCCTCTGGGCGCGCATGCCTGATGGCAGACACCTGGAGTGTGGTGTGGGCGTGGGTAAGTGGATACACCTGAGCTGAGAGACTGAGCCTATAAGGGCAGCGCCACAGAGGGCAGCATGGGGCAGAGTGCAATGGAGAGCTATGGAGGGCATCGGAGAGCGCTGGAGAATGTCACAGTACCGGGAGAGGAGAGAGCATATAGGGATTTGCAGGGGGGGCCCAAGTTGTTGTCTCCCTGCTGGCTTGTTCCCCCTAAACAGGGGATGATGCCAAGGGCTCCAAGCTTCTCTTTCAAGCTGCCTGAACCAACGATGAACCCACCCGGCTTGGGATGGTTGCAGAACACTGTCTCATGTAAATCTTCCTGAAATATGGTGAGATAAATGCTGTTAATTGTCCTCATTTTACAAATGAGCAAAGAAGGCACAGAACAGTGTAGTAACTTACGCTGAGCCCAAGTTTAATGTGTGCTCAGGACTTCACTAGGCTGCCCGACTCCAGAGTCCAGGCTCCTATCTTCCCAGCAATCCTGCTATCATATTTTGGGCATTGGCTTCAGCATGTGACAACCTAAAAGATGAAAACCTTTCATCTCTTAAGGGAAGAGAAGGGCACTTGTAGGAGCCGAGAATCACCTGTGGCCAGTGCACGGGTCTGCCACATTGAGTCAGGCTCCAGGAATCCTGGTTTTTATGGTTTCCCAGGTGGAGCTCATGAACAGTCAGAAGTAGAAGCTAAGTCTTTGATAAACAAAAGTCAGGATTGCGGATTATGCATACTCAAAGCTCCAGGGAAGAGCCCGGGGACAGAGATCGATCAGTTCTGGATTCCTTTGAAACAGCAGAGTAAAATCTTGCAGCTGAGAAGAGTTGCTTTTGGACGAGACCTCTGATGTCTGGCAGTTAAGCGGCGAACCTGGGAAGATTCAAGGTCAGTGGCATCTATTTACACATTCCGTGGAACATTTGTCGGCTTCATGATAGCTATGAATTTGCTTCATGATTTAATATTCGGGTACCAGCTGAGACATCTACCTAGTATATGGGGCGTCATTTGCTTCTTGGGCTTTAGTCTTGTCATCCTGTGGAGGGGATATCAATCCTTGATGTGATCATTCATGTCAAGTATATAGTGTGCTACTCAGGGCAAGTATCTGTGGAGTCATCTGCTGCTGTTAATTTTTTTAATTTTAATTTTCCATTTTATTTTCTTACATCATTGTTCTCCCTTCAGGTATACTCCATGTAGCTCCACCACCACAGCACCCATGAACCATCACCACAGTCCCTTGTGCTCCCCCACATCTTCAATCCCTCTCCCTCACCCTACCCTGTTGTATGCCCCAAATCCATGGTGAGCTTGTAAGGCCTGTCCTTTCCTGACCCTTTGTCCCGTTTCCCTATATTCCACCAAAAAGTGAAACCATTCGGTATTTTTCCTTTTCCTTCTGACTTATTTTGCTTGACATAATCCCTTCCAGCTCCATCCATGTTGCTATAAATGGCATGAATTTCTCATTTTTGGATAGCTGAGTAGTACTCCATTGTTTATATGTACCACATCTTCTTGATCCAGTCATCTGTTTGGGCATATTTGGGTTGTTTCCATATCTTGACTATTGTAAATAGTGCTACAATAAACATAGGCATGCAGGTTTCCCTTTGAATTAATGTTTTTGTGTCCTTTGAGTAGATTCCAAGGAGTGGAGATATAGAATCACATGGTAGATCCATTTTTAACGTTCAAGGAAATTTGACACAGCTTTCCACCGTGGCCGGACCAGTTTGCATCCCCACCAGCTGTGTAAAAGAGTTCCTTTATCTACACATCCTTGCCAGCATTTTGTTGTTTCTGTTTTTTTAATATGGGCCATTCTCACAGGTGTGAGGTGATATCTCATTATGGTTTTGATTTGCATTTCCCTGATTATCAGTGATATTGAATGTTTGCATATGCCCGTGGGCCATTTGTATTTTTTCTTTGGAGAAGTGTCTTTTTTAACTCTCCTGCCTATTTTCGACTGGGTTGTTTGCTTTGTTATTGTTGAGCGGAGGCCCCGAAACCGACTCGTGCCCTCGTTCTTTGACGTGACCTGGTGATGGGAAGAATCCTAGGCCAGCAGTCCAGAAACACCTAGATTCTGGTGCTGGAGACACTGATATCCCCAGGAAACTGACTAATCCTGCTCTGCAGAATCAACTGGGAATGTAATTAAACCTTATGGTGATGTGAGGTTGTGATAGCTTGATGAAATATGCGCCTCTTTTGAGTTTGACCACTGGGAGTGGTCACCTACTTTCAGGAGTTACCAATAAAATCCATAAGAAATTCTGTAGGTGATAACAAGGAGAAGACAGAAATGATGAATAGGCATCAGCTGGACCCCAAAGCTATCACGTAGGGATGGTTACCACAATTTTACATTCAAGTGTCCATGTTTCACTAGGGAGGACGGGTGAGATGCAGTCTCCCATGGGAAAGACGTTGGCTTTGGAATCATAAGCCAGAGCTTCAGCTATGATTTAAAGTGATTTATCCTCAGAGTGTCTGTTTTCTCAACTGTAAAATAGAAGTAATAATCCTGCCTTTTCATGTTGATTATAGGGATTAAAGACATTGAGTGGAAAGTAACTACTCACCACTTACAGATGGTGCTATTCTTACTGCGGCCACATCTCTGTCTAGTCCTGGGCTCCTCCTTCATCCTGTTTCCATCAGAAAAACTTCCATTTTTCATTATTCGATTCTTTTAACCTTATCCCCCTTATTAGTGCTCTTCTATAATATACTCTGGTCAGTGCTATTCTGATTTGTATTTCTGAATTTATTATTTGTCTTTGGTGCTTGTACCCCAAGGCTATTCCTTCATTTTGACTCAATTTTATAAATCTAATAGAAAAATCACCAGCAATGAAATCACCATCATTAGAGAGACTGGCCCATTAGTTTTCTGAGTCATTGTTTCTTCCCTGGCAGATTGAGCTTGGAGGAAAGATGGGCTGAAATGGCCAAGACCTTTATCTTCATGCAAGTGTCTACAAAGGGATACTTAGTAGGAAAAGCAACAGGGAAAAATAAATATATGGCTTCAAAGATGCTTGTGATAAAGCTCTCTGGATCCCATGGTCAATATGTGGGGATGCTGACACTTGGGAATTTTAGGAGCATATCCAGTAGTCAGAGAAGCACCTTTCAAGAGAAGTTTGTTTAAAACTTATCATTCATTTGTTCGAAAAATGCAAGCATGCCCATAAAGAACATTTGCATGCCTCTATTGCATGCCAGATATTGGCTAGGCAATGAGTTTGCTGGTGGTAAAAATAAATATGGTTTCCACCCTTGTGGAAAACAAATAAGTGAATAAATTAATATTAATTGTGGCAAAAGCAATGAAAAGTGCATGGTATAAGAACAAGGTCAGTAGGGTTTTGTGATGCAGCAGTGATGGGGCTGTCTTCTCTAAAGACATGTCACTTGAGCTGAGATCTAAAGGATGAGTGGAAGGAACTTAAGGATGGAACTTAACTTGGCAGAAGAAGAGAGAATTTCCCAGGAAATGGGTGCTCTGTTGGCAAGGCCTTGACACCAGTGGCTACCACCACCAGTTGGCTGGTGCACAGAAACCCAGGAAAGCATGGTGAAGGATGGGGTCACTAACTGGTGTGACTGTGTGTGTCTCTGTGATATGAATTAAGGAGTTTGGTCATAAATCAAAAGAACAGCTAGAAATTATTGAAAGGTATAAACTTAGAGGGAGAAACCCTGAGGATATTTGCAGCATGAGATTTTTTTCTGCCTGCTGTGAGGCAAGTAGATAGGAGGGGTTCAGAATGGATGGATGTATTTTAAGGAGTTGGACACTCAAACCCAAAACACGTGGTTACTAAAAACAGTGCTTATTGTTGCATTTCAGTTGACTTGTAGATGGTTCTGTGTATGCCCTGAATTCTCAATGCGTATTTGTGTGTGAAAAGAACAGTCTTACGAGCATGGAAACCTGTCCATTGTCTTAACATCCAGACAAAGAAATTGTTATTTTCAGTGAGCATTGGCAGGAACACACGGTGCTCTGTTCTGAAGAGGCAGTAAACATTCCAGGCGTTGAAAAATAGTTTGCTCTTTCAGACACAGCACTTGCAAAGCACAATATTGAGAAGGAAGAGAAAGGCTGTCTTAGGACAGAAACACTAAGAATGTTTTCTTGTCGTGTTTATTCAGCAAGAAATAGCTGCTGCAGCAAGCCCTCTAGCTAGAATGGTGCATATGCTCAGTGGTCTATATTCATATTTAGACAGCAAGGTGCCCCCATCTCCCGCCATGGAGGGTTGACCAGAAGTCTGTCTCAGGAGCAAAGGTCAGGAAGTCATGTCCTACCTTAATTATTAACCTGCCTTCCAGGTCCTGTAACCCAGATGATGCAATGTCTAACCATATGGGTGGGAACCCCAAATGTAAAAGCCTACGGGAGCCAAAGCAGGTAGTGTTAACCAAAGAGGCATGACACTGGTTGGTAGGACAGAATGAGTTGGAGCCTTGCCTAAATGTCAACACGATTCAGTTAAAGGACAAAAAGACACTGAGCAAGTCAGCTGAGGCTCTTAGGCCACTTATTTCCATTGCATTGGAGACAATGGCAGACTTTCTGTTCAGGGACAGTCCTCTGAAGCCATCAAGGCCAGCCCTGCACAGGGACTCCAAACCCCTGGCAACATTTCTGATGAGACAGTTATAGAGCGCTTGCCCCCCTGCAAAGCTGTGCATTCATTTCACTGCTGGAAAAGCTGACAGTGACTAAATCTTTAAGATGAGTTGAAATCTATTTCTTAGAACCACCAAATAATCAAGCTGAGGCTTTTCCCTTATGACAGTCTACACGTGTATCGGGTGGTTCTCATGCCCCACAAAGATTAGATTCCAAGCCCCTTCAAGTAGCTGCCTGTAACCTCACAATCAGTAAGGAGTAAGACCCTACTCTAAGCATTTTATCATGTTATTTCCTTAGTTCCAATGGCAATCCCCACGTATTATCCCCATTTAATAGATGCAGGCAGTGAGGTCTTAAGAAGTAATAATTTGCCCAAAGCCACACAGGTAGCAAGCAACAGAGGTAGGGTTTGAACCCAAGCTTTGTGGGCTCCCGAGCTTTGTTCTCCCACCTCTGATACACAGGCTTGCTAGCACAGTCTTGCCTTTGAATCCAAGTTCCAACACTTTCCATGGCCAACTGAGTGCTCCTGGCTAAGCCTCCATTTGTTTATCCAAAGGCACTGATCATCAACCCTGCCGCACTATTATTAAATTAGATATTATTCAATAAGATATTGACTGCCAAGTAGCAGCACAGCGACTTGGACTAACTGAGCACTCATTAAAGACAGGAAATCAATATATGATTTAATAAATGAAGGCCAGTGAGTCTTCCCTAGCAAAGCTTTCCTACTTTTTGCCCCAATTCTGAAGGAAAAGGTCTGTTTTCTGTTGCCTTCCAAAAGTCATCCAGGAGCAGGGAGCCACAGTGTGAACAAAGGACAATAGAATAGAAGACTGGAATGACAATAAAGGGATAATATATTGTCACCACAAATTGTTCACAAATATAGACCTATTACCCAGTGGCACAGAAGTCAAAAACTTATGCCACCAGCTTTTGAGAAAAGAACAAGTTTAATGCAGGAGACTGGAGACAGGGCTTTGCAATCAGCCTCCCTAAGGATGGGGCTGGGGGCAGTGCCTATGGGGTTGAAGAACAAACATAAAAAATGCAAGTTGGTAGAGTCTGATCAGTTGCTTTCTGCTAAATCATGGTATAACCTGAATTTGAATCCAGAGCACCTGTCTGACTGTTGTCCATCTAACCACAGGTTGGCATCTTAGTTCCATCTTCTGTGGCTGTTTTCAATAAGATGTCACCTCAAGGACAGTAGATACTCTTCTGGGTCTGTCCTGTGAAACACAATTTGTCTACTTAAGAAAAATCAAGTTTTCTTCCCCTTGTTTGATATGGATGGGGGTACTGCTGTCCCATTGTTGTGAGCCTCCTGATGTTCTTGCAAGCTAAACAGATATAGGAAATGACCATCATGGCTACAACAGTTTCAAAATTGTACTCTAAACCCACCAATCCAGAATCTAGAATATTCCACAGCCTAGAAATGAAGCAAGTAAGCTACAAGATAGTAGCCATTTGAATGTTATGTCTCTGTTAAATCCTGCCAGTGGCTTCCATTTCACCCTGGAAAACCTAACATCCTTCTGTGAACTCCATGAACTGGAAACCTGCAACCCTATTGCTGCTGTTAAATTAAAATAAAGTCTCAAGGAGAGTCAGACTTTCGACAAGTTTATTATATATTCAAAGTGAGAATTCAAACCCAGGAAGCAGTCCAACAGGTTTTACTCAGTGAGAGCTGTTCCAGTAAACCCAAGTTTGAATTTAGTTTATATAGGTAGCAACAGTGAGTCATTAAGAATGTGATTATTCTTAGTTGGAAGGGCTTCTAGTTCTAAGTGGTCCCAAGCTAAAGATACACTGATGCTAGAGGAGGGCAACACAAGATTTAATTTTTTCCTTGCTACTGAATGGGCTGCACGAATGCCAATACTGGGTATCCATTGTGAAATAATTTTTATCTGAGAAAACTGACTTTAACTTCAGGCAGCAGATTCCTGCATACAGGAAACTGTGAAGATGCTTTGGTATCTTACCTGATAGACCAGGGGCAGGATCCCTAGAAAATTTGCAACGTGTTTACACTTCCTGTAACTTTTCTCTTCACTCTGCACCAGCCACACCCACCTCCTTGCTGTTCCTCAAACATATGAGCACATTTCATTTTCAGGGCCTCTGTGCATGTTGTTCCCTCTATCTAGAATGTTCTCGCCCAACATAAGGTTCTTTCCCTCACTACTTTTTTTAAGACTTTTTTTTTTATTTATTCACACAAGAGCTGGGGTGTAAGCCAGAGGTGCAGAGGGGCAGGGTTAGGAGTGAGAGGATTCACCAGAGACAGAGTGGGGAGCAGAACAGGCAGATCTACTGACATACACTGTTGAGGGGAGCAGCGGGCAAGACCAGAGAGGTCTGCTGCACCATGTGGGTCAGCTCCCTGGCCGGGGATGGAACTCATGCCACAGTAGCTGGTGATCGTTCAATAGTGCTGAGACTTGACCCACTGGCCACCAGGGAGGTCTCTCCCTCACTGCTTTTAAGTCTCTGCACAATTATCACCCTCTCACCAGGCCCTCCTGCTGACCTATAAAGGCACACCGCCCCCATGCTTGCTTTCATTCCCCTTACTGGATTTTCTCACTGCTTTACATATTATTTTGAATATAACTCACATTTGCTTGTCATCCTTCTCCCCTTGCTACACTGTAATATCCACGAGAGCAGGACTCTGGCTTTTGCTCAGGTTGCACCTGCCATGCAGTAGGTGGTGAGGAATCCTTGTTGAATGAATGATGGATGAGCAGAGTAAGTAGCAGCAGCAAGGGAGGTAAATGGCCCTAGGTTTCTTGCCTCTCTTTGAGGATACTGCTTTCCAAGTTTAGCACACATAATTATCTGCTGAGCTTGGTTTAACACATAGATTTTGGGGCTCACACACTCCACTCTAAAATTCTTTCTTGGTATGTCCTGAGTAGAACCTGTAAACTCCCATCTTCAAGAAGCCTCTGACTCCCCAAGTGCAGTGCAGGTGACCCTTGCACAACACAGGTATGAACTGAGTGTGTTCATATACCATGGATTTTTTTTTTCTATCCATGGATTCTGCATTCACAGATTTTACCAACCATTAATTTTGGTTGGGTCCCTCATTACAGAACCCATGAGTTCCAAGAATCAACTGAAAGTTACAACAGGATTTCCAATTGCATGGACAGTGGGTGCCCCAAACCCTGTGTTCTCCAAGAGTCAAATTTTACTTCAAGAACATTGTCTTAGAATAGCAGAAAATACAATCATATACACATGTGTGTTTGTATGTGTATAAACAGCACCACTGAATTTTTGCATGACTGCCTTCCCCTATGTCTAGCCCAAGGTGTGGGGACTCTAGACTTAGAATCAGGAAGCAAAGCTGGTGGAGAAAAGGGAGTTAAATGCACAGTTTATAAACACCTTGATCTCTTAGTCTCAGTAGGATATTATGTGGCTTCAGACCTGCTAAAAGAGGGGTCTTACGGGAAGATATAGAAGCAAAAGGGCACCATTCATTTCCTCCCTTGGGTGTGCACAGAGTCATTTTTTGACCGCAGCCTGAGCGGAGGGTAGGGCACCCTGGTGGTGCACATCAACCCAGGCAGTGGACCTGGAAGGGACATGGAAGCTCTGATCAAAGCCTCCTTGTCCATCCTGCAGAGAGATCAGGCTGTGTGCCCAGCAGCACTCAGCTAATTAGTGTCACGAGCCCTGACTGAAGCCCAGCCCCTTTGAAAATAGGGGTACAGTCCTATGAGTATCTTAGAAGGGTGTGCTGATCTGAGTGGAGGCTCTGTGTAGAAGGGGGGGGCGGGCAGAGCCCCCAACGATGCACTGCAGAACTGCCTCCTTTGGCACTGCAGGACTGTGCACTGATAAGCCCCCAGGAGAGTACCAGTTCGCAGGTACTTTTAAAAGGCTGAGCGAGATGTGTGTAATGGCGCTATTATTTTACAGCTTTTAAAAGGAAGCTCATTTGTCTTTGAAATTGGCTCTATTTATACAAAGAATCAGCTAAAAAGACTATTATCTGATATTAAGCTTTCAAGAATGTTCTCATAAGTACCAGCTTCCCCACTTTGGTTAGCTAACAAGGTAATTCAGAATCTGGGTATGCGATGTGTTTGTTCACTTTGTGCCTCTTACATGGCAC
Source organism: Talpa europaea (assembly GCF_964194135.1). Lineage (NCBI taxonomy): Eukaryota > Metazoa > Chordata > Mammalia > Eulipotyphla > Talpidae > Talpa > Talpa europaea. The sequence continues at coordinate 39,646,018 of NC_140080.1, read as the reverse complement.
ACAGCAATGGACTGAACTTGACTGTTTAAAGATCAGAGCTCGGGGATGTGGGGCAATTAGATATTACCTGAACCTGATCTGCTACAATTTCTTCTACTCCCGTCTCAAACATGCCACTCTGCCAACTTGCACTTTCTCTAACTGACCCACACTTAAGCTTGCTGTACATGCTGAGAACAGCCTCCTCCAAATTCACTTCATTCGCGGTCATTTCCAGATTTTTTTAGGGAAATTGTATTCTTGGCTCTGAAACAGATATATATTCAGACTGAGATGATAAATGGAAATGATCCTATATGTGACACAGTAGCCAGGGCTTTCGTTTCAATTCTGTATTGATCCTCAGATACGCTCTGGGCATCATACACAATGATTGATTTGATATATCACTATCAGGTCATGGCCCAGACCTCAGTGAATTGATTGAAGTTTGAGGCTCCCAGCAATACCCAACTTTCATTTAAAGGAACCACTTCCCTGGCACGATCCAATTTTACAACGAGGAGGAAGAAATTGTCCATTCTATAAATTTTAGCTTCTTAAAGGTTAGGTTCCTAAAGCTTATAACAAGATAAACAAATGAAATAAGATGTGTCCTAGAGCCAGAGGCTTAGCTGGGACTCAATATGCATTTGCTCCTTTTAGTTCTTTCTCCTGCCTTTTTCTACAGGCACAAGTGAGTATTGGCTCTTTGGCTGGTCCATTTCTTAAACATGTGTTTAGCATGACTTTAGACACTAGTATCCAAGGGTATGGAAGACAGATGAATCCTATTTCTCATGGACCCTATGTTCTGCCAGAGGAAGACAGATGAACAACCTTTAGAAGCATTAAATCCAAAATAAGATGGGAACCAAAATTTTTTAAAAATCTAAACAAGGAGATTCAGATAAAATTTAAAAGATGACCATGCATACAGCTAACTACACGAGAATCCCTCCAAATTAGTCTTCCAGCACATAAGCTTCATGCCTGGTCTCCTTGGCAGCCGTCAGAGCATTCACAGCTCATTTCGGGTGCTTACTGGCAACTATTTCTCAGGCCTCCGGTGCAGATTTGTCCTTTCCCATCTGGCGCTCTGATTCTGCAGAGTGGTGGGCAGAAGCTGCTAGTAACATGGTCCTCCGCAGAAGTAAAGCCCCCTGGGAGCTGAGTGTGCAGCTCAGTAGGAATTCATTCAAATGTTTTTGAAGTCTCATTGAGGTACCAGGTAGAGAGCAAAGCCTGGAGAAATTTCTGGAAACAAATCAGCTGCAGTCCTCTGGTGATTGCACTCAGGAGAGAAAATAGACAACTCCAAGCAGATACTAATAACCAAAAATCTACACATAGTGATGAAGAATGGGAAGAAAATTAAAAATAGTATCAAAAACACTAGGAATGACTGGGGAAGGGTGGGCTGCCAGGAATGGGGTAGACAGGGAAGTCTGTTGTGAAGGGGTATATTGAAATGACCCTTGACTGATGAGAAAGAACCAGCTTTGTGATAACCCCAGAAAAGACCATTCCAGGGAGAAGGACCTGCCACTGCAAAGACTGGGAGGCTGGAGCGGATTTGATGGATTCAGAGAATAGAAAGGTCTTGGTAGAATGCTGTATGCTTTTTGGGTAGATTTTGTAGCTTTATTTTAAAAAATTCTTTCATATTTAGGTCCTGCATTTCATTATACTTTTCAAAGACTTAATGTATATTAGTAATTTAAAAGATCTTGGATTCTAGACAGCACATGCTTAACGCTGCAAGAGAATAATTTAATGATTGAGCCCTGGAGTCAGACTGCCTGGGTTCCCGATTGGATTTTCCATCTACTAATTGAGTGCTGTCCGGCAAATAATTTGATTTTTCTTTGCCTTGCTGGTCGTCAGAGAGGGCTCAACATATTACCCACTGTGTAGGTGTCTTTTGGTGGCCAAGCGAGATCATGAACACAAATTGCTTACCAGCACCTGGCAAGTAATCAGAGCATGAGGGTATTACAATCCCTCCAGAATTTCCCTTCTTAATCTCGATCTTTGTCCTATGAACAATGAAGTGGAAAATTATTGCTACAAATCTTTATGATTTGGGCACCATTGGAATCTTTGAGAAGTGTTCAGTGTAGCTTCATAATGGAAGCAAGCCTCCTATTAATTCTCATTAAATTGATTCTAGGCCCTGGACAGTGTACTTTCCCCAGGGAGGTGGTTGGGTTTGCATGATATAAATAGTGCTCCTTCATTGCCTTTTTTGTCCTGTCCCTGCTATTTTATAGCACTTACTACCCCCAGCCCTGGTGTGCATTTATTTATTATGTTGCTTAGTCTTTAAGAATGTAAACTCCTTGAGAACAAGAACTTGTTTGCATTGTTCAATGCACCCTCCAATGGTCTCTAAGAGTGTTCCAACAGCAGTGCTTAATAAATACTTGTTGACTGAATTCTATATCTATATACCCCTACAATGCACCCAGAAATGGGTGGCTAATGGATTAAAGAGACGTGGATCTAAAAATAGCCCATATTTTTAATGCAATTGAGTTTCTAGTTTCTCAGTGACCCAGGAGAGCAATGATTCACTAGGTGGACCTGATCCAATAAATACAGGCTATTGCATGCACTTATTATTCACTTATTCATAGAACAAATATACAGGGGGTTCCTGACTCCTTGCCAGGTAACATATTTGATGCTGGTATACAATGGTGAATAGGAGAGACCTGGGCCTGCTTCAGAATATTACAGTCTTGTCATCGATCATTTGAATTCTTATAAAAAGCCTCTCATCACCAGCTTCAGCAATATCATCTTTTTCTATAAATCTGAAGACTAGAACCTAGAGCATTAAATAAAACCTACTGGCAATGTGCCCACAAGTGGGCAGTCAGGAAATGCTATTCCTGGCCTGACTCATCCTCCTCACGCCACTCCTGGGATACTAAAAGCCTGCAATACTGTTCTACAGATGGCTCATCTACACAAGTCCCTGGGACACACAACAGCGCCTCTCACCTACACACATGCACAGGCATGCACACACATAAAATATAACACATAAAATATATATAGGCATCAAATATATATATATATATACAGGAAATATATAAATAGGCATCAAATATGTATTTGGCATCAAAGACTCATACCAAGGAATCAAATTCCAGGTGACACAAGGAGCATAAGGTAGATTGGAATAAGAATCTGCCAGTCTTGGTCCTGCTATCCAGCATGCAATATCACACCCTCAATTTTCCAGATGCCTGTTTGTAAGACAAACTAGATTGTTGGGAGGAAAACTGTCCTTCTAAGAAGGGGGCACAGGCAGCTGCTGCACAGGGGGATTTCAGGGTGCTAAGTGCCACAGGATGTGAGTCCATGCATGTTCATCTCCCAGATTCAAGGAGGTCTCATCTATTTCCTTTTTTGTCTCAGATTTATTCACATGGCAATCAAGGTCTCCTGAGTCACAATGTTGGGAGTTACTCCGTCTTGAGTGTGGACTGAGTTTAACACATTGGTGTTACCCGAGTGAGCCTGCAGGACAGACACATGCAAGCAGATCTTTGATCCCATGGGTTCTTGTACTGTGATTTAACTTCTTCTTGTATGTGTGTTTCCCTAAGGAATTGTAGGCTCCTTGAAGAGCTGTGTGTTTGGATTCTCAAGTTAGATGGCCTGGTGCGTGCTTAGTTATTTAACCCGTTGATCCCAAATAATACCTGCCCCACAGGAGTGGTGTGGAATTAAATGAGTGAATTCACGGAAAGTGGTTAGCAAAATTCCTGATGCAGATTGCATGAGTTTCTCTTTTTTTGATTGCTGAGTAATATTCCATTGTGTATATGTACCACATCTTCTTGATCCAGTCATCTATTTTTGGGCATTTGGGTTATTTTTATAGCTTAGCTATTGTAAATAGTGTTGCTATAAACATAGGGGTGCACGTGGCTGGAGCTGGAAGGGATCATGCTCAGTGAAATAAGCCAGAAAGAAAAAGAAAAATATCAGGTTGTCTCGCTCATAGTGGGAATTTAGAAAACCTAAATAAGGGACTAGGAAAAAGACTAACTATAATAAAGTAAAAATCAAAATCAATAAGCAACTATAAACCAGAGACACACTGCAGGGGGAGAGGAGGGAGTAGGATTAAAACAAAGGTGGTGAGAATTGTAAGGGGACTACAACCAAGATGAAAATGCATACATTGTACAAAAATTATAAATGATGTAAAAAAATATATAAGATAAAAAAATGAAAAAAAGATAAAAAAAAATTCCTGATGCACTTCTGCTGCCTAATAGCATTTGCTAATGTCCTTTTTAATATTTACCCTCCATTGCACCCAGCACTGGCTGATCTAGACACAAATTAAGCCATGACTAAATTGTTATTGATTCAGAAAAACAGCCTTCCTAATGATATGATTGTGTGATTATAATTTAATGGATTTTAAGATTGAGGCTGATCTCCAAATACACAAAAATAACCATATTCTATATGACATTATAGAAAACTGAAAGTCTGAGGGAATTTGTTGAGCCAGAACAACAATTATTAAAACTCTTTGCAAAATGATTCAACATCATTTTATCTTTCTAATGTCAAATTGCCAGATAGAAAACTAAAAATTGAGCCAGTTATCTGGACATCTGAGTTCCCCCCCCCTTTTTTTTTTCAGTTTCACAAAAACATTTGAGGTTACACAGAGATGGTCTCTTTGTCTGTGTGGTCTTTTACCTTCCCTAATACTTTTCTTAATCATTTCCCTCCCTTTCTAGTTTCTACTATTTCAAATTGTAAATATCTTAGTGGTACATAAATGAGTTTCTATTTTGCATGTGATTTTGTTTTTTGGATACCCAAATGAATGGGTCAAGATAAGCCTCAATCAAGGTCAAGCAAAGTTGTCTTTCTGATTTTTCCCAGCTCGAAGCCTTGATAGTCTATGAATGAGATAGTTGTTCTAACAGAAAAGAAAAATTCACAGTCAATGACCTGACTTTGGTTTGTCCTTCCTTCTGGGGATAATGTTAAATTAGCTGAATTCAGAGTTTGCTACTCAAGTTTTGTCTGACATTGTGACATAAATTGACCCCCCTCTCTTCTATCACTAATAAACAAAGGTTTTATTGGGGAAACAGTGAATTGCTTCAAAGTTCCTTCTTATTCTATGTGGTTCTTTGGTTTGTGAAGTTCACTTGAAAAAGTAAAATGAAATATTGGTTAGCTTTGTGGTCTTGGGAAAGTAATGGTAACCCCCTAAACCTCAGATTTATAAAGAATGGATCATAACAGGGCCTAATGCAGAGGGTGGATGTAACAAATGAGATAATCCAGCATATTTTAAGGCACAGTTAAGAGATCAATATATGTTAAATCATTTTTATGACAAAGAGGTTGATAATAGTTTCATAAAAAAAGAAAGTGTGTAGGCGAGGGGAAAGTAATAGATGATTTTAAACTTTATTTACTTTATTTCTTTCTATGTGAAGAAGAATAAAGAAGCAGTTATTCCAAAGAAAAGGCTCCTAGATCAGCAGTGGTGTGAGTGCTGCAGAGTACATTTCCCAGTTCATCTATTCACATGCAGATGTTGCAGAAAATAAGTAATGAGCCCCTCGTGTGTGTCATATGCTGTTTTTAATGGAGAAAAGGTGGTAGTGAGTAAGACAATCAAAAGAAAAAAAATTGAACATGATAACTTTAGTAGCTGTAAGAATTCTGAAGAAAATAATATAGAGAAATGTGACCATGAAAGATGGAGTAGCCATAAAAAAAGGTGGTCTGAAACACACCAGATTTGAAGGAACTGAGGCTATCGGTTATAAAAAAAAGAAAGTCAGGGAAGAGGATACTCAGGGAGGGGAGAAACAAGTAAAAGGGAACTTGTGCATCAAGGAGCTTGCGATGTTGATGTAAGAGAAAGCTGGCAAGATGGCCAGAGCTGTAAGCAGGGCAAAGAGAGCTGAAACCCACAGACCAGGTACAGCTTCAAAGCTGTGGTGGAGACCTTGGCTTTCCTCTATGTATAATGTGTAGCAGTAAACTCCAGAAAGTTCAAAACAGGCCAGGGACATAGTATGCTTTATTTTTTTCAAATATCATTTTGGTTGCTTTGTGAAGAATACAGGACGGCTACACAGTTTATTGGGAAGAAGGAGCAGGGAAGAGGGAAAATCGAACGAGAAGAGGGTTGGATTAGGAGGCAGCAGAGGTAATGGAGGGAAGGAATTGATTTTGAGAAATTATTTTAGAGGTAGAGTTGATAGTATTGCTAATGGACTGGACAAGTAAGTGTGGTGCAATATGAGAACTGTGAGTGCCATCCCTGTATGAATGGTTGACACCTTATGTATGAATGGTGGCTTAACCACCATTGATAAAATAGGCACAAAAGAATGTGCTAGTAACATGTGTTGGGATGCTATATCAGGACAAATGTTCAGGCAACTCCTCTACAGGAGTATCAGAGCTGTTTGAAGTAGGCTGACCTTGAGTTACGTGTTATGTATTCATGAGGTGGCATCACGTAGGTCATCAGATATCTGGGATATTGGGAATAAGATCATTAGAGGAAGATAATTAGAGGTAGAGGTGATATTTAAAGTCATGGGCCTGGATGATCAAGAGAAAAGGTAGAAATTGAACATAGGAGACCCAGGGCCAAATTCTGGGAATTCTCCAGTATTTGCAAGTGAACAGGTGAATAATCAACAAAGGAGATCAGATCAGGCAGATTAAAGGTAAAAGCTAGATAGAGTCTGTGGCATTACTTAATAGATGAATTAAATCCTCTCCTCTATTTTCCTCCTTCTATTCCTTCATAACATTGAGGAACTCTGATAATGACTAATTTGTATGATGGGAGCTTAGTTCAACAGAAACACTGGCCCTCGCTGATGTAGGATGGTACCCTCTTAATCAGAATTCCCCCAGCCCAAATCATCTAGATGAGCAATTGTTTTGCTGATGCAGGAAGGATAAGGCTCTGCATTGTGGGAGCTCTGACATCAATTGTAATCTTCCCTCTTTTAAGCCAGCAGGCATCTGAATCAGTGATGCTCTCCAAGGCTGGCAGAGAAGTATCTCATATGCCAACAATATCTAATTACTCCAACCAAGCAACATAATGGCTCTTTTTCTAGAAGAACACAAAAAACAAGAGAAGTTTCTAGGGACAATGCATCTCTGTAGAATCTAACCAACTGCATACATCCTGAAACAGTGGGCACAGATGTTATAAGAATAAAAAAAAAAGAAAGATAATTTGGAGGCAGGGGTTGTGGGGCAGAGAGAAGAAAAGAAAGGTAAATTCTGAGGTCATATCATAACAACATATGAAAATCTTAGGCTACAAGAATAAAAACATTTCGTAACTCAAATTAAAAACTCAATCAATTGATTTAAGAGCTGCTGTACTAGAGTCATTGAGATGATTATTGAGCAGGTTTTCAGGTCAGTAAAATACTGGGTTGTTAGAAAAGTCATGATGTATTTTTTATTTGAAAAAAACAGAAAAAAATGCATCATGACTTTTCCTACAACCCAATATATCCAGACTGAAAGAAGTATAAAGTATGAGAATAAGAAAAGTGACTTGTTGAGGGGCCTCCCTGGTGGTGCAGGCAGTTGAGTGCAGCGCTGTGAAGCTGCCCACAGCCTCTACAGTGCCGGTTCAATCCCGACCAACCTTGGAGCAACCCACATGGCAAGCAGAACTCTCCTGTCTTGCCCGCTGCTCCCCTCAGCAGTGTATTTCATCAGTCTGCCTGTTCTGTTCCCCACTCTGTCTCTGATGAAACCTTCATCCTTCCACGCATCTGGCCTGCACCCTGGTTCTTGCATAAATAAAATAAATCTTAAAAAAAAAAAAGTGCCTTGTTGAAAGGGGCATAGTGAGTATGTTTAAAGTTCACAATTGAAATCCTAAGTAAGTAAAAGAGAGAGATACTGGGAAAAATCAGTATTTGAGAAGACACTAACTGAAATTTTTCTAAACCTGATGTAAGACGTTGGATAATAGATTTGAGAAATGTTATTAACTCCAATCAAGGTAAAGAAAATCATAGGTATTACTGCTCAAAGACAAAATGTAAAAACAATCAAAAATATACACTGTTAAAGGAAAAACCTATTATACAGTTGAGTTACTTGTAGAAAAAGACAAAATAAAGATTATTTTCATATAAAAATGGATTTATTATAAGCAGGCATGTATTAAAATGCAGAAAATCATGAACAATGAAATGTGTTGAATATTGGTGCAAAAGCTAAAAATTATTAAATCATGTATACAATAAATATAGTAAAAAATAAAGATAATAAATAAAAAATAATGAAAGGTAGAAGAAAGTGATGAAGAGAATAAGGGAATTAAAGTTATTGATTTTAGCTTTTAGATCTTAGCTTTTTGGGAAATAGCAAAGTTGCTTCCCAAATTAACTGTATTATTATACTACACACTTAGAAAATAATATATATTATCATAATATATACACTATCAGTAAACTCATAATTACTAGATGTTAACTTTAATATATAGTGGAGTACTATTTTAAAAGGGTAAAAATATAAGTAGCAAGTTAATAGAAAACAAAAATTTAATGTTAACAAATGATTAATCCAAAAGAAGATAAAAATGGAATGAGAAATATAAAGTGGGACAAGTAGAACACAAATAATATGGTCAGTTAGTTTCATTACTGGTAAATGGACTAGAAACTCCAAAAGCAAAGATTCCAAGCCTAGATTTAAAAAATCTGTAGTGTGAATATGTGTGATAAAAATCTCTCAATTGGGTATTCGGTGAAAATTACCACCAAGCTATGCTTTCTGTATACATGTTACTCTTCAATAGAAGGGGACAGTGTAAGTAATGAAGGCCTAAAATGTTCTTGGCCCTGGATTCCTAGAATTAAAGGGGAGTAGCTCACTGAAACTTTCAGGGAAGAGCCCAACATCTTGGAAAGGAACCAAGATCTTGAGCCCAACGAGCAAGCCAACTGAGGACCTTCAGGAAAGAACATAGGTATACGATCCTCTGACCTCACTAACTACCCAGCCACATCTCTCCTGTCAGACCCTGGCTAAATCCAGCCAGTAGTCAGAAGCATGGGGAATTGAAAATAAAGTCAACTTCAAAGATCACATGTGCGTAAAAAAGAAACACCAAAGCTACGAAGTCTATTCCAGCTAACTTTCCTCTTGTTGAGACTGAAGAGACTACTTCTGACTGCTCCCCACCCACTGCTCCCCACCCACTGACTTCTGCTCACCTCTCATTGCCCCAGACAGATGTTTGAGCTCCCACAGTTAAGAGGGAAGCTGAGAAAATACATTTTTAAATCAATTTTATTGAGACATAATTTACATACAATAAAATGAACTTATTTGCTGAGTTTAATTCAAGTTTTAACAAATGTGTACTGTTACTCAACACCAGTCAAGATACAGAAAATTTCCATCACCCCAAAAGATCACTTTGTCCCACTTGTAATGAATTGCCCCACTTCTTTTTTTTAAGATTTATTTATTTATGCATACAAGAGCTGGGCCACAGGCCAGAGATGTGGGGGGTGAGAGGATTCACCAGAGACAGAGTGGGGAGCAGAACAGGCAGACAGACCGAAAGCACTGCTGAGGGGAGCAGCGGGCAAGACAGGAGAGGTCTGCTGAGCCATGTGGGTTTCTCCCTGGCTGGCCGGTAATCGAGCTCGTGCTGCAGAGGCTGCAGATTTCTTCATAGTGCGGTGCTTAACCCCTTGTGCCACCAGGGAGGCCCGAATTGCCCCACTTCTTACCCCAGGGATCCACACTGATTTTTTTCTAAATTGAAGTGAAGTTCACTTTTAAAAGTAAATAATTCAGGGGTATTTAGTATACTCAAAATGACGGAACATCACACTGAATTTCTATTGCTAAAGGTTAGTTTGTACTTGTATGTATCCTTTTTTTATTTTATTTTTTGCTCAGCAAAATCTCTTGTGACTCATCCATGTGGTTGCATGTTTCAGTGGTTCCTTCATTTTTTACTGCACAGTACTCCATTGTGTGACTGTACCAAAATTTATTGACCTGATAACAGATATTTGTGTTATTTCCAGTTTCTGACAATTATGAGTAAAGCTACTATGAACAGTCTTTTACAAAGATTTTTATGGATACATGGTTTGGTTTCTCCTAAATAAATCTAACAGAACTACTGGGTCATGTGGCAAGTATATGGCAAGATTTCTTTTCCAAAGTGGCTATATGATTTTACACTTCCTTCAGTAGCGCACCATAGTTCCAGTTGCAAAGCATTCTGGTCAGCGTTTGGATTGGCCATTCTTTTTCATGTTAGGCATTCTGGTGGGTGTGTAGTAGCATCTTGTGGTGGGTTTAATTTCCATTTCCCTAATGGCTGAAGATGAGTATTTATTCATGTGCTTATTAGTCATGTGTCCAATTTTAAAGAGTGTTTATTCAGATACCTTGTTTAACAGTTGTATTATCTCAAGTTAAAAATCTCCCATTTGGGGGTAGTTTGCATAGTGGTTCACCTTCTATCCTCCTGATACTGTTGGTTCACCCTTATAATTAATTTTTTCAGGCCTATGTAGTTTCATATTATTCAGGTAGATCTTAGTTTCCAACCAAAGATTCAAGAGGTCTTTTATTATAGACTTTTTTTTTTAAAGATTTATTTATACAAGAACCTGTGTACAGACCAGATGCACGGGCAGGTGAGAGGATTCACCAGAGACAGAGCAGGGAACAGAACAGGCAGACTGATGAAATACACTGCTGAGGGGAGCAGCAGGTGAGACAGGAGAGGTCTGCTGTGCCATGTGGGACCCTCACTGGCTAGCCGGATCGAACCCACACTGCAGAGGCTGCGGATGGCTTCACAATGCAGTGCTCAACCACCTGCGTCACCAGGGTAGGCCCGATATTATAGACTTCTTGAATTCTTTCTCTGTTCTCTGCTGTCTAGTACTCACTCCGCAAATGAAACCTGACTTTTGTTTCCTGAAATCCTGTCTTTTCAGCTCAGCAAGTCTGTCACCTTTGGCTTGACTCCCCCTTCTGTACCTCAGGGAGCATCAAATGCCTCCAGATTGAAAAGACTTTGCTTGTTTCCACCCCGTTAGGAATTACAATTCTGTGTTTCTTACTGTTTGATGTCTGAAAATAGTTTTTTGCTACATTTTGTCAAAATGTCTAGGTGTTTACAGTAAAGGACTAGTCCAGTACTGGTACTCCATCATGGTAGACACACAAATCAGAAATACACTTTTTCAGTTCTAGTATATATGCCCAATCCTATATGGCATAAGAGAGCACATATTTCACAGTGACTATTAAGAATTAATGACGAGCCTCCCTGGTGGCACAGGAAGTTGAGCGCCGCACTCTGAGGCTGCCCGCAGCCTCTGCAGCGCCGGTTCAATCCCGGCCGGCCGGCAAGGGTCTCACATGGCACGGCAGACCTCTCTCCTGTCTCACCCGCTGCTCCCCTCAGCAGTGTATTTTAGTCAGTCTGCCTGCTCTGCTCCCCACTCTGTCTCTGGTGAATCCTCTCACCCTCCCATGCATCTGGCCTGACCCCAGCTCTTGCATATATAAATAAAATAAATCTTTAAAAAAATTAATGACAATATATTATGTGAACTATTGCAATACTGTGGAAACTTTTGTTACATAGTTTTTCTCCTAAAACACTTTCCTAAGCTCTTAGATTTCATGGCATTTTGCCTGGTTTCATTTGAATACTTGTTTTTTCACTTATGTACCCAATGGCTGAAATTCAAGGATATAATTAATTATCAACTAGGCATCTGTCTGGTGTGGCTATTCCTTCAGTACTATGCTTATTACTCTTTAGAAGCTAAATAAATATTTTAATAATGGGTTCTGAGAAGCAGAGTTCTGGGATCTTTATAGGATCTTTTAATCCCTATGCAAACCTCATAAGCAGAAAAATACTACTAGGAAAATTTGCAAGTACTATTGTCTTATTTTTAGACTTCCTTCTATCTTTCCACCTTCCCAGCTTCCATTGTTTGTCAAAGTTAATTGTAATTACTTTTTTTCCAACTTCTTAAGTGCAACTCCCAATTTTTCATATTATGACCTGGTGTATCACTATATTTTCAATCATTTATTCACTCAAGTATGTATATATCTTGTGTGATTTTCTAGGTTGCTCAATAGATTCTAGGAGTGGCATAGACATGCTCCTTCCTCCTAATGGAAATCAAAATCCAATGGGAGAAGAATCATTTATCAAATAACTACATAAATAAATGCATAATGTAAAAACATGTGTTTTGAAGAAAAGACACAAGATACTTTACTGGTTATGTCAGTTTGGTTCTCCAAGAACCAAATGCCAAGATAGAATTAAAAGTGTTAAGATATTTATTAGGGGAAATGCTTAGGGAAGAAAAACAGGTGTGAGAAAGCAGGAGATGGGAGTGTCGCAATCGGAGATATAAATCTGACACCTTTATAAGGAGAGAGTAAATGAAGAAGCTTTGCTAGACAGAGCATCAGGCTGTTTGCAGCCCTGAGAAAGTCCTGGCCAGTCCTTCGGAAGCTCCAGAGCAAAGAGTACCTTCTAGAGGGACCCTCTGTGGGGCAGGAATGGACAGACCTGCTCCATGCTTTGCTTAGCTATTTGTTGGGAGACCCCAGAGAGAGTCAGCCTCAGGGCTAATGCTGAGGGTTCCGCTAACTAGACCCCTCCCAGCACATCTTCCTTGGAGAATCTGAGCAGAGCATTCCTGTAAGTGCCAGACAAGACACCAGGACCCAGCCTAGGAATTATAAATGGCTTCTCTAGGCCATATTTAAACAATGTTTAAGTGAATACTTAAGTTCGGGTTACGTAATGAGAATATAACTTAGACGAGTTAGAACTAGGACCACTTAGCTGGATGTTGGCAGTAAATCCTAGCCTATGCTTTTAGCAAATTTCCTTTCAAACTAAGGGATAGATTTTATAAAGCAAAGCAAAACTATTAGGCTGGCCTTAAATCTCACTTCACCATCTTCTATCCTTTTAGTTATTTAGAAGCTAAAATTCTTCTTTCTCTCCCCAAGCGGTGATAGATACTTTTACACATATGCCTCATTCCAAAATATTTTCCTGAGTACCTAACATATTGCAAGCGTTATCTTACCAACCTTTTAATTTGGGTTTGTAGACCAGAACAAAATAATAATTTCTTTGAATCTTTTCTGTGTCACTTGCTTTTCTTGTCCTCAGCGGGTCACATTTGTATCTTTAAACAGCTACTATTGTGAGTAGCTTTGATTGTTGAACAGCAGTTATTCAAATATTTATAGTCAATCTGTTCCACAACAATATTGAAAGCAGCAGTGCACAGTTTAAGAAATACATAAAAATCAATGGGGCAAATTTATGTGTCAGAAGATCTACATTTCTAACGATGCCAGATTTTCCATTTATAATTCTTGCAAATGAAACGCTTTGGTTAGTCATAAATACTGACCTCTCTGAATCTTTTCCTGTGAATTATGGCCCTGCAGTAATAAACAGAAAGCAGTACTTGATTTGTAGGCTGAACTCGACAAAGAGAGAATTCTAAGCTAATGCCTCTGATCACTCTAATTCATTTTAACTGGCCAACAGGGAAATGGCAAGGACTCTTTTATAACACCATTACCTTCTGTTCTAGGCATGCCTACTATCCATCTTGACGCATTTTCTCCATCATACCTGTACTTATTATTGTATCTGGCCCAAACACTAAATATTTGTTTGTAAATCTGAGCATCTGAAGCCAGCTTGAAATAATGCCTAACTGAACCCACACCTTGGCTTTCCTGAAAGGATTCCATGCAAAATGGAACATTCTACAGCAACAATGTTCATCCTCCAAGACCCAAATGGCTTAGTTAACTAAGGTATTTCTTTTTATCGCTTCAATATTTACTATAGTTTCTAGAATTTACGTGGGTAGGACTTCCTATTTAGAAAGGACCTTAGAAATAATGTAACCCAAGGTTGAAACATATCATTTCTTTGATTTTCAAAGCTCAGTAGGAAAATATATTATTGTTACCAGTCAGGATGAGAGGAGCCCCAGGGGCCCCAAACCTGCCTGCTCTAAATAGTTTCTGCCATCTACCGCATCAAAACAAAACATACTCTAGTGCTTAAGATCTTTAATTAATTAGTGTGCAGTAAAGACAAAATAAAGGAAAAAAATAGTTTCCAAATCAAGCACCTGAAGTTCCCCATCCCCTCATGGGTAAATGCTCAGCCAAACAGGGTTGGCCCAAAGCAGGACCTCTGAGGCTGAAAGCCTGCCACAAGTCTCAGGTGCCTTCTGGTGGGAACCCATAGGAAAGGGGCAGAAGGGGCCAGGCAAGTCTGGAAGGAAAAGAGCAAAATCAAGACAAATGCTGCCATCGTCAGCCTCCCCATGGGTCTCCTTCCCTGTCCCCCAAGTCCCTGGCATCAGTCCAAGGCCAAGAAGCAAATACAGCTTCACGTGTCTCTCGGCTCCATGTACCTCCTCCAGGTCTCCTTCTGGCTCTCCATCCTGCTTCCCTCCTTCTCCCTCTCTTCTTCAGCTTCTTTTCCTCCATGCTCAGCTACACCCTCCTTTGGGTGGCACAGGGAACCTGGAAACTCCCCTTTCCCTGGCGCCACCCTGTTACACTTTTTCCAATAAACAATGCCTTTTAAAGGGGCTGAGGACAGGAGCTCCAGGTTTGTCTCTTGTGAATTGAGCCCAACTCTCCTGCCATGAGGCCATCAACCTCAGATCCTTCCAAGACAGGAAAGCACTGCCTTTCCCAGGCGTTCATGTCAGACGGATGGTGGAGAGTCCATCCACATAACTTGCTGTAGTCTGTTGCTCATGCAGCGTCTGCACACTGATTTGATTTCTGCTTTTGGAGGGACACAAAATAAATATTCTTTTTCTTTGTGTACTAGTAATTTTTATATTTGAGCACCATTTTTCTCATCTCCCTTTTTTCTCGTTAGCCTCCAGTCTTTTAGCAGCTTTGACATTCCTATTTCTGTTGCTTAATGCTTTCCAGCAACTATATCTGTGGAATGTGAGTGTGTCTGTGTGTTTCAGTGTATATTTCATTTGGGCCTGGGAGGCTTCCTTAAGTGTAAAGCAACATGGTCTTGTCTTTACTATGTTCTTAACATATCTTGGACAAATTTTAACTCCTCTTGAAGACATTGGCTCTGCCTTTCCAATGTGAAGATCACTCTCCTTGACAAGATGAACAACAGAAATCTAGATACTTCT
This sequence comes from Talpa europaea, assembly GCF_964194135.1. Lineage (NCBI taxonomy): Eukaryota > Metazoa > Chordata > Mammalia > Eulipotyphla > Talpidae > Talpa > Talpa europaea. Next base: position 39,630,761 of record NC_140080.1, on the reverse strand, counting down.
ATCTCACAATCATCAGTTAATATTATGTCTTCTCTGCCAAGCAGAGTGCTGAACCCTTTCTTGTTATTCTTTTTGCTTCAGATCAGATTTAAAATGTCTTTGCCAAATCTAAGAAACACTTTTTAGTCCATATCTTATTTTACTTTACAGCTATATTTGACACTGTGGATCAATCCTTTCTTACTGAAATTCCCCACACCCTTAGCAGCAACAAATTTATTTTAGTTTGAGTCTCCTCCTCTCTTTCTGTATGTTCCAAATATGCTTCCTCTTTGGCTTCTCTCCCTCTGCTTTACATGCTGTTTTCACCAGGATTCTGACCTCCACGTAACTCTATCCTTGAGTAGTGTGCACGCTCTCCCTCTCTTGGTTTAATCACCCATGAATCTCCATCCCTTTCCTAGTGTGAAAACTCTGAGCACTGGTTTTCCAGGGTGGTTAAAACCAAACTCATATTTTCCTCCCCCACACCCAGTCTCCCCACTGCTCCTCATCATCAATGTCCTCTCTCAAGTATTTGTATCACCCTCTGTGTGAAGTCATTCACATAGAAATGCAGGTTCCTCTTCTTTCCCATCTGGCCCATGTAGCAGTCACCAAATCCTGTTGATTTTTTTGCCCGTTGTTCTTGATTCCATCCCTTACTTCATTGCCCGATTTCTCTGACAAGGTGTTCCACTTTTATAGCTAGGAATTCTTCAATAGTCTTCTGATCTGGTGTGTTTTGGGTGCTGATTTTTCCCCCTTCATTCTTCTGTTCCTCTAGTCTAGTCTCTACCTGTCTATGGGGCATCTGACCAGGTTCCTACTTGCTTAATATACTTCAGGTCTTTCCTTTACCTGAAAAATAAAGCTCCATCGCATGGCCCTTAGCATATCCTGTGATTCAGCCCACATCTCATTCTTGAACTTTATATTTTCCTATTCCTTGCCCTGTAATGGGAGCTTTATTCATGCCAAAATGCTTGCAGAATCCAACATGCTACTTCAGGTGTTCCTACCTTGTTTTCTTGGTTAGGATGCCTTGGATAGAACACCTCTGCTACTTATCTTCTTTTGACTAATTTTCACTCATCTCCAATAGTTTGTTGAGATAACATCTCCTCTGGGAAATATTTCCCAATGAAAACGTAATGACTGTGTGTGCCCCCCACCTGCTCCCACATTCCAGGAACAGCCTAGTCTTGCTTCTGTCCTACCACTTACTGGGTGGGGTATTCCACCGAGTACCTGTATATGTGATCACATCATGTTTAATGCTCTTTTACTTTCTCCCTTGATCTTTCATGTCCTTGAGCTTATTTTAGAAAGGTTTAAGTTCATATTTTCTTAACTAATGAATTCTTATTGTATACTAGGATCTGTAATAAAAAAATCCAAAGTGAGTAAGCTTAAATTCTATGCTACCAATATCTGAGAATTAAAGAAAAGACATATAGAACTGAATTTACTGGCTAAAAGGCATTGCCCATTCCCCACAGTCATCATCTTTTTAGCAAGTACATTTCATACAGAGAACAAAGTCATGATCTTGGTCCTCTGTGCAGAGGTGAAATAGACACTTATTTTGTTTTCAAGAAGATTATAATTTAGCAGGAAAACAGTATAACTGTATTTCAAGGGAAAAAATGATGCTGCTGTTGATGATATTTATGATAGCTAACATTTGAGAAAATCATGCTGATGTCTATGATCTCATTTAATTTCATAATAATTCTATGTGTCACTTACTGCTATCTTCATGTTGTGATGAGAGAAGCAAGGCCTAGAGAGTTAAGGAACATGCTCAAGGATCTAGCTTCCAGATGCTCACCCCTAAGCTGTGCTTTTTCTGATGCAGTGATAGGACATTGAGAGAACAGCCTGTAAGACTCAGAGAAAAGCAGGACAGATGGCTTCCTGTTGGAGGAATCAGAGTAGGTTCCTTGGAAGAGAAGGCATTTGATCTGGACACTGAAATAGAAAAATTAGGGACTTTCAAAGAACAAGGAAAGGACATTCCAGGCAGAGAAAGGAGTCTAAATATAGACACAGAGGTGGGAAATGTATAGCATGCACAATGCAATGCAGGGGTGATCAGTTTGAATGCAGCAAAAAAAAAGGGTAGTAAGAAGGCAAATTGAAATGTCAGTAGGTCACAATTCAGGCCAAGCCATGAACTTCCTCTAGAACTGTAGAAAACCAATTAAAAAAATGTAGACTAGGGCAATGATATAGGAATATTAATGCCACCAAATCCTGTAAAATGATTGAAGGAAGGAGGGTCTGAAAATGGCTTATTTGCTCATTTAACAAATTTTACTAAAGCCCTGTCCATGCATCAGACTATTGTAGGTACTGGGGCAGCAGGAGTGAACAAAACAAAAACCCCTGCTTTCATGGAGTTCTTCTAGTTGGAGGAAACAGACATTGAATAAGTATATATATAGGATCATATATTTTACGTGTGTTCAGACATCATACATACGTATTCAGGTATTTATATATATATATATATATATATAATGAGTATGCATTAGGAGGGTGGTAAATGTTATGGACAAAAGCTAAGCGAGGGAAGAAGAAAGTTCCTCAGTAGGAATGGAAAGGCATTTCCAACTTAAATAGGGAGTAGCAGCTAAAAGCCTTGCTGAGAAGGTAGCAGATGAACAGAGACATGTCCCATGTGGACATTTGGGGGAAGAGTATTTTTTAGATTTATTTATGCATACAAGAACTGAGGGAGAATACAAGAGGTGAGGGAGGTGAGAGGATTCACCAGAGGAGGGGGGGTGGGGGGGGAACAGAACAGGTGGATCCACTGAAACATACTGCTGAGGGGAGCAGCAGTTGAGACAGGAGAGGCCTGTTGCACAGATGGCTCAATTCCCTGGCTGGGGATCAAACTCGAGCTGCAGTGGCTGCAGATTGCTTCATAGTGCTGATGCTTAACCCCTTGCGCCACCAGGGAGGCCCCAGGGGGAAGAGTATTTGAATCACCAGGAAGAGTTAAAGCCATGAGCTTGCCTGTCATATGCAATGCAATAAAGCGGCCATGTGACTAAAATGCCCTGTAGAAGGGGCAGTTGTGGGCAGTGTCAGGAGGCTAGAGACAAGCAGCATTGCATTTGGCTTTTTCTCTGAGTGACAAGGGAAGCCACTGCGGGTGTTGAAGAGCAGGGTGACATGGTGTCAGTTATGTTTCTAAAGGAGATTCTGGCTTCTGCGTGGAGAATATCTGGATGGGGCAAGGGCAGTAGCAGGGAGCTTTGTGGGGACACTCTTTCAACTGAGGAGGGTGGTGGCGCAGTTCATGGAGCCTGGCCTTGGCAGGTAGTCATCAGCTGCGCTGCCCAACTGATGTGGATGGGCGATGAGAGAGGAGGGGGGTCTAGGATGCTTCCAAGTAGTCAGTGTACGTGATGATGATTTGTTTTTATGTATTGCTGGGTTTGTGTTGATAAAAGTACAATTTTTATACACTGCCTTTGAAGCCCTTTTAGATTAAGTCACAAAATTGGACTGACAAATGAATGTCTCTGCAATGTGTATGTGTATGACTAAGTATATTTCACATTGCTTTTGATTAAGATATAACTTTGCAAAGTGCTTTCTCACCTCATTTTATACTCACATTTCTGGATTATGATGGCTCTGTGGGCTATAAAAGAGGTATTAAATTATCTCCAGGTCCAATATCCTGAACTAAAAAGTATACAGCTTCAGAAAGATAAGGAATAATTGCTTGGACAAAAATGTCATACTGGAGTAGTTGTTAAATGGGTAGCTGTGTCCATAGATGTAAATACCCAAACATAACATTAAAAAATGTTTGTACAATATTACGAGTAGTTGGAAACACGCAGGGCAATATTTTTAGGTTTTCAGGTAATCTAAAATATTTGGTATATCTTGCATGTCCTATAATATTTCTTGAGTTTTCCCGCCATCCAGCTAGATAGATGAGAACAGTGTAGGTGCCTCTACCATCAATGTTAATTTCTCCTTTCCCCTTGTCATCCTTCCTCTTTTTCCCCTAAAAAACCCCCACATATAAAAGTGTCCCATTTCTACATTAAGTATTAGAAATTCAAAAGAAGATCCACTACCTGTCTTCAAGGAAATATTAATTATCTCAGGATCCATACCCTACCTTTTATAAAGAGATTTGAAATAAAACGAGTACATTTGCACAAAAGGAAAATTAATGGAAGTAAGATTAAAAAATAAATGAGGTGAGGAGAATAATAGGAATGGGAACAATATGAAAAATGCACAGCAAAACGTTCTATATAGTGTTTACTAGGTGATTTCTCCAAGTCAGGGCATGACAGAAACAGGACCAGTAACTGCTATTAATAAGATTAAAGCTCACCAGTTGCTTCAAAAAAGTACATCTTTTCCAGGGCCTCAATTGTGGGGACAGTTTCTCCAGGGGGGTAATAAAGACACACTGCAGACTCTCTTTAAGAGCTTTCTGACAGTAATATTTCTATGGACTTTACAGGGATCCTTTCATATTGTTGATCCAGGGGTGCCTGCCTTTGTGGATCTGATTTTTGAATATCATTTGCCATGCTTCTGATTAGAATTAAGCAGCACACATGCAAAAAATCAAGTTCAGTTCTCCGAGTAGGACCTGTTATTTTGGTTATTTATTAAAGTTCAACAATCAACCAAGGTTGCTTTGACTACCAGCCAAACACAAATTCAACTTGAGTGCCTCCTGTGGAGAAGAAACACCCCATGGAGAGTGGCCTGCCAGAAACGAACCCCTCAGATGAGTGAGGTGCACTCGCTTTACCTGGTTCTCTAAACAAACTGGAGCCCTGCCAGAAAATATGTCTATTGGGAGCATTAATTTATTACAGAACTTGCCAAATTTTCACTATATTCACAGACGCCTTGACTTCCCTTCAGAAGCCAATGAATGTCATTCTCCCTTTTATACGAGTATTTATGTCCCATCACATAAATGGGAGGATTCTTGGACTCTCGGAGAGGTACTGGCCATTTAGCTCATTGTTGTTCAATAAATAATGAATATTGACCCAAAAGGCTGGCCTTGCTTTTCTAAAAGCTTTCATTTAAGGTGCTGCATTTTATTATACAAACCTGACCCACTGTCTCTTTGGAAATAGGAAATTCAAATCCACAGGGCCAAATTGGAAGATGATAAATAACAGAAATTGTATGACTTGATAAATAATATGAAGTCCTAGAAACAGAAGTTTTCTTTTCAGTCTCAAAGAAGTCAAGTCTCAAAAACATAAGTTTTCTTTCAAGTCTTATCGGAAGGGGACATTGGAGTGTTAACCAGCCAGACATTGGAGTGTTAACCCTATCAGTCCGCACTCTGTGCTTTGTGTTTTATCTCAATCAGTTATTCCAAACCTATGTGACCAGTAGTATTATCTTGACTTGTGGATAAGGAAAACCAGAGACCCAGAGAGGTTAGGCAACTTCCTGAGTGTCACACAGTTTATAAATGTCACAGCACATTTATACAGATATCAGCAGGGCAGCTTGACTGCAGGGCAAGTTCTCTTTACCACCATCCTTTGCTGCTACCCATTTGGTGAAATGTGAGAACCTTGGAGTGTTAGAGGGCAGGGTAAGAGGCACCCCAGGACCCCCAAACCTGCCCACTCTAAATAGGTTCTGCCATCTGCCACATCAAGGCAAAGCATCCTCAAGTGCATAAGACCTTTAATGGAAAGGAACAATTAGTGTGCAATAAAGAGAAGGAAAAGTATAAAGTTTCCAAATCAGGCACCCCAAGTTCCCCCATCCCCTCGGGCGAATGCCCAGCCAAACAGAGTTGGCCTCAAGCAGGGCCACTGAGTCCCGAAAGCCTGCTACACATCTAAGGCACCTTCTGGTGGGGACCCATAGGAAAGGGACAGAAGGTGCAACATCAAAATCAAGATAAAAGCTGCCATTGTTAACTTCCCACAAGTCTCACCCAGATCTGTTTCAACCAGTCCAAGACCAAGAAGCAAGCACAGTTTCTACACGTGTCTCTCTGCTCCATGTGCCTCCTCCAGGTCTCCTTCTTGTTCTCCATCCTGCTTCCTTCCTTCCCCAGTCTCCTCCCTAGCTTCTCCTCCTCCCTGCTCAGCTCCAGCCTCCCTTGGATGGGACAGGGAACCTGGGGCCTCCCCTTGGTGACCACCCTGTTACAGAAGAACCCTTCGAATTCATTTATTTAGTTCAGTGGTTCTCTGCCAGAGGCCCTTGAACAACTGGAATTAGAATCAAGCAAATGAAGGACAAAATGTAAAGCCCTCCTCCCCCAAAAAATTCCTCAGCAATCAAATAATATTTTAATGCAAGAACTTTTAAAACTCAGAATAATGCAAAAATTTATGATAAACAAAATGTTGCAATTTAAATGAATATAAGACCCTTTAACACAGAATGTGTCCCTCCTGGGCTCCCTCTCTCTGTAATTGGCACCTTCTTCCCAGCATCATCATCCCTTGGGAATTTTTTTGTAATTCAGATTTTCTGGCCCCACCCCAGACCTTCTCAATCAGATGCTCTGTGGGTGAGGCCTGTCTTTAAAACAGACCCCTGGGTGATGCTGATGTGAATTCAAGTTGGAGAACTCATCTGGTCTGATGCATTCACTGGACAGTCGAGAAATCGCTTGTGAGTAGCAGGGCTTATGACTTCTCTGTGGGTCTGGGGTCCTTTTTATTCTGCACTGTGCCCCATTCCCTGGACCAGATGTAGTTGGAATCTTCCTAACGTGTCCTCTGCTGGCTTTTCCAGGATTTTCTGGGAATCTGTTTCTGAGAGGTGCATCAGTTTGCTACTGAAGGCCATGGCATTCTCTGTTTATGGTGAAATATAATCAAATAGAGAAGAAACCACTTCAGAACCCATGGGGGTTCTTGGAGTAGTGGTTTTGAACCTCAGTGGCATATTAGGATCACCCCAGGAGCTTGGAAAAAGTCCTGATGTGCAAAGTCACCCCATCGAGGTAAACAGGTCTCAGGATAGCACCTGAGCACTGGTTTATCTCTATTTATTGCCAGCTTCTTGGTGATGACAATGTACACGCAAGGTGGAGAACCACGGGGGTGGCAAGGGTGGGAAGAGCCAAACCTGGTCTTATATAATAACCATTCTTACACTCCATGACACACGAGCTAGAACTCACCTTCATTTTGCTGTCCTCGTCCACCTTATCCATATCCCCTCTGATGAGAGCACACACAGGTCCCTTATAAACCCACACAACCAGGCGCCAGGGAACCTGAAATGAGCTAAACTAGAGATAAGCTGGCAGCAGTAAATCCCAGCACACCTCCTGCCAGCAGGAGAGACCCCCACAGCTTGTGTGCACCAAAAAGTCCAGCAGTAACCTGACCCTATAAAGCCCGCTCTCCCCATTTCAAGTTGTGATTCTCACTCTGCAGTCGCGGAGAATCTGCCCACACAGACATTCGTCAAATAAAGCCTGATATAATCTGATAATCTTCACCTTCTTTCTTTTCTAACACCCTCCACTTCTGAATCCTGCCTGCATTGATGCACAAAAAGCTCTTAAATTCTCCAGTCTTCAACCAATGTCCATCGTTGAAGGTTCACCCACCATTGCCTCTGACCTCCCAACTGTACTTCCTGTCTGCCCTTGGACACTTCAGCATGCTACACTCTATGATGGAAGCAGAGAAATTTTGAAACCAAAAAATCTGACTATAAAGCTTGGCCCCACCCCCACTTCAAAAAATTTAAGTGGTTTTCCATTGCTGTCAGAAAAAGACAGACTTCTTAATAAGCCTGCCGAGCTCCTAGGCAGTCCCAGCCGGCCACCTCACTCAACTGTGCTTCAGGCACTCTAGTCTTTTTTGGCCACACTTGTGTTCCATGGCCTTAGCTTACACTGTTCCCTCTGCCAGAAATGCTCGTCCCTGTCTTCTTACCCAGTAAACATTCAGATCTCGGTTGTGGTTTCATATTATCAGGGAAACCTTCCTGACCTCTCTGAGGAGGAAAACGCCTTCTGTCATCATTTTTGTGCTTGTTTTTGCCACTAAAGAACAGGACAAGGCAGAAGGGAGTTGCAATTCATCTGGGACAAAGCACTGTCAGAAGTTTTTAGAATAGCCTCTAATTCTCCTTCATAACATAAAAAACAGTTGCAATAAGACTTTTATTTGTGACCATTTATTTAGCTATCTAATACAATAGAATCTGTGAGGACAGGGGCCACATCTGCTTTTGCTTCCCATCAAATCCATATCAGCTGGCTAGAGCTGCGGGACACAGCAGGTGTTTAATAAACATTTGCTCAAAGATTGAATGAATGGGTGCCTAGAAGCCACACCAGCTGAATAATTCCAAAGAAAAGATCTCAGCATCAGAGATTAATTTTTAATCCAGAGTCTGAATCTTCTGAGTTCCTGTTTCCTTTGAAAGGCCTTTCACTTTCTGAGCTCTAGTTCTTTCAACCCTGTGTCAGCAGGTTTTAAAGCAGACTTTGCTATGTCCCTCAGTGGACACCTCAGTGGGTGAGAAGGGGGACAAGGCTGAAAGGGCAAGAAGGCCAGACTCTGGAAAAAAAATCTATTTCTAGGTAATATTTACCTAAAAAAACAAAAGTCCCCAAACCATCGAACAAAAAGTATCTCAAACCCTTCTGGTTGAATGTTTCTGTAAAACGTAAAACTTGATGTTTTACAAAGGAGACTTGACTGACTCCAAGTCCTGATGTTAGGGGGAAAAGGATGTCCCAAAGCAAATTCCATATAGGCTTTGTGGACTCCACCCCCACCCCAGGTCAAAGCCAAAGACACTGGGAACTCCAAATCCCATCACCACCAAAGGGAAGGTGGCTGGGACCTGAGGGTGGGGTTAAGCAGCCAGGTGGATACAAAAGGCAGACACGTGGGCTTTGGGGGGCCCCCATTTTTGGCTCTCCACCAGCTCCCAGCATCCGGCCAGCTCTGAGAGTGACTTTGGGTTTCCAGGTCGTCTGATCGAGTAGGACGCATTAAAGACTTTATTTCCCTATTTTCTCCCTGAGTTGTACATTTTCCTTATTTCCTTTTCTCTTGTAAATAAACCTTTTATTAACCCTTTTGTGTGTGTCTGTAGTAGAGTATTCATAAGTCCCTTTAAAGCACGCGGGTGAGGACCCACAGCCAGAAACCCGTTTAATATCGGGGTTGCTCTATAACACTGAGGAGATGGGGCAGCTGTCATGCTCGGCTTTCTGGTTTTCTAGAAGGCTGTTATGTACATGTAAATACAGGTGGGCCTTTCTTTCCAGGAAAGAGCCTGGGAGACCAGTGGCCAGCATATTCAGTGGCATCTGCCCAAGCTGAACACTGACAGAGAATGAGCCCCTCCTTTCTGGGCTGGCAATGTCACACAGGCAGGCTCAGAGAAAGGTGTGTACTGAGAGCACATCCTTGGGCAGGAGGTTCAGTTCCTGCTGGCAAAAAGGAATGAACACTGCATTTGCATTGTGCTTAGCTAGTGCCTAGAAGGGGCTCACCCAGGTAACGTGCACCCCCCCGCCCATTATGGTCTGTAGGGGGAAATACCAGCACAACAAACAACAAATTCTCTTTTTTGCTTTAATTAAAATGCTTTTCCCAGGAATATGATAGAATTTCCCTGAGGCCTTTACAATGAGTATGCAATGTGAAGGGGGAATTAAAGCTATTTTCTGCAGTAATGGGTCTTGCCTGGAGCTCCTTAGGTCAGGTGAGGAGGAAAAGGGAGGCAAGATTCTGAGGGAGAGACCTGACTCCCTCATTTCCCTAGAGGACAACCCAATTATCTGTTTTACATTTGGGGTTTCATTGAAATCAAAGGGTACATAGCTTTACCAAAGAGAAAGAGTAGGTCTTGGAACGCACACATTTAGATGATGCAAATAACAACCCAGCACTCATTGCCTTAATTACATGCATTTTTTAAACCAAAGTTTCCTGGGTAATTTCTTTCATTCTTTGTCCATAAAGATGTTGCTAGGTTTCACTAAAGTGTCTATTCACAAAAATTAAATTCCAACTATTTCAAAAATTTTATCACGGTTACTGTGTCTGCCTTCAGCTCAAAATAATGAATATATTCATATATTATTTAGGAGGAGTAATGTGCTTTTCCGGTTTTTCTCGCCATCTTTTTAATTCTTTGGTTCTCAAACAGCATGCATGAGAATCGCCTGCGGAGCTTGTCAAATCAAGGATTGTTGGGCCCACCCCCAGAGTTTAGGGTTCAATAGGTCTGGGGTGGAACCTGAGATTTTGCATTGCTAATAAGTTCCTAGGTGTCAGCTGCTACTGCTGGTCTAAGGTCTACCCATTAAGTATCTCATTTTAATTCAAAAGAGCACTGGAAATGGAGTTGTCAGAATGTGTAAATCTCAGGGGGAAGGCTGCTCCAGGGAAACAGGTGCCTGGTTGGCAGAGTCTTAGTCAAGGTGTTATAGGACAGGGAGAGGGGCAGCCCAAACCCCGCAAACCTGCCTATTCTAAATGGGTTCTGCCATCCGCCGCATCAACACAAAACATAGGAGACTTTAATGGGAAGGAACTTTAATACAATTAGGAAACAATACAGGAAAGGCAAAGAGTCTAGTTTCTAAGTGAAGCACCCAAAGTTACCCGTCCCCTCGTGGGTAAAACTCCATCCATATGGGATCGGCCCAGAGCAAGGCCCCAAAGCCTGCCATGAGTCTAAAGCATCTTCCAGTGGGGACCCACAGAAAAGGGTCACAAACAACCAGACAAGCCCGGAAGGAAAAGAGCAAAATCAACATCAAGATAAAAGCTGCCATTGTCACCTCCCCATGGGTCTCACCCACATCTGTGTCACCCAGTCTACAACCAAAAGACAAGCGCAGTTTCTTCACGTGTCTCTAGGCTCCATGCGCCTCCTCCAGGTCTCCTGGCTCCATCCTGCTTCCTTCCTCAGTCTCTTCTGCAGCTTCTCCTCTTCCTGCTCAGCTCCACCCTCCCTTGGGTGGGGCAGGGAACCTCCCCCTTTCCTGGGGACCACCCTGTTACACAACCAGTCAGATTCTACTGACTTGGATGTCTTTTATTAATTCTTTGTTCCTCAACCCCATAAATACTGCCCAACCCCCATCCTCAGGGAGACAGGTTTGTGAGCTTTGCCTCCAGTCTTCTGCCAGGTATACTTGCATTAAAGTATTTCTCAGAAGCTGCTGGCATGACTGTTGCTTTCTGTGTCATTCGGTAGCGGGTGCACATTTAGCAACAGTGGTAGAATAAGTGTCTTCACCAGGAGCCAGATTAGGAGTGACTGCATGAAAGGAACTGGGAATCCAAAGAGTTCCTCTAAATCCAACTCACCCTTTCCTCTCCAGATCTGCCTCTATGGCTAAAATCCCACCTTTCTTCTGGGCTGCTTTGTGAGGCACTTTGCCTTGTTTAAATACCAACAACCTGAGGAAGGTGAGGAAGTCTTAAAACCTGACAACTGAGTGTATTTGGTCCTGGCAGAAGAAGCAAATTGGAAAAATTCAGAACTTTGGAAGTTCTTTGTTTGATTCTTCTCCTTTTAAAAAGGGGCAGGTAGAACTTCAAAGGGGTTATTTTTCCTAAGGTCATAAAGCTTGTCTACCTAGAAAGTGGGGGGAATTGTTGGTTTGTCTAAAGTAGGGCAGGCCTAGAAGGAGGGAAGTGTCAAGAATCCAGGAAGCTCTAAGAACAAGAGGAATTGTTCTTAGAGGAATTGGGGAGGGGATGATGGGATGAGATGGGATGGGATGGGGATTGACTCCCGACTTCCCTCTATGTTATAACGTTACCATCAACTTTGGCCCAAACTGGAAACCTCAGAGTCAACTTTTCAGTGTCCTCAGTGACAGCGCCCTCCTTTTCATTGCGTCTGCCTCTGGTGAATAAAGACTGCAATTGAGGGTATAACCAGGGATGAGCTCTGCCTTCTGAGAACTCATTCTCTAAGGCTGAGTGTGTAGGTTTGAATTCAGAGATGGCGTGGGCACATCTCAGTTCACTGAAGCATACTGCGATATTCTGCCAAAATGGGGAAAGGAAATAAAGGTTATCTTTGGTATCCTCCTACCTGCCTTCCCACAAATTTAACTCCACATTTCCTGAGTAACTGCAACAGATAGAGATCATTTTCTGGGGACTCTGAAGAAGATACTGTGCGTGTTCATTTCAATGTCAGGCTTGCAGTGAAGTCTTGGTCCTCTTTGTTGCTGGTGCTGTCACCTCCTCATTCATTTTTCTGCTCCAACTGAAATAAAACATCCATTCTACTATCAGGTTCTCCATGACCCAAACATGTTCTCACTTAGGGGTCTTCAGTAACTGCCTGATGCCCACTGATTAACAGTCCCACATTTTCAGTGTGGTACTCAAGTTGTTGCTGAGAGCCACAAGCCACTTGTAAGTCAAACATGAGAGACAAGAGCTGGGGTTAGGAAAGAAAGGTTTATTCAGAAAGCTGGTATTCTGGGGAGGTGGCAGACTCATACCTCAAGAAACCATCTTGAATCTTGGGGATTGAGTTAGGCTTTTTATAAAAATATCTTGAGTTTCAGCTGGTCATTGTGACACCTCAGGCTCCAGTTATCTTCTGCTGTTTTGTTTTGTTTTGTTTTGTTTTTTACATTTTTTGCAAGCTTGTGCTTGGTGCCTATTTGGAGAATGGGTGGTCATGTGGTATCTCCATGGTTCATCTGTCCTCTTTTAGGGGAGTTAATTTATTAATAATTTAAGGGACATAACTGAATATGCTAAAGGCTATGGTCATGGTCAACAGAGGTCTTTTTCCCAGTTCATAGTATTTTGTTTGTGCGCTTTCAAAGTTGCCCCATTCCCTCAACCCAACTTGCTCTTTCACTTTTAGATTCTCACATTCTCTTCCATGAAAACTATGTCACACCACATCACTTAAAAATACCTGAATATACCCTCTACTTGAATATTCTGAACTACTTCCTATGATATCTCTTCCTGCAGCCACGGATTTCCCCATCATTTAAAACCAAGTTCAGGTTCTCCTTTGTGAAGACTTCCTCCATTATACTGGTTAGAATTGATTACTCTCTCTCTCTGTCTCTCTCTTTGATGACCTGGTGGTATTTCCTACTTCTTGTAGGCCTACCTTAACTATCGATATATCCATTATAAGGACACACTTAGGAGCACAGCCAGACAGCCATCCCACTGTCCATGGTCCTGAAAAATAACTGAAGACAAGAGTGATTGTTTATTCTACTGCCAGAATTCAAATGACTCCTGTCCATGTACTTAAGAGTATTGTTACTCAGTATTTTCATTTTTATTTTGATTAAAGAGTTGAAATTTGAACCTTGCCTCAGAAAAAAACTGAAATATGTCATGTATCTTACAATTTATATTGCTGATTTTATGAGCCTAGGACAGTTCTATCCATCCAGCAGTAACAAATTATCCCTGTGCATCTAGAAAGTCCAGAATGGAAAATTTTGTCCTCCTGTGGCCCTTCCCATCCTGTATTATGTTCATGACCCCTGATATAGCCCTTTGTCTGGCCTTACTTCTGTCATTTGGGGTACATTTTCTTTTCTGGAGCTAACAGTCTTGCTCACTGGAATAGGTAGGTACTCCACAGCATTTACCTCCGAGTTCCCAGGAAATGATCCCTGTGTTTAATAGCTACACAGTAAATGTGGAGTTAAATTTTGGGGAGGGCAGGTAGGTGGATACTAAAGACAGCCTTTATTTCCTTTCCCCTTTTTGGCAGAATATCACAACATGCCTCGGTGAACTAAGTGCCCACGCCATCTCTGAATACATACCCACACACTCAGCCTAGAGAATGAGTTCTCCGAAGGTGGAGCTCATCACAGGTTAAACCTCCAATTACAGTCCTATTTCCTTGGGGCCCCAGCCTCAGCAGAGTATGGATTTCCCTGTAGACAAATCATCTGTTCCTTCATTCAACACATAATGATAACTAATACCATGTGTTAGAAACTGGGCCAAATATTGTGGATGCATTATTGAAAAAATGGGTACCCCTCCCACTTAGTCTTAATATAAAAACTGATTATTATTGGAACATATATCTGCAGAGTAAAACCCAGTATGAAAATTCAGAAAAATCTCTCTGAAGAAGATAGACATTAAGCAGAAACCCGAAGAAAGTGTAGACATTAAGCAGAAACCCAAAGAAAGTGTAGGGGACAATTAGAATAGAGTATTCTGTGAAAAAGGAACAGAGATGAAAGAGTAGTGAATTAAATCCCTGAGATAGCACTCCCTCTAGGAAGTCACCCTTGGCCCTTCCAATCTAGAGTTGGGGACCTCACTTCGAAGAGATGTGTCCTCACACCTAATGTATGTCCATCATCACAGCCCTATCACCTGGTATTCTAATTACCTGTTTGCTTGTCATCTTCCCCAAGTCCACAAGAAAGTTATGTCTTGACCCTACTGTATCTCTTACACTTGGCACATTGTTGCATGTATATAGCATATTGAAGTAAAAGCCTTGCACATAACCTTACCACTCGTCATTGCCATGTATGACTGCCTGCCAGTCATCAGTGCCTGGAGTATGATCAGAGCAGGCCCCACAGACAAAGAGTCATGGACTCCGGGAAATTACTCCCAGAAAGGACTGCTGGGGCTAGTGGGTAAATCTGCATCAACTCTCTGCCCCGCAAGTGGAATAATTATGAACATTATGTCCTATAGCAGGATAAAAGCGCCAGTGCCTCCTACTATTACATTGCTTGAAAATGCTTTATTTGTTGATTGCCCTTCCATTCCTTTTCACTTCTCCACTCTCCTACCAATGTTTCCAGGATCACTTCTCAAATGTGTCACTCATTGTCAGATCCTAGACTCAGGATTGGCTTCTGGGAAAATACAAGTTAAGCTGGGTCTCACCAAATGTGTGTTGAATGACTGAGATCCCTTTCAACTCAGCCTCTGTTTGATCAGGAAAGTTCTTACAACCTCTCTGGGTTTCACCCTTGTCCCCACCCTCCTGTAAATTGTCCTCCTTGACTTATTAGGTTGTCGTTTAAATACAGTGACATATAGAACACAGAAAGTCTGTTTGAACTGTACTGTCTGGTTAAAATGGACCAGATGATCTGGGGAAAATTTTCTAACTGCCTCTCTTGACCCCAAGAAACCAAAATCTGCTTGATTAGTCCTGAAGTGGTCTATACCCAGAGGAAAACACAATACTTTTAATGAGAGGTCATTTTCTGCAGGTCACATATAACTCTGGGGCCTGTTCCTGCCTCCTGGCTTAAATAGCTGCTCTGGATCCTTAGAGAATATCTACTGACCATCCCAGTGTTCTTACATAGACAGCCAAGTTTATAAATCACTCATTCATGCAGAACTATGTTGGCAATTTCTAGTTAATGTGACAATGATGACAATGATAAACTGGTAATGATGATGGTGATAGCAAGTGTCATTTATTGAGCTCTGCTATTAGCAGGTGCTTCATTTAGACTATCAATCTAAAAGTTCCATATAGTCCCATAAAGTCATTGGTATTATCCCTATTTTGCAAATAAGAAAGCTGAGACTTGGACAGCATAAACTTCTGCTCAAGATCACAATAGCAATTTGAAGAGTTCAACTCATATCCTAAATCCCACATGAATGTGTTTTATGTTCTTCAGTATAGTTTTTGTCTTTGTGTCTTTGCATATTTATATATTATGTGTAAATATATCTAGATGTAAATAGATTTAATTACTTAGTCTAAGTAGGAAGAGTCAATATGAAGTCATTAATTCATTAAAGATATATTTGCCTGAGCACCTACTATGTGACCAGCACTACTCTAGGCACTAAGGATACAACAGTAAACAAAACAGGTGAAATTCCTTGCTTTCATGGAGCTTGTAGTCTAGTGAAATGAAATAAAAAAAATAAGCCTAATTAGAAAATCATGTGGATTTTTTAAGGGATGAATGCTATGGGAAAAAAAGGACTAGGGGTTTAAGGAGACTTGAGAGTGGATGCAATTTTACATAGGTCAGGGAAGACCTCATGGTACTTGTGAGCAAAAACATTAAGAAGGTGCAGTTACCAGGAAGAAGGTTTTCAGGCAAGGAAATAACCAGTGCAAAGGCACTGAGTTAGGGAACTTATAGAGCCTGTTTGAGAAACAGCGAGAAGACCAGTCTTATTAGCATGGAGTGAGTAAAATGGGTGAAACAGGAAATGAAGTCATTTTGAAAAACATCAACTTTGCCTCTAAGTGAGAGGGAAAATGATTGGAAGGTTTTAAGTAGGAGAATGACATTCATGGACTAATATTTCAGTAGGAAAGCTCTGTCTCTTGTGATGAGAATAGACTTTAGAGGGTTAGGCGTAAAAGCAGGAAGTGCCATTAAGGAGATACTGCAGTAATCCGAGATAAGAGGAGTCTCAATCTATGTGGTAGCACTGGAGGGGATGTAGGGAGCAAAGTAGTTACATTCTGACTGTCTTTCTAATGTTGATCTGCTAGAATTTGCTCATAAGTTAGATATGAGGTATGAAAGAAGGAAGGGACTCAAGTATGGCTCCAAGTTTGCTTTGTTTGTGGGGGGGTGGGTAGAAGGGCATTAACATAAACAATGATGAAGTTGTTAATATCTGAGATAGAGCATGCTACCAGAGGAACATATCGAGACATAAATGTTAGAATTTGTAAATTGATAATCCTGTCCAATCCTCTTCTTTCATCATTTCCATGCTTTTTTTTTATTTCATGGGGTGGCAGTGGAATATCCTAAAAATCCATAGTAAAATTCTTCAGGAAGAATGAATATGTAAATGTCACCAAGAAATTTTCAGAAATGAATAAGAATGAGAGGGAACTTTGCCTAACTAATCAGAATACAAAATTAACCTACATTAAATAAATTCATATGGCACTAGCACCAGAATACACAAATAGCTCAGTGGAAAAGAATAGAACTCCCAAAATATATTCATATATATTATAACTTGGTATATGAGCAAAATCATATTTTGAATTATAAGAAAGAATAGTTTGTTCAGTAAATTCTGTTGAAAGCAATTGGCTAATCAGTTGGGAAGAACTTTTGAAGTTGGAGCCTTACCTTAAACCATAGACAAAAAATTGATTCCAAATGAATCAAAGACCTAAATGTAAAACCTAAAACTATAAAATTCTTTGAAGGAAACCTGGGGGAAAATCTTCATAATGTTGGATTTGGCAATGACTTTTTTGAATATAATTCAAAAAATGAAAACAGGTAAAATGAACTGGCTCAAAAGAGAAAACTTTGTCAAAGTTTACAAACAACAGGGTAGAAAAGGTAATCTACAAAGTGGAAGAACATATTTGCAAGTCAGATCTTTGATAAGGACTTATCGAGAGTATATAAAGAACTCCTGAAACCAAACAATACAAAAAATAAATAGTCTGATGAAAACAAATGTGCAAAGGGCTTGAATATATATTTTTCCAAAGAAGACGTTCAGTGGCCAGTGAGCATGTGAAAAGACACTCAACATCACTAATCACGGAAAATGTAAATTTAAGTTACAATGAAGTATTACCATTAGAAAGTCTTCTATCACACAACAGCAACAAAACAGAAAATGATGTTGGTGAGGTTGTAGAGAAATTGGAATACTTTGCACTGTTGATGGGATGTAAAATACTGAAGCCACTATGGAAAACAGCATAGTGGTTCCTCAAAAACTTAAATAGAAGCAACATGTGATCTAGCAAACCTCCTCCCAATATATATCCAAAAGATTTGAGAGCAGGATCTTGAAGAGATATTTGTACACCCATTTTAATAACAGCATTATTCACAAGAGCCAAAAGGTGGAAGCAACCCAAGTGTTCATGATTAATGGATAAGGAAACTAGGATATGTAAATACTATGGAATCTTTTTCAGTCTTATAAAGGAAGGAAATTCTGGCACTTGCTTTAGCATAGACTAACATTAAGGACAGTAAGCTTAAAAGAAATCTGTAATCAAAAGACACATAATGTATAATTTTGCCTACATGAGGTAGGAAGAGTAGAGAAACTCATAGAACCAGAAAGTAGATTAGTGATTGCTAAGGCTGGAAAAATGGGTGGTGAAGTGGGGAGGTGGAGGGGTGTTTGTTTATTGGTTACAGAATTCAGTTGTGCAAAAAAAGAAGTCCTGCAGTTGGTTATAACTCAGCTTGAATATACCTAAACTATATAATTAAAAATGGTTGAGATGCTAAGTTGTAAGTGCATTTTATCACAACTAATTTTTTTAAATTTTAAATAAAATGAAATCCTTTTATTATATCACACACGTTTTTAAGTTCTGAAGGAATAACAGCCCTAAATGTGAAAAATGGCAGTTTTTCTCCTTAAAAACAATTGGAGAATCGTTTTGAGGATCTGCTTTATTGAGTTATTGCTCTAGTGCTGCAAAACTCAATGCCCCAAAACTTAGCCTAAAGACAACAAACTTTTATGATCTTATTTTTTGTGGGTGAGGAATCTGGGATTGTCTCAGCTGCTGACTCGAGGGCTCTCAGAAGTATGCAGTCAAACGATCAGCCAGAATTGCATCCTAAGGCTCGACTGGGGCAGGAAGATCCATTTCCAATTATTCACAAAGTGAATAATTCTCAAATCTGTTTCCAAGCCACTCACAAGGCCTCTCTGTGGGCTGCTGCCCAATGTGGGAGCTGGCTCCCCAGGAGGCACCCAAAGGAAAGAGAGTGCTGGTGCCCAAGAGGAGCCACCATCCTTTCTAACTGATGTGTAGCGTGTTCATCCCACATTGAAGGGAAGGGGAGCACATGAGGACATGAATAGCAGATGTGGGGATTTGGGGGGTCCTCCTAGAGGCTGCCCACTCTGGGGCCCTTGGAAGTCTTTTTAGAAAGCAAGATTCCCGAATCTTAACATATTTGAACATCATAGGGTAAGACTTTGCTGTTACCTCTAGTTAACAGTCAGGTAGCCAGATTTTATTAAGCATCTAGTTTATGCCTAGCATTAAGCTAGACCTGAAAATACAAAGATGACTGTGGCTCACTCAGAGCTCTGCTAGGGAAGAAGTGAATCCAATGACAGATGTCAGCACTGCCAGAGTCCCGCCAAGAAGGCAGTGAGGACAGTGACTCAGACCGCAGACCCCCAGGCTGGACAGTCCTAGCCAAACCCACCTCAGCCACTTACAAGCCTTGTGGCCTTCAACTAGTTACTTTTTCTCTTTGGACCTTCATTTGCTACTGTGTGGAAATGAAAATAATGGCTGGTTATATGGAATATCAGTTAATAGATATGAAGGGACTTAGCACAGTGTGAAGCACAATTGAGTACTGTGTTGGTGTGTACTCATACTAGTGCGAACCTAGGGTAGAGCAGAGTCCTTTATTTTCTATCTACTTTAAATCTTTTTCTTTTTTTTAAAAATGATTTTATTCAGCTTCAATCTCAGGTACTTTTACTGTTTCTAACTACATAGCTTGAAACTCTCTGAAAACAATAGGTGTCTCTCCAAAAGTTAAAATCATCAGTTTGCTCTTCTTTAAAAAAAAAAAAAAAATTATTGCATAGAAGAACCAGGGGGTAGGGTGCAGGGTGGTGAGAGGATTCACCAGAGACAGAGTGGGAAGCAGAACAGGAGGATCTACTGAAATACACAGGCGGATCTACTGAACAGCAGGGAGACAGAAGAGGTCTGCTGCGCCATGTGGGTCAGCCCCTGCCAGGGATCAAACACAGGCCATAGAGGTGATAGCACTGAGACTTAATCCCTAGGCTACCAGGGAGGCCCCCAGTTTACTGTTCTGCCTGTACGTTGTCTATGCAGACTTTAACTAAGGATGGGCCTAGAATGGAGCTCTCGGGAATAAGGATCCCTTTTCTCGTGTTCTGCAAAGCTGGTCTCATCGGACATGGAGACCCATTCTTCTCTCCTCTCAAACACAATCTTTGACAGAACCATCCTCTCTAAGGACATGGGCACGTGTATCTCTTATTTGTTCTTTGTGTAGAAGCTTGTCAAAGATTTAGAAAAATAAAAACGAATGATATGACTTACCCTGTTGTCAGCGTACCCATGTACCACCTTGAAGAATCTTGTCATCTGCTCCCCCTCAGGACAAAATATTTCTCTTCAAATTGGAATTGGCTTGTAGTGGGAAATCACTGTCAACAGACTCCTCACAAGAGAATGCTACCTGAATTCTGTGGCTGAACTGTGGATTCTGGACAGCGCTGATAACCTGGCGAGACTCGATGCTGATGTAGCTGCTTCCCTGCAAGCTGGGGCTATGTTGCCCTTGGGCTGCCCCTGAAAGAGGGTGGAAGGAGGGGCACCCAATGCGGCAAGGGAAGTTCACAGTGAAAACTGTGCCAAGAAATATTGAGGTCAGTCTGTCTGCCCAATAATGTAAAATGTGGAGGTTCTCTTTGTTTATTCGTGTATCTTTCTATTTTATCTGCCTTGATGGAACGCACATGGGAATTTGCAATGGACAGGACTGAGGTGCCTGTGATTTTTTTCCTGCAAAATGATCCATTGACCTTTCAATAAAATCATGAATAATAGTGCCTTCAATACCTTGTTTATTGAGCAACTCGGTAGTCTTATAAACAGGAAATAAAATTAGATCCTACTCCCCTTTGCACCAAAATGTAATCTAGGTAGGTCAAAGACAGCCCACAAAAGAGGAAAACTTGCAACGTTTTAAAAGCCATTATGGAACAGATAATATATTTCTCAATCTGAGAGAAAATCCATAAATCACAAAGGAACAAACTGATGCATTTTATTAAAATTTAAAAATCTGTATGGCAAAAAAAAAGATAACAGAAACACATAAGAAATGATGAACTGACTGAAAATGTTAAATTTGCACTACAGAAAAAGTTTATTTCTCTTTTATGATTAAATTTGTCATAAGAAGGATGACAACTCAACAGAAAATGGGTAAAATAATACCAATAGAAAGTTTAAAAACACATTTTTCTTAAACTTAGAGAAAAGGTGCTCAACGTCATCCATAAGATAAATGCTAATTACAATTTCACTAAGCTTTCCCTTGAGTTTGGGGTTGACTTAGTGATTCCCATCCAAAGAATAGAGAAAAGGGAAAAAAGAGCGACAGCCTCATGTTGCCTACCTGGGCCACCTCTGGTGATGATGTGGTTTTGGGGTGGTTGGGTTCAGAGAGCCGGGCCCTTGGGTTCACTCTGAGAAAGGTTTCACCAGAGCTCCCCTTTTGTCAGCACCAGCGAGTTCCCAGGCAAGTTTCTCCACGACACAGAAATGTTATGTCCAAAAGGGCAGGTTTGTAATAAAAGGGAGAGAAAAATAAAGGACACTTGCGTAAACAGAAAGAGCTGCCCCAAAAGGGACAGGTTTGCTGAGAGAGGCCTGCATGGTCACAGGCGGGCAGCCTTAAGGGGAGCTGCCTCCACTGAGGGAGGTCAGTGAAGAGAAGTCCCAGCAGGGTACAGGTCATGGGCAGGCAGGAAGGCTGCTGCCCTGCAGAGGAGAGAGTTGGTGAAAAGAGGTACCTGCATAGGGCCTCCCCTGTTGGCGCAGGGGGTTGAGCTCAGCTCTGTGAAGCTGTCCGCAGCCTCTGCAGCACAGGTTCAATCCCAGCTGGCCAGTGAGATTCCCACATGGCGCGGCAGACCTCTCCTGTCTTGCCCACTGCTCCCCTCAGCAGCGTATTTTGGTTGTTCTGCCTGTTCTGTTCCCTGATCTGTCTCTGGTAGATCCTCTCACCTTCCCGCGCATCCAACCTGTACCCCGGTTCTTGTATGCACAAATAAATAAATCTTCAAAAAAAAAAAAAAAAGCACCTTCATAGTCACAGGTGGCCAAAGAGACTGCTGCACTGAGCCAGTGCAGAGATTGCACTGATACAGTCTTCTGAAGGGGCTCACTCCTTCACAGTGGCTTATTTGTTGTTGACTTTGAATAATATGTAGAATTTGAAAGGGGGCCAGATTTCTACAATGGCCCTCAATCTTCATATCTTTACCTGCAGGTTTGTGCTCCTAACACCTCCTACAACAGTCAGATAACTGCTTGGGTCTTGTGCCTCCTGATCTAGGCATTGGGGCCTACGGATCTTAGTTCCTATAGCTGGGTTAATGTCTGTTAATCCCTCTACCCCCACCTCCAGCTCTGGACATTGTGTGAGCCTGGTTTCTGGTCTTGTGGTGCCTTCTTTCCAGTTTTTCTATCTTTATCCTTCATCAGTGATCAGTCATATTGATCTCATGGGTCCCGAGATGGTGAGATGAGGACCCTTCATCTCGGATGTATTTTTTTAAGATTTATTTATTTATACACGTGCTGGGTACAGTCAGAAGTGCGGGAGGGTGAGAGAATTCACCAGAGCCAGAGCAGGGAACAGAACAGGCAGAGAGTGACGAAATATACTGCTGAGGGGAGCAGAGAGCACGGCAGGAGAGTCTGTCGCGCCATGTGGGACCATCGTCAGCTGCCAGGGATCGAACCAGTGCTGCAGGGGCTGCAGGCAGCTTTGCAGCCCAGTGCTCAACCACTGCACCACCAAGGGAGGCCCTCGGATGTATTTTTTCCAAAACCCATGATGCCAAATCATGAGAAAACCCAAGATAAACCCAAATTGAGAGGTATTTTATAAAATACTGACCAAGTTCGTGAAAACTGTCACTGTCATGAAGGGCAAGCTAGAATATTGTCAGAGGCTAAATGATTAATGTAATATGGTCTCCTGCTTGGTTTTGAAACAGGAAAGGGGCATTAGTGAAAGAACTGGGGAAACTGAGGTCCAATAATATACTGGTGTGGTTACCTAATTTTCATGAGTATACCATGTTAATTTTAGCTGTTACCAGGAGAGGAAACTAGGTGAGGATATACGGGAACTCTCTAAACTATCTTTGCAACTCTTCTATAAAGCCTAAATTTTTCCAAAATAAAAATTTTTATTAATTATACATTTTTTAAAGATTTATTTATTTATGCATGCAAGAACTGGGCTTTAGGTCAGAGGTGTGGGGGTTGAGAGGATTCACCAGAGACAGAGTGGGGAACGGAACAGGTGGATCTACTGAAATACACTGCTGAGGGGAGCAGCGGGCAAGACAGGAGAGGTCTGCTGTGCTGTGGGTAGCTCCCTGGCCGGGGATTGAACTCATGCCACAATGGCTGGCAATAGCTTCGTAGTGCTGAGACTTAACTCCTTGCACCACCAGGGAGGCCCTGATGATACATTTTTCACCTGTCAACTTACAGAGATAGATGTCTGATAACATATTATGTTAGAAGTTATATAGGATAACAGTGTTCCATACATTCTTGGAAAAAGTAAAAATTGGAACATTTTCAAAGGTCAGTTTGGCAATATCTGTCAAAATAACTGAAATTATACTTGGACTAAGCAGTTTTATTTCTGTGGACTTACCTGAGAGGTATATTGGTATGCGTGCAAAGTAGACAAGATATATCATCATGGCATTTTTTTGTTTTAGCAAAAGATTGGAAATAGCTTTGCACATGAACTTCAATAAATTTTGGTACACACTTTCTATGGAAAATTTACAACTGGGAATAAATTGAACCTGTATTGTTCAAGCAAGTTCAAAATGCCCTAGCATGAACAATATGTTACCATATACTTAGGGGATGTATGTGATATTTTCTTATATGTTGTTTTCTTTTTATGTGCAGCAAAACACATCTGGAAGAGCTGATGTAGGGGTGGAGAACAAATTTCTCACTACCCCTTTCTGGGTTCTTGAGTGGTCGAGTAAGCAAATTAATGTCAGAGATAAATAGGAGAAAAGAACAAATTTAATTCACAGAGAATCTTCATGCATGTAGATCCTAAAGACAAAGGGGCAAAATGAGGATATATATCCCGAGTTAAGGAATGGGGTAAGGGCTTACGGCTTCAAGGAGAGAGGGTAGGAATTCACACGAGGTGGAGAAGGGGAGTTATATAACCAAGACCAGGTATTTACTAGTTACATGTTTGCCCTACGTATAGGTAGATTTCTCCCAAAGAAAGATTATTTCTGGTAAAATTTCTGGTAAAATTCTGGGTAACATTTGAAATTTTTATTTTTCTAGGTAGTTAAGATTTTTCTAGGTAGTTAAGATTTTTCTAGGTAGTTAAGAGTGGCAAATTTCTTGTGAATCTGCAAGGCTGCCATTGACCTCGGTTCAAAATAACCCTTATGCCAGAGTCTTAGGAATTCTTGCTCTGGATACCTGGGGAGGCCTTTCTTTTACAGACAAGCAGTTGATTGGGCAAAAAACAAAAACAAAAACAAAAACAAAAAACTGCCACCAGAGGAGAGTACTGGAATATCAGAAGTAAAAGATCTTTCTCTGTGTACCTTTTAGTGCATTTTGCATTTTGAAAGATGTGAATATATTGCCTGCCCTATTGCACCAAAGCTAAGAGGCCCTCCATTATGAGATGAAGCTTTCGTCCATGTGCAGCTAAGCACAAAAAGCTGCCATTTATCTGTAAATCCCCAATGATCACAAAGTAAATCTTGATTTAAGATGTGCATCTTTAGAAGCACTAAGTACATGCTTTTAAAGTGTTTACTTTAGAAACTATAAAAGTGTGCTTTCAAAATAAAACTTGAAAAATGTTTCAAAGCAATAACCTCTTGCTTTTGCAAGTGGAAGGAAGTCTGAAGGAATATTTGCCAATTGTTCCATTGTAGCAATTAACCACTTTTCTTTCCCTTTTTTTTTTTTTGAGAGAGTATGTTCCTAACATCACAGATGTGATATGTTCTCATCATGTTATATCAGAGATACATGGCATCAGTGTGACTTATCACCGGCAGGTTAATCTGGTCACTTGGTTGAGGTGTTATTTGCCAGGTTCCCCCCCTATAAAGTTAGTCTTTTCCCCTTTCACCACTATATTATTTATTGTTTCATTTTTTATTATATTTTCCCCACCACCATCCCTTATATCTCCTGTTCCTTTATCCCTTCTCCCTCCTTCTTATCCTCAGAGCCGTCACTGTTTATTAATGCCCACTAGTTTTTGTATTTTATGTTGTCAAATCATCTGTTATGTAAAGGTCCAGTATTGATTTTTGTCTTTCTGACTTGCTTTACTATATGTAATTCCCTTGAACTCCCTCTATTTTGCTGTGAATGGTAACTTTTCTCCTTCCTTTGCGGCTGTGTAATACTCCCTAGAGTGACTATGTACATCTTCTTGATCCAATTCTCTATTGATGGACATATTCTCTATTGATGGACATATTTCTAGGAAGTTTAAAGAGGTGCATTTGCTAAATCTTCAAGTATAAAGCATTGCTTTTAGGGTTGGAAAGACTTTAAATGCAACATAACTCTAGACTTAAGGAGCCAACTCTATCACCTTGCTTTTGGTGAAGCTTTTAAACGATTGACTTTAATAACATTAAACCTTAAGTTCCCCACCTCTGCTTTATAGTTTGCTTTGTAAAGTCTTCTTCATGTCACTTAAACATCCTTCTTCTCAGGTTTGAGACTTCCAGTATTCTCTTCTTAATCCAACACTGGAGTAGCCCAGTATGTAGGCGCTGATGGGTCAGCTTCCAATCTGGACTCTGCCTCTTATGACACAGCCTTGGGGTAGTAGTCCCCCTCCCACAGCCTGTTTCCTCACCCACAGCATGAGGATGCTGATAGTATCTACCTCATAGGGTGGCTGTAATGACTAAGTGGGCAGTGCACAGGAAGCATGTGGCTACTCACAGAGCTGGCAGCACACACACTAGCTATTGAGACTCGACCCTGGATAATGGCACCACACACGTGGCTTTGGTTGTCATGTATTTGCTAGTAACTCCCAGATTTATTTTCCAGAGCAAATCTGTGTCTTCAACTTCCAGCCTTGACACTCAGAAGCTTCTTGTATATCACCTCCTGGACAGCCCACCAATTCCACCTGTCTAAGACTGAACTCATCAGCCCTCCCACCCGTTACTCAGCCCTCCTTCACTGTGTCCTAGTTTTGTTCATCTACTGGGTCCCTTTTGTCAGAAGCCAGAGTGTCACTCTTGATTTTGTCTTCCTCAAAATTTCCACCAACACACACAGACACACAGACACATACACATACATACACACATAGGCACCTGCAGAGACACACATACACAAGCAGACACATAGACACAAACACACACAGATATCCACCCAGACACATGCATATACACACAGGCGCAAACATAGACACACATACATACACACACATGCACATACAGAAATACACACAGGCACACATATCATATACAAACAGACACATACACATGGGTACACAGGCATATGCATATATACACATACACACAGGCACACATACACACAAATACACACATAGGCAAAGAGACACAGGCACACACAGAGACGTATAGACATACACACACAGACACACATATGCGTAGGCATACACAGACTCAGACACACAGACACATATAGACAGACATACACAATCACTTTGTATGGCAGCTACAGCCTCCTCAGTGACTCCTGATCCAGTCTGTCTTCACCATCCCTGTGACCATTAGCACTGTGTAGACAGCCTTCATCTCTGGCCTGGATGGTAGCCGGGTGTTCTCTGCTCTTGGCCCCATCCTACCTCATTCCCACACTACTGGCAGGTGACCTACTAAGACATTGAATCAGGGTGGCCTCATACATACAGGCTGTCAGTGTTATCAGCCAACCTCAGAACAGGCTCTCTGAGTGTGGTCTCCCTGTGCTGGCCCTGTATCACCTGTCCCCGACTTACTTCCTGTTGCTTTCTTACCTTGAACACTTGACTGCACCTATAATGAAGCTTCTGTTGTCTGTTCTCATTGAAGACCTTTGCACAAGTTACTTCCTCCCCTGGAACCCACTTTCCAGCCTTCATGTAGCTAGTATTTACTTTCCTTTTGCTCTCCAGATAGATGTATGCCTCAAAATGCACTCTTCAAAGCCCACACGTGCTCCCACAGCACCTTGTACTTCCTCCTATCAGTCTTTCATATTCTCCTAACTTTTCCCCACCTCATCTGTAAACTCCTAAGTTATGAGATCATGTCTAAACCACAGTGTGCTCCAGCTGGCCAGTACCCGCTTGCGAGAACTGGCAGTTCTGTGTCTGGGGCTGACTGAGCTGGGGGGTAAACACAGTCACTCTCAAGAATCCAGTTTTAGAAGCTCATAGATAAGGATATTCTATCTAAAGTGAAAATAACGCATACTCCAAATACATCCCTTTTTTTTTTAAAGATTTATTTATTTATTTTATACAAGAGCCGGGTATAGGCCGGATGCATGGGAGGGTGAGAGGATTCACCAGAGACAGAGTGGGAACAGAACAGGCAGACTGATGAAATACACTGCTGAGGGAAGCAGCAGGTGCAACAGGAGAAGTCTGCCTCGCCATGTGGGACCCTTGCCGGCCGGCTGGGATGGAACCGGTGCTGCAGAGGCTATGGACAGCTTCACAGTGTGGCGCTCAACCGCCTGCGCCATGAGGGGAGGCCCTCATCCCTTTTTAATTACTGCATTTTACTATAATCTGTGTTTTCGACATCATGTCTACACCACACTTCTCTTCCCAACTCCAAGATCAGTGACAAAACATCGGTGGCTGGAAATTGGCCACTGTGGGCATCTTTACACATGAAAAGTGGCAAATGCTGCAAGCCAGGGTTGGATTTGTTCATTTTTTGATTGTCTCCTCTCTCCACTGGGTCCAGCTCACTTTGATGCCCCAGCACCTGGCACTGACCTGAAACAGATGTGGTGATTAGTAGATTCTTATTGGAAATGTGGAAATATGTGGAAACATGAATGAATGACTGTAAGGAAGTCTAGGGTTTCCCAGACCCCTATCAACGCCCATCACTCTGGAGGGAAGGCTCAAGGAGAGTGGCGCTCTGAGTTAATACCAGGGGCTGACTTTGCCCCTGTCCTTGGCGTTTTGCTGGAGCCTCTTCTTCCAGGTCAGGGAGCCAGGATAGGCAATTCAATAAGCCCAGGGTTAAGTTTCCCAAAGTGACTGTGGGCAGCCCCCAAATAACTTCTCATCATTAGCACATAATAAACAGGATTGTCCTAGATTCGTGGGCCGGGGCTGCATTCCTCAGTGGCGAATGCTGCTTACATAAGCTGAGTGGGCAGTCTTTGAGAAATGTCCAGGACTTGAAGGGGAATTTTCCTTCTCTCCATGACTAGTTTGCTTGCTGCAGTGAAGATATTTTTGGATTTTGGCTGAGTCGGTTGCTCTTTTTAGCTGGTATGCCCCTAGGGAGCTGCAGCTCCTGCAGGCAGAGGTAGAATGGAGGCAGGCCAGGTTCAGACCTGGCAGAGCGAGCTCTGGGTGCCCTGTCTCTTTCTGCAGTTTCTGAGCTGCAATGTTCAGGGCCCTATGGAGGGGAAGTCTCCCGGGGGTTCCACAGCAGAGGAAATGCATTCGTATGAGCCCCCCTAGATAGGTTACTGGTGCAGGCAAGTGAGTATTCACCACATACTGCCCTTCAAGATGGGTCCCTGACTTCCACCATCACTCACCATGGGGAAGTGACTTGCCCTTCCTGTGTCTCAATTTCCTCATCTGTAAAGTGGGAATAATATCAAGATCATTTGTTTTTAAATGAGAATTATATAAGATCATTTGAACTCTACCTGGTACATAATAAAACCTCAACAAATCTTAGTTACTTATTTATCATTTGAAATAAAGACACAGGACATCTAAGAACCAGTGACTACCTGGCTACAGCAAAGTGCAGTTTGAGATTGAACTTGAGAGCAAGTGTCATTTCAAATACTTACCAAAATGGGAGTGTCGGTTTCCAGGACAGAATTAAAGTCCTTTTTATTCATGTAGTCAATAGCAGGCAGTGTGCCATAAGGAATAAAGCAGAATCTTTAGATTACACGAGATAGGAGCTGAGTAGCTGGGGAAATTGCTTCATTTCTGTGAGACTCAGCTTTCCAATCTATAAAATGTGGGAAACTATAGTACAGTTTGTAAGAGAGGATTACATAGGACATGGCTTTATGTCTGTGCAAAAGTGCTTGCACAGGCAACTATGATGATTGAACTGAGAAGCTCGATCACTTCGAAAGCCCTAGAAATTTCTACAGTTACATAGTGGTGATATCCCCAGCCCCCACTGGGTGATTATAAATACTCAATGGGGTGATCTATGTACAGAGCTTAGCTCTGCCCCAGGCAAATGAAGAAGGATACAGAAACAATAATTCCATGGTTATTTGCAATATTGCTATTTTTATTCCATAGGCAACAAAATTCATGAGCACCTACTATGTCTCAGTTCTATGTGAGCAGTAAGGGATATGTGCAGGGAGCTTCCTTCTATCCCAGTGGGGGTAAGGGCACAGGGAGGAACACATAAATAAATATTTTTAGGTGATGATATGTTTTATTTACATAGAAAATAAAATGTGCAGGGCCTCCCCTGGTGGCTCAGCGGTTGAGCGCTGGGCTGCAAGGCTGCCCGCAGCCTCTGCAGCACCGGTTCGTTCCCCGGCCGCCGGCGAGGGTCGCACAAAAACAACAAAACAAAAAAAAAAAAAAAAGAAAAGAAAATGTGCAGTGTGTTAGAGTATTGGGAGGTCATGTCAGAAGAGGACACTCTTCAGCTCTGATCATGGGGCCAATGTCAGGCTCTGCAAGAATACAATTTCTGAATCTGCGTTAAGATGGAGGGGAGTTCCCAGCCCTCTCCTTGGCATGCCTCCACATCATGAAGCTGACCCAGTGCAGTCACTGTGGACCGAACAGCCTCTTCCTGCGTGACCAGATGACCAGACTTAGCTCTGATTTCCTTGCCTGCATGTGATCTGTGTGTCCACCAGGTGGCAGTGTTCAATAATGAACAAAAATGGCATTAATTAAAGAGGGTGCCTGGACAGCATTAATATTGCAGGCTTCCTAATGAACTTTGGCAAGGAACGCTAATTATGGTTATCCTTTCTGATGGCTGTGCAGGATTCCTGGCCTTGGCACAATGATCATTTTCTTCTGGATCGCCTTTCATTTTATATATGAAATTGATCCTTTTAAAATATTTTTCATTGAAGTAGCATTGCATTATAAGATTATATAAGTTTCAGCTATGCATCATTATTAAGCTGCATCTGTATATGCATAAGTTCTCCACTAAAAGTCCAATTATATCCTTCACCCTACGATTGACCCATTTTACTCAGTAAAATTGATACTGGTTTTAACATAAAAGTACACACATGTCCAGGCACTCTACAAAGACATTTATAAGTTTTATTATATTGCATTGATATTCTAGCTTTGCAGTGAGTTATGTTAGTCCCCTTTATAGTGAAGAATCTAAGGACCAGCGGGTAGCAACTGCCTAGGAAAACAGAGCCCATACATGATAGTGCTGGGTTCAACACTAGCTTAGTCCAAGGTCAAAGTCTAGCTATAACTGTCACCCTGATCTGCTCTGCATTTTAAGAATCATTATTAAGAAAGTATCATTGAAGCAGAGCAAATTTTTCCCTATTAAGGTATCATGTTCTTGCCCATACAAGCATTGATACTTTCAAAGGCATATTTATGTAGCACGCTTGGAGCGCTAGGGATGGCTGGAAACTGAAGCAGAGGGGGCGGTACCAGAAACAGATCTAAGGACTTCCAGAGGTGGCTGGAGACACTGGGAATAGGATGCCTTAAAGGAATGATGGGCACAGTGTCAGCACTTTCTTTTTACGGATGAGCTGCTGCCTGAGGTCCCACGCGGTCCCCCAGCACCACGCTGGAGTCCAGCTGCTTTCCCGTCATCCCAGAGCCTGTTCTCAAAGAGAAGCTCCAAGTCCTAAAAAAGAATATGGTCATGAAATTCAAAGAATTCTTCACTTTCTATGATTTACGATCATATGGAGGCAGATTAATACTGATGCTTCAGTTTTCTTTTGCTTGAAAGCAGAGATCATGATTTTGTTTCTATATGAATGAGAGTAAGAGATGGAAATACAGTTTATTGTGATACTTTGGTTGTGGCCACACTGGTGCCCTTTGTTTAGGTGATAGGATGCTCGAACGGGAAGGGAAGTTATAGTCTGGTCCAAGCATTCACTATGGAAATACACATGGGGAAACTGAGGTCCAGAAAGGCGTGATGTAGAGTAAGGAAAAGTATCAGGCTTTTCTGCCCTCCCGCCATTAGGATAGATGAGGGAACCCTGTGGTCCTGAATGCATGCCTGATGGCGGGCACCTGAAGTGGGTACACCTGGGCTGAGAGACTGAGCTTATAAAGGGCGGCGTCATGGGGACACCAGCAGAAGCTGAAGCTAAGACAGAAGTAGAACAAGCAGAAACCGAGAGAAGAAGAGAAGCAGAAAGAATGTCAGAGAGCCCAGATAGAGTGAAGACTTGCTGGGGGCTGGGAGGACTGCCAGCCTCCCGGCCCCCAACACCCCTGCCTGCCATATGTCTGGTAAATCTAAATACAAGATCGCAAAAGCCACTAAAGGCTCCAGGACTCCTCCTTTACCTGGTCTGCGGGATCAGAAAACATGCTCAGTGCCCTGTTCCTGTCTCTACACATGACTTCTCACAATTACCCAACGAGTTGATGGCACGATCAGGCCTAGATTAGACCAAAGGCCTGTTCGCACCAAAGGCCTCTTGAGAGCTGCTGCTGCAAGATCAAGTACATCTGGGGAACACCAAGTCCAGCAGAATTGAACCAATTGTAAGACAACTTGTCAGAACCTTTAATATGCTAATATTTCCCATTAATCTTCAGAAAGGAATCTGAATGCTTTCAGTTTGCCAAAATTATTTGACTGCAAGCTTTTTTTCCTACCACATCTATTAACAGTTGACATAGCGTCCATTTTTAAGAGCATCTCGTAGCATAAATGTTTTGGGAGCAAAGTCACAACTGCTTCACGGAGCTGTGAACAAGACAAAAGCATCCTTGAGAACAGTGTCTGTCTAGAATAGTTCAGGGTTCTTTGTGGAAAGCTTGCCTGATCAAGTCTCATAAAAGGAAAGGTAACCTCCAGAAAAGAAAATTAAAAGTAGCAGAGACATTTTGTGAAGCTTTGCAAATGAGAGCTGAAAGCTCAAGCTATATTGATGGCTCTATATGGAAGACAGCCCTTTATACAATATTTTGGAAATTGATGAAGACAATATGACTTCAGGACAATAAGTCAGGAAGTTAGCGTCATTCAGTAAAGCCCGAACTTGGGCTTAAATTCAGACTATGCCTTGTGTTAGTAGGGTGACTCTGGGCTAATTACCCTCAATGATCTTCAGACTCCTTAAAATGGGGATAAGAGGGCATCCCTGGTGGTGCAGAGGTTGAGTGCTGGGTTGCGGGGCTGCCCACAGCCTCTGCAGTGCTGGTTCAATCCCCGGCCACCGGGAGAGGGGCCCACATGGCGCACAGACCTCTCCTGCCACCCGCTGCTCCCCTCAGCAGTGTATTTCATCAGTCTGCTTGTTCTGTTCCCCACTCTGGTGAATTCTCTCACCCTCCCACGCCTCTGACTATACCCAGCGCTTGTATAAATAAATAAATAAATCTTTTTTTTTTTTAAAAATGGGGATAAGAATGTTATGTAAAAATTGAGATAATAATATCACCTATGGGAAAAGATAGAGGAAAAAAATGTGAAGGTGTCTTTGTTTATGATTAACCAGCTGAGAAGGAAAATGGACCCCAAGAAAATGGTTCTGTAACAAAATGTGCTCATTTAAATGTTTTGCAGGTTGAAAAGCTGAGAAAGAGCAGAGTGAGGGGAGAACTACCTGGCTGACGAGTTAGGAGCCAGTGAAAGGCAGTGGGGTGCAAGCAGGAGAGGGGAGCAAGGGAAATCCCCACTCCACCCTCCTGATGGATCCCCACTCCCTGTGGCGCTAAAAGGAGAAACTCTGAGAAAAGAATGTCTGTGAGGCATTTCCACATAAATCCTCCATGTGATGTCAAACCAAGGTTTAACTGCACAAGCCCTAGAAGAGAGCAAGTCTCATGCAGGGTTTGATTGGTTGATTTTGATTTGAAATTGACTGATGTCGGGTCATCACTACTATACAGAGTGGGTATAAAGACTCCTAAGAAAAGCCCCTAACTGGGCACTCAGAGGAAGCAGGGGGTTGGCTCACTTTCTACAATACGTTCTTGAATAATTGCCCTGATCCTCCTTGTACACATTGAATGTTCTCTTGTGAAATTGTATCATCATGTCAAAGATGAGTCAGCGCAGGGAAGGGGCCAGGTGTGGCCAGCCCATTCGGGTCTGTCTTCTCCATTCAGCTCAGCTGAGAAGGTCTGAGTATCCGCAGCCAGTTTCTTAGCCTTTTGGGCTTGGCTCACTCACTGAAACACCAAAGGGAGCAGGCCTGGTGGTTTATGAAGCATGGTGGCCTCACAGAAATGGATCGGGTCTGGGCCTCCCCGGTGGCGCAACGGTTGAGCACTGGGCTGCGAAGCTGCCCGCAGCCTCTGCAGCGCTGGTTCAATCCCCAGCCGCCAGCGAGGGTCCCACATGGCGCACAGACCTCTCCTGCTGCCCGCTGCTCCCCTCAGCAGTGTATTTCGTCAGTCTGCCTGCTCTGCTCCCCGCTCTGGCTCTGGTGAATTCTCTCACCCTCCTGCGCTTCTGACGGTACCCGGTGCTTGTATAAATAAATAAATAAATCTTTAAAAAAAAAGAAAGAAACGGATCGGGTCGTAGAGGTGTGAGTTTGAATCCCAACTCTGCCACTGTTTCTTCTGTGGCCTTTGTCAGTTTTTTTTAACATGGATGAAAAATAGTGATCTGATCAAATAAGGCTGTGTTTGTGATTCTGGAACAGGGTCTCTTGGGGTCCAACTAGTGGTGACTTCTAAGACTTTTAGCTTTAGATTTTTTTTTTTTAGCCTTGAGTTCCCTCTCTGTTTTTAAAACACATTCACATGCATATTGGCATGAGTGCATGCACTCATACTTTGCTAGAGCCTTCTCCTTCCTCCTGAAAAATGAAGGACAAGGGAAGTATTGGCAGAGAAGTGAAGAGAAAGGAGTAGAGACAGGTTGTCATAAACAGAGCCCGGGATGGACCCAAACCAACAGTCCTAATGTTCGTCCATCCCAAGCGCTTCTAGGGCTCAGAACACATGAGTGGAAAGAAGCGCCCCACTGTGTGCAGGTGCATAAGAACAAGTTAAAGAAAAAAGACCTAGAATGGGACTCTGGGGAATGGGAAGGAGTAGACTGACCTTTCTCCTTGAAGTTTATAGCTGTTTAAGCAAACAAATCCCAGAATAACTGAGTAAGTTTTGCCAGGTTTTTCCTAAAACATCTCAGATGTTGACTCCATCATTCATTCTATTCTCTAGAGACAGCAGGCAATGATCCAAAATTGCCAAAGCTGAAGTGGGTCACAGACCAGAGCATTTTATTAATTGGACCACCAGAGGAAATCCCTTTTGGTTTGCAACTCATTTCCCTAGTCCTCCCTAGGGGACTAATGTCTTCTTGGCTGTGGATTCTAAGGTTGCAAAGTCTGTCTGTTATAGGACAGGGAGAGGGGCAGCCCAAAACCCTGCAAACCTGCCTATTCTAAATGGGTTCTGCCATCCGCCGCATCAACACAAAACATAGGAGACTTTAATGGGAAGGAACTTTAATAAAACTAGGAAACAATACAGGTAAGGCAAAGAGTCTAGTTTCTAAATGAAGCATCCAGAGTTACCCGTCCCCTCGTGGGTAAAAGTCCATCCAAATGGGATTGGCCCAGAACAAGACCCCAAAGCCTGCTACAAGTCTAAAACATCTTCCAGTGGGGACCCACAGAAAAGGGTCACAAACAACTGGACAAGCCCGGAAGGAAAAGAGCAAAATCAATATCAAGATAAAAGCTGCCATTGTCCCCTCCCCACGGGTCTCACCCACATCTGTGTTACCCAGTCCACGACCAAAAGACAAGCGCAGTTTCTTCACGTGTCTCTAGGCTCCATGCGCCTCCTTCAGGTCTCCTTGCTCCATCCTGCTTCCTTCCTCAGTCTCTTCTTCAGCTTCTCCTCTTCCTGCTCAGCTCCACCCTCCCTTGGGTGGGACAGGGAACCTCCCCCTTTCCTGGGGACCACCCTGTTGCATGTCTAGTACTGAATTTGGCAACAGGTTTTGTTGGGAGCTATCTGTAGGTAACTAACCAAATTATCATTTTTTATCTTTAAAATGTGCTTCCAATGGACTTCTACTCTTAATATAGGAAATGCATCATAACAGAAATATGATCAAAAAGTGATAATCTGCCGCGGACCAGCACAGCAGTAGACGATGAGGCCACCTCAGAGTTGAGAGAAGCGTGCAGGGTGGTCAGGGCGTCGGTGAAAGAAATGACAAACAGACACACTTCAAGAGTGAAAATCTGAGTGTAATTTTCTTTGAGTTTGTGACCAATATATATATGTTTTCCAAAAGCACAGGGACAATGAATATCAATGAAATCAGCTTGCTCATGGGCTCAGTCTATCACCATCAGGGAGGTGATCTACCTAACAAGCAATGACTTTTATAGAAGAAAGAAGGAAGTTTAGAAAGACAATAAGGGATTAAAGTTTGTAGTTCTAAAAAGATGGGGATAGGGGATAAGATTTTTAGCATTCTTGTAGTGGTTCCTGGTGGTCTTTATCTTTTGATAAGCTTCTGTCTTTTCAGGGAACTTTCGCTGTACTTCCTCTGCTTCAGGGTGTTATACTGTTCTCCCCCTGCGCCCTGGTTGCCCAGCCGGACCTAGGGACCGTGGTGAAAGCCATTCCTAAAGGTCACTGCAGGGGGAGGTGCAGCAGGTATGTCTTCAGAGGGTTTTGCTGTTCTCCCCCTGCACGCTGGTTGCCCAGCCGGACCTAGGGACGGTTAGCCCTAAAGGTCACTGCAGGGGGAGGTGCAGCAATAATCATGTGCAAAGGTGTTCAAGCTTAGTAGTAAAGAAATTAAAATAACAAGGGGATGCCAATGTAATACTCAAGTTGTTGAAGATGGAACAAAGCAGATGCTTTTATTGGTGAGACATACATGGACACAACTTTTCTAAAGAGCAACTCAGTAATAAGTAACCTCTGTGCTACTATTTGACTCAGAAATTCCACTTCTTAAATTTCATTTTAAGTTGATAATCATGGAAACAAAAGAAGACTTAGCTATGTGGGTGGTTATCACAATCATCCCTCTCCATAAGCTTTTTTTGTTGTATGATTTTTGAATCATCCAAATGCCTATGCAAAAAGGATTGCTGAAATTATGGCATATCCACATAATGGAATACTCTGCAGGCTTTTAGAAATCGTGATGTAAATACACATTCACCATCTATCATCTATTAAATACAAAAAAAGCAATTTGAACTGTTAATATTCCTTTAGATGACACAATTTAACAGCAAAAATACAACTTCACTATGTGCATGCGAAGACAAAAGCCAGACAAGTGTTGCAGCAAGTGGTTGTCCTTTGTTGTCTCTGGTTGGTGGGCAAGAATTATTTTTCGTTACTTATCTATATTGTTGGAATTTTTATGATGAGGGTATATTGTTTTTATATTCAGGAAATAGCAAATAGGTTAGAAAATAGCATCATAGGGGCTTCCCTGGTGGCGCAAGGGGCTAAGATGCAGCACTATGAAGCTATCTGCAGCCACTGCTACACGAGTTTGATCCCCGGCCAGGGACATAACCCACATACGGTATAGCAGACTTCTCCTGTCTCACCCGCTGCTCTCTCCTCAGCAGTGTATTTCAGTAGATCTGCTTGTTCTGTTCCCCACTCTGTCTCTGGTGAGTCTTCTCAGCACCCCCAGACCCCCACACCTCTGGCCTGTAACCCAGTTCTTATATGCATAAATAAATAAATCTTTAAAAAAGAAAGAAAATAGCAGTATAAAGCAATGAGTTGGGATATAGGGAGCGACCACTCTCAAATGAGAAGGGGCTTGTGGCTTCAGCATGCTAGAAAGAAAAGGTGTCATTTTACTAGATTAAGAATGTTCCAATTTATCTTCCTCAAAAAAGTGAAAACTTGTCATCTGGGATTTTAGGCTGATGCCCCTCTTGATGGGCATGCTGACCTGAGCTCCATGTCTGCTTTCTTAAGTTTTGTCTGTTCTACTACCTGGACCATTCCATTCAGGTCTCGTGGCTTTCCATTCTGATGATGGCATCTCTTTCCTCTGTTCTGCTCAGAACTTGGGTGATTTTCATTTCAAAAAGTCTGTAATTTTTTTTTTTTTTTTTTGGCTCCCAGGAGCTTCTATGGAGGTGGGGTGAGATGGTGTCTGATAAGTGGAATGTCCTTTTTGGCTTCTATCATTAGGACCAAGGAAACCTAAGGAAGACTCCTTCCTGGGAGGGAGGGAGATTTATAGCTCCAGCAGGTGTGGAGCTGAGATGATACAGGATGCTCAGTCCTCACTAAGACTTGATGCAGCTCTCTGTAGTGTTCTCACATAGCCATCCCTGTGGAGGTTGCGGAGGGGGAGGGATGGGGATTTAAATTTTTTTTAGAAGATTTCTTTTTTATTTATTTATGCATACCAGAACTGGAGTATAGGCCAGAGGTATGGTTGGGGGTGGGCGGGGGGAATGTGAGGATTCACCAGAGACAGAGTGGGGAGCAGAACATGCAGATCTACTGAAATAAACTGCTGAGGGGAGCAGGGGGAGATACAAGAGAGGTCTGCTGTGCCATGTGGGTCAGCTCCTGGGCTGGGGTTTGAACTCATGGCCCAGTGGCTGGTAATAGCTTGATAGTGCTGAGATTTTAACCCCTGCACCACCAGAGAGACCCAAAGGGATTTAAAATTTTACAGTCAATTGAAATTGATCATGATATTTCTCTGCTTGAACCCTATCCATGGCTCCTCCATGGCTTTCACAGTCAGCTTCAAATCCTTAGCTTGAGAAACATAATCTGGCTCCCACTGACCTCTCTCTCATTCTTGTCTCCCCCCCCCCTCACACACACACACACACACATCCTACCTTCCCTTTAGTCCTTCTGCTTCCCTGGTTCTTCCTCAGTGAGTTAGCTGGTTTACTTTTTAAAAAAAAATAATTTATTTATATATATTTACATATTTGTTCTTTTTTTTTTAATATTTACTTTCTTTTCTAAGTGTCCCTCCAGCCAAATTAGAAAGCTCTTCACAGAACCATCATCATCATCACAACTCATTCACCAGGCTCTTGGTTTTTCTGTTCCTCAGTCCTCTGTTCTTGGCCTCCCCTTCCCTTGTTAAGTCCTCCTAGTGCTTCCGTTTCCCATACCCAGTGCAAGCACTAACTTCGAGCACTACCTTTGAGCACTACCTTCGAGCATTGGGTCTTTCCATTGTCCTCTGTCCCCAGCACAGCTGACTTAGCCCCTCCCCACACCCCAAAGCTTCAGCACAGCCATAGTAACTATTTAGTTACCCATGCATTCATAAATGTTTCTGTTCTCACTCTCTACCAGTCCCTGGACTCAGTGCTGGTTGGAGAGAGAGAGTGGAATGAGGCTGAGACCCTGTCCCCATGGAGTTCCTGACGCACATGATACTGTCTGGCTCCTCCTGAGCCTCCTCCACCAAAGTGTAAGCTTCTTGAGATCAGGCATCCTGCTCAACCCACCCTGATTTTGCAGTGCCAGAAACTTTAGGCACTCACTTAGCATGCATCAGTCTCTGGACAATTAAATGAAGAAATGAATACCTAGAAGACATGTCAGGTAGACAGGGTTTGACCATTTACTACATGATTCTGTTTAGTTACCAGATTTTGTTTGTTACCTTGTCCTTAGAATTTCCTGTCTGCTACTGAAACACAGACTTAAATAACTTCAGTACATTTTACTAGATGTTTATTAAAACACCTTGGAAATGTTGGATTTAATTGAATTAATACTGCAATGTAAAAAGAAAATGCAAAATTGGAAGAAGTTTTAAATAGCATCTCAACAGCCACCTTGAAGGAATCAGCCCTACCTGTAATCACTTAACTAATGGATGGTCTTTGGCTAATAGTCTCACTTCTCTGTGCCTTGGTTTCCTCTTCTCTGAAATAATAGCACCCTCTGCAGGGGGATATGAAGTTCAAATGTGCTAGAGAGAACAAAAGTTTAGAAACGATGATGGTAGTGTTGATATAAGGGTTGGGGATTGCATTAGGTAGTGACTGATGCTGTGACCTTTGGCGTCAGGTGGAGCTGACTTGCGTTCTGCCTCTGCTATTTAGCAACTGTGTGTTTCAGGGCAAGCTACTTCACCTCTCCGAAGTATGATCTCTTGTCTAATTGGGATTTAATAGTCACATCACAGAATTCTTGTGAGGAGTAAATGAAAATCACAAATATAAAGATATAGAATGGCTGGTAGGCATGTGGAAAGTGACAGATAAATGTTAATTTTTAGTAGTTATGATGATAACAGAAATAAGAGGGCTAAACTACACCTGTAGATTCCTTTTCTCTCTCAGGAGGGACATTTATCAGATCTGGGAAGTGTTTACATTGGCAGATCGGCCAGGTGATGTTCTCTTCAAAACTGAACAAAAACATCGCTAGGATTGAGTCTTTGAAATTATCAAAGGTTCAGTTTAACAGAGTGAAGGGCTGGTAGAGACACAAATAAAGGTAGACACAGGCAACCCTGATGTGTTTCATGGGAACGAAAGGTGTGCCCTTTGGAGATGACTGGAGTGTGAAGGGGCGGCGCTCGCAGGAGATTTGCACCGGGGTTCCTTGGTGTCGTGTCCAAGCAGCTCTGCATGTTGGTTGTTTGATTAGTGTCTTGGCACCAACATTTGGAGAAAGAAAAGCAATGAAAATGATGTTTGATCCCCAAACTCAGCTTCTACTTCTCCAATTATCTGTCCTTTTCCCCCAGCCCCCAGATCACTCTATATTTTGAGCAGGTGCATAACATTTGACAGGCAAGTAGTGCAGGGGGTGGAGCTGCAGCCTTCCCTCCCAGCTCCCCTGTGCTCCTTGAGGAGTGAGATGCGCATCCATGAGCAGGAAGATGAGAGAACCAGGACAGGGCTCCTTGCATTCTGCTCCCCTTCCTCTAGCCCACTGCTTTTTGCACAAATTAGAAGCACATTGTTTCAAGATATGTGCTACCATATGTCAGAAAATTATTACAATTAACACAGGAAACCAGGATGACAATGTGATCGGTGCTCCCAGGTTGCATAGCATACAGTCCACATGTTGTGTGCCAACTGCGGGCATCTCCCGTTGCCCCCTAACTTTATCTGCTCCATTCATACATTGGAAGATGCTTTTGTTTGCTTATATCCCACCCACCAGCATCTGTTGAGCTTTTACTTCTCTCTGAAAACTCAACTTAAGCAGTCTTTGGAGAAGCCACTCCTCACCCCCTCCCCACTCTTAAGTACAATTCTGACCCCTCCCTCCTCCCTCACAGATCCTCACATGTGCTCTGGGCCTGAACACACTCCCCAGTGTAATGCATCACGCTGGCTGCAATTACATGTTTACGTGACAGTCTCCCATGTTAGTGGGTGGGCTTCTATTGCAGAGCCACTGGGAGGCTCATGAAAACAGACTCCTGGGTCCCACTCCTAAATCTGACTTGCTGGGGCCCAGGACCTGGAATGCTGCATGTCTAAAGAAGATTGACCTGGGGAGGCTGACGTCTGCTCACTTGCAAATTTCACTTTTCTTTTTTTTTTTAATAATTTATATATATATATGTATATATATATGTTCTACATCATTGTTTATTTTTTTTCGCTATTTGCTTTTTTTTAATGTTTGCTTTCTTTTCTCAGGTGTAGTTCCCATAGAATTTCCACCATCAATTCACAGCACAAGGGACTATGGTACGAGTTCATTTTTCTGGGGAACAGGCACGTGTTTACCGCAGACAGTGAGGTGTTAGGCACTGTGCTTTACTTGAGGAAAGTTGCTATTCTTATCTTCCTACTAAGAAAAGTCTTTTAATCCCCAAATGTCATAAACTGTAGATTTCTGCATCTGTGTCTAAGTTGTATTCTGGAGATAAGTTAACTCAAGTCTGTGAAGTGTGTGTGTGTGTTGGTTCCCAAACTTTGTGGGGGTGGTGGGGGCAGATGAAGGAGTTAATGAAGGGAATGGAGAGGACTCAGTTTGAAATGGACAATAACCTGAGTTATTTTAAAAGCTGACTGACTGAGTTGGTATTCTTCTTTCCAAGATGAAAAGACTAATCTTTGGTGAAACAAAGGTTGATACAATCATGAGCAAGCTCTTTGGGGGAGGGATCAGGACAATTAGTTTTCTATGATGACAGCTCCATGTCATTGTGAATATGATAGGAAAATGAAGAGGGCAAGTCAAGAACTCGAACAGAGGTTTCCATTCACAGGGTGAGAGTGTGCAGGAGAAGAAACTGTACAAGCACTTTGCAGTAATGAGCATGGAAAATTTTGAACAAATACGTGCAACTTCAATGCCACAAACAGGTTTTCTTGGAATGAATTAAATCTTTTTGTAAATTCTGAAGAATTCATGCCATTTGCCTTTGTTTTGAGTTCCAGTGACCATTGATGTAGAGCTCATTTTTCCAGAACTCCTTAAAAGACGACAAGTGTCAATGAAGACAAGTGAGCAGGTACTGGAACAGAATCCTTAACCTTTCCTGGGTAGAAGTAAATCAGAGTGTCTGTACTCTGAGAGCAGAGTCCTTTGTTCCAAATAGCCTTGTGTTGAGTTTTTGAAGAGAAAAGGTCTCTCAAGATTTACTTAACATAATTCAGCCATCCCACCTCTAGGGATCAACCTGAAGAATACAAAAACAGTAATTTAGAGGGATGTACACACACCTGTGTTCTTTGCAGCACTACTTGCCATAGCTAAGTTATGGAAATATCCTTAATGTCCATCAGTGGATGACTGGATAAAGGAGATGTGGTACGTAGACACAGTGGAATACTACTCAGCTATAAAAAAAGATGAACTCTTGTCATCTGATACAACATGGAGGGATCTTGAGGTTGATCATGCTGAGTGAAATAAGTCAGAAAGAGAAAGGCAAATACAGGATGAGCTCATTCACATGAGAATAAATGAATGAATATAAAAAAACAAAACAATAGAACTGATAAAATGAAACCAAACAAACCCTAGACTGTAGAATTGAGGCTACCAGAGGGGATAGTGGGGATAAGGAGTAAAGGAGTGAGGGGACCCAATGGATTATGGTGCTTGGTGCCTTGGTGGTAGGTGTGGTATGATAGCACACATTTGAGGAGATGTGAACCTATCTATACCTGTGAGTCATACAGTGTTTAAACCAGTGTTACCCAATTTAAAAAATACAATTTTTTAAGATTTTTTCATCCATACAAGAACTGGGGTATAGGCCAGATTCACGGGAGGGTGAGAGGATTCACCAAAGACAGAGCGGGCAAGAGGACAGGCAGACCAACAAAATACACTGCTGAGGAGAGCAGCGGGAGCAACAGGAGAGGTCTGCCATGCCACGTGGGACCCTCACCGGCCAGCCAGGAGCAAACCAGCACCGCAGATGCTGCAGACAGCCTCACAGCGCTGCACTCAACTGCCTGTGCCACCAGGGGAGGCCCTAAAAAATACAATTTTTAAAAGGAATTACTTAGCAAATATTCCTTAAATGGCTTTATTGCTGTAGGAATCACACTGCTAAGGGATGGAGATGCTTTGCAAGTTATCTGGGCATGCAGAACTCATAACTTTAATAGAGAACAATTTAAAGCATTGTGTAACTGAGTGTTGTGCTTCACTGACTTACTACTTAAAAGCTGTTGTCTGAGGATCCACAGCTTTGGTCCTGACTCATGCAAGCATTCAGAACTGCTGAGTCAGTATCTGCAATTAACTATATCCCTGGTGATTTATATGCACATTGAAGACTTACTAGTGGAAGCTTAGACTGATATTGAACTGGATGCATAGGAATTACTGGGGCTCTTTAATTATTCTCATTCCTGGGCTTCAACCCTAGTCTATTATATTTTAGCATCACGCTAGGAGTATGTGACCCTGGGAAAACTGCTTAGATTTAAATTACATTTTTGCTTTTTACTGTGTTAACAACCAAACAATTCCACGTGGCTAGATCTACTACCTCATCAACAAAAGAAGGAAATGATATACCTCTGGCAGGACTATTAGGGGTGGAAGC
The DNA here is from genome assembly GCF_964194135.1 of Talpa europaea. NCBI lineage: Eukaryota > Metazoa > Chordata > Mammalia > Eulipotyphla > Talpidae > Talpa > Talpa europaea. The sequence continues at coordinate 39,587,646 of NC_140080.1, read as the reverse complement.
TAAGATATTTATTATGGCTCTTGGTATATAGTAAGCAATAGAAGAAAATTTGTGTTCTGATGATCAACAGCATTTGGGCACCACCACTACTGTGGCTATGTATCCACCTTATTTTACTAATTAGAAAATAAGTTTCCTTGGCTAAGGGCTGAGTGAAGCAACAGTGGTTCTTTTGCCACCATACTCTTGGCACGGGTATACCTGTATGCACATGTAGCAGGTGTTTCTCTGCAGATCTGAAACCTTTTTCAACACATCTATTTTACAAAGATCCAACTGATTTACTATCTTAAAAGCTACTCAGACATCATTTCAACATCGATCATTCCATACGAGCAGAGCAGTATTTTGGGAAAATATCCTTATATACTCAGGGGCCCTAGAGAATTAATGCCAAGCAGAGACCTTCCAGACGGAGGGAGGTATCCAGAGGAGGGAGAGAAATTGACCTCATTTAGCTCCCAACTTAAATAAAAGCTCTTTTGGTAAAGCTGAGTGACGTGATCTTTCCTCTTCAGGATACAGTGATGTAACATGATATTTATTAGGAAAAGAAAATTGCCCACATACACACCCCGATCAACCCCACAGATACCAATTAGCAGAGGATTCATGACCAATTTAGAAATACCAGTGACCTCAGTTCTTCCTTGGTGGCTGACCAAGCTTGGTGATGTTTTTTAGCAGCTGCTGCAATTGTCTCCTCACACATTTCTAGCTTTGAGAGTCTTGTTAAACTGCCCATATTTGTCTTAGATATGTGCTGCTTTCTTACATGGGAATTTGTCATTGCACGCACCCTTGGTGACTGTTGACACTCGGGGTTGTTTATAAGAGTTAAATGGGAAGGGACCTCCCTGGTGGTGCAGTGGTTAAAGACAGTACTATCAAGCTATCGCCAGTCACTGCAGCACACGTTCGATTCCCCAACCTCTCCTGTCTCGCTGGCTGCTCCCCTCAGCAGTATATTTCAGCCAATCCGCCTGTTCTGCTCCCCACTCTGTCTCTGGTGAATCCTCTGACCCCCCCCACCCCACACCTCTGGCCTATACCCCAGCTCTTATATGCATAAATAAATAAATCTTTAAACAAAAACAAAAAACTGTACCCTAATGCCTTTGGTAACAGTTTGCAAATGCCTGGGAGTACTACATTTTAGACCTATTATGTTTTGCAAATGCAAATATGTCTGTGTAAGTGGCTGGGCCCCAAATATCTCTATTTTTCAAGGGCTTTTCATGTATTTTTGTACATATTTTTTTTTTTTTAGGGTGATGAAAATTTACGTTTTTATTACAATGGTTACTGAACTGGTGGCACTTATCAAAATTCATAGTTGTACATTTTTTTTTAAAAAGCCAATTTTACCACATGTAAATTAGATATCAATAAATAAGACTTTTTAAAAGCAGCAATTATATAACAAAATTGTCTCCTGGAATGGGACTATTATTATTCTCTTCGAGGTTCTATAAAACATTCATCCAACTTCTCCATTAACTCCCATTTCCAATTTCTTCTCAGACAATATTTATAGGAAGATTATTGGTTGTTCATTTAGTAGGAGAAAAAGCTCCCGTAGTCATATGAAATTTCTGAATGTAACCTTTGAGTCTTTAGATAATTATAGGAACTCTCCTGTATTAAAAATAGACTTGTGTGTGTGGTTTTATCCTCATCATGCTAAGTATGCCCCTGCTAGTCACTGAAAGAGAAGACAAGACACCAAGAGTTCCGTTGGTCTACACAGATCACCACTATAAAACCACTAAATCAACAACAAATTCACATGCTCCAATTCCTACACTGAACTATCAATATAATGATGATAAACCAAAGTTACTGCTGAAAGCTTTAGACAAGAAGTAAACCTTAAACCTTTTTTTTTTTTTAAAGATTTAATTTTATTTATTTATGCATACAAGAACTGGGGTGTAGGCCAGACATGTAAGGAGTAGTGTGGGTGAGAGGATTCACCAGCGACAGAGTGGGGAGCAGGACAGGCATATCTACTGAAATACACTGTTATGGGGAGGAACAGATGAGACAGGTCTGCTGGGTCATATGTGGGCAAGCTTCCTGGCCAGAGATGGAATCTAGGCCTCAGCAGTGATAGTGTGGAGACTCAATCCCTATGCCACCAGGGAGGCGATTTAGGGCCCTTTGCCTCTATATTAATTGTTCTCTTACTTTATAATAAACCCTTTAAGGTTCCCTTTATGTGCAGCTTGGTGTTGATAAATTTTTAGTTTTTGATTAACCTTCCTTCTGTTTTGAATTTTAATCTTGCAGGGTAAAGGATTCTGGGCTGGAAGGCTTTTTCTTTAAGTACTTTAAATATCTCCTGCCAATCCCTTTGTGCTTATCATGTTTCTACTTAAAAGTTTGACAGTTTGGTGAGTTTCTTGTAGGTTGCTCTTTTTTCTCTTGATATTTTTGGTATTCTGCCCATGACTTTGGCTTTCAACAGCTTTATTATGACTGTATTAGTGCATATGTGTACATATTATTTTGTTTGGAATTTCTGGGTTTCTCGTTAGTTTTTAAAAATTGAGATGGTTTTCAGTAATTACTTCTTTAAATTTTCTATTCCCTTTCTCTTTTCCTTCTGGGACCTCAAAGTTATGAACATTGTTATCCCAAAAGGCACTATTTTCATTTTTAAAAATTCTTTCTGTTTTACATTATGCTTTTGAGCTCATTGAGTTTCTCCATTGTTTTTTTCTGTAGTTTTTGGTCCTTGATTGTAATTTATTTTGGTGATGTTACTTAGCTCTGTTATTTCTTTTTTTTTTTTTTTATAAATTTTATTTTTATATTCCCCATACAATTGCAGCCCCCCATTCTGACCCCAATCCCTCCCCTCCCGCCCCCGCCCCCCTAAAAGTGTCTCTGGTTCATAGTTTTTTGCTGATTTTGATTTTCACTTTCTTATAGTTATTCATTTTCCGGGTCCCTTATTTAAGTTTTCTAGATTCCTGCTATGAGTGAGACCATCCGGTATTTTTCTTTTTCTTTTTGGCTTATTTCGCTGAGCATGATCCCTTCCAGCGCCATCCATGTTGCAGCAAATTGCATGTGTTTATCTTTTTTGAATGCTGAGAATATTCCATGGTGTATATGTACCACATCTTCTTGATCCAGTCATCTATTTTTGGGCATTTGGGTTGTTTCCAAAGCTTAGCTATTGTAAACAGTGCTGCTATAAACATAGGGGTGCAGGTGTTCTTTGGAATTGATGTTTCTGTGTCCTTTGGGTAAATACCTAGGAGTGGAATTGCTGGGTCATATGGAAGCTCTATGTTTAGTAGGTCCAGAAATCTCCACACAGCTTTCCACAGTGGTTGGACCAGTTTGCACTCCCACCAACAGTGCAGAAGAGTTCCTTTTTCTCCACACCCTCGCCAACATTTGTTGTTGCTAGTTTTTTTAATATGTGCCATTCTCACTGGTGTAAGATGGTATCTCATGGTAGTTTTGATTTGCATTTCCCTGATGACAAGTGATGTTGAACATTTTTTCATATGCCTGTTGGCCATTTGCATTTCCTCTTCAGAGAAGTTTCTTTTAAGCTCTTCTGCCCATTTTTTGACTGGATTATTTTCTTTGTTGTTGTTGAGTCTCATCAGCTCTTTGCAGATTTTTGTGATCAGTCCTTTATCATTAGTGTTGGGTGCAAAAATGTTCTCCCAGTTGGTGGGGTTTCTCTTTGTTTTTGTTATTGTCTCTTTTGCTGTGCAAAAGCTCTTTAATTTGATATAGTCCCAGCTGTTTATCTTTGCCTTCACTATCACTGCTTTGGGTGATGTGTCTGTAAAGATGTCTTTGATGTGCAAATCACGTAGTGTTTTGCCTATATTTCCTTCTATATATTTTATGGTTTCAGGTCTTATGTCTAGTTCTTTAATCCATTTTGAGTTGATTTTTGTGTATGGTGTGAGGTGGTGGTCAAGCTTCATTCTTTTGCATGTAGCGACCCAGTTTTCCCAGCACCATTTATTGAACAAACTTTCTTTGCTCCAATGCATAGTCTTTGCTCCTTTGTCAAAGATTAGTTGACCATAAATCTGTGGGTTTATTTCTGGATTTTCTATTCGATTCCATTGGTCTGTATGTCTGTTCTTGTTCCAATACCATGCAGTTTTGATGATTATGGCTTTGTAGTATAGTTTGAAGTCTGGGAGTCTGATGCCTCCATTCCCTTCTTTTTTTTTCAGGAGAGCTTTGACTATTCGGGGTTTTTTGTGATTCCATATGAATTTCATCAATAATTGTTCTATTTCTTTGAAGAATGACATTGAAATTTTGATTGGAATAGCATTGAATCTGTATATTGCTTTTGGAAGGATGACCATTTTAATAATGTTTATTCTTCCAATCCATGAGCAGGGGATGTCTCTCCATTTCTTTGTGTCTTCTTCTATTTCTTTTAACAGTGTTTTATAGTTTTCTTTGTATAGGTCCTTTACCTCTTTTGTTAGATTTATTCCCAAATATTTGATTTTTTTTGTTTCAATAACAAAAGGGATGGTCTTTTTGATTTCTTCTTCTTCAGATTTATTGTTTGTGTATAGGAAGGCTACTGACTTTTGCGTGTTGATTTTGTATCCTGCCACTTTACTGAACTGATTGATGAGTTGAATTAGCTTTTCTGTGGAGTTTTTGGGGTTCTCTATGTATAATATCATATCGTCTGCAAATAGTGATAGTTTGACTTCTTCTTTTCCTATTTGGATTCCTTGGATGTCTTTCTCTTGTCTTATTGCCCTGGCTAGGACTTCCAGTATTATATTGAAAAGCAATGGTGAGAGTGGACATCCTTGTCTTGTTCCAGATCTTAATGGAATTGCTTTCAGCTTTTCACCATTGAGAATGATACTGGCTGTTGGCTTGTCATAGATGGCCTTTATGATGTTGAGGTATGTTCCTTGTATCCCAAGAATTTCAAGGGCTTTTATCATGAATGGGTGTTGCACTTTGTCGAAAGCTTTCTCAGCATCTATTGATATTATCATATGGTTTTTATATTTCTTTTTGTTGATGTGTTGGATAACGTTGATTGATTTTCGGATGTTAAACCATCCTTGTGCCCCTGGAATGAATCCAACTTGGTCGTGGTGAATTATCTTATGGATACATTGTTGGATTCTGATAGCTAAAATTTTATTGAGGATTTTTGCATCAGTGTTCATTAGGGAGATTGGCCTGTAGTTTTCCTTTTTTGTGTTGTCCTTGTTCGGTTTTGGTATTAGTGTAATGTTGGCTTCATAGAACGTGTTTGGTATTGTCCCTTCCTTCTCAATTTTTTGGAAGAGTTTGTGAAGGATAGGCACTAATTCGTCTCTGAATGTTTGGTAGAATTCATTTGTAAATCCATCAGGTCCTGGGCTTTTGTTTTTGGGGAGGTTTTTGATTACCATTTCAATTTCGCTAATAGTAATTGGTCTGTTTAGGTGTTCTATTTCTTCTTTATCTAGCTTTGGGTGATTGTAGAGTTGTAGGAATTTGTCCATCTCCTCTAGATTGTTAAACTTGTTTCCATATAACTGTTCATAGTAGTTACTGATTATTCTTTTGATTTCTGCTGTGTCCGTTGTGATTTCTCCTCTTTCATTGATGATCCTGTTTATTTGTGCTTTCTCCCTTTTTTCCTTTGTGAGCCTGGCTAGGGGTTTGTCTATTTTATTGATTTTTTCAAAGAACCAGCTCTTGGTTTCATTGATCTTTTGGATTGTTTTTTTAGTTTCAATTTCATTTATTTCTGCTTTGGTTTTTATTATTTCTTTTCTTCTACTGGTTTTGGGGTTTTTTTGTTGTTCTTTTTCTAGATCTTTGAGCTTCGAGATTAGGTTGTTTCTTTGCGTTCTTTCTTGTTTCTTGATGTGAGCTTCTATTGCTATATATTTTCCTCTTATTACTGCTTTTGCTGCATCCCATACATTTAGGATATTGGTGTCCTCCTTGTCGTTCAATTCAAAAAATTTTTTAATTTCTTCTTTGATCTCCTCATTAGTCCAATGGTCTTCCAGTAGTGTGGTTTTTAATCTCCATGAGGTAGGAAAGTTCCTTGCTTTCTTTTTATGGTTTATTTCTAGTTTGATGCCTTCATGGTCAGAAAAGATGGTTGATATGATTTCAATCTTGGTGTATCTGTTGATGTTTGTCTTGTGCCCCAGTATGTGATCGATCCTGGAGAATGATCCGTGTGCGCTTGAGAAAAATGTGTACTCCTTTTTTTTGGGGTTTAGTGTTCTATAGATGTCTGTTAAGCCCAATTGCTCTAGGTCTTTATTTAGAGCTTTGGTTTCTTTACTTATTTTTTGTCTTGTTGATCTATCCATTGTTGATAGTGGTGTGTTGAAGTCTCCCACTACGTATGTGTTTTCTCTGATGTCTGTTTTCAGAGAGGACAACAGTTGTCTGATATATTTTGGTGCTCCTTCGTTTGGTGAGTATATGTTAATGAGTGTTATTTCTTCTTGAAGTATTGTCCCCTTGATCATAATGTAGTGACCATTGGGGTCTCTTTTTATCTTTTTGAGTTTGAAATCTGTTTTATCTGATATAAGTATAGCTGTTCCAGCTTTCTTTTTTGGCCCATTTGCTTGTAGGATTGTTTTCCATCCTTTAACTTTGAGCCTATTTTTATCTTTTGTAGCTAAATGTGTTTCCTGGAGACAGCAAAAGGTTGGGTTTTGTTTCTTAATCCAGGCTGCAACTCTGTGTCTTTTTATTGAAGAGTTTAGTCCATTTACATTTAGAGTTAATATTGATATGTTAACATCTGTATTTGCCATTGTGTTTGTCTTTCCTTTGATTTTATTTATTTATTCTTTTAATAACTTTTTTTTTTTTGGCCTTCTTTCATTGTTATTCGTCGCTCTGAGGTTCTGGCTTTAGGACTCCTTGTAGTATTTTTTGGAGTGGGGGTTTAGTTGCAATGAAATTCCGGAGTTTCTTTTTGTCTGGGAAGGTCCATATTCTTTCTTCAAAGAGGAAGGAGAGCTTTGCGGGATAGAGTATTCTTGGTTGGCATCTGTTTTCTTGGAGTCTGTTGACTATGTCCCTCCACTCTCTCCTTGCCCGTAGTGTTTCCTCGGAGAAGTCTGATGTCAGCCTGATTGGTTTTCCTTTGAATGTTATCTGTTTCTTCCCTCTTGCCAGCTTCATTATTTTTTCCTTGTCCTGGATTCTTGGGAGCTTTACTATTATGTGTCTTGCTGTATTTTTCCTTTCGTCGTGGAAGTTTGGTGTTCTTCTTGCTTCTTGTATATCAATTTTCAGCTCCTTCTTCACATTTGGGAAGTTCTCTTCAATTATCTCTTTGAATATTTTCTCTGTTCCTACATCTCTCTCCTCTCCTTCTGGTATTCCTATAACTCTTATATTTCCTTTCCTCATGGAGTCAGATAGTTCCCGAAGTCTTTCTTCGTTCTTTTTCCTTCGTACTTCTCTTTCCTTTTCTGTTTTGGTTCTTTTTATTTCTGTGTCTTCAAGATTACTTATTCGTTCTTCCATTTCATCTATTCTGCTTTCATTGCTTTTCCCAGAATTCTTTAGTTCTTCCATTAATTCTTTGATCTCCTGCATTTCTTTTACTTCCCTCTTTAGGGACTCAATTTCTTTCTTCTGACCATTGTTTTCCCTCTCTAGGGACTCAATTGCATTCTTCTGATCGTTGATTATTTTTCCCTTATCATTGTTTTCCTTTATGACTTCTGTCAGTTTTTTAATCACGGCAATTTTAAATTCTCTTTCTGGAAGGCTCAGAAATTCTTCCAAGTTATTGTCGTTGCAATCTGGGGGCTGGCTTTCTTTTTGTGGTGTGCTTTTTCTCTGGAGAGTTGCTAGGTTGCGTGTGGTTCTTCTCCTCCCTACTGTCTGTTTTCTAATTTGCCGTATGCGTTGGGACACTGTGTTGTTGGGACTTGCCGGCATCTTGGGTGGGCTTCTCTGTTCCCCTCTGGTTCTTCCAGGAGTCATCTGTCAGTTTCAAGCAGCCTTTACTGGAGAAAGGTCCCTGTTCTAAAATGCCGATTTGGGGACACACTCCCCTGTGCGCCTGGTCTGCCCCGGCGGTGGGTTCCTGCTCCCCTCTGGGCTTGGACTGCAGGCCAGAGGGGGTCTGGCGTGGGCGAACTTCCCCCGCTCACCTCTGGCTCCTGAGGAAGCCTTCTGCAGGTAGTCTTTACTGAAGAAATGTCCCTGTTCTAAAATGGTGATGTGGGACACACTCCCTGCGCTTCTGGTCTCAGGCACACTCTTCTGCGCGCCTGGTCTGCCCCGGCTGTGGGTGCTCGCTCTCCCTGTGGGCTCAGACTACTTGTTCAGAAGGGGCCCGGTGTGGGCTAACTCCCCAGCTGGCCACTAGCTCCTTCAGTAGCCTGTGCTGGGGTCAAGTCGCTAGGTGGCACCAGAGATCTCTCCTAGAGCCCTTGGGGAGCTGATTTTCCACCCCGTGGGACAGGGAGCAGAGCGGGGATGGTAGGGTACACCTCAACGGCTTTGGGGTGCTGTGTCTGCCTTGTGCCCCACCGTCGTGGGGAACCCACGCCCCTAATTTCGTGCCCCGGGTCTCAGTTCCAAAGCCCTCAGTTCCAGGACGTGGGCTGTAGCCCAGATCAGTGGTGAGGGAATGGTGCCTTTTGAATCCCGCTCCCCTGCCTGGGCGCCTTGTTCCTGCTCACTCAGGGAGGGCCTCCACCCGGGTCTCAGTTCCAAAGCCCTCAGTTCCAGGACGCGGGCTGTAGCCCAGATCAGTGGCGTGGGAATGGCGAATTTTGAATCCCGCTCCCCTGCCTGGGCGCCTTGTTCCTGCTCACTCAGGGAGGGCCTCCGCCCGGGTCTCAGTTCCAAAGCCCTCAGTTCCAGGACGCGGGCTGTAGCCCAGATCAGTGGCGCGGGAATGGCGCCTTTTGAATCCCGCTCCCCTGGCTGGGCACCTTGTTCCTGCTCACTCAGGGAGGGCCTCCGCCCGGGTCTCAGTTCCAAAGCCCTCAGTTCCAGGACGCGGGCTGTAGCCCAGATCAGTGGCGCGGGAATGGCGCCTTTTGAATCCCGCTCCCCTGGCTGGGCACCTTGTTCCTGCTCACTCAGGGAGGGCCTCCGTCGTCTCCCCGCAAGCCTAGGTCGCAGGTGCAGGGGCCTGGGCAGCTGCAATCCGAGCGCCCGCTTTCGCGCAAGCTTACCGGGCGGCCGGGGCTGTGTGCTGGTGCTGGTCTCCTCCTGGGGGGCGGGGTTCTCTTTAATGGCGCCTGGAGCTCACCTCCGTGGTGGATCCTGCAGGGTTCGCCTCAGCTCCCGTTCACGGGGTGTGGTGGCTGAAATAGTTCCTTTCCACTCACAGTCCCACTTGCTGCATCCGTTTTTCTTGTTGGGCATTTTGGTTTGTTGTTTCCCTCGTCTCTGCCGGTCGGAGAGTGCTGCCTCTGTGGGCGGGGGAGGGGAGCAGGGTTCTGCGCTTCCCTCCCTTCTCGTCCTCTTTTATGGCAACTTTCTTCTTCGGGCAGTTTGCTGGAGTCGTCCGTTTATCTTCCGTGTCCCAGTTCTCACTGGGACCTGCCGCTTTTCCTCCCTATTAACTTTTTTTAATGGGAGATCTTACTCGCAGCGTCTCCTCGCCGCCATGTTGCTCCGCCCCCCCATGTACATATTTTTAATGCAACCACTCTAGGACAAGTAAATGAAGGAAGTCAATGTTTTATCAGAAGCCATATTATAGATAAATTCATAACTAATACTTTTATTCATATGTAGATTCATGAACATTTCTTGTATATTCTGACCCATAGCTCAGTGATCAGTTTTGATTAGTAGAAAGGCATACAACCAGTACTCGGTTTTTGACTTTTGGTATGTAAAGCCATGTCGTCTACATATTAGTTCATGCAGATTTCATCTCTTAAGGTATTGGTTTTATTTTGAGTGTTTGTGGTAGGACAACCCACATTTACTGGGGGTCCCTGACCCCTCCTCATTGTTCTTTTGGTTCCTATCCATTGTAGGTTGTAACATTATGTCTGAAGTGGATATCCATTTTCTCAACCTATAATGCACACACACCTGACAGCCAAGATTAGTCAGGTATTTTCATTCTCTCACACTCTCCCCCCCACCACCCCATGATCTACCACCAATCCTGACAACACAGACTGCTTCTACCATTGTAACCTATGGGGTTTTTCAGTTGTCAGCAACAGTAGCCAACTTTGGCTAACTTTAGCAAAACAGGAAATTGTTGACACAACATGGATAGTTCAGCAAATTTGAGGTTTGACCAAGAAAGGGCAGGAATCAGGGCAGCTTAGGGCATCTAGATATTGAACTGAGTGTCTCATATGCATGCAATTCTGAATGAATCAGCCCCAACCTTATTTTTTTTTTCTGTCCTTGCATTGTTCAACTCAAGGACCAAAGTATTAAGAGAGAAAACCTGATTATCTTAGGTTGGATCACAGGCAAGGTGTCTTGACTGACAGTCTCACTAAGATCACAGACAATGGTGGAGGAATATGCCCCCTCAGAGAACTGTTAGTAGGGGGATGAGTCACACACCCTTTATGGCATTTCCTGATTTACAGTAAATAAATGGTAAGTGTAGGGAAATGTAGCCACCCTAAACAGGATAAGAGATAAAATAAAAAAAGCAATAAAGGGAAAATTATTTCCTTCTTTTTCCATGGAAATATGATAAACATCATGATAATAATATGTTCAGTTCACTCAGGTAGGCAGTTTAATCTGAAGTTGTATGGAACTTCAGAATTAGAAAAGTGCTAAAGATAATAGATTTTAGAGATTCTCAAACACTGGATGGGCTAGTACAGAGTTACCAGGGAGCTTTAAAAATATGCAGCTATTCCAGAGTCCTGCTCTCAAAAGTAGTGTCCTACTTGAATCTGGATTTGTCTCAATGAATTTAAGGACTGCCAAACTGGTGAGTAAGGGATAAAAAGGCCCTTCTCCCAGGCCTTGCAATCGTGGAGAATCTCAAATTTTGATTTTCAACCTCATCCCTGCGTGAGAATGTATACAATTAGAGAACTACAGACCCAGGATTGAAAGGTGATAGCATGCATGTCCTTTACTGATGTATCTTTGCCGCCTAAGTACATAGATACTGAGATATAATACTTGTCCTATACCTGTTAACTACCTGATAAATGGCATACTTAGATAGTTTCCCATTTTGTGCTAAAAGCATTCAGCTGTTAAATGTAAATGTTTGAAATGTATCGTAAAGTTGGTCACATTCTTTTGGCATGTCTTCAAACAACGGTTCTGGCCTCTTTTGGTGTCTGCAAAACACACACCTGGCCCCCAAAGGAGCACACACCTCTGATGCCGCACTCAGTGCACAGAGTTGCCCCTAGGGATACCGTGGACTGCCTAGATGGTGATACTTTAGTTGCACATTGTCACCTGGGACCGCTTAAAAATACTAAGGTTTGGGCCTCCCTGGTGGCACAAGGGTTTAAGACGCAGCCTATGAAGCTATCCGCAGCCACTGCAGCACGAGTTCAATCCCTGGCCAAGGAGATACCCACATGGCACAGCAGACCTCTCCCAGCTTGCCCACTGCTCTTCTCAGCAGTGTATTTCAGTACATCTGCCTGTTCTATTCCCCACTCTGTCTCTGGTGAATCCTCTCACCCCCCACAGTTCTGGTGTACCCCAGTTCTTGTATGCATAAATCTTTAAAAAACTAAGGTTTGGTCTCATCTCAGACGAGTTGATTCTGAACCTCTGGTGGCTGGGCCCCAAATATCTATTTTCTAAGGGCTTTTCATCTGAGTCACTGTGGAGCCAAATTGAGACCACTAGATTCAAAGTTGAAAAAAAAAAAAAGGAAAATGATTGTCACGTACTTTGGAATCTGTGGTGATAGAGGACTTAAGTCCTCATGGGAGAGATGGACAGTCTCAAAAACTGTGGTCTCATAAAATATTAAAGATTTTCAGAATGAGGTGAAATAGTCATGCAAAATATAGCTAAGGATGTTTTAAAGTTTGCTTAAGATGAGTGGGGATAAAATGTTATGGAAAATCTCCTAGAGAATGTGAGTTTGGGCTGAATCATGAAAGGATTTAGTGGAATTTGGCAAAAGGGGAAGACTTGTGAGAATATACAGTGTTTGGAGCATGTATCGTGGCCCCAAAGAAGGAAGTGAGATGTAAGAGGCCAGTGTTGGGCAATATAACAGCAAAGAGATGCACTGCCATTAGCTCTCTTAAAGAGAGAGTCCCATGCAAGCTGACTGAAGACAACAAGAAATGGATTGCTTCATTAAACAGCATCGTAGTATAGGACTGATCTGAGGGATAAGGGTGTAAGGCTTCAAATTCTGTGGTTAGGTACTTTCAGACTCTCTCCTGGTTGCTCTACCTGGCTTCTCTGTATGGGATACACCCTCTGGCCACAGCTCCAAGGCTCAGTCATCTTATGCCTCAAGCATGAAGCTCAGACATGAAAAGAGCCCCCTTTTCCAACATGCCCAGCATACCCACAGAAGTCAATGCCATTGACTATGACTGACCACACATTGGGCCCCAATCTAGTCACCAGAGGATGGAATGGATGCCCAGATTACTTTGACTGTGCTCACGTCCTCTGGCTTTGGAAGGTGTGAGGTGGTCACAGAGCACATGGACAGAACAGAGAAGAGATATACCTCCAATTATTAAATAGATCAATAAACTGGCCAAGGCTATTTTGTACCCTATTATGGAGTTTTTCTCAACTTCAAGCAATAAGCTCTCCGGTCACTGGCCATGCTGAGAACTCTGGTTGTTCTGGCTTGCTCTTCTGGGCTCACACTGAGTTGAAGGGCAGGTTTCTGTCTCCCTTTCCTTTGTGATGTTGTTCAACACAGAACAAGATATAAGATTATGAGCCGTGCTTGAGGTTTCTAGAGAAAGCCTCTCAGGCTTCCTCTGCCAAATGTTTGCCAAAGTTGCATAAATAGACACAAAACCCCTTCACCTTCTACCAATCCCCATCCTGTTGGCAGTCATAGTAGAGCAGAAGTGCTTGTGACCAGAGTTATTTGGGTGGAAACCACCATTCTGTGGTGGCCCTGACCTTCTCTACCATTAATTGAGCACAGAGTGAAGCTATGTCTTATTTGTTATCTCCTCGAGAGCTCTGATTAGCTTCTCTATTTGCAATAGGGATCAATATAGAAAAGGTTTTTTATAATCCACATACAATTCTCCATACATCCACATTCAAATTATAATCTCTTGACCTAGCAGTGCTAGTATGATTTCAGATAATAAAAATGCTCTGCAGTTCTAGCTTATGCTACAAAACACACAGTCATCTGAGATGCTGGGACTAAGCAACAGACTTGGGGCTCAGAAAAGTAAAACCATTGATTACAATGACTTTTGCAGGGGCAACTTTCAGTGGGATACCTTAACTTTAACCCCAGAACTCAGAAGGGAAGAACAGATTACTATGAATTCAAGTATTACTTAACATGTGAGCTCTAACTGGTGTTCTATTAAACTGCAAGTAAAAAAATTCAGAGACACTCTTGAAAGATTAAAAAAGAGATACTTGTCTTTCTGTATCCGGTACCAGTTGCTTAATGAATGCTTAAGTTTGCACTGGGGGAGTTGTGCTGTACTAACTGTGCTAGCTAATTGTATGCCCTTTTGTATAAGGCTGTTGCATGAGTGACTATATTTTAGGAACTAGAACACAAGAATAAAGAAGTTTTAGATGAATCACTTTATAGAAGCCACATGATTTATGACTGGATTGGTTCAAAAACTAAGTGAAAGATTTGAATTAATAACCCCAAAGAAGTCCCACTCAGCCTTCTGGTTACCCTGCAGTCACTGCTTTGTCTTCAGTTGCATCTTTGTCTCTCTATGGGAGAATTTGTTGACTCATCAGCCATTGGGGCCCATCGCAATACCTTATTATTCAAAGGACCTGGTTTGCTTTCATTTCTGGCCCTCTGCTCATTCTCGGAAAATAATGCTGCTTCCATATGATCAGCAATATTCTTTCTCAAATTAGATACCTGTGATAATTCTCTGCCTTCAAAAAGTAAACTTAAATGTGCGTAATATAATACCACATTTTCCACGATGACCAGGCTGAAAATGTCCGCCGCTTCTGTCCTCTATAGACTCTCAGTGGAAAAAAAAAGTGCTATTTTTATTTCCCATTAACTCTCCCTGTGGGTGCACCTGGGAAACACAGCTCTCAAAATACAACAGCAGCAGCACATTCTCCAGGCCTTGTAGCCAGAAGCCTCCGAGTTGCAGTGAGGACTAAGGTAATCAATACATTGGGCTTAGCTGTACCCAAACAGCTATTATAATTCAGACCATGCATTCTAGCTAATTCTGGGAAATTAGATGCATGCTTTCCAAGATAGAAATCTGTTTGGCAGAAAATAGATGTTTGTTTTACAATAAAATCCATTTAGTTAATAATTAGCCACCCAGTCGTAGTTGCTTTCCACCATGCTGTAAATAAAATGTCCTGCATTGCTTTTCCCAGTGATGATGAAAAGTGGATTTACCCTTTGAGGAATGGGTTCTAAGAATACAACTAAGTCTTCACTTTCTCTCTTTGGTATAGTTGTGCCTATTGCTTTCTGCCTGTTTTCCTACTGAATTAATTTGATAATATCACATGCAGGGAGCAATAAAGTGGATGTTCATCAAGAGCCAGAGAATCAACATGGGTCATTCAAGTGCTAGATGTTGGTCTAATTTGAAAAGCAATGTGGGGCCTCCCCTGGTGGCGCAGCGGTTGAGCACTGGGCTGCGAAGCTGCCCGCAGCCTCTGCAGCGCCGGTTCAATCCCTGGCTGCCGGCCGAGGGTCCCACATGGCGTGCAGACCTCTCCTGCCGCCCGCTGCTCCCCTCAGCAGTGCATTTCGTCAGTCTGCCTGTTCTGTTCCCCACTCCGTCTCTGGTGAATTCTCTCACCTTCCTGCGCTTCTGACTGTACCCAGTGCTTGTATAAATAAATAGTAATAATAAATCTTTAAAAAAAAAAAGATTACTATAAAAAAAAAAAAAAGAAAAGCAATGTGAAAATTATAGCCAATGTCTATTAGAAGTCGGGTTGTCTATCTGGGTAACTGGGTTTCTAAAAACCCTAAGTTGCCCATTAGAACATTTCTATCAGATAGTCAAAGCAGCAAGTTATACAAGGGCACATTTGGTTAAATAAAAAGAAGTTGATCTAATGACCAATCACCAGTATCTCTTAAATGAAAGCAAAATATTAGTCTCCTTTCTGAAACCATATCCAGACATTTATTTTTTTTCTCCCTAGCAACCAGATGCCCCTTTACTTCACAGTATTTCCTTACTCTTAAAAAAAAAAGTTGACTGCCAAAGGTGGGGGGAAGGCCAAGAAGAAAGGTCGAAAATGAATTTTACTGATAAAATCAGTTTTTCATGTGCTAACAACTTGAAATAAATAGAGCTCTTTACCACCTACACAGACTTCTTCTGATGTGCATATTCTTTTCTTCATCTTAAATCATAGGACACAATTCAACTTTTCAGGAGATACATTAGAGTTTCAATCAAACTATTTAAAAACCCAACCAGATGAAATCTGGTACAAGTCAATCACTATAATAATACGGAAAGGCTAAGAATGCTGTTTTATCTAATCTTGTGATTTCTTCAAACCTTGCAGATACTTTGGAATTCCTCTTGGTTGCATGATTTAATGATGAAAGGAAAATAAGACTGAAATTCTCTCTGTGTCTCTGTCTATTTCTCTTGCCTCATCTTTCTCCTACCCCCTCCTCTCTCTCTCCCCCTTTCCTGTGTGATCTACAGCTTGGAAATCTTTTTTTCCCCCTTCAATTAATGAAATAGTTTCCACCCCACTCCTATCCTGCCTAGAGACACCATTGCCATGGTTACCTGGATACCTGTTCTCAAAGAACACATGTACTAGCAATTTGGCAATTTAAACGTCTCAGTGTGTTGCACTTAGAAATATTAATGAGACCATTGTGAAACTACTAGTAGTGAAAATGGCATTGATGTTACAGTCTGAGATGAACACTTTAATTTCATTTAATCATTTAAAGAGATCAGAATAAGGAGACTGATTTCGGCAGCTAATGACCAAGTGACTGATGTGAAATGCTGTGGGCCTGAGCCAAGGCTTTGGTTTCCTTTCCTTGAGCATATATTGATGAAGCTGAAAGAATAGAATCACTCAACATCCCCAAGGAAAGTTACCAGTGAAAAATCAAAATGAAGAATAGTGAATTTGGAGCACAAATTTTCTTTAATGAATCCATATGAGGTTCCAATGAAGGAGATACTAGATCAAAACTTCATTTGATCTGAAAACACTATTTTGGTAAGCTTGACTGGAGACCTCTCCTGTGGGTACCTAGAGATCTCTGGGGGATAGCAGACTTCCTTCTGAGTTTTAGTTTTTTTTGCCATCAAAAATTTTTAGCGCTTCTATGAACCAGGAATTTTAACTCTAAGCCATTTAGAGTTGGGAGATGATTTGCAAGTCATTTGAACTGAAAATCCCCAAGTTTGCTGATACTGCAACTTAAAACAAATTAGAATGGCTTCAAGAGTAACCCCGTAATGCCACTTACTCTGGCAATCTCATAGTTTATATTGAGTAGGAGAGAAAAGGGATATCACAAGAATGTTGAGAAACTCAATTCACTATGAATATCCTGACTAAAAAGTACTGCTTATTACCATGTCCTCACCATTATGTTCTGATTGCTTTTCAAATGTGCATTTTTTTCTGTGAATTAGTATAACTCCTTTACTGATCCTTTGGAAAATAGAACAGGAAACACTGAATTCCCTCATTCACATCTCAAACAACACAATATTTTAGAGTGAATTAAAAATCAAAACAAAGAAATGAAAAATAGCTCCATCAGAATCTCAAGAATGCAACTCCGCAGCCTACTCCAGAACAAACAAAAAAAACCTGCCTAGGTCAAAGATTTAAAGATTAAAAAATCCAATTATGAAAACACTAGACACAATTATAGATTCATGTTTGGTACCTAAGAATAAAGAACAATGGTTTAGATTTCCATAAAAGAGAGCATACTTATAAATATTTATGAATTTGAAGTTTTAAACTTATGTATCTCATTAATACTTGTAGCCACTAGGGCAAAACAGGAGGCAGAGAGAGAATCTCATGCATTATTGGTGGAAAAAACTATTGGTACATCTTCTATTGGTGAATACTTTGGTACTATGAATAAAAACATATAGAACTGTATATTTTTATTCTATCCATGTATTTTTTGTAGACATTTATCCTAAAGAGGTAGTTGCACCATGTAACAAAAAGAGAGAGGGGCATATCACAGCAAAATTTATTATAATTTGCATGAAACTGCAGTCATCTTTATCTGCCTCTGTCCTTCAACTTGACCAATTTCTGATGATAAAGAAAGAAACCATCTGGTTTGTACGAAAAATATTTGAAAAGATGTTCACCAAATTGCTAACAGTTATTTCTGGTGATAGGAATCTGGATGATTTTTAATTTCCGCCTTATACTTCTCTGAATAATTTTACTATTTTTATAACAGGTGTGTATTAGTGTTATCTTTGGGGCCACAATACATCTACTGTAGTTTGAATTGTTCCCCCCCCCCCAAATATGGTTGAAGTCCTGACCGACAGTATCTGAGACTGACCTCATTTGGAAAGAGGGTCTTGGCAGATGTAATCACATGAAAATGAGGTCATGCGGATGGGGGTGGCCCTAATCCAAAGTGACGGGTGGCCTCATAAGAGGAGACACATGGGGAGAAGATGGCCATGTTACGGCAGATGCAGAGGTTAGAACGATGCACCAACAAGCCAAGGAATGCCAGGCTTTGTTGGCAAATACTATTCTAGAAGTTAGAAGACTTGAGGGAAGCTACATTAGAGGGAACCTTGTGGACAGCTCAATTTTGGACATGGAGACTCCAGAAGTATGAGACAATACATTTCTGTTCTTTTAAGTCACCAGGCTTGTGATTCTTTGTTATGGCAGCCCTAGGAAACCCATACAAAAGTAATTTTAACTTTGAGGGAAACTTCCATTTTTGCAATAGATGTGGTAGGAAGATTCATCATTATACCTTGCTACACATGGAAGGGCAACCCCCACTGTGAACAACAGTTTTATACTCAATATACTAATCTGTAACTGAATTCTGGGTATGTAGAGAAAGGAATTGAAAATGTGCTACTTCTCAGATGTTATACGGATGACACTGAAGCTGAAGTGGCTCTAACTCCCAGGTATGAGAGCTATTATTTTCTAAGCCCCCAAAAGGCTTCTTCTATGAACGAACGTAAATATCACAAAGTGTCTAGAGTCTTGTCTCATCAATGGAGTACTTTAAAGAATTACAGGCCTGCTTATCATAATTTTCATTTTTATCCCACAACCGCATTAAATGTGACTGTAACAATGAGCCGAAAGAAAAACTGGGTCCCAAGTGTTTTGGCATCTTTTCAGTATCGAAGGTCAGCCACATAGCAGTGAGCCAGAATGCATTGCGAATAGACATATGGCATTTGTTTGGGAGAGGAGAGGAAGGGAGGGGGGTGTCCTGGTTTCCAGCTGCTTTCTAATGTCAGTCTGGGTTTCTGTAATAGCTTGTGTGTTTTAGTAGCTTCAGAATCCTTTTCTTCAATAATCATCAGAACCAAGAAGATAAGACATCAGGAAACCCAGGCGTTCTGATTGTGCTAGGACTTTGGCAAAGTCAAATTGGAGGATCTAATTAGAATAGGCCAATAAACCAACTCAGGGTTAAAGCCTGAATGCAACACAAGGGCCAAGGAGCCAGCAGGCAGGCTTGACAATGGTGAGGCTACTTCTTAAGGGAAACGTGAAAATAGTACTAGGGCTGAGTCACTCATATTCATTCTGAAATAACTGAACCCCAATGCCATTTTAATAACGCTATGCCTATTAGAAGGCTCTCGTGATAGGGAATTCAGTTGAACACAGCTGATTCTGTATGCACAAAGTGCATCTGTATGTACCTAATATGATTGGAAGGTAGTCAAATGACCAATGATTAGTCATGAACTTGGCTGATTTCAAAATACAGAAACCCAATTCCAAAAAGCATGTATCAAATAAAGGGAAAGGATTTTGCTAGAAAATCAGGGGGTGGAGAAGGATTGGCTTCCTGTCTAGAAGGACTCATCAAATGTGTCTTGCTGTCACTGGCTCTCTTTGGGTGGTGATTTTACTGTCTCTCTTGCTAATGACTTCTCCTCACATGACCAGTAGGGATTGGCACCAGACTTACATTCCCATGGGTTATAATCCATGATGAAAATTTCACCTTTCTCAGGTCCATACATGAATAATTGTCGAGAAGTGCTCCGATTGTTGGGGTAGCATTAACTGCCCATACATACTTGGTCAGGCAGATGGGGTACCCTCATTGGCCTTCAGGTCTGGATCTGCAGCCAGGAGGGCGAGACACTGGAACTGTGTCAACCCTATTAGGATTGTGGAGTAGAAAGATTACGGTTCCCCAAAACAGTGAAACTACATTGTCCAGAAGAAGAGGAAAGTTATGCTGCCTGGAATATGCTTAGAGTACACTAAATACTATCAACTCTTCCTGGACCTAGGTATCCATGCCATTTGAAATCTTTGTTTTAGTATTTTAGGTTATAGTTACCTAATATTATATGAAAGAAAAATGAGTGATAGATTAGATGGTGGATAGATAGATGACAGGTAGATAGAGAAAGCTTTGCAGAGTTGACAAATGAAATGTACAAACATAAGTCTACAAACAAGTAAATAAAAATTGATTACAAAATAAAGCTTTTTATCTATTTTAAGACATTTATTTTATTTTTCACATCATTGTTCATTTTTAAACAATATTTGCTCACCCCCCTCAGGTGTAGTTCCCATGGAATTTCCTTCCCCAATGCACGTGTGCACCATCACCTCAGTCCCCTGTGCTCCTCCCTCCCTCTGATCCCTCTCCCTCCTCCTCCCCTGCAGGATGTCTCTGATTTATAATTACTTCTGCTTTGTTGTGTTTTGTACTGTTGTTATTTTTTACACTGATGTCTTATTTGGTTCCCCTATATTCCTGCTGTACTATCCGATATTTTTCTTTTTCCTTCTGGCTTATTTCACTGAGCATAATTCCTTCTAGCTCCACCCACTCCACTGCAAATAGCATGAGTTTATCTTTTTTGATTGCTGAATAATATTCTATTGTGTATATATACCACATGTTCCTGATCCAGTCATCTATTTTGGGGCAACAAAATAAAGCTTTTATATGAACTCATTCTTAAAGTAGAATTAGGTATGTTGAAATGTATGTTAGATATGTATATCAGACATGTTGGATGTATCAGGATGTTGGAAAGTATAAAGAGCTCCTTATTTTTTTTAAAGCAAGCTCTAAGTAAAGAATACAAAATTATATTGAAAAAATATATCAAAAGGCAACTCATGAGGTTGGGGGTAAAATATACAAGTAGGACACATAGTTACAGTCTTGCCTATAATCAAGCAAGAATTCTATGGTCATTTTATGCAGAAAGGAAAACGTTAACAAATAATATTGGGAAACAATGGATAGCAACAAGCAAAAAAAAAGAAAAGAAAAGAAAAGAAAAACTAGATCCATACTTACCTTGATACACAAAAATTAATTAAAAGTGAATTAGTGGGCAGCAGTGTATTTCATCAGTCTGTCTGTTCTGTTCCCTGCTCTGGCTCTGATGAATTCTCTCACCCTCCTGTGCTTCTGACTGTACCCAGTGCTTGTATAAAAAAGTAAATAAATCTTTTAAAAAAAAAAGTGAATAAGGGGGCCTCCCTGGTGGCACAGGCGGTTGAGCGCAGCGCTTTGAAGCTGTCCGCAGCCTCTGCAGTGCCGGTTTGATCCATGCCGGCCTCGGAACAACCCACATGGCGAGGCAGACCTCTCCTGTCTCGCCCACTGCTCTGCTCAGCAGTGTATTTCATCAGTCTGCCTGTTCTGTTCCTCTCTCTGTCTCTGGTGAATCCTCTCATCCTCCCGCACATCTGACCTGTACCCAGTTCTTGTATAAATAAAATAAATATTTTAAAAAAAAAGAAGTAAAAAAAATGAATTAGAGATCTAGATATAAAAACCATAAAAAACTTGAAATGAAACATAGGGGGCACACTATAGGACATCTACTGGAAAGGTATTTGGAGACTCAACCGCAGTGGCAAGGGAAACAAAAATGAAAAACAAATGGCACTACCTCACACTAAAAGGCTTTTGTACCTCAAAAGAAACTATCACAAAACCAAAAAGGCACCCTACAGAATGGGAAAAATATTTGCATGTCATATATGTGAAAAGGGACTGATCTCAAAATATACAATTTTTTTATACAATCCAACAAGAAAAAACAGGTAACCTGATGAAAAAAAAATGGGAGAAATATCTAAATAGGCACTTTTCTGAAGAAGACATTCAGATGACCTAAAGACGTGAAAATGTTTCTCAACATTGCTTTTTATAAGGGAAATGCAAATCAAAGGCCACCTCACCTCTGTAAGTATGGTATGAAAACAACAAATGTTGGTGAGGATGTGGTGAAAAACGAACTCTCATCCACTGAAGAAAAAAAAAAAAAAAAGAATTCTATGGTCATTTTAGAGAGTCTCCTGTGAACTCTGGAAAGACCAGCTCATTTCATAAATAAATACCATCAAAATGTTGCTCTTGATCCTTTAAGTGGGGTCTAGGCCACCAAGGCTTTATCAGGAAATGACTTCATCTATCAAGACTTAATATAAATTCCAAAATAAAGCCAAACAACTGTGAAGTTGTAGCCGGTGTGATCTGTAAAGACGGATACAGAGGATTTGCCATGTTAGTCCTGGTAAAGCTTTGAGTTCTGGCATTACCCTCCCTCCCAATTTTAGGACCTGGAATTTGCCTTGCTTGAGTTCAGGGTCATATAACATTATGTGTAACATGAAGATATTTGGTCATTTTTTAAGTTTTTTTATGACTATAAACAATTTGGTGATGACATCTATGTAGCTTTCATGTTACTCTCCTTAGGTACAACTCCTGGGTCAAAGTGTTCAAAGTGTTTGCAGAAACTTGGGTTTGTTAGGTGGATGGCCATCTGGAAAGGCATGCTAGTTCCAATTTTCTCACTCGCAACCTGAGCATCATTGCATTCCAGATTTATGAGTTTTTGGGGGTGGTGGTGGCAGTAGTATCATCATCATATATTACCTGCTTAAAGACACTTTTTTCATATGTTAATGTATCTGAAATCAGATTGCATCCCGTAAAGATAGTGACTCGACATTGCATCATCGTTTCATTTCCAGCAGTTTCTCTTTCTCAGTGGCCCCTAAAGTCACAGCATGGTCTCTAATCAATGGCTCTCAGAGTCAGTAAAATATGGAATTCAGTCCAAGCAATTTCAAGTTTTGGCCCAGCTTTCCATGCCACCCACCAAGCTTCTGGGACCAGTTGCCCTTGCTAACTACTTACAGGGACTCAAAGTATGTAAATTCAATTCAACTTTTATTCAAGTCGCTGTGCATATGGCTCAGGGAATACAAAGACGAACATGACAGTGCTGTGAAAAACTTAATTAGGAAGGTCACTGCATAAAAACCGTGTAATGAATTCTACCTCCAAACCTTAGTGGAACAAGGCAGGATAAAAATAAATAAAAACATTATCCCTACAGAAGCCAAGTGCACATGAATTACAGATCATCTGTCCCACGTGGTGCCTTTATTCATGCAGATAACCAAGAACTGGACTAAGATGCCTCCAGTTCCTTGAAGCCATCCCCTTCTTGAAGTTCACTCTGAATCACAGGGTGTCTCCTTTCCTCGTGTTTTTCACCTGCCGATTCCTGCTCAGCCCTCGTACTCAGTGTAGGGGCTGCCTCCCTTGGGGAGCAGCTCTGGCTCTGCTTCCCTCTCTCCCTACCTTCTGTCAGCAGGACTTAGTGCACTTCACTTCACACACCATGGTAACCGATGCACACGCTGTAAGGAATGCAGAGGTGGGATGGCCCAGCACTCAAAAGCAGAACTTGGGGAAGGCCACCCAGCTCAATCCCAGTTCTGCCATCTTGGAGAAACAATCTTGGGGAAAGTCACTGCTGAAGCTCAGGTTTCTTATGTGCAAATTGAAGATAATGTTTCCTAATTCCAAGGATTTGAAGGATCAGCTGTAATACACATAACACTCTTAATGCAGGTGCTGGCCATTGGGAAAAATACTAGCCTCATGTCATCAGTCTACCCCAGCAGACCAGTGAGCTCGAGGAAGGAGGTACTGGTGTTATTTAAGCTTTGAAGATGCCATTTCTCTGTGCCCTGCATGGCTGTGATCCCAGTTACTGGGAGTGGAGTAAATCTAGTATAGGTGTGTTACACTGTTCTTCTAGGGAAAACAAGCACAGCCTTAGGAGCTAAAGGAAATTAGCAACAGGCTTCTTTTCTCTCTCTGGAGAGCTTTTTTGCTCTGAGTGCCCTCCTACTATCTTTCTGTCTCTAGAGAGAAGCTTTGTTAGTGCGAGCCTAGTGATGTAAAAAGCAATCAAAAGGGCTGTAAAGAGCTCCATTTTCTTTTTATTTTCGAAATCATCCATAATAATAACTGTCTAGGGTTTTTTCCCCCTTTCTTGTCTGGAGTCTTAGAGCTGATAACTAAAATAAGGGGTATCGTGTGCTAGCAACTGTTGTGCAACCATCCCGGGCTGGGTAGTTCATTGTCGATTCACACAGAGGATTTTCAATCCCTTGGTATCATTTTACAGGCCTTTAATACTGAGTCAGGGGTCAGACCAGCAGGCAGGGAAACAGCAACCGGGTCCCTAGTCTTAGATTGACACCCCACGCCGGAGCTGAGGAGCTCCTTTTATCCCTTGCTCTGTGGCCCAGGTGTCTGCATTCACATATGCACATGCCGTGCTCTTCGGCTTCTCAGCCCAAGTGTTTAGAATCAAAGGTGCTTGCCCTGAGTCAACAACTCTCTGCCCCCCCCCGCCCCCCCCCCCCCCCCCCCCCCGCAACTGTGCAAATAACGAATCCTAGGAGGAATTCGAGCCTGCAGGTAGAGGCTAGTGGCAGGGAGCAGAAAAAATGCCTGCGCTACTCCACTTACCCTATGGCAACTCTTGCCCATGGTCATTAGTTTATTTCATTCACTTCCTGTGTTCACTGGAGGGACATGATGGTAATTTGGCAATCTTTTCAAACAGCAGGACTCACCAGTACAGTGAGTCTAATGGATGAAAACAATGCCTAAAGTTCTATTTTATCAAGCAGTGCCACTGGAAATCTTCACTTTCATGGAACTAAAGCTAGGACTAACCTCTTGTAAGGATTTAATAACTGAGGCAGATCAGAAAGATAGCCCCCCAGAATGCCAACTCATCTCGCCTTGCTGATGCCTAAAATGATGGCAATAGGGAGCTTGCTTTTTCTGTGCTAGCATTCCTTGTTGAATGCCGTTGTGTTTGACCACTGTCAGAGAAAGAGCGTTAGCGCCTGTGTGTCGAATACTCTGACCAGCTAGTAGAGGCATCTTCCTCCATCTAATTTTCCAAGCAGTCCTATGAAGGAGGTATATCCCCACTACATAGGCAAGGACCCATGAGCCTTAGCTATGAAGGAATTTGCCCAAGTCCTGGGAAAGATCAGAACTCTGAGCCCAGCCCGGCCCCATCTGACTGTACACGCATGCAGACCTCAGAAGTCAGGCGTTGAATTGTCCTAAGATTTGCTCCCTCTTCCAGCCCCCTCTTCTACCACTCTTCCCATCTTTATGCTGAAGCTAAACCCAACTTCTTTGAGTTCCCCCAATACATCAAAAGACTGTCTTTGTTTTCTCCTCTCCCTTCACTTCCCAGCCGTCCTTTACCTGCCTCATACTCTCAGGCCTCAGCTAATGTGCCAGTCTTTCAGGACAGTGATTCCTAGTGGCTCCACTTCATCTCCAGAAAGCATTGTGTGGCCCCACTAGGTCTCCAGAGTGCCCCCATGTTAGCAGGGCCATATGGTAGAGTTATGTCTGCTGTAATTGGCCGCATCCTTGTTACACTGTAAGTCGCATAGAGTAGGTGTGGGTCTGGTGGCGGGTGGAAGTTCCCTACATATAGTGAATAAATAAGTGCTGGTTTTGTGTGGCCAAGATGAGTCCCGCCTCCTCTGCAGCCCCTATCCAGGCCAGCCCTGCCTGTTTACCACATTACTTGTCGGCAATCTGGTTCCCCTCAACACCTTTCACCTTTAAAAAAGATGTTTGCTCTCTTCTCTGATTTTTGTCTTTCTTTCAGTTTTGATGACAGAGGAATCGAATTTCCAGCATTTGGTTTAAACTTGGAGCTACAGTTAAAGCCAGAAAAGGCGTCCATATATTCTTTGAGAGCGAGTCTCTCCCAGCATGCCCTCCACACTTTTTCCACCTCACTTGTGAAAGATTACCTCTTCTGATTTTTCATAGGTTCTATTTGTCTCAATAACCCCTTGCTTCCTTGTTTCCAGCTCAGTAGTCTGGTTGAAGTGGAAATTTCGGAAGAGAATAAGGTGGTCATTAATAGCATCACAAGTATGGTTGGTAATAGGGTTTTTTCCTTTTGTTTTTCCTCAAGAATTAGGCTCCATCGCCAAAATGAATATCTAACAGAGAATGAAAAAAACCCTCTCAAATAATCATAAAAAAGCCTTTTGATTTTTTAAAAGAAATAATTAAGGTGAGGTTTGACCTGCTCGCTAATCAGAGGATTGGGTTCCCTGAACACACTTTGTGCTATTCTACTTAACCAAAGAGCAACTTGGGCATTTATCCAGAGTACTCCTCAAGGATCTAGTATGTTAATTGAAAAAAAAAAAAAGTCTTAGGAAATAACTTTACAAGCAAGCCATTCATTCAAGTGGAAACACATGGGATTATTTTCCAATCCCTTTTCTTGAAATCTCAGCTGCTGAAGCGAAGGACATTTTTTTTTTTTGTTTAAATCACGCTTTTTCAAAGAGCAAACAGAATTAGTTACAAGTCCAAGGTAGAATACAACCAGCTTTAATTAAAGCCGCATACAATATAATTCCCACTCGAACATGCTTAAGGCTGTTACAGGTAAAAAAACACCACTTCCTGAGTTGTCCTTCCAGATTCTTGAGGCCCCTGTGTCCTCCACAGCTGTGATATCTCTGATGGATGTAGCTGTTTTTACCTGCCCACCTCTCAGCAGCCCTCTCCGGCGCGGCGGCATGGGGTGCCTCTTGGCATGCGCCAGGCTGTTCGTTTTCCTTTTCTCTCTGCTCTGTGACCTTGCTTATTACAATCACAAATGTGATGTGCATAAAGCAGCCCTCGCTGGGAGGAAAGGATTCAGCCACCTGGACCTCTAGCTGCTTTGCCACTTCATGGCATGTATTGTTCAAAGATTTGATATTTTAAGCAATTAAATATATCTGTTAAAACCTGGATAAAAAATGGAGGAGGAAGCTGGTAACTTCATAAAGTCTCTCAAACACAAGGGGATCTGAATTCAGGATTCCTGCTTCCCTAGGGATGGTCTGAGCTAGTATATGAAAAAAGAAATGAAGTGAGATGGTGAATAATTACTCAGTAAGTGGGTTAGCCAGTGCCGGCGATTTAATACAAACATACTGGGGAAGTCCAAAGAGTTTGGAAGGCTCCTGGGACCTAAGGAAGAAGAAAGAAATAGACAGTTGTTGCTAATGTCAGACCAGACTGCGTACCTGGAGGTTGGCGGAGGGAGTTAGCTCAATCCATTCACACTCACATTAAAAACTCAGCTCATGCATAGGCAGACACACACCCAGGTGTGCCCACATGTGCACTCACACACAATTCTCTTTTCTATCCTTTGGCAGGTCCTCCCATAATGTTTCATTCAACATCATTTAATTATGATGTTGATGAAAAAATAATGCCCAGCTAGGGTCACTGTCCTTGTGGAGTTTGCACGTCTTTCCTCCCATGTCTGTTGTCCCGACCCGCGGGATTCGGAGGCACGAAAAGAGAAGGGCAGAGGATTGAAATGAGGGGCTTGACAACTTGACGCTAGCGTTTGCTTCTTTATTTTTCCTTTTCCTTCTCTTTTACTTTTCCCTGTCTTTCTTACTTCCCTGGCCTTCTCTCTGCTCCTCTCGCGGTACTCTCCTCTCTCGTGGTTCTCCTCTTAAATCTCTTTTTCTTCTCGTTCTCCTCTTATACCCTCGTAGCTCCTCCCCCCGGACCTCCCAGTCTCATGTGCTTTACAGGAAAAACCTGTGGTTCTCCGAAGGCAAAACGGTAAAGCGAACTCATGGCACGCATATGCAACACGGCACATACTCCGGACGGCTCCGGACAGTCTGTAGAGGTTTTCTCTGGATATTCTAGTTTACTCCCATATCCCCCAAATTTGCATACGAGGTTCATTGGCTTATCTGAATTGCCCAAGTCTGCAGGGGCATGGGAATGTGGGGTTGAGAGTGCCTGTGATAGAAGGGTGTCCTATTCAAGGTTGGGTCCCATCTTGTGCCCTGAGCTCCCAGAATAGACTCTGGCCTCCCATGAGCTAGATTAAGCAGGTTGGAGAGTGAATGAATGAATGAATACAAATGCATGTTAATTTTAGAAGTGTTTTGAGTCTTTATTTAGAAGCCTGGTGATGCTTTTGTGACCAGAGATATGCCATAAGGACTGAATTCTTATTTATATCAATTAGTCTATTGGCAAAATTGATTTCCTTATACAGTGTTTTGATTAGTCACAGGGTCCAAGAACCTAGTGAGGCTTACTATACATTACTATACTTACTATACAAAATTGATTTCCTTATACAGTGTTTTGATTAGTCACAGGGTCCAAGAACCTAGTGAGGCTTACTATACATTAAAGATTTGAGGAAGTGACTTCTTTATTAATCAGTCATGAAGATAATTAATTGCATGTTTCTCACTTATAGTCAACTCTCAATTATCCATGGAAGAACAAGCTTAGGTGGGACAAATGAAAATCTATAGAGAATTCTTGAACCTCTTGTGGGACAATTTCAATCTTTTCTGCCACCCAAACTTGTCCCATATCTCATTTAGCAAGTGCTGACCTACAAAAGCTCTGAATTTCCTCCTTGTGCATCTTGGTTACCCTCTGCTGGAATATTAAAATGCCTCCAAAGTCAAGAAATTGAGAAAGAAGGAAGATGACATTTGAATAAATCCCTGTAGGCAAACAAATCCTGAATCTTTGAACTAGTGCCATAGGGTGGGGGCTTAGGTGGACCAAAAAAGAAAAAAATGCTGTCTGCTTAGAAAGGAGAAATTGTGGAGAGGAGGTGCTATTTCTGCACATTTCCAAGGAGACCTGTTAAGAATAAGCATTCTTGTTAAGAAATTTTGCCCGGATGCTCAGGGAGGTCTGAAGTCCTCAGACTTCCCCCTCCCATTGTGGAGCTGAAGACTAACAAACAGGTTGGTTCACATTCAGAAACGTTACCTTAAGAGAGGAAACAAAAGAATACACACAGAAAACAATTTCATCACATCGTCGCTTGCCAATGAATTATTGCAGAGGCTCTGGTTTGAGTTACAGAGCTATCACTTTCTCCTCCTTTCAACTGTAGTCATTGAGAAGAGCACCAAAAAAAAAAAAAATTATCCTTGGCGCAGTCATGGACAAAAATTTCAGGCTAGTTTGGTAAGGTCAAAAGAACACCTATGGGGATTTCTATTCATGGGTATGTAGGCAGAGTTTTTGTTTTGTTTTGTTCTGTCTGGAAAGGACTTAATTATGATCTGGTGAGTAATTGAGCCTTTACAAATTAAAAGTGTGATGTTTGCTGAGCGTTTTCCTAGATGCTGAATTATGCCCAAGAGATTGATCTCTGCCCTTCACTAAGAGGGAGGTGGAGAAAGAACATTCAAAGCACAAAGAGAAATTTTAGAATAGCATGTCAACTGAGAATCACAAGTGCCGACTTCAACAAGACTGAGAGCTTTGGCAATGAGGGGAAACCACAATCAACAAGGCCCAGGTGTGAACCTTCCAGTCTGCATTTTTAATTCCATCCTTTTATTCTCTGAGTTGATCATGCATCTCTTCCTTAACCCTTCTGTGGGTAGGGAGAGTGAAAATCATCACCCCAACCTGGAAAAAATGCTCAAAACAGGCTGGTCTCCCTGAATATCAAGACCCTGATAATTTCATCTCTTCTTCTCTAGACCACTGGGTCACTGCTACCATTATTCTCCTTTTTCCTAGAAAAAACATTATAAACTGACAGATCCTGCCCTAATAAAGACCAGAGGTGCTAGTTTATTAAAGCTATGAAGATGCTGTCTGTAGGGTAAGGAAAAATATCAGGCTTTTCTGCCCTCCCGCCATCAGGATAGATGATGGATCCTGCGGTCCTGAATGCATGCCTGATGGCGGCACCTGGAATAGGGTGTGGGCATAGGTAGATGGGATTCACCTGGGCTGAGACTGGGCTTTTAAGGGTGGCGTCACGGGGACGCCAGCAGAAGCCGAAGAGAAGCCGAGAAAGAAGTAGCAGAAGCCGAGAGAGAAGCAGAGAAGGTCGGAGAGCCCAGATAGAGTGAAGACTTGCTGGGGGTTGGGAGGCCTGCCAGCCTCCCTGCCTGCCAGCACCCCTGCCTGCCATATGCCTGGATGCCTGGTGAATCCCAATAAAAGACCTGCAGAAGCCACTGAGGACTCTGACTCCTTCACCCGGTCTGCTGGATCATAGAAAACCTGCTCAGTGTCCTTCCTGCCCTTACAATTGGCAAGATGATCCATGCAGACAGGTATTGGAGCTCTCCAAAGACCTAGAGGGACTAAGGAGTAATAAACTGTTTGCCTGTGACAACACTGGAGGCATCATGGCGGCACAGGAGATGGACAAGGTCCAGGAGCTGCGGGAAGAGACCTCGCGTGGAGGAGACGCCCGAGAGGACCAGCCAACGACCCCTGAGGCAACAGAATCATCGGGGAAGAGAGGACCATGATTCGGAGCTTGCCAGTGCTAATGCAGGGAGAGGCCAACGGACTTGCACTGATGGACTTGCACTGACAATCCCTCCAGAAGGCGGAGGAAGTTTGGCAAGTTAAGTTTTTGGGATCCTGAGGGAGAATGCTGTTGTTTGTACACCCCAGGAGATGGAAATCTGAGTGTGGCCAGTGGGCCGTGATGGCCAAAAGCAGCCTGTGTATGCCCAGCAGCCGGACAGAGGAGAAAAGTCAACTGAGAAGGCAAAAGCTGGTGCTGATGCTAAGTTTGGGAAGCCCTGAGCGGCTGTTAAGCACTCGGTAAGCTGAGGAAGGCCAGTGAGTCTCGTAAAATCATCTGTGGGTGATGCCCTGCTTGTTCTCGAGTGAGGGTGAGGAGCTGAGGAACCCGTCCTTGGGGGACAGGTGGGGAACATGGCTTGGGGTGGAGCCCAAGCCGAAGAGGGGACCTGAGAGGCCGCATGTAGAGTTGGATCCCCGATCCATGTGCTTGTGCAGTGGGTTGGCCTGAGTGCAGGGGTCTGCGTGTCGCATTGGTGGCTATGACAGCCGAGTGTTGAAGTGACCATAGACAGAAACCCTGAGGGTTGGGCGATTACCCCCAAAGAGTAGAGAATCCCCAACCCAGGAGTGAGTGCATCCTGGGGGTGGATGCGGTATGTGGCTTTTAGCCGAAACTACAGCCAGAGAAGGCCAGGAAGCCTGACGGCTCCTGGTGTGTTATAGTAGATGCCGTGAGTGGTTCCCCTCCCTCGTATGAGCAGTGCCTTCGGCAGCAGATTTGGTGACTCATCTGCTGGTACCAATAATTGTCTTTTGCCACGAGGTTGGGGCCCTGCCTGGACTTACTTGTGTTCTGTTGTATTTTGTTGTTTTATTGTGATGTCTTTGCTTTTGTGGGCCATGGCTGCATTGTTTATGTTAAGAAAATTGTACATATGAAGACTATATGGCAGAAAATCCTGAGGGGGTGGACTTTAGGTAAGGAAAAATGTCAGGCTTTTCTGCCCTCCCACCATCAGGATAGATGATGGATCCTTGCGGTCCTGAATGCATGCCTGATGGTGGGCGCCTGGAGTAGGGTGTGGGCCTAGGTAGATGGGATTCACCTGGGCTGAGACTGGGCTTTTAAGGGCAGCGTCACAGGGACGCCAGCAGAAGCCAAAAGGGAAGCCGAGAAAGAAGTAGCAGAAGCCGAGAGAGAAGCAGAGAAGGTCGGAGAGCCCAGATAGAGTGAAGACTTGCTGGGGGCTGGGAGGCCTGCCAGCCTCCCTGCCTGCCAGCACCCCTGCCTGCCATATGCCTGGATGCCTGGTAAATCCCAATAAGAGACCTGCAGAAGCCACTGAGGAATCTGACTCCTCCTTTACCCGGTCTGCTGGATCAGAAAACCTGCTCAGTGTCCGATCCTGCCTTTACACTGTCTCACGAGTATATTCCCCATTATGAGACACATGGGCTTTTCATTTAATCCTAAACAAGCCAAGCTTGCCCCTGCCCTTTATACCTCTGTCCCCATAGTTCCTTCTGTTGGGGATGCTGTTCTTGCAAAAACACCCTTGCTTGACTGCCGGTGTACCTTCCTCTGAGAAGGCTATTTGGACGATCCAATATAAAGCAGCCCTCCATCCTCTCTCTGTCACCTGTTTTATCTGCTTCACACCACTATCACAACAAGAAAATGTTCTTTGATTGGTTTATATGTTTCTAGTCTGTCTCCTGTCTATACAACATAAACTCCATGAGACCAGGAATCATTTCTATTTCTGTATTCTACCCCAGCATCAAGGCTAATTAATACCTGGCAGACATAGGCATTCAAATGGTGGTTTAAATTTTTAAATATGGGCATGCTTCTTATATACTTAATGCCATTTACTCTTTTAATCTATTTAATCCTAACCCAAAACTATGATGCAGATGTCTTCCCCATTTTACATATAAAAGAGCTAAGGTTTCACGATACAAAATAACTCTTAGGAATGGCAAAGTCAAGATACAAACCCAGACAGTCTCTCTACAGAGCGCACACTCACAACTGCTCCTCATTTTACTTATATATTGTAATGTACAAACATTTTTGAAGGTTGGGATTGTGTGGAAAAAAAAAAGTTAAGACTTCCGGTTTCTGGTTCATGTAAGGAGCTTGGAATTTGCCTCTCCATCCCAACAAGAAGTGAAAAACTGAACAGATTGACAACGCAACAGCTCTTCCTGGATTTTTACAAGGAGAAAGGATCCAGGGCTAACTGCTGCCCCAAGATTGGAGAGATACCAGTGACTTCTGGGTGCCCGGGCTCACCAGAGGAGAAACTTGGGTGGAGCCACCTGGGGACTGCGCTGGAGGGGGGGGACCTGAACTGTAACTGACACAGTGCTGGAGGCTCAGTGCAGACAACTCTTGATGAAACTCTCAGGCACCCTATCAGATCAACCGAAGTATACTGCTGAGGGGAGCAGCAGGCAAGTCAGGAGAGGTCTGCCGCGCCATGCGGGTTGCTCTCTGGCTGGCCAGGGATCGAACTCGTGCTGCAGTGGCTGTGGACAGCCTCATAGGTTGCGTCTTAATCCCTTGCACCACCAGGGAGGCCCCCAGGATCACTATTATGCTATTTACCCCCAGCCTTGACAAGATGAAGAGATCATCCCATCCACCTTTGTAACCACTAGCTCCTCTTTCTCATGGAGATTCTCTTCATGTTTTCTTTTGAGATATGCTTCCCTTAACATTTCTCTGGTTAATGTTCTTACATTCAGTATTTCTTCAGAAACATCCACCCCTATCAGAACCATATTTCTACTACTGATTCATTCATTCAGCAGTTTTTTTCAAAATATTTACAATGGACCAGGCCCTTTTCTAGATCTTAGTGAAAGACAACCACAAAAATCCCTGTCTTTTTTGAGTTACATTCAAGGAAGTAAGGATATAGGTAATAAACAACAAGGATAATAAGTCTGTTCTATAGCAGCAGGTGACAGTCTGTGGAAAGAAAAGAAGGTGATAACAGGTGAACAGGATGAGAAAGAAAGGCAGGAAGAAACAGCAGTGAGGGAAAGGCAGGCGGGAAGGGCAGGTTTGCAATTTGAGAGTGCCAGGGTGGGCTTCATTGGGAATGTGCAATTTAAGTAAAAATTTGGAGGAGAGAGAATTATCCACATGAATAAGAGCATGTCCAGAAGAGGATACTGCCATGCTGTGGTTCCCAAATGTTGGCATAATATTTTCCACAAGGATCAAGATCAGCTTGCAGGAAAGGAGTAAGAGCCAATACAGTGACAGATGAGAACAATGAAATATAGGGGTGGTGGGTCATGCCATGTTGGGTATTGTGAGTCATTGAAAAGCTGTTGGTTTTTATCCTAAGTGAAATGGGAAGCCACTGGAGTGCTTGGAGCAGAGGCATGACACAATCACCCTTGTGATTATTCTGCCTACTGTGTTGACAATAGAATACCAGGGATCAAGAGTCACTCTGACTACAGTTGAGTCTAAATCTGTCGCATGTCACATATAAAAGAGCAACATTAGAAGTGATGAATAGCTTGCAACAGTCCTGTGAGAGATGCTGTGACTCAGACCAGGAACAGTAGGAAGAAGATGTAGGATTATGCTTTATTTTGAATATAGAGTCACCAGGATTTCTTTATAGTGTGAGAGAAGATTAGGAGAATCAAAGAAGACTCCAAGCTTTTTGACCAGATCACCTGAGACAATGATAGTATCAATCAAGACAGAGTTTGGTTTTGGTTCAGTGACTTGGAGTTGTCCTAAAGGATTCCTAAATGGAGGGTGTATGTACATATTTGGAGATGGGGAAAGAGATCTAGTCTCAAAATATGAATTTAAGAAGCATCAATAAATGGATGAGATTTGAAAATCCTCAGCATGGAGGAAATCCCCAAGGGAATGATTGCAAAGATCCAGAACAAAAGCTGAACTGCAGGAGCTAAGACTGAGGCCCAATCCAAATTCTAGACTGGTGGGGGAAGTAGTGTAGGTTGTATGAAAACTGATAAATGCGAGCTTTGCAGACTTAAGGCATACATGAGAGGTCTTCTCTCCTGATCATGTAGTGATGGCCTGGAATTCTGTTTGAGGAGGGTTCTTGGCCATAGCAGGGAAGAAAGGCACAGTCAGCAGTGCAAGTCTACTGTTGGGGTGAACTGAACGACAACGAGCAGACCAGCATCTGATATTTGCCATTCTGGGCCAAGAGGAAAGGCCACAGACTAAAAATAGACAGTAGGTGGTATTTGGAGAGTTTGCTAAATATTTTTGACTTGGTGCCGTCAACTTGTGTGGTTCATAGCAGTGGCAGTATATAATTTGTTGCTGAAATTATCTTACATGTGTCAGAAAGATTTTCTTGCTCTTGAGTCATTAGCACCTGATGGCCTTAAGTAGGCAAAAGGGGCACCCTAAAAGAACAGAGATAAGGGAGTGAAGTGGTATCTCCTTGTGGTTTTAATTTGCATTTCCCTGATAATTAGTGATGTTGAACATTTTTTCATATGTCTGGTGGCCATTTGCAATTTTTCTCTGGAGAAGTGTCATTGTAGTTCTTCTGCCCATTTTTTGACTGGAGATAAACATCAAATGGTCTCACTTATATGCAGAATAGAGCAAAACCAAACCAAAGATCAAGCAAAGACAAAATTAGCCAGCTGACCATAGATCTGAGGCATACAGCAGGGGAGGGAGGGTGAAGGGGGTCAAACGGTGGCAGGTGGGGCAGGGGGAAGAGCACAAGGGACTATGGTGATGGTTCATGGGTGAGATGGTGGCGGGAGAACTATGGGGACTACAATGATGTAAGAAGGTTTTAAAAATTAAAAAAAAAAGAATAGAAATGGAAAAGTCAAAATCCAAGTCAGTGTAAAATTTTGTCTATGGCTCTGTGAGCAGATTGGGCAAATCCTCTTCCCAAATGAAACTATAGTGCTGGGAAAAATGACAATGATCATCATCTGGTGTTTTGGAAATCAACCAAAGGCGTGCAATGAACTGGGAAGTGCTTCTGCTCTAAGAACCATTGAGTTTCACATAGGAAAGCTTGGAATCCATGAAGTTCTGGACTGAGGTTTCTCTGTACGTCCTGCTGAGGTAGGGCAAGCCATGAAGACCAGTGACTTATCTGCCAGGGTTGAAGAGACTAATCCAACTTGAAGAAGTGGGCAGTGTGCACACTCAACAAAGCTGTCAGTAGGAATGAGCATCTGGTAGGTGAGTGAGTGGAGAGGGCCTGGGGCTCCTCCAGCCTGCATTGCTGATGTGGTCAAGGACAGCAGATTCCTAGCAGAGGCTGTGTTCCTAAATAGGGCAAATGGAAGAGGGCACTGAACCTTCACACACTTCTGGATTAATCCTAAGTCTGCATGCCTAAACTGAGAGGAAACTTGTCACAGCCTGGCAGAAATTAAAACCCAGGGAGGCTTGAAAACAGCTTGAACTTTAAACACACTCCCTTATATACTAACATAGCCTACAGCAAAGGACAGAAGCCGAAATGGTTCAAGGTATCTGAGTAGCACTGATGTGATCACAAGCTATGAGGACACAGAAAGACTCTGGCAAGCCAGCTTTAAAAATGAAATGAAGGACATATATTTTTGAAAAGAACAGCAACAAAATACCAACTGAGGGGTTAGTGACCACAGAAGAAACATATGTCATAGATTTTGCCC
Organism: Talpa europaea; assembly: GCF_964194135.1. NCBI lineage: Eukaryota > Metazoa > Chordata > Mammalia > Eulipotyphla > Talpidae > Talpa > Talpa europaea. The sequence goes on along the minus strand of NC_140080.1, from coordinate 39,551,942 downwards.
AGGCATGTTACTCGACAAACACCAGCAGCAATAATCTTCGCAGGAAAATATATCAGAATTCAGAGTAACTACAATATATTATCTAGAATGTCCCTTTTTTCAAGGGGAAAAAAAAGACAAAAATGATATGACAAAAAAGTGATCCAGTCTAAGGGGAGAGAAGCAATTAATAGAAGCTGTCTCTGGGTGTAGATAATAGTGGACAAAGGCTTCAAAGCCACTATTACTAGTATATTCAAAGAACTAAAGGAAACTATTTGTAGAGTTAAAAGAGAGTGTGACAATAGCAGTTCAACCCAGAGATTATTAGTAAGGATATAAAAATTATTAGAAGCTCTCAAGTAGAAATTCTATAGCTTCAAAGTACAATAACTGTAAAAACAATTCACCAAAGCGACTCATCAAAGGGTTTGAGAGCACAAAAGGATCAGTGAACTGTGAGTCAACAAAAATTGCCCAATATGAAGGACAGGAAGAAAAGATTGAAGCAAAATTAAACTTTAGCATATCAACATCTATGTTGGACTGAAAAAGTATTTGGAAAAATAATAACCAAAAGTTCCCAAAATTTGAAAAAACAAAAACAAAAACAAATCATTATGCATCTAACATGTTCAAAGAAACCCAAACAGGAGAAATGCAAGTAGATCCATACCTTGATGCATAGAGTCAAACTGTTGAAAATCTAAGTCAAAGAAAAAAATTGAAAGCAGTGAGAGAAAAATAACTTAGCATATATCCATGAGCATTGACGCAACCAGCAGCTGGCTTCTCATCCCAAACCACAGAGGCCATGTTCAGAGTGTAGGGAATAAATACTGTCAAACAAGAATTCTGTATCTGGCAAAACTATTCTTCAAAAACGAAGGAAGATTTGAGCTTGTTTGATGGAACAGCTTTCACAGAGTAAGATCTATGTGGGCTGCTTCCCAGGATCAAATCCTCACTTTTATTACTTAATAAACTCTTGGGAGAGGGCACTGTGGCTGATGGTGGAGGACTATGGGTGCCTTGGCTGGGGTGTGGTGTCATGACATGCATCTGAGGAGGTGTGATCCTATGCCTGTGAATCACATACAATGTTGTAAACAATGTTATCTCAATATGAAGGAGGGAGGGAGGGAAAGAGGGAGGAAAGAGACATTGCCAGATAAACAAAGACTGAGCAAATTTGTTGTTTGAAGATCAAGTTATACTGAAGGAAGAAAGTCCATCAAGGAGCTTCCCTGGTGGTTTAAGTCTCAGCACTGTGAAGTACTATCTGTGGCCACTGCAGCACAAGTGCGATCCCCAGGCAGGGAGCCACCTACATGGTGCAGCAGACCTCTCCTGTGTTGCCCGCTGCTCCCCTCCGCAGCGTATTTCAGTCAACCTGCCTGTTCTGTTCCCCACTCTGTCTCTGGTGAATCCTCTCACCCCCCACACTTCTGTCCTGTACCCCAGTTCTTGTATGCATAAGTAAATAAATCTTTTTTTTTTTTTAAAAAAAAAAAGAAAGTCCGGGGCCTCCCCTGGTGGCACAGTGGTTGAGCGCTGGGCTGCGAAGCTGCCCGCAGCCTCTGCAGCACCAGTTCGATCCCCGGCCTCAGGTGAAGGTCCCACATGGCACGCAGACCTCTCCTGCCACGCCCGCTGCTCTCCTCAGCAGTGTATTTCCTCAGTCTGCCTGTTCTGTTCCCTGCTGTGGCTCTGGTGAATTCTCTTACCCTCCCGCGCTTCTGACTGTACCCAATGTTTGTATAATAAATAAATAAATCTTAAAAAAAAAAAGAAAGTCCATCAAGAAGATACCAGTAAGGGGCCTCCCTGGTGTTGCAGGTGGTTGAGCGCAGTGCTGTGAAGCTGTCCGCAGCCTCTGCAGCCCAGGTTCAATCCCAGCCTGCCAGGGAGATTCCCACATGGCGCGGCAGACCTCTCCTGTCTCGCCCGCTGCTCTCCTCAGCAGTGTATTTCAGTCAGTCTGCCTGTTCTGCTCCCCACTCTGTCTCTGGTGAATCCTTTCACCCTCCCACACATCTGGCCTGTATCCTGGTTCTTGTATGCATAAATAAAATATATAAATCTTTAAAAAAATATTTAAAAAAAAGGATACCAGTAGGTAATACAAATCACAGGAAGAAATGAATACTGCAAATAATAAATAAGTAGATTAGTGTCAAAGATTCCATAAATATATTTTCTCATTTTCCTCCAATTTTTTTAAAAGATATAGGATTATATGAAAACACTGTATCATTCATTTTATAACATTTATACATTTAATATATATTACCATGACAACACAAAAAAGAGGTAATAGAATTATATTGGAGCAAAATTTCTATGATTTCCAGAATCATATTACTTTTAATCTGAGGAAGGTTGGGATAAATTTAAATGTGCCTTTCCATTCCACTAAAAAACACACAAAAATATGTAGTGAACAAGCAGAAGAAATGCAACAACATACTAAACATATCAGTTCAACATAAAGGAGTCAACAATCAAATTAAGGAGGAACAGTCAAAAAAGGCAGGACACATATAGAAAATCCAAGGCAGATCTTGGATAAAATTTCTATTCTTTTTGCCCTTGTGTGATATCTCTGATAAGCAGGACTGCTTGCCTAACTCTATGTACTAGACACAAAATGAAAATGTTGAGTCCCTTGTTAAAAAATTATTGTGGATTTAAGTTGGTGAAAGCAGACCATTAAGACCAGCACGGGGCCCTTCGAACACATGGTGCTAGGTGACCACATGCTACTCACCCATAATGCTCACCTGAATGTAAGTCAGAGGTTACCATAGCTTACTCTTTAGCTAAACCTCCTTTGGGGACTCAGCACCCTCTGTTCTATTCTCTCTGTGTTGTCCTCTTCTTTCCATCCTTATACCCAAAATATCTAGCATTTAGGAAGAACACATCCTTCACACTAGAAGTCCAACTGGTTGAATCCAAGTGTCACCTCAACAGGGGCAATTGTGATGACACTTTCTTTTAAAAGATTTATTTATGCATCTAAGAACTGGGGTTTAGGCCAGAGGTGTGGTGGGTGAGAGGATTCACCGGAGACAGAGGCGGGAGCAAAACTGGTGGATCTGCTGAAATCCACTGCTGCAGTGAGACAGGAGAGGTCTGCTATGCCATGTGGGTCAGTTCCCTGACTGGGGATTGAACTCATACTGCAGTGGCTGGTGATAGCTTGATAGCACTGATACTTTAACCCCTGCGCCACCAGGGAGGCCCTCTAGACATTGCTTTGATTTGAACCTCTAAATCTCTTATTTGTACTGTCTTTATAGTTTGCAAGGGCAGTTGTTGCTATGAGCAAAGCCAGCATGGGGCCTCAAAAAAGAACACTGTTTTCTAAGTCACTGAAGTTTATTAATTTATTTGAGCATGTTTAAAAATATAAGAAGGGTCTATGTGAGGTGATCTCCTTGTTGGGTGGCGGGTGCTTCTTGGTCCTTTGTGTGGTGATCTCACCATGTCTTCATAATTAGCTTTATGATCGCCACAGAAGAGATGGCCCACAAACCACTCACTAGTGTCAGACACGCCTGGGAGGGTCTCTGTCAGATCATGGCCCTAAGGTATGCAGGCCAATTCTACTTGGGCTCTGACTGGTCAATTTGCCTGCTTGTGGTTTGTGATAAGCTGTTAATGGTTTCCCGTGAGCCTTTGGGATACTGCCATACTTGCTGTTCAGGAAAAAAATGATAAGCATGAAGCAATCAAAGTTGCCACCCATATATATTATGAATCTTGTAAGTCAGAGAAAATCTGGCTCAAAACTGGCTTCATCAAAAAAAGGAGCTTCATCAAAAGGAGCTTCTGAAAACCCAGAATGCCTTGGAGTAAGGCATAATTAAGTGACTCAAACTCTCCATCAAAAACAGTTTCTTTCCATTTTTCTTCTTGGTCTTCTGTGGTATCTTGCTTAAGCCTAAGCCTGGATGCTTTCACAGTTCCAGAATGATTTTCTGAATCTTCTAATGTCTAAGAAGGAGAGAGAATCTCTCTCTTCTCTGACTCCAGAAGCATTTTTCCCACAAGTCCTAGCAAATATCTCCCTATTTCTCATCGTCTCAAGCTTCTCTCTCGCTTAACAAAGTCACTGGGATAAGGCCTGTGGAGTGTACTGACTGGCTGAACCAACCAGGCTTCTCCTCTAGAACTGAGCCTGGGGTGGGCACCCCCCAGGCTCATGGCTGCAGGGGAGACATGCTGGTGCTGGCAGGAGAAAGCTGTGGGCTGAGAGGGTTAAACCAACAAAAGCCCACCATCCCCACCAATGGGAAATATGGACTATTGTGAAGTCAGTGGCCACCAGGCCCTGAGCGCAGCCCCTCAAGGTGACTGAGGAGCCCAGGATGTTGAAGAGAGCTAGAAGGAGGTGCCAAGAACACTGGGCTGCCTCCTGCCATCCAGCTTGCAGTCCAACATGTGAGTAACATCAACACAGATGAAAAGTCATCGAATGTGCCCAGTTGGGAATATCATCCTGGCAGACACTGAACTAGGAGGTAGAGCCCTGGAGAGGTGTTTATTTTCTGAACTAAAAAAGGTAAGGGAAGCTTTTATGCATAACTGGGAAAAATATACAAGAAAGCAGAAACAGTTGAGATTTAACCTCAACTACCAAGGAAGGCCAAAATGAATGAATATTAAGATATTAATTCCACTAACATTGATCAGTGTCCACTGTGCACTTGGCTATGCCCTAAGCCCTGTACGAGACTGTACAGTCTAGGCTTTGAAATCTTTCAGACCTAGAAATGAACCCTAGCTCTGTCTCTCAGCCACTCTGCCCCTTGGTGGCCTTGATGTTGAGGATGTACCTGTTTCAAGCAGCTGTTATGAATATTAAAAGACAGGAAATAAGTAAATAAAAGAGAAACTAAAACAAACATCCAGAGACCGGCACATTGCAATCACCAGAAATGGTGGACAATTTAATCACAGTTACTGTCTTTATGGTCACTATTATTATTAGTTAGATTTAAAAGACTAGTAAGATATAGGTTCTGTTATTTAGATACCTACCAGGGAGTGGAGTGAAATGTGTACAGGTCAGGAATGTTGGAAGAGAATTAGAGATGCGATGACATAGGTGTCTGCAAGCAAATGCAAATTTCTACTGTGTTGGGAGCTGAGAAGTCTTGCTGAGAAGGCTTTGACATGCAGAAGTTAGAGGCCTTGTATGTTATTGTAGGTGCTATCTTTGGGGCCTTCTCTCAAGTCTTTCTAAGAAACCAAATCTTGAGTTTCGGGACAAAGGCTGACACTGGCATACACCTGCCTTCTCTCCAGAGAGGCCCCGGCGGCCTGAGGTCTCCGCGGCTCTGTCTCACCTTACGTGAGGTTGATCTGGCCGGTCCACATGGCAGAAGGCGTCGCTGCTTGATTCACGGCTTCCTGGCCATGAGATCATACTCCCAAAGGCATTTGATAATCTGTTTAACTGAGCGCAGTCATTTGTCTTGTTTGCTGACTACTTAGCAGATGGATTTGTGATTTGGGTAATTACTATATGAACGTTAATAAGACATGATATCTTTTATTAATTAGTACTTCATGTGGTTTGTTTTTCAAAATAGCAAAAACTAGATGACAGAAATATGAACGCGTCACTAGTATTAGTTTTGCAAAATTCACGTTTAGAGGTTATTCATTCTCACACGGTATCCTTTCTTGTATTTTTTGACTCACGAACAAAAACTAGAGCCATTCTGTTGTACTATGCTTCCTGGCGATGGCTAATTTACTCTGCTCAGCCAGAAAACGTTTAATTTAGAGAAGTGCTCATTTACACATTTTCCATTTTAATTCTCTCCAAAGAGGTTCTGGTGTTCCAAGGATAAAATACTTTCAGACTTCAAGTTGTGCCTGAAGAATAAAATTAAGTGAGGTTTGGACCCATTTTTCCAGAGGCAGAAGGGCGTGCTGTATATCCACCCCCACCCCCACCCCCACCCCCACCCCCACCCCCACCCCCACCCCCACCCAACAGTACGCCAGAGTCTGGGAGCAGGTTGGAAGAAGGTTTTTTTGTCCTGCCCTGTGGCTCTCTCCCCTGTTGCCAGTCTCTTCCCTCCACACACACGCCCCAGCAAGCATCACAAAAAGCCATTTCATAGTGAGGACTGGCAGTCATGCAGTTATGTAGCAGAGAACAGCATTTCTTCTAGAGTAACTCAGTTGGAAAATACTTCGGAACAAAGCAATCAGGTGGCATGTTGTTACCACTTCCCTGAAGAACCCATTTAATGACTCCTGGGAGGACACACTTTCCTTTAAACATCCAGATGCCAACAGTGCTTTGAGCTGCCTGCATATCCCGATGCTGACAGCTCAATAAGACCTCCTTGAGCACCCACTGGGTGCCTCACACTGTATTAGATGTGGTGAAAGCTTTCCAGTGCCCAGTGTGGACAGACTCTGGATGTCCCTGATTATTATGGGAGCAGATGTGATGCCAACTTGCTTTTGCACTAGACTTAAACCAGCAAGTTTAAGTTTCAAAGGAAGGGACAACTTAGCTCTCTGCTCCACTACCTTTTCAGGAACTCAAACCTTAAACTATAAGTTTCATTGATTAAAGACTGAGTGTGTGCCGCACATTAAGCATTTTATATGGGTTTTTCTTATTCCTTACAAAACCCTCGTAATACTTGCACCTAGTTATATATATATATATATATATATATATATATATATATATATATATTAATATAAACCTACTTTCAAGTGTACAACATAGTGATTTGTTATTTGCTTATATGGCAAAGTGATCACAACAAGCCTAGTTAACACTTGGTACCATGTATAGGTAATACAGTTTTTTTCTCATGAGAATATTTCAGATAATTACTTGCATTTATGAACCATTTTATGGATGAGAAAATTCACTATTAAGATGCTAAGGAATTTATCAAAGGCTACAAAGCCTATTAAGTGATAGAACTGTGTTGGAGCAACCATTATGTACAAACTAGTTTAATTTTGAAAATCAATGATTAATGGCCATTCTTTATTTTTCTCTTATTACTTATATTCCTCCCTTTTCTTATCCCACAAGATTGGGACTACTGAACTTCTTTCACCTTTAGCTTCTGGCAGAGTCTACATATTAAGCATTAAGCTCTTCACCTGATCACATAGCAAGAATCTGGAGATAATGGTTGACTATTCCTGGGGTCATCTTTACAAAAAACTGTCCAGTTGTTAGAAGTGAATATTTCAGTGATACCCCAGTACAAGTGTGCACAAATGCCCATTGGAGGCTCCCCCACAGAAGCAGGCATCTGTCTCGAGGGGTGTTCAAAGGCTTCACAGGTCTTAGTTGGGTGTATCTGGCTCTGTCTTTGTTGCCTGGGCAACCTCTTTCAGAATGTGAGGAAGTCACTTTCCTTTTATCCATTGAGATCTATGGGGAGGACTAAAATGTATATCTAGAGGTTACCTATTACCCACTGTCAGGCATAGTTGAGGGACAGAAGCAAGGTGTCAGGAAAGTGAGCCATGTGACCAAGGTGCAGAGGGTGTCACAGTCACCCAGAGAGTGATCAAGTCACCCAGCCTCTCTTGTGTAGCCTGAAACCAGATGGGAGAACAGTCAACATCGCACCCACCTCCAGAATCCCAGTACCTGTTTATACTCAGTTTCCTCTAAGATGAATATTCTATAATAATTGTTTCTGTTTTTCCTGGTAGCACTGGAGGCAACTTTGAGAAGGTGATGCTGTCGGGTGACTGCAAACATGGGTTCGGGTATCAGCCTTGCTCCAACTGTGATTTCACCATTTGCTGTGTATCTTTGTCATGTAGTGCCCCTTAACCTGTTTCCTTGTCGATGAAACAGAAAGATTCATATGTAGATTCTGCATGTAATTGGTCTGTACTTATTTATTGAAGGTCTGTTTATGTTATAGACATTCAAGTGGATGATAAAGAAATGACCGTGGTTAGAAGGCGTGACACCTAAATGCCTCCATGAAGTTTAGGTCTAGCAGGAAAGGCACACATCTAACTCTCTCTACACTTATTGAGCTTCTGAAGATGAAGAATAGTGAATCTTGGAGAGAAACAATGGGGGAACCCAATCTAATTTAGGAAGAATTAGAGAGGGGCTTCCCCAAGAAAAGGGTATTAAAGATTTGAAGGAAAGTACAAGTTAGTTAGGTAAAGAGTGTGAGCCAGGGTTGCAAGGAACTTATTTAAAGGCTCATAGGAAAGAGAGAACAAAACACAAGAAGAACCAAAAGTGTCTGAGGATAGATGTGACCAGACCCCTCAAGAGAGATTCAGATGGCGCAAGATGAGGTTAACGGAAAGGCAGAAGTTGATCAGAGTCCTTAAGAGTCCTGTAATCTATGTTAAAACACTTGAACTTTACCCCAAAGTCTGTGGGGAGCCTTCAAAGGGTTTAAACAGCAGTGACATGTGGAGGAGTTAACGAGAATTGAATAAAACAACCCACACAAAATCTTAGCATAGTGATATTACCTCGTCAACCTTCCAAGATGGGAGGCACTGTCGCGTCGTCATCATCTTTGACCTAGTGAGGTCAACTTTATTTATCAACTTTAGTTGAAAGGCAGAAGTCCTGCCCTGTGCTATGGAAAAATATTTAAGATGGTTTTTTATGGAGCAAACATGTTCTTTCTGGAAGTCCAGTAAAACTATTCCCAACCACTTGCAAAGGAAGTGGGAGGCCCCAAAGTAAATTTCCTTTCATGTCTATTCTTCCTCCTGTTCCTCAGCTCTTCAGCTTGGCAGCCTCCTCCGTGCATTCACCTGCCTCTTACAGAGTGAAGTCATCACTCTTTCTGACAGGCCTGTCATTTTTATGATGATTTCTTTGCCGGAGCCTAAATACAAAAATGCAGGTGAACCGGATTCTGTGTTTTCCAGAAAAAGGTGTGTGTGTGGGGGGGGTGGGGGGTGCCATTCAGGGTCTCAGACTTGAGAAAGTACCTGCAAAAAGCAGAGGGGAGTTGCAAAACAACACAGGTCATGTGTTGGAGGTGAAGAACCTTTGTTTTCATGCAGGTGAGAGATCATGTTGCTTGGCACCTTACTATGAAATAAATCTGTGCATTCTCAGGGAGTAAATATAATGACAGCACTTAGTAAAAAAGTGAGAAAAGAAGAATTTAACATTTCGAAGCTTATAGTTTGTTCACTTTCCTTTTTCTGATCTTGCTGTATTTAGGTTTTGAAGTAAAATTGGGGTAAAAGATTGAAATGGTTGGAGTTGGCATTGCTGGGCTATTGGAATAGGGTCTGGGCACCAGGAAACAGCCTTGCTTCTTCATAACCCTCATGGTTGATAAAAGAATGTAAAGGGGGCAAGCCCACTGGGTTCTTTTTTTGTTTTGTTTTGTTTTAAGATTGATTGATTTATGTGTAGAAAAACTGGATTGTGGGTCAGAGGTACATGGGGTGGGGGAGTGAGAGGATCCACCAGAGCCAGATTGGGGAGTAGAACAGGTGGATCTACTGAAATGCACTGCTGAGGGGAGCAGCAGATGAGACAGAGAGGTCTGATATGTGGGTCAGCTCCCTGGCCCAGGTCGAACTCAGGCCTTAGTGGTGATAGTGCTGAGACTTAACCCCTAGGCCATCAGGGAGGCCCCCCCACTGGGTTCTGAAAGCAAGTGTGTTGCTATCTAGGTGTGCTTGCAATTAAGTTGAACCTCTCTATCAAGAAGGATCCTTATTTATAAAATGAATTTTTTAGTTGCATGTGGAATAACAAATAGATGCTGATGAAGAGGACCCTTTTTTTTCATTTTGTTTTGCTCTGAGGAAAGTTGTTCAAGTAGTGGCCCTGTCCTGAGGCACCTTCAGGCAATTGGTGAGAAAAAATACCCACTCAGGTAATGACAGTTTTTAGAGTTTTCAGCAAGGACCAAAGATCCGAAGTAGAAGTCACCATCACAGCCACTCAGGCAAATGAAGAGAGGCAATACAGTTTAGCAGTGGCAGGCACAAGGGCTTATAATCCGAAAACCGGATTTAGAATTCTTGCTTGGCCACATGGCACTGCGTGTATTCATTCATTTATTCCATCTATCTTGGATGCCAGTCATATGCCGGGTACTGGGTAGTGTGGTGCAACAGCAACCCAGATCTACAGAAAGAAAATTCAAGAAAACAATTTATTTCTCTGTCACTCTCTGCCAAGGGCACATACCTGTAATCATTTGATTAGCTACATATAGAATGAGAACAGAAAGATAGAATGTTCTCTCAGTGGCTGAAAAAACAGGTAACATCTGGTTAGAATTTTCTTTTGTTTCTTCTGGGTTGGAAAGAATTTGAATAACTTAAATACCTTTTTGAAAAATTAACACTTTGCTTCTTTTTGTTGTGGATAATACAGATATTTGAACACCAGCCATGGGCCAGATGTTGTATAAAGCACTTCAAAGTGAATAAAATTATTGTTTTCCTTTGGAGTTGTTATACCAATGCTCTGTCTTCAGGAAACTTCCTATGAGAAACATAGCTGGCCTGAATGTGAAATCATGCATTTTACAACCAGTTTCTATAAACAGGATTTCTACTCCACCCTAGAAGGCAGAGAGGCATTTGGGGTAATAAGTTGTAAATTTTCATTTTCTTCAAAGAGTTTGATTGTAAAAGGCAATGAGAGGAGAAAAATAGTAACGGTTTTAAGATGGAGATTTTTCTTTGTTTTTGTTAGTGATATTAAGATATTAGCAAGAAGAAGACAAAACAAATACAATTTATCCAGAGGGGAAGCGCCAATAGCAGTTGATTTTTGCTACAGTGGCTCAGAATACAGCATAATGTATGGACCAAACACAGTGGCACGCTGGCAGGCAACAAAAGGCACTTAATCTGTGAGTGAGTCCTTAAGAAAGTGTAATGGGGCCTCCCCGGTGGTGCAGCGGTTGAGCGCTGGGTTGCGAAGCTGCCCGCAGCCTCTGCAGCGCCGGTTCGATCCCCGGCTGCTCCCCGGCCACTGGAGGAGGGTCCCACATGGCGCGCAGACCTCTCCTGCTGCCCGCTGCTCCCCTCAGCAGTGTACTTCGGTCCTTCTGCCTGCTCTGCTCCCCGCTCTGGCTCTGGTGAATTCTCTCACCCTCCCGCGCTTCTGACTGTACCCAGTGCTTGTATGTATGTATAAATAAGTGGATGAATAAATCTTAAAAAAAAAAAGAAAGTGTAATGATCAGAGCAGATTCCTTCTCTGAGTCTGCACTTGGGTGTGACAGCTAACCCCAGGCCAAAGGAACAGCAGCTTTATGAGTCCACCCCAATGCCTAAAGTGGTGGAATTTCCCATAGTGGAAACTGTAATGAAGAAATAGTAATGGAGGCGGGGGATGTACTCTGTGTGTGTGTGTGTGTGTGTGTGTGTGTGTGTAGGATGACTTCTTTAGATTGATGAAGTGAGAGGGGGAGGAGATAAATGAATGAGAGAGAGCTAGTCATGCCAAGGGCTGTGGGAAGAATGTTTGCAGTTGAATGCCAGGGTAAGCAATTTGGATTTTATTCTGAGCACAAGAAGGCATTAGGGAACTTTAAGTAGAACAGAATGATCTGGTTCACATTTTTTGAATGTTTTTCTGTAGCTCTGGGGAAAGTATAGATTTTGGGGTCAAAGTGGAACCAGGAAGACCAACGAGGTTTGGCTTTCTCTTGGAAGTGATGGTGGTGATTGCTTAGACCAGAGACATGCCAGCGAAGCCAGATCAGGGCATATGTGAAAACTATGTGGAAAGCAGACCCATAGCATTTGTTTGTCAAACATATATGGAAAAAAAAGGGAAAAAGGAAGGAGAAAAATGACACCTTGGGTTTTAATTCTAGAATGTGTGTTCCACTGGGACATCCAGTGGAAAATGGCCTTTGTGGAGACCACTGATTCTAATGCAGAGAGCAGTGCACTAAGAAGAGTGCTACTTTGGCACCAGGGAGAAAGTTTATATTCTGGGTACTACAGACCTAGTTGGTCTCTTAGGAGTTCTCATCTGGGGTATTGGATCTGCTCTCTGCTTCATCTCATAGCCAGAGAAGACGGCTTTGTTCATAAGCCCCAAACCCCTAATGTTTATTTACTAGCACTTGACCTTTTATTTTTTTAAAGATTTATTTATGCTTACAAGAACTGGGGTGTAGGCCAGAGGTATGTGAGGGTGAAAGAATTCACTAGAGGCAGAGTGGGGTGCAGAACAGGTAGATCTACTGAAATACACTGCTGAGGGGAACAGCAGGCAAGACAGGAGAGGTCTCGAACTTGTGCTGCAGTGGCTGTGGATACCTTCATAGTGCTGAGACTTAACCCTTTGTACCACCAGGGAGGCTCTTGACCTTTATTCTTTACAAGGTCACCCTCCACTGGCTTTTCATCCTTAAACTAGGGTCCACCTGACCAACAACACATTTTGCAACAACAGCTGCTTCATTATGCCATTTGGATGCCTAGCTGGTTCGCAGATTAGGAATATTTTGTTTAGTGGATTGTGCCATGAGATCAAATTTAGAGATAGTTGTGAATATATCCTAAAGTTGGAAATCACCAAAGATGAGAAATGGTGCCCAGGATAACACAGATCATTAACTTTGGGGTGTCACCTTTATACAGGCTGCAGTGAGGTACCAGGCAGTAGTCCGGTGGGACAGTTTTATAAAATGCCACCACCCTCACCAGTGCTTCCCAAAGGCCCCCATGGGTGTTTTCTGAACCCACATAACACATGCTTGGTAAACAAAAACCCTAAGACTTCCTCTGCAGTTCATCCTGCTCATGTTAGAAGACTCTCTTTAAGGAAAAGCGAAAATACAAGGCAATAAATCTTTAAAAGTATTGTAACATTCAAAACATCAATATTGGTTTGAAATGATCACATCATTTTCTAAAATAATGGTCTGTATGAGGAATGTCATGAATTATAATTAATTTACATATGCATTAATGTCCACTTTCAAAGAAAATCTCCTTTCTCTTTCAAACATTGAAAATTAAATATTTATACTTGTTGTGATTTCATATAGACATAGTGAATATTGCTTCTTAAAGCCACCTGCTCTCCACCATATGTCATTTTCTCCGTTGATTCTTTATAACCCATAGATGTGGAGTTGGGTTAGTCCTAATTGAAAGTCTTACCACAGGCCACACAAGTGGAAAGTGGAAAGCGCTGAGCTACTTCAGTTCAGTAGAACAGGAGGTAAATGGAGCGTAAATAGCTTCATCGCTTTTAAGGATCTCTCCTTGTAGTTAATTCATTAAAGGATTTAAGAATTTAACTTTGAGTCCTTGAACTTGAATTACTGAGTAATAATCAAAATATACTTATTGTATTTCTTGCATTTGAGGACAAGTTCTTATATTTGAAGCTGAGTTCCTCAAGTTCTCCAGGTCACAATTCACTTTCATCTTTTCAAAGTGAGATAATCTATCAAGGACCATGTTCTGAAGGGTCCTCAGGTAAAGGTAAATAGGTGATTGTGAAGATGGAAAAAATCATTGAAAACTCGAAGAGTAAAAAATAAAGGAGCCTAGGGTGCAAAGAAAATACCAGTCTTCCTAGAAATACATACTGGATTCTATTTCTTTTCATTTTTCCTAAGCAAAGAACTTCCTTGAAGAATCTATCTTGGGGGTAGAGCTAGTTTGAAAGTTTGAGCTTAAAAAAAATAGTCATGGGAATGGGAGATGGTAAGCCCCTAGGATTCCTCTTGTCTTTCTTAAACATCCTCTGCTCCCACTCCTACTCCTGGCCAATTGTATACAAAGAACACCTGTTCAGGGTGCTGATCCTTGTCCTCTGCCTTGTCCTGCCATCCTCAGTAATTGTAACAGAGATGAGTGTTATTTAATTTTTTTTGTAACACTGATTTACAATATTGTTTGTCTTTTAGAGGTATAGGATCTTCCCCTTCAGGTGTTGTCACTATACCACACCCTCCACCAAAGCACCCATAGTCCTCCAGCACAGTCCATTGTAGTCCCTCCCCACTTAATTCTCACCTTTCCCCTCTCTCTGGCAGCCTCAGTTCAACAATCAAATTCCTAGAGTTATTAGTTTGGTTTTATGTGACCCTTAGTACTGCTTTTGCTGTGTCCTATAAGTTCTGGAAGGTTGTGTCCTCATTATCACTTGTCTCAAGGTACTTTTAATTTCTTCTGTGATTTCCCTGTTAACTCAGTCATCATTCAGTAGTGACGAACATACACGAAGTCTCCACATATTAGAGGTTTTTCCTGTTTTCTTTTTGTGGTTGATTTTAATTTGACACCATTGTGATGAGAGAAGATGCTTGGTGTGATTTCAACCTTTATGAATTTGTTGATACTTGTTTTGCAACCCAATATGTAGTCAAACCTGGAGAACGTTCCATGTGTAATTGAGAAGCTTTTGGGAGGTGCAGTGCCCTATGAAGTTCATGTGGTCTAATTCTTTGTTTAAGGCGTTGGTGTCCTTTTTTTCTGCCTAGCTGATCTGTCCATTGGTGAAAGTGGAGTGTTGAAATCCCCTGTCATGAATGTGTTTTTCCCAATGTCTGTTTTCAGATTTGATGGCAATAGACTGATATATTTTGGTATTCCTTCATTTGGTGAGTCTATATTAATGTTATGTCTTCTTGATATAGTGTTCCCTTAATCATTACACAGGGTCTATCCCTGTTTCTTAGCTGAAAATCCATTTTATCTTATATAAGTATGGCTGTCCTGCCTTCTTCCCCATGTCCTTGTAGCATTGTTTTCTAACCTTTTATTCTGAGCTTGTTTATCTGTAGAACTCAGAAGCATTTCCTAGAGACAGCAGAAAGTTAAATTCTGTTTCCTAATCCACTATGTGCTTTTTACTTGGTGAGTATTGGGTTCCATACATTTAGAGTAATTGTTGATATATGAAAGTCTGTTGCTTCTATTTCATTCTTAATTTTGTGGTTTTATCTATTTCCTTGTTCAGTTCTTTGTGTGTGTTCTTCAATTTAGATACATTTTAACATTTTTTGAAGTGAGGGGTTGGTGTCCAGTGTTTGCAAACTCCTTCAGTTTCTGTTTGTCTGAGAAGTCTTTGTTTCTCTCATAAATGAAGGAGAGCTTTGCAGGATAGAGTATTGTTGGCTGGAAGTTTTTATTTTTAAGTATTTTGATTATGTCTTTTTGTTCTCTCCTTACCAATAGTGTTTCTTTAGAGAGTAAAGTCAGAGATAAACCTGATCAGGGTTCCTTTATAGGTTATTTGCTTCTTCTCCCTAGTCAGTGTCAATATTCTGTCTTTGTCTTGAACTCTTGGAAGTTCCATTACTATGTGTCTTGATGTAAGTCTCATTCTTTTTAGGTACCCTGGTGTTCTTTTAGTTTCATGGACTTGTATATTTAGTTCCTTCTCAAGGCTTAGGAAGTTTTTCTCTATTATTCCTTCAAATAATGTCTCTTTTCAATTTTTTTCTGTTCATTAATTTTATTTCTTAGGACATTCACTTGTTTTTCTGAATATTCTTGAATATCTTTCATTACTTTTTCTATTTTCTTCGAAATTATTAATCATAGCTTTTAAGCTCTGTATCTGATAGGAAGTAGAGATTTTCCATGTCTTCATGATTATGTTCTGGAGATTTGTTCTCTGTCTGTGGTGTAGTCTTCCCCTGAAGATTCAGGTTGCTGTTTATTGTAGTTTTTCACCTCCTCACTATTTGCATGCAGAGCTTCTATTTTTTTCAGTAGATGATGCTGTACATTAATCTATAGCTGGGTATTTAGTTAGTTGGGGAAGGTTCTGTCTAAGAGGGATCTTCTCTGATAAGGCCTCCCTCAGACCCCTTCATAGAGCTTACCAAGACCATGCAGATTGCAGATGTCTGCTTTGTATGTTTTCTTGGAGCTTGCCTGGGTCTTTGAAGAGTTATTGCATAAGCCAACATTGATTTTGGTTTAAGAACTTGGCTATACTTCTGAACTTATAGCAAGTAGGCTCTTTCAGCCAAATATAAACTCAATCTTTCTTTCAAAACATCTTACCCTCATGAACAGTTTCCAGAGGACAGCTACATTTCTAGAATGGCCTAAAATGAGGCATTACACAGGTATCTGCCTATAGGGTTGTGTGCTTGTTATTTTTAGCAACAGTTCCTGTATATTAAGTGAATTTCTTGGATACAGATAGACTTTAAACATGCCAATAAAAAAATCCCCAAAAAGCACAGGACTTAACCTTTTTTCCTACCACATTTTCATACCAAAATCCTTCTTGGTTCATTGGAAGGACTTGAATGCTATTTAAAATAAATAAAAGTGAATGGATGGATAGACAAATGAACAAAAAGAGATAATGGATTGTCACCTCTAGGCATGTGCCTCAACATCCTTTCTTTATCCTTGTTCTTAGACATTGAAAATAGTGGTTTTTTTTTTCCCCCTCCATCTTTTCATGAGTATAACGCCTACTTACTCGTTAGGTATTAATTCAAATAGTCACCTCATTCAGGAACTGACCACTGATTCCTCAAATGAAAAGACCTTCTCTCAGGAAGTTTAAACGTTTTCTTAGAACTTATCCTTAAATTTATATACTGTCCTTATTCAGATCTGTGTGCATATGATTTGACCCCCACTATGCTGAGATAATCCTGAGTGCAGAAATGTAACTTTATTCACTGTATATATCTAGCCAAGCTTAATGTACAACCCATTCTAGGAGTCCAACAAATACTTTGATGAAGTAACAAATATGCAAAGAAGATGGCTGCATGTAGAAGAATATAGAATCTGCATGTGACCGTGTAAAGACAGGAGTCATTTGGGCTCATTATGAGGAAACCACACAACAGGCACATTAACACAAAGCAGTGGTCTGCTATGTGAGAGGTATATGCGTGTGCCCTGATCAAGTATAGACCTTTCAAAAATGGCACCATGGCAGTATTCATTTTATATCATTCACTGCAATTATTTATGGTAAACCCACTAGTAATATGCTAATGTACTGATGATAAATTGCTGGTCAGAGCAGAAATGTCCCTGCCCTTTTTGAGTTTAGCATTTGCTTGGAGTGAACCTAATCAAATAATCAGACATATAAATATATAAGTGCCAGCTATGATTTATTCAAAAGCCAAGAAAGTGATTTATACCGTAAAGAAATGATGGTCAAAGTATAATATGAAGGAAGAAACAGAGAGAACTATGTGAGAAGGAATGATGAAGCATTTTATACTGGGAACAGCCTGTGCAAAGGCCCTGTGGCAGGTAGAAGGATATAGAACATGGTGCATTCTAGAATCCAAAAGAAGATCCATGTGATTGGAGTACAGAGATTTCCAGAAAGATCACTACATGATATTACTGGATAAATATGCAAGGAACAGATCAGCTGGGCTTTTGGGACCTGTTAATGATTTCATATTTTATTCTAAAATGAACATGAGAAACCACTGGTAGTCTAATGTTGACATGTTCAAATTGCATAATACAACATAATTGTTTATGTCAACTTGGGTTGCCATAATATACCATAGACTGGGTGGCTTAAACATCAAATTCATTCTCATAGATCATGGTGTTGGCCCGGTTAGATTCTGGTGAGAACACTTTTCCTGGCTTGCAGACAGATTTCTTCTTGCTGTGCACTCACTTGCAGATATAGAGCAAGCAACAACTGCTTCTTTCAGGACACTAATTCAATCCTGGGTGCCCCTCTCTCATGGTCTCATCTAACCCTTACCATGCTCCAAGGACTCCCACCTCCAAATACTATTGCATTGGGACTTAGCACAAGCATTCAGTCCATAAAAATGATATAGTATCAATAGTAATGTCATTGAACATTTATTGAGTGTTTATTATGTGCCAGGCAATATATTAAATTCTTTATATGACTTTTCACTGTGAGGAAGGTCACTATTACCAGCATGTCTTCATAGATGACATAACTGATGCTCAGAGATCAAGGCCAGAGTGGGGTGAAGCAGGCTGCCAGACTACAGCATTTAAGGAAGGAGGGGCTCATTCCAAGAACCATGCCTCAACACCAAGAGTGAACACCTCCTTAAATTTTGTACACTAGTTACCTCCCTGTGTCACCCTGTCTCAAGTCTAGTTTAAGTCACCTGTCCTGGGTTACTTCGCAGTCCCTAAATGACCAAACCAGGTTTTGAACCCAAGACTGTAGAGCTTTTCTTAATTTTTTCTATTTCTAAAATTTTCTGACTTCCCAAATGATCACTCTGCTGCCCTCATTGTTGTCACGAATAAAATTATTTGTGAACAAAAATTACATTTCACGTTAGGCTTCAAATTGGAAATAACTCGGCTCAGTTGAAGTGAATTCAGAGAATGAAACTGATAAAACACAGGATTCGGCTCATGGAATGGGCTCTCTCCACATTATTCAGGAACTGAGAAAGAATGAGTCAAATATTTAAAAGGTAAACAGGTTTTCTCCATTAATTTTAAGTGAACAAAATGAAAATTAAATCTTCTGCTGCAATTAGATAAATGGATGTCAATCAGATAGAAACTGCTAACGAAATTAGCCATGGGGTAGTTCTTAATCTGTTTGGGCTGTGTGGGGTGGGGCATGCGGGCAAGGGTAGAAATGCAATCTGTTATCAGCACAGGTATGATTGAATTATTAATAATATTGTACAAGGCCACCTAGAAACCAGAGCTCGGGGACTCTTAAATCTACTCTAATTGAAACAGAGAATCAACAGACTGGAAAAGACCCTGACTCTTCTCAAGATATGTCACCGTTAGTGACATGGAGGACATGTGGGGTTTGCAACACAGTGGCAGCTGTGGGCTGACCTTTTGGCAAATTTAATCTGCAAATGGGTTCCTGTTTAAGATAGTTAATGCTTTCCATTATTGAGGAGGCTTCCTTCAATATTTTGGAAAGTCTCGTTAAAAAAAAAAAAAAAAAACAACACCTTCATGCCAGTGTATTAGGGAGACTGTCTAACAAGAAGATTATGGATGCAAATAAATCAGATTTTTAATGAAAGGTTTTACTGACCTCGTGAGAGGATAGTAATTCATGCATAATTGTGAGGAAAATGCTCCCAAATCATCCAGATAAGAAAAGGGACAGACTCATTCCTTGAAGTGTATTGAGGTTAGAATAAAAATACAGGAACACCCCAGAAGCTAATGAACCGAATTCAGCTCATTAATACTGAATACGCTCCCTTTCCTCTGTTTTTAAAGGGGTAGGGTATCATACTTCAGGAGAGTGGAGAAGTTCCTCTTGGGACCCAGAACAAGTCACTTCATCTCTCAGTGTAAATTTCGATTGTGAGAATAGTTGATAGCTAGAAACAGCTGGGGTCAGTAACCCTGCTTCATTCTGTGACCTTCCATAGCCCTCTCTAAGTCCCCAGAGAACTCCTCTCCCACTGTGCTTCTCCATGGTCCATCTGCTTTTGGGGGGGGTGGGGCAGTAGTGACTACTGCCAGAGTTGATCTAAAGGATCTTAAACCAAGGGGCTTAAGAGCATGAGTTCTATATTGAGGGGAACCTGGAGTTAAACCCCAGGTGTGCACCCCTGGGTAAATTCCCCCACTCTCTAGGTTATCAACGTCTTCTGCACAATGTGGGAACGGTATTCAGAACTGCAACAGAGCAGAGGGCTCTAAACACAGTGTGCCGAGCCCTTATTGTCTCACCCATTGTTTCATAGCACCCCAACACCCAAAGAAAGATCTGACAGTTCATTAATTAAGTAGTTAGATCCACAGAGGGAGGGAGGAGCACAGGGGACTGTGGTGATGATGCATGGGTGCCTTGGGGAAGGAAATTCTATGGGGACTCAATCTGAGGGGGTGAGGAGAAGCAAATATTGTCTAAAATTTTTTTAAAAAATGATAAATGTTAAAATAAATAGATAAAAAAGTAGTTAGATCCAAACAATGAATACATATATTTGTCCAAATGACTTAGTAGCCTTTTGCAAAAATACATATTGAGGGAGGTAAGTGTATTTAATTTTTAAGTAACCGCAAGTACTTGCTAATGGCTCACACACACCTGCTGAGTGCTGTCCTGCAAGGGGGACTCGCCCAAGTAAGAGAACTTGACAATCAGGAGCCCAGCACTTTCCACACCACAGCCAGTGGGTTGTCCTTAGGAAGGTTGTTCAGACCCGGTGTGTTCTTCACACCAACTTTGTGAAGACCAGAAGGCATCTCTGTGTGAATTCCCATCTCTAACGATATTCATTCTACAGACATTTTTGATGATCAGTTACATGAAAATTTCCATGGTAGACATAAAAACCCCAATTTTGACAGCACTTGTCTGAGAAGTATTTTTTTTAACCAGGATCCTCCAGCCACTCTGCAAAAGTGCTACTTGAACTAGGCCTGCCTGTAGCAATGGTCCTATAGACAGCTTACAATATATTATTGCAAGAATTCTCCAACTCACTGCTACAAAAATACAACTATGTTTCTCAATTTCAACTTCTCCCTTGGCTGATGGCAAAAGATGTGGTTCTGCCACTTCATAGCAACCCAGTGACTTTCAGATTTCAACTGATAATTTAGGGCATAAACATTTAATTTCACACATACCCAACCTCCATTCCCTTTCCATCCCCATCAGAATGATAACCCTGGTCCATCATTTGTCCTCAGGAGAATCAGCTGTTTCCCATAGGGTCCTCTCTCCCTGCAGTACCCCTTGCTGGGTATAACTCCTCCTGCTTCCACCAACACAACTGCTCCCCATCAGGCTTGTCCTCCCCACATAGGACTCAACTTTGCTGCTCTGTGCTGATGGCTGTATTTTAATGTGAATTGTCTTTTTTACTTTAATCTGTTTTAGGAGGCATAACTGACATAATAAATTCCACCAATATACAAAATGAAATTTTTAATATTTATGCATACAAGAGCTGGGGTACAGGCCAGAGATGCGGAGGTGAGAGGATCCACCAGAGACAGAGTGGGGAACAGAACAGGCAGACTGATGGAATACACCGCTGAGGGAAGCAGCGGGAGAGACAGGAGAGGTCTGCTTCACCATGTGGGTTGCTCCCTGGCTGGCCAGGAATCAAACTCATGCTGCAGAGGCTGTGGATTGCTTCACAGTGCGGTGCTTAACCCCTTGCGTCACCAGGGAGGCCCACAAAATGAATTTTGAATGTACAATTAATAAGTTTTCACAAGGGCATACAGTCTGGTAACCACCACTACAACATTAAAGTAGTGCTGGCCCACAGATATATGATGTAAAGTCACATAATATGATAAAAATTTTTCCAGAGGCCATGTTAAAAAATGTATGAGAAATAGAGGAATTAATTTTAATAATGTGTTTTATTTAACTTATATCCAAATATTGTCATCTTGACCTGTGAGCAATAGAAGATATATTGGGGCATTTTGTATCCCCTTTTTTGACATTAAATCTTTGAAATCCATTGTTGATTTTACACTTAGAAGACACTTTAATTCATATTAAATTTTTATTAGAAAACACTTGATTTGTATTTTGATTTTGTAAAATTCAGCTAAAAAAGTAAATGAAATGCCCAGTTGTCCCAAACACATTTAAAGTTTTCCATTATAGCTTTTAATTTCATTTATATGAAAGTATGTATAATTAAAAATCCAGTCACTCAGTCATGCAAGACACATGTTAAGTGCTCAGTAGCCATGCGGGAGTAGGGTTTACCATTTTCAACTGTACAAAGAACTTTTCCTGAAAAGTTGTCTTCTACTTCTTTGAAATCAAACCCCCCTCCTACCACCACCTGACTCTGGTACCCAGTGACCTACATTTGTCACATGGTTTTGCCCTTTCTAGAAAGTCACATAATGGAGTCATACTGAAGAAGGCCTTCTGTCTCTGTCTTCTTTCACTTAACATTGATTTTGAGCTGTACCTGTATTGCATTTATCAGTAACTCCTTCTAGTTGCTGAACAGTATCTGTAATTCTATAGCCGTCAACCAGCTGGTGGAGACTGAGTCGCTCCAATTTTGAGCTCCAATTTTTATCCACCATTGTGGATAAAATGGTTAACATTAAAATGAAAGTATCTTGAACATATGTTTTTATTTTTCCCCAATAAATATTTAGATGAGTGTTAACTTTTTAGAACACTAGCAGGCATTTTCCAAAGTCACCATTTTGTATTCTCAACCAGTGGGGTGTAATTCCAGTTGCTCTGTGTTCTGCCACTACTTGGGGTAGTTTGTCTCAGCATCCTCATAGGCATGCAATGCTTTTCATTATGGTTTTAATTTGCATTTGTGGGTCTTCCTGGTGGCCTGTGGAATAAGTCTCAACACTCTCACCGCTACTGCCTAAGTTCAATCCCCAGTCACAGAGGTGACCCACATGGTGCAGCAGACCTCTCCTGTCTCGCCTCCTGCTCCCCTCAGCAGAGTATTTCAGTAGAGCTGCCTGTTCTTCTCCCCACTCTGTCTCCAGTGAATCTCTCACCCTCTGTACCTCTGGCCTACAACTCGGTTCTTATACACACACACAAAAATAAATAAATAAATTTGCATTTCCCTCATGACTAATGACGTTGAACCTATATGTGTGCTTATTTGCCCTTTGTATATTATCCTTGGGGAAGTGTCTTCAACTATTTTGCCCCACTTTTGTCTAGTTTCCTTTTAGTTACTGAATGGTAAACATGTTTTAAATGGGCTAGATACATGTTCCTTATCAAATGTGCTTGGTGTATTTCTTCTGCCAGTCTTGGCTTAGATACGACTTTTTAAAGTCTGGTTGGTTCCTGATGTTAATACTATTATCAGCTGCTGTTGAATGTGTTCCTGCAGCAAAGTCCTATTCAAAGTCCATGTATTTTGCTCCTGGCACCTTTGGGTCTACCACCTTGTCCTTAAGTGTTTCTGCTTTTCCCTCAGGCAGTAATAGCCAGTTCTGAAAGTCTCTTTCTCCCTATGCTGAGGTAGCAAGACTCCAAGCAGATATATCCAGCCAGTCTAAAGGAACAGTCGTTACAACTGTCGCTCAGGAACCACATTGGTTGACATGAGGTTACTCCATCTCCCAGAAGCTGACAATAGCTCTGGGTTTCACCTTGAACTTGAAGTGCAAATCTCACAGACTGAGATTTCCTACAAACTGTCATTTCCACTACACGTCTGCCAGGACTGGGCGTGGTGGACCTTCTTGTGAAGACTCATCCAAATTGCAGGCTTATCCTTCAGATACTCCTGCTCCCTGCCACTGGTCAGACTTTGGTCTCCTTTCACAGTGATGCTCTTATGCAGTCGGCATGCATGTTCCCTTTTTAATCTTCTTCATAGAATAAATGCGAGGTTTTCCATCTTACAGGCACTGGTGCTCAGTATATTTTTTATTATTAATGTTTTTATTTTTTACATCATTGTTCATTTGTAAACAATACTTGCTTCCCCCCACCCCCTCAGGTGTTGTCCCCACAGAGTTTCCTTCCCCAATGCACCCGTGCACCATCACCTCAGTCCCCTGTGCTCCTCCCTCCCTCCCTCTGATCCCTCCCCCTCCTCGTCCCCTGCAGGATGTCTCTGATTTATAATTGTTTGTTTTTGCTTTGTTGTGTTTTGTAATGTTGTTACTTTTTTGCACTGATGTCTTATTTGGTTCCCTGTATCCCTGCTGTAAGTGAAACCATCTGATATTTTTCTTTTTCCTTCTGGCTTATTTCACTGAGCATAATTCCTTCTAGTTCCATCCACGTTGCTGCAAATGACATGAGTTTATCTTTTTGATTGCTGAGTAATATTTCATGGTGTATATGTACCACATCTTCTTGATCCAGTCATTTATTTTTGGGCATTTGGGTTGTTTCCAGGTTTTACTTATTGTAAATAGTGCTGCAATAAACATAGGGGTACAGGTGTTCTTTTGAATCAATGTTTTTGTGTTCTTTGGGTAGATCCCTAGGAGTGGAATTGCTGCATCATATGGTAGCTCCATTTTCAGTAGACTGAGGAACCTCCAGACAGCTTCCCATAGTGGCTGGACCAGTTTGCATTCCCACCAGCAGTGTAGGAGAGTTCCTTTTTCACCACATCCTCACCAACATTTGTTGCTTTTTTTTTTTTTTGATATGTGCCATTCTTACTGGTATAATGTGGTATTTCAATGTGGTTGTGATTTGCATTTCCTTGATTATGAGGGATGTTGAACATTTTTTCATATGCCTGCTGGCCATTTGCATTTCTTCTTTGGAGAAATGTCTTTTAAGTTCTTCTGCCCATTTCTTGACTGGATTTTTTATTTTGTTTTTGTTGAGTTATGTGAGTTGTTTGTATATAGTTGTGATCAGTCCCTTATCAGTTGACTGGAGTGCAAAGATTTTTTCCCAATCACTGGAGCATCTCTCTGTTTTGGTTAATGTCTCTTTTGCTGTACAGAAGCTTTTCAGTTTGATGTAATCCCAGGTGTTTACTTTTCCTTGACTTTCTTTGCTTTTAGTGATGAGTCTTTAAAGATGTTATTGTGATGTATGTCTTGTAGTGATTTACCTATATTTTCTTCTAGATATTTTATGGTTTCAGGTCTTATGTCCAGTTCTTTCATCCGTTTTGAGTTGATTTTTGTGTATGGTGAGAGGTAGTGGTCTAGTTCCATTGATACTCAGTATTTAAAGTCAAGTTTTTGATCTTCAAAAGTCCCATCTTCTGCCTCTCAGACTTTGAGATTAATATTGCTGCTTTCAGCTATAAAAGTCTAGCAAGTAACTAATAAAGAATATATTAAGTTGGTCCTTCGATTCTGCCTTCTCCCTGAGTTGAGTGCAAAGAGAACTATCTCTGTCTGAAAGGCAAGCATGAATGTTACTTTTTAGCCTCTATCAAATTATGTCAGCTGCATTTGGCTCTTAGTAGGTAAAGAAATCTCTAAGAGAATAGTCCCTCTAGACACAGCATCACTAATAACTTAGGATCAAGAAAGTCAGCACATTTCTGGGAAAGAACAATAGAAATGATTGTTATGTCAGTGTAACACTGGAGGAGTCTACCACTTATCGTATGTTCTGTGCACCAACTCTGTCTCAAGCATATCACCTCTACAATCTTACAGTGTTGATTGGTTAAAATCCATTTTGCCAATGAGGAAACTCAGAATCCTGAAGTCAAAAGGTTACTGGTAACTTCAGGATTTAAACTTCAGGTCACTCTGATTTTATTTTATTTTTTTTAAGATTTATGTATTTATGCATGCAAGAACTGGGGTACAGACCAGAGTTGGGGGGGTGAAAGGCTTCATCAGAGATGGAGTGGGGAGCAGAACAGGCAGACTGAGAGAAATACACTGTTAAGAGGAGCAGTGGGCGAGACAGGAGAGGTCTGCTGCACCATGTGGGTTGCTCCTGGCCAGCGGCAGGGATTGAACTCTTGCTGCAGTGGTTAGTAATAACTTGATAGTGCTGTCTTTAGCCCCTGTATCACCAGGGACACCCCAACAAGCCCCAGGGAGGCCTGATTTTAAAGTATATATTCTTTTTTTTTTTAAGATTTATTTTTTATTTATACAAGCACTGGGTACAGTCAGAAGCACGGAAAGGGGAGAGAATTCACCAGAGCCAGAGCGGAGAGTAAAACAGGCAGAGTGACGAAGTACACTGCTGAGGGGAGCAGCGGGCAGCAGGAGAGGTCTGTGCGCCATGTGGGACCCTCTTCCGGTGGCCGGGGAGCAGCCGGGGATTGAACCAGCGCTGCAGAGGCTGTGGGCAACTTCCCAACCCAGCGCTCAACCGCTGTGCCACCGGGGAGGCCTAAAGTATATATTCTTAACAACCAGAACAATGGTCCTCATACTATTTGGTCTGAGGAAACCTTTGTAACCTTAATAATTATTGAGGACCCTGAAGAACTTCAGAATATCTGTTGATATTTTATTAGAAGGTAAAACAGATTTTAGCAGTATTGATTAATTTAATTAAAAATAATAAACCCATTGCATGTTAATATAATAACACTTTTACAAAACATTACTCTATTTTCCAAAACAAAAAGAGTAGCATTGTTTTATATATATTTTTAAAATCTCTCCTTAGTGTCTGGCTTAATAGAAGACAGTTGGGTTCTCATATGTTTGCAGATTTAGTCTATTATGATATATCACACATTATGTAGCTTCTAGAAAGCTCCATTGTACATTCATGAGAGAATGAGTATAAAAAAGGCAAATAATGACTCAGTATTATGAAAAGAGTTTTGATCTGTGGATCCCCTAAAGGGGCTTCAGGAATCCCTAGAGGTACCAGACCACAATTTGAGAATTGCTGCATTAGGATAATTACAAATATATTGATTCCAGTGTAGAAAAAAAAAAAAACTATTATGTATAGAAAAAAGTGGACTGTGAATTGGGAAGTGCAGAGCAGAACCAGCTCAAGAGAGGGTGATTACCAGGGAAAGGCCTTTGGACAGTGTCTGAAAGCGCTGAGAGACGGCCTGGCTCTCAGCTTGATGAGAGCTTTGTGGGAGGGAAATTAGTCTGTCAGTAAAGTGGGCAGGAAGGCTTGGAAAGAGAATAAAACCAACCAGCCAAACACGATAAAGAGGAGTGCTCCATAGTCTATCTGCAACAAGACCTTTTTAGAATTTTGGTGAAAAGTAAATGTGTTTGCTTATATAAAATACACAGAACAAAGCCCACGGTAACCATTGCTAGTGTTAGGTGTAATTGCAGTAGCTGCTGTTAGTAGCAGCAGAGTCATTGCTAAGATTATTCCTCTTAAATGACTGATAATAAAAGCCTGAACCAGTCGGCAGTAAAGTTCATAGAATGTAGCTGCTGATTAAATGTGAGGGTAAGAAATTAAAAATGTCAATATAATGATATTTTGTCATTTGGCTAATATAGAGGCCCAGGAAGTATTTTAACAAAGAGTTGATTCTCAGTAAATATTAGAAAGGGAGGGTTGGGAAAGGGAGGAAGTAGGGACAAGGAAGGTGTCTGCTTCTGTTGGTTTTGAGATACCCGTGAGAAAGTTTTAAGTAGACAAACCTCAGGATCATACCTCAGTGCACGTCACCGTGTGCCTTGCCCTTCAGGGGTTCTTCAGAACACCTTGGATTTTATTCTAATTTTGTACCATATCCTACAGGCCCAATGCATTATGATTCTAATTTTCTTTCCAATTCCATCTTGTGTCATCCTTCCTTTCAATTACTTTGGCCCAATATTTCAGTTCCTTGAACTTGTCAAGCTGCTTCCCACCTTGGGGTATTTGCACGGCTCTTCCCTTTCACGTAACACCACCCACCACACCAGCCTTTCCCGGAGCTGGGTCCTTTGATCAGCTGAGAGATTCCTTCATTGAGAATCCTTCCCTGATCATTCGATCCAAGTAAGTCTTTCTCCCCCTTGCATTCTTTGCTTTCATCAGATCCTGGTCATTGTCTTCATAGACTGAAGTTTTCTTGAGGAAAGAGACCTTGTATCTCATTCATCGTTGTTGACATAGGCTTAGAGAAGTTCCTCGGGAAGAATGCATATTTGTTTCATAAGGGAATAAATAGGAGATAGACTGAAATAGAAAAAGAGCATTCAAATGGAGGGCAGTCTGGCTGGCATATCAGAAACCTGTTTCTGCTGGATGCACCAAGGGAAGACTGAGCGGTGTGACTCAGATGGGGTGTGAGTGACTTCTCACAATGTTGCAGGGGCTATCTTTCCCCCAACTGACCACGTTAGCAGTATTGAAAGATGTATATTTAGCTTAAAAAACAAAATAAGGGGAAACTAGATTTCATTTTTACATTTTATAGTTTCCCTTTGTTTTTTTTAAAGATTTATTTATTTATGCATACAAGAGCTGGGGTGTAGGCCAGAGTCGCAGGAAAGGCAAGGGATTCACCAGAGACAGAGTGGGGAGCAGAACAGGCAGATCTACTGAAATGCACTGCTGAGGGGAGCAGCAGGGGAGACAGGAGAGGTCTGCTGCACCATGTGGGTCAGCTCCCTGGCTGGGGATCAAACTGGTGCTGCAGTGGCTGCAGATAACTTCATAGCACTGTGCTTAACCTGTTGTGCACCGGGGAGGCCCTATAGTTTTTCTTTTTTACTTCTCAGAAAAAGTATCACAAAATCACACAGGATCTCCCAGACTTTTTATTCAGTACGAGAATTGGGATGGATATCTTAGACTTTAGTTTGTGAAACTTCTTAGCAAAGGCCAAAGAATCCATATTTTGTAAGAATTATGGGTGTAGGACCTTGCCTGTGTCAGTTTTCTGTCTCTGTCCTTGATCTCCTTTGCCAAAATAACATGAGTGTACAGAAATATTTCTGTATATTTCACCTTATGACTGTTGTAACTAAATCTGTATAGTGTACATTCAATTAGACACCTTTTCTATGACAATCTCAGTGATTAGAATTAAAATATTGTTATCATTCATGTAAAATATGAAAAGAATGTTTAGTGAAACTGACAGTTTGGCCTTCGAGCAAGATTAAACATTCAGTATTGTGAGCTCACAAAGGAGAACTTGCAGGAGATAATTATAGTTTATTGTTGTTTTTCCTTGTCCATGTTCACTGTTGTTCCACTTCCTCTGCTTGTTGGCAATAACTATATCTCTACACTAAGTGCCTCTGCCGGCCCCACCCAGTAGTTTGTGAGCTGCTTTGGCCTTTTGGTCCTTAGGGCAACGCACTGCGTTGGCCACACTATCATTTTTAGGCCTAGCAGAAATCATATTATGTTCACAGGAGGGATTGCTTTTCCCAGTAGACAGCAATAGCCTTTTTTTCTGGGAGCTTCTGGGCCATTCACATGTACATCCTGCTATTGGGAACAGTATCAGATTCTACTACCCCATGGGTCATACCTGTCCAGGAGGGCTTAAGTTTTCTACTTTTTGGAAAACTTATAATTTCTGGAAATCTGAAAAGATCAGGAAATACGACGGTTATTTCTTAAACATCTATTTTAAATCTGTTGATGTCAGTGGGGCGTTAGCATGTCAACAAGCAGGACTCTTTTTGTAGTCTATCTGTGTTTAAACTTGGGGAAAGATAAAGCTTCACAATGCTGGTTTTGGTCAATATATTCATCAGCTGTAAAACACAAACCTTTATCAACCGCAGGATACTTATACAGATAGACTCTAAAGTCATGTGATTTGAAAAGCAGTGTTTCATAGTGAAAGAGCTCTCCAGTTGCTTGTAAAGCGAATCTAATGAAAATGATGTCTAAATGTTCTTGAAATAAAGTGTAGGGGAGTCTATGCTTCACTTTGAATTCATTTGCACTGCTATTTTAGATTAGTGCCGATAAGCACGTGATCTTTAATGGATAATTCTTGATCATATTTGACTTCAAAATTGCTTATGCCTCAGCTTTGAAATCTCTTTAATCGAATTCACACATACTGTTGGCTGGAACAAGAACTTCTGAAAGTTGCCAGGTAGCAGCAATGACACAAAGGTCTTTACAAATGGTCACTGCCATCTCCTTGCCCCAAGCTCCCAGTAATGGATGATTCTCCCTTTGTTCCACACTGCAGCTTCTTTATGCTCTAAGCTAGTCCACCTTTGTGTGTTCAAAGACCCAGTGATCTATTCTAAAAGAAGAATAGCAGACCCGCTCAGGTACAGTTTTGACTCATTTTTTTGATTCATTGTGTTGACCTCACTGTGGCAGACCTCACTGTAAATAGTCCAGGTAATATTTCTCTTAAAGGAATGTTGGTATTTCCAGTAAGCCATCTAGCAAAAGAATGTTGTAGCTTAATAAATTTTAGAGTTTCCAGGCATTCGGGCACATAATTGATAGTACAGCATTCTTATTTGAACATCAGTCTCTCCAGGTGTGACCCTATACCTCTTAATCACTTAGAGTGCTATAAGAATATCATCAGGCTAGGGACAGGCCTGGGGTACTTTAATTCAATCCCATCCTCCAGCAACACAGGAGGATGAACTGGGAGCAACCAGCCTCTGTCCACTGCTCCACCTCCCGGGAATCAGAGGGATGGACCAGCAGGACATAGTCCCAAGGCCAGGAAAGGGTTCTTGAGACCCTCTGATCAAAATTGAAAAGTTGACTCCACAGACACCTCTGAGGGCAGGCAAGGAGTCAAAGTTTATTGATTCGTGAAAGAGCAAGGGAAGAGAACTCTGAGGAGATCTCTCTAGGCATGACTCTCCAAGATGTCAGCGCTTAGGGGCTTTGGAGGTTTTATGATTGGGGTTTGCAAATTAAAGTTTGTTGGCTGAGAAAGCAAGGAGAGTGGACTTGGCCAAAGTCCATTTGTCCCGCCATGTGTGTCCATTCGTGGCTGCTAGCTGTGAGCACATTCTGCTGAGCTCGGGGGTCACACAGAGCCCATGACCCTCTCCCAGATGAATGTCTGATGGAGGCTGTGAGCCCATAGCTCCAGTCAGGCCTCAAGGTCTATGAATGTTCTTCTGAGTCTGTAACTCCTTTTTTCATAGCAGCCACCTTGATGAGCTGTGGAAAGGCAGTTCAGGAATGCCCAGGCTGGGGGAAATGAGTTACAAACAATAGGCCAAGGAAATTTATGGCCATAAATGTCCGGGCCTAAGCTCATCAGGTTTGTCTAGTCTCTTGTTTACCAGCCTGTGGGAACAGCAAGTTTTGTCCTCGAATTCTGACTTTTCCTTGTCTCGGGACTCTTCCTGTCTCAAACACTATTATCTCGATAAAATAAAATTAGGAAAAAAAAAAAGAAAACCATTCTCTCTTGGAATTTTGAGGTTGTTGCTCCATTGTATTTTAGTGGTTGTTGTTGCTGAAGAGAAATCTTCCATGACATTCTGAAAGTTAGCACCATATAGATGACCTGTGTTTTCTTCCAGAAAACTTTTAAAATTCGCAGGCGTCCCCTTTTCTCCACGTCCTTACCAATAGTTGCCTTGATTTTTTTATGGTGATCACCATCCTTACAGGGATGAGGTGACATCCCATGTAGTTTGCTTTTTTTTAAAAGATTGATTTATTTATTTATATAAGCACTGGGTACAGTCAGAAGTGCGGGAGGGTGGGAGAATTTACCAGAGCCAGAGCGGGGAGCAGAGCAGGCAGAAGGACTGAAGTACACTGCTGAGGGGAGCAGCAGGC
This sequence comes from Talpa europaea, assembly GCF_964194135.1. Classification (NCBI taxonomy): domain Eukaryota; kingdom Metazoa; phylum Chordata; class Mammalia; order Eulipotyphla; family Talpidae; genus Talpa; species Talpa europaea. The sequence continues at coordinate 39,520,903 of NC_140080.1, read as the reverse complement.
GTGGCAGGAGAGGTCTGCGCACCATGTGGGACCCTCGCCAGTGACTGGAAACGAACCGGCGCTACAGAGGCTGCGGGCAGCTTCACAGCCTGCGCTCAACTGCTGCGCCACCAGGGAGTCCCTACATCCCATAGTTTTGATCTGAATTTCCATGATGAAAGAAAAATACAGCAAGACACATAATAGTAAAGCTCCCAAGAATCCAAGACAAGGAAAAAATAATGAAGCTGACAAGAGGGAAGAAACAGATAACATTCAAAGGAAAACCAATCAGACTGACATCAGACTTCTCCAAGGAAACACTACAGGCAAGGAGAGAGTGGAGGGACATAGTCAACAAACTCCAAGACAACAAATGCCAACCAAGAATACTCTATCCCGAAAAGCTTTCCTTCCTCTATGAAGAAAGAATAAGGACCTTCCCAGACAAACAGAAACTCTGGAATTTCATTATGACTAAACCCCCACTCCAAAAAATACTACAAGAAATCCTAATGCCAGAACCAACAGAGGGATGAATAACAATGAAAGAAGGCAAAAAAAAAGTTATTAAAAGAATAAATAAATAAAACCAGAGGAAAGACAAACACAATGGCAAATACAGATGCTAACATATCAATATTAACTCTAAATGTAAGTGGACTAAACTCTTCAATAAAAAGACACAGAGTTGCAGGCTGGATTAAGAAACAAAACCCAACCTTCTGCTGTCTCCAGGAAACACATTGAACTACAAAAGATAAAAATAGACTCAAAGTTAAAGAATGGAAAACAATCCTACAAGCAAATGGACCAAAAAAGAAAGCAGGAACAGCAATACTTAGATAAAACAGACTTCAAACTCAAAAAGGTAAAAAGAGACCCCAATGATCACTACATTATGATCAAGGGGACAATAAATACTTCAAGAAGAAATAACACTCATTAACATATACTCACCAAACGAAGGAGCACCAAAATATATCAGACAACTGTTGTCCTCTCTGAAAACAGACATCAGAGAAAACACATACGTAGTGGGAGACTTCAACACACCACTATAAACAATGGATAGATCAATGAGACAAAAAATAAGTAAAGACACTAAAGCTCTAAATAAGGATCTAGAGCACTTGGGCTTTACAGACCTCTACAGAACACTAAACTCAAAAAAATCTGAGTACACATTTTTCTCAAGTATACATGGATCATTCTTCAGGATCGATCACATACTGGGACACAAGACAAACATCAACAGATACACCAAAATCAAAATCATACCAACCATCTTCTCTGATCATGAAGGCATCAAACTAGAAATAAACCATGAAAAGAAGGCAAGGAACTCTCCTACCTCATGAAGATTGAAACCCACATTACTGGAAGACCAATGGACTAATGAGGAGATCAAAGAAGAAATTAAAAAATTATTTGTGTTGAATGACAAGGAGGAAACCAATTTCCTACATGTATGGGATGCAGCAAAAGCAGTAATAAGAGGAAAATATATAGCAAAAGAGGCTCACATCAAGAAACAAGAAAGAACTCAAAGAAAAAACCTAATCTCAAAGCTCAAAGAACTAGAAAAAGAACAACAAAAAAACCCTAAAACCAGTAGAAGAAAAGAAATAATAAAAACCAAAGCAGAAATAAATGAAATCAAAACTAAAAAAAAAAAATCCAAAAGATCAATGAAACCAAAAGCTGGTTCTTCAAAAAAATAAATAAAATAGACAAACCCCTAGCCAGGCTCACAAAGGAAAAACGGGAGAAAGCACAAATAAACAGGATCATAAATGAAAGAGGAGAAATCACAACGGACACAGCAGAAATCAAAAGAATAATCAGAGACTATTATGAACAGTTATATGGAAACAAGTTCAACAATCTAGAAGAGATGGACAAATTCCTACAACTCTACAATCACCCAAAGCTAGATAAAGAAGAAATAGAACACCTAAACAGACCAATTACATGCAGCAAAATTGAAATGGTAATCAAAAACCTCCCCCAAAACAAAAGCCCAGGACCTGATGGATTTACAAATGAATTCTACCAAACATTCAGAGACAAATTAGTGCCTATCATTCACAAACTTCCAAAAATTGAGAAGGAAGGGATAATACCAAACACATTCTATGAAGCCAACATTACACTAATACCAAAACTGAACAAGGACAACACACAAAAAGAAAACTACAGGCCAATCTCTCTAATGAACACCGATGCAAAAATCCTCAATAAAATTTTAGCTATCAGAATCCAACAAAGTATCCATAAGATAATTCACCACGACCAAGTAGGATTCATTCCAGGGACACAAGGATGGTTCAACATCCGAAAATCAATCAACATCATCCAACACATCAACAAAAAGAAATATAAAAATGATATGATAATATCAATAGATGCTGAGAAAGCTTTTGACAAAGTACAACACCCATTCATGATAAAAGCCCTTGAAATTCTTGGGATACAAGGAACATACTTCAACATCATAAAGCCCATATACGACAAGCCAACAGCCAGTATCATTCTCAATGGTGAAAAGCTGAAAGCATTTCCATTAAGATCTGGAACAAGACAAGGATGTCCACTCTCACCACTGCTTTTCAATATAATACTGGAAGTCCTAGCCAGAGCAATAAGACAAGAGAAAGACATACAAGGAATCCAAATAGGAAAAGAAGTTAAACTATCACTATTTGCAGATGATAAGATAATATACATAGAGAACCCAAAAACCCCACAGAAAAACTAATTCAACTTGTCAATCAGTTTAGTAAAGTGACAGGATACAAAATCAACATGCAAAAATCAGTAGCCTTCCTATACACAAACAATAAATCTGAAGAAGAAATTAAAAAATCCCTTTTATTAACAAAACAAAAAAAAATCAAATACTTGGGAATAAATCTAACAAAAGAGGTAAAAGACCTATACAAAGACAACTATAAAACACTGTTAATAGAAATAGAAGAAGACACAAAGAAATGGAAAGACATCCCCTGCTCATGGATTGGAAGAATTAACATCATCAAAATGGCCATCCTACCCAAAGCAATACAGATTCAATGCTATTCCAATAAAAATTTCAATGACATTCTTCAAAGAAATAGAACAATTATTGATGAAATCGATATGGAATCATAAAAACCCCAAATAGCCAAAGCTCTTCTGAAAAAAAAAAGGGGGGAATGGAGTCATCACACACCCAAACTTCAAACTATACTACAAAGCCATAATCATCAAAACTGCATGGTATTGGAACAAGAACAGACACACACACCAATGGACTCAAATAGAAAATCCAGAAATAAACCCAACTAATATTTGACAAAGGAACAAAGAATATGCACTGGAACAAAGAAAGGTGGTTCAATAAATGGTGCTGGGAAAACTGGGTTGCTACATGCAAAAGAATGAAGCTTGACTACTACCTCACACCATGCACAAAAGCCAACTCAAAATGGATTAAAGAACTAGACATAAGACCTAAAACCATAAAATACATAGAAGAAAATACAGGCGAAACACTACATGACATGCACCTCAAAGACATCTTTACAGACACATCACCAGAAGTAGTGATAGTGAAGGCAAAGATAAACAGCTTGGACTACATCAAATTAAAGAGCTTCTACACAGCAAAAGAGACAATAACCAAAACAAAGAGAAACCCCACCGATGGGAGAAAATTTTTGCATCCAACACTAACGATAAAGGACTGACCACAAAAATCTACAAAGAGCTGATGAAACTCAACAAAAACAAAGAAATAATCCAGTCAAAAAATGGGCAGAAGAGCTAAAAAGAAACTTTTCTGAAGAAGAAATGCAAATGGCCAACAGGCATATGAAAAAATGTTCAACATCACTTGTAATCAGGGAAATGCAAATCAAAACTACAGTGAGATACCATCTTACACCAGTGAGAATGGCACATATTAAAAAAACTAGCCACAACAAATGTTGGTGAGGTTGTGGAGAAAAAGGAACTCTCCTGCACTGTTGGTGGGAGTGCAAACTGGTCCAACCACTATGGAGAGCTGTGTGGAGATTTCTGGACCTGCTAAACATAGAGCTTCCATATGATCCAGCAATCCCACTCCTAGGTATTTACCCAAATGACACAGAAACAGTTATTCCAAAGGGCACCTGCTCCCCTATGTTTATAGCAGAACTATTTACAATAGCTAAGCTATGGAAGCAACCCAAATGCCCAAAAATAGATGACTGGATCAAGAAGATGTGGTACATATACACATGGAATATTACTCAGCAATCAAAAAAGATAAACACATGCAATTTGCAGCAACATGGATGGAGCCAGAAGGGATCATGCTCAGCAAAATAAGCCAGAAAGAAAAAGGAAAATACTGGATGGTCTCATAGCAGGAATTTAGAAAACCTAAATAAAAGACCAGGAAAAGGACTAATCAAAACAAAGTAAAAATCAAAATCAACAAGCAGCTATAAACCAGAGACACACTATGGGTGGGGGGAGGGGGGGTGGAGAAAGGAAGGACTAGAGTCAAAATAAGGGGGGAGGTACAATTGTATGGGGAATATAACCAAAATGAAAATGCATACATTGTGCAAAGATGAAAAAAGATGTAAGAATTATATAAAATAAAATATTTTTAAAAAGACTTTATGCAAATTTAAAAAAAGAAAATGGGAACTCCATCAATGGCAATAGAAATAGTTAACATTCTATTAATCAGCAGAAAATATTACTTAGAATATCTCATTTCTTGAGAAGTCCCTATTTGTACTAACTTCCTATCATCAATGAATAACTAAATATCTGTTTTGGGTTATAAAGAAAACGTGAGGAGGCCAGAGGGAATGGGAATTAAAGCTATCTTCAAATGTCGCATACTGTTATATGTTTCAGAGAGATATATAATTTTGAGGGAATAATTGCTGAATTACTTGTTAAATATGTCCAAGATCAACCTAATTGTTTCTGCATCAGCACTGTGTGAAGATGTTGTCCATGGGATGGATGACCTCTAAGATTCCATCAACCTAAGAATCTGTGATTGTGTAACTCTCCAAAGTAGAGAAATGTGTGGGTAATTGGTTCTGGAAGAACCATTGCTTCTGTTTATATATCATGTTTTCATCACTGTCTCCATGCTTATATATGTTTCTTTATCATATTTATTTGAACTAGTATCATCAGAACATTCTTTCCTTTCTCCTAGTTTTAACTTCAAAACTTCCCTTATTTTCGTTTTTTAATAAAGATTTATTTATTTACACACACACACAAAAAGATGTATGTATGTATGTATGTATGTATGTATTTATTTATACAAGCACTGGGTACAGTCAGAAGCAAGGGAGGGTGAGAGAATTCACCAGAGCCAGAGCGGGGAACAGATCAGGCAGACTGACAAAATACACTGCTGAGGGGAGCAGCAGGCGCAGCAGGAGAGGTCTGCGCACCATGTGGGACCCTCGCTGGTGACTAGGAACAAACTGGCTCTGCAGAGGCTGCGGGCAGCTTCACAGCCCAGCGCTCAACCACTGCGCCACTGGGGAGTTTTGATCTGAATTTCTTGGATTTGGGGTGAATACTTAATGTTAAACACTTAATGTTTCTGTTGTGCATTTGAATGTCTTCTTGGAAAAGTGTTTGTTGAGGTACTTTGCTCATTTTCAATTGGACTATATATTGTTGTTAAGTTTCTATTGAGTTATATGAGTTCCTTCTACATTTTGGATACTAACCCCTTCTGTGATACATACTGTTTGTAAACATTGTCTCCCTTCCAAGAGTTGCTTTTCCATTTGGTTTGTTTCCTTAGCTGTGCAGAAACTTTTAATTTGATGTAGTCCCATTTATGTGTGTTTATTTCTTTTGTTACCTAAGTAACATTAAAAAAATGATTGTCCAGTTCAGTGTTAAGAAGTGTTTCTCCTAGGTTTTCTTCCGGGAATTTTACATTTTCAAATCTTGCTTATAGGTCTTGAATCCATGTTTTATTTTCTTTGCATAGGGTGTTGGCTGTGGGTCCAGTTTCATTCTCTTGCATGTGGGTATCCAGTTTTTCTAACGCCATTTATTGAAAAAAACTATCCTTTCCCTATTGTGTACTTTTGGCACCTTTATAAAAATTTCATATATGCGTATGTATTTATTTCTGAGGTCTCTATTCTGTTCCGTTGATCCATTTACTCAATGCTGTCCTTTAGTTTTCTAATTATTTCAAAACAAATTGGCCATATTTTTTAATCTCATGAGATTTTCTTATTCCCTATTTCTTTTTTAATAACACCTTATTCTTGATTGGAAGTTTTATTCTCTTGTATATGTTTCTGCATTTGGGTTTATTTTTGTTGCTAAAAGTTTATCTTTCCCAGTATGTTTTTATGTTTGTCTAATCTTGATTTTTCCCTTATATCTTACTCAATAATCATTGCTCAGTCGTATGTGAGAATGAGTCAGTAGAGCAACTGAATGAACATGAATAGGACATACCACCCACTGGTTACACAGTGGAATGAGCTGAGCAGGAGGGGAGCTGATCTTGCACTTTGGATCCCTAATTGCCTGAATGCACAGCACTTCACTTTGGAGACCCACTTCCCACTGTTGACACCTTAGTCCACCTCAGACTATTGAAATATTTCACTCAAAGGGGAGAGCCTTCTATTATTCTCCCAGGCTGGGGCAGAGAGAGGAGTAAAGCAGTGGGGATGAAGAGCAAGTGAATTGATATTTTTCCCCTGTCGATTTTTTTTTGCACTCCCCCCATTTTTTCAGTTCTCATGTCATTTTGGGGATTCCTAAGTCCCAGCCTCTGCAGGTTTCTGCAAAGGGAGCGGGTGCTCTCTCTAGCTGTGACGCTTCTCCCCTCCATGACAGCATCCTTCCATCCATTTTTAGTCTCCCAGAAGCATGTGAAACCCATTGTCCACTAAATCATGCCCCCATAGAGCCTCGTCATTGTTACAGGTTGCATCAGCTTTGTCTCCCTTACTTGAAAGAGATCTTGGAAAAAATGAGATGATGAATGTATATTCAGTTCCTAATTTTCCTCCATCAAGGTGGCTAAGCCTGTCTCTCTTAGTTAGTGTACTTCTATATTTTGGATCCTTGTTTTAAGGTAGAAAAACTATCATCTTTGACATTTTGAGCCTCTGCTTTCCCCCAATTATACAGAGTTTCTCTGTTTTCAGATATTGACAACTCCTCTTTATGCCTTTAAATCTTGGTATATTTTGTATTTAATGTGTAGGTGTATAATGTTCTGAGTAATAGAGAAGTGAATCACCAAAAAAAAAAAAAAACACAAAAATGGACTGAAAAATGTAAACAACAAAAGCTCCAAAGACTTATGATTACATAAGTTCTCAACATCACAGGACAATTTAAACTGCACAATTTTTTTGTGTGTGTGTGAGAAAAATCAATCTTTTCATAGTTTAGGTGTTCCTTTCAAAGAATTTTGAGAATTGTAGCTCTTTTTCTTTGACAGATATTTAGTACATACATACTGGATAAGAGATCCAGAACAGAAATTTCCATGGGCAAATGGAAGGGAAACACTATGGGATAATTGGTTAGGAGTTAAGTAAAGCTGGGTTCAAACCCCAGACTGCCCCCATTCTACTCTCAGTGAGATGGTAACACCTCTGAGTCCAGGATGCCTCACAAACTGCTAATAATGATACCTTTCTTATTGGGTAGTTATGGATAGAGCAGTAACGTGTACATTAAGAAATAAGCACGTGTGCAGTTGTATGGGGGAATATAAAAATAAAATTTATTATTTAAAAAAAAAAAGAAAAAAAAAGAAATAAGCACAGGGCCTGTGAAGCAATCCACAGCCTCTGCAGCATGAGTTCAATCCCCAGCCAGCCAGGAAGCAACCCACATGGCTCAGCAGACCTCTCCTGACTTGTCCACTGCTCCTCTCAGCAGTGTATTTCAGTCAATCTGCCTGTTCTGTTCCCCACTCTGTCTCTGGTGAATTCTCTCACCCCCCTGCATCTCTGACCTATCCCCCAGCTCTTGTATGCATAAATAAATAAATCTTTAAAAAAATAAGCAGAATGCCTACTTTTGGTAAATATCCTCATATGGCATTGGCTTTGATTATGAGATAAACAACCTTTATAATGTCATTGTTTTGCATCTTCTTGAAGATTTATGGAACAATCACTTTGTAAACATATCAAAAGTTATGTAAGTCCACAAGTTCAAGTTGTCTTTAACATCTTTCTCAGTCCCTCTGCTTTTGTTCCAGCTCATTCCAATGTGCTCAGCCCAGAGAATATAAGAAAAATGAGCCAGGCCACCCCACCACTTTGTCAATTTTGTTTAGCTGCAATAAATTGGCACAGGAATGACTCCTTGCGACTGTTTGTTTTGCCCTTTTAATCACTTATTGAAGAGTCACTAACCTATGACTTGACAGGTTTTGATGATTCTCAGTTATGTGCACGTTAAGCCACCTTTGAATCAAAGCTATTGTCCTTTCCTGCCCTAGATGTGTACTTTGCAGCTCTTTATTTGCCTATTAAGGTGGCATGTAGGTTCCTGGGATGTGGGATTCCATTGATGACATTCACATTGTTTCAAGAAAAGCAATAAACACGGGTAGTATGGAAATATGCAGATATCGCTAAACTAAGAATGAATGTATTTACTTCACATCTACTAGTTAATAATTGTTTTATAAATTGGGGAAATAAAATCACTTCTAGCCTTTTGTTTAACAAAAGCTATTACTTATGAAGCCCTACTTTCTACACAGTACTGAAATGAACCAACACACTGCTATGAGGTGCTGAATTTTTTTTCTAAGATTTATTTATTTTATACAAGAACCGGGGTACAGGCCAGCTGCGCAGGAGGGTGAGAGGATTCACCAGAGACAGAGCAGGGACAAGAACAGTCAGACTGACGAAATACACTGCTGATGGAAGCAGCAGGTGCAACAGGAGAGGTCTGCTGTGCCATGTGGTACCCTCGCCGGCCGGCTGGGATCGAACCGGCGCTGCAGAGGCTGTGGACAGCTTCACAGTGTGGCGCTCAACCGCCTGCACCACCAGGGGAGGCCCGAGATGCTGAATTTTTAATTCATGCATCATTTAGCAAATTTGTTTGTCAGACACTGCACTTGGGTGCTGGGAATCCAATGATGAAGAAACTGGACATGATTCACGCCTCTTGAGTTTACTGCCTACTGACAGAAATGGTTACTAACCAACTAGTCAGACATGGATATAGAACGACATGGAGTGAAATGGGGAGGAGGCAGTGTGCTAGTATTAAAGATCGGTGAGAGGTGATAGAGGGCTGATTTGTCTGTGCAGGTGAGACTAATCTGAACTGTGAAGGGTAAGGAGTTATTAACTATTAGTGGAAGAGAAAATAACATTCCAGGCAGATGCAAAGGCCCTGCAGTTGGATAGCAGGGGTGCTTTGTGTGAACTGAAAAGAACAATGTATTTCTACATAGATGACAAAGGCCAGCAGATATGTGAGATAAAGCTCCAAAGGCCTTTTCTTAAAAAAAGATTTATTTATTTATGCATGCAAGAGCTGGGATACAGGCCAGAGATGGGGGGTGAGAGGCTTCACTAGAGACAGAGTGGGGAACAGAACAGGCAGACTGACTGAATACACTGCTGAGGGGAGCAGCAGGCGAGAAAGGAGAGGTCTGCTTTGCCATGTGGGCTTCTGTCTGGCCAGCCGGGGGTCAAACTCATGCTGCAGAGGCTGTGGAGTGCTTCAGAGTGTGGTGCTTAGCCCCTTGCACCACCATGGAGGCCCTCCAAATACTTTCTCTCGTCATACTCCCACTTACCCTTTATGTTTTGCTATCATTCATTTATTTATTCATCCTTTAATCATTGAGGCAGTGAATAAATTTTCCTGTGGAAGGCACTGCGCTAGGTACAGATACACAGGGAATAAGACCACAGTCTCAGGTCCCAAAGATCTCACAGCAAAGAGAAAAAGATACCCAAGTACTACGGGGTTGCTGAACTTGGCCTGTATTCAGAGGCACATAGGTTATCGAGAGGAAGAGCAGAGCTAGGAGAATTTCCAGAAGAAAATGCATCTACAAAGATCCAGAGCTGGAGGAACCTTGGCAAAGTGGGAAACCAGGAAAGATTCATTGAGACTTCAGTGTGAACTGAGAGTCCTGAATGGACCATCTTTAAAGGGCCCTTTAATGTAGATTCAGGATCTTGGATTATTTTTCCCTATGGATTATGGGAAGCCACCATAGACTTTAAGCAGGGCATTGGCATGATCAGATGTGTGAGCATATTCAAGTCAACATGGAGAATGACAGATGTGCTAAAAATCCACTGCAGGAACAAGAGACACACGAATACCCAAGCTGCATTAGGTACTGGTGACAGTGTGAATGGCTAGGTAGGGGCAGATTTTTACAACTGCTAAGAATCTGGAATTTATGGGACTTGGCACCAGACTAAATGAGGATAAAAGGGAAAATGTTAAAGTGTCTGTTGAGTTGCTGGTTTAGGCAGCTTGGTACACAGTGGCACCACTCAAAAAATAGGAGTGAATTTCTTCTCAGTATGTGTCTTTATCCATGAAGCAGGCATATTTCCATCATCTGATGGTACACTACTAAGAACTAAATACCTGCCACAGAGGTGTTCAATATAGGTGTTCAGTACTGCTGTTCCATAGAACCAGCAGTATTATAAGTAGGAGACCAAGTGGTCACCATGAGCGTCAAAGGAGATATTAGGGAGTGTTAGGTTGTTTCCATATCTTGGCTGTTGTAAACAGTGCTGCAGTAAACATAGGCGTGCAAGTTTCCCTTCAAATTAGTGTTTTGTGTCCTTTAAGTAGACACCCAGGAATTACTGGACCTATGGCAGCCCCATTTTCAGTCTTTTGAGGAACCTCCACACTGTTTTCCACAGGGGCTGGACCCGGATACATATCCACCAACGGTGTTAAAGGGTTTCTTTTTCTCCGCATCCTTGCCAGGATTTGTTTTTTGTTTGTTTGTTTAATGTGATTGATTCTCACAGGTGTATTGTTTTGATTTGCATTTCCCTGATGATAAGTGATGATGAACATTTTTTCATGTGCCCATTGGCCATTTGCATGTCTTTAGAGAAGTGCCTATTTAGCTCTTTTGCCCACTTTCTGATTGGGTTATTTTCTTTTTGTCAGGTTATAGTGTGTCAGGTGTGTAGTGTGCAAATATGGTCTTCCATTCTGTGGAGGGCCCCGTGCTTTTATTTTGGATTGAGCCCCACAAATTATGAAGTTGATCCACCTTCAGGCCTTGATCCACGCTTGATAAGTCGCTTTTTGTACATACATTTTAGCATTTACTTTGCAATCAAGTTATAACTCCTTTCCAGTCCCTAAACAGGTTAGAGCTAAGATAGTAGCAGACAGGTAGTAAATGATTGGTGTTAAAGGAACATTTGCCTCTGTTATGTGCCCACTGACGTGAACAGTTACATATTCCCTTGTAATGAAATATTATCTTTCATTAGCAAAAACTAAACAAAAAATTTAAAAAGAGAGAAGCCAATCTATCAAAACAGATCGAGAATAAAACTTGAAAAGTAAATATATCTGGTGTTCATGGGGTCAACAGCAGAGCCTGACATAATGAGTATGCAGAGCTCGTACAAATTGATTGGTGTCTATTGTGTGCCATGGGCTGTTTTAAATATTTTATATATATTAACTCATTTTACAATAATCTCTTGTTGTTAGTGGTATTTTAAAAATGAAATCAAATCAGAGCATGATTAAATGAAATGATTAATTAAATTGCCCAACATCACACTGCTGGGAGATATGAAACAAGATTGGGATCCAAACAGTCAGGCTCTCAAAAGCCATGCCTTTAGCCATATGCCTATTACACTTGACTGGGAAGTCTCACATCTGCCCTTACTGTCATTACTATCAAGATCTACATATTGATGTTTTCTGCTACTCTCCATATAGAAATATGCATGGGCGGTGGTGGCGCCATAATTCTAAGCTTACATTGAATTTTGGACCTTTCTTTTATCCTAGATCCTTTACCCCCATCTGCCCCACTTTTTTTCCCATTTTCTGTCCATGAAATAGAATGAGTAAGCATTCGAAAGCTGGAAATGTTCTCTGCAATGTTTTTTTTTTTTTCTTTTTTTGGGGGGTGTGGAGGAGAGTGAGTTCAAAACCATCAAATTCTCAAAAGGAGCTATGACTCTATGCCACTTTTCAGATGTAAATTCATGAAGTTTGCTTATCATGCTTTGCTCACCTTTGTAGTGCTGTCAGATGCCAAATGGAAATTACAGAGGTCTCTATTTGAGCAATATTTAATGTAATTGTTTTCACTCTGTGTTTTCCATAAATATTTATGGAATTTTAAAATATATACAGCTTTACTTACAAGTTCAAGGTCCAACTAGTTCTTGAATTCTGCTTCTGTAACTCATCTCACTAGGATAGTAACAATGAGGGTGTCAACCTTGCTTGCATAGCACTTTGAACTTATCAAGATGTTTCCCCATGTGGTGGGCTACATTTCTCATGGGATATGTCCTGTAACTTCTCAGCACACCTCTGCTTAGAAGATTCTCTCCAAAGAAGGAGAAAGTGGCAGAATGTGAAGGTATAAGGAGAGAATGACCTCTCAGTGAGCATGGAATCTTTTTAATATTTTGAGAAAGTTTACTCTGAATGTGTAGGAAGCCAAGAGGGCTTTGACCAGAAAAGCAGCATGAAGTGATTTACAGTTGAAAGGACTGTTCTGTCTGCCTCATCGAAATGATTCTGTGGGAGCTGAAGGAGGGCTCACGACTCATCAGAGCCCACTATAACAGTCTTGTTGAGATACATGGCAGTGGGAATGGTAGCAGCAGTGGAGTTGGGAAAAAGAGGTTGGATTCTGGTTTGAAGTAAGAGCTGGCAGGGTTTACTGATGGACTGGAAGAAGAAGGGGAATGAGAGAGGAACCCAGGGGCAGAAAGATGGAGAAGGTATTGGGGGGTGGCTAGCATTAGGGATTGAGTTGATTTACAGACACCCAGGGAAATGTCAAGTCGGCTATTGGTGATAGTAGGCCAGAGGTCAGGGGAGAGGCAGGTTCTCAAAATTTAAGTTTGGGATTTTGTCATCCCTTGAGTAGCAAGCCATGAGACTAGAGAGTGGGGCTGGGATAAAGAAATCTGATTAACTTTGAACTCTAGAGTATGTGTACTTTAGAGGCCAAAGCAGCAAAGAGGAGCCAGCAAACAGCCTAGGAAAGAATGTACATTGATATAGCAGAAAAATCAAGAAAGTGGTCCCCAAAAATCAATGAACAAAATGTATTAGGAAGGAGAGGTTGCTCAATGCACACATGAAGCTGTTTACATGCACAGGTTCAAGGCAATAGGTCTAATTCAATAAGTCCTCCGGGGTGACCCACTGATCATGTGACCATGCAATTCTACTCTCTAATCCAATCTAAGTCTTATAATTCTCGGTCGGATGCCTATAACTGTATCTTTAAATTTCTCTACCTTTACTGGTCATAATAAAGTCCAGATGCCCAGCTGTGAAAATCCTTTTTCTGGCAGTGGCATCTGGCTTCTTGGCTTCTTCTCCTAGCTGCAAGTAAAGCCATAGGTGCTGAATTAAACTGAATTAAGCAGTTTGGCTACTGGAGTTTTAACTATTACAGTGACTAAATCCTCTCTTCCTTGCTGTCTGCCGGGTTTTTATATGGTGTCATCTGAGCACTTTTAGAATCTTGATCTGTTTTTATTCTGTTACTAATTTGGGGGAAATCAAATTAGGTTATATTTATGATTTTATATGTATATGGATGTATGTGGATATCGCTCTATATTATATTTGTTTGTATTACTTTAAATAATTGGTAGGCTCAGCAGATTAATGTCACTTAGTTTGGTTTTAGCATGACAATCTAGTTCAAATCCTTAGTAGATAATGTCTCTTTGATGACATGTGAATGTAACCATATTTTTTGAGTACTTCCTCTATATCTATGCTGTAGTCACTAACACATGTGGTAATTGAGTCCAAGAAATGTGGTTGAGTGATGATGGAAGTGTGAAACCCACACCAGGTTTCATATACATATGAAGTAAATATATAATTAACTTTATATTGATTATACATTTAAAATATAATTTATGTTAAATAAAATATTTTCATTTTTTGTCATTTTTTTCTAAATATTAAAATTAATTTTAACAGTATCTTTTCACTTGTTTCCATTCACTTGTTTTCACACTGAGGCAATTTAAAATTTTTATTTTATTTTATTTTTTAAAGATTTATTTATGCATACAAGAGCTAGGGTTCAGGCCAGAGGTGTGGGGCGTGAGGGGAATCCCCAGAGACAGAGTGGGTAGCAGAACAGACAGATCTACTGAAATACATTGCTGAGGGGAGCAGTGGGCAAGACAGGAGAGGTCTGCTGTGGCATCTGGGTCACCTCCCTTTCCGGGGATTGAACTCCTGTTGCAGTAACTGCTGATTGCTTCATAGTGCTGACACTTAACCACTTGTGCAACCAGGGAGGCCCCCAATTTGAAAATTTTAGAATTACAAATAAGGCTTGGGTTGTATTTCTGATGGATAGAGCTTTTCTATGTATTCAATAGCACCATTGTTAAAATCTCTCAATTTCAGGTGTGAAGAAAATGCCTTTTGATCTCTGCAATGTAAGGTTTCATCCTAAAAAGTGTCATGGCATTCAAAAAAAAAACCTAACCTTGAAAACTTTTCTTTGCCAAATAATGCATGACTTCTATGTTCCCTGTGGCACTGTTTCCAACAGCTAAATTAGGGAACTAGCCTAAGCTGTTGTCAGTGACAGATGAGTGAACAAAGATGTGGTATATGTTCACAATGGAATGCTACTCAGCTATAAAAAGGAATGACATCTTGCCATTTATGACAAAATGGATGAAACTGGAAGGGATTATGCTAAGTGAAATAAATCAGAAGGAAAAAAGACAAATGCTTCATGCTTTCACTCATTTATGGAATAGAAAGAAACAAAACCAAGGAACAGAGAAAACTAAACCAAAACCTAGAAATCTGACTGCAGAATTAAGGCTATCACAGAGGGAGGGTGGGGGCCCAGTGGTTTGGTAGAGGACTATGGGTGCATCCCCTACTATTATCCTAAATCAGATAGTGTTATAAGTCAGTGTTACCTAAATTTAAAAAAAAATTACAGAAAAAATTAAATTATTAAAAAAGATCCGTGTTCTAAGTTTTCTTTGACAAAAGCACAAAACAAAAAAGAAAGCCACACATAACTACCATAAAGGATTTTTATATATTCCTTTTGGCATATGCACATTTTTATCCAAAAAGTGAGACCACTCATAATTATTTTGTGACTTTTAAAAAATACTGTAGGGCCTCTCTGGTGGCGCAGGCAGTTGAGCACAGCACAGTGAAGCTGTCCGCAGCCTCTGCAGCATGAGTTCGATCCAGGCCAACCGGCGAGAATCCCACACTGTGCAGCAGACCTCTCCTGTCTCACCCGCTGCGCCCCTTGGCAGTGTATTTCAGTCAGTCTGCCTGTTCTGTTCCCTGCTCTGTCTCTGGTGAATCCTCTCACCCTCCTGCCCCTCCGGTCTGTACCCTGGTTATTGTATAAATAAATAAATCTTTTAAAAAAAATACTGTAACAGGAATATCCTTGTCATTAGATACCTTTCAATTATAGCTGAAGGATATAGGATATATTCCTAGAAGTAACAGTGGCTTATAATAATAGCAGGCTTTTATTTTCTTATTTATTTACTAAACATCCTTACTTATTTTTTCAGAATTTAGGATTTCTCCCCTCAGATGTGGTCACCATAGTTTACCCACCACCAAAGCATCCATAGCCCTCCACCATAGTCCACTGTGCTCTCCCTCCCTCCCTCCCTCCCCCACAACCTCCTGAATGTCCCCGATCTACAGTCTGCTTTCAGAGGTCCTTCTTATAGTTTGTCTTTGTCTGATCCTTTGTAAGTGAAACCATCCAATATTTATCTTTCTCCTCCTGCTCACTTCACTTAGCATAATCTCCTCCAGTTCCATCCATGTAACCACAAATGGCAGGAGTTTATCTTTTTTGATCGCTCAGTAGTATTCCATTGTATGTATATACTACAACTTCTTGATCCATGCATCTTATCTGGGGCATTTTGGCTCTTTCCATATCTTAGAAACAGTAGTGCAATTTGCTATTTATTTACTGTAAATAGTGCTGTGATAAACATAGGAGTGCAGGTTTCCTTTTGAATTTGTGCTCTTTGGATAGGTACCCTGGAGGAGAATTCCTGGTCTACCATCTGGTGGATCCATCTTTAGTCTTTGGAGGGCTAGTAGTGTTTTTTTGTTTTTTTTTTTTTTTAATCCTCAATAACAGCCTTATTGAAATACCACACCGTGAAAATTTATACTTTTAAAGAATACAATTCTGTGGGTTTTGGTATATTAAGAGTTAAGCAACTGTTGCCCTAATCTAGTTTTAGAACATTTTGATCAACCAAAAAAAGAAATCTTGAGATCATTAGGAGTCACTTCTATCCCTCAACCCAGCCCCAGGCAACCATTAATCTGTTCTCTGACTGTATGGATTTGCCCATTCTGAGCATTTCACATAAATGGAATAACAGAATATGAGGTCTTTTTCCAGGTTCATCCAGTGATAGCATGTACCAGTTCTTTATTCCTTTTTATAGCTAAATAATAACCCATTATCAAATCTTATGTATCCATTTATCAGATGATGGACTTTGGGGTTGTTTTCACTTTTTGGCTGTTACGAATCTTGCTATGAATATTCATGTGCAAGTTCTGGCAGAATATGTGCTTTCAGTTCTCTTGCATATATACCTAGAAGTGAAATATCTGGCTTGTGTGTTAGTTCTCTTTAATATTTTGAGGAACTACCAAACTATTTGTAGCAGCACCATTGTACACTCACACAGCAGTGTGGGAGAGTTCCAATTTAGCCACATCCTCGCCAACACAATAGTGATTTTCAACTGAGAAAAATAATCTTTCCTAAGAAGGATCAGAATCTAGTGGTGGGTGGATTGGAAGAAAATCTCTAAGATTCTATTGTGCCCACAACTTACCCCAACACGCACACACACACAGAGAGAGAGAGAGAAAGCAAGAGAGAGAGAGAAAACACACAGAAGGCTCCAATTTTATTGACACTTGGGTATATTATTTATCTCTATTGCCTTCAGTATAATGGAGTACTAATAAAAATAATTACCTTAAAGTTTTGTTAGATTTAAATGATAGTCCTAGTATAGCATATACATAATATGCTTTCAGCATATACAGAATATGCTCTATATACCTATAAATAATAGTTGCCTAACCAATGTTAACTACTAAAGATTATTTCAGGCCTCCCCTGGTGGCGCAGCGGTCGAGCACTGGGTTGCGAGGCTGCCCACAGCCTCTGCAGCACCAGTTCGATCCCTGGCCACCGGCGAAGGTACCGCAAAAAAAAAAGGTTATATCAACAGGTCAATAAAATTCCTCTATTATGAACACACCATAATTTTTCCCAATCAAACCCACTGCTGGATTTTGGGTATGTTTTTAGGTATTTCATGATTATAAACAATCTGCTGAGATGTATGAGATGTAAACTTTTGGCTAAATTTTTGTCCATATCTATGGTCATTTTCTTAGGATAAATCCTGTAAAGTGTTATTGCTTAGTGTATTTTAAAGAAATTTGAAACACATTTCCTAATACATATTCTTCTATAAATTATACTGAAATTTTACCTTGAGAGATGTAATTGGGTACTAGGCACTATCCCTTGAGTATTGTTAAACTGGTTTTGTAAATCCTCACCTAGTTCCTAGCAAATATAATGCAAATGAGAACTGCATTGGGCAGGACAGCTTAACTCTAGAATTACTGAATGCAAAAGGTTACAAAAAGATAATGTTCTCAGGCTGTCAGATCTGAACTCTTGGATTCTTGTGTCTTTTGTTTTCTTTCATCAATGTCTTAATCAGACAAGTGGAAAAACTGTCAAAGAAATCAGACACAGTCGATATTTTTGTTTGGCATTTAGGCAAATCAAGGACTAAAACAAGGTGATCGAGGGACTTGAACAGTGGAAAAGAGCAGTCATGGTATAGGAACCTTAGAAGGACAATTGCTCACAGGCAATTTCATAACCAGCTTGGAAGGGATCAAACAAAGGCAATAGCTTTCCTCTGATGGACATGGGAAAGCTTCCTGGTAAAGGTAGGATTATGAGAGTTATTTAAGATTATGTCTGAAGTTTGGCTGGATGGTGGAAAGTTCTGGAATTTGACACAGCTTGGGAGACTTAGTATTGAGAGAGTAGAATGATTGGCACGGGTAGCAGGGATGAGTAAAAAGATAAATCAACAAGTGAGGTATGTCTTCTGGTGTGCTAGCAAATGGTTAACAACCCACTCAAAAAAAGAAAGTCCTGATTTCTATAGGTTTTTATTTCCATGCTATAAATACCCCACCATGGCAGATTTCAGATTTTAAGCTGAAATTTTATGAGTAACATGATATTGTTACTGGAAAAGGTATGTTACCAGCAGCATAATAATTTCTCAACAGCCAGAAAGCATCAGCTCCAGCTCAATAGTGTGTATTTGCATAAATAGCTGTACTTGGATAATTGAGTGCATATTTTACTCAGTGAAATCCATTAAGAGTCCAGAGTCTAGAATCAACACACAATTTTGAGCACAAGATGCTTTGTTTTCTTTTCCTACGTTAAATGGCACATTGAAGGCTCACTCTATGGTATCACATGTTGTAACATGCACAAAAAGGAGTTGCAAACCTCGCTAGAAATTCAAGAGGTCAGAGGTTATCCTCTGGGCCGCCAGCACATAAGCTACCCCAGAAAGACTGTTGTGCATTAGGTGCTTAGTGATCCTTGAGCGGGACTCCATGTGACCCCTCAATGCAGAAGTGTGATTAGGTCTGCACATAAATAATGTGAAATCAAGAGACGACCTTAATTCCTTCCAGTTGTACTTAGGACCTTAGCACTATGGCTTATAGAGGACTTTTGCAAGATGGTAACATTTCATGTATCCAGCTCCTGGTTGCTCATTAAGGCAACTCGATAAGTAGTGAACCTTGGGTTTTGGGTCACTTTTGTTCACATGAGTGATTGATGCAGTGACTCTCCAGTTCTCTGTGTGTGGAGACCATGATGAGCCACTGTAGGAGGGAGAACTGACATCTCAGTGAAGCCAGGCAGGCCACAGGCCAAGCATGTACTAACCATTTTCCTCAGTTGCCTGTGAAGCCACTCAGCAACTCTGCAAAGTATCTTCTATTATTTTCTTTCGTTTTGTAAATACAGAGGCTCACAGACATTACATTACATGCCAAAGGTCATAAAATTTATAAATGCCCAAGCTGGGACACAAACTGGGACTGTCTGACAGCAAGTCTATATTAAGAATCTCCAGGCTGGCTTAGGTCAAAGGTTTTAATAAAATTGCAGATATTTAATGTGCTAATTGGACAGGATGACCTAACAGGTTCCAGCATGGGCAGCATTAAGCTAAATGGGGTGCAAGGATTCGGGAGTCTGGGGGAGGGGGATCATGGCAAGGGTGACTAAAAAGAATGTGTCCACCAGCTGTCCTGCTGAAGTGTGTCATTTCAGGCGTGTATTTGCAATTGCCCTTTTTGGTGTAAAGCACAAGCCTGAATTAGGTCAGCCATTCAGAGTGTCTTCTGCAAATCCTTTTGTAGCCTGTGGCCTCCTTTGCATAAACTATAAATTAGATACTAAGTTCCATAATGGCAGAGACTGACTATGCATCTTATGCATCGATATTGCTGAATCTCCCATCTTCCCCCGGTGGCTGACATAGTAGACGGGTAAACTGTGTTCTGAACTGATGGTGGTAATGATAATAAATATTCAACATAAAATAGCAATATTTTCTTTTCAAGCATTAGCGCATGTAATCACCACAGTAACTCCATGAAGTGCATACTATTCTCCCTAATTTATAGATTTTTAAAGAACATGGCTTAGGGAAATCTTGTAACTTACTCAAGGACACAACAATAAGTGGCAGAAAGTTAGATCTGTGTGATAGCAGAGGCTTGGTTCTTAACATTATGCTACAGTCTGTTGACTGATACTGTACTTGTTGTATTTCTAAAGCTCATGCTATTAAAATCAGATAACAGACTTCAGTGCCATGAAGGAAGGAACTCTTGATTTAGCTGTATGCCCAATACCTAGAGCAACTCTTGGTAGTGCTCAGTAAATATTTTTTCAGTGCATACACACACACACACACACAGAGGAATGTATATATACACACACACATATACATACACACATATATACAGGAATGTATATAAAGGAATGTAAATATATATCCATGTATATACACACATCTATATACAGGAATGCAATGATGATTTCAGTAGGAATAGGAGCTACAAGCTTTTGGCTCACAACAGGTTTTGTTGCTGGGGGGAGAGGGGAAGAGTTGCAAGAATTTCAATAAAAGTAGACCTCTAAGACCTAAAGATCACTAATTCAAAGAGATACATGTACCATATTTATCATAGCATTTTCACAATAGCCAAGAGTTGGAAATAACCTAAGTGCCGAGCCTACAGATGGGTAGATAGAGAAGATGTGGTCTATATACACAATGCACACTGCTCAGCTATTAAAAAAAAAAAGATGAAATCCTGCCATTGGCAACACCATGGATGGGCCTAGAGGGTATTTCGCTAAGTGTAATATATCAGGCAAACGCAGTATCATTTCACTCATATATGGTACATAAAGAAACAAAACCAGCAAACTAAATAAATAAAAAATAATCTTTTATACTATAAGACCAAATTAGTATTAACAGAAAGGAAGGGAAAAGAAGATGTGCAGATAGCATAAAAGGGTATGGTTGTATGGTAAAGGATGTATGGTAACAGTTGTATGGTAAGGGATGGAGACTGGACTTCTGGTGGTGAACCCTAGTCTGTGCAGATGTTGATGTACAATGCTGTGTACCTGAAGCCTTAGCAACCAGTGTTAAAGCTCACTCAACAGATTCGAGCATTTACTCATTCATTCAAGAATATCATCATTCAAATACAGTTGAGCATCTACTAAGTGCCAGATACTTAATATCAGAGACACGGTGTAAATGGCTGACAATAATGAGTACATAACACTGTGTAAATGGCTGACAATAATGAGTACATAACTATTACAAAATGCAAATCCCCATGAAGAAGAAACAAATAGTTATAAAGATGGATGCAGAGGAAGGGACTAGGGTGTGAAAAGGGAGGCCTCAGTGAAGTACAGCTGAGCTGGGATGCTGAATAGGGAATGGCATGTGCCAATGCCAACAGCTTTTGGAAAGCACTTGAAATTTTGGAGGTGAAGACAGAAACTCACCGAGTCTTCTGAAAAATAGTCTAGATATTCTCACACCAAAACAGGAGTGCACAGGGCTTCTTTCACGCCATATCTCGATTATGACACACAAAGCAACTTTGTTCCCTGTTGCTCACAGTAGAAGAGTGGTTTGAAAATCAAAATCTTGAAATCTGTGTAATCCATGGTGCTCTGTTGAATTTGCCTTCTCTGACCTTGTGCTTTAGGGAGGTTGTGGGGGGAGGTATGGGGGAGATGTCTGTAAATTGAATAAATGCAGGTGAAATTTTGCAGAAAATACGAAAGGGAAAATTTAGTGAACCTAGAAGCTCCACATATTTACTGTGAGGGGATATTTTACATTGGTTACAGTGGAAAATTCCTCAAGCACAGCCTGACCCATGGCCCTGGGCCTACCTTATTCTTCATGCAGCTCTGTTCCAATCTACCCCATGTTCCAGGATGATAAGGGAAAGAATTTCCCCACTGCTATTCCAAGGTCTGCCGTTGCAACTTAAGGTCATTTCAACTAAAGGCAAGATGTCTTCTTACCACATGGGCACACTGAGAGATGAACCAAGTTTTCCCTCTGCTTCCCTCCTACTCCACCCCACCCCTCCCCATTTTCCCGGTCTCCAAGAGAAGCTGGACTGTGTAAGCACCAAGGAGCTGATCCCTGGAGCCCTGGTGAACCACACAGCTCATGATGCGGGACAACCAGCCATGGCAATTGGTGCTGAAGTGGATTAAGTCACCTGGTACCAGTCTTCATCAGTTACTGTAAATTCATAAGTGAATTTTGAACAAATCGTCAAACAAGTATGGAAGACTTAACCACCAGCTAAGAATAAAATGGAATCTATTAGCTGAAGTTTCCCCAAATATTTATGTCAAAGAATATTTCCATGCTTCTCCATATATGATTGTCTTCTGAAGATGGGGCAATGCCATTTTCTACCTGCCAGAAGCATCTATTCTGCATACAAATGTAATGACAATTCCCAACCTCAGTTAAGGACTTGTTTTCCCATTTTTTTGAACTTCAAATACTTTCTAAATTGTGTTAGCCGAAGCATCATATGCATATAATTAACTCAAAGATCCCTCTGGGCTCATCTAGCTAAACTTGTGAAGCTTAACTGAGCAAGACATTTGCTGATGTCTTTCCTGGCAGTGACACCCATCGAAATGAGTACCTTTTACAAGAGGAAACCAGGGAAATTTCTTTTCCAAATTGGCTTTTTAGTGATTTGGGTTGCTTCATAAATGAATCTGGTTGTTTCATAACAATAAAGATCTAATTTTCTTTCAAATAGGGAATTTGCAATTTGGGGAAACATGGAGTGGGGGCAGCTATTTCCCTCCTAACTGAAGTTGGAAGACGGTTCTCCTTTTTTGTATTAATTGGATCTTTGAAATCCCCTCAGGGCAGAAGTGGCTCTCTGTGGACACAGGGTTCCAAAGTACCTTCCAGGCTGAGGCGTTGCAGGGCGTTCCTGCACTGTCATCGCTTCCAACGAAAACTACAGGAGGGCCTGCTGCAGTTTGTCCAAAGCAAGCTGCAAAGAGCTGTGGGGAGGTGGGCTCTTGTAGACTGTGATGGCTGGACGCATAACTCAGCCGTCTGCTTCCCTCTGCCTGCGTAGACACAGGGGGCTGCAGTCAGATATTTTGACTCTGGAATGGAGAAGTCAAATGTGATCTCAGAAAAGTTCTGGCTGCTGCTCCCCTCCTGTTCCTCACCCGGAGGGTTAAACTAGGCGCTGAGCAGCCGCCCTTGTCCCCACTCTGCTCCTTTCTGCGGCTTAGAACCTCAGACCTCGCCCTTTAACTTCATCCAGGGAGCGCGCGCATCCTAGGAGGGTGCGCCAAAGGAACCTGGACCTGGACTTCCTGCCTGCCTCCTGGCTGCACACCCGGGGGAACCTACTTTGCAGTCCTGAAGCGCAGGTGTTCGGAGAACCGCCGCGAGCTAGGACCTCTGGGTGCTCGTGCAAGCGCCGCGCGGCGCGGGAGGGGTGAGGTTGGAGAGCGCCGTGATGCTTTTCACGTGAAGCGGCCAGCGAGCTGCTTGCAGCCCAGGTGCGGGTTCGCGGCTGCGTGCGCCCCACTGCAGCACAGAGCAGCCGCAGCCTCTGCCTCGGCCACCACCGCTGCTGGGGAAGAGTCCCCGGGCTGCTGACGCGGTTGGGAGGAGCCTCGTCCTTAATGCACCAGCCGCCTCCAGCCTCCTCGCGCAGCAGCAGCGGCGGCGGCAGCGGGAGCAGCTGCGAGTGCACGCGTGTGGCTGAGGGTGAGTGCGCTGACGCCGGCCGCAGCGCCCAGCCCAGCTCCCCGCCGGCCCCCCAAGCCCCCGCCAGCCGGAGCCGCCCTCCCGTGGGACCAGCACCCTCCTCCGGGCCCGGCCAACCTGAATCCTACCCCTGCCATCTCGCCACTGCAGCTTGGGTCCAGAAAGGCACCATTTTGTCGCGGCTGCCCGCTCTCCCCGGGGGAGGAGGGATCATTTTTGCATTTTGGAGCGGCTGCCAACGAGGGGGACCTGTTGGGCATCTCCCCAGCCCCGCTAGCGAGCGCCTTCCGGGCTGCGGGCGGGACCAGACCCCTGGGGCACGGCGCGTCTTGGCACCCGGCGGCAGCGGAGGCAGGCGCAGCATCCTCGCTGGGAACTGGAGCTGGAGTGAGCGCACCGCGGGAGGAGCCGCCGCAGCCTCGGAGATCCCGAGTGGAGGAGGTGACAGCTCCATTGCCGGGTTTTTATTTTTTTTCTCTCCGCCTCCCCGTCTCCTCAGGCTCGGACCATGGTGCAGTCCCACTGGCTCCCCTGCCCCCCTCTCCTGTGAGACTGGCTGCGGGGAGGGATCATGGATACTTGTCTGCCGGCTTCTGGTTCCCACGCAAGTAAGCCTGCTGTCAATGGAGGAGGACATTGATACCCGCAAAATCAACAACAGTTTCCTGCGCGACCACAGCTATGCGACCGAAGGTAACGCCAGCCCCGCCGCATGCCGCCGCCGGGGCCGGGCGCAAGTTGCAGATCGCAGTGCTTGGCGGGCAGCGGGGCGCGTAGTGGCCGAGACGCTCCCGGCCCGGGGCTGGGGCGGGGACCCGGCTCCCAGGGGCGGCCGCCAGTGCGCCCCACATCCATCCGGGCTCGGCGAGGCGAGCAGGCATTCAGCAGCAGGTGGACCCGGCGCCCACGGGAGTTAAAATGGCCCTCGGGGATTAGGCTTTTCAGGGCGGGGCTCCCGGCTGGAGAAAAATGACCCCCAGAAGGGAGATGACCTCCCTTCCCCAATGTTTGCAGGGGTCTTGACGCGAGATGAAAAGGAAGGGGCCGGGAGGCACCGTGGGTCCTCCCCTTCCTGAGCGGAATGATGTTGTGTGTCTCGGCGGCTGCAAGGGAGGGCATGGTTTCATTTCCTGCCGGTTCATCTCTCAGGCCGGGTTACCTGCTTAGACAATCAAAACCCAAAAGGCCCTTTGCAAAAGGGCGAGCCCCTCTCCTCTCGGAAGGGCATTAGCAAGGCATAAAAAGGTGGCTGGGGAAACTGTTCTGGGGCAGCCATGAGTCTGACACGTGGGGCGAGCAATGCCTTCAGTAGGGCCTTTAAAAATCACCATTATGAATTCTGCAGCAGTAGTTTCTGCTGATTCAACAGCCAGCAGAAAGCGAGAGGGTTCAGTAAGCTGAGCTTTGCCAAGAGGTGAAATTGTCATGCCCTCCCCACCCCCCAAGTCCCTCCCAGCTCCTTCTGACATTAGCCTTGAGGGAAGTGCTTGGGGTGGGAGTCAGCAGGTGGAATCCTCTTTTGTGTGTGAACCCAGCGGATGCAGTTTTTTTTCCAAATACCAAAACTTTTGTATTTTTCCTTCCATTTTGTACCTGGAGGCCTTTATCCTTAACATTCATGTAAAGTGTTGCATTATTCCATTGCAATAGCCACATAAGAAAATGTGTGTAAAAGAGCTTTAGGAAAATGTAGCAAGGTATGTTCATTTACTAGTACCCTTATGCTCCGCAGGCTAAATCTTCTGTAATATTTCATTGACTCAAGACTACCAGAGACAGGTGAGAGAGGCCAGTAAAAGTTCATGCTGGGAGAAATAAAAAGATAGTTTGGGAGTCAAGGGAGCATCTTCTAAACTTCTGGAAGTTTTACATAGAAAGAATGCCCAGTGTACCACTGAAGCTACATTCTCCATTCAGCATTGTTATTGGAGAGCTCCAAGCCTAACATGTCCATGGTGCTACATAAGATAAAGAAGAGTTGCCTGAGTTCTGCCTTAAGATGTTCGGTCGGTTCCTCTTCCTTACCAAGCACTGCACTCACCGGTTCTTTTTATTGAGGTGATAACAATGGTTAGAAGATTTTCTCTGAGTGCTTTGTCACTGACTCAGTTACCGGGTAGAATGTCGTTAGCGCTGTATCTGAGCCTGCCATCTGAGAGAGAAGTTGGCCTTGGGTCTGTTGGCATTTGGGGGACACTTCTGTTTGTGACAACAAAGAAAAAGCTGCCTTCGTATTTTCTTCTATATTGCAATGTTCTTCCAAGTCGCAGCAAAGGAAACTTACTGAGCTGGGAAGATGGGCAAATGGGGTCACGAATATAGGAGTGTCATCTGTAGAATAAGCTAAAAATACCATCCCTTATTGTTTATAGGGCCCTAGATACTACCTAATCTTGGTTCTTATTTTACAGCATTTTCATAAGAACTTGATGACTCTGGATAAAATGTCTGGGTTCAAACATGAGATATGAGTTTTAAGTAAAAGGCTTTCCAAAATCTTTCTAAAGCAGTCTCTCTCTCTCTCTCTCTCTCTCTCTCTCTCTCACACACACACACACACACACACACACACACACTCACACACACACACACAAACCACATTCAAAATTAAGCAAAGCTTTGTTTCACGGTAGGCTTCCAAATTTCTTTATGTGATTTAGTGAATGTCTTAGGAAGAAAATGAAACTCAGTGGAACTTAGACAATGGAAATCACAGAGGCTGGCTGGAGCAGGAAGTTTGCTGTGGTCTCGACCTGTTAATGCTTCATTCTGGCCAGAGGGAAGAGGCTCCTCTGATGAACACTTTGTGGAGCGCATGCATACCTTGAAAGTGCCGTGATCAAAATATTCTTTGTTGCAATATTCTTCATTGGGGCTTTGACCCAAAGTTCTCATCCCCTTTATTGACTTAACCCCACTTTCCAGGGAATTAACTTCTAGGTTCTTCTATAGACTTTTTTTATTGTTCTTGTTGCCTTTTGGTATTTCTGCATATTCTTCCTACTTGCCCAGAAATATCAGAATTTTTTTCTCTCCAAAATCTCCTTCACATTTATCTCTGAATTTTTCTTTCTTTTGCTCCTATCATTTCACACTGCAGTATTCTATTTAAAGCTGAAAGGTTTTTGCTGTGTAGTTAGTGTGAAGGACTCTAAGCTCAATTTGCATTGTAAGTGGTAGCTGCAGGCAAGTTCATCCAGCTAAGAGCAATGCAGGCGCTAAA
Organism: Talpa europaea; assembly: GCF_964194135.1. Classification (NCBI taxonomy): domain Eukaryota; kingdom Metazoa; phylum Chordata; class Mammalia; order Eulipotyphla; family Talpidae; genus Talpa; species Talpa europaea. The sequence continues at coordinate 39,493,975 of NC_140080.1, read as the reverse complement.
GGACACTTCTACCCAAGCTTGCTTCTCTCTCTCTCTCTCTCTCTCTCTCTCTCTCTCTCTCTCTCTCTCTCCTCTCTCCCCCATCCCCCTCTCTCCCACCCCCCATCTCCTTCTCCCCTCCCTCCCTCCTTCCTTCCCTCCATATGCATTTATTAAAGGCATTTCCCATGACTCTTCATTCTGAGCATTACAGTTACCACCATCCTTTACCTTTTCCCATCTTCCTTTTTAAAAGTTGCCATCACAAAATGTGCTGAGCTTTATAGTCGTAGCATTTCAATATGTCTACACCCTAAATGGATAATGTTATTTCTCCTTTCAAATAAGGAAACCGAAAAACTGAGACCCAGAGATGTTACTTTCTAATGTCAGACACACACACACACACACACACGCACGCACGCACGCACGCACACACACACACACAGAGTCAGGGTTAACCCTCAGTGCCTGTTATAGGGAAGATCACAATGGTTTTATCTTTGTGTGTAAACTGAGTTCCCATCTGGGTGAAATTTTTGGAAGGGATCATTTACAGGTGATTGAGATTATATGTGAGGAAGAGCATCTGGTGGGGTTGGAATCACCACAAAAATAGTTATCACATGGCTTTATTGACTTTTTCAAATATGGAACTCCAAGTTTCCCATGCAAGGCTCATCTTTCCAATCTCTGAGCTATATGTGAATTTCTGTATTTTTTTGACTTGCTAGAACCAACTGAATGTTCCATCTGCGTTTTCTAGATTAATCTTCTTATCCTTAAGTGGGGCTGCTGACAGAATATTCTATATGGGTGGAGTTTTCAAAAAAGACAATCCAATTAGAAGGGGTAGTGAAAGAACATGTTTTAAAATAGCTACTCTGTTCTCAGTTTCCCTGGCTGTACATGGGAATGGCGATGGAGCCTGTGCCACAGAAATCATGTCACACAGAGGAAGCACTCACAACAGTGCCCAATATAAAGCCAGACCTCAATAGATGTCCTCTAGACTTAACAGCCATCGTTATTGGACTTGAGCTGTGTCTACATAGCAAGCACATTGTCTTCCCTTAGATCATGTGTTGACTTGGGGTGACAGTGAAGGGAAGGGCTCATGGAAGGAGCAGCCACTGAAACCTACCACATTTTCTTCTTGGCTCAGCCACTTGCCATCACCTTATACTTAGCAATTTGTCTTAATGCACTTGCTGGTTATAACCTGACAGCAAATGTCTTCTCCCTTCTCTCAGAGATCCATGAAAACACAGCACTGTTTTTGCACACGTAAAACAAGAATAAATTCGCTAATTCCATGTAGCTCCTTCTAGTTATTGATTATCCTGCCTTTCATTCCTTCAACAAATACTGATTTTCTGCAGTAGTGACTGAACATGTTGCAATACAGACACAGTATCTGTCCTCCTGTAGCTCTCAGTAGAGTGGAAGAGGTAGGCATTAAACAAGGAATTAAACAAATATGTAGCTACCAACTGTGATTGGCAACAGTTAGGGTAATTACAGGGTGTCTTGGGTCTTATGTGAGGCAGAAAGCTGATCTAATTCAGATTGGGGGTTCAGGGACAGGCTCTCAGAGAAAGTTTAAAAGCTGAGAACTGGGGGCCGAGTTAGGAATTAAGAGCTGAAGACCTATCAGGTAGAAGAGACAATAGATACAAAACCAGGGATAGAAAATAGTCTGACAGAATTGGAAATGAAAATGTGGCTATAAGGGGACTGAAGGGGACAAGAGGAAGAATGTAGGGGACAAGAATGTGGGGGACATTGGGACTGGAGTCTGCAGTTTATTTTGAAATTCACCCAAAACCAAGGTTAGTGCCGGGATGGAAAAAAGGAAACATGAATAGGTAGGTGGGAGAGCAAGTGGAAAATGGGAATGGTAAAATCCAAGAGGTCATTGTATGGAGATTCACAGTCTTTTTTTTTTTTTTAACTTCACTCTTTGTTGGAAATTTTTCATAATAAAATGTTAGAAAAAAAGAAATTGGCATGGGATTCAGGGACCAAAAGGTTCACGTTGAGCCTTGTTGTCCATAAGGAGTTTGGACTTTATCCAAAGATGGATCGAAAGCCATTAAAGGATTTTTTGATTGGGGAAGAATATGATAAGGTTTTATTTTTTTAAAGCTCAGTCTGGCTGCTGTGCAGGATGGGGAGTGAATGGGTGGAAAGCAGGGGGATCTTCAGGAGATGCATCCTATTCCAGGATGGTGGCAGCAGTAGAGACAGACAGAATTAGATGGATTTGAGCCACATTGTAGAAGAATAGGTAAGATGGACTTGGTGTGCTCAAGTTGGGTATAAATGGAAAAGTAGATAGAAATAGTGTCAAGGCTGGTCCCCAGGACCTTGCTATGAGAATGAAGTATAATAAGGCTTTCCACTGACACTGGGAAAAGACTTTAGAAACTCATTAGTTCAAGGGGCCTGTGAGACAGCTAGTCCGTCACTGAGACTCTCAGGTAAGCAGGTAGATACCTATATGGGATATGGGTCTGAAGCTCAAGAATTCATGGCCCCCTGATTATTTTAGACAGAATGTTTATAAAAAAGAATCTGGACTTGTGGTGGGATAGTTATGTCAGAACGGACCTGCATATGTCTAGTCCAGCTCCATCTGGACTAGATATATGACTTGGAATGTCACCAGCATATTAAAGGTATTTAATGCCATTAGAATAGATGAGATGCCTAGGAGAAGAGTACTCCAGAACAGAATTTGAGCCAATGAGTGAAAAATTATGAGAAAATCAATCTTGGTTTAATATAAAAAAAAATTATAACAAAAAGTACCTCTCACTGGACTATGTGCTAAGCATGATTATCCATACACTGATATTATTCAAATCACACTATAGTGGTCATTTCTCAACAAACAGGGAGAGTCTGGTCTTGGGAGAGTTGAGTTCAGAGGGGCTCCAAACTTGAGATCCGTGTGATCTGGAAATATTATAGTTTTTCAGGGCCACAAGAATAATACATGAGGAAGTAAAGGTCTCTGCTTCTCTCCGGCCTCATGTACATACCCACATGTGCTGAAGAAGAATAGAAGCTACAACAAATAAAACTGGAAAGGTACATGGAAATGACTTTTAATATGAAGGTGCTGGGAAGGCATCGGAAGGCATGTCATATAATGGAGAGCTGCCCTGGTCCTTAAGTTGCTTTGGTATGTGTATGCAAATACCAGTTCAGAATAGTATTTCCAATGCATATGGATGAATGTTCGAGTTCTCTGCTGTTCTCAGAAAAACCTGAAATGGAAGGTGGGAAGAAACTGCCTTATACTACAGCAAATGACCTTTTGGGGGGTTGGAGATGTTCTGCTACTAAACATAATAACCAGTGCATTGAAAATCACTCGCAAGTGTTCATTATTAGCATCCAGGTCCCCAGGGGCGATCCCCAGGCCTTTATGAAGGCTGCTGAGAAATGTACCGATGAACCTGGGGTGAATAATATTAGGTCAGTCCTGTCAAAATATTGGTAACACTCAATGAAAAGAGCGCAGCTGTAGACTGACATTCCTAGACTCTAGCTATTGGTCTTTGTGAAGAGACGGAGGGCCCAATTTAGACACTTAGCTGAGGGGGGAGCATTGAGGCTGGTTAAGGACTGTCTGTATTGCAGGTGTTCCTAGTGGGTTTACTCATTTCATCTCTCTTAACACCCGAGAGAGAATCGTTGCATTAGCAGCAGTTTTCAGAATCAGATATGTCAAGGTTCCACAAAGCAGAGCAACACATGCAGGTAGTGTGCCTGTATAACGGCGGGACAGGACACAGAACAGGATCTCTATGACCTGAGCAGATGGGTGAAGGAGGAGTTCTGGAGCCCTCTGTGGCTTTTGCAGGCTTTTACTGGGATTTACCAGGTACACAGCAGGCTGGGGTGCTGGGGGGGCCGGGAGGCTGGCAGGCCTCCCAACCCCCAGCAAGTCTTCACTCTTTCTGGGCTCTCCGGCCTTCTCTGCTTCTCTGCTCTGCTTCTCTCATGGTTCTTCTTGTGGTTCTGCTTCTGCTCTTCTCGTGGTTCTCCTCTCTGCTGGCATCCCTGTGACACCATCCTAATAACCCCAGTCTCAGCCCAGGTGAATCCCATCTACATAGGCCCACACCCTACTCCAGGTGCCCGCCATCAGGCATGCATTCAGGACCACGAGGATCCATCATCTATCCTGATGGCGGGAGGCCAGAAAAGCCTGATACTTTTTACCTTACCCTACAGCCTGTAAGTGACAGAAGCAGATCGGAACCCACAGCCGCCTGGGCCTAGGCTTTGCACTTGCCCACCCCTGCTGCCTGTGTCAGGATTTCGGGTGGGGAATTGCAGGCTGTGTCCTCTATACTGCAGCCATCCCAGCTCCACTCACTTGTTCCAGCCTGTAGGGTAAAGAAAAAGTATCGGGCTTTTCTGTCCTCCCGCCATTAGGATAGATGAGGGAACCCTGTGGTCCTGAATGCATGCCTGATGGCAGGCACCTGAAATGGGTACACCTGGGCTGAGAGACTGAGTTTATAAGGGCGGCATTGCGGGGATGCCTGCAGAAGCCGAGAAAGAAGCAGAGGAGCAGAGAAGCCGAGAGAGAAGAGAGCCATGAGAAGAGCAGAGAGAATGTGAGAGAAGGCCGGCAAGCCCAGAGTGAAGACTTGCTGGGGGCTGGGAGGCTGCCTGCCATGTACCTGGTAATCCCAATAAAAGCCTGAAAACCCGCCGAGGTCTCCAGGACTCTCTCCTCCTTTACCCCGTCTGCATGGGATCCTAGAAAACCTGCTCCGTGGCCATTCCTACCCCTACACAGCCTTTCCCAGCAAGGCAATGACAGGACTGGGCTTCCCCTTCTTCCCACAGGGAGGGAGAATTCCCCCACCCAGTGCTGAAATCCCTAGTTGACTCCTCATGCACATTCACTCTACTCCATGATGAGAGGAAAGGTGGTGGGGGGTTGGGGGGAGAGAAGGAAAATAGATATGGTTTTGTGAAATCCAAGTATGAAAATTAGCTGGGCTTTTCTGGTCTTCTCCATGTCCTTCATCCCAGCCTGGGACATTCACAGTCACTTCCCAAGCTGAGCCCAGGTGGGCCCCTGAGCCATGTGGGGTCCCATTCTCCAGACTGATGGTGACTCAGATAGTTGCCTAAGCTGAGCAAAAGGAGGGGCAGAGGCAGCTGTGTGGTGGCAGATGCCTTTGCATGTACATGTTGAGGTGTCTGAGGCCGCCTCTAGGCTGGGGCAGCCCACCAGCATGGCTCCCCTCACTGCCCCATTCGTGAGTTTGTGTTCACCACACTTGTCTTCACCACCACATTCCCTCCTTTTGTCACTTTGGTCAGACTCCAGGTTCAGGCTGAAATGCCATCTGACATTACAGATCAGTTCTGACATAATTATCCCATTGAAAGTCCAGATTCTTTTTTACTTTGTTATTTTTAAAAAGATTTATTTTTATTTATGCAGACAAGAACTGGGGTGAAGGCCAGAGGTGCAGGGGGTGAGAGCATTCACCAGAGACAGAGTAGGGAGCAGAACAGGCAGATCTACTGAAATACACTGCTGAGGGGAGCAGTGGGTGAGACAGGAGAGGTCTGCTGGGCCATGTGGGTCACCTCCCTGGCCAGGGATCGAACTCATGCCACAGTGGCTGGCAATAGCTTGATAACACTGAGACTTTAACCCCAGCACCACCAGGGAGGCCCCCAGATTCTTTTTTATAAGCCCACTAGGAGCTTTATCTGAAATGATCAGCAAGCCTTGAGTTCTTGTGCTCTGAGTTCACTAGGGGAGTGATGAGAGACTATGCATGTGCGACATCCATGGAAAACACAGCAATCATGTTGGATTCTTTGGGGGAAGTGTCATCATGGATAATGGAAAGGACTGGGTACGTGGAGGGGATGTCAGATTCTCAATCAGAAGGAGGCCTGATTGCTTAGAACAAACGTAGAGAAGTGGAGGGTACTATGTAGGCAAGGATTAAAAAGATGCATGGAGTACAGGGGTCTGGAGAGGCTCCTGAAGGCAGGTGTTTTTCACTTGAGAAGGACAGGGCCACTGGATGAAGTATGCCAGAGTACCTTGCCGGTGAGAGGCTGCATCCAGGAGCACTGGGCTCCATGCTAGTGACTGCCAGCCTCCTCCATCACACATTGCTAGTTTTGCTACTATGAATCCCTGTTTTGTGATGAACCCGAAGTAGTTACAGAATAGCAGGCCACCCCCTGCACTAAGGGAGGGAACTCAGCTCTGTGACCCTCAGCAGATGCACAAGGCGGGGAGTGTAGGAAACTGGAAATGGCTCTAATAGGGAATATTGCTTCCAAATGCTGAGCATCCACAGGTGGTGTAAGAGATAAATTGTGAATCCCTGCATAAAAAATACTAGCAGAACGTGATTGACCAATGAGGAGTGTTACACAAGAAATTCAGGAAGACTAAGATTGCTCGTGTAACTTTGCAGAGGTCAAGCTAGGTGGACTATTGATTCACAACCACCAAAATGTTGTCGTTCACATTCCTCTTTGCCTTTATGTCCTGACTGATAAGGCAAATAATACATAAACACTTTCTCCCTTGAAAGGATTCAAGCATTGAAGAAGGAGATAAAGCAAAGCATGAGTCACCTTCCATCCCCAACGTCTCCCAAGGGTGGCCATTGTCGATGGTTGGGTGGGCTTCCGCATTGCCATCTTTCCACGCATTTTCATACATTTAAATATAGACGTGCAGATATACCACTGGGAGAGGGATTGTTTATTTGCATAAATGAATGCATACTGCTTGTTTTATTTGCCCTTTGTTTGTTCTCCCACTGAATGATAAATTTGAAAGATCTTTCCATGTCAGGATGCCGACATACGGCTGCACAGCACCCTACCGTATGACTGAACCTTGGTTTATTTAGTAGTTCCTTAGTAGTTCCCTTGTGGATGAAGACAAAACTGTTTCCAGCTTTTTGTGTTACATAAGATGCTGCAGTGATTATCCATGTACATTTGCTTTGTTCACGTGTTCTGCCTGATTTTATCATCTTTGAAGCTAAGATACTGGTTTCCATTTCTTAGCAAAATGGCAGCATGAAATAGCTGGACCTCCATTTCTTCTCTCAGGAAAATTGGACAAGTTGTTTTAGCTCTTGAACTTGAATTTCCTACTGTAGAAAATGGGCTACCTGGCATACCTAACTCTATGTGCATAGTGCTGTGAATTCCAGAACCACTGTGGATTGGACTGTTTGCAAAGAACAATGTTTCCTGCTGGCAATTGTGATGGGCTTACTCTGTGCCAGGGAAAGACTTCGGGCTTTCAAATATTTATCTCATTTGATCTTTATAGCCTGCAAATTTACATTGTCTTTATACCCCTTTAAATGAATAGTCAAAATAGAATGAGATTATTACTTGCCCCAGGTTACCCAGCAGCAGGGACAGAGCAAAGTTATTCCCAGGTCTGGCCGTATCCTCAGAATCAGCCCTAAACTCTGCAGGTCACCTCAGAATAGTGTTGGGATACACCAGTTCAGAACAAAAGTCTGTAATGTTGACACAGAAAAGAGTATTCATTTTTCTAAAGAAATAGTCTTTTGAATCAGTTCCATACAAATGGTCCAATTTTTCTCAAGAATTTGGAAGTGAAGAGGGGGAAAATTGGAAGGCGGTGTCGTATCGTAAGCAGTGATGTGGAATGCACAGCAGACCTGAGTGTTATTCCCAGTCCTGTCACCATAATTAGTCACTTTTACTCTCTGGGCTGCAGTTTCCTAATCTACTAAAACGAGGCTGAAGATGCAGGAGAGGGCCTTGTTCTCTAGAGACTTTTCTGGCTCTAAGTTTCTATGAAGCGTTATGTCTGTATTTGTGATCATCTGGGTCTCCTTGGTGTGTTCTGATGTTGCACCCAGGGGTGAGTATGGGAGTCAAAGTCACAGGCTTTGGGTGGCCCCAGAACTCTGGACCTGGTTGGACCTAACCATGGGGCAGATCATCCTTTTGGCAAGATGGGGCTGGTGCAGCCAAAGAGGTGGAGCCAGGAAGGGAAGCATCTTTTTGCCAAGAGCTGCTGCAGATGGAGGAGCCAGTCTGTCTGGGCAGCCCATGACTTTGAGAGGAGCCATTTGGCAAAGTTGTTGGCAGGAGCTGCCTTCCAGCATGACTGCTGGAGACTGTCCTGGGCTGGAGTGAATCAGGGACGCAGCAAAGGTGGCTGGTGGAACAAATAACCATCTGGTGAGCAGGGCGCTGCTCATCTTGCTGCACTGACAGGGAAGAGCAAGTGCCAATCGGCAAGGCTGAGCTCTCAATGAGAGGATCTGACAGGCACAATAGAATTTCTTTCTCCCTGCTGTCGTACACTCCCTGGAGGGGCTCGGAAGCCCCCAGGGAATCTGGGTCTTTCAGAAATGAGGAAAGTCCCAATTTCTTCCAGTGTTTGAAAGTAGGGGGGAAAAAACATCAATTTAAACCAAATTTCTTTTATTTATTGCCAGACACTATGCAGACTGTGCTGGGGAGTGTAAATTCTTGTTCTCAAGCATCCTTCGATCTATTTGGGTAGATGACTCTGTCCTCAAAATCCAGACAAGCTGTGTTTGTCTGAGCTATGTTTGCCTCTGGTATTACCACACATACCACACCTGTTCTAAGCAGTGTCCTCTCAATTGTTTACTTCATAGTCATTCTGAAATAATTATATCTAGGCATACTATAAAAAAAAGATATTCAGTTCCTTAAAAAGGATACACACCCTGTTCTCATAGTTTATATTCTACTAGTATTAAATAAATACAAACAAAAGAAAATTTCCCTCTAGACCCATCCATAATCATTGGATTTTTTTCTTCCAGGTTGTGTATGTGTGAGAGAGAGACAGAGACTATTGGATGAAAACTATAATTATATGCATGATAATATCATAGCTATTGTTGTTTGTATGTTTGGGTCACACACACAATACCATGAGCATTTTTCTGTAACATCTTATAGTTAAACCATAATTTTAGCTATCACCTATGCTGGAAGTTTAGATTATTTCCAGTATTTTCCAATAATAGTTGTGTGATGAATAATTACACAAATCCAAATCATATTTTTTCGTTACTAGAACAAGCTTCTAAATTCAAGATGGCTGGGATATTAGAGATACACAGTTAAGGTTCAAGACAGTAAATTATCTTCTTAAAAAGATGTTCCAAGGAATACCTTTATAATTGCCATGGTCCTTTTGCCTCAACCTCTCAGTGTCACAGACTTTCAGAGTATTGAAGTTCATCCTAGGGAACTTATGTTATCATAAAGATATAGAAAGAGAACTTTAATCTCACCTCATTGTCCTTGTCCTTCCCCCAACTCTATGTCGCTTTACCCCTCCTGAGACGAGAGCCAAGCTCAGTCCTCAGCCTCTACCATTAAATACATGGGTGAGTAGCTTGTTCTCTGGGGTTTAGCTCCCAGCCACATTAAGTAAAATGACTTTCATGGGTCCTTGGCATCATTTGTAGATAAGTATATGGAAGCTAGTGACCCAGAAATGTTAATTTTCCTCAAACTAGTGAGTAGGTAACTTCAAGGAATGATTGACCCAGTATAGTTGTTTAATGAGTTAACCTCTCCTGAGGTTCAAATTTGACGTTTCTGAAAGCTATGTTAACTTTTTTGGGTTAATACTATGTGTAGTTGAATGTGATCTGAACCCAGGGAAATCTGAGAAAACTAACTACATTGACTTAAGACTTCCAGATGTTTCTAGCTTTCACCAAAAATAGCAGTATTTGCTGGAAATTAAAGGACAAATATTATAAGCTATGACTTGGATTATATTTGTAGTGAGTGATTTTTCATTCCTTTTCAAAGTAGATTGAGCCTGCATTTCAGCAGACTTTAGGGATTATAGCTAGGAGTCAATTTTAAATCTTCGTTCATTTTGTGTGAATATTTGGGGCATTTTTCTCCTGAAGTACCAAGTGAGAAGACTAATTGAAACATAAGCAATAACATAAGCGGTTAGAAGATAAAATTTAAATGATGTGGTTAAAAGGTGTGTAGATATGTGGGCAAGAGATAGATGGGCAGTTGCATGGATGAAGATCAGTGGTGCTTAGTAGGAGATCTCAGAGGATGAAGAGTGTTAAAGCAGTTTCTAGAAACCTCAAGTCTTGATTATTTGGGATCATAGCATTAAGATCTATATCTCATCTTTGTCTTCTATCTGGAATGTCAAGGCAGGTGGGACAGGGTTGAGAGGGCAATTGATTAGAGAGGTACAGATCCATGGGGACTTTCTGCCAGGCCTCATCATTGCTGCTAGTTTAAAAGGAGAAGATGAAACAGAAGGGAGACTAGCTCCCTGGAACCTGAACTAACAAGAGACTGGGACAGTTCAATGCTTCCACCTGATGTCTCCTACAGTGACTGATGTCTAATCCTGTCCCCACTCTGTAGGGTTAGCGTGGGTAAACACTGTCGTACTAAGCTTTGGAAATCAGAACCCTCTGGTCACTTCATAGGACATAAAGGAGAAGTTTTCGGTACAGTGACATTTGTGAAAAAGGTGTATTTTCCCTCTAGGTCTCTGAACCCCTTGCAGGGTCAGAAATCAAAAAGATGCTAAGGTCTCTGCAGGACCCGAGGAACTCTGTGCACTACGGTGAAGTACAAAAATGCAAAAGCAATATGATTAGCATGCTTCTGCTGCCAACATGCTTACTCAGCCCCCAAGCTTCCTCAGCACAATTTGAGATGGAAATTTTCTGATCAGAATTTTCCCTATAAGTCTGAGAATCTTGAATTGGAGCCCATTGTGCAGGCCAGATTTTTTTTTTTCTTTTTCCAGTTACTTGACAAGCCAGTTGCCTTTGAGTCACTCATATAGATGGCCTTGATTCAGATAGTAGTACATGCTGGAAAGGTAAAAAATATTTCCCTACTGTTGTTTGACCCTTTAAGATTAGTCTGCTCACAGTTTCTCCTGTGCTTATAAATCGTAATGTTTTCTGCCTGTCCACTCATCTCCCGAATCTCCCTTGACTGATCTTCAAAGCAACCAAGCTGTCTTGTCCTGGGTCTCACAGCCCCAGGTCGTGCTCACTTCCCTGCTCCTTCATGTCTGTTTCCCCTTCTCTGCTATCGACAAGGTCTGCCTGGAATCCACGTTCTCCCATGAATTTATTTCCTGAATTCTGCCAGCTCTTTCTTTGTAACAATTCAAGAGGTATAGTGTTGTCCTTACTTCATGACTGTGAAAATTGAGGTCCAGACAGCTGCCAGAATGACGCAAAAAGAGGAGGTGTGTCTCTGACTGGAAAGATATCCCTGAAAGGTAATCATCACATGTTAGTGTCTCTAGTCTTTTCTAAGAGGGCAATGCAGTGCTTGGTGCACAGGTGCTAAGTAAATTGTGTTTAACCTGATTTTTTAAAGATTTATTTATTTTTACATACAATAGCTGGGGTGTAGGCCAGAGGTGCAGGGGTGGGGGCAGAACAGGCAGACCTACTGAAATACACTGCTGAGGGGAACAGCTGGTGAGACAAGAGAGGTCTGCTGCACCATGTGGGTAGCTCCCTGCCCAGGGATCAAACTCATGCTGCAATGGCTACCAATAACTTCATAGTGCTGAGACTTAACCCCTTGCACCACCAGGGAGGCCCTGTTTAACTTAATTTAACTCTGGGAATATTGATAATGTCTCTGTATTTAGGATAGTAACCAGTCACGTATTCTTTACTTAGGAGTTTAAACTTGTAGATCCCTCTAAACATGTTTAAGGCAGTTCTCCTACCCCCCCTAAAATTTAAAGATCCAGGGAAGTTAGCAAAAGATGTGCTAGATGACTTTTGCTGTCACTTGAAACTGGGCCAGCTAATTAAGAGCATAGCCTACTATGTATTCGTTCATCAATTTATTTTTGCATGTTTATTTTTTCATTTTTACTTTTTAATCGATTCAGCAAATATTGATCAAGCAATGGAAACCTCATTCATATTGTATGAGTTGGTATATGATATCAGTTTGATATATCATATAAAGCTTTATTAACATTGGTTAACGATAGAGGGTTAAAGCAAACAAAATTTTTTTTTTAATTAAAGGTAGTCATATCTTTGATCCAAAGAATTCCACGAAAAAGAAAGAATGGCTACCAGAGTATTAATGATGGTTATTTCAGGTTGATAAAATTTAAGGAACTTTTACCACTTATCTTGCTATGTTCTATAACATGTTACCATTTTTAAATAAATATATTGTCTACAAGATACAATAATGTTTGTCATTATGGTGAAAAATAATTCATGTGGTATGTGTCTATTAAGTGCAAAACCTAGTTCCTGGATACCCATGTAGTAAATATTCACCTGAATTCTTTAATTTTGAAGTCATATTAATAATCCTTCAAATGGAAATCAGTTTGATCCCTGTAAGAGCAGTGATAAGTGGACACTAGTAACCGTCAATTCTGGAATAAGCTTTGGATGAAAGGGCTCTGGCAATGACCTTGGCCCACAGATTCAGAGCCCCTTTGGGCACATGTCTGCTAAAACAATAAAGGTAAGATGATACCTCTGACCTCAGTCAATCATTTCATAAGGGGGCTGAGAAAGGGTCTGGATGAGTCAGGAAAAATCAATTGCAATGATGGAAAAGCCATCTAAGATAAAATATCCTAGAACTGACTGGTCAGATCCAGCCCCTCTGCATAGGAAGGATCTCACAGTCTGTGTTTATTGACACAGAAGGTGGTTTTAATTACCCTGAAGGAATTTCTGGAATGTTTTGCCAGAGCCAGTTCACAAATGTTTAATCTGTGGATTAGTGACAGCCAGACCTACTGGAGAGGTCCGCATGTGGGTGACACTGGTCAAGTGTAGTGTATTTCGAGGTGACCCTCAGTGATGGTGTAGAGGGGGTGTCTTATCAGGGAACTTAGGCAGGAAAGGGCCACTATTCATACATGAGAGGACCTGGACTTTGGAAACCTTGGTATGTTTTAGGTCTGAGAAGCCTAGTTTCCTTCCCAGTCATTGATCATGACCTAAGCAACCACCATAACTTCTGTTTTTGGTATTCTGAGAATAAACTTGGTAAGAGGATCGACAGCCACTGTTTAAGTGGCTGACCAAGAAATTAGCTTCATGGTCCCTTGATTAGTGATTTGAAAGAATGAATATGCCTTTCCAAATACAGGCCCAAGGAAAATTTATACCTGTGATCTTTAGTTTTACCCGTTTATGTTGACCTAGAAAATATCCTAAAAGCTATAATAGAAAAATTAGTGAAATGGTGTCCTATCATAGAGCCTTTTTAATCTGTCAGTTACCATGAGGGGAAACTATAGTCCAAGATAAATGTAAAAGCACCAAAGAAATTATTTCCCAGATTTTAACATCTTTACTCTTGAAGTTCTTGGTTGTATAATGTACATGTAAAATGTAAGATGTAAAAACAGTCAATAGTACTAAATACTATCTTTTATTCATCTCTCCAAGTTTAACTCCAGATGGAATTTCTTTTTTCTCTCTGCATAAAAATGTCCTTCACACTACCTCCTTCCACTGCTGTCCCAACTAATCTACATATAGGTCAGATTCTACTTTCTAATGTAGACATGTGAGGGAAAATAACTTGGCACCTTGAAATCTGAATGGGAACCCATCCAGGTATCTTGGAATATATTGAGTTTCCTTTGTTGAGCTACTGAGAATATCTGTGCCCGGTTTCGTGACTTTTTTTGCCTGCACAGACAGGCTTCTCGGGCTGTCTCATACGGACAAGTACTGATATGGGGTAATTGGGAAGTGAGACCATTGGAAATGAATCTCTCTTAATTTTCAAAATAACTGAGCATATAGTTCCATGTGTGTTTGTGGTATAGCTGATAATGGTCCATTTAAACAGTTCTCCTTCTTATTGCCTTTTAGTCTATGGTGCATCAACTTGGCTAGCCCAGGTTGATATGCTGGCATCCAAATGTTAGGCATGGAAGGAGCTACATAAAAGATGCCATCTTGGGAAGAAGCGTTCTATGTCTGCAAAGTATTTTCATTGTGCATATCTACTGTACACGCATTTAGAGAATTAAGTTTTATTTCCTTAGTGAGAAAACTAAGATCTGTGGAGTTAATCAGCTTGCCTATGATCACATAGCTGGTTTGTGAAGACAATATGAGTGCTAAAGATTGTGATTGCTAACACAGAGCTCTTCCCATGATATTAAAAGAGTAAATAAAATCAACTTTCACTGAACTTCCAACTAGATCAAATCTTGCAGTCTTGGAAAAACAGTGCTCATTCGTGCTGCCTTTGTAAGATGCTGGCACCCCATATCCTTAGCATGGATTCTCTGGATGGAGCAGATGGCGTATGTAGTCCTGTGATTGTTGGGGTGGGCGCACATCTGGGATATGTTCCATTCTTTTGGTCATTTGTTGTCATTAATGCAATGGGAGGGTCTCTGGGGCAAAACTCATAGCAAGTAATACAAGCCTCAAGGAGATATGACTTGATAATTATAAAGATGTGCAGAAACTGTGGACTAGGTTCTACTTCACAAGTGCATCCTATACCAAATACCTAACTTTACAGATCTCTCCCATTTGGAGCAAATAAGAAAATAAGCCAGATGGACAATGGATTAACCATCGGCAACACCATTCTTATGCCTGGAAACATAAGTGTTGGGAAGCTACATTTGCTAAGTGGTTTTCCATACTATGTGCATATTTTGCTTAATTTGTATTGAAATGTGTAGCAGTGAATTTTTTAATAAGAAGATGGGTTTTTGACGTAAATCCTCTTCTTAAAATTGGCCATATGTAAAATAGGGGCAATACTAACTACCTTCTATGCTTATACTGTGGTTTCTCTTCAGATCGTATAAACCTTCCACCTTTATACCTTCTATGCTTGCAGAGAGGACTAAGTAAGACAGTAATTGTATGGTGGTTAGTTCAGTGCTTGACAGAGATTGAACATTCTCAGTACTTGTTATTTGCTTGCTTTAGTATTTCTAGAAGCCTTAGGTGGTTTAAAGTGTTATTTGCACTGGACTATACTTTTTTTTTTTTTCTGCTTTGTGAATCTTAGAGTTTGTGACTATAGTAAAAATGTACTTAAGTGGTTAAGAACACAGTCTCTGGAGATCAATGTGTTTGTATTCTGACACTGCTACTTGCTAGTTCTATGACTTAGGTAAGTTATTTAAACTCTCTCAGCCCAGGTGCCTCTACTGTAGAATGAGGGTGACAATGCTTAACTTGCAAAGGTTGGCAATGTTAAATATGACTGTGAATGTAACAGTCCCAGATACATAGTATGTAGTAACTGCCAAATAATGTGAGGTTGTGTTTTCAGTAATATTAACATAGTTTTCTGTGCCCTGAAGCATAATTATCAGGCACACTCAAAAGATAGTTGCTTTGAATACAAAACGGAGGAGAGTAAGTTAATTCACCAACTGAATCTTTGATACAGTGTCAGCTCTGGCTCATGGTGATTGATCCCTTTTAAATAATAAATATAATCTCATACAATAGTAAATGGAAACTTGTGAGAGTCTAAGTCAACCTCTGCCCTTTTCTTAATATGAACAAAAGCATTTGGAAACTCAAATCCATTACCCGCTCTATGTACCAACAGTAGGCTAGTTTTAAAGGTAATAGCTTTAAGATAGTAAAAAATTAATGGCAATAGATGAGACCTCTCTTTCTATATTAGCAATTTATTGAAGTTTCCTATTAAGGCTTAATTTTTGCTTGTTTAAAAATCCCTAATCTCCATTTTTAGTTCTTGTATTGCCTTATTCATAGACTATTCATAGATTCATCTGGAATCAAACTCACACCTAGAACACTTCCAGAGAGAGGGGTCCTCTTGGTCCCATTGAGATGACCTACCCTCATTTCTATATAGTCCAAATTGCTTGAAAGTTGTATAGCAGAGAGTCTCCAATCTCGTTACCCAAGCTCCTCAACTCTACCCTCTGAAACCTGCCTCAAAAGCTAGTATCCTTTGTACATGACTTCTCGTTAACCATATGAAGCTAGCTCCCCCCAAACCCCCTTCAAAACTCCCTGGATGCCATCGGGCAGTTGTTTTCAAACATTAAGATGTGTTAGACTCACCTGAAGTGTTTGGGCTTGCCCCAGAGTTTCTAATAAATGAAGGGCAGTGTCTGAAAGCTTGGGTTCAAGGGTTCCGAAGGCCATGCTCCTGCAGTGGTCTGAGCAGCACCTGAGAACCACTGCCATCCAAATTCCCCGGGCAGCCCCGGCCAGGTGCCCTCTTCCAGCTGAGGAGCTGGCACTAGGGCTGGGTGTGGTGTTACCTTTGTCTCCTTATTTGCCTGCATTCTGACAGGCTGGGAGCTGCCCCACACAAGAGGCTGTGGGGGTCTGGGGAGTGTGTCATGGATCTGTATGTTACCAAAAGTTGAAGTGTCACTACCTCCTGGAGTCTGGATCTGAACCCCATGTTTGTCACAGGAGCCAAGGGAGACCCCAAGACAGAGACTAGTGGCACAATAATGAAGCATGAATTATCCAGATGAAAGCACCTATGGAAATAAAGGTATTATTATTTCTACCTAATATTCCTAAGAAAATAGCAATATGGGAGTGTAGAATATTTCCAGTTGCTTAAATGTTGAAATGTGGGAGCCAAATAAATTCACATTTTAAAAAGAAGGGATAGCTAGGAAGCATTGTATGACTTACTGTTTTGAGAACTAAGGACATGTTTTGATGGAATGGTTTGGTACACAGTGATGACAAAGAATGAAATGCCGGAAGAGAGAGATGAGAATAGGTAAGATAAGACTTTGCTGGATGCTAGATCCATATGTAGGATAACTGAAGACCCAGATAGATATATTAACTGCTCAGAAAAAAAAAAATGGGGGTTGGCTGGGGTCAGGAGGCAAAGAGACAATATGGAAGAAGGAAGGGTCTCACTAAATTGGTACTTTTGAATTAGAAAGCAGATCCAGATATTGCTAAGTATGAAAAATGGCAACTTCTTTTTTTTAATAATAAATTTTATTTTTATATTCCCCATACAATTGCAACCCCCTTATTTTGACCCCAATCCCTCCCCTCCCGCCCCCCACCCCCCCAAAAGTGTCTCTGGTTCATAGTTTTTGTTGATTTTGATTTTCACTTTCTTATAGTTATTCATTTTCCTGGTCCCTTATTTAAGTTTTCTAGATTCCTGCTATGAGTGAGACCATCCGGTATTTTTCTTTTTCTTTCTGGCTTATTTCGCTGAGCATGATCCCTTCCAGCGCCATCCATGTTGCTGCAAATTGCATGTGTTTATCTTTTTTGAATGCTGAGTAATATTCCATGGTGTATATGTACCACATCTTCTTGATCCAGTCATCTATTTTTGGGCATTTGGGTTGTTTCCAAAGCTTAGCTATTGTAAATAGTGCTGCTATAAACATAGGGGTGCAAGTGTTCTTTGGAATTGATGTTTCTGTGACCTTTGGGTAAATACCTAGGAGTGGAATTGCTGGATCATATGGAAGCTCTATGTTTAGTAGGTCCAGAAATATCCACACAGCTCTCCATAGTGGTTGGACCAGTTTGCACTCCCACCAACAGTGCAGGAGAGTTCCTTTTTCTCCACAACCTCACCAACATTTGTTGTTGCTAGTTTTTTTTAATATGTGCCATTCTCACTGGTGAAAAATGGCAACTTCTTGACTGTGTTAAATAACTTCCAAATAATCCTACCTGGGACAGAAACTGTGAACACTTTTGCTAGCCTGTGTTTATTCATTCCTTAAAAATTGTGGGGAGACTATTTAGTTTTACAACTCACATATTTGGCTGTATCCTGGGGCCCTGGAAAGACAAAATTTAGTACAAAAGAATCACTAGAGATTCTCCCCTATGGCAGAGTTTAGATCAAAGGTAGTTATGAAGTCTGAGGTAGATCGAACAGTAAGATATTCAGAAGAGAAAGACTAATTTAAGCAAATGAATGGGGGAACCCTCAATCACAACAGGTTTTGATAATGTTTCAGCTGTCTACAGTATCAATTCTGATACAATATTTGGTATGTTATTTAGTGAATGGGTATTGAAATCCTTCCTCCTTGACCTTTTCTTTCACAGAAAGAAAATAGGGTCTGTGCACATCAAAAATTAGTGTATCTAGAAAGTTGAGTTTGGACATCTTTCTTGGACATTTAATCTCAAATATGCAAAAGGCATATATGACCCAATAGCTGACCCAATAATTCACCTTTGTGAACTTCTCTCTCTCTTTCCTTTTTTGTTTTTTTAAGATTTATTTATTTATGCAAATAAGAGCTGGGATGCAGGCCAGAGATGCGGAGGGGCAGGGTTGAGAGGATTGACCAGAGATGGTGGGGAGCAGAACAGGCGGATTCACTGAAATACACTGCTGAGAGGCACAGTGGGCGAGACAGGAAAGGTCTGCTGCACCATGTGGGTAGCTCCCTGGCCGGGGATTGAACTCATGCTGCAGTGGCTCCAGATTGCTTCATAGTGATGTGTCTTAACCCCTTGCACCACCAGGGAGGCCCCTCTTTCTAAACATGAAGAAAATTCACATACATCAATGTTGAATGGGCTCTCAGCTTCTGATGCTGGTGTGGACACCTGTACCTGGTAGAAGGTAGACAGTCACCATCCCAAGGTGTGTAAAATAGCCAAATATTGGACTGTCAGTAAAAGTCATGGTGCAGTTTTTCTTGAAAAACATAGAAAAAATATGTCATGACTTTTCCAGCAACCCAATAATAGAGAGTCTTGGTTTTCATTTAACTAGCATATTGTAATATATGAGTTTGTTGGAATTTAGCATATTTGTAAATAGGACAAAACAGGCTTCAGAACAGATCGCCATGTAGCTTTTTAATGATCATATGATGATGTAACCAAAAAAATTGAATGGGGAAGAAACTTTTCCACATAAACATCATAGGCAAATGAAATTTAAATGATAACCAAAGACTTAAAAGGTGAAGACAACAAAGAGCAGGTGTGTGTGTGTGTGTGTGTGTGTGTGTGTGTGTGTGAGAGAGAGAGAGAGAGAGAGAGAGAGAGAGAGAGATTATTACCTCCATTAGCCTATGGATGAAGATTTGTCCACCATTGGTGTCCCACGGGCACTCTGGCACCTTAGCTTTATACATTTACATGAACTCTATATTAATTATATTTCTTATTGTGTTTTTTAAAATATAATATGGTCAGAAGGCAAGTTTTGTTTGAAAACAAGGACCCTTGGAGGGTTTGTGATATCAAGTGGCGTTCAGGATTTTTCCTTGCTATAGAAAAGTTTAGTTTTTCTGTCTGACCTGTTTTAATAAAAAATTACCTATAACTCTCTTTCATTCCAACCATCCAAGTAACATTTTCTATGGATTCTTAAATGGAATTGGTTTGGGGTCTGAGTTTTATCTGTTATGCTGGTGATGGCAGTACTTTAATGAGAGGACACTAAAGAGACTTTAAGTGGATTTTCCTGGAACTGCCAGCTTTTATTACCTCTTTACTTCATCCAAGAAGGGAAGAGGGGAAGGATTTTGTTATTTGGTCACGTTATCTGGTCTGTGTCATGTCAGACTCAAAATTCCTGAAAGCTACAAGTGAGAGACATGTCAGAGTCAGAATATTAAGAGCCTGGTATTAGGAAGAATAGCAAGGAAGAATATCTGCTTTTCACTGTGCCTCATCAAGTCCAAATGTTTCTAGAAAAACCTTTCAAAGTACAAAGAAAATGCCCTTTACAAAATGCTAAGGGCTTGGTAACTGCAAGCATTGTGCATAGCTTCGTAAGTGTATATATAGAACCTGTGTGTTAATGTCAAGCAAGGTCATTTCCAGGTGGAATCCATTAGGACTCAGTTAAGCTTGCCTTGAATTTTCAACATGAGATTAAGAGTGTTTCATTAACTGATATTACATCTAAGTCATGAATACATGTATGTCTATCTTTGTATAGAGTCTGCCTTCCATTTATTCAGTATTTGTTGAGCACTTTCTATGAGCCTGGTGCTTTGGCATGGGGATGCCCAGGTGTGGTGGCCAGACCTGACCTCTTTGGTTGGGGAACTCCTCGTCTAGTGGGGACACACTGTGGGATACCAGAACTTCTGTGATGAGGAAGTGACAAGGGACTCTGAAATGATGTGAGACCTGAAGGGGGACTTGTGAAGAGGGGGTGAGACCTGAGGGTGTGGAAGATTCAGGTGAAGGGAAGGGGAATGAAAAGTGGTCCAAGTAGAGGAGATGGTGCAGTCAGCAGATAGTGAGTTAGTCCTTCCTGAGTCATTTAGCAGTTGGTGCCTTTGGGAAAAAGTCTAGCTTGGAGATTTAGTTTCCTTATCTACCTGTGGAGAATGATGGTGGGGGCAGATATGGTGGCAGTTGTGTGGAACTGGTGATGTGGTGAAGGAGAAGGAGATAAACTATAGCAGTTCATGTTAATTGAGTATTTATTTTGTGCCAGGCATGGCGCTAACCACTTTCTTTGTCTTCATTACCTACTAGCGTCTTATAACGCCCTTATGAGGCAGATGCCATTATTAGCTCTGTTTGACAGATGAGAAAAATTAAGTTTACAAGGATTAAGTCATTTGCTCAAGGTCGCACAGCTAGTAAATAGAAAAGCCAGGATTTCCAAACAGAGAAGTTGGCTCAAGAGCCTGCATTTTCCACCATCACTACGCTATGAATAATCCACTTCTTCATAGGGCTGATGGGTGATAGGACAACTCATTTGAAGGAACGTTTTCACCTGCATGCAGCTCTGTGCTGTCATCACACATGTTGACTTGAGGCTTGAGTCCTGGGTAGCAAACCTAGACGAAAACATAAAGATAATCTCAGAGGAATATGGGCTGCCATTACCTGCCTTGTCAGTAACTCCTTTGATTCTGTGGCTTCAGCGTGTCAGTAGTCAAAAGGGGCATTCCCTGGGGGACAGTTCTGGAAACAACAGTGCATTAGGTAAGATGGACCATAGACCATTCCCAAACAGCAGTTGCTGTGTTAGAAATTCCTCAAACATTTCTGAGATCGTTAATCTCTGTTAATCACTCTGCATCCCTCCATGACTGCTTAGCATGAAATTATATGGAGACTTGGCAATTGTCCAACACTTCTCAAGAATCTTGCTGGCTCCTCTGGATGAGTCAAAGTCCCAAATGGACTTCAAAAAATTCTGGGTAACCCGGTTGTCCTGAGCACATATTTCCTTTAGCCTGCCTCTACTTTTTTGCCAATTAGACTGTTTCTGTCGCCTTGATATTTCTAACATTCCCCAACATTCTCTTTGCATTCATCTGGAGTCTAATCAGCCATTGTGTTGTGAATGTAGGGCTGTTCCTATCACATAAGCAGGTCCATGCTGCTGACCAGTACATCAGTGTCACTGGAAATAATTAAGGATGTTCAGAGACCGGCGAGTACGTCCTACTGGGCACAAAAAGCGTGTCTCCAGTGCAGAGAGAATGGCTGATTCTATAGTAGGGAAATCAACAATGAACCAAAATAATGAAGTCTTCTGCATCTCAGTTCAGTTCCAGAGGCTAATTGTTAGTTTGTTTAAGTCCTGCTTGAGGCCCCAGAAGGGGGGTTTCCCTGTGGAAGCTTGATTGAGCTAGTGGAAAAGGCAAGACTGTAATTCAGACACACCAGTGAGATGCGAACAATTTCATGTATTAATGGTCACTAATGACCTGTAATCAAGCTATTATTTGTTAGGTTAAAAACAAAGATGCAATTAGTTTATTTGTTCTGGAGCATAAGCAGAAGAATTTATCAATCTGCTGATTGTTCTTCTCCGCTGGAGATGGTAGGCAGGAGCGTACACGGTGAATTGTGGCAACTGAGCTGGCTTTTCCTGAGATTCTCCCAGCTTCATGACCCATTCCTCAAAAGGGAATGAAAGAATTGTATTCTCAGTGCCTTTCTGCTTTGGTTTTTCCTCTTGATAGTGAGTCACTTGAATTTTAGTTTTTCTCTTCCAAGTCCACTTTTGTCCCATGTTTCAACTGGCTTATTTCCTCATTCATTCAGCAAACGTATAACACATAATTATTGAGGCCAGTGATGCCCCAAATCCTATCCCAGACCTTCAGGTTTGTAACGTTTATCAAGAGAGTCTTGACTCAACTTTGCAAAGTTTACAGTCTTTCCAACGATGTCTTTAAAATGTTCTGTGCCATAACTGCTCCTTGCTTTATGTATCACTAAAGCCAAACAAAACATCTCTTGGCATGAGACAGATGCCCTGTGGAGATAGGAATCTTCCAGATACATGGCACTTTGATCCTTGGGGATATGTCAAAACTGGCAATAAAGATTTTGTGGGATTATAGTGATTCCTTTGAAAAGATATACCTTGTGTTTTGTGTAGCCTTTTATTTAAGCCAAAGAAGTGAATACATTTAAATCCTTATGGGAGACCATGACATTAAAACATGAAATCCTTTAATCCTTCATCAAGTGCAGACACTGTGATCTATTTGATATCAGGGAGCAATAATGATGTAAGTTATCCCAGTGAGGCATTTTGATCACAAAGCTTGTGAAACGGAACAATCTCACTCACATAGAAAGTGACTTCTTTCCTTATCAGCACCAATCACCTGTAAATCTGAAATGGCTTTCATTCCATGTCAGCTGTCCCTCCACCTGAGACTAAGTTCCTGTGTCACTTGCTCAGCATGCATCCCCTGGGTCTAACCTAGTGCCTGATATGTAATAAAAATGCTCAGTAAATATTTGTTGAATCCAGGCACAACAACTAGAGCTTAAAAACTTAGAGTAACATTTGGGATATTGAGAAATAAAGCAACAGGATTGCTTTTTTATGTCCACTTTCATATAATATCCATGACAACACATTAATGACAAATAAAGGGGACCCCCTGATTCTTTGGGAACTATGAAAGCCCAATGGTGATATTTTTTATACTCAACACAAAGCTGACCACCAAATTCAGGTATGAAATGACATATTCTTTAGAATCCAAAGAGGAGGTTTAATGAACAGGACAGCCTGATCAATCGTGTGGTAGATGGCATGGTCCGTCATTTTTCATTCATTTATTCAATAGATATTTATTGGGCACTTACTGTGCACCAGGCTTGGGGTTAGTGCCAACAATGCCCTCTGGGACAATATACTAATCAAAGCATATAAAGATAAATATGTAATTAACACTGATAAACCCCCTGGCAGTTTGTGTGCTAGGTGAGTATGTAATATGAGGACTGGACATGGTCAGGGATGATTGGGTGAAATTATGAAGCCATCATAGAAGTTAGCTTGGTTGAAAAGGAGATGGAAGGAGGACCCAGGGATACAGAACAGTCAAGGTCCTGTAGTAGTGGTAGCAGTGGTGGTGGTGTTAGTAGTAGTAGTAGTAGTAGTAGTAGTAGTGTTAGTACTAGTAGTAGTGTTAGTAATAGTGGTGGTGGTAGTAGTAGTAGTAATAGCAGTGTGTATTCCTAGATTCATAGAACTGAAAGATGACCTTTGTCATTGGGGTTCCCAGGAATGATCATTAGGTCGACATCACATCATGTCGAGCCGTGAGGGCATATAAAAGCATTATTGATTAAAATATTTAAATGTGGGGAAGAGTGACCAAATTTACTTTTCAAGATCATTATGGCTGCAGTGTAAGAACAGACTGAAAATGGTCCAGAACAGATTTAAGGAGAAAAGTGATTTCCTCATCTGAAACGGACACAGAATCTACATAATATATGCCCATGTGAGGCCGTCCCCATATAAAGCACTAACCCTTCCAAGAGAGTCAAGACGAACTCCTCCGTGGTATAATATAGTCCTCTTCAAATTTCCTCTGTGTGTGTCATGCACGCACACTTTCCCAGACATAAATTAGCATCATTAATGCGTAGTGTCCCATTGGAGCCCGGTTCCCTTCCAGCTGATGTATCACTTTAGCAGCTTTCCCTTTGTGCTTTACCCTTTACTTTCAAAGGCTTATTTTCCTTCCCAGAAGTGTGAGATTGGTTTTTCTGCTGTGCTATTAGAGTGATCCCCCCACTTAGAGCTTAATCTGCCACAGCTTTGTGCCTGTTTGTCAGGAACTTTGAGAATATATTAAGACATTGTACAGGGTGGAAGCCCTATTTTGACAATGATTATGCCTATTATCTATTTTAATAAATGTAAATTGCTGTGGAGAAACAAACCACTTTATGCCACTTGAATCCTTTTCAGGGAAGCCTGAATCCTTTTTGCGTGGCTTAGATGTATTACTGTCATTTTCCCTTCACAGAGTTGAATAAACACACTTAACTCAGACCTTTGTTAGTGCACCCTCTTGTACTGTTGCCCTAATAAATTGTTGTGACTTTAGTCTTTGAAATCCATATTTAGTAACATTTGCAAATTTATCTGTAGTCCCTTCCAGAATCAAAATTGTTGAGCAAACTCAACAGTAAGTCAACTCATGCATTGCGTATGCCAAGTTCTATCTTTGGGATCCAGCAGTAAATGCAGCATAAATGCTGCCTTGAAGGCTTGTAGTCATGTCTCACTGTTGGAAGGAGAATTTACAGATAAACAAGAGGATCGGGTTAGAGAAATCCATGTGGTGTCATGAATTAGAGTTGGAGACAATGAGCGAGAACTCACATTTAACTTTACACAGACACACGAGTACACATAGATATATTTACAAGCATAGCTACATACGCGGGTTTGTGGACATACATCCATTTTTTTCCATTTCTGCTGAGAGAAACTGGAAGAAGGGTGTATCAAGCTCAACTGGCTTCCAAAGCTCAACTTCTTAAACATTCCCCAGCAAAAGGAACCAAGATTTGGAGAAATGTCAGGTTCTAGGACTGGGGAAGGAAAGACAGAAGATAAACTTAGAGCCTCAAACAGTGTCAAGATGTATGGCTGTGCTCAGAAGAGAAAAAGGAAAAAAAAAACCAAAACCCTGGATTGATGGGAGTCCATCAGAGGGACACGGGAGCTATTGAAAGAGCTACCGATGGCTAACATAGAACAATCTGAGCAACCAAAGTAGTATTGGATTACATCACTAACATATAAAATAAATATCCATGAGTCCATGGTACAAATAAAGGAGTGAACTAAGAAATGAGAGAAAAATCTCCCATGCAGAACTCAGATAAATTATATAGTTCAAGGAGCATATTATATAGCGTCAAAGAGCATAGGAAACGGAGATCACTCTACTCCTTAAGTGTAGGCTGCATGTGGTGACTTCTCTCTAAAAAGTTCAGTTTGGAAAGAGAGGACAGGGCCAGAAGAACATCTCAGAGGAGAAATCTGAGAAAGATGACTTCAGCAGGTGTCAAGTCCAGGTGAACACTCACAGGTCAGGTTGATAATAGGCACTCCTGATAGGATGCAAAGAAAATGGCACTTTAGGGCCTCCCTGGTGGCACAGGGGTTAAAGACAGAGCTATCAAGCTATCACCAGCCACTGTAGCATGAGTTCGATCCCCGGCCAGCCAGAGAGAAACCCACATGGAGCAGCAGACCTCTCCTGTCTCTTCCGCTGTGTACACAGCAGTGTATTTCGGTCAGTCTGCCTGTTCTGCTCCCCACTCTGTCTCTGGTGAATCCTCTCACCCCCCACACCTCTGGCTTACACCCCAGTTCTTGTATGCATAAATAAATAAATCTAAAAAAATGGCAATTTAGCTCTAATTTTTCATTGTAAGAAAAAAAATCAGTCAAATTTCACTAGAAGACCATAGAGCTACATTCTACGATATGATATGTAGTCCTTAAAACTTCCAAGATCTGCAAATGTAAGCATTTGAGAAACTATTACAACCCAGAGAAACCTAAGGAGACACAACAACTAAGTGATGGCATGTCCCAGGAGGATGCCAGAACATAAGGATGACATTAGGTAAAATCTGAGGAAGTGTGAATTAAACTATGGACTTTAGTTAATAATATATTGATAGGAGTTTATTAGTTATATCAAATGTACCATACTAACATGATATAGCCTTAATAAGGGGAAATTCTGCAAGGGTATATGGGAATTCTCTGTGCGACCTGTTTGATTTTTTTTTCTGTAAATATAAAACATTTTTACAATGAAGGAATAAAGCTATAGTGAGGGGAGCCAGGAAACAAGTAGGCAGTTGTAACACAGGTGTAACAACTGGGCCATGTAGGGCACCACAGGGAGGAACATAATGGGGTGTCTGACTGGTCTTTCAAATCCTGACTTGATCACTTTCGGCAGTTTACTGAACCCTTCTCATCTGCTTCCTTTTCCTCCTTTCTAAAATGATGATAAAACCTGCTGTGAGTCATATGAGCTGTGAGTTCAAAGTACTGGATCTCATGCCACCCCAGTTTTGGAACTGGGTGACTTACTAACCTAGCTGAGCTTCAGTTCCTCATCAGACATGGGTAATAATAGTACCTCCCTCAAGGAGCTGTTGTGAGGATGATACTTGTGTCTAGAACAAGTCCTGGCACACTGTGCTAGGAGGTCCCAGCTGCTGCTGTCTCTCACAGCTTTATGAGGAGACTCAGCTGGGTAACCATGGGGAGTGATTAGCGCGAGCCTGACACTTTGTAAAGCCTCTATCGGTGTGATCGTGGTGAGGACAGGGAGGGGGAGGTTCCTAGAGGCCAGGGTGCCCTCCCCAAGAACCCTGCAGACAACAGTGGCCTACGCTATTCCTAAGCTCACATCAGAATAGGAATTGATCAGATGAAAGGAGGGCAATGGATGTGGCTGCAGCAGGAGGAACAAGCTGCAATGAGCCAAAGGAAGTACAGCACCGTCACAGAACTTGAATGAATTCAGAATGGCTGGAGTGTGAGGTGGGAAGAGGAGAAGAGGTAGGTGGAACCATCATTAGTTCAGGCAGCGAAGGAGTTGAACGTAACTCCTTCAGTGGAAAACTGCGGGCATGTTCTAAGCTAGGAGTGGACATAAAAGACTTACTCCTGAAAGATCATGGTGGTTCTGACTCTAGAATGAAAGAATTAGAAGGTTAACAATAAGGAAAGTGACAATCCTCCAATTTTATGGAGATTTTTTTTTTTTTTGCCCAGGAGTCTGACAGATTATGATGTGTGATACCTGGACAATTTCCTAATACCTCCATGCAATAATAAGAAAAATCGTAGGACAACTTAAGAGTTTCAGCTACTTGTACATATGTCAGGTTTATAAAAATCCAGAAGCATAAAAATCAGATTAATTTTGAAATACTGAGCATTATCCCATAGAAATATATTATAAACCACATATATAATTTTAATTTTCAAAAAGCCACATTAAAAACATTTTAAACAGGTGCAATTAACTTCAATAATATATTTTAATATATCAAAAATGTCATTGCCACATGTAATCAAATTTAAAATTATGAATTACCTATTTTATATTCTTTTTCTCATATTGTCTTCAAATGCAGTGTGTATTTGACAAATAAGACACACTCAATTAAGACTAGCCTCATTTCAAGGGTGCAGTAGCTATGTGTCACTATGTGCCAGTATATTGGACAGCTCAGGTCTAGAACTCTCAAACTCTTAGTCAGAAAATCCTTTTAGCTTTATGCTTTCTGGAGAAATCTTTTGAAAAACAAGTTAGTCAACTCTCCTGCTTTCAAACCTGCACATAGGACACAAACTTGTGTACACACTCAAGCAGTCAATCTATTTCACTCACTCGGTATGCACTGGGTCCAGCTATAGGGCAGCAGAACACCTACTCTTCAGCATTGACTATGGTTTACATATTGGAATCTGATCGTGCCTGACCCTCATGGGCCTTACAAGTCAGTGGAGGTGACGTGCCAAATCAAAACTAATTCTAAGCGAGATAGCCGAAATTTCTTAGTGGCGAAGGCGGCGGAGAGGCTGAGCTGCAGAGAGCAGGGTGGGGTGGCTTTAGACAATCTCAGTTGAGTTGACACAAACTGAGACACAAAGGCGTCTCAAGAGGTGAGTCTGTAAAGGTGGGCAGAGGCCAGGACCCCAGCACTTTCAGAGCCGCAGAAGGTGTTAAAATGTTGCTTGGGGTCTTCTGAAACATAAGGTTTTAGGCAAAAGGACTTGATGCTGAAGCTTGCGCTAACCTCAAATAGCTGCATCGGTTAAAGGTAAATGTTCAGTCTAGTGAAAAGTGAAGAAGGTTGGTTCTGCACACCTTACAAAGGTTACTAATGAGAAAAAGGTGGAGAAAAGATATGTGACCATGCTGTAAAGACTGTAATGATCTGTAGATGCAAAGAAAAGAGAACGAACTGAAAACAAAAGAGGGTAGCAGCTAAAGCTAACTGGCTTTGTTGAGCTCCTCTGTATTGTGGAGTTGCATTTCTCAGCATTCAGTGTGCTTTGTGAATAGCATCTCAAATTCACTTCCAGAAATTAAGTTATATAGAGTTGAATGAGCTGCTCTGCAGGTCCTCTGCTCTGCCAGCCATTTCTGGTTTTCCAGATATATGGTTGGCTGTTCCTGAAATGTTTTCTCACAGATGCACAGTGACACCTTGCTGGGAGTCATGACAACTCTGTGTGTGTGTGTGTGTGTGTGTGTAAGTAAGGATCAGGAAGATTGGCAAGGAAGATGGTCTTTTGAATACTGGTCATATGCTCCCAATACTAAATCATATGCTACAATGGCAGTTGAGCACAGCACTGTGAAGCTGTCCATAATCTATGCAGTGCGAGTTTGATCCCAGCTGGCCAGTGGGATACCCACATGGTGCGGCAGACCTCTCCTGTCTCACCCGCTGCTCCCCTAAGCAGTGTATTTCGTCAGTCTGCCTGTTTTGTCCCCCACTCTGTCTCTGGTGAATCCTCTCACCCTCCCACGTATCTGGCCTGTACCCCAGTTCTTGTATGCATGAATAAATAAATCTTTTTAAAAAAATAGATGAGGCAAGCAGAACCACCTCCAAATTACAGAAAAATGGACTAAGGCTTTTGAGGCAGAGAGGCTCATGTGTCTAGTTGGGGCCAAATGGACAGTTACATCTTCTAACTTGTATTTTTATCTCTCTTGAGAGAGCCCCAGTGGCTTCAGATCCTTCTTCAATCCATTATGAAGCCTGTCTTCGGGAATGTATAAAATGGAATCTGAGCTCTCACAAGGAATAGATACATTTCCCTTGGGACTATGGGAAACCTAATCCATCTCCTGTACACTATCACTTCTGGGGGAAAAGAAGGTGGGACAATTGCATCATCTCCGTTATTGATAAAGCAATTTGATTGCAACCCAAAGGCACTGAGTTAATGTCCTCATTGTGTAGTGCTCAGTTGGCTACCAAGTGGCATTTGGTAGCTAATAAAAAATGATGGCATCAAGACCCAAACTGGTCATTTCCAGAGTCTGACATCGAGATAATTTTTAAATATTAGAACAGAGAAAAATCTGCATTTAAACATTATTTTAATCTAGTTTGCTAATTAGATTAAGGAGCCAAACCTTCCGAGAGTTAGTACTTGGTGATTATTAGCAAATAAGAGACACTGAAATATTTTTTTCAAGTGTGTCATTTTCTCTTCTAGTTACAGTTGAAGTATCACATTTGGAAATGATATAAATAAAAATTTGACTATATTTAAAATGCAGTTTCTTAATGCAGGGTGTTGCATTAATGCAGGTTCTTAATGCAGGGTGTTGGCAAATGGGAACATGAGACAGACGGTTCTTTATTACCTCTGAGAATCTGATGAAAGCTAAGGCTTCTCTTATAATCATATATAATCATACAGTGGGCAATATAATTTCAGGGAGATCATAGGTTCCTATGAAATTCATCTCTACTGATGATCGTCCCTGCTGGCTAAGCAAACATTTATATTTTTCTTTATTATTTTTTTTAAAGATTATTTATACAAGAACCGGGGCACAGGCAAGATGCACAGGAGGGTGAGAGGCTTTACCAGAGACAGAGCAGGGAACAGAACAGGCAGACTGATAAAACACACTGCTGAGGGGAGCAGCGGGCAAGACAGGAGAGGTCTGCCACACCATGTGGGATTCTCGCCGGCTGGCCGTGATTGAACCCATGCTGCAGAGGCTGCAGACACTTCACAGTGCAGCGCTCAACCGCCTACGCCACCAGGGAGGCCCATTCTTTATTTTTGATTAAATTTATTTACTTATATCATTGTTCATTTCTGTACAGTATTTGATTTTTCCACTCATGCAATAATAAGAAAAATCGTAGGACAACTTAAGAGTTTCAGCTACTTGTACATATGTCAGATTTATAAAAATCTGTGGTTCTCCCACCACTGTAGCCCCCGAGATCCATCGCCACAGTCCCCTGTGCTCTTCCCACCCCTGTTTTGACCCCTCACCTTCTCCTGCCTCTGCTGTATGCCTCAAGTCTATAGTGAGCTTGCAAGTTTTGAACAAGCATTTTTAATCTAGAAGATTAAAGAAAGTTGAAGCAAATGAGCATGTGAAAGATAACTGAGGCATGACCGTGCAGTCCTTCCGGGGTGCAGATTGTATTCCATGCCAGCGATGGCCTGTGCTTGTTCTGGCTTCAGATTCATGTGCCAAGGGAATGTGAACTAAGCTCTGCCTCAGAGGGCTCACCTCTGAAGCTGGTCCAGTCCAAATAGGATTTAGAATTGTAAAAGCTTCTAACATCAAACTGCTTCATTACTAGCCTGATCTGGTTCCATTCTGCTTAGCAGGAGGGGCGGCACCAGCTGTCTGGGCTGCGATTGCCTCTTGCCCAAAAGGAAGAGTGGGGTTCTCACAATTAGAGAATGCAAATCAGTGCCTTTAAACTGAACTGGTAATATTCTTTTCTTTTTTGGAAGCAGAATCAGTTGGACAGTTGGACTGAATAGCTACTTTAAAAATGCTATAGCCATCTCTAAACCAATTTCACCATGGTGTAGTTAATGTTGCGTTTTGGATGAGATGAAAGCCAGACAGAATTTGTATTAGTGAGTAAGTCAGAAGTTGAGTGAGGACTACAGTTGATGCTTGAACAACGTGGCTTTGAACTGCATGTGTCCTTCTGTATGCAGATTTCTTTCCTACCCATGGGTTCCACATTCATGGATTCAACCATCTCCAGATGTTGGTTATTTGAATCCATGGATGTGAAACTTGTGGGTTCTCTCACCTGCTCATGGGTTGGCATCTTTAAGGCCTCCTTCCCCTGCAACCCCTTATCAAGGGTCCACTCTACATGCGTTCAGGAAGAGGGCATTGTTGTCACAATGGTTTCTGTTTTGAATTTCAATGCATTCTATCTTATGTACAGAAAGAAAACCCTGGAATAGTCCTAACCTTCAAAAGTCTTAACTCAAGTCCCACTTTTCCCTTCAGAAGTCTACTTGATTTTGTTATCTCTTCTGAGTCCCTGTATTAGAGACTCTGGTTCATACTTTAATACTTATAAAATAGCACATGCCATTCATTATCTAGCACATGCTTGCCTTGTTTGTTCTGGGTGTAGCCACCCTAAAGAGTGACATGCTAGCTCTCCCACTACAAAGGTAGATCCATTAAGTCAGGTTCTTTTGTTTCTTTTATTACTCTAATCCCACCATACTGTGTCACCATTTCAGGCAAACAATAGCTTATTTTGAATAAACAATTCTAATATTTCAGCATCATTCATAGCTCTTACTTTCAGGCTGTATGTACCTGGTTATTAAAAAGAAAAAGCTGTTTCATACTCACTGGTTATTAAAAAGAAAAAGCTGTTTGCTTTGTTTTGCAGTAAGACCAGATTGGAATCAAAGTAGGACTATTTGAAGTGGTAGAATCTGAAACTGGTTTTTGAGGTTTGGTTATTACTGTTGATGGGCCTCCCCAAAAACTTAAGGAATTTGTAGTCTTATTTGTGGTAATGCCTGTTGGTTTTGTTTTTGGCTATATCCTCAAGCTGTGCTTTTAAATCACAAATGGACTCAAAGGAGACATTAATTTGGCCATTCTGAAAACAAAGGCAACAGATTTGTCTAGCAATAACTATACTGCTAAGCGCTGGGCTTCAGAGTTTTACATATGCTATCTCATTTAATGATTATGAGAGTCTGCAAATAGTAATATATTTTCTTCTCTGTGATGTAAAAACAGAGTCAGAAAGGTAACTAACTTACTTGGACTTTAAAATCTGTGAGGGCCAAGTGATTTGGCACAAAGTACTAAATGGTTTTGGAATTAAATTTACCCAAGAGTATTCAGTCAGTTAGCAGTTGATCAAGGCTGAGTTTGAATCCACAGCCTTTGGTACTTGAAGTCCATTCTCTTTCTGCTACTACTTCTCCTCTAAATAGGAATTCTTAGAGAGAAAAACAGACCCAACATTATTAACTTTTCATTTTAGCTCTTTGCTCTTTCAGCTCAAGGCTGCACAAGACTCAACTTTTCAACATTTGGCCCCAGACATTTTCCTCTCTCTGTGCTAGTTGCCCAGAGATGATGCTAAAGATAAACTTGACTTCTGGCAACAGTTCAGAACAAGCTCTTGTTAGAACATGCTCTTCCTAATACCCTAAGGAAGCAGAAATAAACATTTGGAAGGAGGGTGAGTAAAGTTGCAGCAATGGTGACAGTATGTGCAGTATGATCCTTTTGCTCCTCTGCCCCTGGGGCGGAGAGCTAGTCACTATCCAAACACAGCCAAGAGGTCAGCACATTAGAACTCTACCATGGTTTATAGTTCTGGTTTGCAGATTTGTTTATAATGGAATCCTGGCTCTCCAAGTTACTGATGGCTGTTTAGCATAGTCAGCACATTTAATGTCTTATTTTTCCTAAGCTATGGTAAAAATGAGAAAATAACAAGTGTGTAGGGTCAAGCTTTATTTCTGATACCTCCCAGCTGATGGAAATACCTGCTTTTTATATTATGGAACTTGCATCTACATTTTAGGACACGATTTGAATCTACACTTATTTTTATTCAAGTACTGCATAATACTTGCTTTTTTAAGATTTATTTTATTTATTTCTGCATACAAGAGCTAGGGTGCAGACCAGAGGTGTGGGGAAGGGGTCAGGGGGCAATGCTGAGAGGGTTCACTGGAGACAGTGGAGAGCAGAACAGGCAAATCTACTGAAATATACTGCTGAGGGCAGTAGCAGGAGAAACAGGAGAGGTCTGCTGCACCATATGCGTCAGCTTCCTGGCTGGAGATTGACTCTTGCTGCAGTGGCTACAGATAGCTTCATGGTGCTGATACTTAACCTCTTGTGCCACCAGGGGGGCCCCAATTCTAGCTTTTCTACCCCACCAGCATCAAAGAGGCAAGGGATCTGATAGCTTCTCAAAGAAGAGTAATGTGCATGGTGTGATGAGAGTTATCTTTTTAAATTTATGGGGAGAGAGACTTGAGATCAACATATGGAACAACCTCCTAGTCTCCTAGTGTTCAGTTTATCAGAAAATGAAAGGCACCATCTTGGGTGATGGTCTTTCCACAGAGAGGATGGAGATTTTATTTTGAGAAATGTTGAAGATGGTGTATTTTTTTTCAATTGAAATTTTTAATTTTTTAATCAAGATATGATTGGTTTATAATACTATACAACTCAATGGTATAGGATCACACCTCTTTCCACACCCCACTCACCACCTATACACTCACAGTCCCCCACCACAGTCCATTGGTTACCTCTATAACCTGTTCTCCACCCTCCCCCTCTCCCTCTGTTAGCCTCAATTCTACAGTCAGACTTCTAGGGTTTGTTACAGGTTTGGTTCTGTCTGACTCTGTTTTATTTCTCTATATTCCATATAGAAATGAAGCCATCCAGTATTTTTCTTTCTCCTTCTGTCTTATTTTGGTTAATATAATCCCTTCCAGTTCCATTCATAATAACTGAGCAGTATTCCACTGTGAATATATACCACATTTTCCTAATCCAGTCATCTATTGATGGATACTAGTTGTTTGCATAATTGGTTATTGTAAATAAGGCTGCATTGAACATAGGAGTGCATATCTCCCTTCGAACTAGTGCTTTTGCATTCTTCAGGTAGATACCTAGGAATGGAATTGCTGGATTGTATGGTAGATCTATTTTTTAGTATTTTGAGAAGGCTCCATACTGTTTTCTGTAAGAGCTGAAATAGTCTACATTCCCACCGACAGTGTATGAGGTTTCTTTTTCTCCACACTCTTACCCATACTTGTTGTTTCTGGTCCTCTTGATATAGGCCATTCTCACAGATGGGAGATGGTATCTCACTATTTTGATCGCATTTCCCTCATGATAAGTGATGATAAGCATTTTTTCATGTACCTGTTGGTCATCTGTATGTCTTCTTTGGAGAAGTGTTTATTTCACTCTAATGTAATGAGACCCAGACCAAGACACATAGCTGTGAAAAGGGTATACTGATGGAAATAGGGCTAAACCTCTAATAGCCCTCTGACTAAAGTCTCTCTGATCTCAGTTTCCAAAATGGCCTTTGCCTTTGGAAGCTAGATTTTTTTTTTAATTTCTTATTTCAAGGAAACCTTATTAGGAGTGACAGAATAGAAGGCCAAGGGATATCAGGGCTTATTAAGGATATTAGTTTATGTTAGTTATCAATACATTAACAAATAACAGATAAAACACATGCAGTATGGGGTGGGTCAGAGGCACCGCACGCATCCTGGACCATGTTCTCACATTCACCTTAATTCTGTGCTCTGCCTCACCCTTAAAACTAGTCCACCCCCACCTTTCTGTCCATATTATCCTATTGTTTTGTCTATCTGCACACTCCTCCCTCTTTCTTTTCTTTGTAGCTCTTTGGTCATGGGAAATTGCTTTACTGCTCTCTGCTTTAGCGTCCTCCCCTATAAAATGGAGATATCTGTGGCTCCATGCAGATTTGTTGAAAGTATTAGAATGTATGCAAAATACCAACACAGGGTCTGACAAGTGGTAGGTGGCTGGCTATTTTTATTTTTCTTTCACATATTTATTCAATAAGTAAAGACTTTAACAGCAGGCTGGACATGTGAGGCTCAATGTTAGGGATAGACATAAAACCATCTTGCCAGGAGCTTATATGCTGAGGATGACAGTGTCCACAGTGTGGGATGAGTGGAGAGAGCAAACTTTCCCTAACAATCAGCTCAGAGACCCAGGTCCCTTATATGTCAACTTCCATGACTCCTATTTCCTCAGTTCTGAAAATTGTTTCCTCATTTGAACTTTCTAGATGACTATCCTGTAAGGTCACCACATGTTGCCATTGTGCACTTCAACTGTGGCTATTTCATTTGCAATGTGTGATGAGGGAAAAATACACACCAGAGTTAAAAAAAGTTAGAATAAAAATACAAAATGTTTCAAGTAATGTTTTCATACTGATTGTATGTAGTAATAATATATTGGCTAGATGGAATAAAATAAAATATTAAAAAGTATATAAAATAATAAAAGATAATATTAGTTTTACATTATATTTTAATATAATATAGTTAATATGTAAAATTATGAAGGCTAATATTCCTTCTCTTTCTCCTTTATCATAGTTCCTAGAAAATGTAAAACTACATTGTGACTTACACTTATGTACATTGGACAGTGCCGTTCAAGTTTCTGCTGTCCACTTTGTAGGTGTAGTATGTTCATCTCCTATCCCTCAAGTGACTATCTAACATATTATACTTGTCATAGATGGATTATTTTCACTTCGAAATTAGAAACTCCTCTAGGACACTATTTACCATTACTATTGATTATGCTACTTGTTGTCATAGCACCTACCATTAGGTGTTCAATGCTTATTTGTTGGATGGATGGATGGATGGATGGATGGATGGATGGATGGATGGATGGATGAGACATGACTAAAAGATGGCATCGAAGTGCACAGGAATTAATGAATGAATGGAAACTATTCTGATACTTTGTTTTCTTCAAAGTTCATGATCTCCCAGTATCTTTGATGCAGAAGGAAAATTCAGTGAGTACAAATGGTCAAAAAGTCAACCTCACCAAAACATTGTTTTGCCAGTTCCATAATGAAGGTCTAAACAGAGGCTATTCAATTTATTGTAATACTACATCTGTGTCTGCAGCTATCTCTGTGACCTTTGGCAATGACTTCATTCTATAAAGAACAATGCTCAGAGTTCCACAAATGTTTGTCTTGCAAACAGCACAGATGTGACTGTGATTCATTAAGCAAAGTTACAGAACCTTCAAGGCAGTGCCTCCCTGAAAGGGATGAGTCCACAGGTGGGGAGAGTATCCTTCTCTAAAAGATTTATCTCAGGAAATCAGGCAAAGAGTACTCCTCTAGCTGCTGAATAGAGTCAACTCAACTATACACACTTTGAGTGGCATCCAGTTAGCTATTTTTTGGAATAATATCAACTCTCCTTTTAGCTCAGCACCTTAAAAGAAGAATATAAATGCAATTCTTGGCATGGACTTGAGTACCCCTATATAGGATGCTTGCTAGTGCTACCATATGGTTAAGGATGGGCCTTTCTTAGTGCATTGGCCAGAGACATGTTCCAGTGGTGAACCTTGAAAAGTTGGGGTAAAACACTTTCAAAATGTACATGGTTTTACTCTAATGTAAATGGTTTTATAGGAATTTATGCTCTAAGTGGATGGGGGATATGTGTATGGTAAAGGAGGGAAGTAATCTAGGATATTTTTATCCATTAGAGTAATTAACAAGTGATCTATTGACTGGGAGGCGGGGCTTGTTGGCAGCTGATAGGCAGAGAGAAAAATTATTTGTAGACCTCATAGTGAATTCTCTGCCACAATTTAGCAAAATAATAATGACAATAATACTAATTATTGGGTATTTATTATCTGTTCAACCTACTGTTGAGTATGAAATATGAATCATTGCATTTATATGTCACAAACAACTCAAATGGTGGTATGATCATCACCTTTTTACCCAGGCATAGAAACTGAATAAGGAATTTCTGATACTCATCTACGACTGCACAGCTTACAATTAGTGGAGCCTGGGGCACCAACTCAGGTCATTAGACTATAATTAACATAATATACAAGATGTCTTTGATGCAGAATTACATAATCTGTTTTCTTTACAATCAAGCCATTTCTAGTTAGTGACATTCAAAGGAGGGGACTGTGTCAGTCTTATACATGAATGATGACTCTTGTATAGGTTATTGGTACTGTACAGTCTAAGCTGGGATGGTAGAAAAAGCATGGAGCTGGCACTGGGACTGACCAGGCTTTGCCAGATCACCACCATTCTGGACCTCTAACCCTTCATCCAGTCTACAAGGACTAGATACACACTAATGAGGTTTTATGCAGTGTTCTGATTCTTTCCACCGTAGAAACTTGAAGAAAGGATGGATGTGAAGCAGTGACCATTCCAGCCCAGGTTCAGTGTGGACCACTGAAAGCCCAAGATGAACTAGAGAGTCAGAAAAGTCAGCCTCTGAAATTTTGGTTTGATTGAGCTACATTTCACAGTTTTCAATATGTTTGTTGTTATGTTTGTGAGGAGCATTTTATAGTTACTTTTTTCTCCAAATATATCTAATAAATAATGCTACTTTGAGTTATTAGTCATTACAATTTTTCTGCTAGAGTACAACTCCAAATAGACAAATAGACCCTGACCAAAATTTGAGGTTATCTTTTATTCTGATTTTTGAAACTGGTTTAGAACACGAATCAGAATTTGACCTTTCTGAAAAAGTATAAAGGTACATGATTTTTCATAGGAAAAATCAAATTACAGCACCAATTAGAGGTATAAGCATAGATGTTGAAAGAAACCTGAACAATGATGTTAGATGAGTTGACACAAGCAGAATATTTATAGCTAAACCAGAACAAAAACAGTTTAAAATAGTTTAGTTCAGTAAGAAGGCAGTGTAAAGTAGTAGTCAAGACTTTTGGCCCTCAATTCAGACAGAGCAATTCTAAGTTCTAGTACTGCCACTCATTAGTTATAACTTTAGTGAAGTCACCCATGCTATCAAAATGTCAGTATTCTAGAAAATCCAGAAATAAACCCACAGATTTATGGTCAACTAATCTTTGACAAAGGAGCAAAGAATATGCATTGGAGCAAAGAAAGTTTGTTCAATAAATGGTGCTGGGAAAACTGGGTCGCTACATGCAAAAGAATGAAGCTTGACCACCACCTCACACCATACACAAAAATCAACTCAAAATGGATTAAAGAACTAGACATAAGACCTGAAACCATAAAATATATAGAAGGAAATATAGACGAAACACTACGTGATTTGCACATCAAAGACATCTTTACAGACACATCACCCAAAGCAGTGATAGTGAAGGCAAAGATAAACAGCTGGGACTACATCAAATTAAAGAGCTTTTGCACAGCAAAAGAGACAATAACAAAAACAAAGAGAAACCCCACCAACTGGGAGAACATTTTTGCACCCAACACTAATGATAAAGGACTGATCACAAAAATCTGCAAAGAGCTGATGAGACTCAACAACAACAAAGAAAATAATCCAGTCAAAAAATGGGCAGAAGAGCTTAAAAGAAACTTCTCTGAAGAGGAAATGCAAATGGCCAACGGGCATATGAAAAAATGTTCAACATCACTTGTCATCAGGGAAATGCAAATCAAAACTACCATGAGATACCATCTTACACCAGTGAGAATGGCACATATTAAAAAAACTAGCAACAACAAATGTTGGCGAGGGTGTGGAGAAAAAGGAACTCTTCTGCACTGTTGGTGGGAGTGCAAACTGGTCCAACCACTGTGGAAAGCTGTGTGGAGATTTCTGGACCTACTAAACATAGAGCTTCCATATGATCCAGCAATTCCACTCCTAGGTATTTACCCAAAGGACACAGAAACATCCATTCCAAAGAACACCTGCACCCCTATGTTTATAGCAGCACTGTTTACAATAGCTAAGCTTTGGAAACAACCCAAATGCCCAAAAATAGATGACTGGATCAAGAAGATGTGGTACATATATACCATGGAATATTACTCAGCATTCAAAAAAGATAAACACATGCAATTTGCTGCAACATGGATGGCGCTGGAAGGGATCATGCTCAGCGAAATAAGCCAAAAAGAAAAAGAAAAATACCGGATGGTCTCACTCATAGCAGGAATCTAGAAAACTTAAATAAGGGACCAGGAAAATGAATAACTATAAGAAAGTGAAAATCAAAATCAACAAAAAACTATGAACCAGAGACACTTTTAGGGGGGCGGGGGCGGGAGGGGAGGGATTGGGGTCAGAATGGGGGGCTGCAATTGTATGGGGAATATAACAATAAAATTTATAAAAAAAATGTCAGTATTCTCATCTCTATAAAACAGGAAGAATAATAATGAGGCTTACCTCCATAGACTTATTATGGAAGGTGCTGGATTGCAGATGAAATCCTAAGACCTGCCTCGTGTATCACACGCCCTCAATAAATGTTAGCTGTTTCTATTCTTAGAAGGCAAGTAATTTACTAAGATAGCAACTACCTCTTTCAAAATTCAAGATATCACAAATTATATTTTACCAAGGAACTAATGAGACCACAGATTTTTGTAACCAAACAAGTGGTAAGAGCATTTCGCCAAGGCTATTTGAGAGCCACATTAGGTAAAATCCTGGGATGCGTGTAGAAGTGGTAGACAGGTGGCCATTTCTTAATCTTAAAGAGAGAAACTAAGTCCTGTAATGAGTCATCTCTAATTTCCCTGCAGTATTATGTGAAAATAAAT
Organism: Talpa europaea; assembly: GCF_964194135.1. Classification (NCBI taxonomy): domain Eukaryota; kingdom Metazoa; phylum Chordata; class Mammalia; order Eulipotyphla; family Talpidae; genus Talpa; species Talpa europaea. Next base: position 39,454,292 of record NC_140080.1, on the reverse strand, counting down.
ACAGCTCTGCGCATTGAGTATTATTTGGTTCTTTGGATGTCTATTATTGATTGTTAGAAGACAAGAGGATCGATAATAATAAATGTTTGAAGTTGTCAGCTGTGCTGCTGGGGGGCAGATGGGAAGGAGAGAAAGAGATGGTGTATGTGTCTGTGTGTGTGTGTGTGTGAGAGAGAGAGAGAGAGAAAGAGAGAGAGAGAGAGAGAGAGAGAGAGAAGGGAGAAAAAAGAGGGAGAGGGGAGAAAGGAAGGAGGTGAGGGGGGGGTGATAGAGGGGGACAGAGAGAGGCTGAGAAAGATGTGCCTGACAGAGCCCTCTGTGGTCCATCTCATTTCTTCCCATTCACCAGAGCTTAATATGAAAATACCTCAGAGTGTGGACACACTGTTTCAACATGTCATTCCTGCAGTAGGTGAGGTGTCAAGATTTCACAACCGTTGAATGCCCTGAAGTCAGACACTGCCTTGTCACTGTGAAGGCTGAGTCGGGGTGGAAGACACCCTGTTTCCACAGCCAGGCTGTGGGATTGGTGTCACAGTGGCAGACAGGTTTGTCTCAAGGCAGCCTGGGAACATGGCTTACTTCCATCCTGGCCTGTGCTCTTGCTGTGACTGCCAAAAGGCTTAAAGATGAAGATAACATTAATAGCTACTTAATAAGCATTCCATGAGAAAGAAAGTAGCACAGCAAAATCTCCCTGCCACCTAGGACTCTGTACACACATGTAAGGGGTTCTATTGGGCCATGAGCTTTCAATAAGCATTTAAAAGGAACAAGCTAATATGTAAATTTCCAAATGATTATACTGAAAATAAAGAAGCAAAAGCAGTCTGTGAAGTATCTGCTGGAAGAATCTAGAAATGTCTTTAAGGAGTTGGCTTTCTGTTATTAACTAAAGTAGGACAATGAGGATGACTGTATCCCCCACCTCGTCTGTAGAGAGCATAGAATGCACACACCTCGACTGTCTTGTCAAGTGATAGCATGGCAGCAGGTCACCTAATGACCTTGGAGACAATAGATATTGAAGCTGATATCCAGAAGATATCATTGGTTCATTATAATACATGATACGCGCAGCCTGGCTAACTAGGTTGGAGGAAGGATGAACTATTTGTTAAGGTTCAGATGCTGCCTTTGTGCTGTAGATACATTATTACAATGAAGTGTCACCTCAGCTTTATTGAGTGGGTATAATTATGATTATGTATTGTGATAGCTGACTTTCATACAGGAGCTAGCCTGTGTCAGATAGTGGGTTAAGCATACGACCTGAGTTATCTAATTTAGTTCTCATATTCCTGTAAGGTAAATATAATTAGCTCAATTTGACAAATGAGTAAGCTAAAGACTGTTGATCAAAGTCTACCAACCAGAATTCAAACCAGGTCTTTCTTTTAAAATCTCTGTGCATATAGTAGTTATAAAAATAAAATAGAAATAAATAATTTAAAAGAAAGAGGATGAAAGATTTCTATTGAATGTTGATTATGTTTGAGGCCTCTATGTTATGCATAGAATATCTCATATTCTATATATCACAATCCCATAAGGTAGGTGTACTTATTGTACCTATTTTATTGATAAGAAAATAGAGGCTTATGTTAGAAAGTTGACCAGCTTTATGCAACTAGTAAGATGCAGAATAAGACTGTAGTAAGACTCTAGAACCTGAACGACTCACCAGTTGGCCTGTAATAAAAATGGATTGTCACAGTTTTAGACTAGTTTTTTAGTCCTAGTCTAGGTTTTATTTTAAAAAGGAAACACTTCCCTATGAAGTAAGAAAGGATAGTTAGATGAATAAATGGGGGTTTGTTGGATAGACCCTGGATTCTTTGTGTGGTTTGAGACATCCCAGCTTCCTTACTCATTTATTTGAATCTGTCACCGTACCTCTTTTTTATAGTTTGTCTTTGTTTTATTTTCAGGACTGTTTGTGTACATTTCTATGAAATAGGTTGCCAGTACTTAGCACACAAGTCCCTCCCTAGTTTGCTGGAAATTTCCTCTTAGTATGAGAGCTGAGTTCCAATTGGGCCCCAACATCTTCGCTGGGGGGCTCCTCTTACCTTTCTCTTTCCTTGGCTTCACAAGGGCCATGTGATTTTAGTCATGTTTCAGACCAAACAAGAAGGTATGCTGATCATTCACTCATATTTTAATATTTTCAATCACATACAAGCTTTCCCATTAATACGTCTATGCTTATAAAACATAAAACCACATTTTGTGCAACTTACCCCCACCAAAATATAACTTAACTATTTGTTTTTGTAGTGACTCACATATCAAAAAAGTTTTGCCCCTATTATTCTGATAGGGCATTATAAATTCTTTTAAAAACCAAAGAAGGCGTCATGTTCATGTAACATTGGCCCAAAACACTCATGTCTTGACAAGGTCTGGCAGCCACACTGCTCTGCTCTCATGGTGAATTTTTCTTACTCTCATTAGAATAAAGATGACTGAGATGATCATGCAAAATCACTTTAAACAGGCTTTATTTTGGGGGTGGAAGTGGGGGGTCTTTTTTTCTTACAAAGAAATGTCTGCCACATGTTTCCGTTCATTGGCTGTTACTTTTCGCTGTTAGGGAAAATATTTGTGATGCAGAAGATTGTCCAATATCAAGGTATTTTTTTCCACTTGAATAATTGCCATGTTGCTTCCTTCCTAAGTTTCTGTATCAGATCTCATTTTACTCCAGCAGGGTTATTAACCCATCTGGATGTTTTTGTCTTTGTAACTTGTGTAAGGAGTTATTTGAACAATAGGAACAGTGATAAATCACATGAGATTTAGAGCTGTATCTGAGAACTCCAAAAGAATAAAATTTTCTTCAGTTTGGCTTGTGATAAAACAAGATTGCTGTGGTTTTAGTCTTATCTGTTTTATGTTGGAAGAAAAAAAAAATAGATCATCTTATTGTCCATACAGTCACCCTCTGGTATTATCTCCATCTGGCTGTCTCCACAGCCCTGGGCCTCTTAGCTCTGAGTAAGTGTGTACCAGCAGCTATTAATAGCTGAGTTCTACAACAGTCTGCTGTCACAGATGGAATCTGAGCTTCTGAAGACTAAGACCATAAAAACTCATTACAAAGAAAGCGGTACATTCTTTGGCACTTAATGCAATTAAGCTATCTATAAATAAGGAACATTTTTAAAGCAACACACCAGTCTCTGATTATGGTTTGTCCCATAGATTCGGTCCTTGATACACACTTTTCTCCTTTATCATGTGGTATTAATCAGAATATTTTATATAAAATTGCAAGAAAATGTCTTGCTTGGGGAAAAAAAGATGATACTTAACTTGAAGGAATAATAGAAAATGCCACCGTGACAAAGAAAAGGGGAATAAAACTTTGAACAGAGGATGTACATCAAGGATGGTAAAATCCATAGAAAGAAGCAGAACCCTTGCAAAAGAGGGTTACTTCCAACTTCTTTACACTGTAATCACTACAGGGGCCTGGACATCCACCATGAAAGAACGCTTTTTAACTATTGCATATCACATAGATATACACACACACACTCACTCACTCCAGATATATCCATGGAGACTTTAATTCTGTTTCCCCTAAGCAAGGCAGAGATTGCTCCCTCTTAAAGGACTCACTTAGTCTTTCTATTTAAGAGTAGAGGAAGAAAATGGAAAAAAAGAATTAAAGTCTATTCCTGGATCCTCTTTCTCCATGATCCTCCTGCTTTCCCATTATTTACCAAGAGAATTAAAGGATTTATTAAATCAGATTAACTGCTTGTGTTATCTGTTCTACACTCAGTATTATCAGAGAGGCAGAGTCTGGATCTTGATTCTTATTCATTCCTTAGTGTATAAATAAATGGGAGAGATTTCCTTTTCTTTCTCATTTTTAGAATGTAGGGTCTATGAGGGCAGAATGATGTGTGGGTTTTTTTTTTTAAGATTTATTTTTTATTTATACAAGAGCTGGGGTACAGGCCAGAGGCGCAGGAGGGTGAGAGGATTCACCAGAGACAGAGCGGGGAGCAAAGCAGGCAGACAGACCAAAAGCACTGCTGAGAGGACCAGTGGGCGAGACAGGAGAGGTCTGCTGCACCATGTGGTTAGCTCCCTGGCCGGCCAGGAATCGAACTGGCGCTGCTGAGGCTGCGGACAGCTCCACAGCGCTGCGCTCAACCCACTGTGCTACCTACCGGGGAGGCCCCCCATGTGTGTTTTGTTCACTTCACTATCTGCATATGTAGATATAAGGAATTAAGGCAGCTTGCATGCACTTGAAAAGGAAAGAAATATTCTTTTCATATAAATTCCATCTCCTGCTAAAGTACAATGCCTAAATGTTTCTTGACATGAAACATTTATCAAATAATGTATTCTGGGTGCCCTTTCCTGTTTATTCCCATGTGAGTTTTTATGATTCATGCTGCCTTTTATTTTTTAATATTTAGAAACAGTATTTCCAAACACAAATCTCCTCTGGTTCTTTGGCTGTTGAGGTCGGGATAGAGGTGTGGGCATTCAGTGTAGGATAATAATCCCTGGTAATCAGCTAGCTCATTTATTCATTCCTTCGCTTATTCCAATTGTTTACCTATGATGTACTTGGCACCAAGCGTACAATAGTTAGTATCAAATAACCAATGAATACCCCTGCCTTTGTAGGCTTAATGGGGAAAAGGATGGGGAGAAAGCAGAATATTAACAAGCAATTTCAATGAAATGTAGTATATGCTAATTTCAATTCAAACAGTTACTAACTACCTACTATTAGTCTCCAGTAAGATGGAGAAATAAGGTATATAACTGTGTTAATAATTATACCTTATTAATATATGTTAATGAACTATAAGAGGAAATGGACAGACATCCCAGAACAATAGGTGATTTGTTGAGAAATGTATGATGTAGGAGGAAGTCATGTTACTATAGAGAAGGAATAAATTACTCCAAGTTGGAGCCATTTGTGGATATTCATGGGAAGGAAGAATATGTCAACAGGATCTTTAAAAATGGAAAGGATTAAAATAGATAAGGAATTGCACAACAAATGTAATATTAAGATAACGTAGTTGTTAAAGCTGCTGAGATTTGATATATCTTATGGTTTCAGGTCTTATGCTCAATTTTTATCCATTTGAGCCTGTTTTTTGTGTATGGTATGAAGTATTAGTCTAGTTTTGTTCTTTTGCATGTGGTGGTCCAGTTTTCCCGGCACCACTTATTGAACAAACTGTCCTTATTCTATTGTACATTCTTTGCTCCTTTGTCAAAGATTAGTTGTCCATATATTTGTGGCTTTATTTCTGGGCTTCCTATTCCATTCCATTGGTCTGTGTGTCTGTTTTTGTTCCAGTACCATATTGTTTTAATATATAGAAGAAAATATGGGTAAAACACTACAAGACATACATCTCATTAATGACTTTAAGGACTATTCCCCCAAAGTGAAGAAAGTGAGGGAAAAGATAAACAGCTGGGATTACATAAAACTAAAAATCTTCTGTACAGCAAAAGAGACATTAGCCAAAATAAAGAGATACCCTACTGATTGGAAGAAAATTTTGCACTCCATGTGAAGAACTCACACGATTCAACAAAAACAAAGTAAACAATCCAGTCAAAAAATGGGAAGAATGAGCTTGCTTACAGCTTTTCTCTACATGAGATTTGGCATATATGGGATCTTTAGGCTTCAGTAGCCTATAAAATAACTGTCCCCCACAGGTAGTAAAGAATGCTAGTTTTATTTCTTTTACGGGTTATTTTACTACTTTTGTCTCCAAGGGAAATGCAAATATTAAAAGTACACATAGCCATTTAAAGAAAAACAAAAGACAGTTCTCCAAGGAGGAAATGCAAATGGCCAACAGGTATATGAAAATATGTTTAACACCCCTTATAATCAGGGAAATGCAAATCAATACCACAATGAGATACTACCTTACACCAGTGAGAATGACGCATATTAAAAAAAAATGACAACAACAAATGTTGGTGAGGATGTGAAGAAAAAGGAACTCTCCTTCACTGTTGGTGGGAATGAAAACTGTGTGGACCTTCCTCAAACTACTAAAAATGGAGCTACCATATCACCCAGTAATTCCACTCCTACGAATCTACCCAAAGGACACAAAAACATTCATTCAAAAGGATACCTCCACCCCTATGTTTATTGCAGTACTATTTATAATAGGTAAGATAAGGGAGCAACCCCAATACCAAAAAATAGATGACTGCATCAAGAAGATGTGGTATATATACACAATGGAATGCTGTTCAGCAATCAAAAAAGATAAACTCATGCCATTTGCATCAACATGGATGGAGCTGGAAGAATTATGCTCAGTGAAACAAGTCAGAAGGAGAAAGAAAGTATCAGATGGTTTCACCATAGCAGGAATATAGGGGAACAAAATAAGGGATGGGGGGAAAATAATAACAAAAAATTATTGGCAGGCAACTGTACATCAGAGACACTCTATAGGGGAGTGGGAGGAAGAGGGATCAGAAGAGGGGAGGGAGGAACACAGGGGACTATGGTGATGGTACTTAGGTGAATTGGTGGTGGGAATTCAATGGGGACTACATTGTCCAAAAATGAACAATGATGTAAAATATACATAAATAAATTTTATTAAAATAAAGCTGTTAAGATTTGGGTTCCAACAGAGAAACAAAACTCCAGCCAAAATACCTTTTATATGAATTCCTTTATGATGCAGAGAAATAATTTCTAAGTAGTTTAGGGGGTGCTAATTAGTCAATTGTATGTTGGCATACTTGTGATTCCAGAAGTTTACTCCCCTGTGAGTCCCTGAATTATGTAATCTAAGAGATTTAGCTTAGGTTAGAATTCATATGGTAAAGATGACAGTAAATTTCTCTTTACTTCCATGCTCTTCAAAGAACTTGCTTTCATTAAGTTCTAATGGATTAGATAATGTGTTCTCAAAAGTTCTGCTCCAGTATCGAGACTCCAGCCAGTTTCTAAGGTAAACCACATCCAAAGGACCCATTCAGACATAGGGGACTGTGGACATGACAGTTACGAAAATATTAAGGTTGGAACTAACAGAGAGTTGCAAGCTACTCTCTTTTATTCATCAAGATCCGATTATTGACAACAATAAATGTTTGTAGTAATGAGCTTGCTTAAAGCTTTTCTCTACATGAGATTTGGCATATATGGGACCTTTAGGCTTCAGTAGCCTATGAAATAACTGTCCCCCACAGGTAGTAAAGAATGCTGATTTTATTTCTTTTATGGGTTATTTTACTACTTTTGTCTCCTAGGGAAATGCAAATATTAAAAGTACACATAGCCATTCAAAAAAAAAAAAAAAGAAAATGTTAAGGATTCAGAATAACCATTACTTAAAATTTTGGTTCTGTCAATCTTTGTTGGCTTGGACAGGGTATTTAATCACTACCAAATTAATTACTTTGCCATCAAAATGAGAGTGTCCAGATTAAAATAGACAATCTATGTATATGATGCATGCTGACCAGGGCACTTTTTCAATGAATGATATATACTGGAAAGATGGAAATGGTGATGAGCCAAGGGATGATCAAGAATTTGAATCTTAATTTTTGATTGATTTAATGGGGTCTGAATTTCAGTTACCAACATTCTCCACCTTCTTCCAAATAAGTCTCTCCTTAAATTGATAACCTCTTAAAGTTTCCTGGGCATGAGATGGGTTTTTAATTTTTATAGGCCTGTTCCAATAAAAGGAGACAACAAAAACTTTAATTGTGAATACTGTGTCAACAATAGCTTACCATATGTGATAGTCAAAACAATTTATTAATATGATAAATGATGAATGCTTGCAATTTGATAACATGTTAAAGTTTGCAAAACACTTTGAAATATACCACTACAGTTAGCCTTTATAAAACTTAGCAACTGGGTGGTAATCCCCTCTTTCTATAGATGAAGTAACTACAACACAGAGAGTCAATAAGTTAACCAGCTAATGAATTATGAATCCTAACTATGAACAAAAGGATTATAACAAGCCCATGTATATTTCCATGACTATTGAATTTAGGGCCTATTTGGAGAGATAGAACACTTACAATATCAAGGAAAATGCAAGCATGTGGGAATTATAATAAAACGGTGTGGTGACTAAGGTCTGAAAATACAGAATAAAATGGAGAATTTCTTGAGATCACTTAATCAAGCCAATTTTTTTAGCAAATCAGAGTATTAGGAGATACTATGTATTTTTTAAAAGTAGGTTAACACACTGTGAAATACTACGTCATTTCTGGATGGGTGTGTCCTGCTGAACCCAAGGGGAAAGAGCTGCTTCTTCAGCACCGTGGACAGCTCAGTAACTCTCTAAAGGGTTCCATATACAGCATGAACAAAGTCCTGTCTATTTGATAGCATCAGTTCTGTGAAGCCCAGGGGAGCTGACCTGACCTTGTAATGTTCACTCTGAAGAACATAAATTTAAAATAGCGGCTGAGTTGCATTAAATGCTTATTCAGGAGGTTTCATTAGTGTCAATAAGTATGACACATTTGAAATTATTGATTTTTGTATTTTTCTCAATCTAGAACTAGGAGAAGCTCAATTAATTACTGTGAAGTACCTTCATATAGCTTCCTCTCAGTCTCTGTTAAAATCCATTTCAATATTTACGGTCTACCACAGTTCATGAATCTACATTTTTTTTACCGTGCACGCCTCCTCCCCTAGTGATTTCCCCCCAAATTCAACTATTCATTGTATGGCTCACCCTCCTCTGTGATGATAAGGACCAAATGGAAATCCATAGATGATAATCCTGGAGTTACTGAGGAAGGGATCCTAGGGAGTCAAGGAGCAGACTCATAAATAAGAAAGAGTAGAATACAACTGCTATATAAGCATCAATCCTCATTGGTTAAGACCAAAGAGAGATTGTCACGTAAATTGAGGCAACCTCAGTTCTCAGCATCAACTTGGACACTTTCCCCATGATTTTTTATTTATGTCATGAATCTGAGTTTTAAGAATGAGGCTGATTTTATATTCTACATTTATGTAATAGAAATATCTTCACATTCAATAAGCTTTTTGCTCTTCAGTAAATTATGCTGTTATCAGATTTGACATAATTAGATATATTCAATTGAAACCTTGCTTTCTGTAACTTCCTCTGTGGCATCTGATAAAGAGGAATCTGACTCAGCTTTTTAAAATGAGAAAGCGGAAAATGAAATTTGTTGGGAGGGAGTGTGGGGTTTGTGCCTGGATTGACTTCACTTGTACATCAACCACCAGAGATCCAGGGAGGAAATGGATTCTCAGTCCTAACCTTTCAGATGGTGCTCACTTACCAGTAAAAAAGGATCATTACAGCATAAGTTTGATTGAGTCTCCTCCACTTTGCTTTCTAAAATTAAGATGAAAGGAAGCAATAGGGACTTATGTTTTCCTGGGCTTTTACAAAGTCATGTTTCCAGCCTGATGGATGCTGTTATCATCTCATGTTATTGAGAGGAAAATTCAGGAGGAATGGGAATAGAACCTTTTCATCCTTCAGCTTGGGAAGAATGTGTGTTTGTCATGACTAATTCAATCAGTTTCCAAACTTTTTAACTTTTAAGAGGATAAGGCATTGTGGCATTAGAAATGAAGCTTTGGGATCATTTTTAAGTTAATCCTGAAAATTAAACTACATTGAAGAACTGTTCTTTCCCTCTCAGTGCATAATTTCTCTTTTTATGGTTTTCTCTGAGTTGATTCTCTTGCAACAAAGCAAGTCCACCATAAGCAGTGACATGCAGGTTGTTAGATAAAATCTTCAAATTGAAACCAGAACAGAGAGTTAAGCTCCAAGTTGGAGAAAATCATGCGTGACCCCTTAGCCCAAGTGAAGGGAGTGTCTCCAAGCAGTCCCCTTTGCCAAAAGACTCAGCTTTTATTGGATATTAATTAAAACAGTACTCCTTTGTTCTCAAAGACATAAGAATGAAATTTAGTGTTGGCTCACTTCTTCCTATGAGTTCTAATTTTGGGAACCACTGTTTTTAGTTTCAAGGATGTTCTGTCAGATTATAAATGCATAGGTGGACTTACATGATGATCCTGATAATGAAAGAAAATTATTTCATTCATCCATTTCACAAATGTTTACTGAATACCTACTATATACCAGGTACTTTTTAAGATGTGGAGGTGGAGCAGTGAGGAAGATCAGCAATGTCTCTGTCAGTTCTCATGGACAGTAGTATATTTTCACAGGAAGAAGCATCCAAAGAGCAAATAAAAATTTTATTGTGATAAGATTTTAGAGCCTGTTGGTGATGAAAGAGAGCATGAACAATAGAGAGCCAACACTAAATAGAGTAAACTGGGAAGGTCTTGACACTCCAACTAACTAACAAAAAGTTTATGTAGGGAGAATATAGGGAATGAGGGCTCTTCAGAGGAAGAGCAAACAGGAAATGCAAAGGGCCTGAGGCCCTCATGTTAAGTCTGAGAAACACTTGCCCATTCCTAACCTTTCAGATGGTGGTCACTTACCAGTAAGTAAGGCTTAATTACAGCATAATGAACATACTTAAAGGAAGTCAGTAACAAGTGAGGTTGGCAGGATCCAGGCCAGGTAGAGGAAGACTGTGAAAAGAAGAGTGATTTTATTCGAAGGGCAGTGTGAAGTTACTGGAGGGCTTAGAAGGAAGTTAACGATGATCTTCCCCTCAAATCTGCATGCTTATTTGCAAGGCTTTATTTTATATTGGGAAACTAACCCTTGCAGACATCCTACTGATTATTTTACAGATCCTTTTTTTTTTAAATAAGCATTTATTTATTGTAGTAACATTGGCTTGCAATATGTGATTCAGAGGTATAGGATCACACCTCTTCCCATGTATGTCTCCACACCACACCTGCCTCCAAGGCACCCACAGTGCTCACCATAGAAGTGCCAGCATTGTGCAAGTGATTGGACAGCCAGAGCATTTTTAGATAGACTTGTTTTCTAAAATATGTGCCATTTAATAAAACGTTTGAAGGCTGAGTTCTAGTCTCCTCTGGGGTGCTGACTAACTATATGTTTGGGGCAGTTAACTGTGTTCTCAGTCTGCATATCTGCCTTGGGGAAATGGAGATATGAGTACTTTACTTTCTTCACATAAATGTTAGGATGTGCCGGCAAAACACTGTACTTGCATATGCTTTTTATGAAACTGAAGGGGCTAAAAGCTAAGTCCATTCATGCACCTTACATTTGTTGATTTCTGGGCATAGGTGGTCTGAATCACTTTAATAATAATGGTTATCATTTTATTAAGATTTCATTAGGCCATAGGTACTATGTATATTCTCATTACTTCTCATGCTGATTTTAAAATGGTGGTATTATCTCTATTTTTGAAATAAGACTGGGCTTAAAGAATTTATTTTCCCAAGCTGGTAAGCAATAACTGGAACTTCACCCTCTAGTTCTGTGTTGTGCTTTTCAGTTCTGTGGTCAACATCCAATAAGGAAGCAGGGCTAACAAATCTTATTGGCATGTTGGGATATGTGTGTTTTAAGTGATCTAGTAGCCTAGATAGATTTGATAGAAAAATTCAGCTGATTTCATAGAGAAGAAGTGTTTTGAACTTAATCCAGAAGGTAAATAAGAACACCAAAGGACTTTTGTAGATGGTGTGATGATGAAGATAGAACATATCAGGGAAAAAAGGTCTGAACAGCAATCAGGAAATGGAGAGGGATAGGGAATGGGGCAGTGGCAGGCAGGTTGGTGTGATGTGAGAATGTGTGTTATTGAATCTATGGGTACATGTATGTTTATTGTCTTCGGCCTTTTTGATGTTGAAAAGTATGACTGCACGTGTGTTTCTGTCTGGAAATTTTTTGGTGTTAGACCAAAATGTGGACATTTATATGAATTTTTTTTGTGTGGTGGGTGATATGTGGGAAGGCCAGAGGTGGCTGGAATATACCAGTCTCTGTGATGGAATAACAGCAATCGGGAGGACTGTTCAGAGGTTAGTTTGCCAATCTAAGTGGGAGATAGTGTGGACAGGTGTTGACAGAGACAGGACAGCATAGAGGGTATAGGATGGTGGTAGGAGACATATTGGAGTGATATTTTAGAGAGAGAATCAGTCAGCCGTCTATCTACATTAAGGTGCAGCTGAGAGAGCTTTTTAAAGTGAATCCTGAGTCTCTAGTTGGGCACAGGTATAGATGGAATTCTAAAAACTTAAATAAGGGAGGTGAGAGCAGAGACAGAAAAGGACAGAATAGCAGGTAGAAGCAAATTTGGGACTCCATGAGTCTGAGCAGCCTGACAGCCACAGGACTATGCTAGTGTTGGGGTGACTTTGGATACATGCTCCAGAACTCAGAAGAGGAATAGTCTAGAAAAAGAATAATGGGGAGGAAAGATTCCCACACAACCTGCCCTTTCTCATAATATTACAGCCACGTACTTTTGTGCTCAGAGTGCTCTCTATTTATACAGCATTTAAAGCCCCCACTGAACAGCCAAGATTTTTCAAAGGAGTGCTTTATGCCCCTGAGACAACATTGGCCAAGTCCTAATTACCAACAAGTGAACATCCATGAAGATTTTCTTATTCTTATATTGTCTATTCCATTCTCCCAGTTTGTTGGGTTTTTTTTTTAAAGATTTATTTATTTATTCATACAAGAACCGGGGTACAGGCCAGATGCATGGGAGGGTGAGAGACAGAGCGGGGAACAGAACAGGCAGACTGATGAAATACACTGGTGAGGGGAGCAGCGAGCATGACAGGAGAGGACTGCCGTGCCATGTGGGACCCTTGCTGGCTGGCCAGGATCGAACGGGTGCTGCAGAGGCTGCAGACAGCTTTACAACATGGTGCTCAACCACCTGCATCACCAGGGGAGGCCCTCTACCCAGTTTGTTTTTAAGGATATTTCTATACTTCCCCCAAACCAACACAGTTTATGAAAAAAAGAAATAAATACTAGTTAGGTAAATCTTATGGGGGGAGTTATAAGCATTTCAAAGATAAGTAGAGCTGGTTTTAAAATAGAATATCTTCTGGAATTTATCTTTGCTCCTTTATTCTTCTATTAGTCCAAGCAATCATGAGTTGATACTTTAGAATCTTTGGATTCAAAGATGGGTGCCATGTTGCAATCCATTTCAATTCAGTTGTGCTATAATTATCTCTTTATCCACAAACCTCTGATCCAGCTTAGTGTTGTATTTATTTCAGATTTTTTGAGACTCTGTTCAACATTATATCTTCAATCTGTTGCAAAGAGTCTTATCACAACAAGAAAACGCTCCATGTAGCCCACAGAGAAGTTGTTTATGGTGATAAAATGTCTTTATCTGACAAAGCAGAAGCAGGAGAGCAAGAGCCTGATGATGAAAGTGATGAATCAGCTCAGATTACAGATTTCTTGGCCCCAAAATAGTTCATGTTCAAAATATATTATTTAGAGCAAGGCCTGAGCAAAAGAAAGAATTAGAGCTGATTTCCAGCTGGAGATTTTGTGCAGGAGAAGAAAGCCTACATTGATTTGTAGGCATAACTGACCTTGGTAGGAGTGTTTGATTTTCAAATGAAGAGATAGCCATCTGTTGGTTCTTGAGGGTAGGGGGAATAAGGCAGGATAATCACTCCTTACACTGTGCTGTACTTCATTCCCATTCAGAAACTTCTGAAGGCCTGGTCTGAATTCATTCTTAGATAAAATCCCTATATACAGGGAAATCAAAACTCAGAAATGACATGATTGGCTCAAGGTCATAGGGAGCTAGTGGCAGAAGACAAACTAAAACTCACATCCCTTATTTTCCAAGCCAGCATCCTTTTCATTGACTATCTATTAAAGAATGTTGAACTCCGGCTGTTACTTGGCCAAGTTACTTAGTGTCTCTGAGTCTCAGATTTCTCATCTGTAAAATAGAAATACTAAAACTTCATTGTGTCATTGAGAAAATTCAATAACTTAAGATATGTGGAAACAGAATCTGCGTATAGTAGGTGCTCAAAATTAGTTCCCTTGAAACAGTGGGTTGTTAATAGTGATGCTTCTCCCATATATTTTCTGTAAATTTAGGGATTATAATTCCTGGTGTCTCACTATGTGAAATGATGGTGAGGAGAAATTATCCATCAAGGGATACAACAGGTAAACACACAGCTTTGTTCCCTGCCCTCAGGAAGTTTAAAATCTAGTGGGAAAGATAACGTATCAACTAATCACAAAAGGAATAGATAAACCCTTGTCTGAGGACTCCTTTCTAATGGAGTCATCCTAAGCTTTCTGGGATCATCTGAACTAGTCTCATAGAATCAAGGAGGGCCTCCCCTAGGAAGTGACCTTTAAGCTAAGTCTTGGGGGTGGATCAGCCAAGACTTAGAGAGGGAGCAGCAAAAAGCAAGGCCTTGAGGAGAAACAGGAGCCATCACTTAGGAGAAAAGGGCGTGGAGGAGGTATTAAGCAGCAAAACAACTAGAAAGATGGCATCAGATGCGGCAGGAGAGAAGCATGGACTGGATCAGGCAGAACTGTCCTAAGATAAAGGAAACACTTTGTGGGGTAGTAAGCAGTGAGTTGATGATGGCAAAACCAAGGGGCATATACAATAATTCCTTTTGCTCAATCTGGTAGCCACACAGTCTCTCACTGCCCTCTAGGCCTCCTAACCCCAGCTCCAGGTATCCTAACCCCAGGGTCAGGGGAAAAGATTTAAGTCACATGAGACTGTGTTACTAGTAAATGAGATGAACCAAATTTCTTCATTGTCCGATATGCTAGGAATCCACCCACCAATAGGAAGCCACCCACTAATAGGAATCCACCCACCAAGCTGTGCCCGTGTTTATAAGCTGTGGGCTTGGTGGTAGTGGATTTATATGCTTTTGATATTGTCTGGGAGGCAGTAGAGTACAGGTTGGACCCCCCTTTTATTCTGTATGCTTAGTGGTTGATTCATTTATTCATGCAACATAGATTCAAAATTACTTATAATCTACTTGAAGAGAAAAGATATATTCGGCATTTTACAATAAAAGATTGAAAGAGGTGAGTGCCATAAACTATTTTTAAATGGAATAACAGTTCCAGAGGAAGAGGGCATCATTTCCAATTTGTTAGGAGGAGGGAGAAGGTGGGCAGTGATCAGAAAAGGTTCTCTGGATGAGACAACATTTGACATGAACCTTCGAGGCATGACAGGCAGCCGTAGGGTGCGTGCGTAGGTTAAAAAGAGGAGGTATTTGCAAAAAAAGAGAACAAAGGGAGCGAAGACATAGAAAGTGTCAATGGAACAGAAGAAAAACTCTGGTTGAATTTTAACCTTTGTGAAGGAAAATTCCTAGGAGATAGGTGAGAGTCAGAGATGAGAAGCGGCAGAGACTTCCAAGGACCGATGTTGGATTTCTACTGCTGGAGCAGAGACATTTTTAACCAAGAAGTGGTGTGAGGGGAAGATGAGAAATCAGGGGTGGGAAAGTGGATGGGGGGCCCTGATGGAGGGCACTAGAGCACCCAGCCCAAGGCATCAGGCACTTTAGCCTTATGTCTGATGCACAGGCCTTAGACCTTGCCAAGCACTGGTAAAACCAGAGAATTTGTCCTGACACCCTCAGCAGCTCTACTGCGTGAGAATCATTGGATAGAAATCTTGGGCTGCTGTTGTTACCGATAGAGGCAGAATGAGGAGCACCCAGGACCCCCAACCCTGCCAGCTCTAATGAGTTCTGCCATCCACCACATAAAGACAAAATCTTCTCTTGGTGCATAAAACCTGCAATAGAAAAGAACTTTAATACAATTAGTGTGCAATAGAGTGACGAGAAGAGAAAGAATATTGTTAAAATAGTTTGAAACAAGCAAAGTCACCCATCATGGGTAAATGCTCAGCCAGACAGGGTTGGCCCAAAGCAGGGCAACAGAGGGCGAAAGCCTGCCACAAGTCTAAGGCACCTACTGCTGGGGACCCATTAGAAAGGGACAGAAGGGGCCAGGCAAGTCTGGAAGGAAAGAGCAAAATCAAAACCCAAGCCAAGATAAAGGCTGCTGTTGTCAGCCTCCCTACAGGTCTCTCACCCACGTCTCTGTCTCTTTCTTTCTCTTTTTTTTTTTTTTAAAGATTTATTTATTTATTTATACAAGCGCTGGGTACAGTCAGAAGTGTGGGAGGATGAGAGAATTCACCAGAGCCGGAGCGGGGAACAGAACAGGCAGACTGATGAAGTACACTGCTGAGGGGAGCAGCGGGTGGAAGGAGAGGTCTGCACACCATGTGGGACCCTCGCCGGGGGCCGGGGATCGAACCCGCACTGCAGAGGCTGCAGGCAGCTTCACAACCCAGCGCTCAACCGCTGCGCCACCAGGGGAGGACCTCTCTGTCTCTTTCAAGTGTCTCCTCCATGTCCCCCAAGTCTCTAATACAAGGCTGTGAAGCAAGTGCAGCTTCCTCTTCACGTCTCTCTGCTCCAAGTGTCTCCTCCAGTCTCCTCCTAGTCTTTTCTCTCCAGCTCCTTCTGTCCCCAAGCCCTTTTTAGTTTTCCCTGGCTGCTGCGCTCCACCCTTCCTTAGGTGGGGCCGGGTAACCTCCCCTTTCCTTTTCCATTGCACTGGCAGGCCTCACAGAAACCATCCAGTCTGGGCAGGTTATGGAAGGATCAGCAACCTCCTGATTATAACTTGCTCTGCCTCTCAAGGTTATGAACTGGCCCACTTCAGGCGGTGCTTTACAAAGCCATGAACTGAACTGATCATTGAAAATTGAAATCAAAATAAATTATGAAGTGGGGGGGCAGAAACTTTCTGAAATTTTTCTGGTCAAAGAGAGAAGCAAGGCTAGCAGAGAAGTGCGCAAGGAAACTTCTGTGTACATCAAATCGTTCATAGTGATTGCCGTGGGGAATTGAGCTGGGGCAGGGGGAGCTTGTTATTATACATGTTTCTGTATATTTAAATGTGGTTATAATAAACAAATCTTACTTTAGTAATTAAAAGCCCTAAAGCCCTAGACACTTTTGAGCAACAAAACAGGACCTTTTCAAATTATATAAAAAGGGGAAACTTGGTCCTCTGCCCTCATCAGTGACCCACTACACCTTGATGTCCAAGTTATATTTGTTACAAGGCAGGGAGAGGGGCACCCCAGGGACCCCAAACCTGCCCACTCTAAATAGGTTCTGCCATCTACTGCATTAAGACAAAACACACTCTAGTGTCTATGAATTTTTTTTAAAGATTTATTTATTTATTTATACAAGCACTGGGTACAGTCAGAAGCATGGGAGGGTGAGAGAATTCACCAGAACCAGAGCGGGGAGCAGAACAGACATACTGACGAAATACACTGCTGAGGGGAGCAGTGGGTGGCAGGAGAGGTCTGCGCACCATGTGGGACCCTCGTCGGCGGCCTGGGATTGAACCAGCACTGTAGAGGCTGCGGACAGCTTCACAGCCCAGCGCTCAACCACTGCGCCACCAGGGGAGGCCCAAGTGTCTATGACTTTTAGTGGAATGGACTTTAATGCTATCAGTGTGCAATAAAGAGAAGATAAGAAAAAGGCAAAGAATGTAGTTTCCAAATCAAGCACCTAATGTTACCCATCCCCTCATGGGTAAAATGCCCAGCCAAGCAGGGTTGGCCCAAAGTAGGATGCCTGAGGCCAGAGAGCTTGCCACAAGTCTAAGGCACCTTCTGCTCGGGACCCGTAGGAAAGAGGCAGAGGGGCCAGACAAGTCTGGGAGGAAAAGAGCAAAATCAAAACCAAGATAAAAGCTGCCATTGTTAACCTCCCCATGGGTCTGTCACCCACATCTGTTTCACCCAGTCCACGACCAAGAAGTACAGCTCCTTCACCTGTCACTCTTCTCCATGTCCCTCCTCCAGGTCTCCTTCTGGCTCTCCATCCTGCTTCTTTCCTCCAGTCTCCTCTGCAGCTTCTCTTCCTCCCTGCTCAGTTCCATCCTCCTTGGGTGGGGCAGGGAGCCTGGAACCTCCCCTTCTCCTGGGGACCACCCTGTTGCAAGATGGGGAAGACAGAAATGTCTTAGTCCTTCTGCTTGGTGATATTAGGCATGTTTATTTGGGAAAGAAGACACTTATACAATAAGTTCCTAAAATGTCATTCTGATTGAGTTTTAGGATGACTCACAGCTGGGGGGAGGAGCTGGAGCAGAGCTCTTGACAATGGAGATGATGGGTCAAATCTAATAATAGCACCAGTTGTTTGGGAATCAATGCCCATAACTTCCCTGAAATCCAACAGAGCCACCTGCATGCCTGCAGGGAGGGAGGACCCATTAACAGCAGCTCCTCAAAACAAGTCTCCAAGTTCTCTGTGACCTCTGAGTCTAAAGGACAGGGTGACTGCCAAGGATAGGGGTTGGGATGCTAGACAGCATGAACAAAAATCCAATGTCTAGTTTGATTCTTAACTAGTGGTACTTATCAAAATCACCTGAACATCTTTTTTCCATTATATTCCACCCCTGTCACCACCCCACCCTCCCTCCCTTCACTTTGACCTGATTCCAACATGGGGAAAGGAGGGGTAAGGACAGAACAGGCTGATGTTGAAAACTCTTCCCCCATAAACAGTTCTGATTTTTCCCTCAACTACGTTTTTTGAGATATTTGTTCCTTGGGTTATAGACTCAAGCCTCTGCAAATGTATGTTTTCACAGCATGCCCACCATCAGGACCCCAGAGTTCCTCACCATGCTCCACTGGGCCCCCTCCCTCCTCACTCCTACCCCCTCTGCTCCGCCACCTTCCCCTTCCCCTTAGTTTTGCAGTCAGAGGTCAAGGATTTGTTATTGATCTGGTTTTCTCTGACCCTTTGCTTGGTTTCTTAATACTCCATGTGTAAGTGAAGCTGTCCAGTATTTTTAAGACACCTCTGATTTTTAAAAGTTGACCTAGGTCAAAGGAAGGGGCAACCTCAGACTTCAATGTTAAAGAATCAAAAATCTGAACATTGTAATTAATTTCTAGAAACCACACTTAAAACTACAATAACCTGTTTTTATTTTTTGAATATAAAAGTAATTTTAGGACAATGTTAGTTTCCATTCCAATTTGCCATTTTATTCAAATTGGTTTTAGATATAGTAGCTTAAATTTAATTAAGATCATGTTGCATGTGATGTTTTATTGTAACATGACTGTTTTAATATTCTAATGTGAACACTTTCCTGTAATCTTCAGTTTGATTTCTTTAATAGGTGCATAAACTTTATTACCAGTGATGTACCAGAATGTACTGATTTTCCCACATTGCATATTTGGATCACTCCCCCAACTTCTTACCGTTATTAATAATGCCACACACATTTGCAAGGCACTCAGTGATATTGACACAGTGGAATGGTCAGAATACTTGGAGTTTCATCATCTTGACATAAGGAACAGCTGAAAGAACTTTAATCCAAAGAAGATTTAGCAGAGTTGGAGGGGTGGTAAATATCTTCAAATATTTGCAGGGAAATCAAACAGAAAAGAATTTGTTTTGCCAGCCTCAAGGGGACAATTGGGGGAAAAACCACCCAAAAAATCATTTTTCAGGGAAGGTAATGAAGTAACTATATTTTCAAGTAACTATATTTTCAAGTAACTATATTTTCAAGTAACTATATTTTGAAGGTCTTGCAGACCCCGTCCTTGGCTGTACTGGAGTGTGAGTGAGCATTTGTAAAGGTGGAAATTGAGGAGATTTAAATGTCTAATTGGTTGGGTGGGGGGAGCTGTAAAATGGAGTCACAAACTCCATAGCCTGTAAACTACAACCCAATGATAAATGGTTTTGTTCAGCAAATGAACTCTTCTAAAAGCATTTGAATTGAAATGCCTTTTTAAGGGCACCCCTAATTTGCCAAAAGCTACATTCCAGCCTGAGTTCCTGAAGGCAGTTGAGATGACCCTAGCACAAGCTCTAGATCCTATGGTGCTATGAACATTCATTCATTCATTCATTCATTGAAATGCTTACTGAGCACCACTGAGTGCAGGATACCTACACAGGATGTGAGAGATTACTTTGACCCTGCTGCCATCCTACCTGTAAGTGTAGTGAGACTATGAGGGAGGGAGACCATATTGAATAAATGGATAAAAAAAGAGGAATAGAGGGGAGCCTCCCTGATGGCCTAAGGGTTAAGTCTAAGCCCTGTCACCGCTACAGCCTGAGTTCAATCTCCGGCCAGAGAGCTGACCCACATGGAGCAGCAGACCTCTCTTGTCTTGCCCCCTGCTCCCCTCAGCAGTATATTTCAGTCCGTCTACCTGTTCTGCTCCCCACTCTCTCTGGTGAATCTTTTCACACTGCCCCCTGCCCCTCTGGCCTACACCACTGTCCTTGTATGCATAAATAAATAAAAATAAATCTTTAAAAAAAATAAAGCGGAATAGAGGAACTCAACTCCAGAAGGCTACTTAGGACCAGTGGCTGCTGTTGGGGTACCATTTAATAAGGTTAAAAACTAAGCCCCCAGCAGGAAGGTTTGTGAGGCTTGAATAGATAAAGGGAATTGATAAGTTTGCTATGGGAACCAGACCAGGAGACTGATCACCTTGACCCTGAATGCAGAAGCAGGGCCAGGACATATTCTGTGTCAAAGGCCAATGCCCAAGACCAGACAACCCAGCAAATAACTTGCCCAAACATATTCCCCCAGTCCTGAAAAGCCCACAGAAAAAGGTTATAAAAAGGAGCCCCAAATCCTTTTCACATGCAGACCCCTCTCTCTTCTGCTGCTTCTCTTAGCAGTGTATTTCAATAAATCTATCTTTTCTGTTCTGCACTGTGGTGAATTCTTTCACCTTTGCAACTCAGGCCTTGCCCTGATATTTCTCCCCACTACAACTGATAGTAATAGTGAGGGGTGCTTTTGTTGGGCAGAATGAGGGGCACCCCAGGACCCCCACACCTGCCTGCTCTAAATGAGTTCTGTCATCTGCCACATAAAGAGATAACATACTCTAGTGTATAAGATCTTCAATGAAAATAACTTTAATACACTCAATGTGCATTTGAGAGAAGAGAGAATATATTGACAGTTAAAATAGTTTCCCCATGAAACACATGAATTTAAACATCCCCTCGTGGATAACTGCCCAGCCAAACAGGCTTGGCCCAAAGCAGGGCTGCTGAGGCCTGAAAGCCTGCCGTAAGTCTAAGGCATCTTCTGGTGGGGACCAATAAAAAAGGTGCATTAGGGGCCAGGCAAGTCTGGAAGGAAAAGAGCAAAATCAAGATGCAAGTCAAGATAAAGGCTGCCGTTGTCAGCCTCCCCACAGGGCTCTCACCCATATCTCTGTCTCTTTCAAGTGTCTCCTTCCCTGTCCCCCAAGTCCCTGGTACAAGTCTAAGGCTGAGAAACAAGGGTAGCTTCTTCACATGTCTCTGCTCCATGTGCCTCCTCCAGGCCGTCTTCTTCTTCTCTCAGGCCTTTCCCTATTCTTGTCTAACTTCACCTCCCTGCCCGGCTCCACCCTTCCTTAGGTTAAAGAAGGGAACCTGGAACCTCCCCTTTCCCTGGGGATTACACTGTTACAACTGAGTTCTCAATGAGGAGATCTTCCTGGAGGAGGTGGCTTTCCCTTTCCCCTAGCAGACTGCAGTAGGCAGAGCCTGCTGACTGTGGACGAGATCCTGGCTCTGCCAGAGAAGGATGGTGCTGACTGATAGCATCAGGCCATAATATAATCAAATTATGAAAATGGTGATTTGAGTCCACAACGAAGGGGCCGTCCCAGGGAGATGGTCTGCAATTAAGTCATTGCGGGTGACATTTGAGGACTGGTCATTTAGTCCATTTGTCTCTGATTAGTGACGGAAGTCTTCAGATAGAAAGCTGCAGCATGGTGGCCTGCTGGCTCTCATTCTCTTGCCCTTAGTGGTCAGATAATGGGCACTGAATGGCTCTGTCGGGCTGCTCAATTTTCCCCGAGTAGTCTCAGCATGGCAGCTGAGACATGAGATGGAGTGTTTGCCTCAAGCCAGGGTCCACAGTTTTGTCCGATCCCCTCCCCACCTAAGAGCAGGTCATCCTTGGATTCTGTGTAGAGGAGCCACGACAAGCAGCAAGCAGGCAGCATTCGAAATGCTGTCCCCTCAAAGGGGCAAAGGGACTGAAGTTTAGCTGCCCCTTTCTTGCAGGATTTATTTGGGGGGAGGTCTCCAGATCTGCGGTCCATCATCTATTTTAAATCATTTCTCAAGTGGGCCCCGTGCACTGGACACTGGGCCGTGGGCTCTAGTCCAACAGCGCATTCATCCTCACGCTGCTCCCATTGTGTGGTGAGGACACCAAGGGCCAGAGAATCTGCAGGTTGAAAGTGACACAGGAAAATCAAGTCTCTCCCTTTTTGTCCTACCAGATAAATGCTCCCATTTCCTTTTCTTACCCCCTAGGCTTAAGAACCTTGTTTTTACATTTCAAAGAGAAGAACTTCCTGGGCTTCCCTGGTGGCCCAAGGGGATAAGTCTCAGCACGATGAAACTATCCCAGCCAGGGAGCTACCCACATGGCACGGCAGACCTTTCCTGTCTTGCCCACTGCTCCCCTCAGCAGTGCATTTCAGTCAGTCTGCCTGTTCTGCTCCCCACTCTGGTGAATCTTCTCACCCTCCATGTCTCTGGACTGTACCCCAATTCTTGTATGCATAAATAAATCTTTAAAAAATATTTTAAAAGAGAAAATAGAAAAGAACATGCTGAAAAAAAAAATAGCACTGGAATTACTGACCACCGGGAGATAGGAACCTAAATCTCCCCCCAAATCTCCAGATGTTTGTGTCACAAGGATGAGATGCTGACCCTTGTCCATTCCCCTCCCCCTTCTTTACTCCCCACTAACTCTGGATAAATACCCCACACTCTGTCAAAAAGCAGGACAGTGGTCTTTTAGACGTGAGTCCACTGCGCTCCTCAGTGTATCCACAAATTACACTACTTTGCTTCTCCTCAAATTCTGTTTCCTTTTATTGGCCAAGGAAGCTGAGACCAGTGTTCCATATCAAAGTGCTGCTGTCACTGCTCTGGGTGCCCCAGTCAGGGACTAGCCACCAGCATCTGCTGCCCCCACCCCCTGCCTTCTGACTGTGGCGCTCTCTCACCTCCGTCCTCTCACTCCTGTCCTGGGCTGGACTCCTGCCATCCCACCAGTACTCCTGCCGCTAGGCTTCTCCACATCTGTCCACTCCCATACCTGGATTCTGCTCCTCTTGCCATCTGTCCAGTCATCCTTCATCCCTCCATTTTTCCTTCCTGCTATTTAAGCAAGTGCCCTTATCTTTGATCATTCAGCTCTTTGAGAACCAAACACATTCAGGCAGCAGATTTTCTAATAACCAGAGTAGCAGCAGAGCAGAGCAGTGGAAAATGGAAGCTTTTGATTTTGAAGTGGGAGGCAGCATTTTAAACAGGAAGTCAGTGCCTTGTCCATGCTAAGAAGTTTAAAAAATCATCTTTCCAGATGATCCATCTCAACTCTCTGAGACCCAGGCAGCTGTTGGCGCTCAGTTAGATTTGTTCAGGCTGAGCAAAGCTACAGGGATCCTTGCCCCAAAGCATGGCTTCCATCTTACTTCTTCAAAAAGGGCCTCTTGTTTTTGAGTGATATGCTGCTCGGCACAAAGTTAATAGGACATTGTGCTTGCGGAAGCTGCTCCTGAGGCTGCGTGTAAAGTACACTCATCCTTAGGGACACTTTCAAAAATAATATTTCCATATATGGTGCAAAGGTGCATTGGTGAAGGAAATTCTATGGGGACTACACGTGAGGATGTGGGGGGAAGCAAATATTGTTTAAAAATGAACAATGATGTAAAAAATTAAAATTAAAAAATAATATTTACAAATAATTTGATCCCCCAAATTCCTTTTTACATTTTTTAATATTTATTGAGGTAACACTAATTTACAGCACTGTATATATCTTATAAGGACAGGTTCACCCCTCTACAAATGTGTGTCATCACACCGCAGCTACCACCAAAGCCCCATCATCCTCCACCACATCCATGGATTCCCCTCCTCCACGCTGCTCCCCACCCCCTACCCTCTCTCTCTGGAAATTTCAGTCCTATGATGAGATGTCTAGAATTTGTTTTTCTTTATTTTGTCTGTCCCTTTGCTTTTTTTTTTCATATTCCACTTGAATAAAATCATCACAGACATTCTGCAGGGGTGGAGGGAGAGGGGTGAAAACTGGAGAGGGAAGGGCACAGGGGACTATGGTGATGGTGCTCCAGTGAACTGGCGGTGGGAATTCTATGAGGATGACACCTGAGAAAAGAAAGCAAACATTGTAAAAAATAATAATAATAATGTAAAATATATATAAACAAAAAAAATCATTAGGTATTTGTCTGTCACCTTCTAACTTACTCTACTTAGCATAACCTTCTCCAGTTCTATGGCGTTCATGCTGTTACGAATGGCAGGATTTCATCTTATTTTTGAGGTAACATTGGTTTACGTTGTTTGTATATTAGACATATAGGATCTTCCTCTTGAGGTTCTTACTACCCCACACCTACCACCAGAACACCCACAGTCTACCCCAAGGGTAGTGTGTTGTGCTCCCTCCCAACATTGTCCACGTACCCCTGCCCCTCCCCCTCTCTTAGCTTCAGTTCTGGTGAGCAGCTGTGTTCTAGCATTATATAAGTTTCAGGAGCATGTCATTTTAAGTCAATATGTATATGGGTTATCTTTTTTTTTTAAGATTTATTTATTTATGCATACGAGAGCTGGGGTACAGGCCAGAGATGTGGGGGGAGGAGGATTCACCAGAGACAGAGTGGGGAACAGAACAGGCAGACTGACTGAAATACACTGCTGAGGGGAGTAGCGGGTGAGACAGGAGAGGTCTACCTTGCCATGTGGGTAGCTCCCTGGCTGGCCAGGGATCGAACTCGTGCTTCAGAGGCTGCTGACTGCTTCATAGTGCTGTACTTAACCCCTTGCGCCACCAGGGAGACCTATATGGGTTATCTTACTTTCACCAAAAGCCCAATTCTCTCCTTCACGCTACAGTTGACTCCTTTTACCCAATTAACCCACATTTACCTCCTGGTAACCATTAATTTGGTCTTGGAGTCTAAATGTTCATTTTTAAGTATTTACTTGATACATTTGTTTTGCTCTAAATTCTTAGTGTAGGATTTAAGTTAGTTTATGACTGTATGTGTGTGTAAGGCGCAGGGAGGCTAAAAAACAATAATAAAAAGGCTAACATTGATTAGTTGCTTCCTATATACCAGACACAGCTCCGGACTACACACCATGAATAGTTTACTCACATACATCCATACACACACATACATAACATACTACAGATTAAGCTCAGAAAAGAACCCAGTAAAATCAGTGCTATTTATCTTCATTCGTTCAGATCAGAAATGACTTCCTCAAACATAGGAGCTCAGTATTAAAACTGTGTCTCCTCAGGCCCGTTGGGCTCCAGAGTCTTCACCTCTGGGTCATGCCGAAGAGGAATATGATATTTTGATGTTCAAACAAAAAAGATCCCAGTACATGTATAGTTTCCATACCTTTTTAAAGTCCTTTTATGTACACTAAAGTGGAGTCTTTGCTCACCCTGTGAAGTCAGAGGCTAAGTTTTAATTTCCTTTGTTTGGAGCTAAAAAGAAACTAAAATCTAAAACAGTAATGAGACCTTCAAAACATCACAGAAATAACTAGCTGGTAATAAAATCCTAAACATAAGCCAGATCCCCTAAGCCAGGTCCCCAAAGCATGCCAATGACAATGTCAACCCAGGTTGAACTGGACAGTGACCAGGAGTTCATGTTGCAAATCTTCATCAACTTTCTATGTGCAGTTCCCAGAGCTGTGGCTTT
Organism: Talpa europaea; assembly: GCF_964194135.1. Classification (NCBI taxonomy): domain Eukaryota; kingdom Metazoa; phylum Chordata; class Mammalia; order Eulipotyphla; family Talpidae; genus Talpa; species Talpa europaea. The sequence continues at coordinate 39,428,438 of NC_140080.1, read as the reverse complement.
TGAGAGACAATGCAGATTTTTCCTGCATTCATACAGCTTGTAGTCCAGTGTGGAGATCAAATGATTAGACAAATAATTGCATAAAACTTGATGTATATTAAGGGAGTAAATGTCTGGGAGATGGAAACCAAATCCAAGATTCTAGAGGAGAAGGTAGCCACATGGAGGTGGAGGTAGGGGACAGTCTTCCAGAGAGAGCGAATGTTTTGAGCAGAGAGACGAGCCAAGGAAAATAGTGGAGACCAAGACAGAGATAGGAGCCAGAGAGATCTGAAGCCAGTCACTGAGGCTGGGGTGTTGGGCAGCAAAGTCAAAGGGACACACATGAGCTTTCCAGGCAGCCAAGACTTCGAATCCTGACTCAAATGTGACTGAGTTGGGTGACTTTGGGCAAGTTACTTGATGTCGCCGAGTTGCTCCAGGTGATGGAGGTGATGTTAATACCTCTTTTGCCGTGTTAATCATCAGACCTGCACCCAATGAATGTCAGGCACCCAACCCGGTCCTCTCCGCTGCTCAAGACTGAAACTTCCAGAATCAGCTCTGATCCTGGATTTTCCTCGCCCCCATTCCCACTTAACAGGTCAGCTGGCAGGTATTTTTTTGTGCACCAAAAAGATCATCTTGCAATTTCCTCCATTTATCTCTATCCCCACTACTACGGGGTAAGTCAAGCCACCTTCATCTGAGCACAGCTGCTGCCCAGACTCCCTGTTTCAGGCTCCGCCCCACCCTGACCTCCAATCCACTCTTCACACTCACCTAAGAGCATCTTTAAAAACATAAAGCACTGGTCAGTCTGCTGCTTCACCTCCTTCAGTTACTTCCCCTTGTTCTAGTAGAAAATCTAAGCTCCTCTCTGAGGCTAGCCCTGCAAGCTCGTGCTGCTGGCTCCTCCTGTTCTCCTGACCCACCACTCACTCCCTGCACCCTACCCACACTGGTCAGCTGCTTCATCCTTCAGGTTTCAGCTGATAGGCTACCTCCTCAGAGAGGGTCATCTCCACAGTAACAGATAATCCCCAGAGAAAGGGGAAGTTCCAGGTTCCACCCTAAGGAGGTGTGGAGCTGGACAGCGAGAGGAAGCTAGAAAAGACAAGAAGGCAGGAAGGAGGGAGGGAGGAAGGGAAAGAGACCTGGAGGAGGCACTCGGAGCAGTGACATGTGAAGAAGCCGTGCTTGCTTCTTGGCCTTGGACTTGCCCCGGGGACTTGGGGACATGGAAGGAGACACTTGAAAGAGACAGAGACTTGGGTGAGAGACCTGTGGGCAGGCTGACAATGGCAGCTTTTGTCTTGACTTGGGCTGTGGCCTTGTTCCTTTTCCTTCCAGACTTGCCTGGCCCCTTCTGCCCCTCTCCTATGTGTCCTTACCAGAAGGTGCCTTAGACTTGTAGCAGGCTTTTGGGCTGGTCTTAGGCTAACCCTGATTGGCTGGGCGTTTACCCATGAGGGGAGAAACTTTTAAACTACTTTCTTCCTCTTCTCTCTGACACACACTAATATATTAAAATTATTTGCCACTTACCTTAGTGTGAAGGTCTTACACACTAAGTTATGTTTTGTCTTGATATGGCAGATGGCAGAACCCATTTAGAGCAGGCAGTTTTGGGGGCCCTCAGGTCCCCCTCCTTCTGCCCTATAACACAACCACTGTATCTTCTATGCCCATAAATTTCTACCCAGTACCTTTTTCCTTTCATTCCCAAGTATTATTAATATTCATCATCACATTTTTTTGAGTGCTACTCGATTAAATATCTGGTTTCTTTCCTATGCTGAGAGCTCTATGAGGCTGAACTACACTGTGAGGGCGCAGTGATCGCAAGTCCCTTGGATTTGGTACAAAATAGGCACTTAATAAGTATTTGCTAAATTGAAAGAGAAACCAAATTGGACCCCTCAATAAATGATGTCTATGATTGTTCATTAGAGAGATTATCGTTCATCTCAGAGATTATCATAGCATATCTATTTATAAGCATTTGGGAAAAAAAATTCTTCCTGTCCCTATCATTTGCCTCAACTTCCAAAGTCAAAAGACTGACAGCCCAATAAATGGGGTGACATAGAAGAGGAATGTCATTCTGTGTCAGCAGGATCACTGGAGAGAACTGCCTCCAAAGCCCCCGACATTGGATTTGTGCAAGACAATTTTCAGGCAAATCCTTGGTAGGATTTTTGTTGAGACTCAGGGACCCAGGGACATTCATCATTGGAGAAGTGGGTGCTCATACACACTCCTGCATTAGCAGCTGGCATTTCTGCCTCGAGGATTTTACATTTACAAGGTAATAATAAAAGTGGTATTAGAAACTGCAGATGGTCTGTCCGATAGAGATAAATGTTGATTGCAAGCTCCAACATGGAAGCGGGATTGACTAGAAGTGTTACTGGGTAATTTAAGGCCTCATAGAGGATGTCCCTAGAGATACCTTGGCCAGTCAGTTCTATTTTATTTCAGGGAGGAAATAAAACTCCGCCTGATTGGACTTCTTTCCCCTGATAGAAACGAGTAGTTGTCACAGTGAATCATAAATGCCAAGGCCGCAAGGCTGGCAATGTGCACCAAAGCCTGACTTCTCCTCTGTGGATGTGGTCTTTGAACTTGAAATCAGGGTCAACTGTTAGGACTCTCGGCCTGTGGGATATAGAGGATCTCTCAGGTCTCCCCAGCAGCCTTCTACCCCTCAGTGCATGGGTGCTGAGATGACTTTCCTAAGTGGGTGGATTTAGGAGTAGTGCATTCAATATGCAGAAGTTGCATAATATGGGATGAAGCTTGGCATGGTGTGATCACTTTGAGCCATTAATTCACTACCACACTTGCTCTGATGCTGGAAATATTCTATGTGCTTCCAACACAGTAGACACAAGGTGCGTCTGACTACTGAGCCCTTGAAGTGTTGCAATGATGAACTGAAATTTTAATTCAGTTTAAATTGAAATATCCATTGTATGATTACAGGGGTGGTATGCGGATGGGGAGGAACAACGTGCAGATGTGAAGACTGAGTGGAACTTCCTAGGAGGAGGTGCTTCAGGAGTTTTGACTGCATGTTTCGTGGGGTTAGGTGCACACACCCCGAGTGGGAGAGATCTGGGTTCAAATCCCAATTTTGTCAAGTTCCAGCTGTGTGATAGTGGGCAAGTTACTTCTCGAAGATTCATGTTTCTCTTTTGTAAAATGAGGGCAAAAATCCAACCTACTTCCCAGGACTGCTTTAAATGTTAATTGAGGTGCTCTATGAAAGTGCTTGATATTTTGTCTGGCACAATTTATGTTTTAGCAAATTGGTATAGTATATCTGTAAAATATGATCCTCTGGTGTGTCTTACCATATCTGGAAAAGCAATGTCGGTAAGCTTTGTGGCCAGAGGGATAGAGGAGAACAAAAAGAAGGCTGAGCGCAATGGACTGTGCAAAAGTTTATGTGTAATCAACAAAGTACTGTCCTATCTCGCAGTCATGAATAGCAAGTCATGAGTGTCTCATGAAATGGATGTTCCGTGAAAAACCAAGGTGCTGGGCCATTCACAGTAGAATTATGGAATGAGAAGCTGGAAGGGCCCTTGAAGACCAGTGAGTTTCAGGTTGTAATGTGCAAACATCACATGGGGCTCTTGTTAAAGGCAGGTTTTTGACTTGCTGGATCTGAGTAGGGACCCAGGCTCTGCATTTGTCTCAGGCAATGAGGTGTTACAGATGCTGCTAGTCCAGGGGCAAACTTAGGGTGACAAGGCCTTAGAGTTCGTGGCATAGGATTAACACCCTATTATTTCCAATAAGAAAATGGAGACCCAGGAAGGGAGGCTTAAGGCTGCAGGACAATCAGAAGCAGAGGCAAGCCTGAAGCTAATCTTACCCTTTGCTCACTCCAAGGTCAAGTGCACTTTTGCATACCCTCTGCGGCCAGTCTCTTGCATGACATGACATTCAGCAGTTTGCAAAATGTCCTTGTCACCTACTCCCTTTTCCACTTGTCAGCCAAGGATAACAAAGGGAGGGGATGATTCCACAGGCCTCCACCATTCCAGCCAATGAAATAGCTAAGCTGGAGCTCACGTTCAGGTGTGCGGCTGCCCATCCAGGGATTCCGTCCATTATACCAGCACACCTGTCTCTCCATTCCTGTTTGGAGGATGCTCCAGGCTGGATGTAATAATGGCTGACAGCATAAGCCTTGGGAGGGACTTAGGGCCCATTTGCATTCTGCAAGAAATGCAGGAGTGAGTCTCAGATCTCTTTCTCTGTCACAAGCACAGGATTCTAGACAATTATCGCAAGCTGAGCAGAAACAGTTTGCTGGAAGTCTATGCACAAGCCGTTCCCCGGAGTTACATGTTTTATTCCCAGAGAGCCTAAAATGAATGGCAGCTGCAAGGGGGAAAGTTTGGAAATGAAGCAGCAAACTGTGAGGGAAGAGGAAGTGCTGCCTTGCTAGGGAGGGACCACACCATTTCTTAAAACTACCTGGTAAGAGAGATTGAATGATCCTGATCCCTGCCGCTGACTCTGGGTGACCTTGGTGCCAGGAGGGGTGTGCATGTGTACGTGAGTGTGGGACACACGTGCCTCACCTGTTGACTTCGCTGCTTTTGAGGGACACAGTCTGTATTATCATCCCCGATTTCACAAATATGTTAGCAAGATGAGCAAAATGGCACTCACAAGCCTGCCAAAGAATTCTGAAAAATCTGGTGTTTCTGCTTTCTCTTCATCAGCTTTAAAAGCCACAGTAGGGTCCGATGGTTTGCTAGGGCTTTGCCATCAAGTGACTTGGATTCTAAGAGATAAATATCAAGAACTAGGAATTCAAACTCATCGAGCTGCTGATAGTTAAATGACTTTGTGACCCCTGCCTATCAGGTTGCGGTCACACATGGAACCCGGGGATCCCAGTTGAGCTGGAAAAAACATTTTTCCCCTTGAGACAGGTCCCCTTTGCATCAGCTCAGTTTGTTGGGAGGCTTTGTGAGCCAGAAAAGCACAATTTACATAAAATGCCTCTTTCAAACCAATCCATTTTTTCCCTAAGGTGTGGTCTCTCTTACCATGTTCCATTGCAGTCAATGAATTCTTTCTAGAGTTAATACCAGCACACAACAGCAGACTGAGTAGGAGGGGGTGGGCAAGTGCAAAAACTGTAGTATACTCTATAATGTCTCTCCATCTTCTGCCCAAATATCTTCTTAGATAAATGGGTAAATCAGCTTTTAATCTTCAAAACCACTGACTTTTGTTGCAGTTAGAGAAAGAAGAGGTGGACCAGGCAAGGTGTTTCTCCTGCTTTTAGAAAGAGCATTCAAGGATGCCCACCGTTTTATTGGCTTTCACCAATTCTGAGGGTTGGGGAGGCAAATGTTGCTCGACCCAGAAGATCATCTTTGGGGGAAGAAAAGAGTGAATCTAGGTATGGGTCTACAGATGACTTCATGTGCAAATGACTCAGGGTCCCCAAGTGTCTCCAAGTTTTCAACTTCCCATGTAATACGAGCCACGGACATTTCTGAGTACAGTTTGACCTGCATTCAATTGATCTAATCATTTGGCTAATCACTCTCTGTAATTAAATCCTCCACCTTGCAATAAAGATAATCCCTTCCCAGCACATAAAATCTGACCCCCACAGCTTGAGCAAGGAGAATTGCTGGTGTTCGTGTTAACATCTTGGGATGCAATAGCTCTATTCCAAAAGCCCAAAGCAACTCTTGCAGCTTGCAAGTTGTACCCTCCTCAAATTCAAGAATTGGAATTCTGCTCTTCACCTCCAGGGGCAAAGCCCCTACTACACTATCTAGACCCTGCTCGGCCTCATTTCTTCCCTAGAGTCCGACACCAAGTGTGAATCTCCCAACATTATGCTTTTCCTCAAGTGACCTGCTCTTGTTTGTCCTCAGGGCCATTAGCACATGCTTTGTGATCAATTTGTTGCCCCTTTTGCTCTGCCTTGAAGAGATTAGTGTCTAGTATGCAAAGAAATGATTTCAGAAACTCCACAATATCTGCCTTACATTAAGTTAAATTTTTCTGAGGGACTTCTTATTGCTCCTAAACAGAATCTCATCTTTCTAAACTTTAGAAGGCTCATTCATTCATATGGCCAAAACTTTTTTTTTACTCCTATCCTTGTCATTATATAAATACTATTTTTTATTGAGGTAATGTTGTTATGCAACACATAGATGATTCATTCACAGGTCCACGTTCACACCTCTTCAGATGTATGTCACCACACCATGCCCCCACCACAGTCTCCTGGACCCCCTCCTCACTTTTCTCCTCACCTGGTCCCTCCCCGCTGGTAGCCTGAATTCTGTAGTCAGATATGTAGGGTTTGTCTTGGTTTGGTTTTGGCTATTCCTTGATTTGTTTCTCCATATTGCACATATGAGTGCAACCATCTGATACTTATCTTTCTCTGTCTGACTAATTTTGTTCTCCAGTTTCATTCCTGTTCCTGCAAATGGCAAGATTTTATCTTTTTTCTTTTAATCGCTGAGTAATATTCCATTGTCTATAGCTACCACACCTTCTTAAACTACTCTCCTGTCATTGGGCCCTTAGGTTGTTTCCAGGACACCACTGTTGTAAACAGTGATGCGGTGTGTGCAGACAGCCCTTTGAATTAGGGATTTTGCATTCTTTGGGTAAAGACCCAAGGTAGAAATTCTGGATCACATCATAGATCTATTTTGAATATTTTGAGAAACCTCCACACTATTTTCCGTAGGGGCTGGACCAGTCTATACTCCCACCCATAGTGTTTGAGTATCCATACCCTTGCCAGTTATTATCATTTCTGGTCTTTTGGATATGGGCAGCAAGTGTTTCTTGAGTGATAAATCACAGCTCTGGTTCTCAAGGTGTTTACAGGGAAACTGGAAAAAAAAAGTCCATTTAATAGGCAGTGGGCAGCGCCGGTTCAATCCCGGCCAGCCTGCAAGGGTCTCACATGGCGCAGCAGACCTCTCCTGTCACGCCCACTGCTCCCCTCAGCAGTGTATTTCATCAGTCTGCCTGTTCTGTTCTCCACTCTGTCTCTGGTGAATCCTCTTACCCTGCCGCGAATCTAACCTGTACCTCAGTTCTTGTATAAATAAATAAATCTTTAAAAAAATAAATAAATAAAAGGCAGCAGGTCAGGACTGGAGGTGGAGGGGTGACAACAGGCAGCAGAAACTTGAGCTTTGTACACACATGTGTGGCTCCCAGTGCTAGGTCTTCCAAATGCAAGTAATGATATCCCGAACAGGTTACTGAGCTTTGCTAGCTTCTATTTCCCCATCTGGAGAAACAGAGTTAAAAAGTTCCTGTTTTGTTGGGTTTAGTGAGGATTGAATAAAATCTTAAAATCCCTATAACAATGCCTGGCACATAGTAAGTGTTCAATAAATGTTAGTAATAATAACCACATATTTAACCCTCACAACAGCTGTCTAAGCTTGGTCCTACTTTTCCTCCCACTTTACAGATGGGGAAACTGAGGCAAAAGTAATTTGCCAAAGACCACAAGGATATAAGTGGCAGGTTTAAAGATACAGGGTCTTCAACTGGCATTCATATTCTTTACCTTTACCCCAGACTGACAAAGCTAAGCTTTCCTTACTTTTTCAAGAGTTACATATATCATAGGGTTTAGAGAAACTTAATTTGCTAGATCTGTTAATGATGACTCAAATTAAGCCACATGACTTAGGTAGAATATAACATTTTTCAAACATTCATTCTAGTGTGGTTTTTGCTCCCCATAGCCAATGAGTATTTCTCTTCACATAGAGAATTTTTATTAAATGCCTAATTAAAACTGGTTGGATTCTCACTTATAACAGTTCTCAGTTCTGAATTTAAATTTAATGATGTGTTAAAATATTAATGACCTTTATCTTTAAAAGTGTCTCAATTGTACTAAAGTTAACAAATGTAGCTGATAATACCCAGCGTTGCTTGGAACACGCTCCCACACAAGCTTTTGCTTGGGCTTACATCGATCTAATGGTGGCTTTTATACAGCACTGACAAATACACGATCGTAGGGCAATTTTGCATCACAAATTTGGTCTCCTAATAAATACTTTAAAAGTGCACTAATTCAGGCTAAGTAATAACTATAAAGCATTTTGAGGAATTGGCAGAGCTCGGGCTGTGTTACATGGCATAAACATGTGTCTGAGAGAGAAGCAGCACTTGGGCCTTGGTGGGTACAGCAGTAGCAGGGGGTGGGGGGAGCTCTTTATAAGCTAGAGCTGTCCTACAATCTCTGTGTCTGCACCGTCTATGGCATCGGCATTCCTTGTGACTCTGGTTTTAGCTCCTTGAGCATCTTATTAATGCTGATATTGAAGACAGGAGCAAAATGTGTCTGTAGCCTAATTCTAATAGCCAGCCAGGTTGGACTCCTTCCAATTCCCCAGAAGTCCTTTGGGTCCAAAGTGCTTGTCTAACCAGTTCTGCTGGCTTCTGAGCCTTGGAGTATAACATGAAGGTGTACTCTCTTTTTTGGTAAGTGTGTCTTTTGCAGAAAGACCTTGATAGATCCTTGTCCCACCCCAACCATGACTTTGAGGGTCCAAGCTGAGCAACAACTGTTTCCCAACCCGCTGACAAAACCCTACTTGTATGAAATCCCATGCCTTACCTGGCTAAATAGTATGGACCATATGTTTGGGTCCCAAAGCTTAGGATTTTTCAGAGTAAGTTCAAATGTGCCTATTCACATCACCTGGGGGTATTGAAATTCCAAGCACAAGTTCATTTTCACAAAACTCATTATTCTCCCTTGGATTTGGTACTTAACGTGAACTTTGGCAACAGATGGAATGAGATGATGTTCCAGGAGCACTTACTAATTCTTTTGTGTTCACGAATACACACAAATAGTGATCATTTGCACTCAAATGAAACTTCCAGAGCCAGGCAGTGCCCTCAGGTATTCATTTGCCACCCCCTGTTGAGTTCTTGGGTAGAGTTTAATTATCCAACAAATTCGGGAGTAGCTTTGCCAGATGTTGGGTACTGACCCAGACATTTCAAATGGAAAGATTTCATGCATCCCATGGGAACAGGCAAATCAGAAGATTTGGGAGGTGGGACTTTCCATGGAAGACAAAGGGTCATGAAATTGAGGTCTTGAACTGGGAACTGAGTTCCTCCAGGTCAGACGTTGTTCTTTAAGCCTGAGAACCATTTGAGAGGGTCATTTAAGAAGGCCTGGCAGCACACCCTGCCCTACCTCACCCCTGCCTCCAGACACTCAGAATCTCATAGTGTAGAACCAGTTGAGAACCAGCTTTTGTCTGCTCACATGTTAGCAGAATTAGGGGTGCCCAGGACCCCCCTTTACACTGTTATAACAATAAAAGCAAAATTATCTAGTTGGTGCATGCGTGCAGCTGCTCCTCCCTTTTGTTCCATCTTGACCTACTGGGGTTACTTGGAGCCCTGACTAATCTTTGATATTGGGCTTATGGATGGAGACATTTTTGCAAGTATTGTTTGTTAGTAGTAAAATATAGTAATAGTATTGCCGATAAGTGTGGATTCTGTACCTGGCCCTGTGCTAAGCACCTGCACATCCCTTTCATTCTCATAACCTTAGGGAGTAGGTAATATAATAATTCCATTTGATGGATGAGTAAAGCTCTCTTCAAACATAATTGCCCAAGGGCCTACTGCGAATATGTGGTGAAGGCGGGTAGTTGGGCCTTTCCCCACCACCCTCAGGGCTGACCTAGACTTAGTGATTAGGATGCCCACACCAAGGGGAACCTGCCCTGCTCCAAGCTATACTCAAGGGGTTAGTAAAAGGGCCCTGTTTTCTGTCCTATGTTACCCCTACCTCATCAAAAGCCTGGCTCGTGACCTCTGATGTGACCTCCTACCAAAAGAAAAAAAGAGAACTGAGCCTATCTGATTGCTTCTTTTAGGAAGTTAAACTAGAAAATAACACCAAAGTCTTTTGCTCTGAGACTATGAAGTAATGAGGCAGCAGGAAATAGGAGGAAGCAGAGAAATGCATTAGCAGACAGCATTGGAGAATACACGATACATACATGGAGAAATAGAAGGGTCTTGAGAAAGGAAAAAGTAAGCAGTGGGTCAGGATGCCCCCAATCCTGAAGACTTTCTGGGTCCAGTCTATGGGGATCCTCACAAGATACAGTGGTGAGGGTGGAGTAAGATCATTTCTGTAAATCACCAGCAGAATGATCAATACAAGACACGCTCTTATGATGTTTATTGTTGTTGAAATTTTAATGTGATTTGAATTTTATTTGGAAGATAGGAAACGTTCTATCACTCTCAGCTTACCAAGGTGCATGCAGCTAGGCTTATGAAAAGCTATTTTCTTTCATTATTGAATTGAATTGTTTAATTGTTATAATTTATAATTCAAATTTCAGTTTACGATTATCTTAGTTTTCTTTCAGATCGATTCTGCACCCACTAATGAACTATCATGTCAAGCAATGGGGAGCTATTCCCATAATCTGTTTTCCTCCAATCCCCCTTCGGATGCTAATGAGAAGTACCATGGAGACATCAGCCATTAGTATACCGGGGCTGGTATAAATCACAGACTATGGATCATTGAGCATCTTTGTTGTAAAACAAATGGCCTGTGGTCAGTTAATCATACAAAGAAACATCTCCAGGGCCTCCTGGCTTTATTCATAACCCCTAAATCCGTTTGCAGTTTTATAAACAGAACATCTGTTAAAATATGCAGAAATTACAGTCACAGTCATTAGCAGAGAGCAATATAGCTTTGGCAGATTTTTTTTTTAAGCTTCTGATGGTACTCTCCTCTATCTGTGATTCATGCTTCATTCCCATTCTCGCCAAATCTCTTTTGTTCCCCTCTATTCTTTTGGGTTACAGCACTTTGAACCCAAGGCTGAAAAGTGGACATGTGTGTCTAGGCGGGCACAATGCCAGTCTGCAGCAGGGCAGAGTAACTGCTCAGTAATACCCCCTTGCAAAACTGCATTTTGATTATGCAATATCCAGGACCTCAAGCAGCCAGGAGGTGAGAATCCCTCATTGATTTCCTACTTGCTTTACTGACCTTGGACCCTTGTGGGACTGGCATTTAACCAAAAGTACAAAGTGCTCCCTACCACCCCAAATCTTTCAGATTCAGATTCTCTCTCATCAATTTTTTTTACTGTGTTCATATTTTCATTTGTTCTTATTTTCATTGTTTGTTGCAATTTACCTTTAAGACAAAGACCAGGAGAAACAAGGTTATTGCAGGTAATAATATGTGCTATAAGAATGCAGGTTGACCACCTCCTGTTTGATAAAGGAATCATTATTCCACCTAAGAACAGGAGCCTGGGCAAACCTTTTTTAAACTGTGATGTCTTCTGTCTGCCTTAAAATGGAAATGAACAGACATTCCCAACATAAATTGAAAAGTCACCTCTTAGTGTTCAATGTATCCATCACCTATCCTTATTTATAAAGTTTTATCAAGTCTATTCTGGTTGAACTGGAATAGACCATTCCAAATGGGTCCATAAGGGAAAAACATATACTACAATAAAGTTTATAAGACTTTGTGTTACAGGACAGGGTAAGAGGCACCCCTTAAACCTGCCAGCTCTAAATAGGTTCTGCCATCTACTGCATCAAGACAAAGCATACCTTAGTGTGTAAGACCTTCAATAGAAAATAGCTTTTAGTGTGCAATAAAGAGAAGAAAGAGAATATAGTTAAAATAGTTTCCCCATGAAACACCCAGTTACCCATCCCCTCATGGGTAAATTCTCAGCCAAACAGGGTTGGCTCAAAGCAGGACAGCTGAGGCCCGAAAGCCTGCCACAAGTCTAAGGCACCTTCTGGTGGGGACCCATAGGAGAGGGGCAGAAGGGGCCGGGCAAGTCTGGAAGGAAAGAAGCAAAAACAAAATCCAAGTCAAGATAAAAGCTGCCATTTTCAGCCTCCCCGTGGTTCTCTCACCCACATCTCTGTCTCTTTCAAGTGTCTCCTGCCATGTCCCCCAAGTCCCTGGGACAAGTCCAAGGCTGAGAAGCAAGCACAGCTTCTTCACATGTCTCTGCTCCGAGTGCCTCCTTCAGGTCCTTTTCCTGATCTCCTTCCTTCCTTCTCCCCATTTCTCTAGAGTCTCCTCCCTGCTCAGCTCCACCATCCCTTGGGTGGGGCAGGGAACCCGGAACCTCCCCTTTCCCTGGGGATTACCCTGTTACATTGGCAGACTCTGGGGTCAGACAAACATGTTAACTGGAGAAAGTCAGGCAACAATATCTACAGGTTGTTGGGAGCTGTAGAGAGAATATCCAAGCATAGCAGCTAGCCTTGTACCCAGCACATTAATTGCCGAGTTAATATTAGCTGCTTCTGTTGTTATTTGTTATTGTTTTTGTTGTTAGGACCAGTGCATGCTTAGATTTTGTTAGGTGCTCCTTTTAAATGCAGTAGAACTTTCTGTGTTAAGTACTTAAAAAATTTAAAGCATGTATTTCTTCAAGAATATTTTCTAAGCACAGCTCTAGATTCAGCACCCTGTGGTATGTTGGATGGTGTGTGCAGATTTCTCTCTCAAATCTCTACCATAAGAGCTCATGGGTACAAATTACCACATAATGTGTTTTAGGGGAAATCCAAACCAAAGATGGAGCAAGTTGCTGATGAGAGACATATATGACCACTGGGGATGGCTTCATGGGGAGAAGACAAGGTTCCAGGGTCTTGACGGTTGTCTCCTGTGGTCTGTGGGGAAAGGTGAGGTTAAGTCTCATTGAAGATGAAGAACAGAGTGGAAAAAGTTGGGAGAGAATAGGCAAGGGCCCATTTGCCTGGACTATAGGGTAAACGTCAATTAGAATCTCAAAACCAGATTCCCAAGCTGCTAACAAAATTGGGGGATGAAAACAGAAAGCTCTGAGGGATAAAATAAGACAAATGCCTGTCTAGGATCAGCTCACGGGAAAGGTAACGCAAAAGATTCATGGTTCATCTGTCTATTTCCCAGCCTGCACCTGAGACAATCTCCGGGGTTTTCCTCCATATTCATAGCATTTCCTGGCACTTGTGGCTGCGAGGCTCCCTGCCAACCTCTGAACTCCAGGATCTAAACCGGGCATCCTCACAGCCGCTTTCTAAGCTTTCAAAAGGAAAATTGCAGTTGTGCGTTGGAGTCCTCCGTGCCAATTAAAGTGTCAGGCTTTGAAACAAACAAATACAGATAACAAAGAGGAGGTTAATGTTTTAAAATTAGGTTCTATGGAGTTTCCCATTAATTTAGAGCTCACCAGACAGTTACTGCCTGTTCAGTAAAACCATTTGACGACAGTAATGGCTGGTAGCCGGCAATGCCCAGCAAATGGGTCTCCGTGAGCTCACTGTTGCAGCTCGATCTCCTTCTAGCACACTCAGCACGAATGTCACATCTCACAGCTCTTGTGAACATTAATCCCTCTAGAGGCCAGAAGGACGGACGTTATCATCCTCCTGCTAAAGATAGAGGGAAGAGACAAAGCAAGAGAGCTGATTTTAAAAATCAGGATGGTAAATTTCAGGATCCACAAGACCCACTGTATAATGCTCAGCGCACACAAAACCACTGCATAATTCAATAAGCTGTGTAAATACCCAGAGGTGGTTAATGGGTAGCTTGTGGAAATGAAAAAATTAGCAAGAGTGGCATGGATTTTTTAAAAAGCAATTATTTGCTTTATGTGATGACAAGAATCCACAGATGGTGCATCTTCAAGTTCTCAAATGTCTTAAAGCTAAAGGACGATTGTATGCACACTACAAGTGATAGCCAACAGGATGGACATGAAAACCCTTTATTGTCTGCAGTGGAACAGAACCTGTTAATGTATGGACCGTGGTGAATCATTGCCAGGGATGTCACAAACTAACAAAGGGTTAACTCCCAAATTTTGAGAAGAGTTGGCCAATTTCCTACCTTGAAATATGGAGTTCATATGGGCTGGAGCACAGACTAGTAAAATCAAACTGATTCTCCCCAGGGCCAGTGGTTCTGTGTCAAGTTATTCTCTCGACTCCCACAGATGGAATGGACCAGACAACAGCAACAAGCCAGGGTAACTGAACTCTCCAGGAATCAATGGCTCAGGTGAACACTTGGGCTTGCTGGCCAGGTTTAGAAGTAGAAAGACAAAGAAAGAATGCCTTTGCTACCTTCCAACAGAGGTTTCTAAATGTGGCCTGATTGGTTTCATTTTCTATTCTTGTGAATGTGAACACTCAGTGGTGTTACATTCATTGATTCAGCGATTTTTTCATTAAGCATGGCCCAGGTCCTCTGCTAAGCACTAAGTGGAGAAATAATGTGTTCTGCGGTTTATCATTGCCTCGATTTCAGGGACTGTATTTATCTTTGCTCCTTCCAAAGACATTAGGAGCATCCCATGAGTGTACATGTAAAGAAAAGGAGTTGTCAGGGCCTCCCCCGTGGTGCAGTGGGTTGAGCATAGCGCTGTGAAGCTGTCCACAGCCTCTGCAGCGCCGGTTCGATTCCCAGCTGGCCAGGGAGATTCCCACATGGCGCAGCAGACCTCTCCTATCTTGCCCACTGCTCCCCTCAGCAGTGTACTTCGTTCCTTGTGCCTGTTCTGCTACCCACTCTGTCTGTGGTGAATTCTTTCACCCTCCCGCGTCTCTGGCCTGTACCCCAGTTCTTGTATAAATAAATAAATCTTTTTTTAAAAAAGGAGTTGTCTGTCATTTGCAGCTACCACAGCAGATAAATGCCAAGAAAGTAGCCCTCTCTTTGCAATAACCTAAACCTATCCTATTAATAAAAATTACATTGCACATAGGGAGGCCAGAAGTGTTTTAAGTTCTGCTCACTCCATTCTTGATATGATTCTGTCTTTTATAATGACTTGGCTGAGGGAAAGTTGTGTATAGACTTGAAATCATGGGAGCAAATGACATGAGGATACCCACTATACCAACATATATGGACAAAGGCCACAAAGATGCCCTTTGTTTTATTTTTTTCTTCCTCAATTTAATAAGATGATGCCACTCCATTTCTGAAGTCCTCTTCATATGTTAGGTCATTGCATGGTGTTCATAGATGGGTATTATTATCCACTAGTGTATCGTTATTGGAGTCAGCAGCAAAAGCGAGTGAATGGCTACCACAGAAAAAAATGAAGCAGAGGTGAGTGTCTGATAAGCAGTTATCAGACACCTGTGTACAACAGTGAAATGCAAAGTGACAAAAAAGTAGGGATGACCTGTGTGCATGTTTATACCCAGATGGTCAAGTACATAGTTTTTTCCTTTTTTTTTTTTAAGATTTATTTATTTATTTATACAAGCACTGGGTACAGTCAAGCGTGGGAGGGTGAAAGAATTCACCAGAGCCAGAGCGGGGAACAGAACAGGCAGACTGACGAAATACACTGCTGACAGAGCAGCGGGCACGGCCGGAGAGGTCTATTGCGCCATGTGGGACCCTCACGCGGCTGGGGATCCAACCGGCGCTGCAGAGGCTGTGGGAAGCTTCACAGCCCAGCGCTCAACCGCTGCACCACCAGGGGAGGCCCCATGTACATAGTTTTAAACAACAAAAAAAGACAAATGACAGCCCATAATTTTGTGTTCCAGAAATGATGCTGGTAATTTTACATGTGTTACTTCATCTAAACTTCTTAACAGTCCTTGTGGACGCTTTTACCAATTCATAGATAAAGAAACTGATAATGCAGTCTTGACTATACAACTAAGAAGCTGTGATCTTAATCACCCCACTAAATTGCTGTGTAACTTTCTAATATAATGTAGTTAACACAATGGACTGTTGATGAACAGCTGGTTGGATGGGATTGAGAAATTATTCCTTTTTTGCCCTGTGTTTTCATTTGTACAAAAATGTGAAAGGTAGCGGGAAGCAGAAATCATTGTTTGTTGGCTGTGTTTTCCTACTAGCCATTCCATCTGCTAGTACTCCAATGAAACCAATAAATTAGATGAGTTAGTGGTTCTGGGAAAATTCTGAAATCGAATTGAAACTGCACTATATTGATATGGCAGTAGTCATATCCCTAAAATAGAGACGATTTGTAAGGACCATCTTTAAAACCTTCAATAGAAACAGAAAGTAAGAAGATATGCAAATATTTGCAATGGCATTTGGTGTTAGAGGAAATCATTTGTGCAATTACCTTCAGTATCGAAAGATGGGACCAGATATTAGCTCTTTTCCTCATATTTTGCAGAACTTATTCAACTGCTAAATTATTGGTATGATAAAATTTGCATTTCTAAAAGTTCTGGACTTGTCTGTTTGATCAGAAGTAAAAAGAAAGTGGCCGTTTACAACAACCCAGTTTACTTATAACTTTGCTTTGGCAATTTTTTTTACAACAATCACTTTTCACCTTAAGTTAAATGCTATTACACTTTAGTTGCAATTGTCACTGGGTGAGGATATCTGACTCAGCTTGACATCCCCACTAACAAATGCAAGTCATAAATTTCTCACACATCGTTTTAGTGAGAATTTAGTAAATACCCACCATTTGCTGTGCAAAGTTCAAGACCCATTGGTTTCATTTACTAATAAGAATAAAGAAAAAATGAGATGAAGTTTAATTCAGGTAGAAATTGATTACTGGTTAACAAAAGAAGAGTAAAGGTCTTTATGAGGAATACCAAACCATTTTTCCAAGCTCAATGTGGTCATTAGCCATGTACAGATTTATTCCTTTGTCCCAATCAGCAAAGCTAAGAGTGAAGTCCGATTATATTGATCTCTGCATGGAGAGCTATTGGGCACAGACAAGCCAAGGCAGATTTCCTTGACAGTGCTTCTCAGGAAGGTGTTCAGAATTCTCCAAGACTTGTCAATATGGAATCCCCTATTTCCATTGCATGTCTCTTAATCAATGTCTAGGATGATCACCTAGGAACCCTCATCTGTCAACTGGATCCCCAAGTGAATCTTAGCGTGAGGACCCACTGAGCAAACTGGTCTGTCTGTGTTTGGATATGGTGACTTCAGCTCTTACTTTTGCTTCGGTGTTGTATCTGCAGCCCAGGCTAGCTCTGCAGGAAAGAAATTGAATTCTTTTCATTCAATTGGCTATTCTTAGGTCCAGAGCATATACTCCCTGTTGCTAATCCTCAGTATCCATCAAGTGATTAAACTATCCCACTTGGGAACAGGAAGCAGTATTAAGTAACAGTCAAGAGCAGAGGATTCTGGAGCCAAACTGCCTGGATTTCAGTCCCAGCTCAGCTACTTGCATGTTTATACAGTTGAGTGTGTGTGCTCTTGGCTGTGAGAGTTGCTGTGTGATCTTAACATTTCTAAGCTTTGATTTCCTCAACTGTAAAATTAGGATAGCAATAATAATTGACTTGATAAGGTTACTGTGGGACCGTGATGAGTTAGTCTGGAGCCATCCCTCTTCTCATCTGTAATTGCTCCTCTTGTTATTTTGTGCAATTTTGTGACTTGAAACACTCTAGGTCAACAACTCTCAATTCATATCCTCTGTCCAGTTCGCTCCTGAACTCCGAACTTATATATCTAACTGCTTCTTAGAATCTCCACCCAGATGTTCAAAGAAAACATCTCATACTTAATAATTGCAAACTGAACTCCTGAACAAAACTTCTCCATTATTGTTGTCCCTTTATGAGTTGATGACAACTTCATCCTTCTAGTTCCAAAAATCTTGGAGCTGTTCTTGACTCACACTTCACATGTAATGCATCACACACCTACTGGCTCTGTTTTTAAAATCTATTCAGAATTAGGTCTCTCTCTGCCACTTCCACTGCTACCCTTCTAATCCAGGCCACAATGTGACATATTGTGTTTTTTGTTTTGTTTTTTTAAAGATTTATTTATTTATTTTATACAAGAACCAGGGTACAGACTAAATGCGTGGGAGGGTGAGATGATTCACCAGAGACAGAGCACGGAACAGAACAAGCAGAGTGATGAAATACACTGCTGAGGGGAGCAGCGGGCGAGACAAGGGAGGTCTACCCCGCCATGTGGGACCCTCGCCGGCAGGCTGGCCAGGATCAAACCAGCATTGCAGAGGCTGCGGACAGCTTCACAGCACGGCGCTCAACCACCTGCGCCACAGGGGAGGCCCTGTGACATATGTTGTAGCAGTAGTCACTTGCTTCCACCCTTGCCCTGAACCCCAGTTCTATTCCTACAGTAGCCAGAATGATTCCTGTAAGAATTAAATCAGATCATGTCACTGTCCTCTGTTCAAAATCTTCCAGTGATTCTTTATCTCATTCATGTAAAAGGTCTGTATGTTGGCCATAAGGTCATTTTCATCAGCCCTTTAATTTCTTCTTTGACCTTACTCCTGCTGCTTTTTCCCTGCCTGCTCTTCAGTCTTCCTGTACTGCTCTTCTCCCAGACGCCCACGTAGCCAGGACTCTTACTTCCTTGATGTCTTTGTTCAGTTATCTTTTCAATAAAGCCCATAGTGGCACTTATTGGCCCTTCCAATCTACTTTTCCCTGTTCTATTGCTTTCTCATAGTTATCCCTTTTTTAAAAAAATTTATTTATGCATACAAGAACTGGGGTTAGATCAGAGCTGTGGGGGTTGGGGGGTGAGAGGATTCACCAGAGACAGAGTGGGGAGCAGAACAGGCGGATTGACTGAAATACACTGCTGAGGGGAGCAGTGGGTGAGACAGGAGAGGTCTGTTGCACCATGTGGGTTTCTCCCTGGCCAGGGATTGAACTTATGCCATGGTGGCTGGTAATATCTTCATAGCACTGATACTTTAAGACCTGCACCACCAGGGAGGCCCCCCTCATAGTCATCTTCTAACATACTAGATACTTTGCTTATTTATCATTGTTGCCGTTCATTATTTCCCTGCATCAGAATCTGTGTTTCAAAAGGGTAATTGTTTTCTTCAGTGCTGTACCCCCAATGTCCTAGAGCAATACCTGGCATATAAGTGTTCAAATTTGTGTTTAATGGATGAACAAATGAACAATTTGGAGTTGACATAGCATATAGTCTATAATTTCCCACAGGTTTCTATATTAGCTCTTGAACAGTTCAGTATTCTTTTGTCCTTGTATTGGTCAGGGATTTTAGTTGAAGGACTAGAAAATCCTGCTACAAGTTTGCTTAATCAAATTCTACACACACAACTTAAAAGTTCAAAAGAATACTAGCTTCAGGTAAGGCTTGCTCCAGACTTCAGCTATGTTACCCTGGATCGATAGTGTCTCTGTTCTGCTTTCTGTATAGACCCAGAAGCTATTCCAATAACTCTGTTTGTGATAGAAATGTCTCCTAACTCTTCCCAAATCTATTCCCTGAATTTAGAGATGAAATACTTGATGGGCGTATGCCAATTAAGGTCTGACTCTGATGTTAAAGGAGAAATTGGCATCATCCAACTTTCACTTGAGTATGAGAAAAGGAAAATTCAGAGGACTTTTGGCATAAGAAGGGATAAATAGTTGCTGAAGAGACAGCCAATGGTCGGAAACGATAGCAGTGAATACGTGCTTATTAAGTTAAATTTGATAGCATGAGCTTTGGGGATTCAAGCCAAAATAACATATGGAAGAACTAATGGATTTCTTCATTCATTCAAGAAGTGGAATAGCATCTGCAGAAGCATGGAGGTATGAAAATGTTTGACATGTTTGGAGAGCTGCAAGAAATTAGTGTGAAAAGAGTGAAAGTAATATGAATCTTTTCAGTATAGCGACAAGAGTTTGGACTTTACTCTCATTGGTCCAACGTGGATTACTTTTTATGCTTTAGCCAATCACAGTCACCAGGGTGATGGGGTATGCCAATTAGCTAAAGATTCGATTCTCCCCCGCCCGCCAAACACATACTCCAGCTTAGAATGAGAGAAGAAAAATAACAATTTTCTTAATAAATGATTCTAGGGAGATACTAAAAGCAAAAAAAAAATCTGTAAGTTACTTCAAAGTAAACTAGTGAACTGAGATATACTACGATGATATTGACCCAATTTTATAGTTATATGACATTGAACATGGTGATGAGGTAGAGATTTGACATGAGAATTGTAAAACTCTCTGCCACTTGTTTTCAGAAACACCCATAGCAGCCCACTCATCTGTTGTGGAGTTATATATATGTCTCGCCACCCCAAAGGATGTCAGCAGAGAAGTTCAGAAAGACAGAACGGTCTTCATTGAGTGCTCCATTGCAAATATCCTATTTTTGCCCTTTTTTTTTTAAAACCTTGAGGTTTAAAGGTTACTTTTCTGAGTAGAGGAAAAGAAAACCTAGGAGTTAACATATTGCTCCTGACTTGTCCTTTCGGCTCTGCTTGTGGATGAAATCAGGGAATTCGGAATTCAAATGTGAAGGTGTGATCCTTCCCAGAGTTCAGCCCCCCAAATACAGCTCTGCCCCCTTCTTCTCTCAATGCTAAGTAGAATGTGATGTGGGCCATTTTAACATAATGCCTGATCTTCTAGGCATTGCCAGGTTTGGGGAGAGGAAAACGTGGTTTATCCCACTGAAGGTGTTGATGGTGAAAGAAATAGGAGCATAGAGGCATAGGGATTAGCACCGGTGACTGGCCCTGGGAGATACATCCAAGCAGGACTGCCTTCCGTTCTCAGCACCGATGTGCTTGTGGGTGAAGGTAGACATGGGGGTGTCTTTCTATGCTCATCCCCTTTGCGCTCTGATCTCTGTTGCTTGCTGGCGTAATTATGTGCTCCCAATGCTGCTGCCCCAGTTTCTAGTCCATGGGTATGGAGTGCTGCCCTCCCCGTGCCAGCCCCCAGCATGTTCCCTTGTTAAATTATGCATATGCTAATGAAGTGTGAAAATCAGCCAAATAACAACTCTTTCTAATCACTTAGGGCCCCAAGAGCAAAGGGGCTTTTTTTTTTCTGTTCTCTTAATTTGGGGGGGGGGGGTTGGAAGGGTGGTAGTTAAGATTTGCAAGCCAATCGGAAGCCCAATTCTCTGGGTGTTTCTCCTCTCTCAGTTCTCTTCCACAGAAATGAGGGTAATTGGCATTCTCACTTCTACCTCAAGTGAGAAGAGTCTTCTGGAAAAGCAGTGACCCACTGTGCCCTTTTCATTTGCATCTGAGGCTAGATAATCCCTGGTTTTACATTCACACACAGAGCAGTCCCGAAGGGCAATTAACTAGACTGCATTATTTCCTGCCCCCTGGAGGGCCAGTGTTTGAGAATGTCCCCCCTGAGAGGGTACATGCCAAGGCCCTTGTGTTGTGATTACATTTTATCTTTGCATTTCAGTCATGTCTTCTGAGTCTTTGGGGGTCCCCCCATTATCCTCACCCCCACCTGGTAGTGTTCTCCATCTCCCTGACCTGGCCCTTGGCTGCCTCACTGACCATCTTTGACATTCTCCTCTCAACTTGCCCTGTACCACTTTGGGCCATTTACATGTAACCCTTCCCTCTTCTTGAAAAGCTTTATCCACAGATCTTTATCAAGCTGCCTCTTCCCATTCTTGGGGTCTCAGCTCAAGTCTCACTTCAGCTCAGAGAGGCCCACCTGGATCATTAGTGAACTCCAAAACTACAGCCGTCATTATTGTGTATTGTGCCCCCATTGTGCCCTTCAAAGCCGCATTCTGATGCTACACTATTGCTTAGATGTTCTTCAAGAGGGCAGGGGATCTGGTCTTTGTCACCATCTCATCAGCACCCAGCACGTGTCTGCCATGCGGTTAAGGCCCAGTGAGCGTCTCTGTGTTGACCAGTGTGCTTCTGCCAGTGTCTTTGGGCTGTTTCTCCTGTTGTAGTGTAAGGTTTTGTTTCTCTTGGCTTTTCTCCCTAGAACTTGCTCCTTCAAGGAAGGACTTTGTTGTAGTCACATTAGTTTCCGTGTGGAACATACATGGTAGTTATACTCTTAATACTGTGTGATTTGACTCCAATGTCATGGGTGATGGTGACCATTTAGCTGAAAGTTTGATGGAGAAATTAGGAAGAGTCTTAGGTCACACACCCCAGGTCCCTTTTTTTTTTCCCCTATCTTACCCATTTGCCCCCCAGGTTTCACAGAGAGTCTCCTTCTCCTTCACCCACATATCCTCTCAAATCCTCTTTTTCCCTCCTTTGTCCCAAGAAAATCAGCTCTTGCCCTCAGATTGCACCCTCCACAGCAAAACAAAAGTCTCTCAGCAATCTAAACAACGGCCATCTTTTGTTCCTCAAGCCCCTCCTTAGGGAACCGAGTTCATTCCAACATATTTGAATGAATAAATCACAGCATAGATGTTATCTCGGTCCCCACTGATCTCAGCCTTTCTTTCATTTTATTCATTTATTCAACAACTACTTATTAGTGTTTGTGCCAGGTGCTGGGGATGCGGCAGTGAGCAAGATTGATTCGCTGATGCTCAGGTCTCCAGGTGGAGCACGGGAGGGTGAATGAGCATCCAGGTTGGGGTGGCCTAAGGCCCAAAGCAGAGAGGTTTGCTTCTGCTTTACAGAGAATCTAACTGTAAGCCAAAGGGCTATATTTAAGGAGCAACCTCCACCACAGATTTTAAAGTGCTTTTCCAAATCACCTGATGTTGACACTGCAGCTTTCTCTGCCCCACCTCAGCTTCCCTGCTTTGGAGAACAATGACTATTATAAAAATTTTTAACAAGATGTACCAAAGAGAAAAATGTGGTTCATGAGTGTAGAATTAATTTACACATCTCTGAAATGGGAACACAGAAAGCTGAAGCTGGACAGTGCTGCTCAGAGCTTCCACAGAATTTCTTCTTCCTCCAAGACACAAAACATATCTAGCCTCAGTGGCAGGGAGGACAAAGCAGAGCTGCTTGAGAAAGCCGGGGGCAACTCAGAGATGCTAACACAACAGAGGGGAGAGGAGCCAGCTCCCCTTAGCAGCTGTGTAGAGGCAGGAATGACACACGGCAGGTTTCCTGATCCAGCAGACCGGGTAAAGGAGGAGCCAGAGTCCTTAGTGGCTTTTTGCAGGTCTTTTATTGGGATTTACCCGGTACACAGCGGGCTGGGGAGCCGGGAGGCTGGCAGGCCTCCCAGCCCCCAGCAAGTCTTCACTCTCGGCTCTCCGGCCTTCTCTCGGCTTCTGCTTTCAGCTTCTCTTTCGGCTTCTACTGGCGTCCCCATGACGCCGCCCTTAAAAGCACAGTCTTAGCCCAGGTGAACCCACTTCAGGTGCCCGCCATCAGGCATGCATTCAGGATCACGGGGTTCCCTCCTCTATCCTAATGGCGGGAAGGCAGAAAAGCCTGATACCTTTTTCCTTACCCTACAAGCTGGAAAAGCAGAATCCTGCCCAGTCTGCTCAGCTGTACGGCCGCCTCCCAGGGCGGAGACGGGGTGTAGGAGCAGGATGGGACGAGCAGATCTCTATGATCCGAGCAGTTGGTGAAGGAGGAGAGTCCTGGAGCCCTCGGTGGCTTTTCAGGCTTTTATTGCATTTACCAGGTATACGGCAGACAGAGGTGCCAGGAGGCTGGCAGGCCACCCAGGCCCTGGCGAGTCTTCACTCTTTCTGGGCTCCCTGGCGTTCTCTCGTGGTCTCGGCCTCACCTTTGCTGCTTCTGCTGGTTCTGCTCTCATTCTCTTCTGGTTCCATTCCTTCTCTTGCTTGTTCTCGTCCCCGCCGCCACCCTTACAAGCCCCGTCTGAGTCCAGGTGTACCCACCTACGCATGCCCACACCCCACTCTAGATGCCCGCCATCAGGCATGCCTTCAGGACCACAGATCCATCATCCATCCTAATGGCGGGAGGGCAGAAGAGCCTGACAATCATTTACCCTACACGGGGGAAGTGGTTGGCTACACAGTTCCTCACCACAGCGGCTAGAGAGAGAAGGAACCATCATGGTCGGGTCAGAGATGTGTTACTGAAGCAGGTGGTTGTCATCACACCTTTTGAGATTTGAGCTTATGGAAAAATACAGAGGTTGCAAAGTGGTGGCCCAGGACCTGAAGTATGTCTGCATTTGCCTTTTGTTTGGACAGTATTGAGTCGGCACAGTTTCAATCTCTGAATGACCTTAAGTGTTCCAAAATATCCATATTTCTATCATCCCTTGAAAAATCTGATCCTCTGGGTGAGGCACATGTACCTAGGCCGGGATGGCAGCCATCACCCTGACATATACCGTGTCTGAGAATGCCCCAGCCCAGCCGCCAGCCTGCCCTGCAGGGACACTCCCTGCCTGACATCTGGGTTTGCAACCCCAACACAGGACATGGGAAGGAAAATAGCTGTGGGTTATAAGCACTGTTTTTGTTTATTTGATTTTTGACACACCTAAAGTTCCAATCCCACTGGAGTTCAAGTCTGCCACGAAGGAGCCAGGTGGTCTTAGTCAGATTCTTCCCTGTTGCTTTAGTTTCTCATCTGCCAAATGGAGATTGGTTCTAGAAATGGCTTTCTAGAATTGAGAGGGGTGAACAAGATAAATGCAAAAGCATTATGCGTCACACTGGTGTAAGGGGAGTGTAGGGTAAAGAAAATGTCAGGCTTTTCTGCCCTTCCGCCATCAGGATAGATGATGGATCCTTGTCCTGAATGCATGCCTGATGGCGGGCACCTGGAATAGGGTGTGGGCATAGGTAGATGGGATTCAGCTGAGCTAAGACTGTGCTTTTTAAGGGCGGCGTCACGGGGGGACGCCAGCAGCCCCAGCCAGCAGCAGCAGAACCTGAAGGAGAAGCCGAAGCAGAAGCAGAGAACGCCAGAGAGCCCAGATAGAGTAAAGACTTGCTGGGGGCTGGGAGGCTGGCAGGCCTCCCAGCCCCCCAGCCAGCACCCCTGCCTGCCATATGTCTGGTGAACCCCAAATAAAAAACCTGCAAAACTACTGAGGACTCTGACTCCTCCTTTACCCGGTCTGCATGGGATCAGAAAACCTGCACTGTGCCCAGGTCCTGCCCTTTACAGGGAGGAATGGACACAGTGCAGGTTCTCTAATCCAGCAGACCGGGGTAAAGGAGGAAAGAGTCCTGGACCCCTCGGTGGCTTTTACAGGCTTTTATTGGGATTTACCAGGTACATGGCAGGCAGGGGCCTGGGGGACCGGGAGGCTGGCAGGCCTCCCAGCCCCCAGCAAGTCTTCACTCTATCTGGGCTCTCCAGCCTTCTCTGGTGGTCTCTGCTTCTCTCCTGGCTCTGCCTCTCTCTTGGCTGCTGCTTCTCTGCTTCTGCTGGCGTCCCCATGACACCGCCCGTAAAAGCCCAGTCTTAGCCCAGGTGAATCCCATCTACCTAGGCCCACACCCTACTCCAGGTGTCCGTCATCAGGCATGCATTTGGGACCACAGGGTTCTGTCATCCATCCTAATGGCGGGAGGGCAGAAAAGCCTGACACTTTTTACCTTACCCTACAACTGGGATTGTGATAAGCATAGTGCAAATAACAAGCGTAATTGTGTTAGCTTGGCCTTATAGAAATTCTGCAAGATGGTTGAATTAAAGGAAGTGTTAGGGGTCCTACTAGCCTTTTATCATTTTCAGGAGACTTTTCTCTGTCTCTGAAGGGATCTCTTGCAAGAAGGGACTTGTTAAGTTACATTATGCTCTGATATGACTTCATTTTTTTCTCTGCCAGTTTGGGGGGAATTGCAGAAAGAAGCAGGGAGAATCACAACAAATCATGCTCTCCAGGGATATTGACAAGCATTAGCTTGGGTGAAGAAATAAGACTTTGCTTAAAAAAGAAAAACAAAGAAGAAGCAGTAAAGAGTTAGAAGCTAAGAGCTCCTGGGAAGAAGAGGATAGTATAAGCCTCGTCAGCACTTGTAGGTCAGCAGCATGGGAGAGGGGCTGGCGGAGCCCAGGTGAGCAGAGTGCAGGACAGCAGAGATCAGGAAACAGCAGCATCTTCCTATCAGGATGTGGGATCAACAGGAAGGGGCCAGCTTCATTGTGGATACCTGGCTGGCTACCTTGGGGAGCATTGAACTTAGCAACCTGAGTGAATCACAGCAATGCATTTAAATAGTATTTACTGAAGCATATGCCACAGAAGGGGGAGGGGGGGCTGCTCTAGACTCACTGTGAAGCTCAGAAATGGCCTTGAGAGGCCTCTTCTCAGAAGTACTCAACAGCTCTTGGGTGATTTTTGTTTTCTGTTTGCCTATGTCTTTGCAGTCAGAGGTTTTGCAAGCTGATCCTCCATCCCCTTTCATTTGTTTGTTTTTTTTTTTTTTTCCCCCTGACTTGTGTCTTTAATCCTGACATTTCATTATCTGACTTGCCTAGTGTCTTAAGAGTGAATGTGTCAGACAAAACTGGCATTAAAGTGGAGGTAAAGGAACATTCTTTTGGGAGGTGAAAGTATTTAACTTCATTAAAAAAAATGAAGTTTTAATATCTACTTGGCAGTCATTCTTTGAAAAGCTGAGATCTAAGAGGAAAAAAAAATTGGTTTGATATGTTTGTCCATATTTTCCCATACTTTTAATAGTATATTTAAGACAATGTATAGTTTTCTTATGTGTATTTAAGATTCTAGTTCTGAATTGTTCACTGTGATTTGCTGTTACTAGAAGTTACATTTACTAAAGATGTGAACAGGGTAAATAGTGGGGAAATTTCCAATACTCCTAAGCAGTGTTATCTGGAATCAACTTTATACTAGTGTCACTACTGCTAATGTGTCACTTACTTAATTAAAATAGATCTGAAAGAAATTTCATCCACAGCAGTTTTTCAGGGTGATAGGGAATCATCCTTGACAGATAAGTAATGACTGCACTTCTTATACAAAGATATTTCTAGCTGTTAAACTTTATTATTAGTTGCTATTAATATTAAGCCTATGAAGGGACTACGAGGACACTCTTTCACATTTTTCATTTTAGTTACTTATTCCGCATGGAATTCCAGACAGACAGTTTCATTGAGAAAACTTTTGTACATAGTTCCAGAACAGACAGAACTGGAAGTTGGATGTCACTTGGGAGGAAAATTAAACTGCAGCATTCCATTTTCTCATTCCCATTTCAAAAAGGAAAGGACAAATTTATATCCAGTCCAACATCCACCTCAACAGGGCATCATCATCGGGGACAGAAGGTCTTCTTCCTGCTTGGGGCAATTTATTCAGGTCCAGCATTGATCTGCTCGCCACACACACACACACACTCAGAAATGCACACACGCTTCTCCTGTTTCTCACAGATTGTCCTGATGTAATGTTACTCAATGTTGCTCACTAAGGCTGAAACACAGCTTCTTGCTCTTCCTCCTCCTAACCATATAATGACAAAATTCCCACAAAGCCCTGGGATGGAATTGATGTTTCGCGATTAGACTTAGGCAGAGAGGCTTCATTTCCTGTTCATGGAAAATCATCACAACTACTTTGGGGGTGTGCTCCTGTGCTGTCTGCAGTCCTGGGTCTGCTGACAATTGCAGAGAAAGGCATCCACCTCCATGATTTCCTTTTGTATTAGAGGAGTTTTCTAAAGCCATTTATGCACTCTGATATTTAATTAATTATTTTTAACTAATGTAATTATTTTTTAAATAATGTTTAAAAATTATGAGGACTGGCAAAAAAGGGAAAGAAGCAGAAAGCAAGTTATATTGGTTAGTTAATCAATAATTGGAAAGGAAATGATAGATCAGAAACAAGGGATCCTTTCTGCACCCAAAGATATGACGTTTTTATGACAGTGTTTTCTTTTTTATATTTTTAACAAAATCAGGGCTTATCTGTACTATACTGTGCCTTATACAGAGTCAGTGACATCTTCAGCAGCAGCATCTGAAAATCTTCATTTCAGTCTAACTGATTATACAGTGTGACCTGAGTCATAAATTAACCTGGAGAAGCAACTATGACCCTGTGTGCATGTGTGATAGGCATAGATCATGAACATGTCATTAAATACTCTTCCATCACAGATTTCCAGTAGCTGTATAATAGTCTACCAAGTAAATGCACTTTAATTTGTTTAACCTAGATTCTAGTTTTAGACACTTGGCTGTTTCCAGTTTTTCCATAGCTTAAATAACCTTATGTTTTTGCATATTTGGAGGACATTTCCTAAAAGCTGAATTTGAGTGAAATAGATGACAGAAGTTTTAAGGAATTGTTTCCATATTGACATGTGATCCTCTTATATTCACATTTCTACCCATACTCCCTTTTCTGACTCCTTTTTGCCTTCTCCTTTCCCTGGTCACTACTTCTATGCAAGTGAGCATCTCTCTCTCTCTCTCTCACACACACACTCTTATGCATGCACACACATACACACACACCCTGCATACTATCTCTTCTAAATTATGTGAGACATTTGATGTAGTGACATCACCAAGATGGTCAGGAAATATATGTATAGCTCAGGTTGGAAAACTGAACTAACTATAAAATAACCAAGAAAGGAAACAACTACTGAGGTGTTAGGTTTGGAGGGTCTTGTGCCTTTTGCTGTGATTTGATTTGTACAATCAGTGACTATCAAAAGAAAGCAAGAGCACACAAAATGTCTGCTCAAGATAAGGTAGTCACTGGTAAGTCAGGAAGAGGACTTAGTTGTTAGGAGCTTCTTTTTAGACTTCCTAGCTTTGTAAATTGGTGAGGAATTATGGTTATGCCACAGCAATAATTGCTTGTGGGGAAACTTTGGGTATTGAGCTTCCTAAATTAATACTGGAAACTGAAATTTTTTAAATGTCAACAAGATTAGAATCCTACTTTATTTTTGTTAGAAGTCACAGTGTTAAGATCCTCTCTATCCACTGGAGAGTTCCAGTTTGATGATTGTGGTAGACAGTGAAGAGTCTGGATTAATCAAAAATTCACTTTATTCACAACCCCTTCTTTCTCCCTTTATTTGAAACTCCAGGGTTTTGGATCAGTTCACATGACCTAGCTTCATAAAGTATCACATTAGGACAACTGTGATTCTATGAAATGTTGTTACATCGAAAGGAAAAGTCATTTTTCCACTGGTAATTATTAAGCAATACATGTTTTGTCTCAATCTTTTTCTTGTTTTTCAGTTCAATCTCTATGTTGTTTTCAGGAAAAAAATGCCTTGCCTCGGTCTTACGTAAAATTAGGCATTCACATGCTTGAAGATCCATTTTCCAAATACCCAGATGTGTGTGTTCGTACAGATTAAATACCCAGGTGGTCAAATAACTGGACAAACTTAAAGAGTTCTCATAGGACAGGCAGGCAACTATAAAGCCCAAGTTTTCTTCTTTACACTTGCAACTAAGTGATGGACTTTAGGATAATGTAGCAACGAAGAGCAAAATTTCACACTTAGACCTGAGCTGACACTGCTGTTAGCCTTGTGATCTGGAAACAAGGCTACTATTATCCCATATTATAAGTGAGGGAACTAAAACAGATATATATGTATACACATACACACATGTAATATATACATGTATATGTGTACACATAAGTGTGCATTATGTAAGTGTTCTGTCAGTCGTGTTACTGCTCTCAATATTCTCATCATCTTCATCATCATCTGGGCTGTGTACAAGAATTGGGAGGGAGGTGGTGTGCTTTGCTACTAAAGATTATGTTCTTACAAAGCTATAGGTATTCTGTTCTTCCATTCAATGCCAACAACAAGTGATGCCTTAACCAATTTAAATGAGATGAGATATACGTGAGTGAGTGAGTGAGTGAGTGAGTGAGTGAGTGAGTGAGTGAGTGAGTGAATGAGATGGACATCAACAATGGTGGTATTTGAGGTAGACTCTGACAAACAGACCTCTACTTGTTTTGTCAAGTTCATGGAGAAGAGGTTTTCAGGGATCAGAGCATCTAACTAGAGAGAATGCCAACAGCAAAAGGCATAGTGATTAAATATCTTTTAATTTCATACATTCAACAGGCATTTGAGATTCTATTCTGGCTCAGCACCAGAGCAAAGTTTGGAGTGTTTGAAGGAAATGAGGAGTAATCTTGTTTGGCTGTTGCATAGAATGTGGAGAGGAATATGCCAAAGATTAGGTAGAAAATATCATACTGACTGAGTTTTAGTCTGACAAGTTAGGAGCACTTGTGCTTTTAGACAGCCAGCCTTTCAAGCTGGCTTTGCTGCATCCTTACACAAGATAGAGGGGGCTGGCAATAGGCAGTCAGCTAACTTTGGTTCTCAATTGAAGAGGGGTCAAGTTCATCATTTTTAATTGATTTTATTGTTTTCCTGATTATATAAATATTATTCATGTTCTTGATTCAAAATGTAACATACACCACAATCAATTCACTGAATCCTTTCAACAGATATTTATTAAATAGGCACTATTTCCAAACACTGGGCCAGGCACTGATCCCAGAGACAATGTAGACTTCTGTTTGTTTACCCCATAACTCTACAAAGTGCGCAGCAAAACATAGGTCCAAAATAAATTGTAACTCCATATTAAAGGAACAGGTGTTTTATAGTTGGAGAGAAAAATCTACCCCCATATTACATCATTCTTGGCAATTTCGTGTTTCTAAAAACAATTAGATTGAATCACTCTGTGGAATATTAAAAGAGCTACTTGGTATAGTGTCCAGACGCCCCAGTCTTAACAGAAACCAAAATGTAAATACCCTCCAAACACAGGAGCCGCTTCCCCATCATCCTTGGCTTTGTCCAGCATGTATTATTTTAATCCAGAAAATGATACTGGTTTTTTTTCCACAGTTGTTGGACAGAGCAGGGGGAGAAGGCATACACCTGCCTTATGCAGAGCCAGTGACGTTCCAGCAGTAGCACCTGAAAATGTTCGCTTCAGTCTAGTTAATTATGCAACATAACTTGAACCACCATCCACTGAGCCTGGGAGGAGGCTGTGACCAAGCGTGCGTCTATAATGTTGATGAGCCATAAGGTCACTGAAGAAACCAGCAAGAAACATAGTTGTAATAGACTGTTGGCCTCTAAGGAAATTATTAATTAAATTTTATCTTCTCCCCTGCATGCTTCAGTGCCACTACTATGAGTCTTTAGACCTGGGGAAACTACACCTCGGTAATAGCTGGCCTTATCATCGTGCTGGCAGTCATTTAATACGCTGCTTTGTCTGACACCAGTCGTGAACCGCAGTGGGGGATGTCAAGGTTTCTGCAAATGCCAATCGCACGCCTCACTGTACATGGGCCCTGGGTTCAGATCTGGTGATAGGAAATCCAAGAGGCAGCAGCAAGCAGAGTGATCCATTTGCTAGAAGCCAGATGTGGCCTGGTCCCATTACCAGCACCCAGGCCCTCAGTCTATCCCACATTGTCTCCAAAATACCTCAGGTCACTCTTAGAAGACCAAAGGAGAAGAAGCTCCAGTGTCACCATGTTCACCCCATCTAGATGGATGCTGTTGGGGAGCCTCTGGTTTATGGTGCACACTCGACTAAGAAAATCAGAACTGAAATGTCATTTCCAGCCACTTTTTGGGAACGATTTCCCAGATGGATAAGCTCCATCCATGTTTTGTCAGTTTGTCCCTGCTTGCTGTGTCAGCCAGCTGTGTTCATTCTGCTCCACACTGGATCCCCCACATTCAGTGCTTTCTGATCAGCTGGCAGCCTTTCCAAACACCCACAAAGCAGATTGGAGTCTATCTCTGCTTTTCCATAGACGGGCAGCCCTGCCCCACTAATGGAGATTTAAGCATCTTCATTTCAGGCAAGACAGCAGGTAGAGAATAGAAGGCACAGATGTGTTTGATTACATTCTGAGTTTCCCAGATCATTATTTAAACAGGCCTTCTGTGCCCCAGCTTTGGATTTTGATGGCTGGGCAGTTTGCCCTGGCTGTGTGAGTTTGAGACACTGACCCGTCTGTTGACTGTCCTCCTTGTCACAGAAAATTCACGATAGAGCAAGTCAAGGAGTGAAACTGCAGCTCCAGAGATCTTGACTGAATGCCTGAGAGGAGATTGCTGCTGTGTGCCCTCAGTAAGACTAAGAATGAATAAGACACAGGCCGTAGGAGGAAAGAAAATCCAGAAATGACAATAGCCACGACAGTTTTTACTCAAATTGCCTGTGAACAGGCTGCATATTGGAGTTTGGCCACATGTTGGGAAATTACAGTCGAATATTTATTATGATTTTTCTAACCCTGGATCCACCTAGGAAATCCTCCAGTGGAGACAGTGGGGGTTATGAGAACTTTATTCTTTACATTACAATTTCCTAAAGAAATTTGAACCTAAAATTTCAAAACTCTTTTCAGGTGATCTCCTTTATAAAACCTGATAAATTAACCTTATGGGCATTTCAGGCAGGTTATTGACAGCAAAGAACAACATCAACAGATCCAGAGTAGTAACTCGTTATGAGGAATTTTGGGACCCAAAGGTTTGGTGCTGCCTGTGAAAGAGAAAAAATAGTTTAACCAGGGGATAGTTTCTGGTTCTGTACAACTCTCAAAGTTGCTTAGACTTAAAAGTTAGAAGGTGTTTTGTGCCCTCACCTTGTCCAACATCTGCCAAAATCCGTCCAGGATCTCCCTACCCAGTAATCACCCAATTCTTCATGAATATGCTCAGAGGTAGAAAGCTCAATTGCTCTGAACAATGCATTCACTTGTTTATAACCTTTATATACTCTTATTAATATATTAGGCAGAACTGATGAAGGCAATTTAATCAATTAACTTTGACCTGTTCTAACTTCTAATCACATATAGCTTCATAAGGTTGCAGCCAACATTAGACTCCATAGGCATCGTCCCCGTAGGCAAGATACCGTTGTTCTTCTGGCTGCATAGAAGGCTATACCAGCTAAGTATGCGATCACACTCTGTGATGTCCATCCAAAGACAAAATCACTTAGCCATGTATTTCTCCAAACTTCTCTCCATTCTTAAGCAATACATGACTGTATTAATCAGAAATATATCTAAACTCCAACATGTTAAGGGCACATTTTCTTTTCTCAATTTCTCACTAAAAAAATTGTGAGTGATTTTTTTTATATGTAATAACATGGTATTATAGCTGATTTCAACAATGACACTGCAGACTTTTAGCTGCCTTTTTAAGATTGTGATAAAATGTTCACAACAAAATGTGTCATTTTAGTCATTGTAAGTAAACAATTCAGTGACATTTGTTAAATTTGTTAGTGTTATGCAACTGCTACTTTCAAAACTTTTCATCACCCCAAGTAGAAACTTTATACGCATTAAGTGATAATGTTTGTTTATGAGGATATCCAGTTTTCTCATCAATACTTGTTGAAGAGACTTTTCCCTATTGTGTATTCTTGGGGTCCTCATATATGCATGGGTTTAACTCTGGGTTTAATTCTGTTCCATTGATCTGTATGTCATACTGTATAATAACTAGAGCTTTGTAATATATTTGAAATCAGTAATTGTGATGTTTCCAGATTTGCTTTTCTTAAGTTTGCTTTGGCTATTCTGGTTCTTTTGTAGTTCTTTTGTAGTTCTTTTGTAGTTATGAATATTGGGATTTTTTTCTACTTCCATAGAAAATGCCATTGGGAATTTTTTATACAGTTATTAATGGAAAAATATGGGATTTTGATGGGGATAACATTGAGTCTGTAGACTCTTTGTGTAGTATGGACATTTTAATATCTTCCAATCCATGAATCTGAGATATCTTTCCAGTTGCATCATCTTTAATTTCTTTCATCAGTGTCTTTCAGTTTTCAGTGTCCTAATATTTCACCTCCTCAGTTATTTATCTTTCATCAGTGTCTTTCAGTTTTCAGTGTCCTAATATTTCACCTCCTCAGTTATTTATTCCTAAGTACTTTTTTTTTATGTTATTGCGAAAAGGGAAAGTTTTCTTAATTTCCTTTTTGGATTGTTCATCATATAAATTTGCTTCACCCTTCCCAATTTGGATGCCTTTTTCTTATGTTTTCCTACTTAATTGTTCAGGCTAGGATTTCCAGTACTATATTAAATACAAATGGCAAGTTAGCATCCTTGTCTTATTCATGATCATAAAAGAAAAACTTCCCTTTTTTTCACTATTGAATGTGATAGTAGCTGTGGGCTTTTCATAAAATTTGAACAGATTTTATAAATTTTAGAATCAATCTTTTAAATTTCTCCCAAAATGCCACTGGCATTTTGATAGGGATTGCACTGAATTTGTATATCATTTTGTGTCTGTATATCCCAATTATGGTAAGTCTTCCCTATCCTAAACACTGAATGTCTTTCATGTATTTAATGGCTAGAACTTTCAATTCAACCTCAAAAGCGATGATGTGGACATCTTTCTCTTGTTCCTGATCTTAGGGGGAAAATTTCAATCTTTCACCACTGAGTATGACATTAGTTATGTGTTTTTCATACGTGGCCATCATCACATGGAGGAAGTTTTTTATCTTCTATTTTTAGTTTAGTGAGTATTTTTATCACAAAAAAGGTGTTAGATTTTGCCAGGTGCTATTTAGGTATCATTTGAGGTGATCATGTGTTTGTTGCCTTCTACTAATATAGTATTTTGTCTGTATATATTGTAGATTGTGTGGTATATTTTCACATATTGAACCAGACACTTAAAATCCTGGAATAAATCTCACTTGTTCAGAGTGCTTAATTCTTATAATATGCTACTGAATTTGTTTTCCTAATATTTTGTTGAGGATTTTCACATCAACATTCATAGTGAAAACAGGTCTGTCATTTTCTTGTAATATCTTTTTTTTGACTATGGTATCACAGATTGGGTATGTAAGTATGCCTTCCTCAGTTTCTTTGGAAGAGTTTTTTTTTTTTTTTTAAAGATTTATTTATTTATTTATACAAGCACTGGGTACAGTCAGAAGCGTGGGAGGGTGAGAGAATTCACCAGAGCCATAGTGGAGAGCAGAACAGGCAGACTGACGAAGTACACTGCTGAGGGGAGCAGTGGGCAGCAGGAGAGGTCTGTCGCGCCATGTGGGACCCTCACCGGTGGCCGGGGATCGAACTGGCGCAGCAGAGGCTGTGGGCAGCTTCACAACCCAGCGCTCAACCACTGCACCACCCGGGAGGCCCTCTTTGGAAGAGTTTGTAAAAGGATTGATTGTTTTTTAAATATTTGGTAGAATTCACTAGTGAAGATACATAGTTCTGGACTTTTCCGAAAGAAAACCCTGGATTACTGATCCAATCTCATTCTATAGGTCTTATATAGCTCTATTCAAGTTTCTGTTTCTTTTTGAGTACATTTTGATGATTTTAGGAATGTATCCATTTGACCTTGGTTATTCAATTTGTGGGTGTACAGATGTTTATATTCTCTTAGAATCCATTTTACTACCACAGCATCAGCAATAGTACATTTCTTTTTATGTGTCTTATGTCATTAAGGAGTTTTTTCTTGATTTTTACTAAAATCTGGATCCAAGATGTTTTCTGCTATCCTATTCTCCAGGATCTCAGACTACATTTTTCATAATCAGGTTAAGATAAAAACTTATGGCTGGAAGTGATCATAAGAACAGCAATAATAATTAATGTGCCAGACACTGTGTATGAAACAGTTTATAAATATCTCACTTAATTCTTATAACAACCCATAGGAAAGGTAGTACCATCCTATTATTATCAATTTTCAAAAAAACTGAATCACAAAGCACTTTTGTGATTCATCAAATTAGAGTATTTGAAGATCTCAGAGGATCAATAACAGATTTCATCTTGCTTAGGTTAGTCCAATGCTTATGAGTCCACAGAAGTCACCAAATGTATAAAATACACATTTTCCCTCATGTTTTGCCTGTAAGTAGCAAGATATTTTCTTTCCTTTTGTGGCTGACATCACTCATTACCTCTAGTTACTACAGGATTGTCCTTGTGTGGGGAAAGGAAAGTGTGGAAAGAGGAGGTATTGGAGGGGAGATGGAGAAACAATGATCTGAATTATTCACAATAAAAAAACTCAGAGTAATTAAAATTGACCTCTTAGGTTAAGATATGTGAGGCAAAACTAAGTCGATGAGAACTTTGTTTACCTTTGGGTTCATTTGTCATCCAGTCCACTCGCTCTGTGTTCTTTCAGAGGTTTATTTTGGAACAGGCCATAATTCATGGTTTCGGTGTATGTGCTAATACAGGGAGGAGTGTGCTCTGTTGCCCCAGCCAACCAAACAGTAAAGAGGAGTTGCAGAAATGAGAGCATTTCAAATCCATATCACGTAAACTACTGTCTAAAGAAAAGCCTGAAGCCCGGCTCTGCTTTGTGCAGACCTTTAGAAAAATGAAATGAGAAGTTAAAGGAGAAAAGGCACCTCCTTTTTTATATCAGACATTCTCATCCCAGAAGGCCCAGAAGGAGTTTCCGAAACACAAAGGTGGTGTCCAGGATGGTCACTGCCCACAATCCATTGTGCTTCCAAATTGCTCTCCATCGGCTGGATAATGGTGTTTAATCCCTTCTGCTGATTTAAAATTCTATCAGAGGGAAGGAATGCGTTTCTGGAGGTTTACTGTGGTAAATGCATTACTGGATTAACTTTATCTTCACTATTACAGGGGTCTTTTAGGGGCTAACACAATTTTAAAATAAAATAAAACAAAACTATTTGAAAATGCATTCTCCACATCAGAACTCATATGTGATGTTTATTGAGTAGCTCTTTGACATTTGAAAAGTGAAATCTTGTCCTTTACTGACAGAGACACCTTGGCAATAAAAGGACTGGACACTCAAAACCCCTGAGTGATCTGAAATCAGGCTACATCCAAAGGAGGCCTTCATCCTCCTTCCTGTTTCTTTGTGTTTTTTAATTTTCTTATAATGAGCAAGGTTGGTTCCAAACTTTTGTTGCCACAAAAGCTTTTGAGCAAAAGAAATTTCACGTGTATCTAGGTAAATAAAGCAGTTGAAGGGGCTTGCTGATGATGGAGGAAGAATCTGGGTCCTTCTTCTTAAGTCATGTTCTTGCAGGGTTCCAAGGCAAGGCCTGGCCAAAGCAGTTTTTCAGTTCCATCATTGGAACACATTCCACTAAAAAGGATTCAAATGCACAAATGCATTTCCATTGAAACCACGCAGAAAATGCAGACCAGAAACTTACATCCCCCTTTTACCTCCATTCCCAGTTCCAAAGGTCACAGCCAAGAACAGTTTGGTAGGAATCATTATGGATCTTTTCTCTGTACTTAGAATGCATACTACTAATTACTTCCCAGTTTTAGGACTTTTAAATATACATTCCATGTGCATTTAAGTTTCCAAAGGGCAAGAGATTTTGGCTGTGTTTATCCCTAGTGTCTAGAACAGCACTTAACATATAAACTGTCAATAAATATTTGCTGGATTAGGGAGTGAATTATCTTGCAACTTGCTTTTCGTGTTCAGCAGTAGGTATTGACAATATCTCTATGTCAATACATACAGAACCATCTAATTTATCATTTTAAAAGGCCGCACTATACTTTTTAGTGTGGATGTTCCAGAATTGATTTAATTCGCTTGCTGTGATGTAATTCCAGTATCTCCAGTTTTCTGCCGCGATGCGCCATGCTTCAGTGAATAGCCACTTCACTGGTTCTCTGTGTACATGTGCAAGTGCTTCTGTAGGATGCTTCCTTGAAGTAGGATTTCTGAGCCAGTGGGTCTCCACATTCCAACTACCTTTAAGTGGATCCTTAGGTTCTTTTCTCTTTTCTTGGCAAGCAGGAAGGGAAAATTTATCTTGAGTTTTTTGTTGGCCAGTTTTGTACGGGCCACATTGCATTGACTAATATGGACAAGCCTCTCTTAATGTAAAGGAGACTGGGAAATACTGATTAGCTCTGTGCCCAAGAAAAATGAAAAGGGAGTTTGCTGAGCTTTGACTATATCCACCACAGCAAGGGAAGCTGGAAAATGTTTCTGCCTCATCATGTACCCAGCTAAAAATTGACTCCTGTTGAGGCAGGAATGAACTGATTTTATCAATAGTAGACAACTCATTCTCTGTAACTGTTCTGTTGACTTTTGAGTGTGTAACCTCTGCTATAAATCTGCTCCAGGGAAATCCCTTCTATTTAAACCATATGGAGCTTTCCCAAAATTTGCATTTAATTAAATTTTAGCTACATCTGGGTATGCTCCAGGTCAACGGGTTCTCATGTCATTGACCTGAAAATGATTGACAGCGCAAGGATGAGTCTTAAAAAAAAAATTGGTAGCACCTGTTCACAAGGGATTTATTGTGTTTAGTGATCAGAAGCTGAGACTTTATCATCTGTCTCCAGGTTGTCAAGTCACTTATCATAGCCTTTGAAATTTCTGTATTGGTGCTGAGTGATGAATGAGCATCAAAGAGGTATTTTACTGATCATTCAGTAATCTTGGCCACTGACGATGGCCAGGCCCCGGATTTAGGCCTCTAGAATTCTGCCACTGGGAGCTTTAGGCCTAAGATATAAGGATATCTTTGAATGTCCCCCTCCTTCCTCTTCCCTCTGATGTTATCTCCTAATAATCCAGCCAGAGTGAAACCTTGTTATGGTTTCTATTTATTTGTATTATCCTTTACACAATGGGAAAGCTCTCTGTGGCTTTTCAAAGTGCTGAGACTAGAGTCCTGTGGAGCACGGATGACCCGTACTGCATAAGCAAACTCTGACTCCGATTAATCAAGAATGCCGCTGTCCATAGGGGTGTTGATTTCTGTTGAGAAGGTAAACAAGCAGATCGTTCTCAGAAGCTGCATTCAGTAGAGAATCGTGAACCCCCCACAACTGTGTCAGTGTCACTGAGCTCCTCCTCATCCTCCAGGCATGCTTGGGCTTTGGGCAAGTCTCTGGCTTTGCGGGTGCCCCTTCCTGGCACTGGGTCCCATGAATTCTCAAGTCCCAGGTCAAATGACACCTCTCTGTGTTGGACCCTCCACTCCATACAGCAGGGTTACTTGCTCCCCCTATTCTGACCCACTGTCCTTGACAGCTTTCTCTATATCAATGCTTTGTCAAAAAATGTGGAAATACAGAGAAGCATAAAAGGAGAAAAATGTAACTAAGTATTTTCTTACGAGCTAGTAGCCTCTGTTATTATTTGGGTGTACACCTTTCTGACATACTTAAGCAGGCTTCTATGTTTGATACATTAAGTATGTTTCTATATAAATATGTATGTATGTACATATATATACAGTAAATATGCTGTAAAACTGTATTTTATATGATTTTTTACTTAACAGTATATTGTGAACAATTTCATATGACTTTAAGAATTCATCTAAACTGCAATAAGGTTTTTAGTTTTCTGTCTTATATCAAGGATATTTTTTTAATTATTCTCCAGACTTTTACATTTAAATTGCTTCTGATCCTTTTTTTCTTCTTTTTTTGCTAGTATAAATAATACTGTGATAGTCTTGATATATCTGTGTGTACCTCCTTGATTATCTTCTCAGCATTAACTTTTAGAACTGGAATAAGTAGGTCAAAGACAAGTACACATTTAATTCTAGTACTTTTCATGTGTTTTGCTCAAATTTATTATAACATCAGAATAAAATAACTGTGTATTTATTTTATTCCACTTGGTTGCACATTCTTTCAGAAAAAGAGCTTGCTGATATTTGTCTTTATATTGTTTGAAACAGTCTCTGGCCTGTAGTAGATGTCAATAAATACTGGAAAAATATATGGAGGGCAAAATTGGTGACGTGGTTTAGCCATCAAGTAATGCAGATCCTAATTTTTTTTGTTTGTTTTCTACTATAAATATGCTTTTTTTTCTTCCATTTTTAATTTATATATATTTTGCATCATTTTTCATTTCTTTGCAATTTGCTTTCTTTTCTCAGGTGTAGTCCACATAGAATTCCCACCAACAGTTCACCTGTGCACCATCACCATAGTCCCTTGTGCTCTTCCTTCCCTCATTTTGATACCTCTCCCACCCTTTCCCCTGAAGAATGCCTCTGATTTATAATTGTTTATTTTTGTTTTGTTTTGGTTTTTATTGTTATTTTTTGCCCTAATGCTTTGTTTGGTTCCCCTATAGTCCTCCTATAAGTGAAACCATCCGATATTTTTATTTTTCCTTCTGACTTATTTCCCTGAACATAATCTCTTCTAGCTCCATCCATGTTGCAAAAAAAGATAAACTAATGCAGATCCTATTTAAAGCAATATTTCCCAAGAAGTGTTGCTGTCATTCATTCAGGAAGTAGTAATTAACCTCAGCTATGGTCGTGACCCACAACGATGGTTGCTGACACCCGGTGCTATCCTCATAGTACTTACAAGTCAAGTTTAGTTAGGCCCAACAGCTTAAATAAACTGAGACAAAATCTTCAATTGTAGTTTGTGATAAACACATGGGAAATAATATACCAGAAGTCCATGCAGGATTCTGTCCTAGAGAGCTGTGAACTTTAGTCCATGGGTATCACCTGGAGGGCATGTAAATGCAGACTGCTGTGCCCAGAGTTTCTGATTCAGCAGGTCCAGGGTTGGGCCCAAGAACTAGCATTTCTAACAAGATCCCTGGGGTCTGGGGCCCATGCTTTGCAAACCACTGTGATAGAGAGGAACAGACAAAAAGGTTGAAGGAGAAGGTTGCTGCTTTGGAGGTTGTTAAAAGCTTTTTCTGGAAATGATAGTGAGGCTGAGACCCAAAATATGACAAGCCATAAAAAGTCTCAGAAACAACCTCTTTCTAAGGCGAGAGCAGATGTCCAGAGACAGGAAAGGCTCAGCTTGTGCAGGAGCTGAAAAGAGACCAGTGAATCTGGAAGGTACTGAGGAAGAGAAAGACAAGCCAAAGCCGGAGGCGTGGCACGTAATCAGATGGTGTGGGACCTTCTAGGGCTGAGGAGTCTGGACTTTACCTTTATGCAGCAGAAAGCCAACCATCATGAAGTGTAGAGGAATGAGGTATAGCTAATCGCTGTGTCTGTTGAAAGGAAAAATACAGAAAATCAGCAGGAGTGGTGTGAAGGCACCAGATCTGGAAGCCATGACCCTGAACTTGTGTGAGAGATGAGGCTGCATTAGGTCAGAATTGACAGTGAGATGTTGGGGATGAGAGAGTGAAGCTGTAAGTCTTCACCCCGCAAAAAAATATTTGGGGTGCATTGTATGCCACAAATTTAGAACCATATTTTAACTGCTGGATTTTTTAGAGTCTTTAAAATGGAAACATTTCTTGTGATTCTTTAATAAGATATTTTTCCCCCGGAGTACCTTAGGTAATTAACGTTTCCATGCAAATTCGTAGTTGGCAGTGTCTGCAGTTTCAGAGGCTGGCCCTCTGGCGGCCCAGCAGCAGTGTCCAGGAGTGAGGCTCCCTCGGACCCACGTGAGAAGGAGCAGTGAGGCCCAGCTCAAGTTTGAGAAGATCTTAGGAGGAATCCAAAGGGCTCACGCCCTCATCATTCAGCTGGTCTCCAGGCACAGTTCATTTCCTTCCTATTTTGCCCGAAGCCAGCAGGCAGTGTCAGCAATGATCCTGACACTATCATCCTAAGACCTTCTCAGACTTGAGCCCATGGGCTTCATTGCTCCTCACACGGGTCCAAGGGAGCCTCACTACTGGACCCTGCTGCTGGGCCGCCGGAGGGCCAGCCTTTGAAACTGCAGATGCTGCCAACTACGAATTTGCATCGAAACATTAATTACCTAAGGTACAGGGGAGGCTGGGGTTGCACTTGAGGGTTCAGATCTTGAGGAGATGAGACACTTCCATACACTCACAGCTGTGGCTGTTTCCTGGTTGCCTCCTCAACCTGGACGTTAAGGAGGCTTCTCCTAGTAAGAGTATGTTCTGTGCTTTCCCTGCCTCTGCTCAGCCTTCGGTGGGTGCCTTGGGCGAAGGGGAATGTCAGTAGCTTTTCTGCTGTGTGAGTTTCTCCCCAACTTCCTGCATGTGTGGCTTGCAGGTTTAACCTCTCTGAGCCCCTGTTTTCTCACTCACACCATGAAGTGTTTGTAGGATTAGTTAAATGGTTCCAGGAAAGAACTAATCACAGCACTAGCTATTGTTATGAAAAGGACTTAGGTGGTTTTCACCTCAGTTTGGGGGAGTTGTTAACTTGGCTCTTCTCAGCTCTCTGCCCAAACCGCTCTCCTCTGCCCCCACCCTCTGTGTGTGGAGGGATTAATTCCAGTTCTTCCTACTTAGGCTGGGATATTGCAGGGAGTGCTCTTTCTGGAAAATGGCTCTTCTAACCACATGTTCATTTAGAGAAATTTTCTCCTATTTTTTTCTTGTTTAAACCTAGAAGTACTGGAATGAATTTTCTTTCTTGCAATAGAATTTGCTGCTTTTTCATCAACAAAATACATCAGTGACTACAGATAAGTGGTGAGCAGCGTTTCATGAGCAGATAGCATTGGCAAAGATAGCCTCATGCATTGAAGCTGGGGGCACATCTCAGAGAAATGATGAGAGCTGAGAGCCTGTTGCTCCTGAAGTTGACTCTCTGTTTCCCTGATTATTACTGATTTCATGATATACAATTTCTTTTAAAGAATTGCTCAGGGGCCACCATCTTAAATTAATTCTTTAATCACCAGATTATGATAAATGGAGAGTCTACAAAGAGCTCTCTAAAACAGCTGGTCGAAACACTTTCCCAAGGTGACCTTCCTCTGGACTTGAAAGTTATGACATGAAAAATGGTGGCCAATTGAAGTCATTCTGTGTGTCAGGGCGACTTAATTAAGTCTTTCTGATGGCTCTTTGGGAGAACTAATGAGTTTCTCCTATCAAGTTTATTCCAAGCACTTCCTGTGACACAAAATCTGAATTAACTATCTTCCCTGTAAATCTGATGAGGAAACCAAGTTCTAAAAATAGTGTAAGCAGTGCTGGAAGAATCTAGAGGAAAGCATAGCAGGCAGCCTATTGGATATGAAGATAAAGGTCTAATATTTGCAAGTCAGACACAATTTACATTTTACAATTTGAAATACAAATGTTGGCTAGTACTCAGAGGCTTATATAGAGAGTTCATGGTCACTTTCCAGTACATAGAAGTTATGTCATTCCCTCCATGTTCTGGGTATTGCTCTCCAAGCGTAGGTCTGATCTTAAGAGAGGAATAAAGAAAAGGGAGTAATTTTTACCTTATTTCTCCTATGCAGTTAAATCTCCTTATGAAGCTTTTATTACCAAAATGGTAGTAAATCTGAAAATTATCCTCATACTGTGTGCAAGCTCACACACAGTGCCAAGATGTGGTTTCCTGTGCTCACTCGAGCTATGGAATGTGAAGGCTCTCAGTTAACGGTTG
Source organism: Talpa europaea (assembly GCF_964194135.1). Taxonomy (NCBI): domain Eukaryota; kingdom Metazoa; phylum Chordata; class Mammalia; order Eulipotyphla; family Talpidae; genus Talpa; species Talpa europaea. Next base: position 39,385,290 of record NC_140080.1, on the reverse strand, counting down.
AAAACTGTGTGCTTAAATGTACAAATGTGGACATTGGCAGGTAAAATATAGCTATTATTTACCACTGTGTGTCTGAGTGACCTTTTCAAATTAATATTAAATTTTCTGTAACAATAAAAAACCATCATTGCCTATTGGGAACTTAATACAGAAGCTAAATTTGTCATAAAATAGTGTGTACAACACATTTCTGACAATCTACTTACTCTTTCTGAAATCGCAATTTATAGCCATGCCTTTTTTTAAGAAGAGTTTCATCCTTGGCCTCATTAGCTCTTCTTATATCTGAGAAGAATGAGATTCTTAATTGCGTTGCAGTGAAATAGTGATTAAATAAAGTAGCTTAATATTTTATTAATAACTATGAAGATCTAGGATGGTTTAGATATGGCAGAATGCAAACACTACATATAAATGTAAATATTAATAAGTATAGATATATATGCATGGGTTTGGGAGTTGTCTCTAATTTTAGAGGAATGGAGGTAACTCACACAAACACAATCTGCTGATGGATGCATTGATCACCTCTTGAGATTAAAGGAACTTGAGTTATCTTAACGTTAGCAGACACCAAAAAGGGTTGGAACCCGTGACCTTTGCATTGCGTTTATATACGACTGAGTGGAGATGCGTAATGGAGAGTAATGAATTCACTCTTGCAGACGTCACAGAAGTGGACCAATATGTGATCAAGACATGGGGACTCGGGGGAAGGGAGACTGAGTGTGAGAAATGTCTGCTTGAGCAGCTTTGTCCATTAGGGAATGATTAAGTGTCCACTAGTCATACTCAATTGTGTAATTGCCAATGTGGGCCACCCAGAAGAGGCTGTAGACTTATGTATTTGCTTGAATTGGAAACTATGAAGAAGTAACTCCCTAGATACTCATGGAAATAGTTGCTTGTCCCATTATATCCTGAGGTCAAAGTGATGTGTCTAAATGCAAATCTGTCCCTAACCTTCAGTGGTCCATATCTTCTCAGGATACATTCCCTTCTCACTTGGCACCTGCCCAAGTGCAGTGCCAAATCCCTGCTCCCCACAGGCTCCATGTTATCTCAGACCTGTCATTGAGACTGTTCTGGGATGCCCTCCCTTCCGTTTCTCATTAAGCTGACTCTGTGCTTATATTTCAAACTCAAATCTGTACCATCTCTGTGCCTCCTGTCATCTTGACATTCTCCTTTCCATGAAGTCTCTCTTCAAAATTATATTTAAAATGATGCACAGTCCTTCCTGGAGGCAAGGACCTTTATCTTATTCACTCTGGGATCCCCAGCTTTTAATGCAGAGTGTGGCACATCATAGGTGTTCTGTGAGTATTATTTGCACAGAACTGGGGAGGCCTAATAGTTGTAGCATTATTTGTGAGGTTAGTTAATGGCTTTTACTGTATTTGCCCTTGCTCGCTTTCTAATGAGCAGCTACCACCTCCTACTAAGCTCCCATCTATGTGGCAACAGCCATGAGCCGTGTTGCATGCTAGGGACTTTACATGCATTAGCACTGACTGAATTGCCAAACTATCTGACCACTCTTAGTTATTTTCCTTTCCAAAAAAGAAAAACAAGGCTCAGGAAGATTGAGAAATATACCCATGATCTCCAACCATGTTTGTAGCCCAGCACCCTGGGGTGCCAGCCCCAGTTCCCATGGACAGTGCAGTGAGCCAACTTCCTGACCCATGCAGGGTCATTCCCACTTCCTCCTCCAGGCTTTCTTCCTGGCCTTTGAGCAGGTCGTGGAGCAAAAGCTTTTTGGATGTCAGCGACAAGGGTGCGCCTCCAGAGTTGAAGGCTAATGTTTAAGTGTGCGTTCAGTTCAGGTTGTATTGATTTCTCCCCTCTCCACTTTGTTATGGCCAAGTGCTCCAGACAGAAATCCAACAAACAGGCTCACAGAGCTGCTCCTGGGGCCAGGGGTCACAGGTCACTGCACTGATGCGTGAGGGACATTAAGCAAATGACAGACGCGACTATAGATCTCTAAGTGACTTCAGGCAGCTGTTGGTGCCATTATACACTGTTACTTATTACCTTGCAGTCAGGCAGGGCAGCCTGAACTTGGGCTGGCTGGCCTGCAGGTCAGTGATGCTGGTCACCCAGATATCCTGTTAACCCAGAGAGCCTTGACGACAACAATCACACAACATTGGTAGTCCTTGTCTGTATGTCTCTCTTCCCTCCCATGAGTTTCTTAACATAAGGATTGGGTCTCATGACCCATGCATTTATTCAAGTCACAACTATTAAGCACATGCTGTTTCAAGTCCTCCCCCTGACTTTGGGTAGGTGACTATAAATAGAATGGATTAGACCAGAACTCTGTCCCAAAAGCATTAGCAGCCATGTAAAAAACAATTACTAAAAATTGTTAGAACTCATAAGTATTTTATTCATCTCTGTAGCCAAAAATCTTAGCATGGTACCTGGAACAATAAGAGATCTGATTGTTTGTTGAGCACCTATTATGTTCCAGGTCCTGTGCTAAGTACTTTGTTTTCATTATCTTATTTCATTTAATCCTCACCTCCACTTTGTATGGAGCTGTTAGTGGTATTGTTATCCCCATTTTAAAGATGGGTGAGCCAAAGCCTCCAGGTAGTGACTGAGTGAATTCAGGAGTAGACATAACATTGGTACACATTTGTTCAGAATTCTGCTCGTTCCTCAGATCTCTCTTAGGAAAGATTATTTGGTGTCTTGCAGAAAACTATGCTTGTGTTTCAGCCAACATCATTAACATTCTTTAACTTTTTATCCATGCAAAGAATTCTACCAGTCCCAAAAGCATGGTCTATGAAATCACACCATTCCATTATGTTGAAGTAGTCATTTGGAGTCAGAGCCATTTGAGAAGAACCATCAGTCTAAGATGTCCTTAAGTTGGAAGGTTTAGGTCCCAAGATAAATCAGAACCATAAAGCTGCTGAGCTGCTCCTCCGCCTCTTATCTGCCATGGGTCCAGCATCAGTTCTTTGCAGAGAGCTTGGTGGAGTTTGCTGCCTGACATATATCTTAGATCAGTGAGTCCCAGTCTTATTCTTCCTGATTAAGTCAGTGACCAGTCACTGAACATTCTCTACAAAGCAGGCATGTGCTAAGGTTTTTCCATTCATACATTTTCTCATTGTTGTAATCATTTCCCAGTTTGTGGATGTGACAGCTAAGGTTCAAAGAATGTCCATCAAGGCCAGAATCTGAGTCCAGGTAATCTGACTGCAGAGTCCAGACTCCCAGTTACTACCCTCTAACTGTTTATCCATGCATAGCCAAGGCACACTTCAATAGTGCTTCTTCAGGTGTGTATGTAAGGATGGAAACAGATTTATAAAGCTGTGCCCAGAGGTATTTCAAGTATATCCCTCGCCCCCAAAGTCACAGCAGAGCAGATGGTCTGTGCGCATGGTGTCATGTGCAGCACAAGTTCTGAGGTCTCTCCTAACCCTGCCTGTCCCTCGGACTTATCCTCCTTTAAACCTAGAATATATTTAGTTTAAATACTTAGTTGACAGTTCATAATGGGTTGTCTTATTGCCTCTCATCATCCACTTGGATATTTTCCTGTCCTTTCCAGCTAGACTAAGTTGCTGGAGAGTCAAGAGTTCATTTCATGCCACATTGCAACAGCCTAACACAAGTGTCCACTAGGCACATAAACATTTAGTATGTGCTGCCTGTTTGCATAAACTGAGGCAAGATAACTTATTGGACTCCAGAGGCATACAAACTCAGTTTTCCCAATGACTAGCTATGAAACCAGTAAAAATTTCATAAATTCTACAGACTTTATCTGCAAAATAAGGGTTAAAGCAATACCTTATAGGGTGGTTGGGAATATTAGGAGAGTACATCTAAAGTTCTTGGCATAGTTCCTAGCACATAATAAGTACTCATAATAGTAATTATTAATGTCGTTGCTGTTGCAGAAGAGCTGAATGTTTTAGAGGTTTGTTGTGTGTTACATGCTGTGCTAAATGCTTTGTATGCAATTATCTCCTTTAATTTTTATATAATATAGAAAAGGTTTGTCTGCTTCCAAAAACATAACTTTTCCTCTTACCCATAAGTTACTTCAGAAAGCTGGATGCTGCCACTGTCTTCAGAGCCTTGTTGTAACACAAGCAACACACGGCATGTAACACACTGTCTGTCCCTCTTGCTAATTGTTAGACTTATCGCAATCATCACCAACAACCAGAGCTTTGGAGCTGCAAATGTTTTGCTTTTTTATACAGATTAGAGTGAGTTCAAGATAATTATGATACCATCACTCCCTCTCAACTCTGTCCTCGTGGCCTCTCTCAAGTGAAAGAGGAAATAAACTCAGGAGAAATGGGTTGTCAATCAGAACATCCCTGGTGGATTCTTCATTAATGTATATTTCTGTACAAAATAGGATGAGATGTGCTGATTCAGCTTCATGTGGAGCATTAAACCTTTCAAAGGTCCCTGGAACACTTGTAAACTAGAAGAGTGGTTTGATTGAATGGGCTCTGCACCAGTGCTGGCCAAAAGTGCTTTGGCACTGCAGTCTACATAGTTTACAGAGAAATTAGAGCAAGTTGGGATGAGAAAGCTTGGCCCCATCATGTTTCCTTTCTTTTTTAAAAAAAATATTTATGTTTATTCATGCATACAAGAACTGGGGTCTAGGCCAGAGGTGCAGGGGTGAGAGGATTCACCAGAGATAGAGTAGGGAGCAGAACAGGCAGACTGACTGAAATACACTGCTGAGGTGAGACAGGAGAGGTCTGCTGAGTCATGTGGGTTAGCTATCTGGCCACAGATAGAACTTGTGCTGTGGTGACTGCTGATTGCTTGATAGCCCTGAGACTTAACCACTGTGCCACCAGGGATGGCCATGTTTCCTTTCTTTAAATCAATTTTGTGTTAAATTATAGCTAAGCGTTTTCTGGCTTTGCATAGAATGTGTGCTTAATGACTGACAAAAGAATCCTGCAGAGCCCAGAGGAATTTTAGAGGGTTGCATCTACTCTAGATGATATACAGTGGTAGATACATGGCATTATATGTTTGTCCAGACCCAGAAAACATACACCATCAAGAGTGAACCCAAGTGTAGAGTATACTTACTGAGTGATAGAAATGTGCTGATGAAAGTTCATCAGCTGTAACAAATGGGTCTTTCTGTGGGGGTGTTCATGGTGGGAAAGCTGTGGGGGGTGGTGAGCGAGAGGTGGTGGGGACATGGGAATTCTGTACCTTATGTTTGATTTTTCTGTGAATCTAAAATTTCTCTTAAAAACTCAATTTGGTTTAAAAAAAATACAAGACTCTTGTCCAGTTAAACAATCATGTATTAAACATCTGGACTGTGGGATAGATTTGGGGAACACCAAAATAATTTGTGCATGTCCTTGATGAGAAAAATAAGTGCATGTCCATAATGAACTGAAGTCTAGGAACAGAGATAAACAGGAATCCAAACTGCAAAAATTTCAGTAACAGTTGTGTGGAGATATATAAGGATGAAGAGGATGCTGGGAGTAGAAAGGAAGGGCTTGCACCTAATGGAGCTGGAAGGTGGAGATAAGCGGGGGTAGTTCCAAACATAAAATGCCTGATTGGGATCTTGCAGGATGACTAGGAGTTTTCCCAGCCCACAGGGAGAGATGGGGGGAAGGTGGGGACGATTCTGAGGTAGAATAGCACAGATACAATTTTGTTGCTGATTGGCTAACTCTAAGGGCACTAAGATGTCCTTACAGTCAATTTTCGTTTTCTGCTATAGATGATTCCTTCTTCCTAGAGTGTTATGAAGTTGGCTTAATTAATGTTTGCAAAGCTTTCAGTAATCTTTGGGTAAAAGGTGAGGTAGAATGAAAGTTTATTACTTATTATCATGGCTTTACCAGCATCTGATCACATAAGGAAAATTCCCTGAAAGGTCATTTCTAAGAAGCAGCATTAACAGGGTGGTTCTTAAGCCTTATGTAAGTTCCTGGAACAATGCAATAGCAAGGGAAAAGAAAATGACATCAACATGGAGATAATAATGAATTTAAATCATGAGCTTTACTGCCTTGCTGCAGCTGCTGAGGATGAGACAAGCTGGAAGCTTCTAAACTTAACTCTGCCCCTGCCTGGAAGCTTCTAATTAAAAGTTTTCAAATAAAATCAATAAGTTTTGACAGATAAAAGAGCAGATGGCTTAAGAAAGAGGACTGAGAGATTGCATTAGGAAAGCGTTGGACTTTAATGCCATTTGAAAAAGCATTTCTTGTAGGAGATGTCAGGGATCAGAAGCAAACAAATTTAGGAGGCTGAGAGGCAAGATTAGGTCCTGTTTCTTCATGTTATTCACTGTGAAATTTTAGTGTGTGGCAAAAATACACTTTTCTGTTGCTCAGAAGCCTGTGAAATGGAAGTGATCACCTGTGTCTTCCCCAAAGGGATGGCTGTCCGTTCCCTAGGATGATTTTACTTCATTCTTCTTTCTTTTACTCAACAACTATGTATTGAGTACCTCTGAGGGCCAGCTACTTTACTGGGTGCTGGGGATTCAGGGTGAGCAAAAACAAGGATTTTTTTTTTTTTTTTGTCCCTCAAGGAACCAACTATGCAAAACTCATTAATTAGTTAACTGGCTAATTAAACACAAGTGAAAATAAATATTTTTAAATGCTGTGTCAACATCTGATGTTATTTAATGACGATGATAGTGCTGTACTCGGATTTTATTAATTTGATAAAACACTTTGGCATATGTTGGAGTTAATTGTCATGACAAATCATTGAGTTAGGTGTTCTTAACTTTTGACCAAGAAGAAACTAAAATTCAAATGCTAACTGTTTTTGCCCAGAATCCCAAAAATGGTTAAAGGCAAAGTCTGAACTTGAACCCAGCTCTTACCAGGCTAGTTTGCATGATCATCTGCTATTACAGAGTCATCCTTTTAGCCAGTCTTTGGTATGTCAGTCCTCTGATCTCTACTCCAAAGCAAATGCTTGTATAGGCAATTCCAGATTATTCAATATCACTGCTATTAATATTGAGACAAGGGGGTGGCCTACCAGGCAGAAATATTGCACAGACAGGACAGTGATGTGGGCAAAGTGAACTGAGCACTAGTGCCACGATGCTAAGTTCTTTGTCTGGGCAGTCCATGCAGCAGCAGGAGTTTTCTCCTCTGGCCACTTTCACTTAGATGTCAGTCTGACAAAGTCTGCTCAGTTTTGGGTCAATGCAGGGAAGAGTTCTGTTTTATCTGATGCATGGTGGAAAATGGAAATTAGTATCTGTAGGTTTCTTTCACCTTCAGAAGACAAGAGGGTCTCAGGGCAAAGGGTTCATTTGGGTGCCAGTGGTAGACAGTTATTTCAGGAACTTCCTTGTGGAATAACAGTTCTAAGCATAGTCGAGGTGCCAGTGTCACGTGGTATACAAGGCATTCTCTTACATTTCATCCCCTGCGTTGCACCTAGATGCAGATTTCAGAGATCCATGCATTAAATTTGGGGCCAGCCAGGGAAGCTTCATGCAGCCTTTTTGCAAGATGTGCAGTGAGTGAAACAATCTCCATTTCTAGACATCCATGCTGGTCTAAAAGCAATGCCCTCCTCAAAGTCACCCCAAATGGCACCCCTTTAGTTCTCCACATCTCCCCTGTGAAACTCAATGGTAAGTGTACTTCTCTGCTTGCACATGTCTCTTCTCTTAGGACCCTCCTCTTTCACCACCCTAGCCCTATGCCACTGCCAGTACTACCTTTAAATATGCTATACGCACAGATATTACATTTGTACTAAATGTCAGAAATTTATATAACACACATAAAACCATGTTATTTCTCTCCCTCAGATCCTTCCATGGTTTCCCTTCACGCACAGATTAAAACCATAACACTCGACCATGACCTGTACACCCTGCCTACCCCTCCCCCCAGGTTCCATGAGCTCCTTGAACCCATTAAGCTCTTTCCTCTTGCCTGGTTCTCACTCATCTGCTCATCCAATGTGATGGTTCTTCCCTGTGTATGTTAAAAGGCTGGTTTTCTCATCATAAAATCAAAGAATAATCTACTCCCACTCAGCCTCTCATTCTCTACTCAGTCCCCATTTTTAACCCTCCTACTGCTTGATTTGCCTTCTGTTTTGTTTTTGTCTACCTCCTCCACCAAAATGTCAGCCTCTTAAAGAAAGGGACAGGTACACCTCTGAGGTATCCTCACAGCCTGGCACTGTGCCCAGCAGAAAGCTGCTCAATAATAACTGAATGAATGAATGATGTTGTGTCTTGTTACCCAGGGGACCTGGGACTGGCTCATTGTTCATAATAACAGTGGCAACTGTTGCTAACTGTTGACTATGCACAGACGCGCATAAGCATCCTCCATGCATTCACCCACTTCATTCTCATGGGAAAAAAAAAAAAAAAAAAACCTGTGGAGTTTGTACAACTATCAGCCCCATTTTTCAGATGAGAAAACTGACACATTAAATGATATTAAATATATACAGTTAAATAATTTGCATAAGCCTAGGCAGGCAGTTAGAATGCTGGAGCCAGGATTCAGAACCTGGCATCCAGGCTCTGGGGACCTTATAACCTTCCTGCCTTCCTGTCACAGAGTTGCATGTACATTTGCGTTCATAGAAAGAAACTTGGAACCAGCCGCAGCATAGGGAAATTAATGACTCTCCCAGCTGCTACAGTGTACTCTTTCCAGCCTAGGGATGCTAGAGCGGCATCATTATTTCTTTTTATTTGCTGTGTGTCCCTATGAAAGGAAAACCAGAGTAATCTACAGATGCCGGGATTGAGAATCATTGTCCCCTCATCAGAAAGCATAATTAAGAATCTCTGTGCCTATTAAATGAGGCAATGAATGTTAACTTACTTTGTAGAGCGTAAAATGCTCTATAAATGTTAGTTACTCTTAATCCTGAGCTCCATGGGACAGTGGCTTATGTTACAGAACTGCTAGTTGAGAATCTTTCAGAAGTACTACATCTACCCAGTAGTGAAGGAAAGGAAATGCCTCTGGTTCATTCCCTCCTATCATCTTGAAAACGAAACAGAAATCCATTCTTCTGTGATTCCAAAGTCCAGGGTTAGAGACATGCAAATTTAAATACGCAGGCTGCTTTTAAATGATACATGAAAGGGATTTTTGAAATGAATGTGCTGTGATTGAATTTCTGGTCAGTCACCCAGAAGGCATTTTGCACTAAGCTGTGGACCCAATTCCACTGAAAATGCATGAAGCTTTGGTGCCCGCAGCCAGTCTAGCTGCAGATGGGGATCAGGGTCCTCGCCCCAGAACTGCCATTAAATGATGCAGAGCCCCAGGCTCAAAACTGCAAAACAAATTGGAACAAGCCTAAAAGAAATCCAGTACAAAGTTACTTTAAAAATACCTTTTCCTTAACCTTAGCTGACAACAAAGTCTCTTTAATTTTGAACTATTTGATAAGACCAGCATGCATTAATAAATAACTTAGCTTTTTCATTGGAGGTAATTTTGTCACTTTCAAAAGAATTTGGCCACTCTTTGGAAGTAAGGATGTTGCCAACTGGTGTTGTCCAAATAAAGGTCTCTTTGACCTGCTTATCAGTAGATAAGGAACAGGGGCAAAAAGAATCACTTATTGTAGATGACTTGCTGAGTAACTGACAGGTGTTGGCTTTCTTGAGTAGGTTGGAGAGCTCCACTAATATCCTTGTTTATTATTAAACAAGTTTGCTAAGCAACCTTTTTTCTTAGATATGATCAAAGGTAAACCTCAACCTTATCTGACTTACGAAGAAATTCCAGAGTAGTGGAATTTTAAATTGTATTTCCTCCCTCTTATTATTTTTTGAAATTATACATTAAAAAATGTGTTTGTAAAATCCTATACAACAAAAATAGAGACACTGTAGCCAAGGCTCACTTGACCACCATTCTCCCAACCCTGCTTCTTAGAGGCAACCACTGAGTCACTTTGGTCACATCTCCTTCCAGACATTTCTCTGGGTATATATGTATTGATTTTTTATCTTATATTAATATATTAAGAATTAATATAAATAACTTATATTGAAATTATAATGATATAAGTGATATTATCAATTGCTGCCACAAAATTTAGTAGCTTGAAATAACAAACCTGCATTACATTACAGGAGGTTATTTCAGTGGTTGTGGCTTATGATCTCTCATGTAGTTTCAGTCAGGATGGAAGGCAAGACTGTAATCATCTGAAGGTTAGACTGGGGCTGGAGGATCTGCTCCCTGAGGGCTTGCTCACATCACTGTTAACTGCAGGACACAGTCCTTTACCAACTGTTGGCAGGTGGCTGCCACATCGGCCTCTCCAAATAGCCCTTTGGGTGTTCATACAATATGGAAGCTGGCTTCCTCTGGAGCAAGACTGAGTGTGAGCTAGCTCAAGAGAGAAAACAAGGAGAACGCCACCATGGCTTTTCATGAGATAGTCTTGGAAGTGACACAATGTCATTTGTGTCATATTTTACTTGTTAGAAATGAGTCACTAAGTCTGGCCCAAGTTCTCTGACATTTTAAAATCACCACATATGGCATACTGTAATTAAGATTCTATGATTTGCTTTTTTTACTCAATCTGCCTTAGTTTTCCATGCCTAGACATGTAGGTCAATCTTGTAACTTGTTCTTTTTAATTGCTACATACTATTCCACTGTATAATTTTTCTTCTCTTAATAGATACACCTTGAGACTGATCACAGATTTCATTCCAACAGCTAACACAAGTAGTGGGGGTGCTTGCTTAGTCTCATTAGCACATGAACCAGGATTTCTCTAGTAACAATGCATTGAAGTGAAATTGTTGAGTTCAAAGGTTCTACTATAATAGTTACAGCCAATTTGTCCTCTAATTTCCAATCTTTCATTCATCCCTTGCCTGACATTAGGGGGGAACTTGTAGAAGAACCATATTAAATAATATATCTTAGGGAACTTGCAGATTATTTGGCCCTTTTCAAGTGTGGGTTTGTGAGAGACTGAGATTTATCCCTTTCAACAACCAGTTTGCTCATGATTGCAGCCCCTCTCCTTCAACTCAGAAATTTAAGCAGATTTAAGCAGAAATCCAAGAGCTGGTTCCTCTGGAGAGAGGCAGGCTTAACTGTTATTTACAGAGGACTCAGAAGTTCTCAGATACATGTGCCCTCTGGAGAGGCAGGTTGATTAGTGTTCATTCAAAACTCCGTCCTCTATTACTATAGTAAGTAGGAAATTACATGCAAGAATCCAGCGTGTGGCTTTCAATGCAAAGGAAAATGCCATTTTAGTAATGACTATTCCCAGACTTTGGCTATGCCTTCCTATTAGTAGTGATATTGGTACATTAAATCACTGAATCCCTGGGCCCTCCCACTTCCTAACTTTACTTTGAAATCAAAGACCAGACTGACTGCCTTCCATTCAAGCTTTATTAGATTCATTAGAATGATCAAGAATCATTAATAGCAGCTACCAACCCTGATCAATAATTAATAATATAAATAATTAACACCAGCTACCAACCCTTAGATGGCTGAACCAACACAAAGGCATTAACCTGACTTATTTCTATTTATTGACTATGCCCTTCGCCAGTGAGAGTAACTGGCCAGATCCAAAATAGTGTATCGTTGAGGCACAACCATCATTCATTCATTCAGTGTACGTTCATTAAGCTCCTACTAGGTGTAAGGTATCCAGCGTTTTGTATGTGTGTGAGGAAGAGTGTTAACATGATTAATACCCTTTAATACCGTGAAGAATTTGTTGGGTTTTTTACTGGTTTTTTTTTTTTATTTTAATTCAAGTAACATTGGTTTACAGCAATGATTCAGACGTATATGTTCACACCTCTTCAGATGTATGTCACCACACCACACCCACCATCAGGGTACTCTTTGGGCCCCACCCTCTTGCGCCCCTCCCCCAAATACCCCTTCCCCCTTGTAGTTCTATAGTCAAATTTCCTGAGTATCTTCAAGAATTTGAAATCGAATGGTAATTATGCCCAGGTGTTCAGTGTTCCTTCCATATCAGGCGCGGTGCTAAGCCATTTATAGACTCTTACACCTTTTGTTCTCACTGCAGTCCTACTGAAGCAGGTAGCCTCGGCACTTCACAGACACATCTTGATAAAACCCTGGTTCTGTCATGAACCAGCTGCTCGTTTTCCTCCAGGTTCCTAACCCAGCCAAGTCCCAGTTTGTGAGAAGACTGGGCTAGTTCAACTTTTGCTGAAATATATTTCTTTTCACACGACACTCAATGAAAACAGGGATCTTTAGTTACAGCATATCCTGGGCTCAGAGACGCTTTTCCTGTGCTCCCCAACAAGGTTGGATCCCCACATCGCACACTGTTACAGTGTTGTGGGTCCTCCCTGCTGAATTTCTAACACAAAGGAAGACCCCCCTTGTGAGATGACAGGGGACACAAGCGACATGGGTTTGAACTGTGAGGTCCATTAATGCATGGTTGTGCTTTATATCCTCAGGTTCACATTTGTGGCTGCAGCGAACCACAGATGCGGGGCTCCTGGATGCAGAGCCCTGACTATGAGGGACTTGAGCACCCATACATATTGCTGTGCCCCAAAGGTCATGAAACCAAACCCCCTCAGATAGCAAGGGATTTCTGTCTTTAAGTTTTTGAGCAATCAAAAGTTGTACTTAGATTTTTCAACTTCCTGGGAGTGCGGCACCCCAACCCCAACTCTGTTCAAGGGTTGAACGTATTTATGTGCCTCCTCCAGGGTGTTATAAACTCCATGAGGGGTTGGGGTATGTTTTTCCTGCTCACTTTAGTTTCCCCAAGCCTGGCACAGAACAAGGACTAAATAAGCAATGTTATTTGGTCCATTAACTAATTGTTTTATTAAAGGCTCTAAAAAAAAACATGCACACTAAATAAACCCGGAGACTGTTTGACTTGTCTCACGCTCTCTAAGCCTCATTCAACAAATATTTATTGACCATCTCCTATAATCCAGGCACTGAATTAAGTACTGAGGATGTAGAAATAAGCTAAACAGACATGAGTCACACTCGATGAATGGGATAATTTCAGGTCTTTGTAAATCCTAAGCAGTAAAATTAAGCCAAGAGCTGCTAACAGGATGAGGTGAGGTCAGGCAAGAGGTCGCCAAAGAGGGAGAGATTGGACCAACACCTGAAAAAAGAGCAAGGCTTCTGGCCGGTGAAGTCGAAGACACAGAATTTTCTTGATCACAGTAAATGATTACTTTTTTTTCCCCATCACTCAGGGAAAAACCCTTGGAGTCATCCTTGACTCCCTCCTCTTATGCTCCTATTGCCTCAGTCTTCAGAGTATTTCACATTGCTCAGCTTCACCCCACCCTCACAGCTATTGCACTAGTCCAAACCACTGCGTCTTTCTTTTGGTCTATTTCATAACCTTCAAACAGGTATCTCTACTTCCACATTTCTGCCCACTTCCTACTCTCCATAAGTTGGGTCTTTGCCCTGCTCTGCTCAAATCCTTCAGTGGCTTCTCCTTACACTGGAGCTAAAATCTCAACAACCACCAAAGCCTGCAGAGTCTCACATTATCTTCCCTGCTCATCCCACTTTCTATTACCTGCTGCTTTGGGCACTCTGCCTCCTTGCTACATCACAAATTGGTCCACCTTTTTCCCACTTCAGGCCCTTTGCATTTGTGCACCTCCTATGGGAAATCTCTTTCCCTGTCCTTTTGTGGTTTGCCCCATCACTTCATTCAACTTATGTTCAAATATTAACCAGAAGCCCCAACCCGCTATGGAAAATGGCAATCACCATAATTCCCCATGCCTTAACCTTGTCTCAACTTTTCTTCAAAGAACTGCTCTTACCAGACGTGTCATATTTGTCTCTCTCATTAGAATGTAAGCTCCATGAGGGTAGAAACTGACTCATCTTTGCTTGCTATCATATTCCAAATACCAAGTTAATGAATTTTCTTACATGAATGCATGCATAACTAACAAAATGCAAAGACCTTGAGTCTGGATATTTGAGAAAACAAAGAAAGCAGTAGGGGGAGAGAAAAGACTGGTGAGGCAAGCAAGGGTCAGACCATGCAGGACCTTGTAAGTGATTTTTTAGTTCAATATCCTCTTAAGTGGGGTTGGAAACTGCTCACCTCTGGAAAGCTTTTGCTTTGTAATTTCTCCTAACAGGTGACTTAACATTTAGAAAAACATTGAACCATCTGACCTCTGTTACCCTGTGTGATGCCCACCAGAAGAACTTCACACCACCCTTTGACCCAATCAGTGTTTGTTTAAGACGCTGTGGTTTAAATAGTGTGTACTGAATCCATTGCTTTGAGCTGTTATGTTACTCCTCTTCTGTGGGGGCCACCCCTGACCTACCAAAGCAGACTTAAGGATCCTTCAGTGTGTTCCTCCAGCCCCCACTGACACAAGAGCACACAACTCAGCTTTGTGGTGTCTGTTGTGTTTTTTTCCCACTATAGTGTAAGCTTCCTGATGCTGGGAACCTTCTTTTGTTGTCTGCACTAACCCAGAAGCCCCCAGAGAAGCTGGATCTAGCCCACCCATGTACATTTCACCTGCTTTATTTTATGTTAATTCAGTGTAGCTGCTAATATCTTAGATTGTTTCAATAGATATATGGCTTCTTTTGAAAATGTATAAGACATAGAAATGCTGTGCCCATAGTCTCAACAACTGAGGAATTGAGGAGCAGTTACCCCATTCTCAGGGGTACCTTTCTCTAACAAGCCACAGTCTCCAGCATCCCCTGTTATTCTAACTGTAAAGTTGAGCATTCCTTGTCAATGAACATCTGGCTGACTTACTGTCTTCTTAAGGTAGAGGAAAATAATTCAAATCTGATTTACTTTCCAAGAAGTTTCCAAGTTGTTAGCCCTGCCACATGGAGCCCTTTTTGGGCAATTGAATTTGTGGCCCTAGCCCCCAAATTAATATGTGTTGCTTTTGGTGTTTGAAAGCTTAGGTCTTATCTATTCAGCATAGTAGATAGACATCTTCATGTCAATTCTCCCCAAACTTATATATAGATTTAATATAATCCCTGTCAAAATCCCACCAAGATTTTGGTGCAGTAAAAGTGAGTGAGCTATTTATATACTCAGCCATCTGGGTGGATCTCTAGAAAATTTTGTTGAGTGGAAAAAGTCAGTCCCAAAAGCTTACATACCATGCACTTCACCTTAGCCCCTAGCAACCATCAATCCCATATCCATTGCTATAATTTTGTCAATTTAGCAGTATTATTTAAATTGAGAAAGATGAGTGTTTGCCAAGGATTAAGGAAAGGAAGGACGCCTAGGGTGTATGACTGTAAAATGGAAATGTAAAACTTCCTCACCATGATGGCCATGGCATGGGTCTTGACTGTATCGATGTCATTAACCTGGTTGTGATGTTCAACAAGAGTTTTGCAAGATGTTCCTGTTGGGGGGAACTGGGCGAAGGGTACCTGGGAACTCTCTGTTTCATTTCTTGAAACTGCATGTGAATTTACAGTTATCTCAAAATTAAAAATTTAATTAAAACAATACCAGCCTTAGTGGTCAGAGAACCTTGGATTTCTGTCCTGCTCTGTCACTTCATAGCTAAGTGACTCTGGGCAGTTAGTTAGTCTCTCTGGATTCATCTGGGGAAAAAAATGGAGATCATGAAAGTCCCATGATCACTTTGCATTAGAGATGAATTAAATGAGGTCATGCAGTTGTAGGACTCAAGAGTTACCCTGTGTCTGGCTTATGGCTGGAAGCCTGGTAAATGCATGCCATTGTAGCAGTTGTGGCAGGTGTGGAATCCAGAGGCAGGGTCAGCCCTGTGCCATCTCAGGGTGAACCAGGGTGGGTGGAGAGCAGAGCTCCTGAACAACCTCAGTTCATGGCAGCTCAGCTTGCAGTCATTTTTTTTTTTCATATTGCTCTGAGGCCAGAAGAAATACATAAGAGTTCTGTTTATTAAATAAAGCCTATTTAAAGAGGATGCCTATCCTAACAAGTTAGTAACTGTTTGAAAAAATAATAGTACACATCAGTTAAAATAAATCATGTTTCATTGCATTGTCAATTACAATCACTTGCAATGAATTATGTGCCCCTGTTGGACACCATAAAGCTTCCAAACCTTGGACTCAGATTCCCAAACCTTTCACCTCCCACCCCCATTGTCTGCTCCATTAATTTTGATGCAGTATTTGTTTTTAATCACACTAACGACAAAAATCCAGCTTTGCAAAGATACAAAGGTAATAAACCACACACTAATGTCGAAACTGTGAGTTTCTTCCTGTTAATTCTCACAGTACCTCACAGATGTTGAATATCACTGTTTTCCCCTCTGAATTTAGAACCCCTGCAGTATCCCTGTGAGCTTATAACCTGGTGTGCCTTGGTCCCTAAATTGGGAACCACAGGTATAATCATGCAATTTGGCCTCTTCCAAAGCTGAACAAAAGCTGCCCAACTGGGATCTTCCCACTTGGAATGATCCACCCGTTGCTGGATAGACCCATGTCCCCAGCATGGTCTCACTGGCACACCTTTAGGAAACAAGGGTCATCTCTTTTTGTCCATCCAAGGCAGAGTGGATGGTTGGGAGTGGATGCTAACTCCCTCCTACATGGCTCCTCCTGGAGTCGTTTGAGAAGCTCCACTTTCCCCAGAATTCAGTCCTACAAGCACAGTCCTAAATCTGGGATCACAGGAATAGGTCACACTTGGTTCCAAGCCCCTGAGCAATGGTTCTTCCACAGGTGGCAGGCGACAAGGTGTCAGGGAAAACTTTGAAGTCACGAGACCCAGACTTGAGTGTAGAGTCTGCCATGTGAATGTGTCAGCTCAGCCCTCCTGAGCCTCACTCGCCATCTCTGCAAAATGGGAGGTAAAATACCCACACAGCACCTTTATTGTGCAGGAGTTAATGAGAAAAATACTTGTAAGCTCAGAATGTTACCATCGGCGCAAAGCAAACATTTATTTTTGCCACCTATTAAATCAGCAATTATCAACCCTAGCTACTTTGCCCAAAGACAAAAAGCAGTCCAAACAGCAAAATGTATTTCTTATGCTTCTCAAAAGAGCTGTGTGCATCAAGAGGCTGAGGAAGAAAGAAAATTCCAGAATTTGTAATGTCAGTGTAAAGCTTAGAAGCAGACAGTGTTGTTCTGTCCCGGAACTCATTCTCCTCCTCTTGTCGCAGACTAGAAAATAGATGGGTGCTTTGAGGCTGAATTAATCTGCTCAACCCCTGTGCCTTTTTTCTTTCAAATAGATCACTTAAAAGAGAGCAACCTCTTCCCCCTGATGCTGACTGTCACCCAGGGCTGCTTAATCCAGCGAGTGCCACATGAGACTTTTTTTTTAAGAGTTTATTTATACATCCAAGAACTGGGGTGTAGGCCAGAGGTATGTGGGGGAAAGGTGAGAGGATTCACCAGAGACAGAGTGGAGAGCAGAACAGGCAGATCTACTGAAATACACTGCTGAGGGGAGCAGCGGGGCGAGACAGAAGAGGTTTGCTGCGCCACGTGGGTTGCTCGCTGGCCTGGATTGAACTCGTGCTGCAGTGGCTGCTGATAGCTTTATAGTGCTGAAACTTAACCCCTTCCACCACCAGGGAGGCCCATGAGACTTTTTTTTTTAACTCCCAGCCCAAAACCCATTTCAAAGTTAAAGTTAAGATTTCTTCACAGATGTGTGTCATCTGTGCCCCAGTAATCGATGTGGCTGCATTGAGGTAGATCTGACTTGGATTGCTCCCCAAGAAAGTGAGATCATATGAGCCCATAAAGCAGCTGTTAATTCCCCCGTCAAAGTGAGGAGAGCTGTACCCAGTTGTGGGAAGCGCTTGCTGGTCCCCAGCCTAATTGTCTTGATTAACACGCTGCACGGCCATCACAGGTGTGGCCCGTCACGGCTCTCCACCGCCTTCCTAGCTTTCCTAGCCAGGCCAATTAAAATCTGTCATGGAGCCAAGAACTAACCGTGTGTGCATCATAATGCCAAAAGTCAAAACGAGTTCTCTAAATAATAATTGCTTGCATTTCGAGAACAATTTGTGGTTTTCAAGCACATTTGCACTTCCTTTAACCTCATTTTCTCATGTGGAAGGCAAGCAATTTGGGTGGAAAAACCAAAGTTCAGAGAGATTTGGTGGCTTAGTAAATTCTAGAAGCCTGATAATCGTGTCAAATTGCTCATGATAAAGTCCTTAAAGAATTTCCTCCTGGCCATATGGCAGTACGACCATTTATAGATCATTCAGCTTACAAGATGCTATTGCATTTATTTTCTTATGTGGCCGTCCGTCACGGCCCTGTGAATCAGGATTTTAGGATCTGATTTTTATGCACAAAAATGCTGCAAACTTTGGAATATAAATTGCAATCCCGGGGCTATTTTTAGAGTCGAGGAAGACATGGATTTGCTGAGGTTATGTCCCGGGGCACACAGTAGAAGTAGGGTCCGAACCCAGGATTGCTGACAGACCCAGCACCCACGGCCCATTGCCCCCTATACTGTCTGTGCTGGTGACTTGTAGAGTTGTGGGCACGAAGGCTTGCACAGGCATCCGCTTTGAGCAGCTCGAGGGTTTGGGTCAGTAATTTATTTTTCACACGGAATTGGGAATGGAGAGTTTGTATTCTAAACTGAACATAAACTTGACCCTTGGTCTCTTCATTGCCTGATCGCTGCGGTGCTGACCATGTGTGTTGTGTGTTTGATGAAGGACTCACATCGGAGACAAGCCACCCACCAGAGGCCCCACAGTGCTTTGAAAGAGCTGAGCGACTGTGAAGGGCATGGAGGCAGAGGATAAATACCCATGGAGGCGAGTGGGACTCAGAAGTAGACAGACAGCCCGCCTCAAAGAAAAACGAGCTCTCGGCTATTCTCAGTCAGAACCACAAACAATTTCTCACAGAGAAATGTGTTGTTCTTTGTTTCTTGGAGATGAGAGATGAAGAGGAGGCTCTCTTTGGCTCTCCCGATGATTTTTTTTAGGTGAAGGCTGAGCCCCTGAGTACAAATGATGGCCTGGCTCGAGTCCCGGTCCCGAGGGTTCCCTGGTGACACATGTGAGGGTAGGAGTGGAATTTCACATTCCTCGCTGCTGGAAGGGCAGTGCTTTCCACCCATTGTTCGTTCTGAAAGCTCTCTTCAGTCTCAGGCTGTGTGTTCTCGCTGGAGGAGGGAAGAGAATGAATTCTGTGTTCCCTATGGTGCACTGAAGCTAAGGGCCAGTTTCCTTTAATCTACAGAGCCAAAAATGATGATTTCCTCAAGAGCAAATGGCTTCAGTATATCTCTTTGGCTGCACTGTGTCAGTGTCTGCCTTGCCATCCCAGCCTGACATCTGGGGGGTGGCTCATGTAGCCAAATTGACATCGCAACACAAATAACTTCATTTTTTTTAACAACCAAAATTTGAGGTGGGTGAAATGTAGGTACAGCCTTGTATCCTATATTTTTATGTTTCATCATTTTAAACTTTATAAAAAGAAAGAAGGAGCAGGTCTCTATTTATGTAAACGCATGTATATTTATAAGCAAGCATGTATATCTGTATATAGATAAAATGTTCTGGTCATTTCATAAAGACATCGCCAAGCATGGTATGAGTAAATCTACACTTCGCTTAATGCAGTTGAATTGATTTCTGCCTGCTAACCTGTGATTCTGTCCCAGTGGGGAAGAATCAATAAGACCAGTTGGGTATGCTTTTGCATGTCATCAGTCCTGATTTTAATCTTGGCAATCCTGGCCACAGACCACTCAATATGGGGGCAGATTGATCGGCAGCGATGTTTGCGTGATGACCGTGGGACCATCTCAGGGGCACATTTTAGCTTATGACCTGCCGGACAGTTCCTTCTTTGGGTTTCGTAGCTGGTGTCTGTTTTCTTCCTTGTACTGCAAAGTGTCTGTAGGAAGGAAGCTTGGGGAAAATCAGTTTGACAGGGAGAAGAACTGAAATACGTTTTAAACAAAATTGGAAGGAACGATAAAAAAGAACTAATGAAGCACTCCAGTGTGTTCGTGCCTGAGAGCTGTGAACTGGATTAGACTTGGAAGAGGATGCATTTAGCCCAGAAGTAAAAATGCCATCAGAATCACTGGACTAAAATGAATACCAATTCTCTCTCATGAGTCATAAAGGAGCTACCTTGACCTTCCCTTCTCTTGAAAAGAACAGCTTATCTGTGTCACAACTGAGGAGAGTTTTTAACTTGATGCTTTCTAATAGTCTCATATGATTGTTTTATAAATGTTTAGCAAAGTCACAGAGCTAGGGAATGTATGAATCCTGCAGCATTTCCCAAGTCCTTTCAATCCACCATCTTGAAAACCCTTTTAGAACATACTATTGATGGTGAAAAAAAGAGGAAAGAAAATTTCCTACCTGCCCAGTCATTCATTTCCTACCGATCAATAATCTACACCAATTTTCAGACCATAAAAACTGTTAGAGAAGATTAAAAGATCATATAAACAAAACGCTTAGCATAGACCCTTGGCCCTTGTATTACTGTGTTAGTTTACTAGGGTTGCTGGAAAAAAAAAAGAGCTACCATGAACTGAGTGGCTTAAATAACAGAAATCTATTGTCTCACAGTTCTCGAGTCTAGAAGTCTGAGATCCAGGTGTGTGCTGGGTTGACTCCTCTGAAGCCTGTTCCATTCCTCGTTGTTAGCCTCTATGACTCGCTGGCAATCTTTGACCTGTAGACACATCATTCCTATCTCTGCCTTCACCTTTATATGCTATGCTCCCAGTGTGGGTCTCTGTCCCAGTTTTTCCTTTCATAAAGATACCAGTTATATTAGATTAGAGCCCACCCTAAGATCCTCATTTTAACTAATTATATCTGCAGTGACCCTGTTTCCAAATAAGGCCACATTCTGAGGGATGGGGGTGGGTGAGTTAGGACTTCAGCATATGAATGTCAGAGGTACACAACTCAATCCATAATTGTTAACTATTATTTATTATGATATTTTAAGTGTTACTGAATTCTCAGCTTTCTGTGATGTCTTCTTCACTATGGAACTACCCTCTCTATACTGCACATCAAAATTTACAAAAAAGGGGATGGAGATATTAGAATGTCATTGCATTTTGTGGATATCTTCAAGTAGCAGGGGTTGAGGAACTGAAACGAATGCCCGCAATGTCAGGGCAGTCACAGTCCTGGTAAGGGAAATGAGCATTGTTGGATGGCCCAATAGTGCAAGCCAACAGAGCTAGTCATTAGTTACTCCCAGATCCATCCCGAATCGTGGCGTTCTCTCCAGCCTTAAGATCGGGTTTCCTCCCACCATGAGCAGGCAGGCAGCAGCCTCCCCAACCTCACCAGATGGTGTGGAGTCCCCTGTGCCGCTGGCGTCATGTGCATTTTAGATTTATTAAAACGCCCATGAAAAAAGAAATACCCTTTGGAGCAATAAAGTCCCAAATCTAGCAATTTCCTGCAGTATCATAGCAAAGTCCCCCCTGGCTGTTGTTGAGATGGTTAGCTAGTAATTCTTCAAAATGGTTTCCTTCTGACATGTACACAACGTTTTCCTTTGTACGAACGTGATGGTTTGATTCCTCCGGAGCCCATTACATAGACAGATTGGCCCCTGAGATAATTACAAGATAGTCTAATGGGCTCGATTAAGGAAATCCCATTACCTCTGTGAAGTATCACCAATGAGGTTCCAACCCAGGCAAGAGTGCCCCCTCAACCCCCAAAAAAATATAGCATCTTATCTAGAAGCATAGAAATAGTACTTCATCCACCTGTTTATATTTGGAAAGTAGGCTGCTATCGATTTGTCAAAACAGGACTGTTTAACTAGTGTATTTTTACCCTATTCTGTTTCAAAAGAATTTAGGATGACATACAAGGGTGTATGATAGAATAAACTCAAAGTTAAGTGACCTATATTATGGACTCTCAGTGTGGAAGCCAGTTTTCCAGCACAGGCGGCACCGGCAGCTCTGGAAAGCTCCATGGACTGGGTGGTGCTCACACCTCTTGGGAGAGACTGCCCCTTGCATTGCAGTCATTGCCCATAGCTAGCCTGGAGGGGGAAGAGTAAAAAATACTAGGGTGTCCAAAAGGAAGCTGCTGTCTGCTGGGGCCATGTGAGTAGGTGCCCCCCCCACCACCACCAGAAAAATGATGTTGGTGTTGTAAGATCATGTCAGCTCCTAGGTGACACTAGCTTCGGTTCTGCCATCTGAATACTTTCTTAAATGTTTATGAAAATGACTTTCCCCCCACCAGCACCCCTTATAGCCCCCCCTTTTTCTTTATCCCAGAAACCTCACTGTTTATTAATGTCTGTTAGTTTTTATCAGTGTCTTGCTTTGGTGAATCATTCCCACCCCATACAAATGTCCACTATTTGTCTTTGTCATTCTGACTTGCTTTCCTACACTTAATTCCCTTGAATTATTCCCATTTTGCTGTAAAAGGTGACATTTCATCTTTTCTTATGGCTGATTAGCATTTCATAGTGTGGATAAAATGAAAATGTTTAATTTGTCCTTTAACACTAGACTTAGGCTATATTCTCCAGGGAACTTTCCCTGATTCCTCCAAGTTCAAGTCAGATGCTCCTCCTAAATGTTACACTAGCACTCACTCTGCGCATACCTTATCTTAGTTCCTATCACACTATGTTAAAATCACTTTTTCACATGATTGTGTCCTTCACCAGACAGTGATAGCCTCAACGTCAGGGACTAACATTTTCATACATCTAGTCATAATAGCTAATGCATAATAGTTAATAAGTATTTAGATTCATTTAGTAACTGAGCTGAATTAGTTTTAAGAATCTCTAGCATAAGTCAGAATGAAGGAAGCACGTACCCTCTGTATTCTCTGAGAAGTGTAGTCTAGAATTAGAATTTAACAATGTCTGGTCAATCCACTCTTTGTCCAAAAGGAGTCTGACAATTACCAGGTACACGCAGAAGCAAGGACAAAACTCAAGCCAGTTAATGAAGAGATGTTCTCCTGCCATTTGCCTACCACTATGTAAAATATTTGGGGCAGTAAACACGTATGGACTCCTCCTTCAATAACCTGTTGTTGCAAACACAAGGGTTACCAATGCAGGATTGTGTGTGTGTGTGTGTGTGTGTATATGATTTATATATAATGTACTGCAATATTATGTAGTACAATATATAAGATAACATTTATAGTAACTTCCAACGCCATCTTTCTGTGTCTCTAAAGTTTGTAATAGCACTTCACTGTATTAAACACTCTGTAACAGGATTTCCAAACCAGACTTGAGATAGTGTTAATGATCTTTGTGCCCCTAAGGTTGGGCATAGTCCCCTAGTCTGAGTAGGTAACTATTACTTAAATTGAATATTAAAGAGAGGGAGACACCAATAAATACAACATCTAGATGAGGAATTTTCCGTCTATTAATTGTTTAACTTGGATAAAAGGCCTATATATTTAACAAGCACTGAGGAATCTTTGTGCATTACATTAGGGGCTATGATAGATCCACAGGAATGATGGTGGCATCAATTTAATAATACAAGCTTCAAAATCAGGCATACCTGACCCAACTCCCACTCTTCTGCAGGGCTGCTAAGTAAACTCATTCCAATTCCATAGACTTTTGTTGAATCATGTTCTAGGAAAGACCACATGCTAGATGCTAAAGAAATAACATTAACTATTCCCTACAATCTTAGAGCCTCCCATCACTTTCCTCAGTTTCTTCACCTGTAATGTAAGGCCAGCAGTATTTTTTGGGGAGTCCTACTGGGAGGATTAAATGATGTGAAAATCTCAGTATTGACTTGTCATGTACTAGATACTCAATAAAGCCACTAGGAATCACAGTTCCTGTAATGTTCTCAGGACAATTCAAGATGCAGCAGAGCTTACTGCCCAACCTCACCTCGCTACCTAGGCAAATTGACAAGTGCTCCATGTGTGAAATACGTACCAGGTTGTGAAAAAAGACAGGAAAAATAACTCATTGATATTTTCGTTCATTATACATTAAAATCATATTTTCCATAAATTGGGTAAGATAGAATACATTGTTATATTAACTTTACCTGACTTTTACATTTTTTTTAATGTTGCTGCTAGAAAATGTACAATTACGCATATGATTATCGTTACTTCTATTAAACTGTGTTGGGTAGGAGAATAAAATCACTGATTCTAAAGAAAACCAAGAGATGCAAGGAGACCCAGGGACATGCCCTTTCAGGGTAATTACTGAGCAGGAATGAAAACACAGAGCTGCAATTGCATTTTTATATTTTCATGATCCTATTTCATGATTGTATTGGCAACTACCAGATTACACCAAAGCCAGAGCACTGGGATTCAGTTTCATTCATGCACAACTTGTGAAATGTATCTAAGCACACCCCTAGGAAAGGGTGATGGTGGGGTGGCCCCCAGAGGTGTCCTCTCTTCTCACATGCTGTACGACTCACTCCCCCATCTGGAAGTAATGAAAAAAATGGGCTTTAAACAGATGGTGTTTGGATGTCAGCATCAGTCCTTCTGGCATGATCTGGAGCAAGTTAATCTCTTTGCACCTCAGTTTCCTCATTTGTAAAATGATGGTGATGGGAATAACTATTAGTCTCCTCAGGCCACCATAGCAAATACCACAGACAGGATGGCTTAAGCAACAGGAGTTCATTTCTCACAGTTCTGGAGGCCAGAAGTCCACGATCAAGGTGCCAGCTGATCTAACTCCCCAGTGGGGACTTCCCGATGGCCAGCTTCCTGCAGTGTCCTCACGTGGCAAAGATAACAGGGACTGCAGGCTCTTGTAAGGGCACTGATTCCATCACAAGGGCCCCAACTAAATCTCATTGCTCCCAAATGTCCCACCTTCAAATGCCACTACATTGGGGGTCAGGGCTTCAACATGTGAATTTGCAGGGATAACAAATATTCAGTCCAGAACAACAACTATATATTAGATTTTTGTGAGGATTGAAAGAGCTAATGCATGCAAAGAATGTGTTAGACTGTGAACACATCATTGTCAATATTTCCACCCTAGTATCTGCTCTTGTGTGATGATGTAGCCTCAGCTCTAGCACAACACCTGGCACATACTGGGTATTCAATAAATATTTAATGACATAATCATTATCCTCAAGTCAAGCAATGTTTAATTATCCCAATTCCTAAAATTCCAGTGTTATCAGGAAGGATCCTGCTGCTGTTGGACTCTTGGCAGTACCTCTGAACTTGGGTGTGAGTCCTGTAAAGCCATCTTTGGCATCTGTATGGCTGCTGAGAATGGTCATTCTGACAACTAAATTGTCTCTTGCTTTGACACAAGTCTCCCTCAGAGCTGACACCACCTCAAACAACTCCTCAGCCATCCATGATTCCCATGGTTTTATGTTCCCTAATCCTTCCCATTTTTCCATTATATCCAACAACAGACTCCTTTCTCCCCCATCCAATTTAATAGTATGAGACCCACTCTGATTTAGAATCCCTGAGCAGCTAATCGAACCTTGCAGCGTTCTATTAGCTCTTCGTATTTGCTCTAAGCCCAAACTGAGGCATCTGGGATTATTATGTAATAACTTGGGCTCATTTCTGGTCAGTATATACCATCCTTCTCATTCTGCAAATCCCCTCAGGGTTCTCTCTCTGTTTGCAAGGAGTGAGAGGGGGTTAGAAGGATGGTGGGTGGGGGACTTGGTTGGAGAGGAGTGTTTGCTGTGAGTTATTATCCTGCACTTATCAGTATTAAACTGGATTTGACGACTCATAGCCTAGGATTTAAATGATCTAAATCCTTCTTCATTTGGCAGCCTCTTTTTCCCTATATTTATTGCGCTACCCAATTCATTATCATCGGCAGACACGGAAGCTTGGCCTATGGTGCCTTCAAGTGAAGGCAAATGATTTATACAAATAATAAAAAGATGGGGGTTCCCATAAATGAAATCCAAAGCAATTGCCCCTTTCTTTCCTCTCATCTGGCACTGTTCATCTCCAGCACATTAACCCTCGCCCTCTTTCGTCTTCTGCTAGGAAATTCATCCTCAGCTTCCCCCTGGGCCCTGGAAGGAAGTGCCATTGGCAGGGAGACAGGAGGTGATGAGAGCCATGATTTAGGTCTGACAGTGGGTTTCAGGTGTTCATGGAAGACCTTGTGTGGAAGACACCAGACAGACCCTTTCCTTTGAGGCAGACATGAATTTTATCCCATTTGACAACTGAGGAAACTCAGACACATTGCATCTCAGACTTACTAGGGCAGGCAGAGTGGGATAAAGGAGAATTAGGGGCGAGGTTGGTGGTGGGATATGGCCATGGTATTGGAAGAGCAAACACAGTACCAAAAATGTACTGTAGCAATTCAGAACAGGAGCTTTGACACCATGTAGTCCCCACTCTTGCAGCTCTTAGCTGGGATACTGTGAGTCAGTAACCACTCTGTGCCTCAGTTTCTTCATCTGTAAAATGGGAATAGTAATGTCCCTACATAGGTAATTGTGAGAACGGAATGAGATTGCACATATAGGGCTCTTATGACATTTCTCCACCTGTAAAAAGGGGATAATATTAGTGTCTAACTCATTTACCTCACAACAGGCCTACGTGGTGTACTGAACTTAAAACAGTGACTAGAAGGTGTGTGGCCAAGGGGTTAAGACTTTTTTTTAAAGATTTATATATGCATGCATGCAAGAACTGGGGTACAGGCCAGAGGTGCGGGAGATGAAAGGATTCACCAGAGACAGAGTGGGGAACAAAGCAGGCAGACTGACTGAAATACACTGCTGAGGGGAGCAGCGGGCGAGACAGGAGAGGTCTGCCGCACCATGTGGGTAGCGCCCTGGCCAGCGGGGATTGAACTTATGCTGAGGTGGTAATAGCACCAAGACTTAACCCCTTGGGCCTCCCTGGTGGCGCAAGGGGTTAAGCACAGCACTGTGAAGCTATCGACAAGCTTTGCAGCATGAGTTTGATCCCCAGCCAGGGAGCTACCCACATGGTGCAACAGACCTCTTCTGTCTCACCCACTGCTCTCCTCAGCAGTTTATTTCAGTAGATCCACATATTCTGCTCCCCACTCTGTCTCTGGTGAATCCTTTCACATACACACACACACACACCCCACCCCTCTGGCCTACACCCCAGCTCTTGTATGCATAAATAAATCTAAAAAAAAATGAACAGGGATGTAAAATATATATAAATAAATAAATAATTTTAAAAAGAAAAGAAAAAGCAAAGCTCTCACTCAAGCTTAGGAAGAACAGCCTTCATTGGTAATCTCAGGCTGTAATCTCAAGCCTTAATAAGTTTGCTTTCATAGGCCATAAATTTTTTGTTGAAAACCAAATGTTGGTGGGAAGACTCCAGAGATCTTATTCATTTATTTAAAATACAGACAAGGGTAGCTCTGTTGGGAGCATTTCCTAATTGAAACTAGACAGAAGCCCCACCCCCACACCCTACCTCACCACCCCCTATACACACTACAATGGCATATCTTGCAAAACTTTTTCTGTGGTCATAGAATTCAGTAACCTTTAGCAATCCTATAAATGCCATGATTTATTTACCATCCAGCCCTGTGCTCTGGAAATATATTTTATCCCATGCTGTCTTAGAACTTGCACTGAATATGCCACTTGATTGTTCACAGTTGATGTTAAGAGTCTCTGGGTTGCAAAACAGCACCCCACTGAAGTTCATTTGTAATGAAAGTGACCCCCAAGAATTAAAGTGGCCTGGAAGTCTAAAATTGTCCTAAATTTTCTGCCATATCCTCTCCACACAGCCAAGAGTAATGATGAGTACTTCAAATGATTTTTGCAGTGTATGTATGTCAGTAATTTACAGACAATAGATAGCATCGTTTTCAAATGAGTTCTTTGCTGAAGAAGCAATAGCAGAAAATGGGCTCTAGAATCCATGTTCCTAGCTAACCATGTGTTATTTTTTTTTTAAGATTTATTTATTTATACATACAAGAACTGAAGTACAGGCCAGAGCTGTGGGGGGTGGGGGTGAGAGGGTTCACCAGAGTGGGGAACAGAACAGTCAGACTGACTGAAATACACTGCTGAGGGGAGCAGCAGGAGAGGCAGGAGAGGTCTGCGATGCCACGTGGGTCACCTCCCTGGCCATGTGGGTCACCTCCCTGGCCAGGGATCGAACTCCTGCTGCAGTGGCTGCAGATAGCGTCATAGTGCTGTGCTTAACCCCTTGGGCCACCAGGGAGACCCCTAACTATGTGGTCCCAAATGAGTTACTTCCCTCTCTAAGCCTCAAGTTCCCCAGCAGTGAGTGCGTGGAGCAGGAGAACCAACCTCACAATACTGTTTGGGGACTAAATGAAAGGCTGCATTTTGACTTCTCAGCCCTCCCTATCAATCTCCTCAAAAAAGTGTTAGTTACCAGCATCTCCTCTCTCACTGGTTGGCATATTCCTAAACATCTGGCATCCAGTAAATTTTATTGATGTTGTATTTGTTGGTAACTATATAGTGATGGCCTTATTCCTGCTTATTATTGCTCATGGTGATAGTCATAAATTCCACCTTTATTGTCTTATGAAACCTTTTCTATTTCCCCTGACACTTTGCAAGTTTGCCCTTTACTCCTATTCTCAAGGCCATAGTCACCAAGGGATTCCAAATCGTGCCTCCTTTCTATTTCTGCCCGTCCTCCCTTTCTATCAACTGTCACTTGGTTTGCACTTGCTATGCAGAGGAAGGGAGTCGCTGAGAGTTTGGAGCTGAAAGCCTGAGGCATCAGACACAATATTATCCTTTAGCAATGCTGAAGCATTTGTGTGAAGGAGATTTTCATGAGTGTCCATCTGCTTTTTTCTCTTGTGGTCGAGCTGTTACTGAAATTCTGATTCTTATATTTGCCCTGTGCTGAGCAGTGGTTTCTCTCTGACCTTTCCCCATAACTGAGAGGCAGAATAAATGAATGATGACTTCAGCTGCCTCCTTTCCTCCAGGGATAACGAATGAGTCAGCATCAGAGACATTGCCAGGAGGCCTGAGTCATAAATATCCCTGCAATCCATCAAAAATCTCCACAGAAGGTTGTTTTTAAACAGTAAATGAGGAAAGAGTCCTTGGACCATATCTTAATCATCAAGTCGGTGGGAGATATTTATGTTTCTAACTTTGGAGTTGGGGAAAAAAGAAACTATAGCTCAAAGGAGATAGATAAGAGGAAGTTGTTTAAACCTATTGTGAGATGATAAACTTCTCATAGAGGAAAGACCCATAAAAGTCATTGAACATACCCACTCCACCCCCAAATCCTTGTCAGTCATGTCCTATTTTCCCTTCTTTCTAAACCTTACTGAGAACTTAGCAGGTGCCAGGCCTGGTGCTAGCTGCTTCCTTTGCATCATCTCATTTCATGCTCGCAGCTAGCCTATGCGAGGCAAGATGCTCTTGGGAAATTAGAAGTGAAGGAAACTGACTCTCCCAAGATCTTACAGCTAATGTGTGGCAGAGCTGTGCTTTGACCCCCTTTTCTCTGACTTCAATGCCCCAGCGCTTAATTAGTCAGTTACAGCCTATGGGACGCCATAGAGAGGAAGAAGGGGTAGATGGAAATACATTGGGCTTTCTCTCTGCTATGTAATATGCTAATTGTTTAACAGATACAGTAAAGTATGGTTACTAGATCGTTTACATTTTCTGCCTAGTACTATTAAAAGAGAGTGCTGAAGCAGATACCATGAGACCCTGAAAAAGCCGCAGCAGATTATTTGCCTGGATCTGTGCCCAAAATCAGGAACACCAACGTACTGCAAATTGTGTAGAC
The DNA here is from genome assembly GCF_964194135.1 of Talpa europaea. Taxonomy (NCBI): domain Eukaryota; kingdom Metazoa; phylum Chordata; class Mammalia; order Eulipotyphla; family Talpidae; genus Talpa; species Talpa europaea. The sequence goes on along the minus strand of NC_140080.1, from coordinate 39,355,466 downwards.
ATTTTAGGTGCCAGTAATTGCAGTCATTGTATATCCTGGAAAATGCCCATTTTTGTCTTCACCCATTCTAGCTTAACTTGGAGTATAACTGCCATCAGGGATGTCTTTGTGATCTGTATATTTTATTTATGAGAAGATTAGCAAAAGATGATTGTTCGATTTATTAATAAGGAAGGGACTGGAAAAGGAGCCATCTGGCAAGCCACATGCGGCTCCACATCTAATCTGGGTTTTTCATTCCAAACTCACACCTCTAGAGCTTTCCCCACCCCCTCTCCAGAGAGCCCCTCAAGGTCTCATCAGTTTCTTCCAAAGATGCAGACAATGTCTCTGTCTACCTTTCTTGGTCAGACTCCTAATGGCCATTCTAATGACAAAAGTCTAGTCTTGCCAAATGTGGGAGAGTTGCTTTGTTCAGGAGGAAGAGGCAGGAGAGCAGAGAGCTAACCAGCAGGATCTAGAGTCCAGCAGACCCATGGAGGCCAGCTAACTCTTGTCAAGAGCCTGGTCTCCCAGCCCCATCTCTCCTCCAGAAGAAAGACAGACACACTTCCGACTTCCCTGCCTACTAAGTTCTCATTCATATTACTAAATGTGGGCGAAAGTTCTCATTTTAAAATACTCCATTGACAGGAGTCACACAGGGGGATGGCTGATGCTGGAGATTCAACTATTTTTTTCCTTCCTAACTCTGACTTCACACAGACATCGCTCCTAAGCTGATGTCTCCATCTCCCTGTCTTTGCTGTCCTTTAGACTCCACTGCATGACCAAAAAAGTGACTTCTTTAGTGGTGTTTAAAATCATGCATGCTCATTACAGAAAGCAGAGGAATAGAATTATCTCAAGGAAAGAAGAGTAAAATATAAAATCTTCTAAGCGTGAACTTTAACCCCTAATACACTTCTTTCCTGTCCTTTTTTCTTTTTTTTAAATAATAGATTTTATTTTTATATTCCCCATACAATTGCAACCCCCCATTTTGACCCCAATCCTTCCCCTCCCACGTCCCACCCCCAAAAAGTATCTCTGGTTCATAGTTTTTTTTTTGTTTGTTTGTTTTTTTATTTCAGTATTTCTTTTTTTTTTTGTGAAGAATGGCACTTCCTGAAAAATCATTGCGGAGGCCAGTTTTGAGAATACAGAATACCTTTGAGAAAAGAATGTAGCCAGTGCCTCCCTAGTGGCACAAGGGGTTAAGACACAACCTATGAAGCTGTCGGCAGCCGCTGCAGCACGAGTTAGATCCCTGGCCAGGGAGCTACGAGCAGACCTCTCCTGTCTCGCCTGCTGCTCCCCTCAGCAGTGTATTTCAGTCAGTCTGCCTGTTCTGCTCCCCACTCTGCCTCTGGTGAATCCTCTCACCCCCCACACCTCTGGCCTGTACCCCAGTTCTTGTATAGCATAAATAAATACATCTTTAAAAAAAAAGACAGAGAAGGAGTTGGGGTAGGAGAGATTGAAAACCAGTAGCTGCGGCTGCAATCTTATTACAGAAAATTTCCTCAACCTCCAACACACCACACCAGCTTTACAACAACCTCAGTGTCTCGGACTTCCCCTTCCAGTTTTCTTGTCATCACTTTTGTTTCCTCTAAGTGCTGTGTTAGGTGCCAGGAGACCCTAGTGAATGGGGACCGCACAAGACCTGCCCTTCCAAGGTCTGGCAGGAAAGGTGAGCAAGTGGGTGGAAACTGATGTAAGTTCTGTGTCAGAAAACTGCACGTCCACTGGGTGTCTTAGGAGGGTCACTTAAGTATTAGGAAAAGCAAGGGAGGCCAGTTATGTAACTTGAGTACAAATCAAAGCTCTCCTTAATAAGATACAGTGTAGGGATGGTATTGTGGGGTTGAAGATGTCCTTGTTCTATATGATCTTGTATTTTCTGTGAGGAAAAGACCATACATTAAACGTCAACTTCTCTCCTGTGACTCAGTGTTTGCGGTCGGCTTATGCCACCTCAGCATGTGGAGAAATGGCAAGCGCTTCCTCCCAGGCTTTCTAACACTGAGGTACACGCAGGCATGACCTGACTTCCAGACACACGCGTCCCTTTCCCTAGCTGGTAATTTTTTTCCCCTCTGAAATGCTTGTCTTTTTTTCCTTTCTGACTGGGTAGTTGCAAAAAATATAGAATTTCTTCATGCTGTGTTTTTACTTTCCATTTTCCTGATAAAATGGTATCACTGCTGAGGAAATCAAATCTAATCTTCAATATATTTAGCATGAAAGCAATAAAAAGCATTAATTCACTCCAGAAAGAGTGAAATACAGTTGGGTACTCAAAGGGAGAATCACCATGGAAACTGTTTTCTTGAGATTCTGTTCTCCCCAGGCTGGAAGCATGACTAAGTGAAGAAAGGGAGGCAGAGAGGAGAAATATCCTGCCCTTTCTGTTGTCACTAAAATGCTGCAGAGAAATTGTCATGAATTATTGATTGTATGAATAGACATATATATGAATTAGAATTATTAAGCTGTTGTCTTTTAAATGAATGTGTAAGAACATACTGAGAATTTGTTCTTTCCTCCTCGCTGTCAAAATCCTATTGAGCAATCAAAGAGCTATCCTAAGGTCAAAAGTTTGCAGAAAAGCGCCAGGAATTATGATGATTAAAGAATTATGTGAGAAAGAACTAAAGTAGAATGCTTTTGCATGAACTCCCAGGTACCCTTGCCTTTGTGTAACATTTCAAGATGGTTATGGTTTCAGAATTTTTTCAAAGATATTAAATACGGAAAGATCAGAGGCCTCTCTCGCCTTTGGGACCGTGTTAATGGGATGTGATGGAATTTCCCTAAGGAATCTCTGAAGGATTAAATTCACTCTGTTTGTGTGCACGTATATCTCTCACAATGTACTCACTCCTTTTTGCTGTCTACATTTTTACCAATTCAGAGATGTTTCTCAAAAATTTTTGTATTTAAAAGCTCTGATAATAATAACCACGATGTGTTTGTTGGTGGTGTCTCCTATGAATGAATCAGTTAAGGGTGCTAAATTCTTTGCAGAATCATATTGAGAGCATGGACTTTTATTTGGGTGTGATCATGCTTTATTTAGTGAAATAATACAATGAATGTTCACGGGTAAATATAATGACTTATCCTCTTACATATCCCCTCAACGGCCCTGTGGGAAAGCGCCCCTTTTGCAGAGGATACTGAGTTTTGCTGATGGCAACTGATCACACTGGATCACAGAGCCAGGGAGTTGCAAAACCTGGATTTGAAACCACATGTGAGTCTAAAGTCCATGGTCTTAACCATGACACTAAGACTTCATCATGGAGAACAAAGACACCCTCTTACTGATCTCTATACACGCTCATAACTGCCAGGGATGTGGCCATAGAGGCAGGCCCTTGGTTTATTCACAACAAATATATACATAGCATCTACTGTTGTACCAGACATTGTACTAAATATAAAAATTAGAAATAATATAAAGATGCCTGCGGGCCTCCTATGTTGGTGCAGTGGTTGAGCGCTGGGTTGTGAGGCTGCCCGCAGCCTCTGCTGCGCCAGTTCGATCCCCGGCCACCGGCGAGGGTCCCACCAAAAAAAAAAATGCCTGCAAGGAATTTATGGTCTTTAGGAAATGTTAGGATAAGTGAATGAATCAAAATTCAAAAAAGTCAAGGGTTCAGAAAAAAAAGGTTAATGACAGCAGTACAAGATGGCTTCACTCTGGTCCTTCGAGAATGGGATGCGCTTCCCAAAGGTAGAAGAGAAAGGAGGAGACTCACAGCATGGTTTTCAGCATCAAGAGGGACATGAGTGAAAGAGTGTGAGGACCTGTGAAAAGATAAGGATGCTTGTTTAAGAGAATTGAGTCTGAATAAGCAAGAGGACAGTTGGGTCGATGAGCAAAGGAACTTGACTAGTCCATCAACCCAAGTGAACTTTCAAAGGGACTATTTATGCCGAAGTATTGATTGCTTAAAGTAAATTATTTCTTGTGTTCAGCTCAATGATTTGTGTACATATCCACACCCATGTCACCATTACCCAGATGAAGGTAGAAGGCACTTTTAGTACTCCATAAGGAGTTTTTTCAGACGTGCCTCTCACTTAATTCCCCTCTCCCACCTCCAATATTATCACTATTCTGACTCCTTTGTGAGTGTTCAAAAGAAAGTTTTAAAAAGAAAAATAAGGGCCTCCCTGTTGGCTGAAGGGGTTTAGCACCGCCCTGTGAAGCAATCTGCAGCCTCTGCAGCACAAGTTCAATCCCAGGAGGCCAGGGAGAGGTCCACATGGTGCAGCAGACCTCTCCTGTCTCGCCCGCTGTTCCCCTCAGCAGTGTACTTCAGTCATTCTGCCTGTTCTGTTCCCCACTCTGTCTCTGGTGAGTCCTCTCAACACCCGCATCTCTGGCCTGTACCCCAGCTCTTGTATGCATGAATAAATATTTGAAAAAGAAAAAAGAAAAAGAAAAGAAAAATAATACTGGGAAAATTTAGTGACTTCTACAGTCTAACATAAGGTGGAGATAAGAGATTTTTAAACAGAGAGACCAGCTAAGAGGATGTTATAATGTTCACAATCCCTCCATCCATTCATCCATCCATCCATCCATCCATCCATTCAATTAAATATTTATTAGGCACCTATTATACACCCATATTTGGGGAATACAATAGTAACCAACACATTTTCTCTCAGCAACACCAATAAATAGATAAGCAGTTATATTATATTGCAGTAAATGTTGAAGTAAGAGGAAACACAGGATGCACCAAAATAGGAAAGTCAAGGAAGACTTCCTGGAGGAAGAAATATCCAACCTGAGGCTTGATGTTGAGTAGGGGATAGCCACACCAACTGTTTCCAAGTTGAAGGGGAACACATACAAAAGTCCAGAGAAGACAGGGTGTGTGGCCATGTTTATGTAGAATAGTGGGCATGGAGGAATGGAAAGGGATAAGAGGTTTTTCAAATCAGAGAAGTAGGCAGATTTGTTAAATGATATTATATCAGAGGAACCATGTCAAACTGGGTTTTTTCAACACCAGTACATAGTTGTGGCAACCTGACTGTGTAATAACATGCATCCATTGTTTAGAAATTTTCAGATGTTGAGTGCTTTTCATTGTTTACTGTGTAAGCAACCCACCTAGTTATCAGTCATTTTTTTCTTCGAACTTGAGCCAGAAAACCAGTCAGGCAATGAGATTTCCAAAATCTTCCACCTACCGCTTTAAGATGTAGCTGTTTTCTTATTCTTTGTTTTTTTTTTTTTTTTAAGATTTATTTATTTATTTATACAAGAACTCCGGTACAGACCAGATGCATGGGAGGGTAAGAGGATTCACCAGACAGAGCAGGGAGCAGAACAGGCAGACTGACAAAATACACTGCTGAGGGGAGCAGCAGGTGCGACAGGAGAGGTCTGCCACACCATGTGGGACCCTAGCCGGCCGGCCTGGATCGAACCGGCGCTGCAGAGGCTGCGGACAGCTTCACAGCGTGGCGCTCAAACACCTGTGCCAGCAAGGGAGGCCCTGTTTTCTTATTCTTTGTTCATTCCTTGTCTCCTTTTTCTCTGGAGTGCTCTGGGCTGAACAAAGTTGCCAACTTGCCCCTCGTCTAGCTCTCCAACCGCTCTGCTGGTGCAGCTTTGAAAAATCTATTGAGTTTACACATCACTTTTTCTTTCATCTATCAGCAGGTCACTCAGTCAAGAGACTGTGGCTTTGCGCCCTGCAGACCTGAGTTAAGTTCCTCCTTGTTATTAATGTTCTTGGCGACCTCCATGAGTTACTGTTTCTGGGCTCAGCTTCCTTATCTGGGAATATTGATACCCATTGTATTTGGTACAAATAATTAAAATACAAAGCAGGAAATCCCCCAGGATCCTAGTTCTTATATAAATGTTACCCAGCAGTGTCAGAGTAGTTGAGCACAGAGGCTTTCCAATTAGGTGGCCTATCTTCCAAGGCTCTGCTGAAAGCCCGCTGGGTTACTCTCTGCAAGTCACATCAACCCCTGGCACCTCCGTGCTCTCATCTATAAAATGGGTGTTATGTTAACAGAATCTACGTGATGGTTTAATTATAAGAATGAAATGAGTTAACACATGTGATATGTTTCATGTACAGTCTGGTGTGTGTGTGTGTGTCTGTACCCCTTATTGTATTAACATTAATCGTAGTTATTATTTTTGCATCACACTCAGCCTCATCTGTGAGAACGGGCGAGCCAGGCTGGCCTACCTTGCGAGGCTGTTGCCAAGAGTAGCTAATGAAGAGGTGGGTGTGGCTCAGTGCCAGGCACACAGTGGGCCACCGATAATGTTTGTTGAATGAGTGAGAGCAGCGTGCTTCTCTCTAAATGTTTTCTATAAATGTTTCATCTTAATGATCAGGGGAAGCTTCCACATGGAAGTGCCAAAGAAGTTCATAGGGTGGCAGCCTGGGCTCAGGCCTGGTGTATTCTGATTATGTTGAACAAAATAGATTCAGATCCGTCTATTAGGTACCATTGACACTGTGCCAATGAGCAGCGAATGTGATCTCATGTTGGGGGAGTGCCAGGATCCAGATTCAAGAACCAAAGCGATTTCTATTTCTAGCACCCTCTCGCTCCCCTGGATGGGCATTTCTTACCTCTGAACGAGCTTTTGGTGTGTCACATAATCAGGCCCCAGATGTTTGAAAGATTTTTGCAGACAAGGTAATCAATCCATTTGGTGGCCAGATGCTATCTGAAAATGTTCCTGCCACAGCACTGTGAGCTTCTAAATTCATTAGAAACATAAATTAATTAAATCTAATCAACAGTGGGTGATGCAGAAGATTAAACAGTGAAAAACAAATACATTTCCAACTGGGTTGTATCAGATACAGAAAAAATATTCCACTTTGGAGGTGAAAGGCAAGTTAACCCTTGGTTTGCTAGTCAGGGAAATCTTCGCCAAATCAGAGGCCTGGCGAGGCTTTGATTCTCCCCAAGTAAGCCTGCCCTAGTGGACAGGCTTGACTTTGTGAGAAATAAATTGTGTTTCTCTGACTAAGAATGGTTCTGGAGTGGTCTTATTCTCTAATGCATTAATGAGGAAAAATAATCCCATCATTCTCTTAAAATGAAGAGTCTCTGGAGACAGGTTCTACAGGGATTTGTACTATGGCCTTTGCGTTATGCATAAACCTGGTATCATTATAGTGTGAGCTGATTCTGGAAACAGAATGAAGCACCCTCCTTTACTCCACACTGGAGTGAGTTACCAGAGTTCAGGTTCTTGTCTATCAACACCGCATCCCCAACCCCTAGGGTACCTGGCATGAGGTAGGTATGGCATCAGTATCTATTGAATGAATTGTGTATGAAATTCTTTCTCACAGGACTTGAGTCTTTACTCAGCTGTGACCTGAGGATGGGAATTAATGGATGAACTGTCTCCCCAAAGGGGGTTGACTTGTTTCACCTGAGGTACAGTATCTTGAGGGTTTGCTAAGCCATAGGCTATATTTTCAAGAACTCAGCTCTAAGCATTGTCATAGACATCTCTGTCCTTTGCCCCACATCCTCTTCCCTCAGTCTAAATGCAACAGGAGAAGATTCCAGGCAAGAGCATCGTGAATGCATGGGATCAACTACGGGTGGGAGGCTGTTCTCCACTATGTGCTCAGCTCAGTGGAGAGACCAACCTCCAGCCGAAGAGCTGGCCCAGTCTGTGCTTATATTGGCCAGGGAAGGTGAATAACCAAAGGCCGCATGGATAAAGTGCTTACTTCCCAACATGTGGCTTTGTAGAGGGGTCTGTTTCCAGAGAGTACTATGAACAATGAAGATCGACAGCTGCTAACTCAGATGCTTGCAGAGGCCAACTAGCACAAGAGATGAAAGCAGAGAGGTGGAGGGACATCTCATGGGGGTAAATGGAACTGGTGTTTGGCCTCTTTGACCTCTAGGCTTTGAGTACACTTGAGAGGAGTGGGCCGTGCAGTCCCTTCCAGACCTGATGCCCTTCTGAAGGAGCCACTTCCCAGCTCAGGTCAGGAGCAGCCATGTGGGGGTGCTGGCCCACAGATGCCCATATTTTTGCTTTAAGAAAAAACTGAAAATTTTGGCTTTTAATTGAAAACTTCACAATTTTCAGTGCTGACAGTTCATTCACCAAAAAGGGAAAGCCTTGGGCTAATACTGCAGAGCCAAGTGAAACAACTCTGCAGCTCAGCTCGGAGCATCCCCTGTACATGGCATCCTCAGGGCTATTTGGTCCTGTAGGGTAAGGCTGCAGAATTCTTGTTCTGCTTTCTTTGGGACCCAAAGGGGTGATGCCTCTGGAGAAATAGCAAATGACCATTTTGATTGAGGGTCAGCACGTGCTAGGCGACACGCCATCCTCTGTACCTTCTAGAGCTCGTTCAATCCTCACTGCTCCCCTCTAGAGTAGGGCCCCTATTATTTACTGATAAGGAGACTGGGGTTCAAAGAATTGGAGTAACTTGTCCAGAGGCACTCAGTTCTAAATAGCAGAGCTGAATGGTCTCTCTCTGACTTCGAAAGTCATGTGGTTAACCATTCACTCTACTACTTCTAGGTAAAGTATTCTAACAGTCAATGCCTGTGTGTATCAGGTGCCATTCTAAGTGCTTTGTGTAGGTCTACGCAGCTAGTCCTTGGGATCAGATCATCCCCACTTTACAGTTAGGTAAGTGATGGGTAGAAAGAAGTTAAGAAATAAGCATGGGATTAGCCAGCTGGGACAAGGTGAAGTTGGAATTTAAGCTGGGATTGGGAGTCTGCTTTGACCTAGAATTTGTCCTCAAGGCAATGCTCTAGATTAGACATATAGAAGGTGCTCAGCAAATACTTTTCACTTGACACCAAACCTCATTTTCAGCTTGTCACTTTGGGGCTCCTGAGCCCAGGGGTATGGCTGGTGCCTCTGGGTGATGCTGCTTCAGCCGGTATTGCCTATGACTCACTTGCTCCTGTCACTCCAGTGGGCTTCATGTTGTTACTTTGCTAGCTCCAAGCATGCAGAGCAAAGACCGACAAGCCCTAGAAGCTGGCTCAGCTACTAATGAAGTGTCTAATCCAGAAATCACTTCTCAGCGATCAGACCATCCAATTCAAACTGCGTGTTTGACTGAAATAGTTCACTGGGTCAGCCTTCTTGGCATGTAAACATCTTCCACCCAGTCTCTGGAGTCCTGATGTCTTTCTTCCTGAAAATTGAAAGGGTGGAGAATGGTTTAGACAAGCACTAGAATTTAAGAATCAGAAGGGCGTGTGTGTGTTTACAATGCATGTGTTGCCATGTATAGAGTTAGAGAATTGGGAGAATGAGGCAAATGTAGATTTTAAGGAAAATGAGGCAGATTTAATTGGTTTTTATTTTTTAATTTTTTGCAAGCTTTATTTATTTGTTTGTTTGTTTATTTATACATACATACAAGCACTGGGTACAGTCAGAAGCGCGGGAGGGTGAGAGAATTCACCAGAGCCAGAGTGGGGAGCAGAGCAGGCAGAAGGAGCGAAGTACACTGCTGAGGGGAGCAGCGGGCGGCAGGAGAGGTCTGCGCACCATGCAGGACCCTCCTCCAGGGGCCAGGGAGCAGCAGGGTTCGAACTGGTGCCGCAGAGGCTGCGAGCAGCTTCGCAACCCAGCGCTCAACCGCTGCGCCACCAGGGAGGTCCAATTGGTTTTTAAATATTCATAAGTCACACAGGTCTGCTACACCCAATTCAACTGAAAACCAAATGTGTGTGGGGGGGTGTATAGGTGTGTGTGTGAACAATATTAGTAAGAACACATGAACCCCCAGCAATCAGGCAATCACTATTGAATATTCTAGAAGACTGCTTTCATTGAACATGGGTCGTGTGTCTACTATGTCAAATATTGGACTGCAGATCAGAAATTCAGAAGTGGAAAAAATCAGCTGTGACCTCCACCCTGGTAAATTTTATAATTTGATAGGGGAGGCAGAGATTAACAATAAACATACAAACAACTGCATAATGGTGAATTCTATTTGAGGCCTTCAAGGAAAACAATAGGACAGTGTAGAATGACTTTAGTACTGACTGTCTAACAGAAGGGGTACCGGGGGTAACAAAAGGGAGAGAGGCTCAGTGGACTACTGCGAGACAGTATTGGGGCTTTGGTGGCGGGTGCTGTGATACATACATTTGTGGAATGTGAACCTATACCCCCAAACATATGCAGTGTTGTAAATCAACATTACCTCTATAAACATAATTTTAAAAAATAAATAAAATAGAATCTGCTTTTTGAAAAGGCCTCTCAGGAAGTGATGTTTGAGATAAAATTTAACAAAGGAGAAGATGTTGGCCAAAGAAAAGGGAAAATGGAGAGTAGTTTAGCAAAGAAGAGAACAGCATATTTGCAGACCCCAAAGTGGGAAAAGGCCTGGTTTTCATGAAATCCTGAACACCAACTGGTTGGGCTAGAATGTGGCAAGACAAAGGAGTCAGGAGATTATTTAAGATGCAGTTTGAAATGCAGAAAAGGGCCAGTTCATGTTTCTTTAGTGATAAATTACCAAGAGGTGGTATTAACCCATGCCTTCCTCAGCATATTTTACTGTTGATTTAATTTCTGTTGAGGAGGCAGGCGGTGTATTTGAGATTATGGCCAGTACTGAATCTATACCATTAGTGTTTAATGCTTTTAGTCCTTCTACTGCCTGATAAAGTATTGACATTTAATTTATTCCCATGGATTTTGTAAAAAATAATCAATGCATCACAATCAGGTCTAAGAACCTGCTATAGTGTATGTTGGAGAAGAAGGAATTTTGCTACTGCAGTTAATGGTTATTGGCTTTTTCATGCCCTGAGCTTTTTCACACTCTCCAGAGGCAATAACTTAGGTTGTTGGAATCAGTACTAGAAATGTCCTCAAAAGCTGAGTCCTGAGATACTAGAAATAGGGTCCTATTTCTGCTCCTCTCCCATCTGTTGTGCATGGAGGAAGTGTGTCTGAAAAATATCCTTTGTACTTTATTTCTCAACTAAAGGTTTTATTTCAGAGATGTCCCAGACTCTGAGACTAGAGTTATGAACAATTAAAAAATAATAATAAGCCATAGACAAAAATGGAGCATGTGTGACTTAAATTTAGGGGCGAGCTGTCACATGCATTGCATAACCAACAGTCAGTTACCCCCAGGAGAAGGCTAAATCTCCAAGTGTGGACCATTTATGTCATGTTTGCTATACACAGTATGAGATCCAGGATACTGATAAACATATTTACTTTTAAAGAAGTAAATATGACTCCATCTTCAGGGAACTTATAATCTAGTTAAGGACACAGCACACACAGTATATCCCAGCAGTCTGTCAACATTTGCACCATAATCCATTACAACTGATGCCTGTCCACAAAGATGGGCGGGCTAGTGAGATTTTTAAAGAAAACTATACATGGTTTCTAAAAGGGACTAATTTTCATCTGGGTCTCCAAAGAGGATAATTTCTAAGCAAATACAGTTCCAGGTGAAGGGATCTATTGGAAGAGTCAAAGATGAGTAAGCTGGGAACTCTTTCCTTAAGAAGGTGCATTTCAGTGCAGAAAATAAGACAAATACACCCAGAAGTGAGAATGTCATAGGTAGCAGGAGCTAGGCGCAAGTAGTTAGAGGAGCTTTGAGGATGAAGGGATGCTCATGGAAAGCTTCCTGGAGGAGGTGGCAGTTCAGCTGGCATTGGAGGACACTCAACTGGTATTGTGTGCACACCTCCTAAATGCCAGCACCTTGGCTAGATCCCCAGACTAAAATAGTGATGAGGGCCTCCCTGGTGGCACAAGGGGTTAAGCATAGCACTATGAAGCAATCCGCAAACTCTGCAGCACGAGTTCGATCCCCGGCCAGCCAGGGAGAAACCCACATGGCGAGACAGACCTCTCCTGTCTCTCCCACTGCTCCCCTCAGCAGTGTATTTCAGTCAGTCTGCCTGTTCTGCTTCCCACTCTGTCTCTGGTGAATCCTCTCACACACACCACCCCCCTCCCCGCCGCCGACATCTCTGTCCTGTACCCCTGATCTTGTATGCATAAATAAATAAATAAATCTTTAAAAAAATTAAATAAAATAGTGAATGAGACCCTCCCTCAAGGGATTATTCTCTAGGAGAATTCACTGTCAGCAGGCACAGGGAATGGAAAGAATGTCTCAGGAAAATGAAATAGCATGAAGGTCAGCAAAGACCAGAGTTGCCTCTGGATTCCAAAAAGTTAACCATGGCTTGGTGTCAGGTGAGTGACAGGGAATACAGAAGGTGGGTCGGTGAAGTTCACAGCGGAGCCCAGGAGGGACACACTGCCTTGCTAAAAAATAAAATCTGTCACTGTAAGTGAACATTAAAAAAATAATCAGAAAAAAAAAAGAATGATAGGCAAAAAAGGAGTGGGGGCCGGAAATAAGAAGGCAGAGGGAAATTAAACAGAATGCAAGAGGAGCTAAGAATATGGATTTAGGAAAGAAAGTTGGGTTTCAATCCCACTAACAATTAGCCTCCCAAACTTGAGCAGGTTATTTAACTTCTCTGAGCCACCATTTCCCCATCTGAGAAATGGGGGAGATACTGAAATCATGGAGTTCACCCAACAATTAAACGACATAAACTCCAAAGCACAGACCCTGGCCACAGTAGGTATTTGATAAGTGAGGATGACAATGTGGATTAGGAAGAAGGTATAAGGGCAGGGTCTAGTACCAGGCTTGGCATGTATTAGACCAACTCAATAAATGGTAACTTCAAAGAAAAAAAAGGTGGTACTTTTCTAAACTGTGCAGTAGTGGTATTTTAGTGACTCTGAGCTATCTTGAGACCAGGCTAATAGCTACTTAATTTCAGCAAGTCTTGTACATGACAGAGGCAGCTCTCTCCCTATAGCCTCACCATAATAAAGGAATGTGCAGTGAGAAGAGTTTTCCATTAAAGATTGACTTCCTGGAAGAAGATCTACAAATCACTTGGAAAGTTTCTGGCTCTGTCATCAGTATCTGGCCATTCGCAAAGCATCTATAAATCGTCCATGGAGCAAAATTAGAGTGCAGGGATTTTTCCTCTCTGAGAGACTGGTCTCTTCCTATGCGCTATTAAGAATAATGGTGAAAGTTAACTGACAAAGCCCTGAAGAAGGAGGTCAGGCTATCCAAGTGGAAATGATCTTGTAGTAGACTTCTCATCATTTGAAAGTATACTTAGGTGAGCAGTCTTCTGCCTAAAGGCAGAGAGGAGGTAATGGGCCTTGAACTGTGTAGCAGAAAGAATAGTTTTTCTGCTCTCAGTTTCAAAAGAAAAAGGAAAGCTGGATGGATGGGTGGAAAGAGGACAAAGAAAAAGTGAAGAGACAAAAAAAAAAGGGAAAGAGTGAAAGGAAAGAAGGGAAATGAGGAAGAAACAAGTTGTTTTTCATTCATAGTGATCACGTGGATTTCTGAAATGCCAATTTATGGAAGGAACTCTTGTAATACTAAATGTTTCCAGAATTCTGTTAAAACTTGTATGAAGATAGGATTTCTACAGCGTTCTCCATCTTTTAGCTGGATAGAAATTATAGATTTTTAGATCAGCTCATATGGTGGACTGGCCCTGGGGTCTGGTTGGTTTATGGCATGCGTTCATTTATCTCTTCATTCCACAATGCTGCCTTCTTTCTTTTTCCACTTCTAACTTCTCCCTGACTGTTGAGACCTTCCTCTGCATATGCACATGCTGTTTTTTCTAGGATGTTATAAAAACATCCCCTTGGTCCCACTTCTTCCACCTTCTTGCATCTCATTTCTTTGCTTCTCTGCACACAAATTGAAAGCCTTGTTCATCATCCCTGCCTGATTCCTCTCTCCCTTTCTCTCAGAAACCCACTCAAGTTGCTTCACCCCCATCGTGCTGTAGAAACTTTATTTGTCAAGGTCAAAAGTGACCTCTGCAACTCAAACCCAAGGTCAACTGAAGCCTTTCGCCTTGCCTGTCCGCAGTGTTTGACATGATGGGACAAACTTTCCTTCCTTTGTATCCCACTTGGCATCCAGGATGCAAGACTTTCTTGATTTTTCTCCCATCTCATTGGCTGCTCCTTCTTTGTCACTTTTCCTGATTCTTCTTCTCACAACCTTTTAGAGGTTAGAGTGCCTAAGTTTCAGCTCTTGTTTCTCCTCTTTTTTTTTATACCCAATTCCTGACACCATATTCCATTGTATGGCTATAAATACCATCTGCAATGCTGATAACTTTTTTTTTGGGGGGAACCCTCGCCGGCGGCTGGGGATCAAACTGGCGCTGCAGAGGCTGCGGGCAGCCTGGCAACCCAGCACTCAACGCTGAGCCACCAGGGGAGGCCCAGTGCTGATAACTTTTAAGTCTGTTGTCACTGCCTCAGACCCCTGTCCTGCACTCCAGACTCATTTCCCGTTATCCCCTCAGCATCTGTACGCTTAAGCCTGTCATATGTCACATGCTTCGAACAGAACACCCGGTCTTCCTCACAAAAGTCTCCTTCACCACAAATATCCAATCTCAGTTACAGAAGCCCTATCATACTTATTTACTGAGGGCAAAAACCTTGGGATCATCTTTGATTCCTCTGGTTAATACCCCACAACCAGTCCTTCAACAAACCCTGTCAGGTCAGCTCTCAGCACATATCCAGGATCAGATTGTTTCTCTCCATCTCCACTGCCAGCGCCTGGGTCAAGGCCCGCACCGTGTCTCCCCTGGGTGCTCTCCCCGGAGCCACCTCAGTCCTCTACAGTCTCTTCTCCACACACCGCTACTGGAGGGATATTTGTAAAATATCAGACTCCCCTATTCAGTACTCCCAGGAGCCTCCCGTTTCAATTCTTTCCCTTTTTTGGTACTGGTAAAATGTACATGACATCAAAGCTGGCCATTTTCACCATTTTTAAGTGTGGAGTTCAGTAGTTTTAAGAACAGTCGTGTTGTTATGGCCATTTCATGTTTTGTGTGGTCTGCAAGAATCTGTCCTCTCAGCCTCTCGTTTCTCTGACCTCCCTTTCCCTTGTTTGCCCTGGTCCAGCTACCCCTGCTGCTCACACAGGCATGTCTTTTTCAGGGTCTTCCCACCATCTGCCCCTATAGACCTCCTTGGCGAGCTTCCTCACATGCCCCAGCTCGTGAGGCCTGTGCAGCCACCCACTTACTCCCTAAACCTCCCCTCCACCTCCAGAGCTCTTAATCACCTGACTCAGCATGTTTGTTTCCCAGAGTACAGAAAATAAGGCGTAGTCACTTAGGTTCATTGATAATTTATGTTCATTCTGCTCCACAAGTGGAATACAAGTTCCATAAGAACAGATACAGCGTCTATTTTATTCATTGAGGTAAATGCAACACCTGGAATTGTGGTTGATGTGTAGTAGGTATGAGTAGGTATGCTAGTCTTTACCAATCAATCTGTCTGTTTCTGAGGTTACTAATATTCACTGCCAAATAAGAACTTCCTCTTGTCTCACATTCATCCAGCGTAAGTATTTTGCTCATTGATAATTTGCTAAGGGTAACCCAGTCTCTCTGCCTCTCAGTAAATATTTGTTGAGTGAATAAATGAAATGAAGAATACATCAGCATTCAGTCTTCACCGATTGTTCTACATTTTGCATTACTCATTGGAATCTATTGATACATTGCTCTGTGACCATCAACTCAAATATAATGGATTTTCTAAGTATCCAATCTTAAGTGGATAGAAAAAAAGTCATAAGGATGAGCTATACTATGTTTGCCTGATACTCATTAAAGTTGGGATTATGCTGCTGATGAAGATTAACACTAGCTTATTCATTCTATCTTTTACTCTTTACCTGCTCTGTACTGTGCGCAGTACCTTAAAATAGAGATGTGATCCAAAAGAGAGTAATCTTAATAATCTTCAAAACATCACACCTTATAGCCAGAGGAGAAGAGAGAACAGTAGAGAAATACGGGTACATGGAATTGTAAATACACCTTTGCTTCTCATACATGCCATTTTTTTTTGCTAAGACCATTGAAAAACGATTGAAATAATTTATGAATTATGAAATAATTTATGAATTATGAAATAATTTATAAATTGTTAACAGAATCTTTATTTTGTTGGACAGAGAAATGTCATATTTTAGAAGGGGAAAGTCCAAATCCTTTTCTATTAGAGTCTTCATTCATTTCTTAAGTCCATCTGGAATTTAGCAAAGAGTCAACTGCATTTAGTCCTCAATTTGTCCACAAGAGAAATGCAAGAGATTTCTTCAATGTAGGGACATAAATGAGATGTGAGTTACCTTAAGGCCTGCAGTGACTCCCTATTGCCCCTGAAGTGAAAACTAGGTTTTTTATTCCCTGGCTCAAAAACTTCTCTTATAAGGTCTTTGAACAACTTCTTCTCTAACATGCTTTTATTATAATAAAAGTTGTAGTCTACCACAATTTCGCAGCCCTCTAGATTGAAAGCTCCTTGAAAGCAAAGACCAGTTTTGCCTTATAAATTAGCATATCCCTCTAATATCCAGCCCGGTGACATGCACATAATAGCTGGTCATTCAATAGTCTTCTTATATCTCAGACCTATTTGTTCAAAATCCGCTTTGGATTGTGTCATTGCCTTCTTCCTACCTCCCAAATAGCTCCCTGTTCAGAACCGTCTCTTCACCAATCCATCTGCTCTTTTCTCTTCCTGTAAGCCACAGGACACTTAAATCCCTTCCAATGCCCCAAAGACTTTTTAGGATAAAACCTAGTCTTTACCAATCAATCTGTGTGGTTCTGAGGTTACTAATATTCACTGCCAAATAAGAACTTCCTCTTGTCTCACGTTCATCCAGCGTAAGTATTTTGCTCATTGATACTTTGCTTGGGGTAACCCAGTCTCTCTGCATTGGTGTCGACTCCCTTTGCCTCTCATTCAGTGATTGATTAAAGGAAAAAATCAAGAAGCATCTATTTTATATGAAGACACTCAGATGGGCACCGAGGTTTCAATGAAGAAGATCTTTGTGGAATTTACTATTTAGAGACTGAGACTGTCATTGAAAATCATTGCTATTATGCTAAGTGCTGGTGGGGAGTGATGACGCTGCTTATAAAAGAGGATGAGAACATTGAGGCTTGTTAGTGAAGGGGCTGTCTTGCTTTGGGTAGGAGACATGCGACGCTTCCCTAGAGGGGTGAGCTTAGAGCTAACCCACATACGGAGGGTTGCAGCTCCCACAAGGCAGGTGCCACATCTTGCTGACTTTAGCACATCTGGCACAGCAAAAGTTTTGACCAGAGATATGACAAACAGACTCCATGGTGTGTTTGGGTGATGTGGTGCCTCCCCAAGAACCCCCATTCCCCTGCAGAGGTGATGAGCTTTCTCATTTCTGATTTTGGACCTGCCGTCCCACTCACTTTAGGGTCTGTGGTAAATGTCCCATCGTCTACCATGTAGATAATAGAGCTGAACGATTGACAGCATTTGCGTCATCCGAGCAGTTAATTACTCCTCTGTTTTCTGAAAAAGTGGGTGACAGATGGTAGACACCTTGACAACAGATTCCACTGTAAACCCACAGGCTTGTAGGCAAGTCTGGACTGCTACTGATTTCCCACTGGATTTTTCTGTGCTTAGAGAACTTAAAATTTTAGAACTCCTTTAGGCAAGTTTTGTTCCAATTATAGGAAAATTCTCTCTTCTCGACTTCTTGATTGCAGGAGCGTCTTTTGAGGGAAAGGCAATCTCCATCAAGCCACATGTCCTGGGTTGTCTCAAACTCTGTTGGTGCTGGGGGTTTGGTCAGTGTGGGGAAGCTGTGTGCATTTTAATGGGAACAGCATGGCATTCATTACTCACCTGCTTCCTGCCATCTGGATTTTCACAGCTCAGCAAGCATGGTGGGCTTCCTGCACATTAGCAGGGAGAAGTTGGCTCCTAAGGAGGGCATGGCTAGGTCCCTTTGAAGTCATAATTTTGTGATGGACACCATGATAAATTGGAGGGGTGGAGTGAGGGATTCTGTCCCAGGAAGCTGCTTTCATATTTCAATAATCGAAAAGTAATGTACCATCTCCACACAGGGGAAGGGGGCACAACACACCCCCTCGATACTGGGGACCAAGCAAATTTAAAGCAAAACTGGTTGTGTGATCAAGTGAAATGGAAACGTGTGCATGAAATTTGATGCACAAAGCTTGCAGGACAAAGGACCATTGTTTGCTAATTCAGCACACATTAATCATCTGGCCCGGTGCAAAGTGCTGTGAGGAAAACAAAGATGGAAAGATGTGTCTGTAAGTCCACATTTAGGAGCACATAATGGAAAATCTTTCTCTCAGGGCTTAAAACACAGGGTGTCTATTGTTTACCAAGTCCAGACATAGGATGCCCCCTGGTAGATTCTTGCAGTTCTGTGAATCCACTGGACACTGGTGTAGTCTTTCATCTGTCACACACAGCCTCTTGGCTTCTTAAGTCTTTAGGCTTGTCACCTCATGTCGCAGGATGACTGCCACAGCTCCACACATCAGGCCACATCCAATCACATCCAAAGGCAATGGGGTGCAAGGAGTGTGTACATGCAGCCCCATGCCTCTCCTCACTTGCTTCCTTCTTTTTACTCAGGGGGAAAGAAATATTTCCCAGGGCCTCCCCTGGTGGCACAGGCGGTTGAGCACCACGCTGTGAAGCTGTGCCCAGCCTCTGCAGCATCGGTTCGATCCTGGCTGGCGGGCGAGAGTCCCACATGGCGCAGCAGACCTCTCCTGTCTTGCCCGCTGATCCCCTCAGCAGTGTATTTCATCAGTCTGCCTGTTCTGTTGCCCACTCTGTCTCTGGTGACTCCTCTCACCCTCCCACACATCTGGCCTGTAGCCTGGTTCTTATATAAATAAATAAATAAATAAATAAATAAATCTTTAAAAAAAAAAAGAAAGAAGGAAATCTTTCCCAGAATTTCTGGCTCCCTGCACCCCAGTAGACTTCCCTAAATGCCTCCTCAGCCACATTGGGTCACATAGCCACTGCTAGCCTTAAGGAATGCTGGGAAGCAAACAGCTGGGTTTTTCAGGCTCCGCGGTGAGAGGCAGGCAAGGAAGAAGGGCGTGTGCAGGAGAGGCCAATCAAGAGTTCACCCTTAGTGAACTTGGTCTACAGGGGAAGACTGACCTTGTAACATGCCCATTTTGCAGTACTGTGTTTGGGATTCAATAGGAAGCAGCAGTTGGGATACGATCTTGGGAACTGGGGCTGTTGGACCCTTCTACCTGTGTTCTTTCATTTGAGAGGAATACCCAGCTGAAAACAAAATCGATGTGCACTGAATTAATTGTATGCAAATGAGAGAAAAACATGTTATATCTAAATAGCAAACATTGGTCTGGTAACAAAGGGATCCAGACTGGATCAGATAGAGTGTGTGTATTACTTACAGTACATCAGAGTAGAAAACAGTGAACCAGGGACTCAGCCATAGTCTCATGAAAGGCAAAGATCAAAGAGCAGAATGCCTCATGAATAACCCCAGCCTGTAACCCAGGTTAGCAAAGGTATATTGATGACCTGAGCTTCCAGCCACTCTAAAAACAGAACTCTAAATAGTTAACACCATTGCAGTCATTTCACACATACTGTTTTATTGCCAGATTCTTTCTTGAATTTTCTATCGTATTAACATCTTTTCAACAACGAGGCCATTTTGGCATTATCCTGGTAGTCATACTTGGGCCCATCGTGTTTGACCATAACCACCCAGGTGGAAACTATGCCCCTGTGCACAGTCTCAGTGGTTCAGAGGACACCTTAGCAGAGAAATGGATGCTGACGTTGGGCTGTGAACCACACCTCAAGAAGAAATCTATGGTTCTCTATAGATGAAGGGATCATTTTCATTCCCACTGTGAAGCCTAACAATCCTGTTAGTTTAATGATCTGCAAAGTCACCGCCAGTCCAGCCAGAAGCCTCTATAGGGCTGACACGGCACACGCACCCCCTCCAGCCTGGCAGACATGTGGCCAATGAATGACGCCACAAACCCATATCAACACAAAGTACCATTTTCACTTTTGTCATCTGCTATGAAATAGATTTTCCTTCCATGCTGAAGAAACAATGCCACCTAGAGTTGACCCGATCATGAAGAAGAAAGTTAAGTAGTGAGTAGGCAGAGCTAGGCTGCTGATACCAGTGGGGTAAATAGCTTTATAGCATTATCTACTAAATGTTTCCAGATGACAAATAAAACATGTAATGGACGCTGAAGGCTGAATTGCATTACCTGCTCATTTCAGTCCCTGTGATGGATGCAGAGAGGCCAGTGCTAGCGACCTGGTCAGGCAGACCTTGTCCCATCAGAGAACTGGCATCGAGATCCTTTATATGTCTAAACAGTCATCATTTTATCAAACAGTCCCCCACCAGGTGACTTGTCCATCGCCTGATCCTCCAGTGCCTGCTCAGCCCAGTCCTCTGGCATTGCAGAGACCCCCAGGTGGCATGATGTTGTGGGAGGCAAGGGCATGAACCTGGGGTTCCTCCTCACTCCAGCCTCACCACCCCATGGTTACAATTGCCAAGTCAAGTTCTAGTATTCAGGCAAATGGAGACATTATGTATGAAATGACCAGTCTGGAGCCTTTGGAAGTTGCTGAGATTGATTTTAACAAAGAAGAACTCAGTCTTAGCCGTGCCTGCTGAACTAGAAATGGGGTTACCAGGCCACCATCTTGTGGAAATTAGATCAGCACAGATAGATGTGGCGCAGGGCAAACAGCATCCTCCCAGGGTTTCTCGAAAGAATCGCATTAACTACATTTGAACTCTCTAGCTGCTTTCGGCTTCTGGGTTTTTTTTTGTTTGTTTTTAGCCAAAAATATGCACTCAATCCACCTCTTTATAGAACAGGTATATAACAGGTATATAACAAGTATATTTTTGCTC
This sequence comes from Talpa europaea, assembly GCF_964194135.1. NCBI lineage: Eukaryota > Metazoa > Chordata > Mammalia > Eulipotyphla > Talpidae > Talpa > Talpa europaea. The sequence goes on along the minus strand of NC_140080.1, from coordinate 39,334,566 downwards.
AACAGCATGATTTTGTAGGGCGTTTAATAAAATGGGTTGTCATATAAACATGATCGTTTATAGAGGAAAGTCATGTTGAGCTTAATGAATTGATTTCTGTCGAGCATGAGCTCAGATGAAGGCATTGTCTCTAAGTTTGCTAATGCATTATCACCACCGTCTCCTCTTCTTGTCCTCACAAAATTACTTTGTCTTGAGTAGCATCTGTTTTAAAATTTAAATTGCTCTGCCCTGAAGCGTGTCACAAAAACAAGAGTATTTGTATCAGAAGTTTCAGTCTCTTGAAATTGGAATGCAGGGTGATTCATGAGTTTTGCATCAATTATTAAACAGTCGTAGATGAAGATATGCAGAGATGGATGGGGCAGTAAAGTATTCTGGTTACACCTACTGGCTTAGCCATGATAAATGAGTCAGGAAACAGGAAAGTTCAAAGCAAGTATTATTAACTGGTGCTGCACTGGCAGATGCTCCAAGGGGAGGTAGACAGTAGCTGCCTATAAACAACTTAGTATAAACACCAACTGGCTGGCAGGATTCAAACTGATATAGGGACCTGACAACGGGAACAAGAAATTTCCAAATCCTACCTGCCAATCACCCTTTCTGATGCAAAGTTTTTGAGGGAGACAGTCCAAGGAGTGTTGAGACCAGCCAGATAGCCCATCCTGCAGAGGTCTAATCAAATGCTTAGATTTGAGTTTGAGGCCTACCTTGTTTTGACCTGTGTGGATATCTTAAACGGACAGTGACAACTTTGTCAGAGCATCCCAGCAAAAAGACAACGCTGACTTCAGACTTTTGAGCCATCCCGGGAGGGGAGCTGTGTTTCTCTAGGAGTGACATTTTCTTGGATATTGAGCTAAAGGCTGACCCAGGAAAACTATTCAATTCTCTGAAACCCAGCTTTACCAAAGGGTAGGCCCATCTTGGGGTCTGGTTAATGTGGCTGCCACATGCAAGGGCATTATTGCACTTAAGCAGGGTCTTCACCCTAATGACATGAGAGTAGCCTGGCTCAGCCCAGCTCAGTCTCCCCAACAGCCTCTCATCATTCCCGCTGCTCCTTCTCTCTGGGAGGTGTTTGTGTTTTCAGTGGTCTGAGAGCATTGCTCACTCTCAGTGCCTGAGGGCAGCCTGAAAGTGACCAGGAGCAGCCCTCTCTGCTGCCCACTTCTCCCCAAGTCAGGAAATTCCCTGAGTAAGCCCTTTGGTGACCACATGCTGGAGAGCCAGCGGCAGTAACTACTGCGAGCTGTGCATGCTAGCATCAAGTGCTTTCCAACCAGGGCTGCCTGTGGTAGCTGCAGACACTCAGCAGTCGTCTCTCCTCTGCACATGAGAGCACTTGGCTAAGGTGTGCACGCTGCAACAAGGGCAAGTGGTCGAATGATTCACTTGCAGCAATTGGTCTACCCACCTGTTGGCCTCTCTTACTCCTCAGTGGGCGCTTGTTCCAGAAACGTGTCTTCTGAACTTACATCAGGAAGCAAGGAACCATGCAGGTCATTCAGAAGCATCTTCCTGGGTGGGTGATGAATGGGGTTTCCAGTTGTGATCTTCAAGAGAAAATGGGGTGGCCTTTTCTAAAGGAAGACCACTGTAGTGGGCAGGAATGGCAGAGAGCAGGATCTCTAATCCAGCAGACAGGGTAAAGGAGGAGTCAGAGTCTTAGAGCCCTCAGTGGCTTTTCAGGCTTTTATTGGGATTTACCAGGTACATGGCAGGCAGGGGTGCTGGGAGCCCGGGAGGCAGGAGGCCTCCCGGCCCCCAGCAAGTCTTCACTCTTTCTGGGCTCTCCGGCGTTCTCTGGTGGTCTCTGCTGCTCTGCTCTCTGCTTCTACTCGTGGTTCTTCTCGTGGTTCTGCTTCTCTGCTTCTGCTGGCGTCCCCGTGATGCCACCCTTAAAAGCCCAGTCTCAGCCCAGGTGAATCCCATCTACATATGCCCACACCCTACTCCAGGTGCCTGCCAGGACCACAGGGTCCCATGATCTATCCTAATGGCGGGAGGACAGAAAAGCCTGATACTTTTTACCTTACCCTACAACTATGCACCAGAAGTCACAAGCTGGTGGCCCACAAGCCATATTCAACCCACCGACAAGATTATGTTCTTTTTTACTTAATATACCATTGGTTTACACAACTCTATAAGTTTTAGGAGCACAGCTTCTCACCTTGATAAAGGTATCTATGCCCATAGCCACTGCCAAAGTTCTAGCTCACCACTAACTGACCCCTTTGGCCTGTGCTTCCCACCCCCTGCGCCTCTGCTAACCATTCTGTTGTCATCGTCCACGAGTGGTTTTTGTTCTATTTATTCATTTGCCTTTTTTCTCTATATTTGTCATATGAATGAAATCATTCAGTTTTTGTGTTTCCTGTTCTGACTTATTTGACTTAGCACAATCCCTCAAGGGCCACCCATGTTGTTACAAATGGCAAGATTTCAACTTTTTTAAAGCTGAGTAGTATTCCATGGAGCACATATCACAACTTCTTTATCCAGTGATCTGCCAGTGGGCATTTAGTTTGTTTCCATGTCTGGGTTAGTGTGAATAGTACTGCAATGTACATATGAGATGTGGCTAGATCTATGTTTTTTAATGCCAGGCCATTGAAAAGCCAGTTGTCAATATATAAAGTTTAAGAGATTTTGCATAAAAATCTGGACTTCCAATCTCTTTTTAAAAAAAACTCAGAATACCTGGCAATGTGACAATATTTCATGGCCACAATTAGCTTAAGCCTACTAGCCACTTGTCCCTTCAGAGGGGACACAAACATTCTTCTTCCCCACATGTGCTTTTACTCCATGTCATCTCATCGTCCCCAGGGCTTTTAGTTGGCTACTCCTGCCATCCATCATGTAAGAGGCCAAGAGAAGAAACGGTGAATTGTTCTTTCAGACACACCTAACTTGAAAGTGACTGTGTCTTAAGCCTTATTCTTTTACTTCTGCACAAAGAGTGACCATTAGAAGCATGTTCATACAGTATGGTTATATGTAAAGTGGAGAATTTTACACTACTTACCTGAACAAATCAGGCATACAAAGAAAATCTTGAAATGAGGATAGGAAAGTGAGATTTGAGTTATTCAGGGGTAATTGCCTTGGTTTTCCACCTCACCGTTTTCCCTTTGCTTTCCTCACATGGACATAATCTGCAGAATGTTCCTCTGTCAAAGGCCATCGTCATAATTCCCCTGCCTCCGATTTAAAAAAAAAAAAAACCCTCATTTGCACTCTCGGTAGCAATTGTTGGAGCCCTGCAGGGGAATAATTGCTGAGGAATTAACCTCTGACATTTTTCTAAAAATAGGCCTAATAAATCTAATCATAGGTAATTTACCTGTCCGCGTTCCTCCGGGGGTAACTAGCATTGAAGAAAGACTTGGCAGGCTGGCATTCTTTCTGCAATTATCTGTGATCTGAGTTCCTGGGGCCTGTGTACTTTCTCTGTTTAGATATATGGAGTGCAAATTGCCCTCTCCCCTCTGACTTGGTGACCTTATTTTCTGAACACCCTATTCCTGGGGTTGGAGTAGGGCGGTGCTCATCCAGAGGGAGTATTGGGCTCACCAGAAAAGAGGGAGGTAGATCAAGCTGAAGCATTTTCCGGCTCCTTTCTGCAATTCCCATCCTCCCAAGTTTTCCAGCAATTTCTTTGTGCCCCCTCCCTTCCTGTTCCGTGAGCTTCGGGCACCCCTGCCCTGCTTCATTGGAGTCCCCAGCCCTGTCATGAATAGTCACGAGGGACAACTGTCTGGGAAAGTTTCTTGGTGTAGTAGAAAGGGGGAAAGCCACAAGTGGGCAAAGGATCTGCGGTGGGAAGAGAAACTGTCAAAGAAAACTGCCCTTTCCCTGAGCCATAAAGAAATTCGTTTTTTTCTTTCCAACAACAAAAGGGTCTGAATGTGCTTTTTCCTTTTGTTCTGGCTGGAAGTTTCAAGAGACCACAGGGCAGCGTGGGCATCGAGGAAATTTATAGAACATAAGATCTTATAAATTCCACTGCAGAGACAAAACCCTAAGCCCTTAAATGCACAGAAAAGTATGTCTATTATCTGTCGTTTCCAAGTAAGTGTGCAGTTACTTAAATTGCCTTTGTCTTCTTCTTTTCAGCTGACATTATCTCTACGGTAGAATTCAACCACACGGGAGAATTACTAGCGACAGGGGACAAGGGGGGTCGGGTTGTAATATTTCAACGAGAGCAGGAGGTAAGTGGCAGTGAATGCAAAATGCCCATTTTCTTCTTTTTTTAAAGGAGGCCTCCTACTGTTCCTTAATCCTCGTGTGTCGCCCTTAACCTGGCTGCTTTGCTAGCAAACTAAAAACTGCCAAAAAGTCATTAACATCAACAGTTGCACACCCAGGCTCATAAAAGCACCTGAAAATAGAGCCTTTTCTGAGCATGGTCTTATCTTTGCAAATTCTGCTTTTGCACATTCAAAATGACTTCACTTTCATCTAACCTGCAGAAGTCCTTGGGTGCTTGTTGAGCTTAACTCCTTTCTGAGTGGGATGTTTCCTGGAGCTATTGAATTTCAGTCTCTGTTGATTTCAGGTGCTCACACAGAATATGTAAGAAGGGAATAATAGTTTTATTTGGCAACAGATATGATAAGGACAACTTGGGTCAGTAGAGAATGGTAGCGCTCCCTACCAATGGGAGTGAAGTATCTCAAAAGCTATCTGAGCATTGCATATGGTGGGCACCTTCTAGAATGCCTCTGAAGTCCCTGAGCTGAATGCTATATGCATTCTGAGCAGGTGCTCAAACTCCCAGTGACTCTTGAAAAGCCCATTTCTGCCAGACTTGGGTTCCACTAGGAATTGTTTCTCTTTTTCATATAAATTGAATTTTGGGGTGTCTGCTTCTGTTTTGTCAGAGTGGAATTATGGCCCAATTTGATTTTCTTAGCCTCCCCTGGCATGGTCCCGGAGCTTCCAGCAGGCGAGTCTGCGTTCTGGGAACTCTCCCATCTGCTATCTGCCTGCCTCTGAGATTCACCCAGCACAGCGCAGGGGGAGGCCCCAGCGGGGGAAGGTTTCACCAGAGACGTCCCTAGCAATTTGAAGCCTGCTTTGTGCCTCAGAGCCATTTGTGTTACACCTCCCCTCAAAAAAGGAAAGCCTCATTTAGAGGTGATATATTTGGTAATTGCACATTATTTGCAATTAATTTCTATAAGGGCATCATCATCCCTTGGGGTTCTGTAGAAATTCAAGTGTTCAGCATTAAATCAGGCACCCAGCCTATTCCATTGGCCCTGGAAACGTGAAAATGTGGTTGGCAAGTAGGAACTAATAGCTCTTCGTGACCTGGAATTTTTCCTGCTTTTCCAGAGCTGCCTAGTGCTAATTGGTCTGGCACATACTACACATACTTGACAGTCTGATTTGGATGGTAGCAAATCAACACTCTTATAAATTTATCGTTAAGGTGGACTGGCTCTCTCTGCAATAGGCAGGACAGTGACAACTATGCCAGCTTTTAAAGTCCTGCTAAAACTGATTTCAAAACTTCTTTCTCCATTTAAAAAAAAAAAAATCCAATTAGGTTCTTAGTGATGATAAAAAGGAACGGGAGGAGCTAGTTAGCATAAATTACCCAAGGCAGCATGTTGCAGTACTGTTCTGCTCCACATTTTCCATTAGCTATTTTTAGGTTTCACCTATTTTAATTTAGTGAAATATTTGGGAGGCCCCATTCATTAGGAGAATGAAGAGGGACACATTCTCCAAAGGAAGGTGTTTTGTTCAATAAAAAATAAGCATGGAGGGTAATAACATGCAGTCAAGTGTTAAGCTCTGTGCGAGGCTGGGAATGGGAAGGAAAGCTGAGCCTGAGGAGCAGAGCTCTGTGACAGCATCTGGGTCAGGCCTGTGACTTCCGTGGGGGAATTCTCCAGAGACATCCTCAGTCCCCCATAAATGCATCCTCCACGGGGCTTCCTTTGTCAGGAGCATCATCCATCAGCAAGTTCAACATTGCAGTTTGGATGTTCAATATCCCACCAGAAAGAGAAATTTTTTAATTGAGTTTTTTATTAAGAATCACACTTTTATGACAAATGTTTAATGAGACCAGAATTTGAATTTTTGAACAGTTTCCCAAAGCTGGAATCTGGCAGCTCTTGGTAAAAAGGTCCTCAAATGTCTAAAATAAAATCTGCCTTCTCTTTCCCTCCTTTCTCTCTTTCATGCCCTCTTTTACTTCCTTTCCATCTTTCTTCTGTCTCTGGCCCTTTCTGGGGACTTTTTCCCATTTATTTTATTCCCTCATCATTTATTTAGTTCCTGCTGTTTGCTCTTTGCATAATCGAAGCTGGGGGAAGCCAGAGGTAAAGTCTCATCATCCTCCTAATGATGCGGAGGACTCTCTGTGCTCCTGTCTATTTGTTATTGGGGCGGGAAACATGGGGGGTGGGGGAGATCTGATGCCCCCATCTGCCACTTGGAAGCTTTGTGACCTTGGAGAGGTTTTAATCTCTTTGAGCTGCTTCTGCACAGTTCTTTGTCCTGCCTACCTTTCAGAGTTGCTGTGAGCATCTGGTGAGACTTAAAAAGCCAGTGCAAGGTGCCCAGACCATAACTTGGTACACTTTTTAAGGGACTGATGTAGTATATATGGACCTCAGTGTGGGCTGGTCCCTCCTAAGGGTGTCCAAAGCATATTAGGGTACGGAAAGAAAATGCTAGCACTTCCATTTGTATTGATTTCAAAATCATGTCCTATTTTGCTTTCTATTTCCATGTATATCTATGCTGTATACCATATATTAAGGCAGAAATTCATCTCTATAACATAACTAACTTATATGTATACTGGAGGCCCCAACATTTACCAATAGGGGTGCACAATCAAATGCTCTGAAGGCCATTGAGCCATGGCAGAAGTTGGGGCTGTGGGGTCCTGCCCATCTCACCTCTGATGACTTTGCACACACACACACAAAAATGCCTCCTAAAACAAACCCTAGAAATCTGACTGTAAAATTGACGCTACCAGAGGGGAGCACTGGGGGGTCAGAGTAAAAAGGGGGAAGGGGTCCAATGGACCATGGTGGAGGATTATGAATTCGGAGGTGGTGTGGAGTGACAACATACACCTGAAGAGGTGTGAACTCTACCTCTGAATCATATACAGTCTTATAAACCAATATTACTACAATAAAAAATAATGCAACTGGTCAATAAATCAATCAGTCAATCAAAATGGCCCTTAATCCTCCATCTCAGATGATCCCCTATGAGGTCCTTTTTGCCCTTGGTTGGCTGGTGTCTTTGAATGTCTAGTGGTCAACTGCTCCTGGGTCCCATGAGACCACTGAAATTTTGGCCAATATTGGGGACTCTGGTATGCCAGGGCTTAATCTCATAGGTCTGGGGCAAAATAAGTACAATAAAAAGAATCTTTCTTTAAACATACTCCATGTTTAGGAACTGGCACTACACTGTGTATACCCTTTCTACTTTCTTGGTGTTAAAATGTCCTTTCTTTTATGAAACAATTATGATAAAGTTTTTTGATATCCATACTTAATAAAATAAAATATTGGCACCTTTAAAAAAATGTACACATAATTTATGTGATTTGATCTCATATATTTTTCCCCTTCCTACAGAGTAAAAATCAGGTTCATCGTAGGGGTGAATACAATGTTTACAGCACATTCCAGAGCCATGAACCAGAGTTCGATTACCTGAAGAGTTTAGAAATAGAAGAAAAAATCAATAAAATAAGATGGCTCCCTCAGCAGAATGCAGCCTACTTCCTTCTGTCTACTAACGGTACGTGGAGATGACCTGGCTGGTATTTTCAGAGATACAGTCAGTCACAACATATATTTTAATCTCTTCATCTCAGTTTTCCTTTTTACCTCGAGGGTGGTTGAAAAACTTAGGAACAATATTTGCAAGCTGCCTAGCAAGGTACCTGGCTCAGACTAGTCTCTCATAAATAGTATATGCTTTCTAAAAAATTAAACGTATGACCAAATTATGTGAGATCTGCAGTTTTGGGGATCATTTCCAGGTTTTTGGAATGTGACTTCCTGTCTTAAGATTGACCGAGTGTTGTTCTGGGAACATATTTAAGGAAACTGGACATGCTGTCCCATTTGTGTGGCATACTGAATAGAAGTTATTAATCCCTGAATGCATTTGGGGGGTGGTAAAGCAGATGTCTATTTCTCTTTGACACGATCTAGTTCTCAGCTAGGACACAGGTCAAGAAGAAAGGGAGACTGGCCCAAAGAATTGATCAAGAATTCTGTCCCTCCATGCTCTTTTCCCACTGCTTTTGGGGGGAGTTGATATAAATAAGTCAGAGGAAGAGAATGCTGGTGGTTGAATAGCGAGCCATATTACATGTTAATTCAGTTAGTCTTTAGACAGTGGAATTACATACCCTAAATATTCTTAATACCCTCACCTTATTGTGAGCCTTCTATGCTCACAACAGTTCAGAATAAAATCATATATTAATGGGTACTAACTGATAACAATTAAAAGGATTAGTGTAGTAAAATCAAAGCCCTCTCCCAAGTAAGCTGGAGAGTGGAATGACTCATTTCATCCTATTTGTGAGTCTATAAGGAGTATACAATTTGAATATAAATCAAAGAAAAGGCATTTGCTTTTTGCATACCACCAGCATGTAAAAAGAAAGGATAATGCTCATTTATCAGGTGAAAAAAAATGCAGACTGAGAATAGGATATGGTCAAACATGATAATGTTTTTAAAGACCGAAAGAAAATACACTGAAATATGTCATGATAAATTTTTTATTTGTATTATGAGTGACTTGTAAATTTGTGTGTTTTTATCATTTTTATTTTCTAAATTTACAATGAGCTTTATCTTATGAAAAATGGGGAAATTTATAATGCACATGACCCCAAATCCTCAACTACAATGTATGAATCTAAAATAAACAATTCTGAAACAGCCAGCTTAGGGTTATTCAAGCACAGAGACCAAGTAATCCAATTCTTTTTCATCTCTGTAGTTATTGTTCTGTTTTTGATCCTGATTTCTTGATCGCCAAACCACATGGTTTTATTTTCATTTCTTCCCTCTTAGTTTAGCTATTTAGTTTTCCCTTGTCAAAGGCTCTGTACATTCAACACTATTTAGAATGAAAGAGACTTCTGATGGTTTTGACTTAATTATCTCATGCAGAGAAAAAGTGTCTGATTATCTTCTATAGCTGGCTTACTTCATATTATGAAATTTAACCTATTGATTATTATAATAAAATTCAAAGTCTTATTAACTACTTTGTGGGAGAATGAGAAAGAAATCAGTGAAATGCAATGAAGATTAATTATATAGCATAATGTTCTGTTAATTGAGTTTTTAAATAGTTTTTTGATTAACAAGGATATTATCTTCCCATTTGGGATGCTATTTCATATGCCAACAGCATCTCAAAATGATTCTTGTGAAAGAAACTCCCATGTTCTTATGTGATTTTCTTTTTTATACTAATATTGAGGTTGAGAATTTCCCTTAAGCCAAATAGGTTAACATGCAAAAAAATTAATGGAAGACAATTGGAATTACTGTACAAAAGAGAAAATGAAGATCGATGATAAGATTGTGTTTAAAAGCTGCCACAAGTAATGATAAACTGCTCAGAGAACCAGCCAGAAGAAAGAAAAAGTCATTACTCATAGTAGCAGCCACATGTTCCTTACACTTTTTTATCCACAAAGCTTCAAGATAGTGAGTGAAGAAAAATTGTGTGATGATAAAGTCAAGAATGACCCCAGGCTACCCAACCATGGGGAATTGGATTGAATTTACCATCAATTATCTTTTTTAAAAAACTGTGCTTATCTCATTATAGTTGGATACACTTTTTACTTTCTGCTGGAATATATTTCCAATGTTACAATTTTTAATGAAAAATACAACTGACATTCAAGTGTGAATCTAGACCCGGAAATTATTTGCCCAATGAAAACACATAGCATTACCTTGCTTTTGACTTCTGCCTTAATACCTGTGATGAGTGGGGATTTTCTACTTAATTCATTTTTCTTGTGTGCAACTAGTATATGTTCATGGTAAAAAAAAAAAAAATTAGAAAATACAAAGAAACAAAGTGAGATTAAAAAAGTGTCCCCACACAGAGAAAAGCACTGGTAATGTCTTTTAAAGAAAAAAAGCAAATAGGCATAGATAACAAAAATGTGATGTATTCTATAAACTGTTTTGTAACCAGATTTTTTATTTGATGATGTAACATCTAACAATAGGAACATCTTCCTATTGGTAACCACTCTAAAAGATCACATTTTCAATAACCACACTGTTCCCTTGTATGATGCTCCCACAGTATACTGTTTCCCACTATTAGATCTCTAATTATTAACAAATTCTCACTATTATAAATTATGTGTTTATAATAATAGATGTTGATATAGATATATGGAGAAAAGTATAAACTATGTACAGTATGTCATGCTTATTAAAAGACAGTAATAATGTTTATATATGCATACATAAAACAAATTTCCTTTTGTTAATATACAAAACTTTCATAATATTTATCTATTTTTATTTTAATTGTTATATATTTTTTACATCATTTTTCATTTCTGCACAATGTATGCATTTTCATCTTGGTTATAGTCCCCATACATTTCCCACCCCCCTTGTTTTGATCCTATTCCTTCCTCTCCCCCCCTGCAGTATGTCTCTGGTTTATAGTTGCTTGTTGATTTTGATTTTTACTTTATTATAATTAGTCTTTTTCGTGGTCCCTTATTTAGGTTTTCTAAATTCCTGCTATGAGTGAGACCATCTGGTATTTTTCTTTTTCTTTCTGACTTATTTCACTGAGCAAGATCCCTTCCAGCGCCATCCATGTTGCTGCAAATTGCATGAGTTTATCTTTTTTGATTGCTGAGTAATATTCCATTGTGTATATGTACTATATCTTCTTGATCCAGTCATCTATTTTTGGGCTTTTGGGTTGTTTCCATAGCTTAGCTATTGTAAATAGTTCTGCTATAAACATGGGGGTGCAGATGCCCTTTTGAACTAATGTTTCTGTGTCCTTTGGGTAAATACCTAAGAGTGGAATTGCTGGATCATATGGGAGCTCCATCTTTAGCAGGTTGAGGAATTGCCACACGGCTTTCCATAGTGGTTGGACCAGTTAAAAAAAATATGTAAAATTAGCTATATACTATATGCAGCTAATACTATATGTAGTCACCAGCAACTCGTTGCCATTGAAAATGCCAGAATCTGGACTTGTTTGCTCATGTTAAGAGTTAACACAAAGCTGCACTGAAGACAAAAAGAAAAATCTTTAATGTCCTTATTACCAAAGTAATATGTATTCATTGCTGAAATGTATAAAATAGAAGCAAACAGAAGCAAATAAAATTCTACAGCAACCTGAAAAAAAAATATTTATCTGTCTAGTGGAATAATGGCAGATTTTATTTCTATTTTTATCTTTATGCTCATTTTCACTTTATAATTACAATGAAATAGTCATGTAATGAAAATGAGAAAATATAAAATCTATATATGTGCAATATTATAGGTTTATACACTCCCCCCCAGAAAAAAATGCATAGAAAAAATACCACAAGCCTGTATGAAAAATGTAAACAGTGATTATCTCTGACTGGGGGATTACAGGTAATTTTTGTTCTTTATGTTTTATCTGTAATTTCTTTATTTTCCATTTAGCAATTTATCATTGAAAATAAGAACAGCAGAGGCGAAGTTTGCCTTGCCACGCAATAGAAAATATTTGGTGTTAAAATTCACTGATTTGTGTTCCTCTGAGCTCTAGCTGATGGGTAGCTCCCAAGTGACTGTATAAATAGGGCCCATGTCTCATTTTCTCACCCTAAAAACAGTTCAGTCTACAGCAGGATATCCAAAGAGGGCGAAGGAGTGTGGGCGTGGAGACAGAAAGTTCTAAATTCAGCCCAGCATCTGGAAAAGCTTCCTCGCCTTCTGTCCCCCATATGAGGCAGCAGGGCGCGCAACTGGGGATGCGTGAATCTGACACTTAGCAGCCAGGCGGCCCTGCCTGCAGGGTGACCAGCCCTGAGGTCCACCGACCTGCTGCAGGAGCAAGTGCTGTTGAAGCCTGCCGGTCAGTGTGGTGCGTGTCAGGAGGACAGGGTTTGTTGAGGAGACATGGAAGCGTCAGATGAGGAGCCAGCAGAGCACAGGGATCCTGATAAAGGCTTAGTCCATGTCCTGACCAGAGTGGAGAGAGGACGTGCTGACGTCATCACGCAAGAAGCCCCCGACGCCATCTCCTCCACACCACACACCCAGTTTAGGAACAAAAATGAAGCATTTTTCATTTGTCAGATTGAAATACTTGAGGCTCACTTACACTAAATGATCCATTGTTTATCTGCCGTTGAAGTTTAACTGAGCGTTCTCCACTATTTTCCCTGATAATTTGGTTCCTCACCCCAAGAAATACTAGTTAGCACTGACTAGGAGGCTGGAGTTGGTGTGGGGACCCGCCCAAAGTTGTCTGACTCCAAAACCCACCTTGTGCGTGCATAGAGGAATACACAGTCATATCCACCTTCCAGAAGAGATTTTAGGACACATACAGGTGACAAGTACAGGATCTGATAAGAAAGTCGCATAAAGCCATGGGCCCCACAGACATGATGTGCTGTGCCCCAACATGTTTCCCTAAGAAATGGAATTGAAAGCCTACAGGTGGAGCTTGCTATGTCAGGCTCCCCAAAACCCCCGGCAGCTCTGCTCATTCCCATGGCCTACCTGACCCTGTGCCCTTGGATTTCTCTCCTTGCTTCAGGGTAATAGAGAAAGACAGGTGTCAGCAAGCATAAAGGACTAGGACGGTGGAAAGGTGAGGACTCCAATAATACCAGCAGGGGAAGGGAGCACTGTGATGCATCTCCTTGCCATTTTATTTGCTGAGTGTTGCTAGGAATGGGCACTGTGTGTTTACTCTTCTAGCTAATAGCTAATAGCTCCACTGAGGCCCAACTGTGTGGTGGGCACTGGAGGTGTAGTGACGAACAGGACAGCACTCCCAGCCGCCACTGATTTTACATTCTAGGGAAGGAGACATCATGATGTGGCAAAAAGTATGAGGAGGGAAAATAAAGCAAGAGAGAATGATAAGGACACATTTTCTCTAGGTTGGTTAGGAAATGCCCCTCTGAATTTGGGACATAAACAGAGAACACAAAGTGAAGAAACAAATCACCTAAAAGAGAGTAAAGGGCTTTTCTGGCAGAAGACACAGCTTGTGCAAAGCCCTGGGGCAGCAGATTCATGTGTACAGGTAGCTATGATAAAATCAGGTGGCAGGAGCTTGGGAAGTAGGAGTGATAACAATCAGAGAGGGTGAAGGAGTTGGGGTGCAGGGTGTGGACATGTGAGGTGGGGCGCTAAAATACAGGTCAGAATAGTATATACGGTTATTGTGAACTGTGAAGAAACTCTCCATGTAAAGTGCTAACATAGTTACATGGTTATATCTGTATATGTGGCAACTGTTCTTAATCACAAAACCAAATTAATGTCAAGCTGTGGACTCAACAGTCCCTTGTCAAGAAGACAATCGTGCAATCACATACATGTTTTTATTTTGAAATATAAGCTCTGCTTTGAAATGACCCACTTTTTATGGACTAAAGCCCTGGACCTGAGCCAGCTGCAGTTCTAGATCCTTCCTTCATTACATGCACCTCTCCGCCTTCTCTCCCCTCAAGAAGACTCCTTCACTTTTCTCTTCACTGTAATGTTGACTTTCTCTGGTGTCTTCCATAGACAAAACTGTGAAGCTGTGGAAAGTCAGCGAGCGTGACAAGAGACCAGAGGGCTACAACCTGAAAGATGAGGAAGGCCGACTCCGGGATCCGGCCACCATCACCACCTTGCGGGTGAGCCTGGCAGCCACTGTGCCACCATCTTTCAAATACCTGGCCCTAGGGGTGGGGGGCAGTCGCCTAAGGTGACCAACTGTCAACTAAGGTTGACGGTCGCCATTGGTCGCAACTGTAATGGAGGGGGCAGAGAGATCAGGAGGAGCCTTACTTGCCTACCTTACTTCTCCCTCTGGTGGCAGAGGGAGAAGCAGGAAAGATGCCAAGCCGTCATGATACAAGTCCGTGCGTTTCCCTATGTCCTAAGGACATGCCCACTAGGCCCTGCTGTCCATAGGAAGCTGTGTATCCTAAGCCTCTCTCTCTTCACATTATCTAAAATGTCTTGAGCATCTTCTGTACCCCAGGTACAGGGGAGGGGACTACCCTGATCAAAAGCTGGAGGATGTAGATTCTGAACCAAACCGGCGTAGGTTTGAATCCTCCCACTTTCCAGAATATCAAAGGAGTCCCTTAACCTTTTGTCCAAGATTTAGTCATAGAAGTTTAGACATACATCTTCTCCCTCTGCAAAGCAATAAATGTAATACTTACTTCCCATGGACTTATGAGAATAAAATGCAGTGAGAATGGAAAGCCCTTTACTCCATGGCAGGGACTCAATAAATGAACTGTACCACTAGACTGAGTTCTTCCTTCCTGCCCTCCAGAAATGCACCGTCTGGTAAAGATGGAGGATTTGTACGACTAATATACAAATGATTATGACACTAAGTAGAGTAAGATAAATGCGATGAGAGTTGGAAAATTGCAGTTTGATCAAAGGAGGGAGAAATTACATTTGATTCTAGGAGAACAGGGAAGGTCTCATAGGGAAGTGATATTAAAAATAGATTTCTTTTAAGGGAAGGCTCTCTAGATGGAGGTTAAAGTGCCTTAGGACCGGGTGCTAAGTTTGGTTTGGGATGCATTCAGTATGAGTGGTAAAGCAGTACATGTGGAGCCCAGCCCAAGACCCAAGGGAATTTCAAAACTGTATAATATATGTGTTTTCAGCTACTCCACGGAAGACCAAAAACAGAGACAATGAGGTCCATGTGGGGGGATGCAGTTCCTAGGTCTGAAAGCAGATGGAATCATTATGTGACATATTAGGTCCCTTGTTTCTTTGTTCATTCATTCGTATATATAGTTATTCATTCATTCATTCATATCTTCATTCATTCACATCTTCATTATTCAGCAAATGCTTTTTGAGCAGACTATATGATGGGCCACAGTGTGGGGCTCCTGGGGGACCTGGTGGGTCCTGGTCTTCTGCTTAGCAACTTCTGAACAGACAAACATTTCCTGCTCCACTGCCTTTAGCCTAGAGAACTAAGTTGCCAGGCTGCCTTTTTAGATGGGGTCTGGAGGGGAGACCCCTCTAGTGCTGGAGGGGAGTGTGCTGGAGAGTAGGAATGCTGAGTCAGTCTGTGGAGGGTTGGAATTCTGGCATTTTCAGGCTGACATTTATTATTTTTTTAATTAAATTTTATTTTTTATATTCCCCATACAATTACAACCCCCTTATTTTGACCCCAAGCCCTCCTTTCCCCGCCCCCCACGCCCCGTAGAGTGTCTCTGGTTCATAGTTGTTTGCTGATTTTGATATTTTCTTTCTTACAGTTATTCTTTTTCCTGGTCCCTTATTTAAGTTTTCTAGATTCCTGCTATGAGTGAGACCATCCGGTATTTTTCTTTTTCTTTTTGGCTTATTTCGCTGAGCATGATCCCTTCCAGCGCCATCCATGTTGCTGCAAATTGCATGTGTTTATCTTTTTTTGAATGCTGAGTAATATTCCATGGTATATATGTACCACATCTTCTTGATCCAATCATCTATTTGGGGGCATTTGGGTTGTTTCCAAAGCTTAGCTATTGTAAACAGTGCTGCTATAAACATAGGGGTGCAGGTGCTCTTTGGAATTGATGTTTCTGTGTCCTTTGGGTAAATACCTAGGAGTGGAATTTCTGGATCCTATGGAAGCTCTATGTTTAGTAGGTCAAGAAATCACACAGCTCTCCATAGTGGTTGGACCAGTTTGCACTCCCACCAGCAGTGCAGGAGAGTTCCTTTTTCTCCACATCCTCGCCAACATTTGTTGTTGCTAGTTTTTTTAATATGTGCCATTCTCACTGGTGTCAGATGGTATCTCATGGTAGTTTTGATTTGCATTTCCCTGATTACAAGTGATGTTGAACATTTTTTCATATGTCTGTTGGCCATTTGCATTTCCTCTTCAGAGAAGTTTCTTTTTAGCTCTTCTGCCCATTTTTTGACTGGATTGTTTTCTTTGTTGTTGTTGAGTCTCATCAGCTCTTTGTAGATTTTTGTGATCAGTCCTTTATCATTAGTGTTGGGTGCAAAAATGTTCTCCCAGTCAGTGGGGTTTCTCTTTGTTTTTGTTATTGCCTCTTTTGCTGTGCAGAAGCTCTTTAATTTGATGTAGTCCCACAGGCTGGCATTTACCCTCCTTGTGCCTCCAGTGTGGTATCTGCATGACAGGGATGGTGAGTATGGATCACTGCTACTTCTGGGTATTATGAGGCTTCAGTACACTGTTACATCTGATATGGAGCTTAGGCTGTGTAGTTAGTGCCTCACTCACAATAAGCTCTCAATAATGTGAGTTCCCTGCTGGTACTTTTAGGATCATTATCAGCATCTTCATTATCAAGGTTGTTATTACACTCCACTGGTCGTGGGATTATGTATATGAGAAAATTCTTATTTTTTCCATGTACTTCTTAGATGGCTATATTCCCTCTACAACTGTTCACCAACACCAACTCAGTGGCCGCTCCGGGCTGGCAGTCCAGAGGTCTGTCTGCCCTTGCCCCTTTCGGCCCTGTGCATGGAAACTCTCTGGTGCCTTCTACACTGCCTGCTATGTGTCTGAGGCCTCCTATGGGGTTGTCTGTGGCCACCTATGGGGTTTCATTATATCTGTGTTTAACCCCTGGGAGATGTGATCCCTGCAATGGGCAAGAGAGAAGGCCTATGCATTAAAATTCCCAAGAGAGCAGAAATTCTCCCCCAGGCCACACTGTGTTATGTTGTGAACTGGACTTGAACCTATTCAACATGGAAGGAGCCCTGAGGTATGGCCAGGAGTTAGAAATGTCTGATTCTGTTCCTTGCTTTCGTCTTAACTATCTGATTGACCCTAGGCCCATCAGTCCCACCTCTGCCTCTGGGCTGCTAAGCAGAGGCATGTCCGTGCCCAAGGTGCTGCCACAGTGGGGCCATTGACAAATGCAGATTCCAGGGAACCGTGTCCAGAGGTTCCCTCTAAATTGGGATCCTGGGAATCTACATTTTAATATGAGCCCCCAGTGGTTGAGACAAGGGGTCTGTGGTTATTGGGCTCATCCTCTCCAGGGTTCCTCCACGCTAGTGTTTTACGAGAATCTGTTACTTTCCAGCCACCTCAGCAGTTACTGCCCCAGCTCTGGAGGTGCCTTTGCTATGTTATTATAAATACTCATATCTACTTTCGCCTCCTCTACCTTCCTAAGCTTTCAAACATGTTACATTTCGGTATAAATATCTATGCTTCCACGTTGTTTCCATGCGAACACTGAGAAGGCAAGCCTCCTTTTCTCATCCCAGTGACAGGACAAACCAGGTGACCCTGAGGACCGCAGATTCAGACAATGACTCCAAACAGAGAATGAGCTGACGTGATATTAATCAGACTGTAATTTACTAACATGCTCAGCTCTTGAAATTTGCATTGCCAGCAATTGTGGCTTTTTTTTTTTTTCCTTCCCTGTGCTATGATTACCTCTCCCTCACTTTCTTAGTTTTCAGTTCAACGTGGATCTGGAGAGTGAGAATGTTTAATAATACCCGACAGCTAATTAATCCTCACTGAGTAATGAATGTTCTGTTTCAGTGCTGGGAGGCTCAGCTTTTCAAAGCAAGAGTGGGTATGGATTATTTTTCCTTTCCTCATAGAAGATAGCCTCTCAGATCCAATCATTCATTATCCAGGGGGACTATGAGAAGCACTTTCATGAAAACTGTATCTCCTGCTCAATATTATAACAGGCAAGGCAATAACCACAACACTATTTAATAAAAGCAACTTATAACTATAAAGTGCCATTTAAATCATGTAAGTGTTTTCTTGCCTGATACTTTGATTCATCTGCACAGCCAGTGAGGAGGGCAAGACAGGGAGATGGTCGGTAAAAATGCTGGCGTATGCTGTTTCTTGAATATTTACTGTACCCCATGCCCCAGAAAGGTTGTCTCATCTGCATTAGCTACCACACAAGGTGTAGTCACTGTTAAAATGCCCAGTGAACAGATGAGGCTAGGAGAGGTTAATTAACAAGCCCAGAGTCACACAGGCCTCTGAATCAAACCTTGATCTTCTTTGGTCTAGGACCTAGGCCCACACACCTGATGGGGTTCAGAGAGGGAACGTGATTGTCTATCAAATGCCAATTGGCTGTTTCAGAGCTGGGAGGAAAAATCAAGAGCCATGCATCTTAAACTTGGACATGTATATCTGGAGATTGGAAATGGTTTCCTTAGCAATTGGTGTCATCATTCTCTATCAAGGCTCTCCCTCTCCCCCTAATTCCCCTCATTGTCTTCCCCCTCAGCCTCTCCAGTTCCTTCTCTCCCTCCTCCTCCCCCCTGGCTCCCCCTCCCCACCTTGTCCCTCCCCTACTCCCCTCCCCACCCATCACCACTTATTTATTTTCTTTTTTTTAATTTTATTTTCATGTTCCCCATGCAATTGCAACCCAAATCCCTCCTTTCCCCTCCCTCCCCCCCATGGTGTGTCTCTGGTTTACAGTTGTTTGTTGATTTTGATTTTTTCTTTCTTATAGTTATTCTTTTTCCTGGTCCCTTATTTAGGTTTTCTAGATTCCTGCTATGAGTGAGACCATCCGGTGTTTTTCTTTTTCTTTCTGGCTTATTTCGCTGTCACCACTTATTTCTCCCTCCCTGTAAAGGGCAGGAACAGGGCACAGTGCAGGTTCTCTGATCCCATAGAGACCGGGTAAAGGAGGAGTCAGAGTCCTCAGTGGGTTTTTGCAGGTCTTTTATTGGGGTTCACCAGGCATATGGCAGGCTGGGGGACTGGGAGTCTGGCAGTCCTCCCAGCCCCCAGCAAATCCTCACTCTATCTGGGCTCTCTGGCCTTCTCTGCTTCTGCTTCAGGCTTCTCTTTCGGCTTCTGCTGCTGCTGGCGTCCCCGTGACGCCGCCCTTAAAAGCCCAGTCTCAGCCCAGGTGAGTCCCATCTACCTAGGCCCACACCCTATTCCAGATGCCCGCCATCAGGCATGCATTCAGGACAGCAAGGATCCATCATCTGTCCTGATGGTGGGAGGGCAGAAAAGCCTGACATTTTTCCTTACCCTACACTCCCCCTCCCTCTTCCTGTCCCCCATTCTGCCTCTCTCTCTATCCCTCCCTGCTTCTTGCTCTTTCTCTTACTCACATGCTTATATACATTGAGTTTCCAAAGGCCTGACCTCAGCATGGAGAAACAAAAACCTGCAGGTCTTTTTTTTATTATTTCTCTTTTTTTTTAATTTTATGTATTTTTTACATCATTTTTCATTTTTGCACAATGTATGCATTTTCATCTTGGTTGTAGTCCCCATACAATTCCCACCCCTCTTGTTTTGATCCTACTCCTTTCTCTCCCCCCTGCAGTATGTCTCTGGTTTATAGTTGCTTGTTGATTTTGATTTTTACTTTATTATAAATTCTAAATTCCTGCTATGCGTGATCCAGCAATTCCACTCCTAGGTATTTAACCGAAGGACACAGAAACATTAATTCCAAAGGGCACCTGCACCCCTATGTTTATAGCAGCACTATTTACAATAGCTAAGCTATGGAAACAACCCAAATGCCCAAAAATAGATGACTGGATCGAGAAGATCTGCAGGTCTTACGTAGTTCCACTTGGCAAGATTCTCTGTGCTCTTCTTTGCTGAGCTCCTAATACCCAAAGGTAAGAGGCCCTCAGAGCCCTTTCTAGGCAACGGAACCCATAGCTCAAGTGACTTAATCAGCCAGGGATGGGAACTGGTGGAGAGAGATCACACTTAGCACGCTTCTCCCTGCAGAGTGAGCCTGCAGTCGTTGTTGACCTCATTATGGGCTGCAGGGCCTAAGTGGGTCCAAAAGTTGCTTTTAAACCAGTTATAGAGTCCAGAGTGGAGCTCCTAAGCTGTGGCTGCCATAACCTCCCCCAAAATAAAGGGAATGCAATGAGTACAATGTTCTAGTGATTTTATCCAAATGTTCCTTAGCTAATATCAATGCTGATGATCTGCCTCCCTGATGGTGCAGCAGGTTGAGCACAAGCGCTGCAGAGCTGTCCGCAGCCTCTACAGTGCAGGTTCGATCCCAGCAGGCCAGGGAGATACCCACATGGTGTGGCAGACCTCTCCTGTCTCGCCCGCAGCTCCCCTCAGCAGTGTATTTCGGTCCTCTGCCTGTTCTGGTCCCCGCTCTATCTCTGGTGAATCCTCTCACACACACCCCACACATCTTGCTTGTACCCTGGTTCTTGTATAAATAAAATTTCAAAAAAAATTTTCAAAAAAAATGCTGATGATGATGAGGAGGAAGAGGGGAAAGGAGAAGAGGACGGCAGCCATGTTTATTGTGTTTTACTAAATGCCAGGTGCTCAGTTTTATATCCGGATGTCTCTATGTCCTCACAATAAATCTCTCTGGTAGATTCTGTTATTCTCTTTGTGTCACCCAAAACCTTACTCCCTCATTTCACTTAAGTTTGTGCTCAAATACCACCTCCTCCAAGAAGCTTACCTAGAATGCCCTGAGGAAAAGGGGTATCACATCTTCCCACCCTCTCTGCCTCTTTTTTCTGAGCTTGTATATCCTTGCCAGATATATCATTTGTTCCTCGCCTACCTCCTCTCCCCCTCCACTTAAACATAAGCTCCATGAAAACAGGAACTATGGGTTTACTCTCCCATAGAACAACCTAGAATAATGCAGGCACCAGTAAATGCCTAGTTGTCAAATGAATAGATTTCACAGTTGTTGAGTGAGAGAATAGGCAAGGGATTTGCCAAAAATTTCATGACTTTAACATGGTAGAGCTGGGGTTCAGACCTAGTGCATCCGAGTCCAGATCTGATACTTTCTTTACCCTTCCCTACAGCTCTGCTTTCTAAGAAAGCATGAGCTCGTGGTTGCAGGATGAGGGACTTTCATTTTTTGTATCTCGGGATTTTTTGGCACAGCTTTCTTAAATGGATATCAACCTCCTTGAAATGATGGGCTTGATTTGGGGAGAGGAGAGGCCAGGGGTAAAGGCTGCAAAGGCTTTTCTGCCACAGGGTGGGCCCAAAATGGAGGTGCTGTTTTTCAGAGAAAAGATGAAACTGCATCACGTTTTTACTCACGTGCCTTCTGCTGGTGACTTCTGGCGCCCTGTCTACTCAGGACACATATTCGCTAGTGACTTCCTGGACCAACATTTTTACATTTAGAATGATCCAGATGTTTGCAACACAATCTCCCACCCCACTCTACCCCACACACACCCCTCCCACCCCCACAAACACACACACTTCAACCACAGTCTAAGACACTATAGCAAATCAGCTTGAGCACTTACCAGCTCAGGAGCCTGAAAGAGCCGTCTTGAGGAATTATTGCTAGTACGTCATAGGATTAGGCAAGTGGATTACACACATAGATGGTTTTCTCAAGAGTCATCCTTTCCATGAAACAGCTAGTTTAACTCCCTGATCTGTTTTCTGCAGAACTTACTAAGCAGACCATGGGTTTAGTTTATGAATAGTAGTGACATGTATGCATGTGACAGGCTCTGGGGACTGGGTGTCTGGGGACATTTACTGCTTCTTCATCAATTATCCTGTGACTCAAGCATCCTGCCTGTTTTACAGATGTGTAGACAGAGGCTCAGGGAGGTAAGCACTGGCTTACAGTCTCAAGCTAGTAAGGAGCAAAGCCAAGAGTGGAGCCCAAGTCCATCTGTCCCAGCGCTCCCATCTTCACCACTGCACAGGAGTATTTACTGTGTGGTCCCTGCTCTAGCCAGTAGTGTGGTGGCAGCACTGATTAGCTGTGCTGTGTGGACAGCAGGATAGTGTGTGTTTAAGATCCAGGCTCTAAACTCAAAATGTCTTACTCCAAAATCTGCCTTTAACAAACTCACTAGCTATGTAGCCTCGGGCCACTTACTCTGCCTAAGAAGCAGCTTCTGCTTCTTATATGGGATCATCTCAATAGTACCTACCTCATAGGGTGCTAGAATATAAATGATATGGTGAATAGAAAGAGTTGGACCATGCCAAGAACACAGGAATATGTTTTTCAATAATATATTGATAATATTTTAACATAGGTTGGGAATTACATATCTAGAATTTAGGATAAGTGATTGAAAGTGTGAATAACTTTTACACAGTTTATATATATTTATGTCCAAAAGTTACATATTTTCTACAGTAAATTTTTGATGAATGAAAAAAAAAGAGAGTCTTATAAAGATGAATGAAACACACCCCCTGTCCCCACAGGCAGGGAGGGGACAAGTTGAAGCAGCTGTTACATGAAAATAATTTAAGCAGTGGCTCTCACACTCCAGTGTGCTTCGTGGTCACCAGGACACTTTTTAGAAGTCACTGACCTCATCACTCAAGATTCTGGTTTAGAAAGTTTAAGTTGTACCCCAAGAAAGGACATCTTTGACAAGACCCCTCCTGGAAAACCAGGCACTTCCGATGCAGGCCCCAGGCCCCACTATACTTGGGTTGGGTGAATATCCGAGGAAAAGTAGAGCAGGTCGCCATGAAATTCAGAGGAGGAACAGGGGGAAGAGATACAGGATGAGGTGGAGGGAGGGAAGGGGAGGGAAGGGGGTGTTGAAGGATCTTGAAGGATCCATGGTCTTTCAAAGTAGGGGCTCCTTGGAGGCCCCCAGGGGTCCCAAGAGGCAAGTAGGACATGAGTACCTGTGCCCCTCATTCAGGCGGTATGGATGTGATTGTTCCTACTGTCACCAGGGAAACTGAAGCTTTGAAACTCAGAACAGGCTCCCATGCTCTCTGTCTGTGCACAGCCTTCCCTCTTCCCGGCCCGGCCGGCCCTGTGGTGACACTCACTTGGGGAGGAGGGGTACCCTAGGCCACTTTCGAGGCAAATTACCGCTTGAGTCAGGATCAGCCATCACTGCCCCGGGTTTTAATTTTGGGTTCATGCTTTGATAACCAAGGCCTCTCAGGACAGAGATACAACCTTCCCCTAACCGTTTTTTAATTTTTCTCAACTTCCTTTTGTGATTTATTGCTGCTCTGGGGGCTTAATATCCACTCCTTTTACAGTTTCATCTTTCCTTTCCTTATATTTGTTGCAAATAACAATGAAGTGTTTAGCTACTGCAGTGAAAAATCAATCAAACCTCTTCCATATTCACAGGCTTGCAATGGCACCCAATGGCCCCTGGATTAGATTAACTTGGGGAATGTGTCACTCTGGTGTGGGTAATTTCTCAGCCCGTGCACCTTCCTTCCCCCTCCTGTCTCGGCGGGTAATATTGAGATCTCCCGTTGATGGACTACCCCGAGAGCGAATGCTGGCATGTGGTGTGTGTAACTCAGCAGGACGCACAGACTCTGTGTTTATGAAAATAAATAATAATTTCTGTTATCATTATTGATTGCCATCATTATCTGATTGTATCTGTCTGTCGTGGGCTTTCAGCGATGGGATCAGAACACACACCACAGCAGCCTCAGGCACCGCCCTCTCCCCGGCTTCTGTGTGTTGATATGGTCTGTGTTTGGGGGATGAGGGTGACGGAGGTCCCTGCCCTGCTCTTTGACTAATGTCCAGGGTGACGATGTTAGTTGTGTTCAGTGTTAGGCAAAGAACTAATTTCATTGGAATAACAGGAAGAGCAGAGCATGTATTGAACACAGTGTTGCCTTGGCATACACTGGCTTCTGTAACCTTCGAGATAAACCTATCTCAGGTACTGATATTGCCCTCCTTTTAGGAAGTACAAGCTAATGCCAGACAGGTAAAATCATGTCCCTGAGGCCAGAAGACTCGTGAGTGACAGTGCAGGGGGTTGAATTTGTGTCTTTATGATTCCAAAATCCATACTAGCTTCCTTTCCTTGCACATTAAGATAGAATGTCTGGTCTGTCCCTCTGAACAGTCGTGTAACCAAAATAGGAGTGAGTAGGGACAGGAGAACAGAAGCATCCAGAGGACTAGAAGCTTCGGGTGCCTGGAGCACAGGTGTCTTTTCCATTTGGTTTTGGGGGGAAGGTGGAGCCGGAAGGATACCTGGTTTACCAAACCTAGATGATCATCAGACTGGGAAGGTCTTAACTCACCCCAGCTGATGGACTCAGAAGCTCTAGAAGTGGGAAGGAGGGGTGCACCCATATTTCTCAGCTATACCCAAGCCATCTGGAGATCAGCTGGGTTTGTGAGCTGTTAGATGAAACCTCTGGGGAAGTTGTTTGATTAAAGTCCCTTTGTCTTCCACTTTCTCTGCCTCGAGTTTCCATATAGATTCATCTGAACACAGTGATAGGATTAAACGTGGCTGCCTTTACTCTGAGTGACTCGATTTAGAGTAACCTACTCAAGCCCATGAGGCTTAGCTGCAGGTGAGCTGTAATGTACTTTGTGACTCAAGGGCTTCTCCCCTCTTAACTCCTGGTCAAATCAGGGGGGCGGCCCACCTAGTGGTCAGTGCGCAGCAGCAGTAACAAGGTATGAACTGCAGATATTAACCAAATGCAGCCTGTGTGCCCAGTCTTCCCTCGGGCACGTCATCAGCACCACCTTGTTGCCTCTGATAATGGTTCTGTGGGGTGGGCACTCTTGTTACCCCATCCTATGGATAAGGACATTTGATTGGGGAAGCTGAAGCAGCTTGCCCAAGGGAGATGGGTCACATTTTTAACTAGGTTTGGTCTCCAGAATCTCTGATCTTAACAGCCTGTTCCTGAGTCACCAGGAAAGGCCCAGGACTCTGATCACATCTCAACCATCATCTGTAAAATGGAAATCGCTGTCCATTGTATGAGGTTCTGTCCATTGTATGAGTGTTCAGCAGTGATGCTTTGCATTGCAGTCGGGAGATGCTCAGTATATTACCTCCCTCCTCTCCCGCCCCATATTGTCTTTCACTGGACATCAGGTGTTTCAGAAAAGCCTGATGAATACACTGAAAGGGTTCAAAGTAGCATTACTACGTTTGCAGACCAGCAATCCTGTATTTTGAATGTGTTTCTGTAATAGCTCGCCTAGGCTGGCTTGGATTCAGAGTATATTCAAAGACAATAAAATGGTTTTTTTCAAAGCCACTTCTGTTCATGCTGTATTTATCATGCAGTAATTAGATCCAACATAATGTCAAGATAAACAGAATCCTGTACCTGCTTTAAGATCAGGTTCTCTTTGTCTCTTGCTCCCAACCCCTTTGGAAGGCATCCATGGTGCTTGCGTGTGGCAGAAACTAGTGAATGACACCCCCGTATGTATGCTCGGTGACAGCGGGCGCCGGGATGCTCGCTAGTATCAGAGGAAAAGAAAAAAGAGTCACTTTGGAGAACAAAGCCTGGATGCTTCCGTGGCCCCTACTGCATGCAGTTTACCTTGCAATGCTGTGATTGTGAGACAGGGCGGTATTCCAGACTGTGATCCATTCTCTGTTCCTAATCTTGGTCCCTAAACGGTCTGAATTTCAGAGATGGGGGAAGCTTTCCCAGGGCAGAACAGGCTGCTGGACTTTTTCAGGCTTTGCAAACAAGGATCTCATCACTGTGTCAAGCCAGAAGAGAAGTTATTAGTCTGAGTCTCCCCACCTTTTCCTTGAAAGACCTTTCTGTATATTTTTAAAGCAAAGTGGGAAATCCAGACATAAATAGATGATTGAAAGCAGAAAAGCACCTCCACTTTCTGAAACTTCCAGGTGGAATTACCTGAATTGTGCGTGAAAAGGGAAAGATATCCGCAGACCAGGTCCCAGCGCTGACGTGAGCTCCCTGTTGCCCGCGTAAGAGGTGTGAGCTCCAGCCCCGCAGCTCTGTCTGTGTATCTGTGTGTGTGGGGGTGTGTGCAGGGCATGCAGTGGCCAAGCTCATGTTGCTCAAGGAAATATCAAATGTTAACAAAGCCTAAGACTGACTTGTATTTTTTTTAATATAATAACAATGGTTTTTAATTTTTATTTATTTACATATATTTTACATCATTGTTCATTTTTGGACAATGTTTGCTTTCTTTTCTCAGGTGTAGTCCCCAAAGAATTTCCACCACCGAATCACCTGTGCACAATCACCATAGTCCCTTGTGCTCTGCCTGCCCACCCTCAATTTGACCCCTCTCCCTCCCCTGTGGAATGGCTCTGATTTATATTGTCTGTTTATTTTTGTTTTGTTGTGTTTTTTATTATTATTTTTTTCCTGGCTCTTATTTGGTTCCCCTATATTCCTCCTGTAAGTGAAACCATCCAGTATTTTTCTTTTTCCTTCTGACTTATTTCACTGAGCATAATCCCTTCTAGCTCTATGTTGCTGCAAATGGCATTAGTTTATCTTTTTTGATTGCTGAATAGTATTCCATTGTGTATATATACCACATCTTCTTGATCTAGTCATCTATTTTGGGGAATTTGGGGTGTTTATAAGTCTTACATATTATAAATAGTACTGCAATAAACACATGGGTGCAGGTATCCTTTTGAATTAATGTTCTTGTGTCCTTTGGGTAGATCCCTAGGGGTGGAATTTAGACTGACTGAACAGGTGATCACAACTCTGTGCCTAGACCACTTTTATAAACAGGTTAGGCAAAGAACTAATTTGAAATCACAGGAAGACTTTTACGGCTTCTGCTCATTGAATGTAAGATTTTTGTAGAAAATCTTAACCAAGTGGATTTGGAATCAAGGTCAATGGGGGACACGATCACTTTGATCCTGGATTCTGCCAACCAGGCTTCAATGACTGCACTCATGGATGCATTTTTAATACTGAACTTAACCAGCAAAAAAAAAAAAAAAAAAAAAAAGATTTTAAATATTTCCCTGGAGGCTAGTATGTAGGAAAAGACTTTCTTTTCTTTGGTGCATAAAAGTAAGAAAGTGGTTGAAAGAAGACATCAGGGTCGTGTTATGTTAAAAGAAATGTTTATCAACAGGAAAAGTATTTTCCTGGTTTCCTTAGAATGATTGAACAAGACGGGAAGGAAATTTCTACCTGAAAGGTGTTATATTCATGTTTATTGGGTAGAGGAAAATGGTTCACATGCTTGTCATTTTTTGTTGCGATTGATGATCAGTTAGGTTCATGATCTTTACCAAAAAAATATTAATAGCATGGGGGAAAGACAAATACTCACAAACATGTGTTACTCAGTAAATATGGGAAACCCAAGTTTAAAAGGTTAAACAAATGTGTTGACATTGGGTTTCTCACAACCTTTAATGTACCAATATGCTTAATATCAAATTCCAAGAAAGATATGTGGCGTGTCATGCTTCCACCAAACTATCTGACCATGAAAAACCCTTTTGTCTATTCATGGGGTTACTGTTCTTTATAACATTCTACTCAAAATGTGAGTAGTGCTCGTCTACAGGACGGAGCTTGTGCTGGAATATGAATCAGCCACATCACCGCATTGCTGACACTTTTGTTTGCCCTGGAAAGACCTTCTCGGTAGATGAAGCAATGCGCTCATTGCAGTTTGGGCTCCTATCTTGTTCAGCACTGTTAATAAATAGTTTGTAGATCTATTCTTTTGAGCAGCAGTGTCTCTATACCTCACTTCAGGAAATACTGGCTGAAAGAATTAGGTCAAGGGATTAGAGTTCGCTTGGCACATTTCACTAGACTCTCAGTGCCTTCCAGAATCACAGGACAGAGGGATTCTTACTAGAATCTCCCTCTTGACATTCAAATTCATTAACAGTAACTGAGTTTTCCGCTCTGAGCCTGACACTATTCCAGGCACTTTGCTGACTTCCTCATTTAATCTTCATCTTAATCCCTTTAGATGTCATTACCATTTCACATATAATGAAACTGCTCAATCTGGAAGAAGTAGTTTGAGCTTGGTCACTGGCTAGCAAGTGGCAGAACCAGAGGTTGCCCCTAACCATCTGACTACAAACCCACCCACTCTCAACCCCTGTATCATCTGGCCTCTCAGCAGCAGTAGTTTTCAACGTAAAAGCCATGGACTTCGCTCTACTGTCAGAGGCTTCTTGATACAGAGTCTCCCAATGACCAATCCAAAAACCAGTAGTATCACAAGCATTTCCTTCTTGCAACCCAACTCCCCTCTAATCTACATTCATAAAAAGAAGGTCCCATATATATTCATAGATAGACGTGCATGGGCTCTGCCCTCATGGGGCTTATAATCCAGGAAGAAGCCATGAGCTTTTATTTGAAATCCATTCTGGCACCACTTTGTGTGGGGACATGAGAGTCGCTGTCACAGTACGTGACTTATAGCCAGCCGTGCTGTGTATTTGCACTCCACCAGAACTCCTCAACTTTTTCTTCTTTGCTCTGTGTCCCACTTCCGCTGATTATTTTCAGGGAGTGAGAATTCTGCAACTTTCAATTAAATAGGGACATTGTCTGTTTAATGCCAAACATCCAGACAAGTGGTGAAAATGTCATCCAATTATTCTCCTATTTCAATAACAAACATGCAGATGTTTAGAAACTTCTGAAAGCTTGATTTTTTTTTAATCATTTGCTCTCAAATTCAAAGAGCAAGAGAAAAACATCCTGTGGAGGACACAAGATTACACAGACAGGAGAGCAGGAGTTCAGAAGATGTAAGGTCAGACTCTGAGAAGTACCAAAACAAAGCCACGCTTAGTTCCCACTGTTAACTCCCATAGAAAAGTCATCTGTATAGATGTCACTTCAGTCCTATTGAAATGCGTCTCATGACGGTCACATCAGTTAAGAACAAAGGCAACATGTAGGTCTCCTGAATATTTTTTTTTTTTGTGAATCCACAGGCATTTATTGAGTACCTGCTATAAGTCAGGCACTGTGACAGGCATAGTTCCTGCCCTCGTAGAGCTTATAGTCTGTTGGAAGGGGCACGCATCAAAGGCCCCTAATGCAAAGCTGATATGGGGGTAGGAGAGGAAAGGGTGGGGTGCATAGGAGAGAGAATACTGGGGGAATTTGATCCTTTCAGGGAGAGCAGAGAATAATTTCCTAAGCAAGTAATATTTGAACTGAAAGAAGAGGTAGGTGAGGAGGCAGGAAGAGCATTTCTGTGCCATGGACAAAGACCATGAGGTGGGAAGGACAGGGGGTGGATACAGGGGCTCAGGGGGTGGAAGGAGGCCCAGAGGGCCTGCAGTGCTGTGTTCAGCAAGATGTGTGGCCCCAGAAAGTGCTGGTGGCCACATGGGTGAGGGTCAGACCATGCTGGACATCACAGCACTTGCTAAGGAACTTACTCTTTTCCCCGGGAACAAAGAAAATTCTTTCTTTTCTGCCCTGGTCATTTTCAGAAACAGTCCTTCTTTGCTCAGAGAGCTAAGTGTCCTACACCCAAGACAGGATGGACACCAGAGTAAGAAAACTGCCAGCACCTAGCGAGTTCTGGCAGCTGTGAAGAGTCTAAATATAGGAAGCAAATGGCGTGTTGTCAGTGCAGCCTTGTTGCCCTCCGCCCCATGACTGCCACTGTTTGGAAACATGTCAGGGCACAGCCTCCAAGGAGCTTCTCCAATATCAAGGTGTCCTCCCTGCAAGGTGAACCCGCCCATGAGTGATTGAATTATTTGGAGGGTCATACCCCCTGACAGCTCCCTATTACACAAAGGAAAAGATAAGCTGCCTATTAGTCCTAGGGCTGGAGGAAGCCAAGATAGAGTGCCCCTGTCACAACTGCTTGCGACATATAAATCATTACCTCAATTTCCCATGCAAGAGTTGGGCCAGAGTGAGAGAAGGAAGTGACTGAGGTTGGTTAGCTGTGCACAACCATATTAGAAGCGCTGTCCTTGGCTCTAACACGGGATTTGCTCTGCTATCATGCAGAGAAGGAACGGAGCCCATGCTCAGAGGAACAGCAGAGACGAGTGCCCAGGAAGGGACAATTTGCTTCTCTGGCATTTACTAACAGCTTTTATTGCTGATCTAACAATAGCAGCCACCAAAGCTTTCCCGGACTCCAAAGGAGAACACGTGTGCTATTGCATTTGCTCTGTCTATGGCCTCAGATTGCTCCATTGTGCAATCACTGTAGGAGTCATTCCTGGTGCCATTTTCCTTTCTGTCATTTGCTGGGAAATCTCTAAGGTAGCTCAGGGCGGAGTGTGGCCAACCCCCTATCCCACACATGGTCCACACTATCACTGTCCTTCTTGGGACAAAAAACCACACAAAATTAATAGGAGTTGGGATAAAGGACACCAAGTCAAAAGATGTCAAATAATGATTTAAAAGCTTAATTGATTGGCCTTTGTCCAACTTTTCATGGCATTTACTGTTCTGTAAAATACTGAGGAGCTTGAATGTAAGAGCCTGGAAGAGTCCAGTTGGAGAAGCCCCAGCACAGAGTACACCCAAACTACTAACTTGTGCAACAAACCTCGAGAAACACTATGTTGGGCTTCTCTGGCTGCCCCAGACAAAATGAGCAAAACTGAGAGCTGAGGGCTCTTCATTCTCTGGGGTAGAAGAACTCAGCCAGGTCTCCCAGAGCTTTGAAAGGGATCTGCCAGTGGCAGCTTCCCCGAAAGCGAATCATTTGTTTGTCCAGCCCTGATAGTCCTACTACAGATGGTGGAAGGGCCTTTTGTCTTTTCTACCTGGTGTATTTTAAAGAGAAGTATCTCTTTAAAATTCCCACAGTCTAAAACATGTTAGCTGCCAGGTAAAATTCCCTAGCACCTAGAAGAGAAAGCAATGTGTTTTATAGGAATAAACTCAAAATATCAGTCAAGACAGCCCAGAGATATAGGAGCTGAAGGAGCGAGTCACGTGACTACTTTAAAATAAAACAAAATAACTGCCTCTTTGCTCAGAATGTGTGAGCAAAATATTCTATTACCAGGAGACATGTGACTCTGGGAGGGGAGAAACCCATAGTTGGAAGCATGCTGGGAGAGTGTCTAGGTAATGATTAGAGTAACTGCTCTGGGTTCAAATCCCAACCCTGTCTTTGTAGGTGTTGGGTATTTTATTTAACTTCTCAGCGTATCAGCTTTATCATCATTAATTACCTACCACATAGGACTCATTACCATTATAAGTATTAATACACCAAATGACTTTTAGAAGTAACCATTAAATAATAAGTAGCTAGTTCCAAGTCAAGACGCAGAAAGCTCTGAGCAGAGATAACTGGTAGACCCCAGTTGCTCCTTTTGGGTGGAAGCTCCACTTCCATGGAGACAGGTGAGTGAGAAGAGACATCTCACTTGATCATATGGTCAGAGTTTATTTGCCCAAGACATACCAACCCTAACATTCATCTGGCATGAATGTTCACATGTGTGCCCTAAAGGAAATTCTCATTGAAGAGTTTGTAAATCTCTGTAAGTGAAGATAGGGTGATGAGAGAATACCATTTATGTTTCTTTTTTTTATTTAAATTTTATTTTTATATTCCCCATACAATTACAACCCCCTTATTTTGACCCCAAGCTCTCCTTTCCCCACCCCCCCATCCCCCATAGAGTGTCTCTGGTTCATAGTTGTTTGTTGATTTTGATATTTTCTTTCTTACAGTTATTCTTTTTCCTGGTCCCTTATTTAAGTTTTCTAGATTCCTGCTATGAGTGAGACCATCCGGTATTTTTCTTTTTCTTTCTGGCTTATTTCACTGAGCATGATCCCTTCCAGCGCCATCCATGTTGCTGCAAATTGCATGTGTTTATCTTTTTTGAATGCTGAGTAATATTCCATGGTATATATGTACCACATCTTCTTGATCCAGTCATCTATTTTTGGGCATTTGGGTTGTTTCCAAAGCTTAGCTATTGTAAACAGTGCTGCTATAAACATAGGGGTGCAGGTGCTCTTTGGAATTGATGTCTCTGTGTCCTTTGGGTAAATACCTAGAAGTGGAATTGCTGGATCATATGGAAGCTCTATGTTTAGTAGGTCAAGAAATCTCCACACAGCTCTCCATAGTGGTTGGACCAGTTTGCACTCCCACCAGCAGTGCAGGAGAGTTCCTTTCTCTCCACAACCTCGCCAACATTTGTTGTTGCTAGTTTTTTTAATATGTGCCATTCTCACTGGTGTAAGATGGTATCTCATGGTAGTTTTGATTTGCATTTCCCTGATGACAAGTGATGTTGAACATTTTTTCATATGCCTGTTGGCCATTTGCATTTCCTCTTCAGAGAAGTTTCTTTTTTAGCTCTTCTGCCCATTTTTTGACTGTATTATTTTCTTTGTTGTTGTTGAGTCTCATTAGCTCTTTGCAGATTTTTGTGATCAGTCCTTTTATCATTAGTGTTGTGTGCAAAAATGTTCTCCCAGTCGGTGGGGTTTCTCTTTGTTTTTGTTATTGTCTCTTTTGCTGTGCAGAAGCTCTTTAATTTGATGTAGTCCCAGCTGTTTGTCTTTGCCTTCACTATCACTGCTTTGGGTGATGTGTCTGTAAAGATGTCTTTGATGTGCATATCATGTAGTGTTTTTTCTATGGACCAATTGAGGTTCCTGAGTTCCCACACAGCAAGCCTGTTACTGAAAGACCAGTGAGCTTTCAAATTCTCATGGGCCTCAAACAGTTGTGTGAAGAGCTGCAGCCAAGTCTCAGGGGAGCATCCTCTGGGATGATGCCATCATGGTTGCCTGGAAAGTTGTTAAAATTTGACTTGGGACTCTGATGACGAATCTTCCTTTAGATTTTCTGTCTTAACCTCCAACCATCAGCCATACCTATGCAGAGTTCTCTGCCCAGGTTAAATGATCCTTTAACAGAGGATCATTTCATTTTCTTCCTTTTTTTAATTATTGAAGTTTCATTGTTTTACATCCTTGTTAGTGGTTTGACAGTACAGGATTTCCCCCATCAGGAGTCATCACCGTAGCTCTCCCACCACCAAAGCACTGACAGCCCTCCACCAGAATCCATTCTGTGCTCTTCATCCCCACAACCCAGTTCTTACTCATCCCCGCTGGGTAGACTCACTTCTATGGTCAGCTTTTAAGAGTTGAGTTTAGAGTTTGTCTTTTATGACCCTTGGCTTGGTTTCTCTGTATTCCACCTATAACTGATATCATCTGCTATTTATCTCTCTCTGTCTGGCTTATTTCACTTATCATAAACCTTCCAGCTCTATCCGTGTCACTGCAAACAACATGAGTTTTATCTTTTTCGATTACTGTGTAATATTCCGACCTATATTTATTTTCCTAAAAAAGAAGGATGAAAAGTCTTCTAAGTAGATCACATTTTCTTAAATAAAAACAAAAAAAAATATTCTCTTGATAATCTTCTCCTTTTCCTTGACCACTAAGAAAAAAAAATTCTATTTTTCTTCCAGCACAAGCTCATTTTAACCTGCCTAACAACGGCAAATTCAAATACAACACTGCACACTGAAATTCATCTTCCAAAAATTTTCCCCAGAATTAGACTGCTTTTCTATAGACATTATCCTGCCAGCATCAATAGTGAGATTCTGGAAAAGCGATGTGCTGGGCCAAATGATCAGGTAGATTAGATTGCTCTCTATCTCTGTTTGTTAACAGCCCTGTGCCTCTGCATAATTCACTCTGATTATCAGAAGGGAAAAGCCATAACTCAGGCAGATGAGCTTTATTGGCATCAGTCCCTTCTAGGGGAGAAATGTCTGAGCAAAAGCATTTGCAAGTGCCATGAATGTTGAGAGGTTGAAATTCCAAACAGTCTGTACACTTAGCTCGACTAAATCTGCAACTCTCAAAAATGAAAATGTCTCCCTCTATATATATCCTTGTATCATAACTCAGGAACAGGGCTTCTCTCGTCTTCTATACTTCAAGACCAAAAATAACTTTATAGCACTACAAATATACCTAGAATAGAATATCTTCTTAACCTAGAGAGTTCTCATGAAGGACAAATAAACATTTGGGGAGAGTTCTTGAGTCACACTCTTCAAAGACCTAGTAATGATTAAGTGTCAAATGAACACTCCAAACTGAATAGCAGTAGGTATTTCCTGTATGGGGTGGAGGCTTGTCTGCCACCTTTATTTGCCCATGTGCTGAACCATGGAATATGGTTTCTGTTTTCCCCAGCTGCCCTTCCTCATCTCAGTTGCTACTACTGGCTTCCGCTGTCAAGATAGATAATGTAACTTTCACCTGTAATGTTTGGACAAACTCCGCTAACTCTTTGTCTTTCGAGACATCCCCTGCTCCAGCACATCCTTCTTAAGAAACTGTTCTTTTGCCCCCAATTCTAAATTTTCCTCCTTTCTCTGGAAAGCCCATTGAGCCCCTTCCCTGCACAAATGCGGGTCTTCTCTGTCTTAATCTTTATCAGACATAGGAATATTCCATCTGTTTCCAAATACAACCGTTTCAGGTATCTCCCAGGATTGAGGCCCATCTGTGTGGTTTGATTCTTGTTCAGCATCAAAATTGACACTTTGAAAAAACTAAAAACAGTGCTTTGCCTTGTGAGGACTTGAACACAGGAATCTTACTTCATAATCTTCTTCCCCTGGGAAATTTACATCTCTTGCCTCCTTGGAAGTCTCCCATTGTGAAAACTGCAGCAAATAATTTTCCTTCCCTCTGTCATTCTTCTTGGCACATTCTTACTTGTCGATCAATAAATTACCCCCTGCCAAGCCCCAGCAGCCTGGCTTCCTTCTTTACCACTTACATCCTCCTTTTTTGTTTTAAAAAAAGCTCATTATTTTTTTCTTAACCACCAGTGAAATCATCTCTCCCTTTGTTTTGCTTATTATTTAACTTAATTCTCAGTCCAGCAGTCCCCATCTGCACCTGCCTCAATTCTCTGCATTTTCGCCTTTAATAACCAGAAGTTAATGAGACTACCACCGGAGTGACAGCCTCCTTTTCTGATCACACCAGGATAAGGGACTGGATCTAAACAGCAGTAGCAGGTGATACAACAGAAGAAAAGCCATAGTAGGGATCTCAGGCACTAGGGCCAGGGTGGGCAGGATTCCTGAGTGGTGCCTGATTGTCTCATCAAGAAGTGAGTTAGCTGTCATCCCTGCTTTGTATAGTGGTTGTGAGGATTGGGTGAGATGGTGTAATGTGCTGGGATGGAAGTGCCCATGGCAAGCTCCCTGCAAGCGTTAGGTACTATTATAATTGTAGGAGACAAGTGTGAAAGACACAATCCCACACTCACCTGGGGCTGGGAGTGCAGCTACACATGGGTGAGAGATGCAGTTAATGGCCAGACAGGGATCCCAGCTCTGTATTTGTTCATGCAAATAACTCATCATCAAACCATTTAGTCATTTCCAATGTAAAAAGGTATAGGAAATAGCACAGAGATGATCTTGTAGGTCTATTCACAAGACCTAATATTGTGCTTGACACAGTTGATTATCTATAAATATTTGAAATCACATGTGTTAATCACCTAACATGTCCCAGGTGTTGCACTGGTAACCTCATTTTATGGTGTTTCCCCAAATCTGGACTTTGTGTTTCTATTGGCATAAGACACAGCTTTAAGTAATACTCAATCACATAACTGAGGAAGTTATTTCTTTCTCACATCCTTTTAAAATCAGCGTGATTAAATCAGGTCCAGAGTCTTTGATAGTATTTTAACCCTTCTAACAGCACTCATACATCTTGATTTTTTTAAACTGAGAGTTGGCTACAAGCCCTATTTATCTAGGTGACTATACCTGGCTAGAACCTAAGAATGATTTTCATTGTATTTGTTTTTATTATTTTCTATGTTTCTTTGTTTTATGGCAATTCATGGAATACGGGTTTTCTGTGTATTGCTGTAATGTAAAGTTTCCTCTCAAGATTAATATATTTAACAAAAAAGTTTCATTTAAATAAAATATTTAGAAAAGAACAGTCCAGAGAAAACAAAATGGCGGGGGGGGGGGGGCGGGACTTGAAAGGGGTAAAAGAACTGAGATTTAGTAAGCACTGTTCTATCTTCCCTGCAATTGTTTTGGGAATGAGGAGGGCTTAAGGTGAAAATTCAAGCCCTACCCTAGACCAAATGAGCTAGAATAGCAAAGTGTGGTTCTAGCCAATGTGTATTTTCTATTTTTCCTCAAGAGTTTTCAGGTGATTTTGAAAAACCGATTTAGAAATCTCTAAAAGAAAACATTTCCAATTTTCTTTATAGCAATTTTTTTTTGCATTCATTCAACAAATATTTGTAAATATCCACTGTGTGAAATGCTGTGTCCTGAGTGCTGGGAATAAAATGAAAAACCAATAGAAGCAGATCCCGCCACCATGGCTCTTACATTCCAATAGTAGCTTGTAAATATTTTTTTGGGACCCTATTTATATGTTTGACATTGAATTTACAGTAGAGAGAAGTCAGAAGCCTGTCTTATTTTTACTTATTGTATTTGACTCATTATATGGATAACTTATAAATCATCTTCACAGTGGAAGTAAAAGACTTTCACCAGATTATACCCTGGTGTTAACCGTTCTCTACTAGTATTTCTTGGGAATAATAGAATTTCAATTTTTCAATCTTGGATTTAAGTTTTTGCTCAGTCTTTTAAGATATTTTAATTTCTTTCTTTCTGTATATATGATCTACTCTCCATTGAGTTTTATGTCTTAGAAATTTTGTGTCATTTCCTCAAGCCTATGAGCCATATTGATAACTATGTTTTCCAGATTTTTTGTTTATTTTGTTTATTTTACTGTTGTTGCTTCAAAGGAGCCTATATATCTGCTGCCTTTTTATTTTCTCTTTCATTTCCTTCTTGAGTTCTGCTTGTGGGTTTCTCACCAATATCCATCCCTATCATATTAAAAAGTCTCCCAATTGTTCCTCCTACATTTACTCACTCACCCCCACAATCTGATAACCACATAACATTTAGAATGCTGTTTTTAAAATACATGTTAAATCATGTACTCCTCTAATAAGAGTCTCAAATGACTTCCCTTACCATGTATAATGAATTCCAGCATTCTATTCATGATTTACAAAGCCCTAATATTGACTGCTGCCTATAAATTATTCGATGAGTTCCTTGTATTATTTAACTGTCTTGTCTTTTCAATTTTTTAGTGACTTTTGTTTAAAAGATGATGCCATAGCTATACTACACCAGAGCACCTTGCATCTAGTAAGTGCTTAAAAAATACTGCTTTGGAACAGTTTAAAACACTCGTAAGTAATAAAATATAATACTATAAAGAGACCTTGACAACGGAAGGTAGAAGACTTCCAGTATAAACCAGTGAGGAGCTTTACAAGTACCATTAGATTAGACTCTCTGATACAGGCAGGAAAGTGTAGCCCATGAGTTCAGCTTGTGTTTGAATCCTGGCTCTGCGCTCCCTAGCCAGATGATCTCCTTACAGAGCTTCAGTTCTTTTAACATCTATAAAATATTGATAAAACAATATCAGCCACATGGTCTGTTCAGAAGTTTAAAGAAGGTAATAACAGGGCCTCCCCGGTGGCGCAGCGGTTGAGCGCTGGGTTGCGAAGCTGCCCGCGGCCTCTGCGGTGCCGGTTCGATCCCCGGCTGCTCCCCGGCCACCGGAGGAGGGTCCCACATGGCGCGCAGACCTCTCCTGCCACCCGCTGCTCCCCTCAGCAGTGTACTTTGGTCCTTCTGCCTGCTCTGCTCCCCGCTCTGGCTCTGGTGAATTCTCTCACCCTCCCGCGCTTCTGACTGTACCCAGTGCATGTATAAACAAAACAAACAAACAAATAAATAAATAAATAAAGCATGCCTCTATTTAAAAAAAAAAAAGAAGGTAATAACATATGGGAAATAGGTATTTGAAAAAGGGCCAATTAAGAGGCAGTTTTACAGAGGCTAGTTTCCAAAGTCAGCCCATAAAACAAGATACATATAATTTTGCTTTAAAATAGCCTTAAAATTTTGCTTAAAAATGGCTTTAAAAATCCCTTCAATCGGGGGCCTCCCTGGTGGTGCAGGGGGTTGGGACGCAACCTATGAAGCAGTCTGCAGCCTCTGCAGCACAAGTTCGAAACTATGAAGCAGTCAGCAGCCTCTGCAGCACAAGTTCGATCCCCAGACGGCAAGAGAGCAACCCACATGGCGCAGCAGACCTCTCCTGGCTCGCCCGCTGCTCCTCTCAGCAGTGTATTTCAGTCAATCTGCCTTTCTATTCCCTGTTCTGTCTCTGGTGAGTTCTCTCACCCCCCCATGCCTCTGGCCTGTACCCCAGCTCTTGCATGCATAAATAAATAAACCTTAAAAAAAAATCCCTGCAATCTGATTATGCTCAGTGAAATAAGCCAGAAGGAAAAAGGAAAATATCAGATGGTTTCACTTATAGAAAGAATGTAGGGGAGCCAAATAAGGGACCAATGAAAAAAATTATAATAAATTAAAAAACAAAATTAACAGGCAACTATTAATCAGAGACAGTCTGCAGGAGAGGGGGAGAGAGAGGGATCAGACAGAGAGGAAATGTGTTCTTACACAAGGGACTATGTCAATGGTGCACAGGTGAATTGGTGGTGGGAATTTTGCGGGGACTACATCTGAGAGGAGAAAACATGCATTGTACAAAAAGGAAGAGCGATTTTAAATATATATAAAATTAAATTAAATTTTAAAAAGTTAAGATAAAAAAATCCCTTCAGTAACTCATAAGATAGTGCCTCAGTTTTATAAATCCTATACAAAAGTATATGTATCAGTAAATAAGCACAGCATAAGGAATATTACGTGGTGTAAAGCTATGCAAAAAAAGTGAAGGGTCATTTATGAAAAATACGCTTCTCTAAGCCTTAAAAGTTCATTCAACGTATCAAGACCTTCAGAGATGAGACCCAGCTCTCTGAGAAAAAGGGGCTTCTCTCCCCCTATCTCAGACCTAAGGCCCTCTTACTGTTCAGTGGATGCAGTTGCGTTCCACATTCTATAAATCTATCTCCTTTGTTTTTTCTGTTTTTATACTAAGCAGTCTAGTTGAAGTCACATATTAATGCATGCGATACAATTCAGTATATCAATATTATTCCTCGATGGAAGCAAAATAAGTCCTCGATAGAATGTGAAATAGGTGGAAGGCAGGTATAATTATTTGATGTTCAACTACAGTGATTCTAAATGAATTGCATATTTGTTCTCTTTCCCTCTGTATGATTAGTTTTCCCTTCCTTTTAACTCTTTGCCTCAGAGCTTTATGTTTTTCAAAGGGATCCTCTGCTTTGGCTATGTGAGAAAATTATTCATATTCCTCCCTTTAGGATAGAAAAAGAAAAAATAATGGAGTTTAGAGTATCAGAGGCTAGGATCTCCATTCCTGCCACCCTCTCCCCTGCTCCCCACCATTATGCAGGCTCGCATTTGACAAAACTGAGGGAAGGGCAAGGAAATGGCAAAAATAGGTAAGAAACTAGATGGGAGCCTCGAGAACTTGAGGAGAGGAGATAAGATATGGAGTTGTAACAGGACAAAGCTCTGTGCTGGTGCATGTGGGGAGAAATGTCAACTATTCATGCATAAAATGGAGAAAGAAGAGTGAAGGTACAGAAAAAGATAGTGGGGTGTTTTTTGTTTGTTTTTATTTTAATAATTTTATTTTTTAATATATCTTTTACATCATTCTTCAGGTTTTTTTACAATATGTGCTTTCTCATCTCAGTTATAGTCCCGTGAAATTCCAATGAATGAGCATGTTAAAGGTTAGTTAACACTAGACATAAGTCCTCCAGAATATTGTTCCAGAAGATATATTTAGCTAATTTCATTCAGTTCAAGATAAACTCCTATGCCTTTTTTTTAAGGTTTTATTTATTTTTATAAAGAGCTGGGGTATAGGTCAGAGGCATGGGAGGGTGAGAGGATTCCTGGCCGGCCAGGAATCGAACTAGCGCTGCAGAGGCTGTGGACAGCTTCACAGTGCTGTGTTCAACCTGCTGCACCACCGGGGAGGCCCATAAACTCTTATTCTAATAGAGCTGAATGACCTAGTCTTTAATAGTATGTGACTGCCATAAAATGGTCTCACTGGATTTTTAAGATTGACAAAGGAAAGAAAAAATATATACAAGAGAGTTAAAGAAATGGGTTTGTTGCCTGAAGTAGATTAAAAGGCTGTTGTCACCGCATTCCAAACAAAGTAAAATGTCTGTCCAGGAGAGTGACCAATTTTCTTTCCTCTCCTTGAAGAAGAAACTATTAGATGTCTTAATTATAACACTAGGAACTAAGGAAATGATTTCAGAACAGCTGTCAAAATAGTACCAGGTTAAGAAGGATGCTAGAGAATTCATCATTTTCTTTCGAATGCTTAAAAATATCATTTTTCTCCACTAGAATGGGTACATAGATGGCATGAGGAGAGAGGAAGAGTTGTGTTCACTGAGCAGTAGAGGATTCAGGGAATGTGTGAGAGATGGAAGTGGGCAGAGAATTGTAGACAGCTCTAGTGAGAGCATTGTAAGAGAAGGTAGGGGGGCGATGATGGATGTGCTATGTTAAAGGGCAGGCATAAGCCTTCCCTACGGTCTGACTCATCTTCCTACTGTGTTTCACTCCCTGCTTGTTCCCTTGTTTCTTTTTTTTTTCAAATGAGGTAACAACATGGAATGTGATTCAGACACAGGGTCACACCTCAGATACATGTCCTCACACCCACACCCACCATCAAGGCACCCACAGACCTCCATCATCATCCATGGTGCCCCTCCCACCCTGTTCCCCTCTTCCCCTCTTGTAGCCTCAATTCCTTAGTCAGCTTTCTTAGGTTTGTTATTGGTTTGGTTTTATCTGACCCTTTGTTTTGTTTATATATATCTCACCTAGAAGAGGGGCCACTTGACATTTGTCTTTCCCTCTCTGACTTATTTTGCTTAGCATTATCCTGTCAGTTCTAGCCATGTTAACACAAATGACAAAATTCCAAAATTCCATCTTTGTTTAAAATAGCTAAGCAGTAGTCCGTTGTGTGTGTGTGTGTGTGTGTGTATACACACACACACACACACACACACACATGTATAATCCTTCCTAATCCACTCAGCTGTCCTTGGGCACTTAGTTTGCTTCAATAATTTGGGTATTATAAATAGTGCTGCACACTACATAAGAGTGTATACATCCCTTCAAATTGGTGTTTTGGGCATTCTTCAGGGATATACCTAGGAGTGGAATTGTTGGATCATATGATATTCTATATTTAATATTTTGAGAAACCTCCAAACTTTTTCACAGAGGCTGGACCAGTCTCCATGTCCTACATCAAACTGAAACGCTTCTACACAGGAAAGGAAACTATCAGTAAAATGAAAAGACACTTAGAAGAGTGGGAGAAATATTCGCACACCATACATCTGACAAAGGGCTGACTTCCAAGATCTACAAAGACTCATACAACTCAACAAAAAAAAATCAATAACCCAATCAAAAAGTGGGCAGATTTGCTAAATAGACATTTCTCAAAAAAAGAAATGCAGATGGCCAACAGGCACATCAAAAAGATTAGAAACAACAAGTGCTGGCGAGGATGTAGAGAAAAAAGAACACTCTTACACCGTTGGTGGGAATGTAGACTGGTTTTTCTCTTTTTTCTAACAGCACTTGATTTGAAAGTGTCATGGATCAGGGACAGAATGCCTCATTGGAGGCCATGGTCAGGCTGGTAAACAGATGGAGTGAGCTCTTGGTAAAGAAAGAATAAAAGGCCAGACATGCAGAGAGAAGCAGTTAAGAAACCATGTGTCCCCAGAGAAAGAAAGACACAGCATAGTTCCCCAGGACCCTAATAGCTTGCAAAGTCCCTGTTCCTTTGCACATGCTCCATTTCTGATCCTGATAACCTGCAAGATTTTTCTGTTTTACAGTAATCATTTTTCTTCTGGGTTTTTTTTTTCTAAGATTTATTTATGCATACAAGAACTGGGTTGCAGGACAGAGACGTGGGTA
Organism: Talpa europaea; assembly: GCF_964194135.1. Classification (NCBI taxonomy): domain Eukaryota; kingdom Metazoa; phylum Chordata; class Mammalia; order Eulipotyphla; family Talpidae; genus Talpa; species Talpa europaea. Next base: position 39,292,549 of record NC_140080.1, on the reverse strand, counting down.
GGGGAGTGAGAGAATTCACCAGAGACAGAGTGGGGAACAGAACAGGCAGACTGAGTGAAATACACTGCTGAGGGGAGCAGTGGGCGAGACAGGAGAGGTCTGCCGTGCCATGTGGGTAGCTCCCTGGCTGGCTGAGGATTGAACTCATGCTGCAGAGGCTGTGGATTGCTTCATAGTGCAGTGCTTAAACCCTTGCATCACCAGGGAGGTCCTCTCCTGGGGTTTTGTAAAGTAACTTTGAGAAGGTTTCTGCTCATTGGCATCTAAAGAGGCCAGACCTGAGAGAGAAGGCCAGTCTCCCTTCTGCCCCATTCCTGTTCCTGGAGTGTTACCATTCTTCTCTGTATAGTCCTGTGTGTTGTGCTTTTCCCAAATACCCTCTTCTCTTTCTCATCTCATCCCTTCACCTCTGCTCTTTGCCTATTCATGCTCTCTCTCCTTGGAACTAGCAAAACTTTCCCTCCAGAGTCCTCCTTCCCCCACCCATTTCATATAGTAATTTTATTTGCCAGGATCATTACATCCAAATTCAACCATGCATTGGGGAACAAAAGATTAATGGTACTTCCAACCAGACTTCAGTATCCTATCATTGTCTTTTCCACATTCCTAACTCATTCACCCATCTTCTGACCTGTCTTCATTAGGCAGAAAAATTCAATTATCCCGAATTCATCATATTCTTCCCACATTCACATACATACTTTCCACCCTTGTATTTCACTTTCAAGAGCAAGGGATAGATCCTGGGTTTAGAAAATCACATTAAAGTTCAGGTCAATAGAGTGAAAGAGATTTGACTTCATATAATTTACTTTTAAAAAATTAGAAATTTTAATTAACTCTGTGATATGGACTATTAAGCTAAGTAGACTATTAAGCTAAGAATGCACACTGTCTTATAGAGGAGAGTTCTATGTTCTGACCTGGCAGAGGCAAAGTGGCCTGACCACAGTTAGGTATGAAGATTGGAGGTGAGTCTTAGTATAATGTATCAAGAGGAGAGTAGGGTAAGTTGAGAACTGGTCTCAAATACCTGAATGCCTTCATGGACAAAGAAAATGGGTGGACTGACTCTGTCAAACCAGGCACTTGACAGGTAGATGGCTCAGGAGGCAGAAGATCTAAGTTCATAGGAATGAGGACGTTGTGCTGAGTAGAGCTGCTTGCCTACCCCAGGAAGAGTTCAGCACCGCCACAAGAATGCTGAGAATCCCGTCCTGTCCGGGCATTACACTGGAAGACTTCCCTTCTCCTTGACATTACAAAGCTAACACAGGTCATAGCAACAAGTCAAATGATACTATATTGTGTCCTCACATTTCAAAGTAGTTGTTAGTTTGGTGTGTGTCTTCCCATTTGTTCCCATTCTATGCCTACACAAACACATATTCACACTAATGGAAGGATAATGCTTTGCTTTCACAAGACTAGGATCATCCTATATACATTATGCCACTCAGTAATAAAAAAAAATCCCTCCAGGTTCATTCGTCTTCTTTGAAATAGCTTTAGATATTCTCGAGTATACTATAACTTATCAAATCTTTTCTCTAGTGATACATTGTTCCCAGACTTTCTACAAGGCGATTGTAACTAACAGTGCTGCAATAGACATTCTCAGACATAGATGATCACATACTGGTGTCTTGCTTTTGCAGGATAGTTTCCATTAAAGTGGGACTCGTTAAGGTAAAAGACGTATGCCTTATTTAATAGCTACTTCCAGATCACCTTCTGAAAATCTTGCTGTAATTCTTATCCCCAACAGCAGGTGCCCATTTCTATTGTTATCTCCAGGAAGTTTAAATGCCATTGTGGGGTTTTTCCCCATCAGAGTAGAAATAGTACTGGGGAAGGTGTATTGGGTAAGGGTGAAAGATGTTCTTGGCTAGAATATGCAAGTGCCTATCTCGGCTCCACCAAGCACTGTGTCACTTTTAGCCAAGACACAAAATTACTTTGTCTCAATTGTTCTCAATTTTAAAAAGAGGTATGATGTGAATGCCTACCTCATTAAGTTGTTATGAGTAATAAATGAATTAGTAGCTGTAAAAAACTTAGAACGGTGACATCACAGTAAATTTTGTATAAGTAAAATGAAGATTAAAAGAGCATCTGTAAAATTAAAGATTAAAAAATATTTCATCTCTGACTACCAGTGAGGTTAGCAGATTTCTATATATCAATCAGTCATTTCCTTTTCCTCTTCTCTAAATATCCAGTTTATATCCTTTGTCCATATTTTTATTGTTTGTCTTTTGTCAATTTTGGGAACTCTTTGTTCCTCGGTAGTAGTAAACCTCATCCAGTCATTTTTGGCTTCAATAAATGACTTCCTTTTAATCATATATTTTGTTTGTTTTTTTGTTTTTGTAAGTATGTGATAGCATTTTTTTAAAGATTTATTTATTTATACAAGAACTAGGGTACAGGCCAGAGGTGCAGGAGGATGAGAGGATTCACCAGAGATAGAGCGGGGAACAGAACAAACAGACGGACCGAAAACACTGCTGAGGGGAGCAGAGGGCGGGACAGGAGAGGTCTGCCGCTCCATGTGGGATTCTCCCTGGCTGGCAGGGAATTGAACCCACACTGCAGAGGCTGCAGACAGCTTCACAGTGCTGCGCTCAACCCGCTGCGCCACCAGGGAGGCCCAACAGTATATTTTTTTAAATTAGCATTTTTAAAAGTTAACATTCAAAACCTCAATCAGCATAGAACTGTAAAAATTATTTTAAACCCAAATAATCTCACATGCAAATGATAACCACTTCCATTTAGCCCCTCAGATTCAATGGTTCTCAGTGATGGTGCTACTTATCAGTCATCTGGGGACTTTCAAAATACTTGGGTTCCACCGCACAAGCATGCTGACTTCATTGATCACCAGTGGACCGTTAGTTTTCCCTAAGTATCCTCATTCTATCCTAACATGCAGCCAAGGATGGGAACCAGACTTCACAATCCTGAAAGAGTTTTCCAGAGACAATTTTGGAAGTCACTAGTAATCACTACTGCCATCTGTTGGTGGGAGGCAGAACTGATACAACAGCTTTGTTCATCCATGTGAAAGTCCATGTTTCAAAGTTCTTAGCTTAGAGATGCATCTTTGTATATACAGCCACCCCTTTTTGGTGTAAATGATCGATTATTCAGGTAACTTCTAACTCAAAGATTCTTGAAGTTAATCTATCTTCTTGGTTCTGTATATTCCACAGAAAAAAGTGACAGATGTGGTCTGAGGCTGATCCTTGGTCATCAAAGAAAGTTTCAGTGACATTTATCCTAATCATTAATAAGAGAAAGAGAGCTGACAGGTTTTAGAAATACTTTCAACAGTAGCAGTTGAAAAACAAACCCAAGCCAAAAATTTTTGTCATTAGTTCTAACCAAACTAAACAAAAACTAAACCACGGCCTCTTCCTAGCCTACCTCCTACCCCTAGAAGTGTTAATTGAAATTTTTTTCTACTGGGATATTTTGGGATGTCTCCCTTTTTCTGTGGAATTACACATTGTGCAACATCAAGGGAAATAACAGGAAAGGCAGTGAGCAGGGAAACACACTTTGACAAATAGTGATGTTGGCAGATAATGGAAGTGTCTGGGAAAAAAAAAAAAAGATAAAACTGGCAGAATTACAGGCTGTGGCATGGGCTGGTAATTACATAGTGAGTTATCTTCTGAGGGAAAGATATTTTTCCTCTCTTTTCCATAGAGAGGCCAAAAGAAGTCAAAGACTGTGAGAGTGTGAAAGTGTTAGTCTGGTATAAAAACCATCTTTGATTCACTGGGTTTAAAATATATATATTTTAATTCCCCAGACAGCTTTTATGGGTTTTGTGTTATTCTTGTAGCTCCAGTAGGGGCTAGGTCTTTCCAATATAGATGAATACATATACACACACACACATACATACACCATTTAATCTAGAACATCTTTATAAACTGAAACTTATTGTTAATTGTATGATTGTGGGAGTAAATACTGCATTTCTTATACTTGCCCTTGATTTAGACCAATTAAGTTTACTCAAAAGCTGGGTTTCTCTACCTCAGAACTGCTCACATTTGGAGCTGGATAATTCTTTGTTGCTGGTGACTATCCTATACTCACCAGGACATTGAGCAGCATCCCTGGCCTCTACCAATTAGTCACCGTTAGCATACACCCAATTATGGCAACCCAGATATCTCCAGACATTGTCAAATGGCCAAATTGCCCCAGCTCAAAATCAGTGATTTGGGTGATTCTTCAGCCCCGGTTTGGGAGGAAGGGAGGGATGGTGAGAAGGAGAAGGTACTTCTTCAAAAACAATTTGCCTATTTCTCCAATCTGAACAAGGGTTCCTATTTTTGTAATGAAACATTTTTCCACCCGTAAAACAACAGGCATCTCTCTCCAGCATCAGCGACGGTTTATAACAACATGTCTACCTTGAGACGTTAACATCTTTCTTCCCCATTAGACTTTGAGTTACATGGCTAATCTGTTTTGTTCACTCAGTGCACGTAGCACCTAGAGCAGTGATTGGCACTTAATAAGTGTTTGTCAAACGACAGAATATAATTTTAAGATATTTAAGAACCTGACGTACAAAGCCTGACTCTGTCCAGAGAGGCTTTCCTCTCAGGCTTACTTCAATCTGTGTGACACAGTCAGGAATCAGGGACATACTGAGGCTGTTGAAGGGTGTAAGCAGGGAAATCTAAAAATTACATTATTTGGATAGGATTCCTTGGGGGTTTTGGCGTGGTGCTGCTGAGTGGCAGTTTCATTCTGGAAACAACAGCTCTGATATGTCACTGTAAGTTGGAGCCAACCTGCCCCTCTGGCTTTTTGAACCCCATCCACCATTGATCCACGGCAGAAACAAGTTTTTTGACCAGGGTGAGGCTTAATACTTCATTAATTCTCTGAAAGAAAATACCCCAGTAATACATGAGAGGTGCCTGTGGACCGCATACAGACAGCACAGGCAGCCTTTAAAACACGTCTTTTTGTGCTTTTAAAGAAAGGAATTAAGATGCATATTTTTTAAAATGAAAAATGACTGGCATTCTTCCCACTGAAAATGGAAAGTGATTTAATTTGTTAGTGGTCTATTTTATTTGACAGTCTTTGTACATACTTGATTTGGTTTGTTACACTGAATTACCCCTTAATAATGGGTACACATAATGCCAGGCTCTGCCCCCCAGGTGGGTCTGATAATCGGATGAACGACCATATTGTTCAAGGTTTTCATGACAATGTGGGCAGCAGCTATTTGGAAAACTCCTCCCAGATAGTTTTCCCCCAAAGAAGTTAATTGCTACCCAGTGACTAATCATTCCACTCACCACTTTGCCTGAGCAATGTTAAATTCTATTATGGTGACTGAATCCCCTGCGGAGATAGTAGGGAGCCTTAAACCCCACCGTCATTAGGAAAAATAAGGAAATCTTCCCCAGGCAAACTCTCAGAGTGGACCATTTCTCAACAATTTGAAGTTAATGATAGGAATTGAACAATAGCTACCGTTGGCACTAGAGCCACCCCACCCAAGGCCACTCTGCCACTTACTGGCCAGATGACCTTGAGAAAGCTTCCTGACCTCCTTTGCTTCAAGAGCCACATCTGTAAAGTCAGAGCAATATTACTACGTATCTTTTTAGGTCTCTTTGAAGATCTAGTAACATTGTGTGTGAAAAGTGATTTGCAGGGACCCTGGCACAAAGTTGTCCACCAATGTTTCTTTGTTAGGTGGCACGCTCAGCTCTCTCCTGAGTCTCCTCACAAGAAGCTCAGAGACTTGCTACCTCTGACATTGTGGGAGGGACAATGACAAGCAGAAGGTCAGGTAACAAGCCCAAAACCATGTAGTCAGTCAACGGCCTGCTCAGGATTCAAACCCAGGCCCTCATGACTCTACCCTTTCTCTTACACTTCAGTTTGTGTGTTATGTACCCCAAGAAGAATTTTGAAGGGCCTCCCTGGTGGCTCAAGGAGTTAAGACTCAACCTATGATGCTATCCACAGCCTCTGCAGCATGAGTTAGATTCCCAGCCAGGGAGCTACCCACATGGCACAGCAGATCTCTCCTGACTCGCCCGCTGCTCAGCAGTGTATTTCAGTCTGCCTGTTCTGCTCCCCACTCTGTCTCTGGTGAATCCTCTCAACCCCAACACCTCTGGCCTGTACCCCAGCTCTTGTATGCATAAATAAATAAATCTTTAAAAAAAAAAGAATTTTGAAAAGCCATGAGCATGTTTAAGTAGGCAGCTAAGCATTTCAATCATAATGTTAAATGATGACAGAGAATGTGATTTCAGGAGTATTTTCAACAAAGGCAGTTTAAAATAAAACTGTTATTTCGCCTTTTTAATGCACCCATGCAATTGAAATGCCATCATAACTGGTAGACACACACCAATATCCATTAAATGAGCATGTGAGCAAGTTCTTTAAAAGTCAGAACTTGGTATTGTTCCTTTTTCTTCTTTGAACATATATTCACTGCACGTTCCCAAAGAAAAGTTTAAAAGCCTTTTTGGATCATTTCTACAAGAATTATAGATGTTTTTCTCCCATCTACAAATGCTTGACTCGAAGAGTTTAAAATTCTCTTGTGGATGATATTGTCTCTATAATTATTAATAGGACGCAGTGGACCAAAGCAACATGAACATATAATTCTGACAAATAATAATTAAATATACAAGTAACATTTTATTAGAAGTATATATTTTATTAGAAGTAATATTTTATTAGAAATTCCAGTTATGATGAGCTGGGGATGTGAGCATTTATGGGGCTTGATTAAAGGGATCCTCCAATTCTCCCTCCCAGAAGAGTTCACAGTAGATAGTGGGTTCGGGCTGGGTGAAAGTCCATGTCTTAGGTCTTTCCTTTGCAAAGGGGAAAGGTGAGATCATAGGCTATGGCTAGCTCGGGAGATTTTGATTTTAGGAAGGAAAATATATGAAGTCAGAGATGAGCAAATGATTTCCTGTAACAGTGCTCCAGAGAGCTGTTGGTAATTTATCATACACTCCTGTCTGAGCCTGGCCGCTCAGCTCCACTGAGCTGTGTTGCTTCGGAACAGAAATATTGACAGGATGATCCAGTGGTTCCCCCACTTTCAAGATGACTTCCGCCCTCTGCCTTGAAAATTGAGTCTTTGGCTTTGTCCCAAACCTACAGCAGTCACCGTTAGAAAGATATTTCGCGAAAGATGTTTTTGGAAAGAAGCCCAGTGAATAGGCAAGGTGGCAAAATTGAAGTGAGACTGACTTCAAGTCTCTCTGCCTGCTGTATCATCTCATGCCTCTAGTTGGAAGAGCTAATCACCCCAGGTTCTCCACGGGGCCTCAAACCTGTCGTCCCAGAGCACCAGGATCAGGGTTTCCTCCCACTGAGGATGAGGGAGATGCTCTCACCTGTTACTTTTAGATCAGCCGTGGTTTCAGCTTCCAGAAGTGCTGGTTGTGAACAAGGAGAAGGGTAGAGGGTTGTTATGTAGCATCTCCCAACCCCGAACCAAGGATACGCTGTGGCCCCTGCCCAGCATGTCGTAGGTGCTCAGTAAATGCTCATTGGGGAGGGTTTACCTGGGTCATGGCTGTGGTCATCTCATTCCCATATGCACTTCCTGTTAACGACAAGGAGGCCCCCAAGCCCATGACCTTAATATATCCTGTTAGTCTCAATATAAAATAATCTCAGTTGTCTGGGAAGGCTGAAGGGAGCATCAGGAGCTAGGGAGCAGGCATGGATCTAAATTGATAACAATTTTTCCAAAAGATCCTATAATGGCGATTATGTTGATGATGCTAACAACCAAGGGTATTGAAGTGTCCCTGCTGGACTCAGTCACACTTGACCTCAGGTCGAAGCACTTACTATCCATCCACCGCCTTCTGCAGGTGGGCTCTGCTCTCTTCCTTCCCCGTGACTCCATCTTCTTTCTGTTCTTCAGCTCCTATCCGGCCATCTCTTTTCTCCGAGCCTTGCCTTGAATCTGTCAGCTCACTGGGGTGCTGGATGTTGCCATGGTAAACACAGCTGTTGTTTTTTTCTGCATCAAGTCCGCACATGGAGGCGCTTGGCTCCTCACCTCTAGCCTTTCCCTGCTGTGCATTTTCACAGATGTCAGTTCAAGTGGGGGCCTCTGGAGCTCCAGGACTCGGCTTAGCTTTCATTGTGTGTTTCAGAAGGGGGGCTCTGTGACCTGCGGGCACCAGCTTAGGGGCCGTGGAAAGTTGTGAAGAATCGCCTGCACTGTCACCAAATAAGCCACATGACAGCAAGGTTTACTTTGTTGGTAAATGGATTCTGGGAGGTGGAAGAGGGTCTTGTACTTCCCAAAAGGAGATACAGGAAAGATAATGAGAAAGAAGCCAAGGAAACAAGACTGGAAGGAGTGGAAACAAGACAGGAGTGGATAGGGAAGGGGGACTAAGAAAGAAGGTAGAGATTTCTTACAGGAAGAAGTCAGCTTCCTGCTCCTCCTGGGTTTTCCTCATCTCTGCTGCAACTCCTGTGATCCAGCCCTGATCACTGACTCCACATCTTCACCTACCACTTTCCTTTCTTGCTCAATCCTCTACAGCTGCTTGGCTATTCCTCCTACACATGAAGCACATGCAACCTCAGGGCCTTTGCACTGCTGTTCCCTGTGCCTGCAATGCTGTTCCTTAAAGAGCCACATGGCTCCCATCTCATTTCATTCAGGACTCTGCTCAAGTTTCACCCCTCAGAGAGGCCTTCCGTAGCCATCCCACACCAAATAACATACCACCCATTGTCTACTGCCTTTCCCAATGTAAGTTTTCATCATAGAGATAAACACACAGGAACATACACCCCATAGGAGCAGAGTTCACTAGACCTCTCAAACATACCTAATGTACAAGAGGGATTTAATGAGTGTTTGTTGAGTCCATCACTGGCCCTCACACCCAGAGACACACCAGATCACACTCCTACACACGTATGCTCTGCTGTCTCCCCTCTGCACTTTCATACCTGCTGGTCCTTCTGACCTCTTCTTTTCCCCACCCCCCATTTCTGCTGGGTGGATTCCATGCATCCTTCCAGTTCTGCCTAGCTTAGTAGTTCCCCCCTTCTGAGGCCTCCTTTGAGGCCCCCTGGTAGACACAGCACCCAATTCACCAGCACTACCTGGGCACTATCTGGCCTCCCTCACATGGGTCACCCTTGCTGAAATGTCTGTTCAGTTGTCTGTCACACACACACCTGAGGGTACTCTGCCAGGGCCCAGACTGCAGTGACTAAGGGTTTCAATTCCAGAGCCAAGGAGTGCTTGGCACGAGGGGTAGTTGTGTGACTTTAAACAAGTTATTTAACCCCTCTGTCCTCATCTACACAAGGATCATGTTCGCTGCCAAGCAAACTCACAAAGTGTTGAGAAGTCATTGATGAATTGCCCTGATGAAATGCTCTGAGCATTCAACTGGCTACAGGAACCACAAGTAAGGGTGCGCTGTTGGAGATGAGGTGAGCCTGGAAGGCCTCTCAAGGGGTGATCATGAAACAGAGAGCCAAATGAAGTGAGGAGGGAGACATGTGGCTTCTGGCGCTTCACACTGCACTAAAATTGTATCTGATGTGTCTCTTGTAAGCTTTGTGGCAGGGTAGACTCCCAGGCTGCTCTCTCAGGTGTAGCACATTCTTTTGCTAATATCCTAGCATGGCACTGGCGGTGCAGGCCAGACCGGGCTGGGGCGCTCGTCCTCGTCCTTGGGAGTCGGCCTCAGGAGGATGAGCGGAACCTGACTCAGGTCAGGCAGGAGCCCATGGCACCTGAGGGTGCGGCTGAACTCCAGCAACACATCCAGAACCTCCCGAGCCTCCAGGCCGAGGACTGGGCCCGTTGTCATTCCCGAGCATGCTGTGCAGCTGGTCTGCCAAGGTGGCTCAAAAGAAAGTTTGAGCTCTGAGTTAAAGGTGTTGACCTGATCCTAGGCTTTGTCTGGTCCTGATTCTGCCATTTGGCAAGAAGGGGGCTCTGGGATGTTGAGTGGCTCGGATGAGGCACATGGTGAGGGATCAGGGGAAGCGGCAGTAGAAGCTGTGGGATAAGAGGCACACACCCAGGCCTGCTGGTCAGTCCTCACCTGGTGGACAAGGTACTTCACCTCTCGGTCTAGATTTCCTCATACATAGATTTCAGGCCAGTAGTTTTCAAACTCTCCTTACCCACAGAAACTATTATTTAACAAGGTATTATTGAGAATTCAAACATGTTACCAGGAGTGAGGGAGTGAGACCTAGACACCACAGCTTCCCGCTCTGTGCCCCCTGTAACACACACACACACACACACACACACACACACGACCCTGTAAGAAGCTCTAAAGTCCCTTTTAAGACTGATGTTCCATGATTCAGTGTCACATTCCTCCAAAAGTCTTTGCCAAGTATTAGGCTACACCACATTAATTTACTAAGATTTGACAGTTTTTGACCAATTTTATATCTCAGCCTCGTGGTTTCATTTGCAACAGTGGCTCTATCTGCTGACTCAGCAACCCAGCTGCCCTGGCTCAGCTCCTCAGCTTATTCTCTGAATGCCTTTGGACTAGACACTTTCCCTCCCTCACCACCCCCGTGAGATGATAGAGGGCTCCCCCTGTGAGGTTGGCTCTTGAGAGGCAAGTGTGGCATAGAGTTGGGGACAGAAAGCTCTAACACAGGCCTGGCACAGGACACAGAAAGCTTCCATGAACACCCCACAGGGAAAGCCTTAATAGTGGCCTGTGGGCCCAACTCTGGAATAAGGCCCCACCCTTCTTCCTGCCTGGCCTGTGAGGAGGATGTGGCCAGAGCATATGGGAAACCCTGTCCCCACCAGGCTAGCTAACTAGGCACGCGGTCCAGCTTGAACCAGCGAGCTCCCTCCCCCATCTTGTAAGGGCCATCCCCGGGCAGTGGACAGGTCTTGCCTGGGGCTCAGGGAAGGTCTCAGGAGACCATGAGTGACATTCAGCCCCCTGGCTTCTCTGGGCAAAGTGTAAGAGGCTCTGTCCCCAGATACCTGCATGGAGCCTTCCCCATTAAGTGGTACATCATGGAAGACGTCAGCCTGAATTAGCAGGCAGGCCCATCACATTACACTGAAGCTCTGGGCTGGCAGCTCCCACTTTGTAATGCCTCTTGATCCTCGCTGTCACGCTCCCGGCCCCGTCACCACAGCCACAGGAAGCCTCTGCAGACAGTGCACGGTAATGAAGGAGGCCCAGGGAAGATTTTAGGAGGATCGACAGGAAGTCCTCACAGATTCCATTTCTTCTGTGGCCCCAGGGGGCCTGCTTTGAGCTCTGCTACCTGGAGGGGAAGGTGGAAGGGGCAGAGGTTGCAGGGAAAGCAGGTAGCATCCAAAAGCTCCAGGTGGGGAGCTCTTTTATCGCAAACTGTAAAAGCATAGCATGTTTTCCTGAAAGTACACAGAATAGATGCCCTGTTCAAATGCCATTTCCAACTCCTAATTGAGATTAGCAGAGGCAGCTTAACCAAAGAGATCTGTGACTGCCATTATGTCTATTACTGTAGATAATGCCATTTATTCCATAATTTCTCCTGGCAGTTTACTCATGTCACTACTACCCCGCATGATTATGTGAGTGTAGTGTGATACATGGAAAAACACTAGCTCGCAAGGCAGGTAGAATGTGAAATTGAATTCTGGCTGTACTTCTTCTAGCTGGGCAACTCTGGGCCAGTAACTTAACCATTCTGAGCCTGAGTTTGCTCTTTGTTATTGGATATTGTACTCATGCCTGTTTCACAGAGTTGTTGAGAGTCTTGTATGAGATGATGTATGCAGATTGATTGACAGAGTAAATGCCAAATAAATATTTGCAGGTATGTTTCCTAAGGGCAAAGTCACTTTTTTTATTCATTACAAAGGTGCATAGATACATCTTTAATTGATGGTCCATACTGTATCATCTTCAAAGTTCCACCACTTTAGTTTTTTAATTTGTTGTCCATTGTACATCCAGAATGATCTAGTAAAAAAAAAAAAAAAACTTTTAATCTGATCCTATCACAATCACTGCATATCTTTTGACATCTTCCCATAACTCTTATGGTAATGGTAAAAATCTTTCTTGGGATTGCCTCTTACCTAACCTGTCATTTCATTTCTCAAATGGTTCATGTCATGTTCTCTATCTCAACTATACTGACCAGTTGAGCTTTTGTTCTTGCCTTGCTTACCTCGACCACAGGGCCTTTGCACATGATACTTTCTCTGATTAGAAGAATATCCATCCCACCCCTCCCGGCCTTTTTTTATCCTTCAGACTTTGCCAATTAATACTTCCAGTGAACCCTTTCCAGATCTCACTGACCAGGGAGCCCCCAACCCCAGCACTTTATTCCTTCTTTTGGGGCACTTACTGTATTTTATGAAGATGATTTGTGTCTACCTCCTCCTTGTAGCCCAGCTATATAAAGACAGGCCCTGTGTCTACCTTTGCTTACCAGTTGAACCCCCAGGACCTTGTACAGAACTAAGGATGAATCGGGTAAGGGTGAACTGGAGGACAAATCATCTCAACAGATCCCTTCAGCTTTCATAATAATTCAGGCCCAGAGGGTGTTATCCCTCATTTTCAGGTGGTGTAATCAGAGCCCAGAAGAAGCAGGTTAATTAATTGCCCATGCTGATTAGTGGGGATCTGCGATCAGACCCAGGTCTCCCAGTTCCTGCCTTCCCTGGGCTTCTCATGCTAAACCTTTGTCCATAAAGAGGGCAGAGGACACACAGCACTTTCCACGCCCTTCCCTGGTATTCAGAGGGTCTCTCGCTCCTGCTACAGCCACAGCTTAGCCATCTCAGCTTCAGGCTATGCTGCACAACGTCTTTATAGCACTCGGATGCCTCTGACTTGCTATTTAATTTTAAAGCTCTTTCAACAGTGAACTAAACTGACTCCAAAAAGAAAGGGGAAAATTCTGTTTTATGAAAGGTCATATTGTTGGGGTGACTGCATATGACAGAATTTCACCTTTATTTTTACCTTCTTCCCTTCCTCCTTCCCTTCCCCCAGCATTGAATCTAGAAATTCAAGTTTTGTCCAGGCCCTGGTATCAAGTCAGTCAGGACTCAGCTGCATGAGGTGACTTCCTTGAAAAGAAAAGAGCTTTGGGTCCCTTCATTAACTTGTTCCTGTTATAGGGCCACACCTATGTTTGTGTTTGTTTAGTGTGGTTTGGAGTCTGCCCCCTCTCAGGCACTAGTGTCTTCACTCACTTTCTCAGGAGCCACTGGCTCCAGGGTAGGCAGAAGCACCCTTGAGGTCAGAGGGAGTCTGTAGACTAATGGGTCTTTGTCATTGTTTGCCAGAAGAACCTTTGGTGGGAAACTATTTAACTTCCTGATTCTCTGACCTGTGAAGAAGAAAACATTTACACGCATATTATCACTCATGCATTCAACAAACACTGAGTACCCTTTATATATCAGTAATGTGACCATTTAGTATTTATTTAGAGTGGGACAGTCTTGGATGTGAAAGGGGACACTACCTGGTTGTGTCGAAACAACCAAGATTTTACCAGTCATACAGATGTTAGTGCATGCCCTATATATTATTGGCTGAATTGGAGTTATTAAAATCTCGGTTGAGGGCCTCCCCTGGTGGTTCAGGCAGTTGAGCGTCACGCTGTGTGAAGCTGTCTGCAGCCTCTGCAGTACCGGTTCAATCCCGGCCATCCAGCGAGGGTCCCACATGGCGCGCAGACCTCTCCTGTCGCGCCCACTGCTCCCCTCAGCAGTGTATTTCATCAGTCTGCCTGTTCTGTTCCCTACTCTGTCTCTGGTGAATCCTCTCACCCTCCTGCGCATCTGACCTATACCCTGGTTCTTGTATAAATAAATAAATAAATCTTTTAAAAAAATAAAAAATAAAATCTCAGTTGATTCCAAGTTTTCCCAATATGCCCTTATGGATTGAGGAGACAGCCAGGATAGTGTCCAAACCTCCAAAGCCATGAAAAATAATTTTTTTTAAAGTTGCATTACACATTTCTAAAATTTTGCCGCATCTTTTTTTTAATAGATTTTATGTTTAAAAAAACAAGCAAGCAATCTGGAACACCAGCTTTGAAAGCTAATGACCCCACAATGGATTCCAAGTTTCCCCCAAGATGAGGCCACCTACAGGGTATGAAAAAAAAAAAGCTGAGACTTTATAAAGGATGCATTCTCCCATCAGGGCTAAGTGATGGTGACATCTCTTGAGAAAGGAGTGAAACTAAAATGAACCTAAGGGGACAGGAACATGTGACTCATCATTCATCTTCTCTAACTCGGAGCATCTTAGTGGTTATGATTTCACATGTGCTGATAAAGGACATAAACCTGCACATTAACATGGCATCTGACATGATCTGCTTTCTCTTGCATCCCAGGTGCCTGTCCTGAGACCCATGGACCTGATGGTGGAGGCCACCCCGCGAAGAGTATTTTCCAATGCACACACGTACCACATCAACTCTATATCAGTCAACAGCGACTATGAGACCTATATGTCAGCTGATGACCTAAGGATTAACCTATGGAACTTTGAAATAACCAATCAAAGTTTTAGTATCCTTTCCTTGCGTGAATAACCAGTTGGCCTGAATCGGGAGTATGCAGGTATGAGCAGGCTTGGGGGGAAATGGAACAGGAAGAGCAGTCCCAACGAACAAGATCAGCACTTGAGGGGGTGGGAGGAAATGTTCTTCCCATGTAAATTACCTTGGCATCTATGGTACTCTTGCAGAGTAACTCTTTATATGCTTTGAAACTCTTACAAAGTTAGGGAAGTAGTAAATTACAAGTAGTAGATCAAGAACAACTTTATCAACTGTAAGATAAGATGCTGGAGTTCAAATTTAGTTCCCTTCTTTTTGTTAAAAAAATTTTTGAATTACCTCTAATGGGCAGTGTGGACCACAGGTACCCATGAGATAGTATTCATTGTATCATGGTAGTGAAAATAATAATGGCCGACATTTATTGAGTTGCAATAAATTCATTGTATTCATTGTATCATGGTAGTGAAAATAATAATGGCCGACATGTATTGAGTTGCAAGCATGGCATTGGAACTTGAGACATAAAATCCCATTTTGAAAAGTGGACGTATGATTGTACCACTTGATACATTTCCACAGAGCATACCTGTATAAACAGCATCCAGACCAAGAAACCAAATTGTATTAATGATCTTCAGGTGCCTGTTACACTTCCTTCTACATTGTACCCACCAAGGTAGATTTGGACTAACAAACCCATAGTGTATTATCTTATATTTAGCTAAAGCTTAGAGAAGTCAAGAAAATTGCTGAATGAGTGTCTGAACCAGCTTACTGACCCAGAGTACCTATCATGTGATCCATCCCACTACAAATCTAAGTCTTCAATGAGTTCCCAGTCTCAGTTTAAGATTTCACCACCCAGATAGCTACACAACTGACCTAGGAGTCAATATTGGTTCTTTTCTCTCAATCGCCAGCCTCAACATCCCCAACCCAATCTATCCATGATCCCCACTTTGTTTCCTCTAAAATACATCTCAGATCAATTCATTTCTCTCTATCTCTACCCCCACCAACCAATGTTAATATAAGCCACTGTTTTCTCACTTGTATAATTGCAGTAATCTCCTATACAGTGAATATTCCCATAACAGTCAGAGTTGACCTTTTAGTATATAATTCAGCTACCATTCCTCTCCTGCTTAAAAGATATTCCTGATGAACTTAAAATCCAAGGTCTTTACTTTGAACTTGGTCACATGGCTACCTAAACTGCAAGGCAGGCTGGGAAATGTAGTACAGCTCTGTGTATAAGAAAAAAGACCTGGTTTAGATACACGTCTATCTAGTCTCCAGCACAGAAGAGTTCTCAGTAGTACCCCCAAGTCTTTTGAGGGAAGGTAGAGCTAAGCACATAGTGGTAACTATGGAGACATTGAGAACTAACCATAGGGCCGTGGCTGACATCTTTTGTTGATAATGGAGCCAACTCTACATATTGTCTAAACCTGGGCGGACCTGCCCACAGATTGGCCTGGAAATACAATGAGTGTGGGTGGTTGTCCCTTTCTCCCTTTACAGATACTCCAATAGTCAGCAATCTGCTCAGCTCAGCAAATGTCACTCTGAGCTTCTGCCGTCCCCAGTATAGGTGACGTGTTTCCTGAATTTTGCCCCTAGGCTTTTAAGGGAAAGGAAAGTTTCTTTAGGCATTTTCAGAGACAGACGCCTTGGGGAGAATGCAAAGAGGAAATATTAATAGCACAGTTTAGGTTATATTCTGCAGATGTGTGACAGCCTGCCAGATGCCGGCATACAAATGAGACCATGCCATTCACCCTTAAAACAGCCATATGTAAAATAATCATTGTCATCATGAGTATGATGATAACTGATATCTATATAGCTCTTTTCAAGCAGACTGCTCTAAGCACCAAGCAGACTGTACAAACAGGGATCCTTTAGCCTTGCACACTAAAGTACAGCCAGCGCTGAGTAAGGAAGCGG
This sequence comes from Talpa europaea, assembly GCF_964194135.1. Classification (NCBI taxonomy): domain Eukaryota; kingdom Metazoa; phylum Chordata; class Mammalia; order Eulipotyphla; family Talpidae; genus Talpa; species Talpa europaea. The sequence goes on along the minus strand of NC_140080.1, from coordinate 39,276,001 downwards.
CCATCTTTCAAAACAGCCTCAGAAAAACACCAATCACAAGTCAGGTCATATTAACTCGTCTACTGTCTAGCACCATTATCCTGCCTCTTATCCACTCCAGAGGCAGAAGAAACAGGGTTCAAGATAGAACACTATGGGGCTCCCAAAGTTTGCTTTGGCTGATGCAGTTGGCAAAGTACTTCTAAGCACTGGGTGGATTTTTTTTCCATCATTATGTATTTATGATTTTGAATGTTAGAAAATACAGCCATCATATTAATACTATGATTTTGCATATCCTGAAAAATTCATTTAAGTGACAAAGTAAATATATGTGAAGAAAAGTATCCAGTAAATAGTAAGACAAGTGGTCTTGCTATATAGTTAAAACAAAAGCCATGACTTCTAGTGACAGTCATTTTCTGTCACTGTCATTTGCTGACATTGTCATAAAGCTGAGGAACACACTCTTTGGAATCCAACAAAGCTGAAATTCTCACTTGGCTCTACCACTCACAGGCTGTGTATGCTTTAACATGTTTCTGAACTTATCCAAGCCTCTGTTTCATGATCTGTAAAAAGGAGCTCCATCAATGAGGATTTTGAGAACTTTTTTAAAGGTGTTATATGTGTGTGTAGCTATATAATACACTATATATTTATATAATTTACATTGTTTTTCATAATTTATATTCTATTTTACAATTGTAGTTATAAATATAGTATATAATTGTTCAAATATATATAACACATACGAATAGATGATTAGGACAGTAATTTGATAAGTAAATAATAAACAGAACTCATGGTTTTTATGTTTTTAAAGATTTATTTATTTATTTATACAAGCACTGGGTACAGTCAGAAGTAAGGGAGGGTGAGAGAATTCACCAGAGCCAGAGGGGAGAGCAGAGCAGGCAGACGGTCGAAGTACACTGCTGATGGGAGCAGCGGGCAGCAGGAGTGGTCTGCGCACCAAGTGGGACGCTGCGCGCCATGTGGACCGGGGATCGAAACGGCACTGCAGAAGCTGCGGGTAGCTTCGCAGCCCAGCGCTCAACCACTGCACCACCAGGGAGGCCCCATGGTTATTATTGAAGAGACAAGGAAATTGGAAAAGCCGAATGTTAGGATGTTAGATTAATTCACTGTCTGGGTCATCTTCTCAATTCTAGACTCTTCCTTTGGGTCTGAAGTTGGGTGTTCTTTGCAAGATGTTGTTCCATTCAGATATTTGCCAGGTCTCTGAGGTCTAGGACCTTGTGTTTAGCTCCAGATCAGAGAAAGGCATCCCTAGCCTCAGAGAACCTGGTCTTGAACCCTCCTTTTCATCCACAGCCTGCCTGTCTCTTCTGTAACAGGTTCTGGATTAAACTGGTCAAACTGTAGCTTTAAAAGGATAACTATATCAGGACAAAAATAACTCATTTCTTGATTAGTGTTTTTCTAGTGTTTCTAGCAAGAGGCAGTCCTAACTTTTCCATGAAGGAAAATTGCAATAAAAAGATGTTTCTTCTTTATGAAAGCTGCAGTATACCTAGGATCCTTTAAACAGTCTTCTCAGGACTAAGCATGAGCCTTATTGGCACCTAGTCCAATATGACACCTATTGTACAGGCCATATCATGTAGAAGTAAAGATCCATCCCTCAAGAACTGTATCCTGAGCACTAACCCTTGGAATAAAAAATGAAGCAAATTTTCTGCATTCAGAATGAAACCCATCAAATAATCACATCGATGGGTATTACAACTACAATCTGAAATAAGTCCCATGATGAAAGGAAATAATGTTTTGTGAATACATTTTTTATTAAAGTTTTATCAATTTGAGATCTAAAAGAGGAAGAGGATGAGTTAACCTGGTAAAAAGTTAAAAAAATGTGGAGAGATTGGTCCAGCATGTGCAAGGATCCTGTGGCAGGAGGGAGCATTGTAAGAAGGGCACCGTACCTGGAACCCAGAGAGTTAGGTGGAGCAGAGTATATGCTTGGTTGGAAAAGTTAGAAGGATCCACACCTTGCTGAAGTCTCGCCATGAGACAGAGGATTTCTCTTAGAGAATCCAGTTGGACTCCAGTCATGTTTGACCTTATTCTCAGCAACCCTGTACTTCAACTTCATTTGGCACTGAACTGAAGCCTTTCTAGACTTGATTCCCCTGATCAGGAATCATATAATCACAATTTGAGCTTCAGCTTTTATCACTGTTCAGTACCATGGACAGCAGCCTTCCTGTTACTCCACGGCATTCTGCCTCACAGGCTGTGGTGGGAATATATCAAATTTCTCTCCTTTGTTGCTGCTGTGACTTTCATCCTACCAGGAGGTCAAATGTACTTATCAACCTCAGACTGGCATTTAGTGTAAAAGCAGAGCATCTCTCCCAGTGACACACCCAGCTCATTGACCTCTGGTGCCCAGTCAGTCCCTTCCTTTTATTTAATGTAGCTGTGGTGGATTCTGCAGGGCCTGACTGCTGAATTTCCTTGCTTATGTGTCTGCTGACCTTCTGCATCAGACCCCAAACCAAAGGATTTATGAGACGGGATTTCTCCTCCCATGGGCAAGTCATTTGAGCCTCTTGTTGTCAGAGGAGAAGGCAGGAATGCATCTATGCAGATGTCTCTTGAACTTCTTGAACTTTCTCAATGCAGTATAACTTAAGTAGTTGGGAATGAGGACTCTGGAGTCATATTTACTGGTTTTTAATTCAGCTTCTTTGCCAAAAATCTATGTGACCTTGACAAATTGTTTAATATCTCTCTGGCTCTCTGTTTTCATCAGTTAATAGGAATAATACCTTTTATCTTACATAGTTGTGAGAACTAGATCGGGGATGAGATAATCATGTAAAGTATTTACCTAGTGTCTGGCACAGAGTGGAGGCTAGATCAACAGTAACTGTTATAATTTGGAGTATTTCCCCAGTCTCCGGTTCTTCTTACTTTGTTGTTAGAATCCTGTTCTCTCCTAAGAAAGCCATGGACTAAATGATTCATACCACATGGCCAACATCTTGGCCTGTTGTCTCACTCTGAGTTGACTGCACCTTAAAAATCTCTGGCTAGAAATGTTGCTAAGTCAAAAGAATGAATTTAAAGCAAAACTCATGAACATTTATTGAACACTTACTATGTGCACAGGAGATGCCAAGATAAGTAAAACTCCATCCCCTGATATTATAACCCTTGTAGTCTGGACAATAAGTTTATCACACAAAATTCAACCAAAACATAGGATAGAGAGAGAAGTAGGGGTGAGGAGGAAGGAAGGGAGAAAATATGAATGAGAGAAAGAGGTGGGGAGAAACTGACTTATTACTGATCAGCCTTGCAATTGTATGATGCCCAAGAAAACCCAAAGTCTATAAACAGGCAGTCAGGAACAGAAAATTGTAAGCAGGTGAGCTTGAGTTGAGCTTGTCCACAGGTAGCAGGCCAGAAGGGAGATTTAGGGGAAAAGAAGAGCAATTATAGGCCCAGCAGGTATTTGGTGTCTATTCCTCAAGGAGGGTCTAAGTCTTCTATTCAATATCTTCTAACTGATTAATTCAGACCCACCCAGGATTATCCTTTTTGATTAATTTGAACCTGTTGGTGTCTTGGATCACATTGGCAGAATCCTTTATGATTCTGCCTAGGTAGTATTGGGTTGAAAAGCTGGGAGGTGTGTATGCTTCCCAAAAGCTGCTTCCTCTATTTTTCTTCTATCTCTCCTGAGAAAATGTATCTTGTTAGTGTGCAATAACCAGGAACATCCTAGAAAGGGAATTTCAGTAATTGTAATTCAGCCTAAACAAGTTAGTCTTTCCTTAGTTGGATTAAGCAGGATTTAGGGAGGGGGAAAAAAAGGCTTGTCAATATAAACAAAACCAGCAGTGATAAAGCCCTCAGAATGAATATGTGGACAGAGGGAGACAGACATGTAGCCAGACTAGGAAAGATGAAATTAACGATTTTCTTAGCCTATATTAAGTACACAGTATGTTCCATACATCCTGTTCTATGATTCTCTTCTAGATAAGTTACCAGTTCAAAGGCATTTGAGATTATGTAACTGGTGATAGGATTTGGGATTCAAATCCAGGTCTCTCTTCTTCCAAACATAAGATGTATTCTGATGTTCGTCTACCTCAAATGACTCAAATAATTTATACTATAAAGTGTTCTCATAGAGGATCATTCATGCTGTTACAGAATGGATAGGTATCATGAAAAAAAAAAAGAGCTGGAAATCTTCATTAAAAACATAATGTCTGAACTGGTGTTTGAAGAAAGTAGTGGGTATTTTCTAGTGTTGGAGGTTAAGCCCTATGTCACCAAGAACAGGAAAGTGTCTGCAGGGAGGGACTTTAAGTTGCCCCATCACCCCAATAAAAAACCCAGCCCAGTGATTTTTGCAGCTCAATGCATATTGAAAAGCAGTCAGTCCCCAGTATGGAGCCAAGAGTCTTTTTTCAGTCAGTCCCATTATATTGTGCCTGGCAATTGGCAAAACCTCCGTGGATATTTGCACATTGGCTTTTTTTAAGCCCTTAAGAGAGGAATATCCCTCAGAGTTCTCTTTGGAGATCAGTGTGTTATCATCAAGCAACATGTCTGTTCAGCTAACAAGATCTGGATGCTTTATAATCATTATTTAAAGTCCAAAGAGTAAATTAATATCCAAAGAAAAAAAAAGACCTCAAAGCAACTCGTGGTCCCTAAAAGGGAATCCAACTTAAATACATTCAGTTTTCAAGGCCAAGATTAGGCTGTTCTCCACCTTCAGCGTTAGCAGATCGTAAGTGCAATATGAAAAGTCTCAGCTTCTCTTGAGGCCAGGTAAAGGTAGATTCCACTCTCCTGCTTGCCTGTGGAAAGTCTTCCTCTTTGAGTCTTCTCTCCTTAGTTGCATTAGGCAGCACTTAGGAAGAAAAAAATAAAGGCTTGTCAATATAAATAAAACCAGCAGTGATAAAAACAAAAGCTTATACAAAATCACCTTCAAAAATCCACAAATGCGGGCCTCCCTGGTGGCACAGCAGTTGAGCGCTGGGTTGTGAAGCTGCCCACAGCCTCTGCAGCGCCGGTTCTATCCCTGGATGCTCCCCGGCCACCGGAGGAGGGTCCCGCATGGCGCGCAGACCTCTCCTGCCGCCCGCTGCTCCCCTCAGCAGTGTACTTCGGTCCTTCTGCCTGTTCTTCTCCCCGATCTGGCTCTGGTGAATTCTCTCACCCTCCCACGCTTCTGACTGTACCCAGTGCTTGTATAAATAAATAAAAAAAATCTTTAAAAAAAAATCCACAAATGCATATAAAGTCTATTCTTGGAAAAATATATGATTTCTTTAGAAGTTGGGATTATTCAGCATACTGTAAAATCATATAATAAGTAACTTTTTCTCTGTTATTTAATAATCAAAATTTTCAGAGGCTGCCAAAGTAAGATTTATATCCATTCAAGGTAAAGACAGAGAGAGAAAAGGTTTTGTGAGCAAAATAGATTTGGATTCAAAACTGAAACTGAATTCCAATACCCTGACCACATTTGGTTACAATCCCAATAATTATTACAGTGTCTTCTTGAACTTCACCCAGGGAGGTGAGGTTCCTGGTCTCTTAGCTGTCTCTCACAGCTGGTTCTTAGACAAGGAGACTAGTGTTTTGTTAAGTTTATTGTTTTATTTGTTTAAATGTGTCTGTATTCATTGTGAAGATTATAAAATGACCTATAGCCTCACCAGCTCATATTGGTGTACATGCAAATTTTCCTCCCAATTTTAGCTTAATGCCAGCCCACTTAACTATAAAGGCTCAGAAAAATAAGTAAAGAAATTAACAACAAAAGTAAAATATCTAGTTCTTGTTTTATCCAGGAAGTCTTCTCTGTTCTATCTGGGACACACTCTCTGCCCACCCACCCACATACATGCACTTTCTCTCTCCCTCCCCTGTTTTATTTTCCTGCTTAGCAGTTACCACTACCAAATATATATTATATTTATATATCTGATTTAATGGCAGTGTCCTCTACTACGATACAGGCTTCATGGATAAGGACTATTTTTGGTCTGTTTGGGTCTATATCCCCTATACCCAGAAGAGGACTGGCAGATTCTTTGTGAACATTTGTAGAAAACATGAAAGGACAAATGAATGAATAGACCCAAGCTAGAATTACTGAAAGGTAATTTACATGCTGACCTTAGAATCTAATACCCCTGTAGGATAGAAAGCTACTTCCTTTTACTTTGTGTTTCCACATTCCAGCTCACTCTCTCGCTCACTCTCTCTCTAATTTATTTTTATGTTGTTTACATTTTTACATCACTTATGGTCAGGCTATATATATTTTGCATCTAATTTTCCTCACCTAAAATTATATAGAATGTATTTTATACATAAAGCATAGAAAATGTCATATTCCTAAAATACTACTTCATTAAAGTAAATATGGCCATGATAACTGATAATTCAATAGAAAATAATGCATAGCTCCCCACACTGAAATAGAACTTGATACCTTGCCTTTTAGCTCATCCTTTTCAGAGTGGACATTTTTAATGACATTGTAAACACACTGTAGATTTTTTCAATGCTACGCTTTTTACCAGATTTGGAATTTCATTGCATAAACAATCTAATGGGATAGATCAAAACATTTCCCTGTTTCCATACATATAGCTTGTTGTCAGCCTTTTGTTATCGTGTTGCAGTAGGTATTTTTTTGTAGAAAGATTATTACAAGCTTGGGATTAGGGAAATGACTTCAGAATGGCCCCCATCTACCCCATAGCATGCTGCCATACCCTCTCAACTCCCTTACCCCACTGCTGATGTAATTTATGGCTCTGGCTTCATATTTGTTTGAAGCTGATCCCTTAAGGGGTGACCTCCCAGTGTCTTCAATTATTATTTTAAATGACGCCTTAGGCTACTGCCTTCCACAGCAGTGTCCTCACCTTCCCGCCTTCTGTCTTCCAAGCATGGAGCTCAGCTGCCAAAGTGGCTATGCCCTCTCCTGTCCTCAGAGCTGCCTCCAGAGTCCCAGCAGAGAGGCACATTAACCCCTTTTGTTAGCAGAGGTAATTTGCCTGGGCTAGGCATTAATAAGGAATGCCATAAGCAGTTGGGGTCAGGAGGAACAGATCTGTCAAGCCCCAGGGTTAATTTAATAGCAATCTGTTGGCTGTCTGCCTCGTATATTAACCATGAATCCAATGCTATGTTTTGCTTTTGCCATTTAGTTCTTTGGTACAACAGGGAAATAATTTGGATAGAGAGCTCTAAAGGATAGGGAAGAGAAAATTGACTGTCAAAACGCATCATTCCATTTTCAAGATAATGCAGAGAACCGTGCATTGCTCATCTCCTTTCTCCTTTCCTCCCAACATGAAGGGCAAATCCACATATGCCAAAGGCATGTTTCTCCCTTCAAAACAGTGTCCTGTAAAAGGCCGGGTTTCCAGATGATGCAGATGTGAAATGTCCTCTCCTGTCACCCCAGAAGTCATTAAATTTTGGGTAATTAAATGTTTCCACAACTCAGCCAATCCTTCATCAGTTATCAATTCAAGATATCATTTGAACCTGTCCTAACTTACGGTTCAAAAATGTGTATCATATATTAGGACACAAATGTCCTAAGCCAGATGCTGAGTCCTAAATTCTGCTTCTTAAAAACATGGCATCCAAATTGAGAGGAATCAGGAGGGCACACACCCAAGAAGAGGGACAGAGCTGCCCTCTTGGACTGACTGGGGTGGTCCCAAGAGTCAGAAGCACCACACTCTGAGAGGCTGGCTCAGCTAGGGGGTGCAGGGCAGTGGGGCGTTCCCTCCAGGGAGGCAGGGTGTGGTCAAGAAGCGGAGCTCTGGAGTCTTGGGTTTAGATCCCAGCTCTACCCACTGCTTGCCTTTTGAGTCATTTCCCTCAGGCATTATTTCCTGTGCTGGAAATTGGCCTGTGAATAGTGCTGGTCTCTCCTAAGGGCAAAGGAGATGATACTTGTAAGCCTTTTAGCTCAGGGCTAGCCAAGCACTTGATAAACATTACCCACCAGTCATTATCATCCTCCTCATCCTTACCATCATGGTTATTAGAAGAGTGGAGTCACAGTTGATCCTCTTAACTCTGCAGAGCCAGGCTCAAAGCCCTCCAGTCAAAAGGGAGTCTCAAACCCCGAGTGGGGGGAATCCAAAGCATTGGGGATGAGGGGTGGTGGGCTTCATGTCCAGGGTAGGCAGGGGAGGGGATGTATTTGGAGGCGGTGCCCTTAGCTGACTCAGTGGCACATCCCCATGATGGTGATCTTGACCATGGGGGTGTTCCTGGTTCCTCAGATATGTTTAAGCATTTCATTTTGACACATTCTGACTTTGGGGCTTTATTTTTAGGTGAGAAAAAAATAACCATAGATGTGGCACCTCCTCCTCCCACACAGCAAAGAGCCCTTCCAGTTCAGCTTGTTGTTAGAGCTATCCTGGTAGAGGCTGAGAAAGCTGATGCCAGATTTTCTCTCCCTATTTTGGGAAAAGAGAAACATGCTCACTGGCACAGCGGGGTATGCAGGCTCTTTCTGGAAGGTGATGAAATCTGATCACAACTGAACACTAACCTCTGCTTACCCCACCCCATGTCTTGGCGGCAAAGCCTAGGGATAGCTCAGGGGACTGGAGAGCACATAAGAGCTGCAGCCTGGGGCCTCCTAGGGGGTGCTGGCCCCTGCGCCCCAGCATGTGGTGCTAACTGCAATAATATTTATAACCCTGGCAGCCATTGAGTTGAAAGGTAGTATTTGAGACCCAAGTGATAGTTGCATCTGGGATTGGTGGGAGAAATTGTAAAATGGAATGTTCAATCTCTAGCTAATTTTTGAAAGAACCCAACAGGATTTATAAGAGATAATTGAAGGGTAAAGAGGCACAGTCAAATGCAAAGCCATTTTTGCAACAAATTGCATGCTGGAGCTAAGGCAGGGGCATAGGTGAGGTGTGACAATAGATGACTACTTTTGAGTCCTGTGTGACTGAAAATATCAGTGCATTTTCTTGAACCTCCTCTAAACTCTAGTGACAGGACTGTGCTATTAATTTAATGAACAGCATAGAAGACTTCCATACAGCCCATCCTAAAAGTATAGGCTGCATTGTTATTGCTATTGATTTAATACAATGTTCTCCAAAATGGGATACATAAACTGCTGGAACATGCATAAATACATTGTTACATATTTATTTTATATAAATTATTTCATGGAAATTATTATTTCATATTTATGTCATTGCATTTTCATTGTTATATTTATTTTCATGTAGATTTTTATACATATAAGTAGCTTACTAAACCCTTGATTTCATGAGTATCAGGTAACTGCTTAGACAAGGGGAGTATTCTTTATATTGATCTAAAGAAATAATGTTCAGTAAAAAATATTGCCTGATAATTTGCAGTGGGGCAAAAATCACCAGGGTCCCTCAAAAGTAGTAAAATCTAGAAAAAGTAGACTCATTCTGGCCAGCTTTCGCAGACTTGTTCCTTTGCAGGAAGTTGCTGGGTCCTCAGACAATAGCTCTGCCCCCAACCTGCATCCAGGTCCCCCAAGTTCTTGATTGGGGTTTGCAGGAACCAACTTAAACACACTCACCCTCACAGGCTAGACACCCCAGGAAGTGTTTGCCCATTGAGTCAACAGATTACAGAACAAATGTTGCATTCCATTGTGCAGGGATGTGGTGTTTAAAAACACACATGCTTTTTGACCACAGAGAAAAATACTGAGAAACAAGACTGTCCCACATACAAGTGGATGACTTCCTTCCAATACAAGCTCTAAAGCAAATCACAAATTATGGAGACTTGAGATCCTGCATGTCCTCAATAAGAGAAATTTTGTATAATTACTGGAGAGCATGCATTTTGTGCTTGGGACAAAATCCTAGTGCTTCAGCCATGAGGCTTGGGGCAAGTTGCTTTACATACTCTGAGCTTCTGCTTGCACCCCTGGAAAATAGAGATAAGAAAAGTGCTGGTTAGAGAGCTGTTACAAAGATGAAGTAAGATAAAATACATGATACGCCTTGCCCAGGGACTGACCTACAGTCAGTGCTCAATAAATGGCAGTGGCTATTATTGTTATCATAAATATGATCACATATTATTAAAGATCTTGGGATTTCATGAAGTGAATTTACAATCTACCATAGGTATTACTTATCAGCTCAGGATTCTGGGTAAGGATTCAAATAAATGGAATTCTTTAGTTGGGACCAGCTTCTTAATCACTGCTGCAAAATGAGAGATGAGTCTTTGCAACTTGGCATGTGTTAGCATGATTGTATGTGCAGATAACTGACGTAAACGGGATATCTCCTGCGTGTTATGGAGGATGACATGTTGACAAGGGGCGAGGGAGAGCTGTATTCTAAATGCTGCCTCTTCCACAGGTAACCTGGGCCTCCCCTACCTGGGGCCAGTAGTACCTGCCTATTTGCTCACAGAGTTACAAGAATCCACTATGTGTGTTAAATGCTAACATTGTGCTAACATAAGTGAGTAGCCATTGCTAGTCCCCCCACCTTCTGTCGCCTTCTCCGTCCCTTCCTTGACTCGTCTGTGCCAGATATCGTTGACATTAAGCCAGCCAACATGGAGGAGCTCACAGAGGTGATCACCGCGGCCGAGTTCCACCCCCATCACTGCAACACCTTCGTGTACAGCAGCAGCAAAGGGACAATCCGGCTGTGTGACATGAGGGCGTCGGCCCTGTGTGACAGGCACACCAAGTGTGAGTAACGGTGGGGGGGAGGGGATGCGGGAGGGGATGGTGACAGCCTCGGGGTTCACATTACACACATTATACACAACAGGAGTAAAGAAATCATGGGTGTCAGACTCACCCCGATCAGCTCCCCCTCAGTATTTCAGTAGAGATGAAGCCTCATGTTCAGTTTCACAAACATTTGCTTAAGGCTGTGGAATACAGAGATGAATAAGACATGAATAAGTCCTGTCACGTAATGTTGTGACACAATCTGAGTTATGTTTTAAGATCACTCATGCTGTTTGGGGAGAGCGACCCTGAGGAGGAAGGAGGCCCAGTCGGGGGGACTGCGAAGTCCGGGCAGTGGGTGGGAGTGGCCTGGGCCAGCCTGGTGATGTGGAACTGAAGGGGGCAGATGGTGCAGGACAGACCCGCACTGAACCTGCTGCTGTGAACAAGACCTGCAGGACGTGGAGACAATACAGGGAACTGTAAGCACTGCTTGGATAAGTGTCTGTGGTCTCTAGAGAGGTCATGGTGTGGAAACCAGCACTCTAGAAGCCCATGGTTCCAGTGAGCACGAGGGGAAGGCTTCAGAGGACGGGGAGGGGTCAAGTGCAGCCTGGCTTACAGGCCCTGAGGACACAAAGTTTTCAGAGCATTGACAAAGCAAAGTAGCTTCCAGGCTAGTGGTGCTGAGTGTTTAGAGGCCAAAGGCCAAGACTGACATCAGCAGACTGACTCCACAGCCAGTATGGTGGTAGACAGGACCTGTCTGGAGCTAGCAGGAAGGCTTTCTAGAAAAGAAACAGATCCCCAGAGTAGAAGTGCCTAGAAGGCAGAGATAATCCATGTCCCAATGTCAGGCTAAATAATGTGCAGCTGCCAAGATGTTCAGGCACAAAGAGAGCTGTGTTTGACCAGCACCTTCTGCTGGGCGCCCTTTTGCCACCACACTTTGCTGTGGAAAGCCAGAAATGAAGCCTTTTGTCTCCCACCATCATCCTAGCTTCCAATTTAGTTCCTGTGTGAGGTGAATGAAATGAAGTCTCTTGGTGCTGATGTGTGGGTAGGTGAGGGCGAATATCTGTGCTGTTTTGCTCATTTGCATGAGAAGGCTTACATGGGGGAGATGGGAGTATAGTGTGGTGGGTGGAGATTATGGGGATCCCGCAGCCTCACAGACCCAGCTTGATGCCACACAGACACAGCTCCATACCCAGCTTCACCCTTTGTTAGCTGCCTGACTCTAATATTCCTTGACCTTTCTCATGAGTAAAATAGGTAAAATAACAACATCCACCTCATGGATTTGTCATGGATTTCAGATGAGATACAGGCCTCCCTCAATATCCAAAATAGAACTTTCATATTCGGTATGATTTGATAAGTATATGTTTGGGCTCTGAAATGCTATAGCCATTCATTTATATAGGAAAAATATTCAGAGCCTGAATGTAATCTACCAAATGAGAACACTAGATTTTCTGATAGCAAGGGAAACCAAGAACTGTTAAGAACTGTTAATGAGATATCTTAATTTTTTCCTATTAAGTCATGGTGTGAGTCTTCCACTTACAGCAGATCTCATTTCAGATTATCCACATTTCAAGCTAAGCATAACTGACAGCAACCTTGCTGGGTGGAGCAGATTTAGGACTTTTCTGTCATTGCTGAAATCCTTTTGAAGAGTATTGACCTAGACTTTCAGTTCTTTTGTTTTTAGAGGAGTTGCTTGGGGGAAAAAAAGGACAGAGAGGTCAGGTTCTGACCAGGAGACTAAAGAGACAAGAAACAAGTTAGGAAGAAACCGTAATGTGGACAAGGATTTTTTTTTTTTAAGATTTATTTATTTATGCATACGAGAGCTGGGGTACAGGCCAGAGATACGGGGAGTGAGAGGATTCACCAGAGACAGAGCGGGGAACAGAACAGGCAGACTGACTGAAATACACTGCTGAGAGGAGCAGAGGGCAAGACAGGAGAGGTCTGCCTCACCATGTGGGTTTCTCCCTGGCCCGCCAGGGATCGAACTCATCCTGCAGAGGCTGTGGATTGCTTCATAGTGAGGTGCTTAACCCCTTGCACCACCAGGGAGGGTCTGGACAAGGATTTCTTAAAAGTAGCATTATTAAAGTTTAGTCACACATTTCTTTCTTGGGGGCAGGAGGCTGCCTATGAATTGTGAGGTGTTTAGCAGCATTTCTGGCCTCTACCCAGTAGATGCAAATAGCAAAGGCCAGTGTGACAACCAAAAATGTCTCCAGACATTGTGAAATACCCCCAGGGGATAAATTGTGCCTGGTTAAGAGACAAAGATTTAGATAAAATTCTTTTGTCAGTCCTTGCACGTAATTTTTTTTTTTTTTTGCATCTGCGGTATATCTATTACTGTTCACAACCCTGAGGTGTACAATAGAAAGGTAAGACCCACCTACTACACTCAAGGAATATGAAAGTTGGCTGAGAGCCTAGCTGTACCCAGGAAACATTTCAGGAACAATGTAGAAGGCAGTGCATGTTTTAATACTCAAGTGAGTAGTGGAGATAATTAGGGGTTACGTGGGAACTCCAGAGAGAGGTTGGCAGCACACCTTAATGGGCAAAAATCTCCAGTTAGGAAGTCACAGGAACCTTTAAAAAGTCTTAGCAAAAGGTGTTGGATGTGGGTGAAAGGAAAATATTAAGGCTGTCAAATGGAGAGGATGGCTCACAGGAGGTCCTTGATGAGCAGAGGAGTCAAAAGTTTAGGAGCCCTTGTATTTATTGTGTTATCATTTATTCATTCATTCTTTGAGCACCACCTCTAAACCCAAAGTCTGGATCCTGTGGTAACTGATCCTTCTTAAACTTTCCCACCAAGCACCACACTCCCAGGGCCAGGCAGGAGCCTCATGCCCTAGAGGAAGAGCACTGAGACACAGCCCAGTTTCTCAGCAAAGATAAAATAGCACATGTCTGGCACAGGCCAGAGACCCCGAGAGAGCTGCTGATCACAACGGATTTTTTGAAAGTCTTATTTTCCCATGTTAAATTTCCCAGGAATTTTACATTTTACACCCATAAAATGTCTGCTTTCAGTTTAATGATTACATTTCTGCCATACCCCCAAATTTCAGGCAAATTTGGTAGTCCCCCAAAATGCAGCATTTCTCCTATGGCTTCCCATCTGGCCAGGGGTCGTCTGTCTGCTTCTTTCTTGACCTTTAGGGGTACAGACATGCGGCCCCATGTGACACACACAGTTCCAAGCATGTGGAGAGAGATCAGCTGGCTGGAGAACTGTTATGGGGTTTATGTCTTAGGCAAGATTAGCACAGTGGCGTTGGGAAGAAAGGAGAATTAGGTTTGCTTTAGTCTCAATACAAGGGAAATTCATAACCAAGATAAATAGTGGCTATAAAGTGAAAACAGAAGGGGGAAAGGAACATTTTCTTTTAAAATAACTGAGTGCTATAGAAGATACTGGAGGCTGGCATTCATCACACATGGATGTGATATCAGTTGTTCAGTGAGTATGCTTCCCCTGAATCACAGACCCTCTGACAATAAGCACTGAATTTATTTTGCTTACCTCATGTTGTCAAGGCCTGACACATAACTAGGCTCTCAATGAATATTTAATAAATAAATCTATACCTCAGGGTCGACATAAATGGCATGTGGCATGGGGAGAGTGACGCCAGAGGCATGTTGTGTGAGGGTGACATGAACTGTCTCTGGAGGCAGGGCCCCTCTGGTGAGTGAAGGCGGAAGCAGGCCCCAAGGACCTCTGGTCGAGAGAATGCCCAAGATGACCCAAAAAGCCACATGTCCTCACAACCCAGTGCAGCTGACACCAGCCCAGTCATGGAGACAAACAGACCTGCACAATATGGGTGTTGAGGACTAAATTGACTGGGAGGTTTGATGAATCCTGGACTCAGGATGGGAAAAAGACAAGGCCTTAGAAACTTCCAGAATTAGAATGGTTCAGGGTAGACACTTCAGAATTACAACTAACATCTGGCTCTCAGCAGCTTTGTGACCTCAGGCAGGTAATTTAATCCCTCTGAGCCCCAAGTTCCTTGTTTGAATGTAAAAATAAATGATGATCTCAGAGGCTGGTAGTTCACTGGAAGGAAATGACATGAGGTGTGCGGGAGCCAAACACTCTGCCAGGGACAGGAGGTGCTAAGTGGCAGCTTCACTTATCACAACCATTCCTCCTGAAATGCCCCTCCCAGTCCCACAAGAGCTTGACATCCAAACCCTTTTTCGATTACAAAGCTCTTTTTCATTTCTTTAATTACTATTGGTTGAGCACAAACTATATGTCAGGTGCTGTACCAGATTCTGGGGATGGTAAACAAAACCAGACCTGGTTTCCTCCCTCTTATAGCTCACTCTGTATTAGTGGGGGTTCTCCAGAGAACCAGCACACATAGGAGATTCAGCGATATAGGGAGAGAGAGAGAGAGAGGATAGGAGATCCCAAGGAATTGACTCACATAGTTAAGTCCAAGATTTGTAGGACATCCCAGAAGCCAAGGACTCAGTTCCCCTCCAAGTCAAAAATCCAGGTAGAACCAGTGTTTCTTCTGTTTTAGTGCAAAGGTAGGAAAATATCAAGGTCCCAGCTATTTGGAGTCAGGTAGAGGTAGAGGTAAAGGAATTCCCTTTTATTTGGAGGTGGGTCTGCCATCTTGTTCTCATCCAGTCTTCAACTGAGGCCCACCCACATTCGGGAGAACAGCCTGCTGTCCTCAGTCTATCGATTTAAATGTTAACTTCGCCTAAAACACCCTCACAGAAGCACTGAGAATATGGCTTTATCAAATATGTGGGCACACAGGACTCAGTCCCATTGACCAGACAGACAGGACTCTACAAACATAAGAAGCATTAAGGAAGAGAGGCTGGCGGTGCTGGGAGAGTGTGTGTGTAGACACACCCACACCCCACACCCCCACCCACCCCTCAACAACCACTGAGCTGAGACTTAGCAACTGAGAAGTTACCTGAGGAGAAAACAGGGGTGTGACCTGGAACCCACACAGACAGACAACCTGCTGAGCTGCACATGCAGGGCCCCCCAGAGGGAGCTCCCCCTTCAGGCTGGTTCCTTCTCAGCTGGGGGACTGGGGTGAGACAGTCCCTGGGGAGGTCCGGGAGCTAGCTAGTGGCCTGCAGGCCCATCCCGACACCAGCAGTTGCTGAGTTGCCAGCCGCCAACCTCCTAATCTAATTAAGAAACTAACAAAATTCATTTTCCTGACTCTTCCAAAGTGCCGACCTTCTGAGAGCACATCTCCCTTTGTTCAGCTTCGCGGGTGGCTGGTTGGGGGAAGGGGGGCAGCTCCTGCCAGTTGAGAAAACAAGTTCAATCTGACCTCTCTCCTGACATTTCATATTGATTTTCTCCATCCTCCTCAAATACCAGCCCTTGGTCGAGCACGGTTCAGCCGAGGTGTGTGAATGGAATTGAGACAGTTCATCAGAGTTCAAAATGAAAAGCAACATTGGCTTTCGGAGAGGAGCTCTGAGAAGGAGGATATTTAATAACCGTCGGCGTTTAATCAAAATGCCGAGGAGATCCGTGTTATCGGAGCTGCATATATTAATTTCCATATGTCCCTCACTCTGCATGCTCAGCAGGGGTTGGAAGGGATGATTCTCTCCCTCATCTCTGGTTTTTTTTCTATTGCTTCTGGCGGTAGTAACAAGGGTTGTGCTTGCAGTTTGAGATTCTCATGCCTGAGACAATAGGTGCTGCTGATGACAGCAGCAATTGGCGGGTCCAAATCACACTTTTCCCTCTCTGTGCATGAGATTGGAGAGTTGAGTGAAGAAACTGGCCAGGCGTGGTAAGGGCCAAACTAGGAAATGAATGAGAAATTAAATCTGAACTGCCTGAACATCCTGTTTGAATCTGGTCCCTGCTCACCTCTCCAACCTCAGCTCCCTGGGATCTGGCCACACTGACCTGCTTCCTTCACTTCCAACACGCTACCCTCTACCTGCCTCAGGGCCTTTGCACAGATGCTTCCTCTGTCTGGAATGCTCTCCATGCCCCTACTTGTCTGGACGGGTCCTTTTTTAGTTCTCTGGGAAAATGTCACTTCCTCAGAAAGGACTTCTCTATTCACACCTTCTGCACCCTATTTCTGTCTCATCACCCAATTTTATTTCTTTCATGGCACTCATCTATAGGTGTTTGGGTTTTTTCCTATCTCTCCAACTAGAATGTAATTTCCATAAGGACGGGGACAATATCTTACTTCACGGGGTATCTGTGCTGGAAGGAGCAGATGGGGAAAGACATGAGAGAGGGTGTATTCGTTTACTAGAGTTGTTCTAACAAAGTACCATAGACCGGGTGGTTTAAAAAACAGAACCTTATTTCTCACGCTTCTGGAGGTTACAAACCAGAGGTTTGAGGTGTCAGGCGCGCTCCTGCTGAGGGCAGTGAGGGAAATATCTGCTTCAGGCCCCCCTCTTTGGCCTGCTGGTGGCCTTCCTCTTGTGGGTCTTCACAGCACCTTCCCATTATAGCTGTCTGTGTCCAGAACTCCTTCAGGACGCCAGTCTTGGTGAATTCAGGGGCATTCAAATGACCTCATTTCCATGTAATTATCTCTTTAAAGACTATGGGCAAATAGTCACGTTCTGAGGTGGGGGTTAGGGGTTCATATGAAGGGGGTGGTGAGCCATTCAGCCCAGAACAGATTTCCAGTCACTTCCATCACAGGCCCTGGAGCTGGCAGCTGCAGGCGTGGACCCCAGGCTCATTCATACAGGCAGCCTGAACCAGCACAGACATGAGGCCCTGACCCATCCTGAGCATGCAGCGTGTGCTCTGGCCAAGGAAGGTGGTAGGGAAGCAAAGGGCTGGAGTGGTGCCAACCTGAGCGTGGAGAGCCAACCCTCCCTCACCCCAGTCACCTATGCGTTGCTTATGCTGGATCCTCTCCTGTGGTGTGGAAATATCATTTCTCTCTGAGCGTGGTGTTAATTGATTTTAAAGGCTGTGACATGCTGAGGAGCCCATTCCTACTCAGGAGCCACTCCTGACAGAGAATGGCCCCAAATAAGTAGTGTATTTTAACAGCATAAAAGGAAATCAGCAGGTAAAATCCATAAGTGGGGATGTGCAAGGAGAAGGTGCCGTGAGGGTTGCAGGGATTGCACTTGCCAACCACCTGTGGTCACAGGTAAGCTTGGGGGTGGGGGAGTGCCTGTAACTGTGAAAGCAGCCCCCATGCAACAGACAACGGCAGCAGGGACCATGTGGAAGGATGATGTCAGGGCAGTAAACCAAGTAGCTCTCTGGTGTCCAGCCGTGGTTTCACTTCTGTAATTTGGAGAAAGTTGGTGAGCGGAGAGCCCGCCGGTGCCTTCGCTGACAATGGAGAGATGGTGACGCACAGGCGCCCTTGACAGCAGTCCTGGGGAGCGAGGGCAGGCCAGGCAGTGGGTGCCTATCAGGATGGTCCTTGCCTTAGTCTATTCAGGCTGCCCTGCGAAAATTGCACAGACTGGGTGACTTAAATAATAGGCAGGTACTCCTCGCCGTTCTGGAGGGTGGAAGTCCAACATCCGGCGCCGGCAGATTTAGTGTCTGGGGTGCAGAGCCAGCAAGCACGGGGCAGCTGCTCTATCTGTTCGGGCAGACAGATACAGGAGAGTCCTGAAGCCCTCAGTAGTTTTTCCAGGTTTTAATGCTCTGTCTACATCAATTGTGGGGCAAGCCCGCAAGCTGGCAAGGCAGGGAGGCCAGGGGGCCTGGAGGCTGGCAGGCCTCCCAGCACCCCCATGAAATCTTCCCTCTTTCTCTTTGGGCTCTCTCTGGCGTTCTCTAGTGGTCTCTTCCTCTCGTAGCCATCGCTCGTCCTCCCACAGCCGTCCCCACATCGCCCTTCTCCTGTAGCTGTCTTCTCTGAGTGACGCCACCCTTATATCCGGGGCTCCCGGCTCAGGTGTGCAACCTTATGCATGCGCACACCATACTCCAGGTGTCCACCATCAGGCATACCCGGAGCCCGTGCTCCCAAGCGTCTCCTCCGTTAGCACAATCAAGGCCACAGGTGATAGCCACAGAGGCCAGGGCGTAGAAGACCAACCAATTCACTTACCCTACAGGTGAAAACACGCTTCCTAGTTCACAGATGTTTTCTGTCTGTGTCCTCAGGCTGTGCAAGGGAAGGAGGAGGGTGCTCTCTGGGGTACCCTTATAAAGGCCCTGATTCCATTCCCGAAATTTCTCTCTTGGTGGCCAAATCACCTCCCCCAAAGCCCTGCCTCCTACTTCCATCCGTTAGGGACTCAGTTTCAGTGTCGGAATCCGAGGGGACACAAGCATTTGTGCTGGAGCCCTCCCTGCGGGCATGGCTGGGACACGTTTGCTTGGTTTCTTCCCATCTTTCAAACTACGCTGGCAGCAGTGAGCTCAGAGGTGGGACCTGGGTTGGGGAGGAAAAGCAACACAGTGTCCCCTGTCATTCTGTGTCCACAGCCTAACTGGGTCTCTTGAAGAGGTTATGTAACCCCTCATGACTCATGTAAAGCATGAGCAGTAGCCAGGCCGACTGGGTGGGCTACTTGGAGGATTAAAAGAGCAATCCCATGAAGGCCTAGCACAGCACCTGGCACATGTGCACTCAGGGCTTGTGGTGGCTGTGATGATGACCCTGTCTTTTAAGAGTAGCGACAGCAGCAACAATAGCTGTAGATGCAGCTAGATCAACAGCATAAGCACAGCAGTCTCTGTATTTCGTTCACTTCAGAAGTACGCCCAGCTGTGGGCTCATTCAATCCTCCTGACAACCCTGTGAGGTACATACTACTTTCTTCATCACCTCTATGGGTGAGAAAACCAGCCCAGTGGCAGGGCTGGGGTTTGACCGGGACACCAGAAATCACTTATCCCACTAAGATACATCAAACAGCAACTCGTTCTTTCTGTCTTCAAGGAGCTTACATTTTCTAGCAAGGAGGGAAAAGAGAAAACATAAATAGGAAGTCCTCTTTTAATGTCATTGATGGGTTCTGTGACTTTAAGCCAAACGATGCAGAAGTCCAGCAAATCTTCAAATAATATCCTTTCATTCACCACCTGCTAGGACTGTTTTTCTCTCCTCGGTGTTATAACACAAAATGCCATTGAACAGTACAGTGTTATTCCAGAACCAGCTGTCCAAGTGATCAAGAAAACTTCAGGCAGTAAGAAAATCTAAAAGAACATTAAACAGGATTAAAGAGTAGCCAGGATGGAGCGATTTCCACAGCGTGGTCAGGGAAATCCTTTGAACTGAGATCTGAATTTTCAAAAGGAGCCAGAAAGGTAACATCTAAGTATAAAGGCTTAACATGGAACAACCTGTCTGTTCAAAGAATGGGAAAGACAGTGCTGGAGGCTGGGGCCTGGGGCTAGCATGGATGATGAGTCAGAAGGTGGGCTCACAGGCTGGTATCCCCAGCAGGGCAGAGCACCTGGGGTCCAGCCCATGAGATGGCAGCCAGGTGATGGTCCCAAACAGGGAAGGAGGTGGCACCGGCCAAGCTCTGGAGAAGAGACACTAGTGGTTCTGACCAATGTGGGGGCAATAAACAGGCAATACTTGGACCGATGCAGAATGTGCTGAGGAGGGAAGGCTGAGAGGACTTGTTGAGAGGTTGGAAGCAGAGAGGTGGAGGAAAGGTAGGAATGGAAAATAACTCTCACATCTGGGTCTTCAGAAGTGAAGACAGAAGGTATAGCGGTTACATACACGGAGGTGAGGAGACTTAGGAAGGACCAGATTGGTGTGGGAAGGCATGTGTTTGAGATGGGTCCAGCTTGAGATGTTATGATACATCCAAGGCTGATAACAATTGGACACCTGAGTCTGGAAGTCAGTGGTGAGGTCTGGGCTGGACATAGAAATGCAGGAGCAATGAGCATGTATCTAAAGCCAAGGGCGTGACTGCAGTCACTTAGGGGAAAGGGTATAGACGGAGAGGAGCAGAGTCTCGGATGGAGGCTGAGGGCTTGCCAGTGACTTACCCATGGAGGGGAGAGGGGACAACAGCCTCTCACCAGAGACTGAGTAGGAGCTGCCAGGGAGGTAAAAATAAAACACCCAAAGGATAGGGGAGGTGTATATAAACCAAGAGGAGAGAGTGGCTTAGAAAGATATTAGAATAATTATATCAAAGGCTTCTGAGAAGTCAAGGAAATTGAGAGCCAAGATGGGATCGTGGGACCTGGCACATGGAAATCCTTGGCTATTAACCTGTTAATCAAAGTAAATCTGACCACGGAGCTTAGATGTGCCTGTTGTGGGCTGGTGGGATGATGCTCTCCCTTTCTCTGTTGTGGTGGAAGGTTTAAGCACGAGAGGGCTGGAAGTCTGGGATGTTTTCATGAATAGTGTAGCCATCAGGAAGACGGCCTGAGCGCCAGTGCACAAGGGCCAAGTCTGATACCCAACCTAACAGCCCCAATCAGAAATTCCATTTTTCCCCGAAGATGTGTGCAGAGGAGGGGTGCTTCTATAGCTCATTGAAACCTCCAACTGCCCATGAAGGCTGAGGAGGTGATGAGGTGAAGAAATTTGGCTGACACCATAGGCAGGGGCCAGGATTTGAACCCAGATCTGTCCCAGGAGGATTCATCCTTCTCCTGGGTATTTGCAGCAGAGCAGTCTTTTTCTAACATCCAGAATGATCATTTTAGGACTCATTGCTAACATCAAAAGGGTCATTTTCTATAAACCCATCAGCTGGCCCCCCGGCCCAGCAGTCCCCAACAGCAGAACTAACTCTGCCCTTGCACAGATCGTGAAATTGACTGTCTTGTTCTTCCTCCTCATCTACAAATATGATTGCGAGGGCCTCCCTGGTGGCGCAGCGGTTGAGCGCTGGGTTGCAAAGCTGCCTGCAGCCTCTGCAGCGCCAGTTCGATCCCTGGCCACCAGCTTGGGTCCCACATGGTGCGCAGACCTCTCCTGCAACGCCCGCTGCTCCCCTCAGCAGTGTACTTCATCAGTCTGCCTGTTCTGCTCTCCGCTCTGGCTCTGGTGAATTCTCTCACCCTCCCGCGCTTCTGACTGTACCCAGTGCTTGTATAGATAAATAAATAAATCTTAAAAATATATATATATATATGATTGGGTGTTCTGGTTCTATCAGCCACTAGATAGATCCCTTAATAGACCTGCAGCTCGGTCCCCAGGTCTCAGATGGATGTGTCCAAACACGTCAGCTGAGACTAGAGCTGCAATGAATCTTCAAACCTCTGAGGTTTCACACAGCTTCCAAAAGGGGTTCACTATTGATCAGGGGCATAATTAACAGTGTTTATTTCAGGGGAGCTTGGTAGGGTTAAAAAGACAAGGCCCTTCATTAAAATGCTTTTGCCTGATGACAGGATTACAAGCAGCCCAGACGCCCCTCCCCCCTCCTGGAGAAAAGCCAGAGACTTGCTACAAGGAGCAGAATTCACTAACCCCCCCACCCCCCATCCAATGTCTACCCCATTCAAGCATAGCAGCAATTAACAGCAGAGCTGGAAAGACCCAAGCCATAGAGTAAAAATAGAATCCCTTCCTCCACCCTCATTTCCATGTTTGATTAATTTAACCAGTTCTGTCAATTAGTCATCCCGGAGACTCTAGTTGAGTGGCTTTTCCCAAGAACTGGAAGGCTTATTAATTTGGGAGGCGGGTATCATTCATTAGCAGTTGGGGTCCTGCCCTATCCCCCACAGGGGTTTGCATGAAGGCAGTGAAAGCCAAAACTGGCCCAGGCACAGGCTGCAGTCCCAGAGAGCCCTGGAGCAGGGCAGTTGCTGTGAGGTTATGGGTGTCTCTGGGACATCTCAAGGTCATTCGCCTGTCACCATTATCTGTGACACTGGAAAAGCAGTCACAGCCATCAGGCAAGCAACCTGAAGCTGAGGTTCAAGAGAATCCTGGGGGTATTTTCCCCAGGGAGGGGCCCTGGGCAGGCTCTGCCAGGACCAGATAGATAGATCAGCATCCCAGCCCTCCCACAGGCATGGAATCAGAAAGTTCATCCCCTCTTTGTATAGCTTTCCTGCGACTGCAGTAATGAATACCTCAAACTCAGTGACTGAAAATGACACGTCATCTTATAAATGAAAAGTTCTGTGTGTCTCAACTCTGGCCCGAGTCTGATGGCTAAAGTCTAGGTGTTGGCAGAGCTGTATCCCCTCTTGGAAGCTGTAGTGGAGAATCCGCATCCTTGCTTTTTCCAGCCTGCATTCCTTGATTTAGGCCCCTTTCTTCATCTCCAAACCAGCAAAAATGGGAGGACAAGTCCCTCCCACATCCCACCCCTGTGACTGTCCTCTCCTGCCTCCCTCGCCACCTGTAAGCACCCTTGTGATTCCATCAGGCCCACCCACATCAGCCAAAATAACCTCCTCAATTTAATGCTAGCTGATGAGCAACCTTGGTTCCATCTGCTTAACACTGTCACAGGCTCTGGGGTGAGGACATGGACCTCCTGAGGAGCCAAGATTCCACCCACCACACTTCCCAAGGTTCAGTTTAGGTGCATCTCCTCCAGGAAGTCTTCCTGGACCCCCTCATAGCACTGGGCGCCTCCATCAGAACACCTAATACTATGGTTGAAATTATCTGTTTCCAGTTCTGTCTCTACCACGGAATGGTTCCTCCACTACTACTAGGGCTCTTCATGATTCCCGTCTACACATAGCACAGTGGAGTCGCTCAGCAAATGCTTTGGAGAACAGCGGTGGGCGTGCAGTGTGATCGGCTGACATCTGGGGCTTCTCTTTCCCCACACCCAGAGTAGCTGACTCGGCGTTCCCTAGAGTATGGTGTTTGGGTTGGTTTGGTCTTTTGAGGATTTGTCTTGGGCCACTGCACTGTTCCCAAGCATATTAACTTATTTAACTGAATAAACTGAAGGAGAAAATCAAGAATGACTTCCAGCTTTTCAGTCTGAGCGCATGCCTAGTTGAACCCTGAGTAAGTTGGCAACGTCTAGGGAAATGACAGTTTGGGAAGAAAACACAAATTCTGTGGACTCAAAAGATTCATGTTTACAAAGGCATAAAATGCTTACGTTGACATCTTTTGCTGTTTAGCAGATTGCCCTTCACACAGTCCCTTCTCATTCTTTTTCTTAACTGATATTTCACAACCCCAATGAGTTGAAAGCATTTCCTCATTTTTCCAGCTTATGGAAATCAAGGGCCAGAAAAGATAAGTCTCATACACCAAGGAAGATGGTAGGTTTGTTTCAGATTTGTTTTATTTTTTTTTTATAGTGAATGTGGTTGCCATCAATACTTTCCCAACATCAGAAAATACAGACGGCAAGGGGCTCTCATAGGTGTGTCACTGACCCATGTGTAAATGTATTAGCTAGTTCAAGCCCCTGGTGTGGGGGCTATTTTGACAGCTTCTATTTTGACAGCTCAGTGGGCATGAGTCACTGAGTGTCCTGCCCTCCACTCCAGCAGCTCGTAGTGCCATAAGGGCCAGACCCTTTCTCTGCTGACTTAAAGTACCTGCAGCATCCCAGCACCACCAACCACATCCCAGGGGTGTCAGCGGGCAGGGGAGTGCTCAGCCCCACAAAGCTGATAATGACACTTGCTTTTACCTTCTTTTGTCTTTCACTGAACGTAAGGGTCTAACCAGGATTATCTCAGACCAGTTGCCTTAATCTTGGGGTTGACTAGTTTATCCTGAAATGTTGGTGTCATTTGAAAATTCCATAATGTAGTGAAATTGTCATTAAAGAGTTAGGTTAGAGGAAAGGGCACTTGTCAAGTTTTGGGAAAAGTTGGTGAGATCAAGCCAAACAAGGAATCCATCGGTGGTGTTCGCCAGGTGCGGTGCTGGCCGCAGCAGGCCAGGCAGACTTGTGAGGCACGGGTACTGCCTCCTCAACTTATCATGGTGGACAGGAGGCTGGGAAATTGTGGAGTGTTCCTCTTATAAAGTTCAGTTGAAATTGAAAGCAGAATTTAGATTTCCAAAATTGAAGAGAGAAAAATGCTAAGTAAAAAGTGTGTATGCTGAATACCACGTTAGACTGTGAGATGAACTGTGATGCCAGCAACATCATCCCCAGTGTCCCTGAAGCTCTATGGGTAGCATTTTCATTCCCTGTTTATTGAGAATCTTCTCGTGCAAATTTGTATTAGTGCAGGGCCTGGTCACCCACCCCTAGGGAGTTAACTCAGTATAGAAGTGTTCCTAGGCCAGTGCCTGATGGTGCCTGGCAGCTGGAAGGCTTTTACCCAGCTACTCCAACACACTGGCTATTACGTCTCACTGTAGCAAGATCAGTCTGACTGTCAATGGGTTAGGAGCCAGAGGCCTGGCAGCAGAGCCTTGAAAGTGAGCAGCACCTCAGGGGCCCCTCCAAGCAGTGTTTGGCCAGTGCAGGGACAGAAACTCCTGCTCAGTAGGGAAGCCTTGCCTTGCTCTACTCAAGATTGTTGTCAGCAGGGATCTGCTCCTCTCCCCCTTTCCGTGCTTGTGCCTCTCATTGCAGTCATTATGGAAATGGGGACATCTGGGGAGTGCAGCCCTGGCTTCTGCAGTGTCCTGACAACCGCTTCCCAGCAATCACCCCTAATCATGGCCACACTCCCAACCTATTGCTCCTGGCCAGAGGTTTGCCAGGGAGCTCCCCCTTCCCTTGGAGCATCTGTGTGAAGTTTCCAGTTGGGAACAAATGAGGGGGTCCCCCCCACTGTGAAGGGGGAGAGAGAGAGAGAGAGAGAGAGAGAGAGCACATACAGGAGACAAGAAGTTGTATCTCTGATGTATTGTGGGGCTCAGCGCCTGGGGACTCTGCTGTCAGGCCCTGGCCCCCATTGGCTACTGAATGTGTAATTCCACGGTAGGGGGCAGAGACCCTTTGTGCCTATAGACGGCTTTGCCATTCACCCACCTTAGGAGGGAGGGCTATGGTGGAGTAAAGACTGAACAGGAGTGCTTACAAAGCTGGACCTCGGCTGCTAGCAGATTTCTTCATTAGGCGCCTGTGGAGACACCCACTGCCAACTCATCATCTGGTCTGGACTGCAGCCGCTGCTCCCTGCTGCCTGCCAGAGGGAACGCGCTCAGAGCCTCCTTCCATCCATATCTTTCCAGAATGACAGTTCTCAAAAAGACACCAGCCCCGCTTGGCTAATAAGTGATTATTCCTCACAAAGGAAGGACAAACAGGCTCCCAATTAATAAACATGTCTGTGGCTGTTAGCCCAAATCTAGCCCTCAGACTGACAGGTAAGCGCTCAGCCAAACCCAGGTCTCATGTCCCTCTCTCCAGGGCAGACATCCACTGAGGCCCTTCCTAAAGGCCTAAGGCCAGCCAAGGAGCCCTCACAATGCTGTGCTCCGGGCACGTGCAGTCCTTTGAGTCCCCGTCCCTAAGCCTCTGTTTCCCCAGCTGTGAAATGGGTATGTTGCTGCCCTGTGCAGTACCTGGCCAGTGATATGTAGACATATAATATTTATTGGATATATAATATTTATTATATTATATATAATGTTTATATTATATATAATATATAGATATATAGGTATAGAGATATACAATATAGAGATATATAATGTTTATTACATTGTAATTATGATATCAATGTTAATATAATTAATATCTTAATGTTATTATTAATATATGTTAAAATTTATATTAATAATGGAGAAGTACGAAGAGCAGTCTGATTAACCAGTGAGAGGAAAGAAAGGCTGTTGGGGGCTAGCATGCTCAGAGACTTCCCAGAAGAGAAAGTTTGCCTCAAAGGTTGACTAGGGGTCAAAGAAACAAGGGAACAGAGATAGGTGTCATTCTGGACTGAACATCTGTGTTCCCCTGAATTTATACGTTGAATCCTAATTCCCAATATAATGGCATTAGGAGGTGGTGCCCTTGGAGGTAATTGGGTCCTGAGGGGGAGCCCTGTGAATGAGATTAGTGTCCTTATAAACAAAGCCCTAGAGAGCTCCCTTGCCCTCTTGCCATGGGGATACAAGAATGGCCATCTGCATCCCACAGGAGGGTCCTCACCAGGCTTGCACCCTAATCTCAGATTTCTAGCCTCTAAAATTGTGAGAACTCAGTCTATGGCATTTTGTTATGACAGCCGAAACTCAGCCAGGTGGGGAATGAGCGTGGATCGTGACCAAGCATATGCCGAGTGCTCCATAAATCAGAGGTCACAAGCTACAGCCCACATGGCTTACAGACAAAATGTGTTGGACCATACACTCAAAATTAATAACATGGAAGCATCAGGATTCCTCAGAAAATTTTTGGCATTACTCCTATACCAGGAGCCACATTTCTGCCTGGCAGCAATGAGCTAGGTCTGAGTGAAACTTACCCCCTATCTTTATAGGGTGTGAACAACCTAGTTTGCCATAATCCCTACCACTCCCTATTGTCTACCTTTACATGCTCCATCTATTTCCCCACCTGCCTGACCCCAGGAGGTCAGAGTGGTACAAATGAATAGACCACTTAAGACTGCAACAGAGTATTTGAGCAGGAGAGAAGTGCTGCTTCTGTTGGAGAGTTAATCTAGGGCCCAATAGGAGGGGCGCTGAATGCCAGGCCAAAAGGGTAGGACTGTTTGCTGATGGCTATGGAGAGTCACTGTAGATGTTGGAGCAGGAAAGTGGTGCTGCTTTGGAAGAGTCATCCAGCCCACAGCAAGATCACATGTGATCTCATGTGCTGCTGCTAAGACCTGGTCGTCTCAGAGCAGTTTGGCTTGCTGTGTCTTTGCAAATGCTGTGTTCTTATTTCTCCAGGCTGTGTCAGTCTGTGGGTGAGCAGCGGGAGCAGCAGGAACACTGGGAGAGGAAGGTGGTTGAGCTGAGCTGGTTCACCAGCTCCCTGGGAAGCAGTGAACCTGGCTCAGCTGCATCCAGAAGCATCTCACTCTAGCCTACCTTCTGGGCCCATACGGAGGAGCAGATGCTGCAAAGGAGAGAGCCCTTCAGAGAACCTGGAAGAAGATAGGGGTTCCCCTAGGGCCCAGGGAAATAGGAGCACCTTCCCAGATTGGGGGAGAACTCATAAACTCGGTCCCCTCCCTTTGTTAACAATGTGAGGAAAGAGGGGCATTGGCTTCCTGTTGCCACTGTAACAAAACTCCAGAAACTGAACAATACAAAATTATTATCTTGTTCTGGAGGTCAGGAGTTCAAAACATGTCTGGGCTAAAATCCAGGTTTCCACAGGGCTGAGTTCTTCTCTGGAGGCTCTGTGGAGAATTTGATTTCTTAACCATTTGCAGATTCTAGAGGCAGCCACAGTCCTTGGCTCCTGGCCCTCCCCTCCATCCTCAAAGCATGCAGTGACAGTGAGTCTCACATCGTGTCACTCAGACACTGAGTCTCCTGCTGCCTCTTTCACTGTTAGGGAATCTTGTTAAGGTGATCTCATCCGGATTACCCAGCATAAGCTCCCCATTTAAGGTCAGGTGACAGTATCCTTCATTTCCCTTTGCCATGTAACATATCAACAGTTCTGGGGATTAAGGTGTGGACATCTTTGGGGTGGAAACGTTATTCTTCTTACCGCTGAGGACGTGAGCAACTTCTCTTTATGAAAAACAATTACTGGGCCTCCCCTGGTGGCGCAGCGGTTGAGCGCTGAGCTGCGAGGCTGCCTGCAGCATCTGCAGCGCAGGTCAGGTTCGTTCCCCGGCCACCAGCGAGGGTCCCACAAAAAAAAAAAGAAAAGAAAAGAAAAACAATTACCTCGGAGTGGAATTGCTGGAACAGGCAACCATAGACCAGAGACATTCTGTAGGGGAGGCGGAGGGAGAGGGATCAGGACAGGGGTGGAACAGCAGAATGAACTATGGTGATGGTGCACAGGTGAATTGGTGGTGGGAATTTCACAGGGAAATCATACATTGCACAAAAAGGAAGGATGATTTATTAAATATATTTTAAAAAAAAAGAAAAACAATTAATCCCCAGTGATAAGCAAGTAGGCCTTGCTTTATGGAAGGAAGTACCAAGGAACCTGGCCCTTATCTGGCTTGCTCATTCTGACAACCCCAGAACCTGTCCAAGCGCCTGATGCTTTCAGGCGCTCAGTGCATGCTGGGCTGAATGGGACTGATGCTATTGTTTTGGCTTGGTTGACTCCTGACCCCGTGCCAGGCACTGCATGCGATGTCCTATCTGCTTTTATCTCCTTGGATTCTCATAGCCATGTAAAATGGGAATTGATGGCTTTACTTTCAGGGTAATGAAGCTGAATCTTAGGTATAGAAAATTGACAAAAGACATTTCAGCCTATAAATAGTGGAACCAGGTCCTAAGGCTGAATATGTCTGATTCCTGTGTCCATGACCTTCTCCTGTACTAGCCTCTGAGGCCTACTGAACGCAGTTTGCAGCTCCCTGAGCAACAAGCTCACCTCCCAGCTTTTCTACCTGATCACTCCGCCTCTAGTCCTCATGCCCCACGGTCCCCCAACATTGTCTTTATCACTTCATGCTGATCCCCCTTTCTAGAGAGGAGGTACCCACTGACCCCCCAACTTCATCATGAATGGTTAGCCAAGATGGGCCAAAATGGGGCCACTAGCTGTGTGTTTTTGCCCAACTCTAGAAAAGAATGTTTTTTAAATGATTGAACAAAAATCAAAGAATAATACCGTTTCGTGACGCATAAAAATGTTAGGAGAGCAAAATTTCTGTTGACAGTGACTGTCAATAGAGCTTTATGGAAACACGTGCTCATCTGTTTACCTATTGCTTACATGTAAGCAAAGCTCATCTGTTTACATATTGTCCTTGGGGCCTTCGCAGCACAAAAGCAGACTTGAGTAGTAGTGACAGGACTGATGCCCCCCAGGCCTGAAACATTTACTCTCTGGCTCCTTCCAGCAGAGGTCTGCTGTCCTCTGCTCGCCCCGGGCCTTATTGCTCATCTGGCGTTCAGCTGGTTAGCAGGGCTTTGCTTAGCAGGTCTTGCCACAGCAGCCCCCACAAAATAGTCTCATCCTTTCTCTGCACTGTGGATCTTTGGCCAGTTTTATCTGTCTGAAAAAAAGTTTTAGACTTACAGTTTCTTAACCTTGAATGACAACTGAAGGAGAAACTTGTGAACTGCATAGTTACCAATTGATGGTTGGACTTAGGATTTTTGACTTTACAATGGTGCAAAAGCTATACATAGTCAGTAGAAACCATACTTAGAATTTTTTCTTTTGATCCTGGGCTATCGGTCTGTGCTGTCCACTCTGCCATGATTGGGGTGGGGTGGGGCACAGCAAGTCAGGGCTCCCTGTCAGCCCCCGAGCAGGAGGATAAACAACCAATATTGAAATGTACTTGGCTGCCTGCATTTTTAGATTTTGTGCTAACGCCTCCATCACGTCTACAAATGCCCATCTGTGTTTGAGGTGGTCAACATTTATCACAAATAGGCTTTGTGCTAGATGATTTGCCCAATGGCAGGCTAATGCCAGTGCCTGAGCACATTTGAGGCAGAAATGGGTTCAGCAGATTAGGTGTGTTAAATGCACTTACAACTTAAAATATTTGTATTATTTTTTTAAAGATTTATTTACACATACAAGAACTGGGGTACAGGCCAGAGGTGTGGGAGGTGAGATGATTCACCGGAGACAGAGTGGGGAGCAGAACAGGCAGGCTGACTGAAATACACTGCTGAGGGGAGCAGTGGGAACAACAGGAGAGGTTTGCTGCGCCATGTGGGTCACCTCCCTGGCAGGGGATCAAACTTGTGCTACAGTGGCTGCGGATAGCTTCACAGTGCTATGCTTAACCCCTTGCACCACCAGGGAGGCCCTTAAAATATTTTTAACTTACCATGAGTTTATCGGGACTTCACCTGATCATAAGTGATGGATGATCTGTATAATATATGCAGACGTATTTTGAAAACAGGTAATAGGGCCAGATTAATTGCTCATTCTCCATGCCGCTATGCATTGTGTGGCTCCAGTGTTCGTTGTTGGACATTTGCTTGTAGAATTTATATAGGGCTGTATGAAAAGCACACTGCAAAGATTGAGCAACTAGGCTTCATTGTTCCCCAATCCAGAGTCCTCTGAGTGTCAATATAATCTAAGTTCCCCATCTCGAGTGTACGTTGGAAGGCCGTTTCCAGACTCATGTAGTATAGTAGCCACTAATTAAATCTTAAACTTCTCTCACTGTCCTCAGCTGGATAAGAGCCAGCATTATCAGTCTGTGAGAGTCCTTCCCTCTGTGGGAAAATGGCTGGCCATTTCTCTCATTGGACAAAATTATTGGATGTGTCTTCTGTATAGTAAAAATTACTGGCTGCATCTCAATTGACGGCGAGGCTTTTTTTCTCCAAGGGCAGAACTGTTGCCTGCATCTCTCTGTAGGAAAATTGCCATCTGCCTCACTCTGTCGGAAAATTGCCAGTTGTGTCCCCATTACAGGGAAATTGTCAGCCATGTCTCCAAACGGAAGAGCGTGCCAGCTGTGCTGCTCCGCAGAAGAAATGTCAGCACAAGTGAGCAATTGAAACCCTGTGTGTGATTCTGAGTCTGTTCCTTTTTCATCATGAACAGACCTTTGAATCCCCCCACCACCACCCCACCGCCCAACTTTCCTTACTCCCTCATCTGCCCTGGTCATCGAGCCAGGCGGTGGTGACTTTATTCGGCACCCAAAGAAAGACACATGTACCAGGATGGGCTGAACTCTTGTGTGTCTGTGCTGTGTCCAGTGAGAACTAGAAATCAGTGTGAGAACTGGTGGCTCTTGAGAGCTGGCCCACAGGGAAGAATAGCTCGGGCTCAGGGGTTCATTTCACCCCAAGTTGCCATAAGCAGGGGCCGCTACTGCGCAGCTGCTGCCTGCCTGGTTACTCTGGGTGCAGACAAGCTCTGGCATGCAAGCTCTGATCTGGGCCCATAACCACCCTCAAAGGCAGGCACTCATCACCTCCATTTGAGGAGAAATGGGGTGGGGAAGGACTTTGTCCAGTCTTTATAATGTGTAAGCAGCAAAGCTGAGGTTTGCACCCAGGCCTGCTGAGCTGGGAACCCCTGGCACCAGGGGTGGGAGGGGGAGGAAGCAGGCTCAGCTGTAGCCTGGAGCGCCCTCCTAGCCTTCCACATGGGCAGGAGCCCCTCTGCAGTGCCCGGTGTGAGGTCCAGAGAAAGGAGCCCCTGCAGGCTCACTCAGCCTTCCCTGTGGCCACCCTGCCAGCTCCCTCTCCTCCAGAGTTCTTGCTCCCTTTCTGCTTTCACCCGCATTGTCATGATTGTGGTTTCAGTTTTAAGTTTCTCTAAAGTCAGTTGTCTTCTTAACACCTCTTCTCAATTATTTGTGATTTCATCTCTTTCCCGGGCTTTGGGCCTTACTCATTTAGCCAGCCCTCTGCGCCCTCTCACGTGTGAAGCAGAACATCACACGCAAGATACTCTCAGCAGCGCGGGGAGTATTCATGGCACTACGGGTCATCACACAAGCCAAGTCTGCACAGGGCACCTGAAATAGCCTGTAGGGCTTGAACAGAAGTGTCAGTGGCTTTGGACTGTAGATAGTAACTCCAAGTGTGCCCTGAGGAACCCAGTACTAGAGAAACAAGGGCTGCAAGCAATCTGCTAAAAATATATTTTTTCTTTTTTTAATATAAATATAAAATCAAGGGAGGGAAGAGAAGGTGTGACCCCATAAGATTTGAAAGCAGGATCAATGCAGTGGTTCTCCTGGGGACAGCCATGCCCTTGGGGGGTATTTGCCAATATTAGAGCCACATGGGGGCTGGGGGTTTGGTGACAGAGACAAGGGCTGTTGTTAAACCCTCACAACAAAGGACTTGGTCCCAAACTCAGTCATGTGGTGGTAAAGAACCCAGATTAAGGAAGGTTACTTCATGTCAGGGCTTCCCCAAACCTTCCTAGGTTAACTGCATGGTCAACCCTAAAACGGACAGTTTTGACTGATAACTGACATTTATCAGTTCTCATGTGTTCTTAAGTAAGTTATGAAAAGTAGTGTTTTGGTTTGGTTTGAGGTTTTAATTCAGGGAGGTCTGAAAGACAACTCATGTGCACTGAGCCTGCAGTAAAGAGGCGGCCTGGGGGGGTAAGTCTGCACCCTGAGCTGGTGTTTGGCTCAGCCTAAATTTGTGACCCAACACATAATAGGTCGAATTGCCTCACTCAACTGTCATTACTGTGGGTCAAAATGATTAGCAGTTGATGGACATTTGAGCTGTGTCCACTTTAATCTATTATGAATCATAACGCTACGAATATTCATGTACAAGTTTTGTGTGGCCATAAAGTCTTTATACCCGTTGCATCAGGGGGTTTAATGTGGGACTTTGCAGCCAGACTGTCTGGGCTCTAAGTTCAGACTTGTCCATTGCTAGCTGTGTGACCTCTGGCAAGTGGCTTGACTTCTCTGTGCTCTAGCCGCATCTGTAAATCATGAATACAGTGTCTGTAGTTTCCAGCTGCTGCCCATCCGGCCCTTGTTATCTTTCTCAGTCCCCTGATGGATGCCACCAGCGGTTTCCAGGGATAGGAATAAAGGCACAATCCTTGAGTGTGTACTGAAGCCCATCATAAGCTTGGTTTTCCTCCTTAATCTTGAACTTTGGTTCAAGCTGGAGGTAGGTAGAGTCTCTCTCAGTAAGTCCCATTTCTGCACATTGCCCGATCATTCCTTCCTCGTTGACATTCTGCTTGATTCCTCTGCCTCACCTCCTCTGCCTTGCGCTTGCTCTGACCTGTCCATTTGGCATTGGCTCCCGGCCACTATCGTCCTTAGATATTCTGTGACGATCCATGCGTTTGTTTTCACTAGGATGTGAGCTGCTCGAGGTACCGTTTTGGTTTTCCCTCACACTAGCAGCTTGCTCACAAATTTTCAATAAAATTTGTTGCTCGACTCTAACTAAAGTCAGATACATCAATGAATTATTTGCCTTCTGCGTGCTTAGCATCAAAAATATTTTTGACCTAAGCGATGACGATTGAGTAGGGCTTTCCCACCTCACAAATGCCCTGCTGATGCTGATGCTGACGCACAAATGCAGGTCTCCAGCCCAGGGCACTCCCCTCAGGGTAGCAGGGAGTGGAGCAGTGATGGTGTGGGGAACAGCAGCTTCAGAGGTGAGCTCCTCTCCTCCTCCTCCGTCACTTCCCTGCCTGCTCTCCCCTCTGGCCCCCCCCTTTCCCCTCTTCCCTCAACCTGCCGCTCCCAAGCCCTCTGCTCCCCACCCTCCCATCTCTCCACTCCACCCTCCCCTCTCCCCTCACCTCCCTCTTCAAGCCCTCACACCCCACCCCTCCCTTTCCCCCTCCCCTCTGCCCTCCCCAAGCCCTCCACCCTGCCTCCTCTAGCCCCCCCAACCTACTCCCTCTAAACCTTCTCTCCCCAGAACCTGCCTCTCCCCACTCCGCCTCTCCCTACACCCTACCCACTTCCCTCCTCCCCTGAGCCTCCCAGCTCTCTCCTCCGCCAAGCTCCCATAACCAGACCCTTCCCAGACCACCCCTACTCCCCTGTCCCCTCACTTTCTCCCTTTACCCTTCCCTCCCCAGTTCCTCCAAACCCCCCTCACCCCTCTTCCCCCAACCCTCCACTTCCCATAGCCCCCCCACACACAGCCCTTCCCTCCCCAAAGCCTCCCTTCTCCTCACTGCCCCTCCCCCTCTCCTCTCCCCACACCCTTCTCCCAACCCTGACCTTCCCGAGCCCTCCCTACTCACCCTTTCCCCACATCCTCCCCACACCCCATCTCCCCACTCCCCTCCCTGAACCCTCCCCCTTCTTCCCCTCTCCTCTCCCAAAGCCCACTACCCCCTCCTCTCCCTACACCCCCTAGACCCTCCCAACTTCCCATCTGACCTCCCACAGCCCCTCTTCCCTCTCGCCCATTCTTCCCTTACCCTCCAGTCCCCAGTCCCTCTCCCCGCTCCCCCTTCCCATCCCCTCCCTCACAGAGCCTCTCCCCACTGCTCCCCTCACCACTCCCCTTCCCACTCCCCAACCCTCCAAATCTCCCTACCTTCCCCTCCCCCTCTCCCCATCCCACTCCCTCCCCCCACACCATCTCCCACCCTCTACCCAACCCCATTCCCCGCTTGTCGCCCCTCCCACGCCATCCCTTCCCCCTTCTCCCCTCCACCCAGGCACTGCCATCCCTCCCCTCACCTTCCCAGCCCTCCCCACGCCCTCTGCCCCTCCACTTCTCCCCTCCACCCCACTCCTCCCATCTCCCTCTCCCTGCCCCCTCCCTTCCCTACATAAACCCTGTCCCTCTCCCCTCCCATCCCTCCATCTACCCCTTCCTCCCCCCTCGCCCCCTCCCCTCACATCCCCAACCTTCCCCAACCCAACCCTCCCCTAATCCCCAACCTTCCTCCTACCCAACCCTCTCCTCCCCTCCCCTCCCCAACTACCCCCATCCCCTCCCTCCACCCAACCATCCCTCACCTCTGCTCTCCCAACCCTCCCCAAGCCCCCTCCCACCTCCCCAAACCCTCTTCCGGCCTCACCTCACATCCCCAGCCTTCCCCCTCACCCCAAACCCCCTCCATCCCCCTCCTACCCATTCCCATCCCCAACCATGCCCCTCCCACTACTCCCCTTCACCCCACTCCCTCTTCCCACCCCATTCCCGTTTTCCCAACAAACCCCTCTCCCCCTACTAACCCCCTCCCTCCTTCCCCCAATCCCAACTCTCCCAAGCCCTCCCCCAACCCATCCCCAGCCATGCCCCTCCCACTCCTCCCCTTTACCCCCTCCCCTCCTCCCTGTCCCCATCCCACTCCCCTCCCTTTTCCCCCCAACCCTATCCTCCTCCCCACCCATTCCCAACCACATCCCTCCCTCCCCCCACCCCAACCCTCCCCTAGCCCCCTATCTCTGCCCCCAACCTGCCCCAAGCCCTAGCCCCACTCTCCTCCCATCCCCCAACCCTCCCCTCCCCAACCTTTCCCTGCCCCCCAACCATCCTCCTCCCTTCTCCCCTCTACCAGCCCTCCTGTCCATCAGTCCCCCCTCCCTCTCCCCCTCCAATCCCCCAACCCTCCCCCCACCAACCCTCTCCAAACCCTCAGCCCCCTCCCTCCCATCCCCACCCCTCACCCTCTACCCCACCCTCCCCTCCCCTTCCCCTGCCCATTCCATCCCCCAACTATCACCCTCCCTCCTCCACCCCCTCCAGACCACCCAAAGCCCTCCCCCCCACTCCCATCCCCACCCATGCCCCTCCCATTCCCCCCATTCACCCCACTCCCTCTTCCCCTTTTCCCTCCCTTTTCCCCCAACCCCTCTCCCCCTCACCACCCATCCCAACCACCCCCCACTCCACTCCCTCTCCAAACGCTCCCCAAACCCTCTTCCCCCTCCCCGCCCCTCCCCCAACCTTCCCACTGCCCCCAAACTTCCCCTCACCCCTCCCCACACTCTGATCCCCAACCATGCCCCCACCCCCCTACCCCTAACCAAACCCTGTACTCCCACCCCTCCCAAACCTCCCCTGGCCTCCTCCCTCCACCCCCAAAACAACCCCTACCCCCTCTCCACCCACCCCATCTCCCAAACATCCCCCTCCCCCTCTCCCAACCCTCCCTGAGCCTTCCACCCCCCTCCCATCCCCAACCTTGCCCCTCCCACATCTACCCTTCACCCCTCCCTTTCCCCCCCCCATTCCCCACTCCCCCCCACCCCTCTCCCCCCTCCCCAACCATCCTCCCCCCTCTGCCAACACTCCCCAAGCCCCCCACCCCCACTCCTATCCCCAATCACCCCCGCCCTCTTCCTTCCGCCCTCTCTCTGCCCCCTTCTATTTTACCCCAAACCCCTCTCCGCCCCCATCCTCTCCACCCCCTTTCCCAACACTCCCTAACACCTCTCTCCTGACATCCCCCAACCCTCACCTCCCTCCCCACTCCTGCCCACCCCTCACCCCTCCCCCATCATCCCTCTCCCTCCACCCCCCAACCCTCCCCACAACCACTCCACCTCCACTACCATCCCCCAACCATGTGCCTCCCTTTCTCCCCTCCCCCAATCCTTCCCTCCAGCCCCATTCCTGCACCCCTACCAATCACCCGGCCCCTCTCCCCCCACACCCATCCCCAACCAACCCCCTCTCCCAACCCTCCCCAACACTCCCCTCCCATCCCCAAATCTCCCCCTCTCCCCCAAACTTCCCCTCCCATCCCCACCCCTTCCCTCCTCCCCCTCCCCTGCCATCTTCAAATGTGCCCCTCCCCCAACCCTCCCCTCTATTCCTATCCCTCCCTTCCCTCTCTGAACCATCCCCCAATATCCCCCTCCCTTCTCCACCCTCTCCCTCACCCCACCCCTTCCCTTCCCTTCCCCTAACCCCTGTCCCCACATACACCTATCACCCACCCTCTCCCACCACACCCAAGCCCCCTCCCTCCTCTCCCACCCGCCCAAGCCCTCTCACCCCTCCATTCCCAAACCATGCCCCTCCCGCTTCACCCCTACACCCCGCCCCCTCTCCCCTGCCTCCCTTTTCCCACCAAACCCTCTCCCTGCTCACCACCCATGCCCAGCCACTTCTCCCCCTCACCCCATCCCTCTCCCCTCCTCCCCATCCCCAACACACTCCCATCCCTTTCCCCAGCCCCTCTAACCCTCCCCACCATTCCCCAACCACCCCTCTCTCCTCCCCACTTCCAGCCTCCCCAAATGACCCCAGAGCCCTACCCTCACACCCACCTGGGCCCACAACAATCCCCCTCCCAACACCACCCTCTCCCCAAACTACCCACTCCCTCTCCCTCTCCCTGCCACACTTCCCCCAAACCATCGACCCCCTCCCCACACATGCCCCTCCCACTTCTCCCCTTCACCCATCCCTCTCCCCTCGCCCCTGTCCCCACCCCATTCCCCTCATTTTCCCCAAAACCCTACCCCTCCCCAACTAACACCCAGCCATAGCCTCCCACCCTTCCAACTGTCCCAACTACCCCTCTCCCCTCCTCCCTGTCCCCACCCCAAACCCTCTACCTCCCTCCCCACCCATCCCTCTCCACCCCCCTTTCACCCTCCCCAACCCCTCTATCCTCCCTCCCCACCTACCCCCAGCCTCCCCTCCCCACAGTGCCCAACTATCACCCTCCCTCCACCCCCTCTTCCCGGTTCCTCCCTCTCCCTGCCACCCTTTTCCCACCAAACCCCACCCACTTCTCCCCTTCACCCACCCCCCCCTCCCTGCCCCATTCCCCTCCAATTCCCCCAACCTCTTCCCCTCCACCCATTCCCCACCACCCTCTCCTCCCCCTTCCAACCCTTCCCAAGCCCCCTCCCTCCCTCCCCCACCTACCCCCAGCCCTCCCCTCACCCAGTGCCCCAACTATCACCCTCCCTCCACACCCCTCTCCCAACCTCCCCAAGGCCCCACCCACCCGCACCCCCAACCATGCCCCTCCCACCCCTCCCTTCACCCCACTCCCTCTCCCCTCCTCCCTCTCCTGCCACCCTTTCCCCACCAGACCCCTCCCCCCTCCCCACCCATGGCCCTCCCACTTCTCCCCTTCACCCTTCCCTCTCCCCACCTGCCTGTCCCCACGCCAACCCGCTAACCCATCGCCCTCCCTCCCCTTTCACTCCCACCCACCCATCCCCAACCATTCTCTCCACCCCCATCCAACCCTCCCCAACCCCTCTACCCCTCCCTCCCACCCAGTGCCCCAACTATCACCCTCCCTCCAACACCCTCTCCTCCCCTTCACCCCACTTTCCTCCCCTTCACCCCACTTTCCTCCCCTTCACCCCCCTCTCCTCCCTTTCACCCCACTCCCTCTCCCTTCCTCCCCACTCCCTCTCCCTTCCTCCCTCTCCTGCCACCCTTTCCCCACCAGACCCCCTCACCCCTCCCTACCATGACCCTCCCACTTCTCCCCTTCACCCTTCCCTCTCCCCACCTCTTTGTCCCCACCCCATTCCCCCAACCCCTCTCCCCCAACCCATATATACCCCTCCCACTTCTCCCCTAAACCCCATCCTTCTCCCCTCCTCCCTATCCCCGCCCCCTCCCGTCCCTTATCCCCCCAACCTCTCCTCCTCCTTCCCCACCCATTCCCTACCCCCCTCCCCACCTACTCCCTGGCCATCCCCTCCCACCCAGTGCCCATCACCCTCCTGCCACCCCCCTCTCCCAACCCTCCCCAACCCTCTCCCAACCCACCCCCTCTCCCAACCCACCCATGCCCATCCCACCCTCCCCTTCAACCCACCCCTTCTCCCTTCCTCCCTCTCCTGCCACCCTTTCCCCACCAGACCCTCACCCCTCCCCACCTATGCCCCTCCCACTTCTCCCCTTCACCCATCCCTCTGCCCCCCTCCCTTTTCCCTCAACCCTTCTCTCCCCCCATGACCCTCCCACTACCCCCTTCACCCCATCCCTCTCCCCTCCTCCCTGCCCCAACCCCTTCCTTTTCCCCAACCCCTCCCTCCCTGCCCACCACCCCAACCATCCCTCTCTCCACCCCCTTCCAACCCTCCCAAACCCTCTTCCCCTCCCTCCCACCCAGTGCCCCAACTATCACCCTCCCTCCACCCCCTCCTCCCCTTCCCCCACTCCCTCACCCTACCTCCCTCTCCCTGCCACCCTTTTCCCACCAAACCCTCACCCCTCCCCACCTATGCCCCTCCCACTTCTCCCCTTCACCCTTCCCTCTCCCCTCCTCCTGTCCCCACCCAATCCCCCCCTTTCCCCCAACCCCTCTCCCTCCCAGCCCACCCATAGCCCTCCCACTTCCCCCTTCACCCACCCCTCTCCCCATCACCTCGCCATTCCCCTCCAATTCCCCAAACCCCTTCCCCTTCCACCCATTCCCCACCCCTCTCCCCCTCCCTCCCCACCTACCCCCAGCCCTCCCCTCCCACCCAGTGCCCCAACTATCACCCTCCCTCCACCCCCCTCTCCCAACCTCCCCAAGCCCCCACCCACCCGCACCCCCAACCATGCCCCTCCCACTCCCTTCACCCCACTCCCTCTCCCCTCCTCCCACTCCCCTCCTCCCTCTCCCCTCTTCCCTCTCCTGCCACCCTTTCCCCTCCAGACCACTCCCCCCTCCCCACCCATG
Organism: Talpa europaea; assembly: GCF_964194135.1. NCBI lineage: Eukaryota > Metazoa > Chordata > Mammalia > Eulipotyphla > Talpidae > Talpa > Talpa europaea. Next base: position 39,236,193 of record NC_140080.1, on the reverse strand, counting down.
GCCCTCCCACTTCTCCCCTTCACCCATCCCTCTCCTGTCCTCCCTGTCCCCGCTCCAGTCCCCTCCCTTTTCACCCACCCCACCCATGACCTTCCCACTTATCCCCTTCACCCCATCCCCCCTCTGGCCTATCCCCACCCCAAACCCTCTCGACCTCCCTCCCCTTTCACCCCCCCACCCATTCCCCAACCATCCTCTCCACCCCCATCCAAACCTCCCCAACTCCTCCCCTCCCACCCAGTGCCCCAACAATCACCCTCCCTCCAAGCACCTCTACACCACTTCACCCCACCACTTCTCCCCTTCACCCCCCCAGCCCTAGCTCCTCCCCTTCACCCCACTCCCTCTCCCTTCCTCCTTCTCCCTGCCACCCTTTTCCCACCAAACCCTCACCCCTCCCTACCATGCCCCTCCCACTTCTCCCCTTCACCCTTCCCTCTCCCTCCTCCCTGTCCCCACCCCACCCCACCCATACCCTCCCACATCTCCCCTTCACCCATCCCTCACCCCTCCTCCCTATACCCAACCCAGTCCCCACATTTTCTTCCAAACCCTCTCCCCCTGCCCCACGCATGCATCTCCCAATTCTCCCTTCACCCATCCCTCTCCCCCATCCCCCACCCAATTCCCCTACAATTCCCCCAACCCCTTCCTTTCCACCCATTCCCCAACCACCCTCTCCTCCCCCTACTAACACTTCCCAAGCCCCCTCCCTCCCCACCTACCCCCCAGCCCTCCCCTCACCCAGTGCCCCAACTATCACCCTCCCTCCACACCCCTCTCCCAACCTCCCCAAGGCCCCACCCACCCGCACCCCAACCATGCCCCTCCCACTTCCTTCACCCCACTCCCTCTCCCCCCTTCCCTCTCCTGCCACCCTTTCCCCACCAGACCCCTCACCCCTCCCCACCCATGGGCTCCCACTTCTTCCTTCACCCCATCCCTCTCCCCTCCTCCCTGTCCCCACCCCAACCCCTCCCTTTTCCCCCAACCCCTCTCCCTCCCTGCCCTGCCACCCCAACCATCCCTATCTCCACCCCCTTCCAACCCTCCCAACCCCTCTACCCCTCCCCTCCCCACCAACCCCCCAGCCCTCCCCTCCCACCCAGTGCTCAATTATCACCCTCCATCCATTCCCCTCTCCTCCCCTTCACCCCACTCACCCTCCCTCCACCCCCCTCTCCCAACCCTCCCAAGGCCCCACCCACCGGCACCCCAACCATGCCCCTCCCACTCCCTTCACCCCACTCCCTCTCCCCTCCTCCCTCTCCTGCCACCCTTTCCCCACCAGACCCCTCACCCCTCCCTACCATGACCCTCCCACTTCTCCCCTTCACCCTTCCCTCTCCCTGTCCCCACCCAATCCCCCCCTTTTCCCACAACCCCTCTCCCTCCCTGCCCACCCATAGCCCTCCCACTTCCCCCTTCACCCACCCCTCCCCCCCTCCCTGCACCATATCCCTCCCTTAACCCCAAATCCCTCCCCCCTACCCAACCCATACCCTCCCACTTCTCCCCTTCACCCACCCCTCCCCCATCCCCACCCCCTTCCCCTCCACCCATTCCCCACCACCCTCTCCTCCCCCTTCCAACCCTTCCCAAGCCCCCTCCCTCCCTCCCCACCTACCCCCCGCCCTCCCCTCACCCAGTGCCCCATCACCCTCCCTCCACCCCCCTCTCCCAACCCTCCCAAGGCCCCACCCACCGGCACCCCAACCATGCCCCTCCTACTCCCTTCACCCCACTCCCCTCCTCCCTCTCCTGCCACCCTTTCCCCACCAGACCCCTCACCCCTCCCTACCATGACCCTCCCACTTCTCCCTTTCACCCTTCCCTCTCCCCTCCTCTTTGTCCCCACCCCATTCCCCCAACCCCTCTCCCCCCAACCCATATATACCTCTCCCACTTCTCCCCTACACCCCATCCTTCTCCCCTCCTCCCTATCCCAGCCCCATCCCCTCCCTTATCCCCCAACCTCTCTCCCTCCTTCCCCACCCATTCCCTACCCCCTGGCCCTCCCCTCCCACCCATGCCCATCCCACCCTCCCCTTCAACCCACCCCTTCTCCCTTCCTCCCTCTCCTGCCACCCTTTCCCCACCAGACCCTCACCCCTCCCCACCCATGCCCCTCCCACTTCTCCCCTTGACCCCATCCCTCACCCTGCCCACCACCTGTCCCCAGGCCAACCCCTCCCTTTTCCCCAACCCCTCTCTCCCTCACTGCCCACCCACCCCAACCATCATTCTCTCCACCCCCTTCCAACCCTCCCCACCCCTCCCCAAGCCCCCACCCACTTTCATCCCCAACCATGCCCCTCCCACTCCTCCCTACACCCCACACCCTCTCCCCTTCTCCCTCTCCTGCCACCCTTTCCCCACTAGACCCCTCACCCCTACCCACCCATGGCCCTCCCACTTCTCCCCTTCACCCTTCCCTCTCCCCCCTCCCTGTCCCTGCCCCATTCCCCTCCCTTTTCCCCCAACCCCCTCCCCACCCTACCCATTCCCCTCCCACTTATCCCCTTCACCTCATCCCTTTCCCTTCCTCCCTGTCCCCACCCCAAACCGTCTACCTCCCTCCCCACCCATCTCTCTCCACCCCCCTTCTACCCTCCCCAACCCCTCTATCCTCCCTCCCCAGCTACCCCCAGCCTCGCCTCCCCTCCCCACCAGTGCCCAACTATCACCCTCCCTCCACCCCTCTTCCTGGTTCCTCCCTCTCCCTGCCACCATTTTCCCCGCCAAACCCCTCTCTACCGTGCCCCACCTACTTCTCCCCTTCACCCATCCCTCTCCCCTCCTCCCCATGCCCAACCCAGTCCCCACATTTTCCCCCAAACCCTCTCCCCCCCCCCCGCCCCACCCCATGGCCTCCCAATTCTCCCTTCACCCATCCCTCTCCCGTCCTCCCTCTCCCACCCCATACCCCTCCTTTCCCCTCAGCTCCTCTCCCTCCCCACCCATAGCCCTCCCACTTCTCCCCTTCACCCACCCCTCTCCCCCATCCCCGCCCCATTCCCCTCCAGTTCCCCCAACCCCTTACCCTCCACCCATTCCCCAACCACCCTCTCCTCCCCCTTCCAACCCTTCCCACCCCTCTCCCCCTCCCTCCCCACCTACCCCCAGCCCTCCCCTCACCCAGTGCCCCAACTATCACCCTCCCTCCAACCCCTCTCCCAACCCTCCCCAAGGCCCCACCCACCAGCACCCCAACCATGCCCCTCCCACTCCCTTCACCCCACTCCCTCTCCCCTCCTCTCTGTCCCCGCCCCACCCTCCCTTTTCCCCAACCCCTCTCCCTGCCCACTACCCCAACCATCCCTATCTCCACCCCCTTCCAACCCTCCCTGCCTCTCCCCTCCCATCCAGTGCCCCAACTATCACCTCCCTCCACCCACCTCTCCCAACCTTCCCCAAGTCCCCACCCACCCACCCTCACCCAACCATGCCCCTCCCACCCCTCTCCCCACTCCCACCACCCTTTCCCCACCAGACCCCTCACCCCTCCCCACTCATGGCCCTCCCACTTCTCCCCTCACCCTTCCCTCTCCCCGGCCCCTCCCCACCCCATTCCCCTCCCTTTTCCCTCAATCCCTCTCCCAACCCCCCCCACCCATGGTCCTCCCAATTCTCCCCTTCACCCACCCCTCTCCCCTCCTCCCTTTCCCTACCCCACCCCTCTAACCACATGTCCCACCCATGGCCCTCCCACTTCTTCCTTCACCCCATCCCTCTCCCCTCCTCCCTGTCCCCACCCCAACCCCTCCCTGCCATGCCACCCCAACCATCCCTATATCCACCCCCTTCCAACCCTCCCAACCCCTCTACCCCTCCCCTCCCCACCGACCCCCAGCCCTCCCCTCCCACCCAGTTCCCAAATATCACCCTCCCTCCAGCCCCCTCTCCTCCCCTTCACCCCACTCCCTCTCCCTTCCTCCCTCTCCCTGCCACCCTTTTCCCACTTCTCCCCTTCACCCTTCCCTCTCCCTCCTCCCTGTCCCCAACCAATCCCCCCCTTTTCCCACAACCCCTCTCCCTCCCTGCCCACCCATACCCCTCCCACTTCCCCCTTCACCCACCCCTCCCCCATCCCCACCCCTCCAATTCCCCCAACCCCTTCCCCTCCACCCATTCCCCAACCACCCTCTCCTCCCCCTTCCAACCCTTCCCAAGCCCCCTCCCTCTCCCCACCTACCCCCAGCCCTCCCCTCACCCAGTGCCCCACTATCACCCTCCCTCCACCACCCTCTCCCAACCTCCCCAAGCCCCCATCCACCCACACCCCCAACCTTGCCCCTCCTACTCCTCCCCTTCACCCCACTCCCTCTCCCCTCCACCCTCTCCTGCCACCCTTTCCCCACCAGACCCCTCACCCCTCCCCACCCATGCCCTGCCCACTTGCCCCATTCGCTGAACCCCTCTCCCCCCAACCCATATATACCCCTCCCACTCCTCCCCTAAACCCCATCCTTCTCCCCTCCTCCCTATCCCCGCCCCCTCCCCTCCCTTATCCCCCAACCTCTCTCCCTCCTTCCCCACCCATTCCCTACCCCCCTCCCCACCTACTCCCTGGCCATCCCCTCCCACCCAGTGCCCATCACCCTCCTGACACCACCCTCTCCCTACCCTCCCCAAGCCCCCACCCATGCCCATCCCACCTCCCCTTCAACCCACCCCTTCTCCCTTCCTCCCTCTCCTGCCACCCTTTCCCCACCAAACCCTCACCCCTCCCCACCTATGCCCCTCCCACTTCTTCCCTTCACCCATCCCTCTGCCCCCCTCCCTTTTCCCTCAACCCCTCTCTCCCCCCCCCCATGGCCCTCCCACTTCTCACCTTCACCCCATCCCTCTCCCCTCCTCCCTTTTCCCCCAACCCCTCTCTCCCAATGCACCCCATCCCTCTCCCCTCCTCCCTGCCCCAACCCCTCCCTTTTCCCCAACCCCTCTCCCTCCCTGCCCACCACCCCAACCATCCCTCTCTCCACACCCTTCCAACCCCTCTACCCCTCCCCTCCCCACCCAGTGCCCCAACTATCACCCTCCCTCCACCCCCCTCCTCCCCTTCACCCCACTCCCTCTCCTGCCACCCTTTTCCCACCAAACCCTCACCCCTCCCCACCTATGCCCCTCCCACTTCTCCCCCTCACCTTTCCCTCTCCCCTCCTCCCTGTCCCTGCCCATCCATACCCTCCCACTTCCCCCTTCACCCTATGCCTCTCCCCTCTTCCCTATGCCCACCCAATCGCCACCCTTTTCCCTCAACCCCTCTCTCCTGACACTGGACCCATGGCCCTCCAAATTCTCCCCTTCACCCATCCCTCTCCCTTCCATACCCTTCTTTTCCCCAAACCCCTCTCCCCCGCCCCACCCATAACCCTCCCATTTCTACCCTTCACCTCATCCCTCTCCCTTCCTCCCAGTCACCACAGCAAACCCTCCCTTTTCCCTTAACCGCTCCCCCACCCACCCCACCCTTGCCCTGCCCACTTCTCCGCTTCACCCCATCCCTCACCCTGCACAACCCCTGTCCCCAGCCCCTCCACCCCTCTCCTCCCCAACCCCTCTACCCCTCCCCTCCCACCCAGTGCCCAACTATCACCCTCCCCCACCCCCCTCTCCCAAACCTCCCCAAGCCCCCACCCACATTCATCCCCAACCATGCCCCTCCCACTCCTCCCTTCACCCCACTCCCTCTCTCTTCCTCTCCCTGCCACCCTTTCCTCACCAAACCCTCACCCCTCCCCACCCATGCCCCTCCCACTTCTCCCCTTCACCCCATCCCTCTCCCCTCCTCCCTGTCCCCACCCCAAACCCTCTACCTCCCTCCCCACCCATCCCTCTCCACCCCCCTTTCACCCTCCCCAACCCCTCTATCCTCCCTCCCCACCTACCCCCAGCCTCCCCTCCCCACAGTGCCCAACTATCACCCTCCCTCCACCCCCTCTTCCCGGTTCCTCCCTCTCCCTGCCACCCTTTTCCCACCAAACCCCACCCACTTCTCCCCTTCACCCACCCCCCCCTCCCTGCCCCATTCCCCTCCAATTCCCCCAACCTCTTCCCCTCCACCCATTCCCCACCACCCTCTCCTCCCCCTTCCAACCCTTCCCAAGCCCCCTCCCTCCCTCCCCCACCTACCCCCAGCCCTCCCCTCACCCAGTGCCCCAACTATCACCCTCCCTCCACACCCCTCTCCCAACCTCCCCAAGGCCCCACCCACCCGCACCCCCAACCATGCCCCTCCCACTCCCTTCACCCCACTCCCTCTCCCCCCTTCCCTCTCCTGCCACCCTTTCCCCACCAGACCCCTCACCCCTCCCCACCCTGGCCCTCCCACTTCTCCCCTTCACCCTTCCCTCTCCCCTCACCCTATTCCCACCCTAGTCCCCACCCTTTTCCCTCAATCCCTCTCCCAACCCCCACCCTCCCCCCACCCTCACCCATGGTCCTCCCAATTCTCCCCTTTACCCCATCCCTCTTCCCTCCTCCCTGTCCCAACCCCTCCGTTTTCCCCCAACCCCTCTCCCTCCCCCCAACCCTCCCAAACCCCTCTACCCCTCCCCTCCCCACGACCCCCACAGCCCTCCCCTCCCACGCAGTGCCCCAACTATCACCCTCCCCCCAGCCCCCTCTCCTCCCCTTCACTCCCTCTCCCTTCCTCCCTCTCCTGCCACCATTTTCCCTCCAAGCCCTCACCCCTCCCTACCATGACCCGCCCACTTCTCCCCTTCACCCACCCCTCTCCCCTCCTCCCTGTCCCTGCACCATATCCCTCCCCCCCCACCCAACCCATACCCTCCCACTTCTCCCCTTTACCCACCCCTCCCCCAATCCCCTCCTGTTCCCCCAACCACCCTCTCCTCCCCCTTCCAACCCTTCCCAAGCCCTCTCCCTCCCCACCTACCCCCAGCCCTCCCCTCACCCAGTGCCCCAACTATCACCCCACTCCCTCTCCCCTCCTCCCTGTCCCCACCCCAACCCCTCCCTCCCCACCCATTCTCTAGCCCTCCCCTCCCAACCAGTGCCCCATGACCCTCCATCCACCCACCTCTCCCAAGCCCCCACCCATGCCCATCCCACCCTCCCCTTCAACCCACCCCTTCTCCCTTCCTCCCTCTCCTGCAACCTCCCACTTCTCCCCTTCACCCTCCCCTCCTGCCTGTCCCTGCCCCATTCCCCTCCCTTTTCCCCCAACCCCCTCTTTCTCCCACCCTGCCCAAGCCCCTCCCATTCCTCCCCTTCACCCCACTCCCTCTCCAGCCACCCTTTTCCCACTGGACCCCTCACCCCTCCCCACCCATGCCCTGCCCACTTCTCCCCTTCACCCTTCCCCCTGTCCCCCAACTATCCCTCCTCCCCCTCTACCAAACCTTCCCAAGCCCTTCCCCACACTCCTATCCCCAAACATGCCCATCCCATGCCTCCCTTTCTGCCATGCCCTCTCCCCTCCACCCTCCACTTCCCCCAGTCCTCTCCCCCTACCCACCCATTTCCCTCTCCCCACCCTCCCCCTGCCTCAAATCCCCCACCCTCCCCTCCAGCACCATTCCTCCTTCCCCCTCACTATCCCCCTCCTCCCCAACCCTCCCCTTCAACTGTCCCTCTCCCCTCCTCCCTGTCCCGCCCCATTCCCCTCCCTTTTCCCCAACCTACCCCCAGCCCTCCCTGTTCCCCAAATACCCCTCTCCCAACCCTCCTCAAGCCCTCCCCCACACCCCCATCCCCAACCATGCCCCCACTCCTCCCCACTCCCTTCCACCCTCTCCCTGCCCATTCCCCTCAATTTCCCCCAACTCCTTCCCCTCCTCCCATGCCCCTCTCCTCCCCTACTTCACCCACACCCCAGTGCTTCCCTCCATCCCCACTACTCCCCCTCCACCACCCTCCCTTTCTCCCCATCCCTCTCCCCTCCCCCTCCCCACCATTCCCCAACCATCCCCCTTCTCCTCCTCCCCTACTCCCAGCCTTCCCAGTCACCCGACTGTCCCTCTCCCCTCACCCAGCCCTTCCCAAGACTCCCCACACTCCCATCCCCAACCATGCCCCTCCCACGCCTCCCTTTCTCCCCACTCCTGCTCCCTGCCCCGTTCCCCTCCAATTGCCCCCCAACCCCCTTCCCACCCATCCCCTTTCTCCTCCCCCCACCTCACCCACACCCCAACCCTCCCCTCCATCCCCACCCCTATCCTCCCTTCCCCCAACCACCCCCTCCCTCCACCCCCCTCTCCCTGACCTCCCCAGGCCCATCCACTCTCATCCCCACTCATGCCCCTCCCACTCCCGCCACCCTTTTCCCACCAGACCCCTCACCCCTCCCCACCCATGCCCCTCCCACTTCTCCCCTTCACCCTTCCCTCTGCCCTCCTCCCTGTCCCCGCCCAATCCCCCCCTTTTCACCAAACCCCTCCCCTCCCACCATGCCCCTCACTCCCTCTCCCCGCCCCATTCCCCTCCAATTTCCCCCCAACCCTCCCCCTTCTCACCTACACCCCCCAGCTCTCCCCTCCATCCCCACCCCACCCCAACTATCCCCCTCCCCTCTCTCCCAACCCTCATCCTCAATCCTCCCCTCCATCCCCACTCCGCCCCTCCCCAAGTGCCCTCCTGTCCCCTCCCCCATTCTCTTTCCCCTCCCCCCCCAAGCCCTCCCAACCCCAACCGTTCCCCTCCTCACCCTGTTCCCCTCCCTTTCCCCCAACCCCTCTCCCCCTCCACCCCCCCAACTCTCCCATCCCCAACCTTCCCCTCCCCTCCTCTATCCCATGCCTCTCCTCCCCCTCACCCAAACATCCCTGCCCCCCTTCTCCCCCCACTACCCTCCCCTCCCACCTTCCTTCACCCCCTCCTCCCCTCCCCATCCTCCTTCCTCCACCCTCTTCCTGCCCCATACCACTCCCTTTTCCCCCAACCCCTCTCCTCCTCCCAGCCCTCCCAAACCCCCCTCCCTCTCACCTCCCAGATCCTAACCATCCCCTTCCCCCTTTTCCCCTCCACAAACCCCTCCATCCCTAGTCCCTCTCCCCTCCCCACTGTCCTCCCCCTCCTATAATCCTACTCTCCCCCTTTCCCCTCCCAGCCCTCCCTTTCACCCCCACCCTTCACCCCTCCCATAACACTTCCCTCCCCAGACCTTCCCCACTCCACTTCTCCCCTCCCCTTCTCCCCTTCAAACCCACCCTCCCCACTCCCCACTCCTCCCCTCACTTCCTAGACCCTCCCAAAACCCTGTCCTCCGCTCCACAAATCCTCCCCTCCCCTTCACCCCCTCCACCCACCTCCCCTCCCAAGACCCTACTCCCCCTCCTACAACCATACCCCAAACCTCCCTACTCACCCCTTTCCCTCCATCCTCTCCATATTCCCCCTCCCCATCCCTCCCCTTCCTGAACTCTCCCCACCCTCCCCAAACCCTCCCAGCCCCAAACCCTAGAACTATCTTAACAACTATTAGTTATTTCTACGCTCACCTCTAGTTTCTGGCCTTGTGACACCCCCATCCTAAGTTTTCTACTCTTAGCTTCATGGTTCCCACCCGACCACATGGACCATATCCCATATGGGCCCAAAATCTCTTGGGGAGTTGAAGGGGGAAGGTCCATCTTCTGTAATGTCTTCCTGCTGGAGCAGGACATAGAGCTGTCCCTACCTCAAGGGCCTGGGATATGGTCTCCCTAACACTAGTCCCTGTGCTAACTTGTGCTGCTGGTTGTGGGAGGAGGCACTTGGGGAATCCAAGGGGTGGGGCGTCTGGGCTGGCTGTTTCACGTGGAGGAAGAGCTGGAACTTGAGGGCCCCTAGGCAAGAGAAAAAAATTTGACAATGAGATGAAGTAGGCAAAGTGCAAATAGAAGAATTAGAAATATAGCAGTAAGGGTCCTGGGAGGTCAACATCCTGAGAGCCCCTCATTGCATATTCTTCCCCAGGGGAGAGGCTGTTTTCCTAGATGGTAATAAGTAGATAACTGTTGGGAGACTTATGGGAGAATTTTTCAAGGCATTGAGGCAAGAATTTTTCAAGGCATTGGTGAAGAAGAGGCAAGAGTTAATATTAAAGGTAGAATAATCTGTGTAACAATGCACAGTTTAGGGGCTGCATTGCCCCTCACTTACTCTGTGGAGGGCTGCAGCTTAGGCCAGGGGGTCAACAATCCCTTTTTGTTCTCCTTTGAAAAGGTATTTCAGGTAGCAGGGCCAGAGAGAGAGCCACATCAATAGAGGCTTCAGAAATTATGTACTGAGGGGATTCCTGTATAGAGATTATAGACTCAGTCAATTCTGCAACAGAGAAACTTCTATTTTACGGATGAGGCATAATACAATGAACAGCTATTTATCAAGTCCCAAATCTTTTCCCCCAAGAGCTTAACCAGTTGTCTAAAAGGGGGCCTGGCACTGATCGTGACTGGGACAGAGCCCTGTGTCTCTTAACAGACATAACATTGCAAGGTAGTCAGGAATATAGGGACAGCATTTAGTTTTAATTATTGTGCAGGAGTCTAGCTGGGACCTAGGTAACATGTTCAGTCCTTTGGGGCCAACCGCTGAATGCCAGGTTCACTAGCAGAGTGAGCAGCAAACCAGTCAGAAGGTTTTAGGGTTGTGAAATGGGAACAAATTTTATCACAGAGGCAACCCATTTCTGGACTGCTATTGGAATGCAGATGGGGTATTTGCCCCATCAAAGAGATGCTGTTTTCAATGCTATCTGTCCTGTGGAAGGGCTCCAACCCACCAGGGAGGCCTGAAGTGCTGGAGTAAGGCCTAAAGCCTCACTCCCAGCGGAAGGTTTGTCTGCACAGCAGTGAAACAACCAGAGAAGGGTGTCAGTCCCCAGCTTTGTTAGGGGCAGAAAGTCTCATGAAAGCTCCATTTTTAGCAGATTGAGGAAATCCCTACACAGCTTTCCATAGGGGTTGCACCAGTTTGCACTCCCACTAGCAGTGTACTAAAGTTCCTTTTTCTCCAATTCCTCACCAACATTTGTTGTTGCCAGTTTTTTCAATATGTGCCATTCTCACTGGTGTAAGATGGTATCTCACTGTGGTTTTGATTTGCATTTCCCTGATTGCAAGTGATGCTGAGCATTTTTTCATATAAATATATGACTGGATCAGGAAGATGTGGTATATATACACAGTGGAATATTACTCAGCAATCAAAAAAGATAAACTCATGCCATTTGCAGCAACATGGATGGCGCTGGAAGGGATCATGCTCAGCGAAATAAGCCAGAAAGAAAAAGAAAAATACAGGATGGTCTCACTCATAGCAGGATTGTAGAGGATCCAAATAAGGGATCAGGAGAAAAAACTATAATAAGTAAAAATCAAAATCAAAAGGCAACTATAAACCAGAAACATACTGCAGCAGGGGAGAAGGGAGTAGGATCAAAACAAGGGTGGGAAGAGCACAAGGGACCACGGTGATAGTTCGCGGGTGAATGGGTGGTGGGAATTTCACGGGGACTATAACCAAGATGAAAATGCATATACTGTACAAAAATGAAAAATGATATAAAATATATATACCAGATAAATAAAAGTGTCATGAGTGAGATTACTGTCAGTATAGTCAGGATCTCTGGTTGGGAAAGTTGGGTGAGCTTTAAAGTTAAGTTAGAATTAGGGATTGCAGTCTACTGTCTTAAATGTTAAGGTTTTATCTGACTATGATGAATCCAAGGTTTTATTCCTTTCAGCTTTGGGGGGGCAGAGTGGGTATTGGTAATGTCAGTATCAGATCCTTCCCAGACTTAGCGATGACAAGGATACTTTGAAGTTTTCAGAAGTACCAGGAGAGTAGTTATGCTAAGGGGAGTCTGTGGGATGCTGTCCTCTGTTGGAAGCAAATGTATGCAAAATAATTAGATCTTCAATGTGCTAATCCTATTTGCAGATGGAAGATGACCAGAAATTGTTATTAAAAGTTACTGACACATAATTTTTCTCCACCCTCACTTTTGTTTAACAAATGGTTATGGAAAAACCCAACTGACATGCTGAGTTGTAGTAAACATGGCCAGTTCTTTTGCACTAGCACAAGAACAAAATTATGACGATCTGCTTTTAAGACTGGCTTCACTGGAACCTCCACAGGGAGTCTCACCTCGGGCCTTTTGATGGTTTTTGCCTCTCAAGACAGGGAAAACCTGCCAAGGTCTCAGACATGCCTGTAAATACCTGCATCTTTGAGTGGGTTCTTCTCCTTGAGGTCCCAAAATGTGCTGGGGTCTCGGGGTCCCTCAAGAGGGTGACATTCAATATTCTTCCTGCTGGACCTAGACCCTGTAAACAAGGCATCAGGCTCTCTTCGCAGATGCTGAAATCTGAGGACTCCTGAGAGCACTCTGGTTCCTGGTTCCCAATGTTTCGGCCACTTTATTATAGAGGGAAGAGAAGAGTCTTGTCAGATTCATGGGAATTTCCAGGGAATACCATTATTTACTACACATTTTATATTTTGGAGAGAAAAAAGCAAATGTTGCAGTTTACTCATGAAAAGATAGGATTTGATTTGCTGCAGATCAGACACAGTACAAAGAGCAGCTTTCTGGAAGAAAAGGCAAAATATTACAGCTGATATTAAAACATCCCATGAGCCCTTCTGGGGTATTCAAAACCCAGGTAGTGGGTCTCCACCTGCTGTGAGCAGTTTGCAGGAGTCCAGTTTTTTCATTAAGCTCTATGGTCTTTCAGTTCCATGACAAACCTGTATTTTCAGCATACTGTTAGTTTCTTTTTGTAAATTTTCCTCATCAGTTTAGTAGTAAGTAACCTCTACAAGTAGTAAAAGACCTCAAAGTAAGCCTATTTAAAATCTGAGTATAAATTAATAGGCAAGAATGTTTTATTTTGTAACATTTTACAATAGTCGGAATTGTCCAATAATATTATACCAGGATTTAAAGAGTTTCATATGCCTTGGAACACCCTTACCCCACGGGGTAAGCTTTCTTTCCTTCTTTATTTACCCTCTAGGTTTAACAACCTTCTTTTTTTATATTCCGAGGGAAAAAGAACATCCCTAAGAAGATAATATTGAAATTGCTGACCACCAGGTGATGGCAAAGCAAGCTGGTGCCAACCTGAATCTCTCCCAAATCTCCACCCAAGGATAGACGTGTAGATCTTTGCCCACTCCCCCTTCTACCCCCTGTAACTCTGGATAAGTGTCCCTGCCCTTAGCCAAAGAGCAGGACAATGGTCTTTCAGACGCAAGTCTGCAGCCCTCCTCAATTTGTGGACAAATTCAACTATTTTCCTTCTCCTCAAGCTGTTTCCTTTTATTGGCTAAGGGAAACCGAGACAGGCATTCGCTAACATGACGTTGCCTACTCAGTTGTGATAAACCCACATGGGCCCAAAGTTGTTTTCCACAAGGGAAACAATTTGCAGATGTCTTAGGAGTCCCTCTAAGACAGATTATACTACTTAAGAATTTTGATAATAGAGAAGTTCTGTTACAGACTTCACACATGTGGACACATTTTTACAAAGCACATGATAACCCAAAGTGACCAGGACCTTTAGAGCAAAACTCTTTGTTTTGACAAGGTTCAGCCATGCTGACTGGATTAGAATTTTTCAGCCAACCAGGAGCACCAGGATATTTAGATTACCTCAACGGTCTTTGTTGTTAAAAGTTAGAGATGACAGCTTTAGCATGCCTTAGTCCTTTTTGTACATGAAAATTTAAAGTTTGGTTTTATGTAATCATACTGACATTAAAGCTTAGCTTACTTTTCTAGCAAATCCTGGAGGCTCAGTCATTTTAGATAAACTCATTTTAGGTATTTAGCAAAATTCATTGTTAAGCCTGGTAAACTTGGGACCTCCCTGGTTGTGCAAGGGGTTAAGTGTCAGTACTATGAAGCAATCTGCTGCCACTGCAGCCAAGTTTGACCCCCAGTCAAGGAAGTGACCCACATGGCGCAGCAGACCTCTCTGTCTCTCCTGCTGCTCCCCTCAGCAGTGTATTTCAGTAACTCCTCCTGTTCTGCTCCTTAGTCTGTCTCTGGTGAATCCTCTAACCCCCAGCAACTCTGGCCTATACCCCAGTTCTTATATGCATAAATAAATAAATCTTTTAAAAAATAAACTTGGTAAACTTTAGTTTCTTACAAGAGATGTCAGCAAATGATGATGAAAGGAACCATTCAAGATGGGGTTACTATCTGTAGTTTCTGTCGTTGGTGGGGAGAGGTGTTGGGTTTAGAGTGGCACCCTGGAGGTACCTCTGAGAAAAGTCTCAGTAGCACTCCCCTTTCAGCGGCACATGGTGAGTTTCCCTACAACACAGAGATGTTTAGTTATATCCAAAAGGGCAGGTTTACAATAAAAAAAAAAAAGGGAGGGGGGCCTCCCTAGTGGCTCAAGGGGTTAAGACGCAACCTATGGAGCTCACTGCAGCCACTGCAGTGCAAGTTCAATCCCCGGCCAGGGAGCTACCCGCATAGCACAGCAGACCTCTCCCTGGCTCGCCTGCTGCTCCCCTCAGCAGTGTATTTCAGTCGATCTGCCTGTTCTGTTCCCCACTCTGTCTCTGGTGAGTCCTCTCACCCCCCAAAACTCTGGCCTGTGCCCCAGTTCTTGAATGTATAAATAAATAAATCTTTAAAACAAAAACACCCCTTTAAAAAAAAAAAAAGGAAGAGGCCTCCCTGGTGGCACAGCAGTTGAGTGCTGGGCTGCTAAGCTGCCCGCAGCCTCTGCAGCACCGGTTCGATCCCCAGCCGAGTGTCCCACATGGCTCTCAGACCTCTCCTGCCGTGCCCCCGCTGCTCCCCTCAGCAATGTACTTTGTCAGTCTGCCTGTTCTGTTCCCCGCTCTGGCTCTGGTGAATTCTCTCACCCGCCTAAGCTTCTGACTGTACCCAGTGCTTATATGTAGGTATGTATGTATGTATGTATGTATGTATAAATAAATATAAATAAATAAATAAATGGAACTTGTGCGGACACAAGTAGACAGAAAGAGCTGCCCCTGAAGGGAAAAGGCTGGTGACAAGAAACACCTGCATATGCAGGTCACAGGCGGGCAGGAGAGCGGCCTTTGGCCAAGGCAGGAATTACACTGAAGTTGTGTTCTTCTCCTTGGGAGGGGCTCATTCCTTCATGGAATTGTTAACTGTTTTTGGATAAAACACTTCTAGGGCATGACTAGTAGATTTGAAAGGAATAGTGATTCTCTGCCATGGCTTCCATCTCCACATCCCCACCTCTGGCCTGCACCTCTGGATACTTTCTCTAACATCGGATACTTGCCATAGCGGTTGGATCCACAGCTGGTTTAAGAACTAGCATAATCATTTCTGTCCCAACCTCCAGTTTCTGGTCTTGTGTCGCCTCCAACCTGAATTTTCTACTCTCAGCCTCCGTCACTAAGACATGTTGCAACATGAACCTTGAAAACATTACACTAAGAAACCAGTCACCAAAGACCACACATTCCTTGATTCTATTCATGAGAAATTTCCAGAAGAGGCAAATCCATAGAATCAGAATGTGGTTGGTTGCCTAGGGCTGCAAGGGCAGAGAGTGGGGCGTAATTGCTAATGTATATGGAGCATGGGGGGCAGAGGAGGTTCATGAAAATGTTCTAAATTTGGATTGTGATGGAGGCATGACTGTAATTAAATGAGTAAATTTTATTGCAAATAAATTCTATCTCAAAAAATAATGTGAAAGAAATTTCCTAAAGTATATAAGATGACTCCAGGTTTTAGTATGTGCAGTAACACCCAGAGGACAAGGGAAATGTGAAAGAGTTACTTAGACCTGAAGCTTTTTGTAAACGGTCGCCGCCAGATCTATGGCAGAGACACGGGTGCCCTGCAAGTCCTTCCAAGACAAAGAAAACAGAAACCCGTGGCGGCTTTTCTGCTGAGAGTTCTCCACTAGCCACTTACATCCTGCAGGCACCCACCCCGCTCCCGGATGGCCAAACGTGTTAGAGGCCAACCATGAGGATGTGCTAACTTCATATTGTTTCTGTTTTTGTTCTGCAGTTTTTGAAGAGCCAGAAGACCCAAGCAACAGGTCGTTTTTCTCTGAAATTATCTCTTCGATTTCGGATGTGAAATTCAGCCACAGTGGGAGGTATATCATGACCAGGGACTATCTGACTGTCAAAGTCTGGGATCTCAACATGGAAAATCGCCCCATCGAGACTTACCAGGTACACAGACATCCCCACCCCATCGCACTAGTGAGCACTTCCTCTGGGGGCTTCCAAGTCAGTTTCTGCTGCAAAGACCTAGAATGCAAAATAATAAAAGTGGTACAAGCAATTAGTGCCACAGGATTTAAGTCAAGGATACATTTGGGGGACTAGAATTCAACTTAACCCCTATCTGCTGAGCACTTAGTGTGGAGTGGATGCCATGGTTATAGAGGTCAACAAGAGAGAGGGTCTTGCCCTTGGGAGCTACCCATCAGATAGAGATGCCATGAAGAACAGGGCATGGAGGCCCAATCTGGGAAAAAGCTTTCCTGGAGATGTGACCCTTTCCTGAGTTTTGACAATCATGAACTAGCCAGGAAAAAAATGTATTTTTAGAATAACAGGTTCACAAGACTGCTGTTAAGAGAAATTCGTGTCCCCAAAAGACCTTGACTATGGAAGAGAGGGCAGAAAGATGGGCCTGGAGCTGCAGGCCTTGATAAAGTAGATTAGGCCATTATGTCTCTACCTTGGGTACAGTGGAGAGACATGAAAAGGTTTGACACAGGTGGGCCTCCCTGGTGGTGCAAGGGATTAAGTCTCAGCACTATGAAGCTATCCGCAGACACTGCAGCATGAGTTCGATCCCCGGCCAGGGAGCTACCCAAATGGCGCAGCAGACCTCTCCTGTCTCGCCCGTTGCTCCCCTCAGCAGTGTATTTCAGTGATACACCTATTCTGCTCCCTACTCTGTCTCTGGTTAATCCTCTCACCCCCTGCACCTCTGGCCTGTGCACCAGTTTTTTTGTTTTTTTTTTTTAAAGATTATTTATACAAGCACTGGGTACAGTCAGAAGTGTGGGAGGGTGAGAGAATTCACCAGAGCAGGTAACAGAACAGGCAGACTGACGAATCACACTGCTGAGGGGAGCAGCGGGCGAGACAGGAGAGGTCTGTCACGCCATGTGGGACCCTCGCCGGTGGCCGGGGATCAAACTGGCCCTGCAGTGGCTGTGGGCAACTTCGCAGCCCAGCACTCAACCGCTGCACCACTGGGGAGGCCCTGTACACCAGTTCTTGTATGCATAAATAAATCTTTTATAAATAAATAAAAAGTTTGACATAGGAAATGACGTTATAAGTTTGTTGTTACCATGTATTTCCTGTTGCAGTTTGCCAAACAGTTTAAGAAATTTAGATGGAGGAGATAGTAGCAATGCTGATTGGCATACAGATTGACTCTAGAAGGTTCTCTTGGACTCTAGAAGGTTCTCTTGCTGAGTGAATGTGAATGTGGAGGAAGAGGAACATTTATTTCAATGTTGTTCTGAAGGAGAACTGAGAAACAGGATACAGGCTTAAGGCTGTTATCACAATGTGTTTCATGCTGACAGGAGGAGGCCTGTAGAGAGTGCGACCATGGGAGCAGCAGTGTCCTCAGGGGGAGCAAGAGGGGATGGTGTCCACTGCAGAACTGGTCTTAGGTGGACAATTGATCCAAGAAAGAAGAGTGACTAGTGACAGACACAGTTTATAAACTGTGTGATGGGAACATATAGGTGGTTTTTCCTTATTGCTTCTGTTTACTCAGTTAAAAAGAAACAAGGTCACCAGCTGAGTGAGAAGGAAGAAAAAGTATAAATATCATGTATAGGAGAGAGATTGATGAGGAAACACTGTAGGTTGTCCAGGGACTGTTTGAGGTGTGAAGGTGTGTTTCTCCCCAGCCACGCTCCCTGCATGGTCCAGGAGAGGAAGAGCAGAGTTTTACCAAGATGAGGCTTTGCCAAGTGAGTACAGTGAAAGGAGAGAGAAAGCATTATTTGGGGAGCGGCTGTCTCGATGGGCTGCTGGGTCTAAGGGAAAAGGACAGAGCAAAGTAGGCAGGTCGGTGGACTTGATGAACTGATAGACTCAGGATGCTCGTGAGCTCAGAGGACAGGTGGCAGGAGGGAGACGTGCCGAGAAGTTACCGCTAAGCCATGATGGATGCATAACAAGACCAGGGAATGAAAGGAAAGTGATGAGGTCAAGTAACAGAGACCAGCATATTTCAGTCACTCAGAATAATGGCAGTAGAGAGGGTGAGGTGTTCCTAGAGTTGCTTTGAGGAACGAGGCAGAGGGCGTCAGAGAACTTTCTGACCACACGAAGGGGAAGGTTTGGTGGCATCACCAGAAGCAACGCGAAGCCCACCTGCCCCACCTCAGCACCCGAGCATGAAAGTCCAGTGTGGCTCCTGCTGCTGCCCACACACCCACAGCACATTGCTTGGATGGTCACCAAACACCCTGGGCAAGTAATAAGATCCCAAAGGTGACTGAAAAGCCTCATCAGAAAAGGCTCATGAAGGAGAATCCAAGCCACCCTGAGTGGCCTCAGGAGCAGTGCCTTCAGGGAGAGCAGCATTTCAGAGGAAGAAGGAAAGTTCAGAGAGGGTCAGAGGCACTGAGTCCCGCAGGGCATGTAAAATAGCTTAGGGGCCAGGATTCTAGACTTCTTAAATAGTTGAGATAGTTTTGGTCACCCCTGTGGTTCCACGAGGGTCCCTGATATTTGGGGTCTCATTGCCCACGCCACCTGCCCCCTACCTCTCACAGCCCTTCGTTCTCAGCCCAGGGCTGGGTCTACACTGGTGTCCTCTTCCAGAGCTCAGACACACCATCCAGTGTCACAGCCCTTCATGCAGAAGTGAGGCTGTGCCGGCAGAAGCTGGGGGTGGGCCGTACTGACAGAGGCATGGCCTGAGGGAGAGCCTGGATTAGAGGAGGTACATTCAGGCTACACCATGGTGACACTAATTAGTCCTTTCCTTTCAGGGAAAGGCTCCTAAATTAAAACAAAGCTACTTTGGGAACATGGCTAGCTTTTAGGAATATGAGATGAAATCAGTAATTGAGGAACAGGCTTGGTTAGGGGTAGCCTAGGGGTCCTTTGAGAAGCTGGCATCACAGTACTTGCACTGAAATATACACGATTTTTTGAACTTTTTTTAAAGTAATTTAAATTTATATATCAAGCATGGTAAGTAAATTCTGGACTCAGGAGTGTCTAGAACATTGTAGAAAAAGACGGTGAGTCCAGTTCTAAGTCAGTTTCTCAAGCCTGGACAAGGGGACGGCCAATGCCCCCATCACCTATTTTCACAGATGCAGCAGCTGATCTCAAGCATATTTCCATGAACAGAAAACTGTACACTTTTTTTTTGATTCACTAATTTCAAGCTTTTCTATGGAACAGGGGTTACCAAACTAACTTTTAGGTCCAAGCCAGCCCCCTGTGTTTTTGGAGATAAACGTTTGATTGAAATACAGCCACACCCAATTATTTGTGGCTGATTTTATGCTATACTGTTGATTGGTTCTGGCAGAAACCAGGTTATCAACCCCAGAAATATGAAAGCAGGCCAGTGGGGTCTCCTCAGGCCTCACAAGCAGTTGCTAGGGACACACCCCCAGGCGTCCGAAGCCCATGATGCGAGAACACTGCTGGGAGACTGGGGACAGTCAGGGCCAGAGGCTACTGGTGCGTGAGGAAAGAAGCATCAAGCAGGCTGAATCCTGAGGTCCTCCCTGCACTCTAGATGGTTCTCGTGCATGTGACTTACCTCATACGCTCCTCTAATTGAGAAAGGTCTGTCTCCTTTGCCCAAGTGTGTGTTGTGCTGTTTTTGTTTTGTTTTGAGCAACAGAACTCAAATGCAACATACCTCGAGAGGAGATAGTCTTTCCTTCAGATGCCTTCCAGTGGAATCAGGCAGGAGCCTCCTGGAACTCAGAGGCTGGGGAGGAAAAATAGTGGTTGAGACTAGGTTTCCCCTTGAACCTCCCCTGACAGTGTGTTCCTGCTAATGCCCTACGCTTCCAAAGCACACAGTGTTGATCCTCACCAAATATTATTGAATATTAATAAGGTGAAGAGTAAGACAAAATGCCAAAGGTGAATGAGAAGGGGTCAGAAAAGGTTCACAATGGAGAATACAGACTGAGCCAAGCCAAGAGGCGCCCCACTGCCCTGTTTGTTATAATCCTCACTTATTTTCAAGACAATATTTGGTATACCCCTACAAAAAAAATATTGACCCTGTTAAATAAATTAATACCTCTTCCCCTCCCCCATTGTTAGATGCTGGAAAGTCCGGCCTTAAGAAACATGCTGAGCCAAGTGTTTTCAAAATCTCTCAGCACATTCAGAGCTGTGCCTGGTCTTGGACACACACCTTAACAAGAGGAAGGGGAAGGGGGAGATGAGGCTGAAAATAAGGATCTATTTTATTCTTCTTTTCCCTGCAAGATGTAGGAGAATGGACAAGTAGGATCACGAGTCTGGCTTCCCTTGCCCCCCAGGTGGATTCCCAGCTGGGCATCCTTCCCCTCCAGAACCCCCTTTTTTCTCCCCACCACACAGAGCCCAGAAGCAAGTCAATAAAGGCAAAAGCTAGGCTTGCTTTCTAGAAAGAGACAGATACCTGAGGTCAGGTCATCTATCCTTCAGAAGAAAAGTTCCACCACCATTGACACCCGTAATATAGCCATTATTTTCCTTCAAGGAAATCATGTGAGGTGCTTAGGGGAAGAGAAATTTTTAAAAGCAAGTGACCTATGACCCAGAGGCCAAATCCTAGACAGGTCTACCTCCTGCTTTGGTAAATAAAGTTTTATTGGAGCATACCCCTCATTTGTTTGTGTGTTGCCTATGGCAGAGTCAAATCATTGCAACAGTTACCACAGGCACGCAGAGAGTACACACTATCTGGCCCTGTACAGAAAGAGTTTGCCAACCCCTGGTCAACTCAGAATCGCTGCCTTTTACGTCTTGGATGTTCTTCTAAGGTTCTTAATGAGCACTAGAGGTCATCACCCCTACAAACAGAAATGGCCTTCTAGAACAGACCTGAGCCACTCCCAGTATAACCAAAAGGTGGCAGGAGAGGAAGGGAAGGCCGGTGAGTTCATTTGCAGCAGTGACACCCAGCACAGGATGCAAGCCCTACCTCTTTGAGCCCTGCCCATCTAAAAATGCCCAAAGTCCCTGCCACCCACAGATTCCCTTGTCCACAGCACCAAGGCAGGTCCTCTGACATGAACTTGGGGAACAAGACAAGTAAAGCGGCAGGAACTCATTTTCAGAGCTAGAAATACTTAGTCTCCAAATAACACGGAGGCCTTTCAGGTACCCAAGACATCTATCGGAACATGGGGTGAATCTCACCTCGCTCCTTGACCTAGAACTACGCACACAGGTGAGCCTCTGAGCTCAGCGTCCAGCAGGACCCTGCATCAAGGTAGAGAAGGAGGAGCCAGACTGCAGGAGACAGACTGAACCATCCCTCGTAGTCTAATCAGACGGAAGCAGTGCTGTGGATTTCCCTCTGCCCTCACCCCCTCTCTAGCTCTCTTGGCCTCTGTCCATGATGATCACAGCTCCTCGTGGGACTGAGACCCCAGGGTAGGCAAGGCTAATAAGGCAGATCACTGAGGTGTCAGAGTACATCTCCAAACCTAGATCCTGGGGCTCAGTGCCCATTTTCCCATGTGAACTTAGACAAGCGACGTAATATCCCTGTACTTCATGCTCCTTTAAGGAAAGAATGCTAGCGCTGACATCATAAGATGACTTTAGAGATGAAATGGGATTTTCTGGGTGAAGCCCCTGACTGGTAATAACAAGCTTACAGGCTGTCTCTTATCACTCCCTACGAGTGGGTATAGGAAAGACGCTGAGAGAAAAACTGAACCAGTTACTACCCTGTGAGCCTTATGTATCTACCTATTATCTACCTATCTACCTGACTCATCTACACCTGAGTTGCTGAAGAAGTTAGAGAAAAGCACCCAACCATGCTAACCAGCCTCATTTATAATTCACACCCAACCACTGTGAATGGCCCTCTGTGCCATCCAGTAATCCTGCGCTGCTGCCCAAACATCCCCACAGCTTGTCAGCTGGTAATCTTCCAGGCTGGTAACCGGGCTTCGTATTTCACTGAACAACTGAACAGGATCACCGCACACTCCAGGGTGCCCCCCCACCCCACCCAGAGTCTACTCGGCCGCCTCTGTTTGCACAGACATCTCCACGTCATCAACCCAAGATCGAGAGTGCAACTCCATCCTCCCTCTTGAGAGAAGACCCAGGAGCCGTCTTTGACTCCTGTTCTCTCCACACTTCAGTCACTCCATCCCATCCATTCTCCCTGCAAGCATGTCAAGACTCTCTCCCCGGGGTTCTGAGCCATCATCTGTCACCCTGGGACAACTAGTCTCCCTGCCTTTGTCCTTGAACTCTTAGGTTCTGCCACAGCACAGCAAGCTCTGTGATCCTTTCTGTGATGTCTCTTCACCATGGTCAGAATCAAGGGCCTGTGTAAACTGGCCGCCTGCCTCAGCCTGAGATCAAAGTGCATCATGGGCATTTTCTTCACTGCTATAACCCAAGCATGTAGCAAGCATCCAGTTATGTGTTGAAAAAATGACCAGGTGAATGGTGCCTTCTGACGCCTGCCACATGTCAGCTTAGAAAATGGGACACTGCCACTTAATGTCCCTGCACTGTGCTACCTTCTAGCAAAGCAAACTAGTCACGCAGGCATCTCGTCAGCCAACCTTGTCTCACAACTCAGGGACCTGGAGTCAGACCCAGGGCCCTCTGATTCAAGGCCATTAGCATGGAAGGAATTAATGGCTCACATCCAAAGAGGAGGTGGTCACAGAAATTAGCATCTTTTTTAATAACTCACCCCCTCCATGTGTTTTCTCCCCAGGTCCACGACTACCTCCGCAGCAAGTTGTGCTCCCTCTACGAAAATGACTGCATTTTTGATAAATTTGAGTGTGTGTGGAACGGGTCAGACAGGTAAGAAAGGCTGTTTGGCCGGGAACCTTCCCAACGCTGGTGCTCTCCTGAGATCCCCGGTGCTTGGATGGGGTGCAGCCAGGTTGAGGTCAAAACAGGACCCTGAGGCCTGGCAGGGATGCACTGGCTTGTCACTGGATGACTCCCGAGGTCAGGCCTGGAAAGAAGAGACATAGTTGAATCCTCTTCAGGACTGGCACAGGTGGCCATTTAATATCAACAAGAAAATCCCATCTGACACACAAGACACTCCCCCACCCCATGGCAAGTCAGTGTGCCTGGAAAGAAGATCACAGCCTGCCCACAATTTCCAGCATAAAGCATTTGAATTACTACAACATGCACTTTCTAGATCAAAAATCATCCCTTGAAGCTGCTAGTGCAGACCTGGCCAAAGGCCCTGGTGGTTCATTAGCTGAATTCTAGTCAGCCTCATTTGTCACAGTCCCTCACAGTGATTTATTACTGTTTTAAGGCCTTTGATTTCAACCATACTTCATATTACCTCCCAATAGTTCCTTTATAGTTTGACAAATACAGATGGTTCTCTACTTCCAGGAAAATGAAGTGCAGGCAACCAGGGTTGATTTTGTTCCTTGACGAAGGTGGGCCAAGAACAGCGCTGGGCAGTGCAGATGTCCTGTCCCACCAGGCACGCCAGGGCCTGGAAGGCTAACTACAGGAATTCTCGCTGGCCCTTGCGTGGCTTTCTTGGCCAGTGAACCCAAATGAGTCTTCCACTTAGCCAGCCTAGGAGTCGCCGCCACAGGCCAGGGGATCCAGGCCACTGAGTCCAGCTGGCACAAGACAGAGGGAAGAGTGTGCAAAGCAATAGTGACACATTAACAAAAGCCCCAGGGGCAAAGGAGAGAGGCTTAGCCTAGTCCCCATTTCTCCCATTTTCCCTGCTGTCTTAACCTAAAATCAAAACCACTCTTATTAGGGATCGTCACACACATCACTTTATGTAGCTCTGACCACAGTCTCAAAGGTTGTTTTTGTCATCCCCACCTTGTACTTAACAAGACTGGGGCCCTCAAGGTACAGGAACCTGCCCCAGCTCCTAAACCAGCTAGTGAGGTAGGACAGGCGAGCAGAAGTTCTGAGTTTGCACACTAAGAAAAACATGCTTTCCATGGCCGAACCATTGGAAACTTGTATCTTGGGGTCAGACAAGGTTGAAGCATTTTGCAAAATAAAAACTTGCTCTTGTTTAGAAACCAGTTGGGCCACGGTGGGGGCGCCAATGTCAGTGTATGGGGAGCAGAGGCCAAGCGGCTGCATACTTATGCCCTGGAGTTGGGTGGGTGTGGCTTGGAGGCCAAACCCCTCTTCCTAACAGGGTGACAGTGAGGGCCCCTCCCCTCTTCTCTGTACACTCCTTGTGATGGGGAAGGGATTGAGATGAGATCACAGGCAAAGCACACAGCACCAGGCTCGACAGAGTAATAACAGCTCACTCTGCTGTAGAGACAAACGTATTGCACAGACCAGTTCCTTAGAGCAAAATAACAAAATCTAACCCTTGATTAATGGGCCTGCACAGCTGATGGTATACCCCAAACTCTGCCCCATGCTGTGACCCCATCTTGTCAGTTACCTGAGTCCTGTGAAAATGGAGCTGTGCTGTGCTCTTCCATCCTAACCAGCTACTCAGAGCTTCTCCCAGAAACCAGGAGAGCCTGCCTCTCAGGGGGTGGGTCCCCCAGGAACATCATGTCCAAATTGTCACCATCCTAGATCCTGTCCCTTGCTCCTGGAGACAGTCAGCATTCACTGCACTGATCAGTTGTAGCTGGGAAGGGACAGGCCTGGTAAAACACAAAAACCAGTCATTAGTCCACTACCGAGTTGTATTTCCCATCCCAAGTCCTTTCGGGACTTGAGCTCGTTCACGCCTTCTTCCAGATGTCCTGTCCCACCAGGCACTCCAGGGTGACCATGATATGTGACCCTGTGTGACCATGACAACATTCATTTTTCAGATGAGCCTTCTGAAAGGGCTGCATTTAGAACCGTAAGAAGAGGTGGGATAATAAGAAATACCCCCCCCAACCACGGCAGCCGTGCTTTCAACTTACAAAGGATGGCTCTCACTCCCGAGGAGCAGTAGGCAGGCCTGGGGGTATTAAAGCCTCTCACTCACTGAGCCAAAAAGCCCCAAGGAATCCTCAAACAGAAATAAAGAGGGTTATCGCAGGCCTTCATTTCCAAGCTCAGAGAGCGCATTGCTCTGATTCAAACGGAAATCAGTCCCACTCCAGAGCCTGTTCGGTTTTGCTTTGCTTGTTCTTAATCCAACACACGGTGCCACAAGCTGGCCATCGCGTGCTGGCATGCGCTCCAGAGACACGCAATTTGCTACCGCCTCGCTCCATGGCACTCAGTCGCTCCCTCTCTCCTCTCTAATGCAGTGTCATCATGACGGGCTCCTACAACAACTTCTTCAGGATGTTTGACCGAAACACCAAGCGCGATGTTACCTTGGAAGCCTCGAGGGAGAACAGCAAACCCCGGGCTATCCTCAAACCACGGAAAGTGTGCGTGGGGGGCAAGCGGAGAAAAGATGAGATCAGCGTCGACAGTCTGGACTTTAGCAAAAAGATCTTGCATACAGCTTGGCATCCTTCAGAAAATATTATAGCAGTGGCGGCTACAAATAACCTATATATATTCCAGGACAAGGTTAACTAGGAGGGCAAGTTATTACTTATTAATCTCGCATACCGAATACTAGTCACACCTGGTTTTAAATGTTTCTTTGGGTCTTCATTTGATGCATTGACTTTACTTTCCCTATGCAGAAAACGATCGGAATCAAATTGAAAGGAGTGTCACTTTCCCAAATCCCCGGTTCTCTAAGAAACTTTTGTCCAGCCCAATAAGTTCTGGGACACGTCTGTTTAGAATTGAGAGCTGCCGGCTGACGGTTCTTCTTCCATAGTTGACTTGAATTTCTGATGCTTTTGTTGCCCAGTTTTCTCTGGTGGGTCCAGTGTTTTGTTTCTAGGTGTCTGCTGAGATAAAATGAGATTGTCTGTAGTATTTAAAGAGAAAAGAGATTAAGTTTTTTTTTTAATTGAGCAATTCCATTTGATTGGGGGAAAAAAACAACAAAAAATAAACACTGTTTACTCTACTCTTACAGAAATTCTTCGTTTTGTGAGAAATCAGAACTAGTCAGCACCGCCTGCCCCTCCAGGACACCTTTCTTCCATTTTCCTTTTAACCATTTCATTGGAGCCAGAGATTTATGTCACGAGGCTGCCGAGGGGACACAGAATAAGAAGGGAAAGAGCACGCCAGCGCTGGTGCGTTCTATTATATAAGCGCCATAGAAACAGCCTAAGAATTTGGCGACGCAACAGTGCGAATGTTCTGGGGACATAAAGAGAAGGCTTTCCACACAGTGGTTCTCTGAGTTAGCTTGGCAAGGGTGTGTGGGGCCAGCTTCCATCCGCTGCTTGGTACTCCTTTTTTGTCTTCTCAAGTGACTCCATATAACCCTCAACTTATGTGTTTGTTGGCTTTTTCTCTTTAGCCTTTTCCAGCTCCATTGTTCCAGTCACTTCTAAAGACCGGAGCCTTGGTTGTTTATTAGCTGCCATTCTCAGGGAACCGCCCCTGACTCCCTAAGAAAGGCTGCTCTGTTCTTTTTTGGGTGTGTCTCCTGAGCAGCCCCTCCACTCCCCCTGGGTTTGGTAACCAAAAGTAACAACCCCTCAATCTCCACTGTAGCTAAAGCAAAACTGGCCAATAAAAACTGATTTGTAAAATCTGATCAAGCCCTTCTAAGCCACCTCAAGCTCACCAGAAAAACAAACCAGAGGGCTCTCTTCCTACAAAAATTGGAACCAATTCTCCTTGAAACTGTGGTGGCTGGTTCACCCTCCCCCCCAAGTTGAGGATGCAAGTTTAAAACTTCCAGAAGGTTCTATCTGATAAGCCTCTGGGAAGGTGACTAAATGAATTAAAAAGACTTATGAATTTGATAGGGAGGCTTAGGGAAGGGGTAGGAGGCAGCCGGATCAGTATCTGGGCTGGGTGTCTCTATACCTGTATTGGTGACTCATTTCCCCCAATTTCCATCTAGTGAATGACAAATGGCTTGAAAGGGAAGTTTTTCTTTTAAAGGATTTTAAATTATTTAAAGAATTCTTTCTTTCCATTTGTATAGGTATTAGAAGCCCCAACTTTCAAGTTTAATTTGTTTTGGGGGAGAGGAAAATAGTGAAAGAAACTTTCTTTAATTCTAAGCTACTGCCCATTTAACAACAGTATCTTGGCAAGGAAATAACTAGTTAAGTCAACACGATTTTGTAAGATGCAGAAACACTGAGGTATGAAAAAGCACATCTCAAAATAGAGGCAGCGTGCCATGAAGACACGACCTACTGCTGCTTCTCATAGTCCTCACCTCGAGAGCCTCTCCTGGGCGTCACACACTCAGTGGCCCAGGCGCGAGCTTGCTGGGGAGGCTCCTGGCTGGGACAATACTCCTGAGGAGACCTGTGAGCATGTCAGAAACTTCCCCAATGCAAAGAGAAATGTGTGATGGGGTGGATAGCAGGACCCCCGGGGGTCCTCGATGGCCTTCTCTCTGCCCCGCTAGGACTAGGCTCCTCTGTCTGTCCTAGGAGGGATTGAGACAGATCAGTTTCACACAGTTGTGCATCAACCCATCTCTATGCTATCACTCAACACTTACCTTTTTTCAAAAGCAAGACAGCCTCCAAAGAAATAGTTTCAAAATGTCAGCTTTAATGTACTAATTACTTTTTTTCTAACCTCCACATATAACCATTAACCTAGCAAACATGTATCCCTGCACCAACTGCAATCATTCTGTGAACCAATGGGAACATGCTTATCCCTTTTGGGACACTGAATAAAAAATACTAAGTCTTTAGCAGTATCAGAGAGCCTCAATGGACAATGTCACATCTGGGAGCCAGGCGTGCTCCCCAGGACATGGGGAGAAACAATCTTGGTCACTATTCTAAAGAGGTCACAGTCCCTCCACAGTCTACACTGGTCCAGCACCCCCACCGCATGGAAGCAAGGTCTGAGAGCCAGAAAATGGGGGGAATCTGCCAAAGACCTCGAGGCCAAGAGCTGAGGGCAGACATTCTCTCCACACTGAATGAAGACTGCAGCGGGGCAATCGTCCAGGACGCCTAGACAGGAGCAGGAGGAGAAAGCCCTAGAGACCAGGCCCCAGCCAGCAATAGCCATGTCTCAGCCGTGACCTGTTCTGTGCCAGGTACTAGCTAGTTTACGTCTGTGATCCCCCGCAGTCCTGGGGCAGCTGATATTCTTAGTGGTGGCCCCTGGAAGCCAGTCTCTTTTCCAGCTGACACTAAAGCTACTTGAAAGCTGACTTTACACATTTTCCACAGTTTGTCAAGTTCTACACTCCAAACCCTGCCATGCCCTGCCCGACCTTGCAATGCCTGCTGCTGGGTATGAGTCGTCAGGTGACCCTGGAGGGTATGGGTTGACTTTCAGGGAAACAGGAGCCACCACTTCCTGAGATTCATAAAATCATCCTAATGGGATAGTCAGCTGACACTTTTTTGTGCCAATAAAACTTAATTTATAAAAGCAGCAGGTACAGATAGGATCTGGCCCACAGGCAGAGTTCCCAGCTCTTGGTGAAGCATGATAAAAAATACCTATTTATATGCTTTTATAAGAACCCAGGCTAAATAGTACTCACGCTTTGGAAGACAGGCTTGGCTCTGAGGGATGATGCTCTGCTTGCGCCTTGCCAAACGTCAAGGGATTTGCTTGTTTCTGGTGCCTCTTGAGGCACACCTAAGATCAATCACACAAGATTAACGGCTTCAACTCAATGACGCAAATCCATATTGGGGGAGGAGAGGAAGAATACAGAGTGGCAGACATCATGCTTCCTTGTCCAAAGCAGGGAGAGGAGTCGGAAAAAACTAAGACATAAGCCATGTGATGCAGTGGGGCGGCCCAGGTGAATGGGCATTGGGAACCCATTTGCCTCTCCACTCCTTAAAATCTGGCTTTTCTCCCCAATGTAAACTTCTTCAAACCTCTCCTTGATCATGTATTGAGCTCAATTATATCTACACATATCAGGCCTCCGGCCTGCATAAAGCAGAGCAGTTGTCGGTAGTAGAGCAAAAAGGAAGCTAAAATTCTGTTAGCTCAGAGACCAGATGAAATAAGTCAACTTTCTCCAACGCGTTTCTTTGAACATTCCAAGGCCCATGTAATAGACCATCAAACCCACTCAATCCCTCAAAATGTGGGTGTAGTGGCAGGAAGGCCACTGAGCAGGTTCTCTATAATCCCAGCAGATGGGTGAAGGAGGAGTCCTGGAGCCCTCAGTGGCTTTTCAGACTTTTATTGGGATTTACCAGGTACATGGCAGGCAGGGGTGCTGGGAGGCCAGGAGGCTGGTAGGCCTCTGGGCCCCCGGCAAGTCTTCACTCTTTCTGGACTATCCAGCCTTCTCTCGTGTTCTCTCTGCTTCTCTCGTGGTTCTTCTGGCGTCCCCATGACGCTGCCCTTACAAGCCCATCTCAGCCCAGGTGTACCCACTTATGCATGCCCACACCCTACTCAGGTGCCCGCCATCAGGCATGTGTTCAGGACCGCAGGGATCCATCCTCAATCCTAATGGCGGGAGGGCAGAAAATCCTGACGCCTTTTTCACTTACCCTGCAGTGGAAGACCATCATTTCCTTTCTTTCAAACCTGCAGAACAACTGCCTACAGCTTCCATCTACCCACCCACCCCAATTCCTGTCCTTTTCTCAACCTCTCTGGCGATGCCTGCATGACTCAAAAAAGCATAACACGTTGCCTAGTAATGAGGCTTTGGGGATGACACTGCAGCCCCCACCGGAATGAGAAAACCCTTCCTAACTTACCATCTTCCATTACAGACATGTGTAGATGAGGCCTTGTTTAAATGACACCCCAGCAGCACAGCAATTCCAGGATTCACCACTGGGAAACATTCACACTGCGGCTGATACTCGGTGCATCCGCCATTTCTTAACCTGCCTCTTCCCCATCAAGCCTCAGGAACCGCTTGCCATGGGGGTGACTACCTGGAGAGAACAGAAGGAGGAGCTAGGAAATGTGTTTGCTGCCCATGGTTCCGCTGCCAAGTCACATGGGAACGCAGGCAAACTGCCCCATCCCTATATCATTCTCAATACCCTTAAGCTGGTAAGAAATGATCTGTCCCAACTCCCAGAAGTATTATGAGGGGCCAAGGAATCTGTTTACTTAACTTCTTTGTTAAGTCTAAAGCACCGTAAATAACAGACACAACACTCCCTGAGAACATAACAGCGATTTCCATGATCCATCTCATTATTGCACATGATCTCAAGCTGTTAAGCAACCAGGCCATGCGCCACTAAGTGCTGGAACCGTGACTCCAACTCTAAAGCCGGAGCATTTGCTACAAGACCAGGCTTGGTTCTACATATTTCACATGTATTAAATCCATTTGCTCCCCAAACTTGAGATGGACACACAACTATTGTTCCCATTTTACAGATAACAAAACTGGGCAAGATAATTTAACTTGGCTAAGTTTTCACAGTTCACTAGTGGCAAACCCTACATTTTGGGCAAAGTTACTGATTGGAGACCAAGCCTCAGGAGTGACCCACAATCCTCCACATTAAACAGGTCCTGAGCGCATCTGCATGGACCAGGCCCTGTCCCCACCTGCCAGCCATACAGAAGCAACAAGTGTGTCAGACATTTACAAGTCCAGGAGAAATGTGCCAAGGGCAGAAATAGAGAATGAAATGGTCAGTTAATGAGGAGAGATGCCCAGAATAAGACCTCTAAGTACGGCATGGCATCTCCAGCAGAGAACGGGAGAGACACTGAGGAAGACTGGCTATGCGCAGAGCGTGGATTCCGTGTTGCTCTACCAGAAACACTTTTCATCGCGATAGGACTGGCCTACCCCTTCTCTCATTCATCCATTGACTAATTTCTAAGTCCCCGTATCCAAGAACCATCTTCATTTCAGTGCAAAATGGATAGAACAAAAAGAAACCAATCTTTACAGGCACTTCTCATGTGATGGGCACCGGGTAGGCACTTCTAAAACTCTTTATAACCTGACAGAAAAAAATATATTTTTTTTTTTATGGTTGAGAAACAGACTCCACAGGGTTAAAGGACAGTCACAGTCACGCAGCCCCAAGTGTCCTCCGCTCTGCCTGCTCCAGCTCCAGCCTCTCCCTCTGCGGCCAGCCGCACACAGCCTCCTTCCTTCTTTCTCCCCATTCATGAGGACACTTAGGACAAGCCAGCTCTCTGTGACCAAATGCTGTCTGACAGCTGAGCAGGAAAACAAATTCAGTCTGTCCCCAAAGCAGAGTGAAGTCAAGTAACTCCCAGAGGTCTCCAAACCCTGACCCAGACCTTATTATTACTATTTTAGTGTCCCCCGATTTAGATCACCCACACCCCATTGATTAAGCTGCCGGTGGCAGAACCAAGGTGACCTGCCCTCTCTCTCTGCTGACTCTGCCTCAGACACCATCAAAACAGTGACCACTGCTAGGCCCAAATCACGGGGTGGTGACTGCCAGATTGCCTACCCACTCCTGATGCCCAGTTCCCTAAAGAGTCAGCCTCATTCTCCTGGATGTTGAGATACTCCCACAAAACACCCTCTCACTCACTCTCAGAGCTCTTCATTGTGACCCCAATCATCTGGGCTGCAACTGTGGTGGGAGTGAGATGGGAAATAGCACTTCTCTAGAACTTGCCCTTATGTGGAGACCCAGAGACCACGGGGAAGTGGGGCTGGCCACCTGCACAGGGATTCAATCCCAGAGTGGCCAGTGATACACACCCTCCCCGCAAAGCAGCAAATCCTCATGGGAGTCAGAGAATCCCAGGGAGGTTGGAATAGGGCTGAGGGAAGAGGGTAGCTTCGCTGGGAAAGAAAAAAGCATTATTTTGGCATCTAATCAGTCCCCTGGATGATGTCCATGCATTCATCCATGCAGTAAACATTTAAAGGTGGACCATGTTTTACCTGCCACGCCCTGGCTGGGGTGGGCTGGGGAGCCATTGTGGTGGTCTCCATCCTCGCAGGGGTACGGGCCAGCTTGCAGGTGATGGTAGTTCCAGGATGTCATGTTCACAAGCCCAGGGTGCCAGCCTGGGTTGAAACTGAGCTCCACTGCTTCAAAGTTGAACAACTCGTGACAAATTACTTAACCTCTCTGTGTCACATTTCCTATTGACAAAATAAGAATAAAGACGTCACCTATCTCATAAATTTGCCATGAAGACTGAATGATGACTACACACAAAGGTCTTACCATATTATCTGTTTCTCATGTCGCTCTCTATAAGCACCACAGCACAGTATGGGCTAGCATGGGCGTGGGGGGGGGGGTGCCAGGAGAACACAGAACCGCAACCCCTCATCCAGGCCAGAAGCTCTCCAGAGGTGCTGATTCCGAAGGGAAAAGTCTGAAAGACACATAGATGGGAAGTTTTCCAGGAGAAGAAAAAGGAAAAGAGTGTTCCAGGTGTCAGGCTGGTGTATGTGGAGGCAAAAAAGCACATGATCAATTTTAGGGACTTAGAATATTCTGGTTTGACTCATAGGTACAAAACAGGAATGCAGACTGAGAGACATAGGGGACAGATGGTGGAGGGACAAATGCATTCTAAGAAAAGGCAGAATGTGTGGTCTCCTTGAGGTTCACTTATTAGGGGGTCTTCAATCGATCAGCTGAACTGAGGAATAATGGTTCTAACTTAGCTAACTTAACAAATCTGCACAGGTGCTATGTGGATAACCTCATCTCAAGGGTTCTCTCCTTAAAGAGGCCTTTCCTGACGCCCTAAGTTCTACAAGGCCTGAGGTGTTCTTTCGTGTACTCTTGTGTACCCAGAGCACAGAGAAGCCCCAGGTTCATAGTAGCTGCTCAAGAAAGACATGTTGGATGAACGGATAGACCCAAGAGTGAGGACAACAAGCACTGCCTAGGCCCATGGGGAGCGTGTGCTCCTGGGAGTCTGAGTTCAGAGATACTTGGGGTACAGCCTCACAGGTCTGCTCAGAGGCAAGGAATTAAAAACAAAAAATGGGGCCTCCCTGGTGGCACAGGCAGTTGAGCGCAACACTGTGAAGCTGTCTGCAGCTTCTGCAGTGTGGGTTCGATCCCGGCCGGCCAGGGAGCTACCCACATGGTGCAGCAGACCTCTCCTGTCTCGCCTGCTGCTCCCCTCAGCAGTGTATTTCATCAGTCTGCCTGTTCTGTTCCCTGCTCTGGCTCTGGTGAATCCTCTCACCCTCCTGCACATGTGGCCTGTACCCCAGTTCTTGTACAAAATAAATCTTTAATAATAAATAAAAATAAAAACAAAAAGTGGAGCCAGTGAGCCAAGGTGCGTTAAGAGCAAGTGACCAAGCTCAGATTGGAGTGTTACTTAATAGGGCACATATGTCCCCTGCCTGATGCATTACCCTCCCAGCAGTAGTCAGCCTTCTGGGACCCTGCAAAGCATGCAGAAAGGTTGACAGCTTACAATCAATACCATGCTCACTGATGCAGGGAGCAACATTATCACACCTAAGGTATTACCCCCACATCCTGGCTCCAGTACTAAATATTCCCTATAACAAGGCTAAGGAAAGTGAAAAGAGCTATTATTTTCAACCCTCCCACTTGGAAGCAAGAGCTGAGGCAAACCTTCCCGTAGATCTCCTTATGGGAAGGCAAGTCAGTTCCCCCAAGAAATTGCTCAGAGCTAAGCACACGCCTAATACCGCCAGACACAGATGGGAGAAGAGTGGCATTTTCATTTGCTGGGTGGCTCTGTGGGCGGCTGAGAGGTACAAGAGAAAATTAGAGGGGACGGATGGTCGGGTTGGCAGGAAAGCATGAGGTGTGAGTGCTGGGGTTTTTTCTACATGCCCAAGTCAGTCTAATAAAAAAATAAAAAAAATAAAAAAAAAACTTGACTCCCACCCAGTTTGGCTTTCTTATTTCAGCTTCTCTGACTGTAGCATAATTGAAAGTCATATTTCATCTAGGCCAATGGTTTCCAACTCTAAGTGCAGGTGGCTTATGAACAGTCAGCCTGAATTTATCACAGAGGACAGCAAACAATTGCATGTTAAACACCACCTATTCCTCGGCAGGGAAAGTGAGCAGGTCAGGTTACAGACCAGCCACGGCACAGTACATGGTACTTGAGCCTGTGATGGGGCTCAAACACGTAGAGGTGGGGCTAGGAACCCAGAATTGTTTTCTTAATTTCATGGTGCTTTTATTTAATGGCAGACTCCATTGTCTAATGCCTCAGTCCCTCCCTGACAAGGTGATAGGCATTGCTCTTATTTTTCATATTCCTTTTGAAAAGACATAATTAAGTTATATTTGTGATTTTTTTTTTGAGGAAAGAATTAGCTGAAAGTCACAGATGAGAATACTGATTGCAGATGAGAAACAATAGAAATTTTTAGTGTCCATCATGAACAAGAAGATTCAGTTCAAAGTTAATCTCTTCCAACTATAAGTGGATCTACCCTATGACAGCAATTCCACTCCTAGGAATCTACCCAAAAGACACAAAAACACTAATTCAAAAGGAAACTTGCACTCCTGTGTTTATTGCAGCACCATTTACAATAGGTAAGATACCTAATAGATGGCTGGATCAAGATGTAATACAACACACAATGGAATACTATTCAGTGATCAAAAAAGATAAACTCATGCCATTTGCAGCAACATGGATGGAGCTGAAGGGATTATGCTCAGCAAAGTCAAAAGAAGAAAGATAAATACCAGATGGTGTCACTTATGGGTGGAATCTAGAGAAACCAAACAAAGGGTCAGAAACTGTGAGACTGAGAAATTGTGAGACTGGCCTTGAAAGCAGACTGTAGACACTCAGGAATGGAAGGGGAGGGGGAGGGAGAGTAGAGCATGGGGGGGGAGGGATAGGGGAGGGGGAGGAGAGTACAGTGGTGCTGTGGAGGGTGGTGGGGGATTGTGGGCACACTTTGGAGGTGGGA
Source organism: Talpa europaea (assembly GCF_964194135.1). Lineage (NCBI taxonomy): Eukaryota > Metazoa > Chordata > Mammalia > Eulipotyphla > Talpidae > Talpa > Talpa europaea. Next base: position 39,201,122 of record NC_140080.1, on the reverse strand, counting down.
AAACTATGGTGCCTGCACCTGAGGGGAGAAATTCTATGTTGTGAAAAAATAAACCACTAAGTTTAAATTTTTTTTTAAATAAAGCTAACCTTTTCCAAAGTACTAAAAGAATGCCATCTCGGGAAAGAAACAGGCTCAAAGCAGCTTACCTCTCTGACCAGCCCAGGGATGGTTAACTAATTCCATCAGCCTCAGATGGTGTCTCAAGAAGGATCTTAGGAAGGTTCTAGCAAGGTGATGACAGTTCTCTTTTCTCCAGCATTAAGCAAATGATGGCTTCTTCCTGAAATGACACCACACAGTCACACCACACACACAGCACACAACACACACTCTCACACACAACACATAGCCTCAATGCCCTTCTAACAGACCCTCCTCTCACACAATTGTCTCAAAATCTGTGACACTTCATACAGGAATAGCGGATACTTCCCAGATACTGTGGAATACAACGTGGAAGCAAAGGTTATTGTGATTTTATTATATTGTGTTATCAGGACTGAGGCTCCATTTACAAATTAGAACCCCACTGACTGGGTGGATAGTAAAGTTCCATGACTCCTCCTAAAAGCTTAATGACTCCCCTCTTCACCCCTTCATTACACAGTCCGTCTTCACCCACTTTCCACGGTCTGGGTTACCCAACCCACTAAGTACAAAACACTACACAGTAAGCTATTCTGAGAACGAGAGCACACTCACATAGCTTTTATTAGGACAGATTGTTATAATTGCTCTATTTTATTATGCATTATTCTTATTAATCTCTTACTGTGCCTAATTTATAAATTAAACTTTGCCATAGGTGTGTACATACAGGGAAAAAATAGTATGCCCAGGGCTTCATACTGGCTACGGTTTCAGGCATCCACTGGGGGTCTGGCATTGCACCCCCCACTGATACAGGGGAACTAAGGTCCACCGTGCAGTCACAACAACACTGGAGCAGAAACTGCACTGGGGACGAGCTGTGACTGAGCATTATTGCGGGTGGAGACATGTCAGCCCATCAGGCAGGTCCATGACCAGAGACGTGGTTCCATCTGCCCCATGTCCAAGATTGATTCCCAGTCTTTTTCCTCTCTAAGATCAGCCAAATGTATTGTTTTTTCTTTTCTTTTTGAATGTGCCTAAATTCAATGGGTGCAATTAAATCCAGGTCAAAGACCTTTATAAGAAGTTTTTATTCCTACTCAAGGAACACTAAGAAAGTTGCTGTCTGGAGAGCAAAAGCCATTTTTGCAAGTGCTGGGAGAGAAGCCGCACCCCTACACTCACTGGGGAATTGGCACAGATTTGCACAGGTGGGGTGGGACTGCACTTACTTACCACATTAGATACCATTTACCCACAAGATTAAATGCCATTCATCAGTTACCTTCCTACAGATCACTTCAGTGATTATTCTGACGCAATCATGAACACAGAGTAAGCTAATAGAAAAATAAAGTACAATCCCTGTCCTCAAAGAATCCTGTCTAGCAGGAAATGCAATTCCAACAGGTAACTGCGATATAAGTGCAGTGGCGAGAGGGGCACAGGTAATCGTGGGTGTGCAGAGGGTGTTATCCTGGAAGAGCTAAATGGAGTCCAGCCCTGAAGGAGGTGGGGTGCCCGCCAGGTGAGAGCGAACCTGAGCCGAGGCACACAGTTGAGGAGCCCACCTGTCTCTGAGAAGCAGGACTGTCTCATTTTGCTGAAAGGAAGGCTCTTGGCTAGGACAGCCTGGTGCCAGCGGGCAGGGCAGGGCGGTGGGCCATCCCAAGAGCTTGGACACCACCCTGTTGGCTGCAGAGCTCCTCTGGGAGGATTTACATAGCCCAATTACGTTTGCAAAGAGCCTCTGGCAACTGTGTAAAAGCTTGCACACGTCTGGCTTCCCAGGCCATGCCGGCTCCGTTGCAACTACTCCACTCTGCCACTGCAGCGTGAAACCCTACCGATAACCTAAGATACATGAGCATGGCTGTGTCCCAGTAAAACTGTTAACAAAAATGTGTGGGGGCAGCATGTGGCTTTTAGACCACAGTTGGCCAACCCCTGCTTAAAACGTGGACTCTAGAAACATTGTACCAATTCGAATCCTGGCCCCATTATTTAGTCCTGAACAGGTTACTTAATCTCTATGCCTCACTCTACTCATCTGTAAACAGAAATGATAGAACCCCTTCCTCCCCATGGACTCACGAGGATGAAATGAATTTGTAAGTATAAAAAGCTTAAAGCAGGGCCTCCCTGGTGGCGCAAGGGGTTAAGACACACCTATGAATCTATCCACAGCCACTGCAGCACGAGTTCCAACCCTGGCCAGGGAGCTACCCACATGGCTCAGCAGACCTCTCCTGACTCGCCCACTGCTCCCCTCAGCAGTGTGTTTCACTCAGTCTGCCTGTTCTGCTCCCTACTTTGTCTCTGGTGAATCCTCTCACCCACCACAGCTCTGGCCTGTACCCCCACTTCTTGGATGAATAAATAAATCTTTAAAAAAAAAAAGATTAAAGCAGTACCAAGCACCCCTGAGTGCTCTGTGTGTTGGCTGCTGTACTATTATGATGGTCATTGTCAACGTTTCCAGAACAGAGACACCCAGTCTTGCATCATTTTGAACCCTGGGTCAAAATGGGCCAATAGTCCTTAGCCCAAAGCTACTTACTCAATATAATACATTCTCCTTTCTTGCTTAAACCAATTTGAGTCAGTTTTCTGTCTTATAATTAAAATCACCCCATCTGACTAAATGCAGGAAATCAGGGTAGGATGATCCCTACCTAACACCCGCAAAGTCACCCCCTTATTTCCACGCACATCACAAACAGCACTAATCAGCCACAGCACTTCCTAAGTGCTCTCTAAGCCCAGATAGGACCTCAGACCCACAGGAAGCCTGAACCTCCAATGTGGCACAATTTAGAGAGGGACCTCATGGGCTGTCAGGGTTGCTGAGGTCGTGGGTGCAGGGATTAGTGCCTCTCCAAGGAGAAGCATCTGAGGGCAGCTTCCTCTCAATTCCCCCACCCCAACAAGAGGATAGCCCCAAACACAGCAAGTGTAACAAGTTGGTCCCTAGGGAAAGGGGAGATTCCAGGTTCCCTGCCCCACCCAAAAGAGAGTGGAGCTGAGCAGGGAGGAGAAGAAGCTGGAGAGGAGACTGAGGAAGGAAGGAAGCAGGATGGAGAGCCAGAAGGAAACCCGGAGGAGGCACATGGAGCAGAGAGACACATGAAGAAGCTATACTGGTTTCTTGGTGAAACATATGTGGGTGAGAGACCCGTGGGGAGGTTACCAATGGCAGCTTTTATCTTGATTTTGATTTTACTCTTTTCCTCCCAGACTTATCTGGATCCTTTTGACCCTTTTCCATGAGTCCCAGCTGGAAGGTGCTTTAGACCTTTAGAACTTTAGGCCTGTGGCAGGCCTTCAGGCCTTGCTTTGGGCCAATCCTATTTGGCTGGAATTTTACCCATGAGGGGATGGGTAACTTCAGGTGCTAGATTTAGAAACTATATTATTTGTCTTTTCTGTATTGCTCACTAATTGCATTATTTTCCATGAAAAGTCTTACATGTTTTGTCTTGATGCGGTGGATGGCAAAATCTATTTAGAGCGGGCAGGTTTGGGGGTTCTGGGGTACTCCTCTCCCTGTACTGTAACACAAGGAGGGGCCATCTGCCAGCAGAGGTGAGAGCTCTAACCAAACTACTCACCAACCCTGCAGGCCCTGATCTTCAGCTTCCAGTCCCCAGAACTGTGAAAAATCCCTACTGTTTAAGCTACCCAGACAGTAGTATTTTCTTATGGCAGCACAGGCTGATTAAAATAGGCATGTTTTATCCCCAAAACAGGACCTAAGCTGTCTCTACTGATCAATCAAAGTCAGCATGTGAAATGAAGCCTTTTTATCCCTGCTGTAGGTCATGAATTCTAGGGGCTGAGCCCCAGCAATTTTAATGAGCTTTGTAAATGTTTTCTGTGTGCTTGTGACAGAAAAAATTTGCCAAAAGAGCTATAAATTTTTAGGTGTGTGTTCGCCATTTCTACCTTTTCATTTATGAGTCATTATTCCATTTCAAACCCATATACATGAAATTGCCTGCAGAAATACTTGAAATCATCCCTTTTATCTTCACCAAGTGCCTTTTCTCTAAGAAGGTTCAATAAATGCTGTGCATGAATGAGGTCAGCAAAGGCTTCTAAAGAACAAGTTTCTCCTCTAACCCAGGAAGCAATAAAATTAAAAGACTTTAAAATGTACAGTGTCACTGATGTATGTAATGTCTTTAATCTAGAGTGGAAAAAACAATGACATAATTAACTTGATTTGTTTTACATTCATAGAAAGAGGGGCTTTTGAATTCAGAATGCAAATGAGCCAAGAACTTTGATATTTCCTTCTTTAAAATTTAATTAGCTTATTGCTAGCAATATTCCATACCTCCCAAATTCATGGCCCACATAGTATGCTTAACATTACTACTTCCCAGAAAAATGACTTTGATCCATTACTTTCTCTCTAGTAAATAGAGATACCATTCCTTTGTTGAGAAAGGACTCCTAATTATTTTGGAATTTAATACTGCTGAAGCATTCACATATGGATATTAGTATTCATCCTTTTGTGTTTAAGTTAAAAATTCAGTACCATTCTGGACATAAATTTCTTTTGATATAACAATGAAAAAGAAAGAAAGGATTCCTAGTAATTCCATAGCTCCCATGAACTTTCCAGGGCAAAGCTTTCCAAAGCAGAGTGGCATCTGAATTTCCTAGAGGACTTGTTAATATACATACTCCAGGAGTTCTGAATCCACATTTCTGGGGCAGGGGTGTACCTGCAAATCTGGCTCCCCAGGGATGCTAGTGGTACTGTAACAGTGTGGTGCCCAGGAAAAGGGGAAGTTCCAGGTTCCCTGTCCAACACAAAGGAGAGGGTGAAACTGAGCAGAAAAGAGAAGAAGCTGGAGAGGAGACTGGGGAAGGAAGGAAGCAGGATGGAACCAGAAGGGGACTTGGAGGAGGCACATGGAGCTGAGAGACATGTGAAGAAACTGCACTTGCCTTTTGGTCCAGGACTGGTTGAAACAGATGTGGGTGAGAGACCCATGGGGAGGTGACAATGGCAGCTTTTGTCTTGATTTTGATTTTGCTCTTTTCCTTCCACTTGTCTGGTTGTTTCTGATCCTTTTGTGTGGTTCCCCACCGGAGGTTGCTTTAGACTTATGGCAGGCTTTTGGGTCTTGCTCTGGGCCAATCCCGTGTGGCTGGACTTTTACCTACAAGGGCATGGATAACTTTGAGTGCTTGGTTTAGAAACCATATTCTTTATCTTTCTGTATTGTTTACTAATTGCATTAAAGTTCCTTTCCATTGAAGTCTTACATGTTTTGTGTTGATGCAGCAGATGGCAGAACCTATTTAGAGAAGGCAGGTTTGGGGGTTCTAAGGTACCCCTCTCCCTGCCCTATAACAGTACTGACTGACCCTGCTTGCATCTAGATCTTGGACTTCCGGCCTCCGGAACTATGAGAAATAAATTCCTGTTGTTTAGCCTCCAAGTCTGTGGCCTTTTGTTATGGCAGCCCAGGCTGATCTAAAAAGACATGCTCTAGAAACCACTCTAGTTATTGGAAGACATCTTCCTTAGGCCAGGGGGTCTGTCACACAGACAGACACCTATCTTCAAGGAACCTCTCCTTTGCCCCTCCCCCCCATTTAATTCATCCTTTATACCAAGTCTGCAGTTATTTTCCTGGGTTGCCAGCAGCAAGTAAGAAAACTCTGACTCAACTGACTTAAGCAATGCTGGAAACTTATTAGACCACATATTTAAATATCTGGAGATAAGATGGCTTCAGGGATGGCTGATTTGCACCTCAAAGACACCATCAAGGACAAAAATGCTTTCCAGAGTTTCAGTTCTACTGACATTCTCAGTAGATCCTCTTGTTCTAATTCCTTTAAGGTCACAGTGGTTAAGCAGTTGGAGATATCACACCCAGGCTAAAGCATATGTAGATGGAGGAATTGGGGTCCTACTTGCAAACCTCTTTTGGTCAATAAGGAAGCCCCCAGCAGTTTCCTTGGTCTACCTCTTTGGCCAAACTGTCAAATTCGTATTCCTAAATGGAAAGAGGATTGCAACGACCATGATGGCTTACGCCAGCAAACATTCAACAGTTTTTTCTGCAAAGGGCCAGATAGAATGTAATTTAGACTCCATGGGCTATCACAACTACTCAGCTCCACCTTTGCAGTGCTAAAGTAGCCACAGATGATACAGAAACCAATGGGCAGTTTGTTCAATCAACCTTTATTTACAAAAGCAATTATCAAGCTGGATTAGGCCCAGCTGGTCATCCAGTGGTTTAGGTCCATCAAGATCAATTTGTAAGTCATATTAGAGAAGAATAGATTCCCAAAACACATTGGGCTCTTCTACGAAGGAAGAAGGTGGGAAAAGCAATCAGCAGTATGAATGGGAACATCCTCCAAATCCTATATCAAATGTTATAAATGATAGCTCTGTTTTTCTTCTTTTCTCTGAGGCTCAGTTTAGCAATTTGGGGCATTTTGTGTTTCCATACAAATTTTATAATAGTTTGTTCTATTTCTTTTTTAAAAGTCATTGAGATTTTGATAGGTATTGCATCAAACCTATAAATTGCTTAGGTAACATGGCCATTTTTATGTTTATTCTTCTAACCCGTGGGCACAGGATATCTTTCATCTCTTTGTGTCCTCTTTTCCCTGACTATAAACCATACTACAGAGCAATAACAGTCAAAACAATATGGTATTAAAACAAAAACAGAAAAACTGCCCAATGGAATCGAATAAAAATCCCATGGTAAGCCCTCATAATATGGACAATTAATCTTTGAAAAAGAAGTCATGCCCATAAAATAGAGAAAGGAAAGTCTCTTTAACAAATGGTATTAGGAAACATGGAGAGACGGATAGCTTCATGCAAAAAAAAGTGGGGGGGGGGGAGAAATTAGGTCTACATTTTATACAGAAAATTAATTCAAAATGAATCAAAGTTATGGATATAAGAATTACAATCATAAAATACTTAAAAGAAAGCATATGGGATACACTACAGGACATCTATCACAAAGATGTTGTTTGGAGACACAACTCCAAGGCCAAGGGTAACAGAAGCAAAAGTAAGCAAGTGTGACCACATCAAAACTAAAAATTTTGTGCTTCCAAAGAAACCATCACAAAAACAAAGATAATCTACAGACTAGAAGATATTTGCACATCACAAGTCTGACAAGAGGTTAATTTCCAGCCATTAAAAAGATGAAACAATGCCTTTTGGGTCAAAATGAGGGGATTATGCTAAGTGGAATAAGTCAGACAGTTAAAGACATATATTTGGATGGTTTTACTTATCTGTGGAATATAAATAACAAATATACAAATATGTATGCAAAAGAGAGAAGAACAAATCCCAGTGTTAGTGAGAAATATACTGGTTCTGGGCAGGGAGAAGGGGACAGGGGATGAGTGGGGTGGGGCACTGGCATGGGAGGTTTAATGGAGGGTGAGTGAAGCATGTGCACTTATGAAGGAATAAAAATGTAACCCCAAAGTTATGTAGACATAAATGATTGACAAATTTAATTTTAAAAAAGAATGCTACAAATGAAACCGTCCTAACGCATCTCAAACTAAATTAATCATTTCTCTCCTTTGAGGCTTTCCAGTAAATTGCTTAGTTCTCCAGTTGGAACAGTAATACAGCTAGGTGTATCCATAGCTGTCTCCTTGAACAAAGAACAAGCTCCCTGAGGGCAGGTTCTGTGTTATGTGTCTTTGTGTTTTCCCCCCTCCTAGTACAATACTCTGACACATAAAATGTGCACACTAAGCTTTAGCAGAATGAAAGCAGTGCAGATGTGTACAACTGATGCATCTTCAGCTACTTGTGTTTCTTTCTGTTGACATTTATTGACTAACAGGTAATATTTTACAAATTTCATGATCCACCTACATTCAGACATTTTCATTTGAGCCATAAACTGACTTGCAAAATTAAGAAAGGTCATTCTGGGCTTCCCCGGTGGTGCAGTAGGTTGAGCGCAGCACTGTGAAGCTGTCCGCAGCCCCCGCAGCGCCGGTTCGATCCCCAGCCGGCCAGGGAGATTGCCACATGGTGCAGCAGACCTCTCCTGTCTTGCCCGCTGCTCCCCTCAGCAGTGCTTTTGGTCTGTCTGCCTGTTCTGTTCCCCACTCTGTCTCTGGTGAATCTTCTCACCCTCCCACGACTCTGACCTAACCCCAGCTCTTGTATAAATAAAAATAAATCTTTAAAAAAAAAAGAAAGGTCATTCTGTCATGGCAGACTCAATTCATCTCTGTATCAGTTTTCTATGGCACCTAAAAAATTAACATAAATAGTGACTTTAAACAACACAGATGTTACTACATCACAGTTTCCCTGGGTCAGGAGTTTGGCATGGGTTAGCCGGGCCTTCTGCTTCAGCCCTCACAGCTAGTCAGAGCAGGGATCCTATTCCAAACTAACATGACTGTTGTCAGACTTCATTTTCTTATAACTGAAGAACTCATGGAGGCTGTGTCTTCAAGGTTTTATACTACACTTTGAATCTCTTCTGACTTCAGGAAGACTAATCTCTTATAAAAGGGCTTGCTGATTAGGTCAGCCCACCCAGAATCCCCTTTTGATTAATCAAAGTCAAATGGTCATCTAGTAACAGAAATGATATCCCATCACATTCACAGACCCACCTACATTTGAGACAAAGGGCTTATATGAAGAAGGGAAAGGTGTACACTAAGGAATTAAGAATCTTGGGGGATGCCCTAAAATTTTCCCCACTACAACTTCTATTATAGCACCTAACCCCACAGTATTGAATTATAAATTTGCATATATCTCTTTACTGGAAAGTGCCCAAACATGAATACCAAACATACAAACAAATTAATTCTGTTCTATTATCTCCTAGTGCAGACCTTTCTTCCGTACTCATTTCTACATTCTTAGTTGAAAGCTCCCAGAAACACTTAAGTACAGGAACTAATATTCAACAAGGGAGCCAAAAATACTCAATGGAGAAAAGATAGTCTCCTGAACAAAGAGTGCTGGAGTAATTGGATATTCACGTGTAAAAGATGAAAGTGGGCCTATATCTTACACCATTCACAAAAATTAATTCATAATGGATTAAAAATGTAAGGTAAGATCTGAAACCATGGAACTTCCAGAAGAAAACATAGGAAATAAAACTCCTTGACATGGGTCTTGATAATGAGTTTTTGAATATGACATCCAAAGAATACGCAAGAGAGTTAAAAATAAACAAGCAAACTGGAACGTTTCTCCACAGTGAAAGAAACATTCAACAAAATGAAGACGCAGCTTATAGAATGGGGGGAAAAAATTGCACACCATGTATCTGATAAGAGGTTAATATTTAAAATACATAAACAGGGCCTCCCCGGTGGCGCAGCAGGTTGAGCTCAGCACTGTGAAGCTGTATGAAGTCTCTGCAGCGCCAGTTCAATTCCTGGCCCACCAGGGAGATTCCCACATGGTGCAGCAGACCTCTACTGTCTCGCCTGCTGCTCCCCTCAGCTGTGTACTTCGGTCCTTCTGCCTGTTCTGCTCCCTACTCTGTCTCTGGTGAATCCTCTCACCCTCCGGCGCCTCTGGCCGTACCCCAGTGCTTGTATAAACAGATAATAAAAATCTTTTAAAAAAATTAAAATCTTTAAAAAAATAAAATACATAAATAGCTCATAATAACAAAAACTAATAACAATCCAATTAATAGTAGGTAAAGAAGAGAAATGAAAGGTCAACAGCTACATGAAAAAAAAAATGCTCAACATCACTAGCCATTAAGGAAACACAAATTAAAACTATGATGATATTGTCTCAAGCTTTTTAGAATAATAAACATTAAAAAGACATGAGAGAACCCAGGCTGTGAGATGTGGGTAAAAGTGAGCCCTCATGTACTGTTGGTGTGGCTGTAAAGTAGTGCAGCCAGCCACTGTGGGAAAAATTGGTGATCCAATATGGAGGATTCTCAAAACATTAAAAACAGAACTAAAAGGGCCTCCCCTGGTGGCACAGGTGGTTGAGCAGCACTCTGTGAAGCTGTCTACAGCCTCTGCAGTGCCAGTTCGATCCCGGCTGCCCAGCAAGAGTCCCACATGGCGCGACAGACCTCTCTTGTCACGCCCACTGCTCCCCTCAGCAGTGTATTTCATTAGTCTGCCTGTTCTGTTCCCCACTCTGTCTCTGGTGAATCCTCTCACCCTCCCGTGCATCTGGCCTGTACCCCCATTCTTTTATAAAATAAATAAATATTTTTAAAAATAAACATATGATCCAGCAGTTCCAGTTCTGGGAAGATAGTCAAAGGAAATAAACACATTTATTCTAAAAGATATTTGCACTCATATTCACAGCAGCTTTAACTACAGAGCCAAGACATGGATAAAGTATAAACCGACACACTTTTCTACATACAATGGAATAGTAATTGATCCATTGAAAGTGAGGAAATCCTACCATTTGTTCCAGTGTGGCTGGACTTTGAAGCTGAAGGCATTTTGCTAAGTGATATCTGTCAAATATGATGTAAACTCGTGCATGTTGCACACATAAACATGCAGCTTATGAGTCTCCCTTCCGGTTTAGTCACACATTTAGAGTCACTTCTCAGAGCCCTTTTTGACATGCTTTCAGAGGAAATGGAAACCAAGAAACCAGTAATGCTAGAAACTTCCTTTGTGAGGTCTTTGCTCCACTCACCCCTTAGCCATGCTCCCACCCACAAGGAACAGGCTGGGCGGCCATGTCTTCACTCTCTGTCTCCACCTAGTGGCCACAGGTACACAGACCAGAATAATGTACAAGACCCTTAAGCAAAGATCCTTCAGTCAGTAGTTGGAGGCTAAGAGATCAACGCTCTGGTTGGTCTAGTTTCTTGTCAGACTGCAAACTTGAGAGAGGAGGGGCTCTGTAAACAATCCTGCCTGCCCACAAGCTATTTAATACCAAGCCATGAGGAATTAAGAACAAAAACAGAGTAATTTTATGTCTACAAAATCTAATGGTAAAAATTATCGTTTTATTGCAATTCAGTATAATCCATGTTCATTGTGTTTTAGCACAAATACTTTGAGAAACCCTGGGCTTCTGAGAGGCAAAAGCTGATCTGCATAGATACAAAGGTGGAGGCAGATGTCTGTGAAGGGGTCCCTGGATCCAGCCCCCTCCTCGAGCCTGATGACATCCATTCCCTTACATCACCAAAAAATAAAATGTGTCTGATGCATTGTACACATGCTCCTTTCTTGTGGAAACTTGCTCAGGTGATTATCTGGAACTTTAAACTAGAGCCCTAGTATTCATAGTGGTGTCTGAGGGAAGAGAAATAAAAGTCCTTACTGGTTTTCATCCTCACTTCCTAAGAGGTTCTCCTAAACCCCAGACTCCATTAAGCCAACCCAAAGCAATAGTCACCTTTTCATTTTCATCCCAAATGAGAACTACATTCTAAAGCAAAATGGTTCTTGATGTAGGAGTCATGCAGAGAAAAGAGAAAAAAATGACTAAAATAGATAATATTTAGTCAAGAAATATGTGTGAAGACCCTCACTGAGTCCTCACTGAGAGAACAAGAGTGAGCTAAGGCAACAGGAGAGCTCGCCCCAGAGGCGGAGGAGCAGGAAGTGGGAAATTAACAGGGGGCTTGAAGGCCAGGCCCTGTCACAGATAATCACATACTTTCTTTAAGCCCCCACCCCAAGCCTGTTTGACCAAGTTCAGCAAAGCAGATGCTTTCTGGGGTATGCAAACTATACCGTGTTCACATGCTTGTCTACCCAAGCTCTAAAGCCCCACCACCCATGCTACTCATAGCTCAGTCTTTGGGGAAATATCCCCCTGAGCCCACAGGTGTGACAAATAAATCTCTCTCTCCACCTCTCTGAGTGCCATCTGGTTTCTCTGGGAACCAGAGCTGCCATAACAGAGAGACCATCAACATCTGAACACATTGATCAATAAACAAGATTATTTTCAAGAGTTAAACATGCAAAGAAAGATATATATGACAAGGAATACAGACCAGGCACTCAAAACTAACAGGTAAAGCAAGGTGAAAGGTGAGGTTGAAAAGAATGATTGATAATTTAAAAGCATTTTATTAAAGCCTAACTCGGTGCATTGTCAGTATCTTCACCTCAATGACAGGGGATGCTGTTGTGATCCCCATTTTACAGATGCAGAAAAAGTCCAGAGAGATTCCTTTAGTTACACAAGACACAGTTGAGAAAACATAGTCAGGTCATGAATCTAAATATATCCTATTCCACAGGAAAACCGAACAAAGGGTCAGGAAAAGGACAAAACTTGCTGGTAAACTATAGATCTGAGGCATACAGCAGGGGAGGGGAAAGGAGAGGGATCAAAACAGGGGAGTGAAGAGCACAAGGGACTCTGGTGATGGATCACGAGTGATGTGGTGGTGGGAAAATTATGGGGAATATACCTGAAGGGAGAAATCAAATATTGTACCAAAAGGAGCAATAGTATAAGAAAATTTAAAAGGTAAATAAATAAATCTTATTCCAAGACCACTGGGTTAATAAGGACATCAAAGAAAAATCAAAAAGTACCTTGAGACAAATGATAATGAGGACACAACCTTCCAAACATACAGGACCAAACAAAGCAATGTTATACAAGTCCATATCAAGAAACAGGAAGAACCCAAAAAAACAATCTAACCTCTCATCTCAAGGAACTAGAAAAAGAACAGACAAACAAAAAAACCCAAAAGCCAGTTGAAGGAAGGAAATAATAAAAATTAAAGCAGAAATAAAATAAAATAGAAGTAAAAAAGACAATCCAAAAGCCGATTCTTTGGGGAAAAAATTCAACACAATAGACAAACCTCTATCTAGACTCACAAAGAAAAAGAGGGAGAAATTTTAAATAAAGAGGATCATAAGTAAAAGAGGAGAAATTACACCAGGCACAGAAGAAATCCAGAGAATAATAAGAGATACAGTGAACATCAGTGGTTACCAGAACAGAAAGGGTATGAGTAAATCAGATAAAAGGGTTCAATTAATGGTGATGGATGGAAACTACAATTTTGGATGTGGACACAGGTAGTATATACAGACGTTGATTTTAAATGCGAAAGCTAAATAATGATATAAACCAATATTACTCCAATAAAATAAATTGAACAGGGCCTCCCCTGGTGGTGCAGGCGGTTGAACACAGCACTGTGAATTTCAATCCCGGCCGCAGTCGAGGTTCCCACATGGCGCGGCAGACCTCTCCTGTCTCGCCCGCTACTCCCCTCAGCAGTGTATTTTGTCAGTCTGCCTGTTCTGCTCCCCACTCTGTCTCTGGTGAATCCTCTCACCCTCCCACACATCTGACCTGTACCCCGGTTCTTGTATAAATAAATCAATATTTAAAAATAAATTAAAAAAATAAAAAAATCTAAAAAAAATTAAAATAAAATAAATTGAACAAGTGAATCATTCTGCTTTACTCCAAAGCCCATGCTCTAAAATATCCATAAAGGTAATGGGACATCAAGGTGGCCTCAACAACCTGAGTAGCTTTTTTTTTTTAATTAATTAATTTCATTTATATATGTTTTACATCATTCTTCATTTTTTACAAATGTATGCTTTCCCCTCTCAAGGGGCTCCTAATGGCACATATTTTAAAAAACTAGCAACAGCAAATGTTGGTGAGGATGTGGAGAAAAAAGGAACGCTCCTACATTGAGTGGTTTTTTTTTTTTTGATCACCCAAGACAAGCTCAGCCATAACTGCCTCTCAGCAAAAAAGGACCATGAAATCCTTCAAAAAAAAAAAAATGTTCCCTTCCAAAAATTAACTTCAGAGGCCTCCCACTCAGTGAGGCTGACCTGGATTTGTTAGTGGAAACCGACAGTAGCCAAGAGCTTTGGGCCCATAAAAGCTATTTTTGCAGGAAGCAGATCACAAAATGGAACAAGAAAGGAGGTTAGATATGTGACGTTATGTCCCCAAGCAGTGGCAGGGAGAGCTGTAAATGTCTCATAATTTTCGTCAGACGTACAAATGTCGTGGCCTGCACAAGCTGAGCAGGAATTGAGTGAGCCACTGCACATCTGGACGGGATTTCCGAAGCCAGAAGAGCCTGGGGGCGCAGCTCTTGGTCCACAGGTGCTAACCCATCCATCACACCCTCACGCTCCCTCTCTCCAGGGCATTCCCCTCCTGCCCCCTCTCCTTCTCTGGTTAGGTAGTACATGTGTTTTCTAATAACAGTTTCAGGTGGCTGAAGTCATCCATCTTTCTGGACCTTCTAGGTGGGTAGATGCTGAATCGAGGCCTCCATTCCCAGCTCCAGGCTGACCTCCTGACAGCCCAGCAGTGAACAAAGATTTACACAGGCGCACCCAGTGCCCTGCGGCCTGTAGGCTCTAGTACAATAAAAAAGAATAAGTTGTCCATTCCACCTCCACTTCTCTAGAATTCATAGCAATCTAACACTTACCATCTTTACCTGTACATTGTCTATGAAATGAGAAAATATTAAAGCAGTGAGTATTTCCAAATACATTAGTGAAATTAGTAAAATTAGCTCTCAGCAAGCACACCATGTGCTATTTCCCTACAAGTTATATTTGGTGGGATCTCACTAAAAATAACCTGGAATGTTCAATAAATGTCAGCTACGTGTCGGGTCTCATCAGACTGAGCGTCTCCACAACCAGCTGGTGTAGATAGCCCTCTAAAATAAGGGAAGTAGGGCCTCCCTGGTGATGCAAGGGGTTAAGTCTCAGCACTATAAAGCTATTGCAGCCACTGCAGCACTAGAGTTCGATCCCCGGCCAGGGAGCTACCCCACATGGAAAGGCAGACCCCTCCTGTCTCACCCGCTGCTCCCCTCAGCAGTGTGTTTCAGTCAGTCTGCTCGTTCTGTTCCCCACTCTGTCTCTGGTGAATCCTCTCACACCCCGCACCTCTGGCCTGAACCCCAGTTCTTGTATGCATAATAAATAAATATTTAAAAAATAAAAATCAAAAAAGGGAAGAAAATTGAGTCTTGGAAATAAAGTAGGTTTCCCAAAGGCACAAAAACAAGAGGAAACATGACTCAGACCTGTGTCCCACGCCCTCACTCTCAACCACTCTGCTGGACGGTCCAGCCAACTACTTCACAGAACTGTTGGAGACAGATACTTGGGGGAAATAAACTAGTTTTCAGAATCACTCTGAAATCCTCAGCAGACTTGTTCTTGTCCAGTCTGGAGCAGAAGCAAGGATTCCCTGGGGTTAAGAAGCCTCACCACTCCCGGGTACCATGTCTCGCAGCCCCCTGGCGGGGCGTGAGGCTCTCCACACCCCCTCCTCCATCCTTTGTCTTTTCCTCACCCAGTCCATCGGCAAGGAGGGGTGGGAAGTTCACAGCAGAAGAGGCCTGAGTCCCACCACAGGCATGCAGGTCTATAAAGACAAGCGCTGAGGAAATTGACAGCAATGCTGTTTTTAGTAGCTAAGTTCTGGAATCAACCTAAGCCTCCATGAAGGACAACACAGAGGATCATTTATGAGACTTGCAGACAATGACTACGCCCCAGAAGCTAACTAGAGTGAGGCAGCCCTACCTGCATGGACTGTGTCCAGCAGCTAGACAACAAGGGGGAATGAAAATAGTTGTAGTGATGTTTGTGCTTTAAACAAATAAATAATCTCACATGTTGTGTAAACAGAGAATACCCTGGAAGGGCATTAAAAAAAAAATTCTACATCTAGGAAAGAAAACTGGGATCCTGGGGGCCCCCCAAAATTTACTTTTTCTAAATATCAGTTTGTAAATTTACTAAATATCTATTTTTTTACATTTTAACTTGGATTAATTTTTCCAAATTTTTGAATGTAATTAACTCTAGCTCTTGAGTCAGGCCCTCATCCTGGAGGAAGCAGCCTCAGTCTACCCCAGCCCCTGGTGGTCTCCCCTTCTCCAAGCTTTCAGGCCTCTTTTGCACCCCGTTCTCCCCCCACCCCACCCAATGCTCTGACCAACTACCTGCGGATTACACAGCCAGCCACACCAGATGACAAATCATAAATGCAAAACCCAAAATGGCAGTGCCTTGTGGGAAATTGCTATGCAGAGGCCCACATATTTTGAAGTGGGGTTTCTGGAAAGCTGAAAAGTCTTTGGATTAATTACCCCTGATTAAAACTGGTGAGCCCCACCCTTCCCCCAAGTTTACTATTTGACAGATGCTCTGAGACTTTATGATGCACAAAATAAATGGGGCTTCTACAGTTCCTCCACCCCCTTCCTGGTCTGCCAGCTGCCAGGGCACGGGGGTGCCCCCTCCCCTGCTCCACCTATTGACTCAGAACATAACCCTGGGGTGAAGAGTGTTACTGAGCTTCGGAAAAGTAGAAGCAGAGGAGTTCAAGCTTGAAATCTGAAAAGGAAAGATCTTTCTGCTCTGGCCATGGTAGGGTAATGAGAGTAATGAGTCTGGGAGCACCGACCTCATTCCTGCTGCCACCGTGTGATGGACAAACCTCCAAAGGAGGTTGTCCTGGCCTGGGAGGAAATGATACCCAACTGGCCAGGTCATCTTTACCTGAAAAGCTTGTCCCTTTAGCTTTCAAACTCTTCTGTGAGTTGTCTTCATATTTAAAGAAGGGAATGCCCTAATTTATCCCATTTCCATAACCTTTTGTCTTAGTTTTCAACTCTGCCCAAACAGTCTCCTTCCTTCCTGGGGAAACCGAGTACTCTCTGCTGAGTCAGAAGACAGAGCCCTCCAGGCCTGAGTGAGGGGTGCAGGGTGGGTGCAGGGTGAAGTCCTGTTCATCTAGGGCCTCTTGACAAGCATCCACCAATTAAGCCACAGGGACAAATGGGGCCACCTCATGTGTAACATCCCTGGAACCCCAAGGGATTCTTTTTCCTCAAATAGCCCTGCTCTTCAGAGCTCAATGAAAATCATCATGTCCCAGGCAAGTGGAGGCATAAAGTCAGGAGGATCCCGGTCAGGGGGAAGGAAATGAGCAGAAAATACAACCTTCAACTGTTCGCTAATCGCCTTTTGTCTCCAGCGCTTAGTCAGCAGAGGCTGCAGGTTGGGGCCGTCTCTGTTCCAATCTCCATTTCAAATGTGGCTTCCTTTAGCTAAATGAGGCATCCAAGAGTACACACTCTACAGGATGTTAATAAGGTCTGTGGACAAGCCAGCGGGAGCTGCCTGATGACCAGGGCCCACAGCTTCAGGGCCTGTGCACTTCCTCACTGCAGGACCAGGCCCACCCGCACTGTGCAGACAGCACGGGAATCCACATGAAGGGGTCTGAGATGCAGGGCTTCTTGGCTATTAGACCAAAGTCTTGCTTTGAGCAAATCCTTTCATGGCTAGTGTACCTCAAAACAGTCTCTGAGAAATGTGCGGCCCCAAGAAATCCCTCTAAGGTTCTCAAACATTTCTGTGCTGTTGCAGTCAAGTATTGGGGGACATGTTCTCTTAAGTGCTCCCCACCTGCCTGATTTGCTCTCCAACTGAAGGTGGCAAAACACCATTTGGTGTTTTCTTTTTAACTGGTGCAATTATTCAAGCCAATAAAAACAATAAGAAGAATAGTGCCCTAGGAAGTAGGTTTCCCATTTTACAGATCTGATCTGGACACTGGGCCTTCCATATGCTAAGCAGCTTGCTCCAGCTCACACAACAATGGAAGCAGAAGCAAGACTCTGAGCCTAGAGCCGCCAAGGGGCCCCTCCCATAGAACTGGCCCATATGCCATGAAACAGCCCCTGAGAAGTCCAGCGGGGGAGGAAGCGGGGTACGGAGCAACGGAGTTGCTCTTCCTAGGAGCATCACAATGGACATTGGCATAAGCATGGCTTCGAGAAGTCTTTTCACATCCCCAGTTGAAACTGGCCCAGGTCTGGACAGGCCATAGGATCTCAACAAAAAGACTGGATCAGGAAGATGTGGCATATATACACAATGAAATATTGTTCCACAATCAAAAAAGATAAACTCATACCATTTCACAGCAACATGGATGGAGCTAGAAAGAATTATGCTCAATGAAATAAGCCAGAAGGAAAAAAGAAAAATACTGGATGGTTTCACCTATAGCAGGAATATAAGGGAATAAAATAAGACATCAGTGTAAAAAAATAATAATAATACAAAAACAGGCAATTATAAATCACAGACATCCTGCAGTGGAGGAGGAGGGAGAGGGATCAGAGGGAGGGAGGGAGGAGCACAGGACTGAGGTGATGGTGCACGGGTGCATTGGGGAAGGAAACTCTATGGGGACTACACCTGAAGCGGTGGGGGAAGCAAATATTATTTACAAATGAACAATGATGTAAAAAATTTTAAAAAATTTAAAAAAAGATTTCAACAAAAAAACTTTAAATCAGGACACCCTCTGCTCAAAAGGATTCAGCCCTTAGAACAGAGCACACACAGAGGGGAGAAAGCAAGGACAACCATGGTAGTTACACAAGCAGCAAAACATCATTTAGTTTATACTGCTGGTGTTCTTATTATTGTTTCTATTTTTTAAGTTTTTTTTTTTAAAGATTTATTCATGCATACAAGAACTGAGTTACAGGCCAGATGTGCAGGAGGGTGAGAGGATTCACTAGAGACAGAGCGGGAAACAGAACAGGCAGACTGATGAAATACACTACTGAGGAGAGGAGCGGGCGCGACAGGAGAGGTCTGCTGCGCCATGTGGGACCCTCACTGGCTGGCCGGGATCGAACCAGCGTTGCAGAGGCTGCGGACAGCTTCACAGTGCGACACTCAACCACCTACACCACCAGAGGAGGCCCTTATAATTGTTTTCATTAACTTGAATAAAGAAAACTTGTACCAGTTAAAATGAAACACAAAATGGCATCATTGCCACATTCACCTGGTGAGGGAATCAGACGGATGGGGACAGAGGGGGCATATGGGAGAAAGGCTAGGTCCCACAGAGACACAATCTGTGAGAAAACCCCCAAGATGGGAAAAAGCTGATATATTTCATGAGGCAAAACTATCATTTCCCCCCTAGATTTTGGTAAATCCCAAAACTAAAACCTAGTGGGGGGCGGGGGAGGAGAAGAGGGACTAGGGTCAGAAAAAGGGGGTGGGAATTGTATGGGGAATATAACCAAAATGAAAATGCATACATTATGCAAACATGAAAAATGATGTAAGAATTATATAAAATAAAATAATTCATAAAAAAATATTTAACATGCCTAGTGGGCAATGTTGGAGCAAAATTATATTAAAAAATACTTAAAATAAAATAAAAAAAAAACTAAAACCTGCAGGGCACCTGGGGAGCCACCCCTCTCGTTCTCCCGCCCACATTCACCCCACCAGCAGATCCTCTCAGTACACAGAGGAGCTGTACCCAGCAATTCCCAGAGCTTCCACAAGAGACCCTGACCCATCCATCTCAGCAACGTCTCCCCACTGCTATCACCCTGGCCCAAACCTCCTTCACCTCTCACCTTAACACCACGAGCCTCTCTGCCCTTCCCACTCCCGTCCTCCCCACAACCTACAGCACACACAGCACGGGAGCCACCTCCCACCACCAGTGAGAATCAAAACACCCACTTATCTCCTTGAAGTCCTGAAAAGACAACGGTGCACCTCAAGATGGCCTTCAAGTTCTTGGCCTGCCAGCCTCTCTGGTCTTCTCACACTTTCCTGTCAGGCTGTCCTCCCTTTCTGTTTCTAAAGTGACCGCATCTGGGCCTCCCCGGTGGCGCAGCGGTTGAGCGCTGGGTTGCGAAGCTGCCCGCAGCCTCTGCAGCGCCGGTTCGATCCCCGGCTGCTCCCCGGCCACCAGAGGAGGGTCCCACATGGCGCGCAGACCTCTCCTGCCGCCCGCTGCTCCCCTCAGCAGTGTCCTTCGGTCCTTCTGCCTGCTCTGCTCCCCGCTCTGGCTCTGGTGATTCTCTCACCCTCCCGCGCTTCTGACTGTACCCAGTGCATGTATAAACCAAACAAACAAATAATAAATAAATAAATAAATAAGACAAGACATGCCTCTAGAAAATTTAAAAAAAAAAAAAATAAAAAAAAAAAAAAATAAAGTGACCGCATCTCCCTCCCATATTTGCTGCTTCCCTTGCCCAGAACACCTCACCGAACCAGTTCGTTCCTTGACACCAGAACTTCATATCACCCTAAGGCGCTCCTTGACCGTTTGCCCACTCCACCCCAGCCCACCTCCCTGCTTTCTCTCCTTCAAGCTCCCACAGCAATCTGGAATGTCCTCAAGCCATTGTCGCCTCATCTTCTGTGTTCCAAAGGGGTGTTGGCCTTTCATCCCTCCCTCCACTGCCCCCAGCCATGCTGGGTGCTCAGCTGCATCTCCCAAGGAAAAGAGGGATAGGCAGCCCCTGTGGTGGTGTTTCTTTGAGAGAATGAAACAAGGAGGTGGCATTTAGCAGTTAGGGGAGGTGAGGGAAGAGGAGCAGACCCCTTCCCAGACCAGGACTCCAAGAAAAGCCACCTGTGGCACAGAACCCTCCAGAAACACTGAAGCTTCATCCTGGGAGCCCTCAAAAACTCTGGAGAATGGTTTGGTGGGCCTCTCACAAAGTGTGGCCTACAGAAACAGCAGCTCCATGAAGGTGAGGGACTCAGTCATAGAGTCAGGTTATCCCATGTAATCTTCAAAAGCACCGACTGAAATTGGCGTGGCCCCAAACTCACAAAATAAGGAGGCAGAGGTTTGGGAAGATGAGGTCCCACCTGGTGACAGAGTCCCTGTACCCCCACATTCTCTGTCAAGTGCTTTGTGTCTGCAGGTTTGAGCTCTATTTACCTTGGGGCATCTGCTGCCTTTTTAGACACCCATTTTTGGCATCATCTAGGGCTGGAGAAATGCTTCATTCAGGAGACAACAGAGGAAAATGCACTTTTCCGACCTGTCAAACTCTTGGTGATGTCAGAATTCAGGAGCACTGTATAGAGATGACTAGGAGCACTGAGCTTATTCAGCCCTTCTCTGCCTCCAGGAGCTGGGGTCTCCGCCCAGTGGGGCCAGGCTGGAGAGAAGACTTTCTAAAAGAAGGTCTGTGTCTGTGCATCCCGACAGAGAGGACTCACGCTTAATTCCAGAGCTTCAGTGACTATGTCAGGGTCGGAATTTATAACCTTTAGTTTTCCTGGCTTCTCTTAATGTGATTCCCCCCTGCAATGATATCTCTGAGTGATGAATAATTGACATAATATTCAACACGTATGAAGATCGATGTGATCGCGGGGCTATCAATCTCTCCATTTTAATGCTTCCTTTGCCCACATCCCTGACGGGCCCAGAGATGGATGGGGGAGGGGAGGTCCTGCAGAGCCTGGGGGTGAAGGTGACAGAACAGCCTCAAATTACAGCGTTCCCAGGATTGTTTGGGGGTAGGGAAAAGAAGTTGGACTCAGCAACACCTTGTTAAGACTCCCTGGGGAGCCACTAGTCAGGCCAAGAAGCAGACCCCAGTGATAAATGGGCTTCCCGAGCCTTTATTTCTCAGTGTCTCTTCTCACTCAGAGATGACTGGGAAAGAATGCAAATGTAGAAACACACAGATACACGTACACAGAGAGAGACACACATATACATGCATGAGCACATGGATACAGAGACAGAGATGCATGTACATATGGGTGCACACACAGAAAGCTAGACCCTCACCAAAGCAGATATACACACATACAAACACACACACACACACACAACACCTGACTTGGCAAAAGTCTGCTTAGTTTTCAGAAGTCTTGCTAGGCTACTTGCTCTCTGTTTGATTTTTTTTTTAAGATTTATTTATTTATGCATACAAAAGCTGGGGTACAGGCCAAAAGAGGGGGGTGAGAGGACTCACCAGAGACAGAGTGGGGAACAGAACAGGCAGACTGACTGAAATACACTGCTGAGGGGCGCAGCGGGTGAGACAGGAGAGGTCTGATGTGCCATGTGGGTAGCTCCCTGGCCAGGAATCCAACTCATGCTGTAGTGGCTGCTGACAGCTTCATAGTGCTGAGACTTAACCCCTTGCGCCACCAGGGAGGCCCTGCTCTCTGTTTAATTTTTTTAAAATAAATAAATAAATAAATGACAACACAGTGGTTTTGTGTGTGAGTAAGAATGATAGGGGAAATCTTCCAAACACTGGGAATATTCCACAGGAAAATGTGATTTTTCTAATGAATCTTTTGTGAATATAATAAATCCCTCAAAACCCTCAAAACTAGGATTTAAGGGACATTCCTAACACTCCTTTTTATTCTCACATACCATAATGCCAACCCAGGGACAAGCAACATTATAATTTTAGGACTTTCCCAACTTGCTTTTATGAAAGGGATCCAATTAATTAACAATGATGATGCCAAAGCTTCTTAGCAGTGAAAAGAACAGGGTGTGTGGATATAAGATGTTATGATTACTACAATAATTATCCTGTTCCATAAACTTGATTTGACATTTCTAATAGCCCCCAAAAAGTTCATTTTTCCAAAGGGCCAACAGCACTCCAAATACACATTTCTAACTACACAGTTTTACCACTTGGCAATTTATGGTCATGAACTTCTCATAGTTTCCAGATGATTAGATCATTATCTTTTAAAATAATGATGAATGCAATGTAGTCACCTGATGTAATTCCAAAATATTAAGCACCTTAGTCATTAGGGCAGAACTGACATAAAATATATACAACATATTATATCTATATATACATAATTATATGATCTATATACAGCAAATTTGCTTAGTTTTGTATAGAACATCCCCTAAAGTTCACATAAGAAACTAACACTGGGGGCCTCCCTGGTGGCGCAAGGGGTTAAGCACCGCACTATGAAGCAAATTGCAGCCTCTGCAGCATGAGTTCGATCCCTGGCTGGCCAGGGAACAACCCACATGGCTCAGCAGACCTCTCCTGTCCCGCCCGCTGCTCCCCTCAGCACTGTGTTTCAGGCCTTCTACCTGTTCTGCTCCCCACTCTGGTTCTGGCAAATCCTCTCACCCTCCCACATCTCTGGCCTGTATCCCAGTTCTTGTATGCATAAATAAATAAAATCTTAAAAAAATATATTAAAAAAAAAGAAACTACAACACTGATTGCTTGCAGAGAAGACATCAGAATAAGAGGAGACACTTCACTGTTAATTTTTAAAACACTTGAATTTGAAACCAAATAACTGTATAATTTTCAAAATATTTTCAAGGCAAATTAAACTCACCATTTTAATTTTTTGTAGCTGAACTATATGCCATGGCATATAGCTTCTTTCTAAAGTCAATCAGAAAAAGTTCCTGTTTATGGAATATTATAACCAGTCTCTTAGATCTTACTCCAACACATTTAGAAAATTCTACTGCCTTTAGTTGCAACGTGTGGCAATTTGTATATATAATTTTGTCTCAGAGTTGTGTGGTAATATGATCTTTTTGAAGACATTTTAACCAACAATAAGATATCATCATTTAATTTAAATTTACCTTAAATAGAGCTACTAAACAAATTTCTCAGGTAAGGTGACAGAAAACAAATTCCTTCTATAAACTCAAAGTCTGAATTTGAACAAACTTCACACTGTCACCACACACTCCTCTGGCATATTTCTTTTGCTATTAACTCTAAAAGACATTTCAACTTCAGAAATGTTAAAGATAGAAGGAAAAAAAAAAACACAAACAACCACACAAATGGCTAAGTTTTAACAGACAATACCAAATGTGAACAAGCACACAGAGCAAATGGAATCCTCATATACTGCTAGCAGGGATGTAAAATGTACAACCATTTTCAGAGTTTGACTGTATCCAACAAAGTGAAATAGCACCTACCCGATGGCCCAGAAATGTCACTCCTAAGAGAAGTGAGTGCATTATATCCACAAAAAGATATGTGCACGACTGTCCACAGTATCATTAGTCATAATAGCCAAAGACACATGATCCAGGAGAATGGATGAACTGTGGAAAATCCAGATGAGAGAATACTATGGAACAATTAAAAAAAACTATTACAATTTGTATGATTATCAAAGACATCATATTGAATGAAGAAGTCAGTCGCCAAGGGCTGTATACCATACAATTCCATTTATGAAATTCATAGCTAGGCAAAATAATCTCCAAAGAAATCATAATATCTATGAATGCCATAGTGGCTACCTCTGGTGGTAAGGAGGGGTTAATTGCAAAGTGGAAAAGGGGAAGATTCTGAGATGATGGGAAAGTTCTGCATCTTAATCTGGGTGGTGATTACATAGGGGTGTGTGTCTATATATATGTATGTATGTGTGTGTGTGTATGTGTGTGTGTGTGAGAAGTTCATCAATTGCTTATTTAGGATTTGCACATTTTACTGTATGTAAGTTATTCCTCAATAAAGTACTGTCAACAAATTAACAATATGAAAAATTCCATTTACAACTGAGAGTGTTTTGTATAGTCCTGATCATAAATATCTAATATCCCAAAAATGATTGCAAGAGACAGATCTACAAAGTGAATAAGCAGTAAAGCAATGAAACAAGGGCTCGATGTATACAAATTCCATCTCCGAATTTACTACTTTGACTCAGGTAATTTACTTTCTTTTTGTTTCAAGAAGCAGCTTGGCCTAGATTGGTGAGTTCGCTGGCCAATCAAAGATTAAAATCTGATTCAAATGATGGACCCAAACTCAGAAAAAAGAATATACATGTCCCATTTTGCATAGGATACCTGATGACATGGGACGGCACAAGTCATTTGAAAATCCAAGTAGGTAGCTCTGAAGAAACAGTTTCTCAAACTCTTTGAAGTTCCAAGATTCCTTGTTAAATTATAAAATCTTCTAAACCAAGTCAATGGCCTAAAATCCAAACAGTTCAGTGAAGTATGAAATATTATTTTAATCAAAAAAATTCACATTTAGGGCCTCCCTGGTGGCACAGGGGTAAAAATCTCACCATTATCAAGCTATCTCCAGCCCTGCAGCAGGAATTCAATCCCCGGCCACGGAGCTGACCCAAACAGCCCAGCAGACATCTCCTTTCTCACCCGCTGCTCCCCTCAGCAGTGTATTTCAGGGGATCTGATGCCTGTTCTGCTCCCCACTCTGTCTCTGGTGAATCCTCTCACCCCCTGCATCTCTGGCCTACACCCCAGTTCTTGTATGCATAAATAAATAAAATCTTAAAAAAAATAGCTTTTATGCTTAACTCATATTTAACTGATGTGGAATCAGTAACAGATATATAATATTACATCTATATATACATATATAATTATATATAAATATAAATATATATATATAAGCTAGGTTTTCCTGCTTAAATATTTTATATAGAAAGAGATCTATGACCTTGAAATGTAGAGTGCATTCTCCTATTTTAGGCTTTTGAATCTTTAGACCTTTGAATTTCAAGAAATTCACCCAACTCACCCAAAACTGGAAACCTGCATGCTTCAGGGAGGGGTTTTTGTTGATTTGTTGGTTTTTTGCCCTTTGTCTGTAGGGAAAAAAAAAAAAAAGAATGATACCCTAACTTATTATTATAACTTTATGAAGGAGGAAAGATAACAAAGTAAGAAGAAGATAATCTCAGGATTTTCCTTTTAAAAATCTTTTAAAACAATAAATTCAACTTAGGCCTCCCTGGTGGCGCAACGGATTAAGCACCCCACTATGAAGCAATCTGCAACCTCTGCAGCACAAGTTCGATCCCCGGCCAGCCAGGGAGAGACCCACGTGGCGAGGCAGACCTCTGCTGTCTCACCTGCTGCTCCCCTCAGCAGTGTATTTCAGTCAGTCTGCCTGTTCTGCTCCCTACTCTGTCTCTGGTGAATTCTCTCACCCCCTCGTCTCTGACCTGTACCCCAGCTCTTGTATGCATAAATAAATAAATCTTTAAAAAATAAAATAAAATAAATTCAACTTAATGAATAACTCAAGCCTTTATCTTGACTTTTCAAACTGCTGAAAAAGGAAAACACACAGCAAAGCAGCTTTAGTGCAGACTCTCAATGTTGGTCTCCTTGAAATCTGAACCGCATTTTATTTTGCCTCCGCCAACCTCACATATGTAGAAGACAAAGAGCTCAAGAAATTTTTCGTTCTTTATTCCACAAAATAATAAGATCTTTGCTTGAGCTCCAGTTAGAGTCTGAGTAGATCAAGGGGTCCCTGCTTCTTCCCGCCTCCTGCAGCTGTTCAGAAGACCCACTGGAGAGCACAAAAGTGCTTGCTGAATGATTAAGGAGCCCTCCAGGACTTAACAAAGGAAAGAGAATTAACAAGTGTGTCCATCATAATGATCTGGAGATAGAGGTGAGCTACTCAGAGGGACGTGGGACTGGGTATCCAACCCCCACGCTGGGGCTGGTGCCCCTCACCAAGCGCTTTCCATGGCACATAGGAGATCAATAAATGTGCTCGGGGGAGGAAATAAGAGCGCTGCGAATCAAATTCTTGTTTGTAACCAGTAAGTCCAGAGTTGACTGTTCCAGCGTGCTGCTTATTTCTGTACCGCCTGCGAGGGTAGACTGACTCTTAGGTTTTTCATTAGTGAAGAGGATCCAAAAAACAATCCCTAAACACATGAGAAATATCTGAAATTCAAATCTGAGGTCATAAATAAAGTTTCACTGGGACACAGCCACACTTGTTTATGAACTGTCTGTGCTGCTTCATGCTACAGCGGCAGCATCAGAGTGACCACACGGCCCAAAAACCTCCAACATGGGGGCCTCCCTGGTGGTGCAAAGGGTTAAGTGTCAGCACTATGAAGCTATCCACAGCCACTGCAGCCCAAGTTCAATCCCCAGCCAGGAAGCTGACCCACATGGCACAGCAGACCTCTCCTGTCGTACCCGCTGCTCCCCTCAGCAGTGTATTCCATTCAATCTGCCTGTTCTGCTCCCCACTCTGTCTCTGGTGAATCCTCTTTACATCTCTGGCCTGTACCCCAGTTCTTGTATGCATAAATAAATCTTAAAAAAAAAAAACCTCCAACATTTACCATCAGGTCCTTTCTAGAAAAGGCTTCTGATCCCTGCTTTTTGACTGTAAGCAGCTGAAGGACAGAGACCATGCTCTTATGTCAACATTTTATTGATTTTGCTGCCTTGCAGCTACTACCTTCCTTTCAAGGCCACCCCAACTCCTTTGGGAGTGTCCCTATCACTCTCAATCTGTTCTCTGGGGGAGTGAGGGGTAGCTCTGGAAGGCCAGTCAACAAACCAGCTGATCCAAAGAATAATCTCCAATGCCCTGGACCACCTGACACTGGGGCTGTGGGCTCTTAGGCAGTCCCAAGCAAACCCAGGGGCTTTTAACTGGGGCTCTCACTTTTCCCAGGATGTGACCCTCAGGACACATAAAATTGAAATCACTGCTATCTTGCCATCCTGAAAGAGAGCCCATCTTCAAATTTGGCTAAACAGAGCAAAGGAAACAGAGACAGATAGGAATGGAGAGGGGTTGCCGGAAGAGAGATACCAGGCGTTGGCTCTATGATTTGGGCCAAATCCACTCTTCATGTCTAGAAAACATAAGTTTTGGGTTTTTTTTTTTTTAAGTCTTAACCAATACAGTCCCATCCACACTTACATCCCCAGCAGCACCAGCTCCACAGCATGAATGCCAAGGGCTCTATAAATGCCTGTGAATTAGAACGACAGTTTGAAGAAATTGGAGCTAGGAATCAGAAGCCCTGTAGTACTTCAAATGCACAGAGAGGAGTAAACACAAAGACTAGATAAGCCTCAAAGGCAAAACAATTTGAAAAATAAATAAACAGCAATATCAAGGACCACTGCCAACTTGTGTTCTAAGCTATCACATATTGTTGAAAATTTGTATCTTGAGACAACTTATTTAAAACTCCTTGAAACAAACCGAAAAGGGTGCACAGGATGTCATCTGTCAAATGTCATCTAGGTGGTAAGTGGAAGAGATTTGAAAGTAGGTCCATCCAACTTCAAAGCGCTTGCCGATGAATCCTTTGGCTATTGAAGATATTCTATCTCAGAAACAGGTTCCGTGTGATAAAACAAACAGGGTTCAAGTCCCAGTTATTCCTCCCTAGTGACCATCAGGAACTGACTTCTCTGAATCCCAATTTACTCTCCTATAAAATGGGGTTAATACTGCCTGCATCCAACAGCTTCCATGAGGACCCCCTCCTCTTGGTAGGAACATGAATTGGTACAGCCATTGTGGAAAGTGGTATGGAGATTTTCCTCAAAAAATTTAAATAGAAACTTTCTATTGTAACAGGGTGGTCCCCAGGAAAGGGGGAGGTTCCCTGCCCCACCCAAGGGAGGGTGGAGCTGAGCAGGAAGAAGAGAAGCAGCAGAAGAGACTGAGGAAGGAAGCAGGATGGAGCCAGGAGACCTGGAGGAGGCGCATGGAGCCTAGAGACACGTGAAGAAACTGCGCTTGTCTTTTGGTCGTGGACTGGGTGACTCAGATGTGGGTGAGACCCATGGGGAGGTAACAATGGCAGCTTTTATCTTGATGCTGATTTTGCTCTTTTCCTTCTGGGCTTGTCTGGTTGTTTCTGACCCTTTTCTGTGGGTCCCCACAGAAAGATGCTTTAGACTTGTGGCAGGCTTTGGGGCCTTGCTCTGGGCCATTCCCATATGGATGGACTTTTACCCACAAGGGGATGGGTAACTTTGGGTGCTTCATTTAGAAACTAGACTCTTTGCCTTGCCTGTATTGTTTCCTAGTTTTATTAAAGTTCCTTCCCATTGGGCCTCCCCGGTGGTGCAGTGGTTTAGCGCTGGGTTGCGAAGCTGCCCGCAGCCTCTGCAGCGCCGGTTCAATCCCCGGCTGCTCCCAGGCCACTGGAGGAGGGTCCCGCATGGTATGCAGACCTCTCCTGCTGCCCGCTGCTCCCCTCAGCAGTGTATGTCGGTCCTTCTGCCTGCTCTGCTCCCCTCTCTGGCTCTGGTGAATTCTCTCACCCTCCCGTGCTTCTGACTGTACCCAGAGCTTGTATAAATAAATAAAGTAAATAAATAAATCTTTAAAAAAAAATAAATAAAGTTCCTTCCCATTAAAGTCTCATATGTTTTGTGTTAATGCAGCAGATGGCAGAACCCATTTAGAATAGGCAGGTTTGCAGGGCTTGGGCTGCCCCTCTCCCTGTCCTATAACACTATGACCCCCACTTCTGAATATTTACCCAAAAAATATACTATGTCCATTGCAGCACTATTTACAGTAGCCAAGAATAGAAACAACCAAATGCCCATCAACAGTTGAGTGGAATAGAAAGAAGTGGTCTGTGTACACAATGGACTACTACTCAGCCATAAAAAAGATAAACTCCCGTCATTTTTAATATGGATGGAACTAAAGGGTATTTTACTTAGTGAAATAAATCAGATAAATATCTTATGATTCCATGCATATGTAGCTTAGAGAGAAATCAAACTTGTGAACTAAATAAGACAAAATAAACTTTTAGACTATAAGACCAAACTATTGGTTATACTCTATTTATCCATTTCAATGAACAATTCTCTTTCTCTGAGAGATCAGAGTAACTTCAGGTCCATGGTTTCTGAGGTGCTATTTCACCCATAATTTTAGCTCTAAGCCACTGGCGAATGTGACTTACACTTATGGGTAAAACAATTGTAGCTTAGAGGCTAGAATTGGACTTTTAGTGGTGAACATAATGTATTCTGTATATTGATTTTTAATGTTGCACACCTGAAGCATATGTGATAGTGCAATGTTATTTCAATATAAAAAATTTTTTAAAAGTTGCTCTGAGGATTAAATGACCAAATCACATAAAGCTTCTAGAACAGTGACTAACATATCCCAGGAGCAGGCAAGTGCTGGTCTGAGGCTCCTGCGCCTTGGCTGGGTGAGCGTGGTGCTGTTTTCTGGAAGGCTCTGCTCCATCTCAGCCCCTCATGACCACAATTTGGCATAACTCCCTCCAAAGGTAAATGCACGTGCCCCGCTGCCCTGTGGGAGCCACAGCAGGCACCAGACTTCCCTGGCTCCTGGTAATGAACTGTGCTCTCAAATAGCCTGCCTTGCCAGGCGCCCGGGCTGAAGCCCATTAGCATACACAGCCCCATTTACTGATAAATGTATGTCATTTGTTTCCTGGTCTCACTGCTTTGTGGCTGCTTCCTGTCTTGGGGCTCAAGTGATGAAGTTTTATGCAGTGCTGGTCTTTTCTTTTGATTGGGACTTCAGATTTCAAAGAAAAAAAAGAGTTTAATCTCAATAATTTTCTCATGGGTTGGAATCTTTGGGGGCACTGAAAAGGGGGTAGAGAGAGGAGGAAATCAAGTATTGAGCTGGGTGAGGGAGAAAGGAAGATAGTTCTTATTAAATGAGGAAACAGTCATGTGTCTTTTCTGAAGAAAAAGCCATTTATTTTCTTGTCTTTCTCAGACACTATAACTGCATCTGAAAGATCAGGCAAGCAGAGTGAAAAGTCCTTTACTGGACAAATGGACACAGCCAGAGGCAGGAGTAGAGGTCAGGATCCAAAGTCTGTGACAGTGAGCCCAGCCCTGCAACACACCTGGATGTGACCCGGGTCAAGTTACTTAGTTTATGGGAATTTCAGGCTCCTGTCAATAATAGCACCCACTTAGCAGATGTGACAGGATACTTGGTTGCAATTGCAATCAAGAGTTCAAATATAAGAAGAATTTACTGGAGTCAACAGAGTGTAGGTGTGTGGGATGGACAATGAGCAGGAGCCCGGGAGCCTGGCCAGGCACCACTTTCTCGCCTCGTCTCTGCCCTTGAGGCTCCTGACAGGTCATGTTCGCAGGACCCACCAAGAGCATCTGAGTGGCTGACGTGTCTTCTGGAGGCAAGGAGAGGGGAGGGGGCACTGTCTGGATGCACCCCGCCCCCCAGACAAGGGCATACTAGGGCAACTCTCCGCCAAAAGAGAAATGCTACAAAATGAGGTTTCTGTGAATAAATGAGATGACACACAGAAAACCCTTAGCAGCCTACTAGAACGTAGCAGATGGTCAATAAATGGCAGCTATTATTATTGCTATAATTAGCATTGTTTTTAGCAACTATTGCTCTGGCCACCAGGAGAGGCAACCAGATGATAAAAATAGACTCATGAGGGTTGTGGGGAGAGGGTGTAAACACCCAGCATTCCGGTTGCAGGTGTCTGAGGAAAGGCACCTGAGCTAGCAAGCTGGACACAAGCTGGACACACTGCCGCCCTGGGGTGACGGGGTGCTGTTAAGCCAGGCCCTCCCATCAGAAGGTTCATCAACTGTGCACAAGAAGGGGGTCCTCCCATTTTAAGGACTTGCCCCCCACCCATGTGGAGGAGAGACAGATCCGAGGCCCTCCTGAGCAGACGTACAATTTAAAAGGGACACGGTATGTTTCACAATGTTTGCCTCAAAAATATGGCTGAAGTCTAAATATTAGCCCAGTGTAGCTATGCAGAAAATGAAGTCTGACATGGCAATCAATTCTTTGCCTCTCTCTGCTGTGCATGATGGAATTTAAAAAAACAACAGAATTCTCACTACAGGTTCAAGTCATGTTAGTGGCTTAGAGTTAAAATTAAAAGTGAAGAAGTACCTTGGAAATCATGGCCCTGAAGTTATTCTGACCTCAAGAATTGTTCTTTTTAAAATGTGTGATTAGAGTGGCCTCTGGCAGCCCTGCACTGACCATGTGTTGCTTGCTCCTTCCACACAGCCAAGGTACATGGTGGTGTGCAAATGATGCACCTGAGACTGGGAAGGCTCAGAAGGCCAGCAACAAGCATGCACAATGTGCATGCACACACACGC
Organism: Talpa europaea; assembly: GCF_964194135.1. NCBI lineage: Eukaryota > Metazoa > Chordata > Mammalia > Eulipotyphla > Talpidae > Talpa > Talpa europaea. Next base: position 39,169,255 of record NC_140080.1, on the reverse strand, counting down.
ACACACACACATGCACGTACAAAGCCAATTCTCTATTGGGTAAAATTAAAAAAAAAAACTATTGAGTTTAACGTTACCGCAATCTAGAATATATAATTATTTCCAGAGACCCCACCCCATCTCCCAACATGCCAAACATTTCACCATTCCTAACATAGTCAAGCTGCAATCCCACCTATGGTAGTGATGATGCTAAATTAACTAATTTAATTAAAAGCTGATATACTGGGTAGTCACTCATTGCTCCAAATGATATTTATTCAAAGCCTGATATATACTAACTGTACAGCGCTCCAGGGATGCAATGAAGAGCAGAGGCAGTAAATGAATGATAACCCTCAGTTAAAATAATGGACTACAGGGATTATTATGTGTCAGTATAAGTTCTTCCAGCTGTGTGGAGATTTCTGGACCTACTAAACATAGAGCTTCCATATGATCCAGCAATTCCACTCCTAGGTATTTACCCAAAGGACACAGAAACATCCATTCCAAAGAGCACCTGCACCCCTATGTTTATAGCAGCACTGTTTACAATAGCTAAGCTTTGGAAACAGCCCAAATGCCCAAAAATAGATGACTGGATCAAGAAGATGTGGTCCATATACACCATGGAATATTACTCAGCATTCAAAAAAGATAAACACATGCAATTTGCAGCAACATGGATGGCGCTGGACGAAGGGATCATGCTCAGTGAAATAAGCCAAAAAGAAAAAGAAAAATACCGGATGGTCTCACTCATAGCAGGAATCTAGAAAACTTAAATAAGGGACCAGGAAAATGAATAACTATAAGAAAGTGAAAATCAAAATCAACAAAAAACTATGAATCAGAGACACTTTTTGGGGGGTGGGGGGTGGGAGGGGAGGGATTGGGGTCAGAATGGGGGGTTGCAATTGTATAGGGAATATAAAAATAAAATTTATTTAAAAAAAATATATATGTTCTTCCTTGGCTAAAAATAATTGATATTACACACACACACACCCCACTCTGGAAGTAATGATGATAATGGTTCAGGGACTATGGGAAATCTCTCTCCTCTCAATATTATAAAACTAAAACTGCTCTTTAAAAAATTGTCTTTTATGTATATAAAATATTTTTATTTTGATATTCATTTTCTCACATCATTGTTAATTTTTGGACTGTATTTGCTTTCTTTCCTCTGGTGTAGTCCCTGTATTTCTCCCACCACGTTATTGCCTACAATCCACCACCATAGTCCCTTGTGCCCCTCCCTGTTTTGACTCCTCATCTTCTCCCTCCCCTGCTGTTTGCTTCAGATCTATGGTCAGCTTGCAAGTTTTATATTTTTCCTACTACTTTGTTTGGTTTCTCTATATTGTGCATGTAAGTGAGACCAGACCATTTCCTTCTGATTTATTTCACTTAGCATCATCCCTTCCAGTTCCACCCATGTTGCCACAAATAGCATGAGTTTATCCTTTTTGATAGCTCAGTAGTATTCCATTGTGTATCTATACCACAGTCTCCTGATCCATTCATCTGTTTTGGGACATTTAGATGTTTCCATATCTTGGATACTGTAAACAGTGCTGCAATAAACATAGGAGTGCAGGCTTCCTTTCAAATTAGTGTTTTTGTGTCCTCTGGGTAGATTCCTAGGAGTGGAATCACTGAGTCATATGGCAGACCCATTCTTAGTGTTTTGAGGATCCTCCACTCAGCTTTCCATAGTGGCTGAAGTAGTTTGCACCCCCACCAGAGTGTAAGAGGGTTCCTTCTTCTCTACATACTCACCAGCACTTGTTGTTTCTGGTTTTTTTTAATTTGTGCCACTTTCATTGTGGTTTTGATTTACATTTCCCTCATAATAAGTGATGCTGAACATTTTTTCCTATGCCTATTGGCCATTTGGATTTCTTCTTTGGAAAAGTGTCTTTTTAGCCCACAAAAAAAAAAAAAAAAACAACCTAAATCTCAAAAGGGGAAAGAGAGGGATCTCACTGACTCTTCAGGGGGAGTAGAAACTGGGTTGGTGGAAAAGTCAGAAATAGGGGAGAGAGCTGAGATTTGAGGGAAATGAGAAAAAGTTCATTTAGTATGTTAGTAAGGATATGTCTAAGAGCAATTTAATAAAATTCAGCAAGGCTTACTAACCTGGGGATCAGCCTCAGGTCGGTGTTACTAGGTCAACCTTCTTTTTTTTGAGTCTTCTTTGCTTAAAAGCAAAAAAAAAAACCAAACAAACAAACAAACACACACAAGCCTAGGCTACTGTGGATGGGTCTGAAAATCCTCTTCACTGGAGAGATTACAGAATCATGGCAAGCAGACAGCAAGTTCAGTAAGTCTGCAAATGGACCTGATTGAGGTTTTTCAAACTTTAGTCATTCATAAACTCCTGTTAATGAATATAAATGAGACTGTGATAGACTTTTCAGCAATTAACCAAGGTTTTGTCCCTGGAAGATTAAGAGAGAATTGAAAGGGAGTAACCCTGTGTTAGCTAAATGCCGCCTATGTTGGGTCTGTGAGCCATCAAAAAAAAAAAAAAAAGAATCTACTGGACTGTGTGTGTCTCCTGCCTCGGGAAACAACACATACCTGCTTACAGGAGTCAAGCACAAAAAAGTCACTACGCTAAAAGCTTTATGCTCAAAACAACTCTATTAGATAGAAATTAGCATCTCTAGTGTAGACCATCTCCAGACAAGCAAAATGACACACAAAGAAGTTAAGACCTTTCTCTTGGCTGGGCTGGGTTTCAAATCCAGTCGACCAAACTCCAGAGGCCATCCTATGATGGTGATGGAAACAGAATGATCAGCATTCTCCATGCCTCCCCCAGGCCCTCTGCGTCAGGACAACCGAGGGACCCTCCTGGCAGACATCAAGCATTCACTCTGCAAACATTGTGCCAGACTGTTCCAGGCACTTTGACAAGGGCCCTAGTAATCCTTAGACACACTGAAGTCTGAGCACCTCTGGACTGTGGCAAAGGGGATCTGCCTACAAAGAAGAGAAAAGACCCCAAAGCAAAATGGATCCTACATGAAAATCAATTTTATATTTTCACGCCCCTTAAAAGTGCTGTGTTACTTGCATAGTTTCAAGTCACACTAAAGTTTTGGATCATGAAAGCAACCTCTAAACCTCACAAAAAATAAAACCCAACTCTTTCACCTGAAAAGTAAGGAAAGTGAAGCACAGGATGGTTAAGAATTTTACTTAAGGTGAAATAGTTTCAATAAGAAAATTTCATAAACCAAAAGAAATAATTGAAAACCAAACTAATCAGCTTTGACCTCAGAAAACAAGTCTACTCACCAGCCATGAGTATTACCCGTGAGAAAACACACCCTAAGAAACCTTTAACCCTGATGGTACAATTGATAGCCCTAAAGCTACAGATGTGGTTTTATTTTATTATACACTATATAGTCTTTTATTATTGTATATACATACATGTACACACACGATATATTCTTTTAACATTTGAGTTCACTAGAATTTAGGGGATTTCACATGAAAATTCATATATTTGTTTTCTCCTTAAAAATTAGAAGAGCTAACTGTTTGGAGTCCATATTCCCAGCTGAGAACTGGCTCCTCTGAGAAGCAGTTGCCAAGCCCCTGGCCCTGCCCTACCTCCCACGGTAGGCTCTGCAGTTTACTACAATCCCCACCACTCCTTACTGTCTCCTAGAATTTCAGACTCACAGTCAATGATGATTTATCACCATACTTGAAATAGTCTTTCTTACTAGAAAGAAAGATTTCTCATAACTACATGTCAATCAAAAGTAAAGAAACAAATATAGTCCAATGAAGCTATGTGAGTTCTCAGACCTTCCCATTTCATTCATTTTTATTGCCTGCCTGGCCCCGGGGGACGTTCTGCCACTCTCACCTTAAGAGGAGGATCCAGCAGCCTTTCAGTCCTAACAGGCTTGCAGCACATGGCCTGTCTCCAGTTGAAGGGCGCCCCCACCTGGTCACCTACACAACAGCACCCTGGAGTGCTCGCTATTTGTACAGCCTGGCAAGCACTGCCGGTTCCAGGGCTTCTCTGTACAGGATACCACGGCGCTGTGTGTTTGAGGTAATTAGTTTGGCTCTAAAATTAGCAGTTAAATAAATGCTAATGAACAGCTGTTCCCAATAAACAGGATAAATTGAAATTAATAATTGCCATATTCATTTAACAAATGAATTACCCACTTTTTAAATACACTGACATAACACATGTGTGATCTCCTGCCAAGGCGGGCCAGCCTAAGAAAATTTATTTAGTGACAAAATAGGGCAAGCTGGGAGCTGGGCAGGGCAGATGCTGAGCCACCCACTCAGATGATACCAAGAAATCGTGTAATTGCTTCCCTCGCTTCCACTTTAAAGGATAAAAACAGCTGATTGGCTACACCCCAAACCCCAGGGAAAAGGGAGTGCAGAAATTTCATTTTATTGAGGGTGGGGTAAAGTTGGGCCTAGTGTTTCCTGAAAGGATTTGGCCTGATGACACCCTCACCGACCCCACCCCATTCTCTTCATATAGGTACCTGCCATGCATTCCTGGATTTAAAGTTTGAAACTGTGTGGCATCCAAGGGGGGAGGAAACTGCTGCAGAAGTTGAGTTCCAGGACCATGGAAAGGGCATGAACTTTGGAGGGACAGACCCAAGTCCTGACTATGCCAATGACCTCGGTTTCCCCATCTGTACAAAGGAACAGTTCTGCATGGGATTATGGCAAGATTCACATGAGATCAGGTAGGTCAAGTTCACAATCTTTGCCACATTAACAGCTGCCTATTACATAATACATGATCATGCACAAGTCAAAAAGGAAAAAGCAGGTCCCAAGGAAGCAGCTTAGAAGTAAACAAGCCGTGAGGCCTCCCTGGTGGCACAAGGGGTTAAGCACAGCACTGTGAAGCTGTCTGCAACCACTGAAACATGAGTTTGATCTCCGACCAGGGAGCTACCCACATGGCACAGCAGACCACTCCTGTCTCGAGTGCTTTTCCCAACAGCAGTGTATTTCAGTCAGTCTGCCTGTTCTGCTCCCCACTCTGTCTCTGGTGAGTCTTCTCACCCCCCTCTGGCCTGTACCCCAGTTCTTGTATGCGTAAATAAATAAATCTTAAAAAAAGAAAAGGAAACAAGTCTGGACCCACCAGAGTCCCCTCCTCCATCATTCATTCTGCAAACACTGTGCCAGACTGTTCCAGGCAACGTGGACAGACAAGGGGTCTGCTTGGTGGAGCCCACGCTCGGTGTCCTTGTGGGGAAGACATAACAGATACATTTGTGATGTGAGAACTTCCAGGTGACTGCAAGGGAGACTGCAGGACAACAGGGGAGTGGCCGGGGAACCAGAAGGGGAACATTGAGGGACACCTCCCTGAGGACTTGGAGCCGCCACCAAGAGTACATGAAACCTGCCATGAGCACAGCATTCTCGAGAAAGAGTGAATGTGAACACATTAAAGGGAGAACAGGTTCTGGTATGTTCCAACAAGAAAATCAGTATACTCAGAGGATAGTACTTCATCTGATTTTCATTTTTAAAAGATCATTCTGTGTCCTGAGCGGGACAAAGGCAGGAGGAGGGGGATAAGATAGGAGGCACTTGCAGATGGCAGCTTCAGCTAGAGTTCTCCATAAATCGCCCCAACCCACCTCTCCCCCCAGAGGGGTCCCCTACTGCACACTGTGTTCATTACGAAACACACAGCATCCTTGCCAGGGGTATTGTGGCTGGTACCAGGGCCACACATACTCTCTCTCCAGCTCAGAGTTGGGCCTTGAAAACAATGACTGGGTTGTACATGAGATCTTATTAGCCTCTGTGTTTGCTCTTCTATTCCTCTCTCTACACCCACAGCTAATATACATCTCACTATACAAGTCTCTGTCTTTGTAAAGTCTCTGTCTTTGTAATGCTTTGTGTCTATAACATTAACTACCACTGGCACATGCTGTACTGCATCATGAACAGAGACTTGAATCAGCCTGATCCCAGTCCCAGCTCTACCAATTCCTGTGTGTGCAACCCTGGCCGAGTTAACTGCCATCAGTCTCCCCACCTGTGGAAGTGGGGTGGCTCACACCTAGCTATTGAGGTCAACGCTAGTAATGGGAAGATCTTTGGACATAGTGTGTCCAGCATGAAATAGGTGCTCAGAAATGATCAATGCTTAGTAGCTGACATGAGCTACAGGTCCTCGGTTTCCAAAGATCTCTGACACAGACCCTGCTCTGCTCATGACCCCAATGTGGCGCTAGAGCAGTAGACATCTAAAGTAGATGCATTGAAAGTAGACATCTAAAGTGGAAAATTACTGGGCCTCCCCGGTGAGCACTGGGTTGCGAAGCTGCCCGCAGCCTCTGCAGCGCAGGTTTGCAGCACCAGTTTGATCCCCGGCTGCCGCATAAGGATCCCACACAGCGCACAGACCTCTCCTGCCGCCCGCTGCTCCCCTCAGCAGTGTACTTCAGTCCTTCTGCCTGCTCTGCTCCCTGCTCTGGCTCTGGTGAATTCTCTCACCCTCCCGCGCTTCTGACTGTACCCAGTGCATGTATAAACAAACAAAACAAAAACAAACAAACAAACAAATAAACAAATAATACATGCCTCTTAAAAAAAAAAACTAACTTCTGGCAGCAAGCTCTTGAGTCTCAGCAAGCATTTCTCAGCAAGCCATAAGGTGTTGGGAACTTCACAGGAGCATAACATGAAGTTCAGGCAAAGTTAGGTGAGACAGAACTCTCTTGTACACTGATGATGGGGGCTAAAACAGCATCACCAGATTTGAGTCAAATTTGGACAGATCTGATACATTTGAATATGAATAAGCTTCAATTACCAATTTCACTTCTTAGTACCTGTTCTGGATGTGATACCTCTATGGACTGAATGCGTGTGTCCCCCCAAATTCACACCACAGAATCCTAATGCCTGCTGTGATGGTGTCAGGTGGTGGAGCCTTAGGGAAGTAATAAAGTCACCAGGGTGGAGCCCATTAGGATCAGTGCTCTTGTAAGAGATCCCATAGCACTCCCCAGCCCCTTCTTCTGGGAGGAGACAGTAGGAAGTCAGCAGCCTACAAGCTGGGACGGAGCCCTCTTCAATCAGAACCTGAATGCGCTGGTACCCTGATCAGACTTTCAGTTTCCAGAACTGTGAGAAAACAATGTCTGTTGTTTATAAGCCACCCAGTCTATGATACTTTGCTATAACAGCCCAAATAGAGTAAGTCAACACCCAAGTGTGCCCAAGGATTTGCTGAGCAAGGGTGTTTATTACAATACCATTTGTAATAGTGAAAAGGTAGAAGTAACCTAAATGACTACTCATGGAGAAATAGCTAAACAAATTACAATATTTGCACAGTGTGAAATACTATGCAACCATGAGTGAAATGTGGCAGAATTATATATACTAGCCCACTAAAATGGAAAAATAACATTGCAAAATTACATGTGTGGTGTAATACATAAAAACAATGCTATGTAATTTTATACAGAGAATGGTAGGTTCCTTCTCTCCTGCTATTTAATAATGGAACCATGATTTTATTTGTTTCAACAATGAATTCAGCTGAAAGACTACAGCTCCCAGCATCTCTTGCAGCTAGCCATAGCATTCTGACTACATCCTGGGCAATGATACATAATAATAAGTGAATGCAAACAATACCTTCCTTTCTTCTATGACTGGCCTGAAGTGATAACACATGGCAGAATTTTGGCCACCATACTGGATCAGGAGGTGACCTGGAAGATAAAAACGATGACAAAGAAAGGCAGGCTAGTACCTGGATCCCTGACAACATCAAAGGGCCACCAAGCCAGCCCTAGACCTCTGCGTCCAGACTTTCCTATGTGGAAAGAAACTTCTGACTTACTTAAATTATTTTCACTTGAGGTTTGACTATCACATGCATGCAAGTCTAATCCCAAGTGAAAGACTGAATAGCCAACAGTCTGCAAAGACACAAAACTAATTTCAGTTTGTGTCTCTGGGGAAATGAAGTGAGGTGTGCCATTACAGAGAGCAGGCCAAGGAAAACACCAGCTCTCACTTTCGTATTTAATTTTTAGAAGAACCCATGCATATATTTGTATATCTAAAAATTGACATTCAAATTAAGGAGAGATTTTCAATTATCTCCTTGTAGATATTTTCATTGGAATAGTAATAACTGAATGTAAGGGTTTTAAAGAAAGCATTATACTTATAACAATTATTACGAATGATGTTCATGAAGTTGTAACTTAAGGTTTAGACAAAAAGTCCAAAATTCCAACTATGTTTCATGAGGTAGTGACTTTATGACGCAGGGCTAAGAATGTGTCATTCTTTACTTAGCTTAAAATTTTTATCTGGAAAAAAAAGGGGGGGGGCATTGCATACTTTCTACAAAATCACAAGATGAAGAGGAGAAGAGCCATGTTAGAGAGTGTCATGCAGCTGTGGGCAGGGATCCTGCCTCAGCCACCTCAAAACTGCTCTTGACTACGTTGGCTGCTGCAACCACATGACAGCTGGCCTTTTCATGGGCCACACCCTCAGGAAACTGTCCCCTGGACTGTCACTGGGTGCTGCCATCAGAGAGGCTAAGCCCTGGACTTCCTGGCCAGGACACGGCCGCAGGCAGTAAGCAAGGTGCCTCCAGACAAAAAGATCCCCAGCTGAGATATTTACAGGACTTTGTGGTCATTGAGTCATTAGTTCGCAAAGGTGAAAGGGCCTATTACTTTCCCTGTCAGAGAACTCTTTTCTCTTTTGACCATCACTGTTTCTACATCAGGAGGGAGGCGTGCAGACATGACTGAGATGACGCTGCGTCATATTCTCTTGTGTGGTGAGTGACGTCATAGAGTTCCACTCAGCGTCCACCCAGGGCACAGACGAAAGCCTGGCTCTCGCTGATGCTGGTCTTCGGGAATCTTCCCAGACAACAGAGGCATGGGAAGCTCGTTAGCCAGTTGGAGGAAGATATGGAGTGTTGCAATTAAGATTTGAAGCCCACATTCCACTCATTCACCAGCTTCAGATTAGCAAGACCAGCAAGAAGCCCCAGATGTATTGACATTGGGGCCAAAATGGAGGGCAGCCTTTCCTGATTTCATGATGCCTGCTCCCAGATTTGGCAAAACCCCAACTCTGAATAGCCCCATCATCAACTTCCTCTATGCTGCACCTGTAACATCTGGCCTGGGCAGGATGACATCATTATAAATCAACACCCTCAACCCCAAATAAGCATCCAGCCAGACCCAGAATTTCTGCTGCATCAGAAGAACATCTTCCTTTGTGCTCTCTCCTCAAACCTTCCACCCTCGACCCCCTGCTACATGATGGCTTCACTCAGTTAACAGGAGCCAGACAGGAGCTCCCACATCTTGTACCTCCAAAAGGGGAACAAATGGGTGTCTGCACCTGCCTGCCCTTTCTGCCCTCTTACCACAGCCAATCTCCCATCCGGGATCACACCCTTAGACTCCTCACCTGTTAAAGTGCTTGCCACCCGTTGGGCGACCACTTCATCTCTGGCAGAATCAAGCTTTCCTTTGCCTCTGACCACCCTCCAACACACAGCTGCTCTTAGGAAGATGGACATGCCTATTAATAGGACATTTGATCTCCTCACGAATACCAGGGAAGGTTTCCCAGGGCAACAGTGCCTGAACAAGTAGTACCTGAGGAATGTGTTAGCTTGGGAAAGAATAACATTCCATGGAGTGGGCTGGGACCCTCTGCGTTCATGGGTCATATGGAAAACCAGTGGTACCTAGAAAGTCTGTCTGTTAGGCTCACTCATATATTTTTACTTGCAAAAGCAAATTCCATAGGAGGAAAATCTTTCAAATACTTTTTTTTTAGATTTATTTTATTTATTTATACAAGCACTGGGTACAGTCAGAAGCACGGGAGAGTGAGAGAATTCACCAGAGCAGAGCAGGGAGCACAGCGGGCAGAAGGACCGAAGTACACTGCTGAGGGGAGCAGCGGGCGGCAGGAGAGGTCTGCGCGCCATGTGGGACCCTCCTCCGGTGGCCGGGGAGCAGCCGGGGATAGAACCGGCGCTGCAGGGGCTGCGGGCAGCTTCGCAACCCAGCGCTCAACCGCTGCACCACTGGGGAGGCCCCAGATACTTTCTTAACCAAGAAATCCACATCTGGTTGTTGCTTAGTCCATTCAGAATGCTATGGCAAAACACTGCAGATGGGAAGCTTTTAACAATAGAAATGGATTTCTCAAAGGTGTGGAAGTCTGAGAGCAGGGTACAAGCAAGGCCAGGCAAAGGTCCTTCTTCAGGGTGACAAACTTCTTGTTTTTTCTTCACATGTTAAAGGGGCGAGGGAGCTCTGTGCGGTCTCCTTTATTTGGGCACTAATTATAAGGGCACTAATTCCACTCATGAGGGCCTAGCCCTCCCCAAAAGTTCCACTTCCTAATACCATCACCTTGGGGGTTAGAATTTCAATACATAAATGTGGAGGTGACACAAACATTTGGATCATAGCAGTAGCCAAGAGCCACATGTGGCTATTTTAATTAAAATTAAATAAAATGAACTATTCAGTTCATCAAATGCACTAGCCACATTGCATATCTGACAGCCCAAATACAGAACATTTCCATTCTCATAAAAAGTGCTATTGGATATTACCGAGCTAAATCACTGGGAGCAGGAGGGTGGATGAGATTCACAATAATTTGGTGCTTGATTTTATTTTGAAATATTTTGTTGGATTAATTACAAATCAATCTGTAAGCTAATGATCTTGGGGTTAATCTCTCAAATTTGGTGATCAATGTCCTTCAACAGCATGTTAAATTCTATTTTCTGTACAAATAGCTCCACAATCTTGAAAGGTAACTCCTTAAATGTGACCACTGAATATTACTGGAAAGATCTTTGCTCTTATGAAATGAACACTTAGCAATTCAGCTTTATATTGATAAGTGGTTCCAATGTAACTCAAATTTTAGTTTCTAGTTTGTCAACAGTCTATCATTTTCCCTTATGTTTCTAAGTAAAGGATAAAGAATAAGTTTAGCTCAAAAATCTGTGTCAACATCACTTTTACTCAACATTTCCCATCACATGTTGCCTGTGGTTTCTACTGTCACTTTAACCAAGGCTCTGGGGTTTTAAACTGTTTTATTTCAAAGCTCTGAGATAAAGAAACCAGAGTAAATACATGGCCATGCAGCTGGAGTAAGGGGGGGGGGGAGATAGTTAAAGTAAATCAAATGAGACAGGCATAAGCCAAGCTATAGAGAATTCTAGCTTTAACCTAATGAGCAAGAAGCAGCCATGGAAGGATTTTAACAGAAAAGAGCAAAGAAGACATATAGATGGCCAAGAAGCACATGAAAATATGCTCACATAACTAATCATCAGGGAAGTGAAGCCAAAGCCACAGTGAGATACTACCTTATACCTATTAAGATGGTTACTATCAAAAAGATGAGAAATAACAAGTGTTGGAGAAGATAGAAAAAGACACTGTTGGGGCCTCCCTGGTGGCACAGGCAGTTGAGCACCATGCTGTGAAGCTGTCCACAGCCTCTGCAGTGCCGGTTCCATCCCCGCCGGCCTTGGAGCAACCCACATGGCGCAGCAGACCTCTCCTGTCTCCCCTGCAGCTCCCCTCAGTAGCGCATTTCGTCAGTCTGCCTGTTCTGTTCCCCACTCTGTCTCTGGTGAATCCTCTCACCCTCCCATGCATCTGGCCTGTACCCCAGTTCTTGTATAAATAAAATAAATCTTTAAAAAAAGAAAAAGAAAAAGACACTGTTGTTGGGTATGTAAATTGGTGCAGCCACTATGAAAAAACAGTATGGATTTTCCTCATCAAAAGTAGAAGAAAACAAAACAGTAGAAGAAAACAAAATATTTTCCTGAAGAAAACAAAAACAGTAACTCAAAAAAGTATCTGCACCCTGTATTCATTGCAGTATCACTTACAATAGGCAGGATATGGAAACAACCTAAGTGTCCACTGATGGTTAAAAAAAAAAATGTGTCCTATGTATATATAATGGGATATTATTCAGCCATTAAAAAAGAAAAAGTGAAATCCAGCCATTTGCAATATCATGGATGGAACTCCGGGGCATTTGCTAAATGAAATAAGTCAGACAGAAAGACAAAAACCACATGATCTCATGTCTATATGAAATCTTAAACAAAAGACAGAAAAACCCTCAAAGATGTAGAGAAGAGGGCCTCCCCGGTGGCGCAGCGGTTGAGCCCTGGGCTGCGAAGCTGCCCACAGCCTCTGCAGCGCCGGTTCGATCCTCAGCCAGCGGTGAGGGTCCCACATGGCGCGCAGACCTCTCCTGCCGCCCGCTGCACCCCTCAGCAGTGTCCTTCGGTCCTTCTGCCTGCTCTGCTCCCCGCTCTGGCTCTGGTGAATTCTCTCACCCTCCCGTGTTCCTGACTGTAACCAGTGCTTGTATAAATAAATCAATCTTTAAAAAAAAAAAAAAATGTAGAGATGATATTTGGTTGTTGCATGGGGGTAGGAAAAATGGGTCAAAGAGGTCAAAAGGTATAAAATAATTTATAGGGTGATAATTTATATACTCCCACATGTAAAATACATAACTCCCAGTTACAAAATAAATAAGTCCTGTATTGTATATTTGAAAGTTGCTAAGAGTAGAGTTTAAAAGTGCTTATCACAAGAAAAAAACTTACAGCTATATATTGATAAGTGTTAACTATACTTACCGTAATCATTTCACTATACAAATAGCAAATCATTATGCAGCAGACCTAAAACTAATGTTATGTGGATTATACCCAAATATTTTTTTAATGGAAAAATAAGTAAAGGGCATCTGGGGAAAGTTGATTAAATTTGAGTTTGGAAAGGACTCTGCTGTGCAGGAAAATAAAAACAAAGAACAGTCTGAAAAGAAGCCAGAGGCCAGAGGGAAGGCAGACAGAACTCTTCTGAGGCTGCTTCTGTATGTGAGGGCAGCTCAGGGTCACCACCAGAGGTCGCTACATTTCCCAAATCAAAGTCAATAAACCCTACCGACTGACCAGCACGGAAGTAGTTACAAGGAATGTATGACGTTCCGAAGTCAAACAATCTCACAAAACCGGGAGTATGTGGTCATTCCCATAACAGTAGGCGCAGGGATGGACTTTTAATAAATACTCAAAAAGTAACTTGTTGGGGCCTCCCCGGTGGCGCAAGGGGTAAGTCTTCAGCACTATGAAGCTATCCACAGCTTCTGCAAGATGAGTTCGATCCCTGGCCAGGGAGCTACACACATGGTGTAACAGACCTTTCCTGTCTGGCCTGCTGCTCCCCTCAGCAGTGTATTTCAGTAGATCTGCCTGTTCTGTGCCCCAATCTGTCTCTGGTGAATCCTCTCACCCCCCTACACCTCTGGCCTACACCCCAGCTCTTGTATGCATAAATAAATCTTTAAAAAAAAAAAGTAACTTCTCAAAATCACAATGAGATACCACCTTACACACATGAGAACAGCCCGCATCAAAAAAGCCAGAAAAACAAATATTAGTGAAGGTGTGAGGAGAAAGCAGCCCTTGTGCACTGTTGATGGGAAGGAAGGCCAGCCGAGCCTCTGTGGAAAGCAATATCGAGGCTCCTTTTAAAATATTAAAAGTAAAATACAAAACACAACAAAACAAAAACAGACAATTATAAATCAGAGACATCCTGCAGGGAAGGAGGAGGGAGAGGGACCAGTGGGAGGGAGAGAGGAGCACAGGGGCCTGAGGTGATGGTGCACGGGTGCATTGGGGAAGGAAACTCTATGGGGACTGCACCTGAGCAGGGAGGGGGGAAACAAACATTGTTTAAAAGTGAACAATGACCTGGAGAGACTGGTTTGCTTTCCAATGGGACCCTGAGAAAAATTTTCATCTGAGAATGTACCCCAACATCCACACATTTGATCTTCATCACCATGGAAATGGTGGCAAAAAGTGAAAGGGGGGGAATTGTTAGGGGAAAAGGATGTCCTGAGCTAATTCCATACAGGCTTTGTGGATGCCACCCCCACTCCATCAAGACACCGGGAACTACAAATCCCAGGATCCCCAAAGGCGGAGTTAAGCAGCTATTTTCTCTGTTTGTAAATAAAAACCGGCCATGTTAGTGGGGTCAGGCAAAAAAAAAAATAAAAATAAAAATGAACAATGATGTAAAAAAATAAATAAAACAAGAAGCAAACATTTACGAAAGCAAACATTTAGGAAGGAATAAAAAATATATTAAAAGTAGATGTATAATCCCAAAATTGGACTCCTGGGTATTTATCCAAAGAATGCAATAAATCTCATTCAAAAATAAATGCACTCCTATGTTCAGTGCAGCACCATCACAGCCAAGTTCTGGAAACAACCCAAGTGCCCAACAACAGCTGCATGGATAAAGAAGATGTAGATATACACCATGGAATACAACTGAGCTGTAAAAAGAAATGAATTCTTTCCATTTGCAACAACATGCAGGAACTGGAGGGGGTTATGCTAAGTAAAATGTCAGGAGAAAGGAAATACCAGATGATTTCACTCACCTGTGGAATATAGAGAAACAAAGTAATAGACAAAAACCCTAGAATTACAACAGCAGAACTGAGGAGACTAGAGGGGCCGGGTAGCAGTGGGAACAAAAGGTCAAGGGACCCAGTGCTTTATGGTAAAGGATTACAGGTAATTTGTTGGTGGGCGTGGTGTGGTAACTTAGATCTGAAGAGGTAGGAGCCTATTCCCCTAAATCACATTCAGGCTTGTAAACCAGTAATATCTGAATAATTAAAGTTATGTGTTTCTTGAAGGAAAGTTCTTAACAGGCAGGTCAACTCCTACTTCAGGATTCCAAAGCAACATGTATAATTATCTTGAAATTTCAATCTCAACAGAGACTGCCTGACTTTCCTCTGAAATGTGAAAGCATCTCTATCTTTGTTTCTACTCTCCTTTCTTTAAAAAAGAATACTACGGAAATATCCTATTGTATTAAGGACAGGTCTCATTATGTAATAAGCCATTCATAATTTATAATTCTAGGATTCTATAGGTCTTACCAGATCACAGGTCAAATTTAACTCACTAATGAGGCTCCTATTATTTTGATCTGAATGATGCTTTAAAACAAATTAAACAATATCTTAGAAAATTGTTTAAATTCACAGAGATGAGTTTACAGAGAAATCTAAAAGGGTCTCTTGAAAAATCAGAAGACCTGGCAATATTGGGGCTTTCCTCCCATAATGCTACCATCAGCCAGAGCCAAGCGCAAGAGGGCCTTTCAGACCTGGAAGCCACCTCCAATTCCAGAAGTTCACACCCTCAGGCATCTGAATTCACCCAGGTTACCCAAGCCTGGGTGTTTTCTTCAGCGAGATGCTGTACTCTCTCGCCCTCTGCTGGCAAATCTAAGCAACTGCAGAATACTACCAAGTTATTTCCTCCTGTTGATCATCACCTATAAATTGGTCAGTCTCTCAAAAACCAAATTTGCTTTACCTATATTCCTGACCTATTAACATTATCAGACAATATGTATTCAAGAAACGCAAACTGATGATGACTTTAACAGACCACCATTTGAAAATGAACAGGAAATCCACACTGAACACAAATTTCTCCTATTGTAACTTTATTTTTGATTTATTTGAAAATAGAATTCAGAATTTCTTGATTTACATAAAAAACTCTTAACTTTCCTCCAAAATATAATTTCCCACCTATACCCCTAAACATGATGAAAACAGGTCATGCCTTAATTATTAAAGTAATTCAACCCTGAGCATAGTCATCCCAAAGATTGTGAGTCAGAAATTTTTGTCGCAACACAGCGCCAACAGCAGCCACCACAGGGACCAAAACAAGAGGTTTTCTATCACCAAGCTAAGAAAATGGCAGTCCTCCAAGCAGAGGGAACCCACAACCTTACAGGGCATTCCAATCTGCATGAAAAGATTTTATATCCCACTCCCACTTAACAGTTTGACAGCTGTATTTTGAAAGCTATATATTCAATTAGAGAGATTTCTGCTCTGCTTTTCACCACCATTCTCCTCTCTCCAGAAGATAAAATATGACATGAAAGCCAAACAGTGTTCTGATCGCAGCCTGCAAGTTAATCACCACATTCCCAAGAAGCAGCAGGAATGGCCACAGAGAGCAAAATGCCAAATTTTTTCCACTGAGCTGGAATTCTAAAGGTTAATTGCTAGGTATGCCTCATCAAAGCCTCCTATGGAAGTAAAATAGAATCCAGTCCAAATCCGCAAAAACTGAGAAATTGTTTCATTCATTTCAACAACTTGGGTTCCCAGCGAGCACTGCGCCATTCAGCAATTAATGTAAAGGAATAATGTGTCTTTTACTATATTTTTTTTCTCACAATGAACGAGCTTTCACCTTTTAAACCAGATTTCTGGGATCCCCGAGATCCTTTCAGGGGGTTTACAGAATCAAAACTGCTTTCTACTAGTATTAAGTTGTTATTTGCCTTTTGCATTCTCATGCTCTTAAAAGTGAACCATGGAATTTTCTAGATACTACATGACAAGCTCTAGTTCAAAGATTGAATGCAGAAATAGAATAATCCTACACTGTCTGTGGAGCCAGGCATGAAAGTGACTTCAAAAACATAAAACCACACACCACTCTTCTCACAAAATTTTTGTTTTAGAAAATGTTTGTTTAGAAAATATTTGTTTTAGAAAATGTTTTAGAAAATTTCTCATAAGCATATTAATCATGTTAATGATAATGGGTTGATTGCTGTTATTTTTTAATAAATTAGTATTTTAAATCTCAGTTTTAGATTCTAACAAGGTGAATTATAACCCATGCAAACAAATGCTCTTTGGTAGCCTCAAAAATTTTCAGAGTGTAAATGGGTCCAAAGACCAAAAAGTTAGAGAACCACCATTTTAAGCAGTTTTCCTGCTGTTTAGTAGGGTAAGCAAGCTCTCTGAAAGTGAGTTTTAGTTTAAATAACTTTATTTGCATTACAAGTGAATAGAGCAGATCAAGGTTCAGAACCCAGCCCTCAAGGATCCCAGCAGGCCTCAAATACCCCACCTCCACCTGCCAAGCCTCAGGCTTCCTTCTCCAGGGAGGCACCCACTCCATCCTATTTGCCATGCTGAACAGGGATCATAATAACCACAGGCATCATTTTTTCCATTGATATGCATTTGCCAGTTGCCAGCATGATGTTTCATTGCCCCATTCATCAATTAATAAAGTGCTTGGGACAGTGCCTGGAATGTGGGATGTGTTCATTAAATATTAGTGGTGAATGAGAATTAGTATTCATTAAATACTAGAGGTGATGATTATCCTGTGTTTTTAGTGATATACTGGTATTATTGTTTGCAAATGAGGAAACTGAGGCACAGAGGTGCTACTTGCTCCAATCACACAGCCAGTAAGTGGCAGAGCCAGGAGCCCAACCCAATCC
Source organism: Talpa europaea (assembly GCF_964194135.1). Taxonomy (NCBI): domain Eukaryota; kingdom Metazoa; phylum Chordata; class Mammalia; order Eulipotyphla; family Talpidae; genus Talpa; species Talpa europaea. Next base: position 39,151,802 of record NC_140080.1, on the reverse strand, counting down.
CAAGTCTCCAGTCCTGAGCCCCAGACTCTCCCCTACTCTACACCACGAGTCTCACACTCTGCTGACATATGAACCACGTGAAGTTCTTGTTAAATGCAGATTCTGATTCCGGGGTCTGGGGTGGGGCCTGGGTTCTGCATTTCTAGCCAGTTCCCAAGTCGGGCTGATGCTTTCAGTCTTCAATCCATACTGAAAATTGTACACCTGCCCTCGCGAACATTTTAAACTATTTTCAATCCTTGCATTCATTTTCCTCTGTCTATACTCAAACATCCTAACCTTAAAGTATTTTTCACCCCTGTCCCACCCAAAGCTTGTCCCCAACCTCCACTCACTCTGGTGGTTACATGTCAGGGACTGACCCTCACACTCCCTGTGACCACCACATCCCTTCTCTCGCGTCATCTGAACCGGCGTCTTGAACAGTCACACGGGGGCGCTGCCTGCTCAGCAACGGTTTAGGCCCAGACGCCGGGTCCTCTTAGCAGAGCAGTGCAATTGGCTATTGCTTTGAACAGTGTTAAAGTGGGTGAGACTGGAAAATAAAATGACTGGCGGTGACAGGGGTATAGGCCTCAGCACATCACACTTGAAATGACAACAGACGTGACTCAGCTGTCCCCAGTGAAAATCATTTGTCCTTAGTGGAGGCTTTCTGGCAGGGAGCTGGGTTTATGAATGACAAAAAAACAGATTCCAAGAAATAGATCAAATATTCAGTCTACAAACAAGTGATTACTGGGTATTTTAGGATTTTTTTTAAAGATTTATTTATTTATACATACAAGAGCTGGGGTACAGGCCAGAGACACAGAGCAGGGAGTACAACAGGCAGACTGATCGGAAACACTGCTGAGGGGAGCAGAGGGCGAGACAGGAGAGGTCCGTCACTCCTGTGGGTCTCTCCCTGACCAGCTGGGAATCAAACCCGCACTGTAGAGTCTGTGGACAGCTTCACAGCGCTGCGCTCAACCCGCTACGCCACCAGGGAGGCCCGTTTTTAGGATACTTTCTAATTGTACTTTGAAAGGATTCTCCCTCATCTTCCGTACAGGTCACTGTGTTACATACACTGCAACAACAGGAAAGTTGAGTTAAAAGTTAAAAGTTGAGGGGGCCTCCCCTGGTGGCACAAGCGGTTGAGCACTGCGCTTTGAAGCTGTCCGCAGCCTCTGAAGCGCTGGTTCAATCCCGGCCAGCAGCGAGGGTCCCACATGGCGCGGCAGACCTCTCCTGTCTCGCCCGCTGCTCCCCTCAGCAGTGTCTTCGGTCCGTCTGCCTTCTCTGCTCCTCGCTGTCTCTGGTGAATCCTCTCACCCTCCCGCACCTCTGACCTGTACCCCAGTTCTTGTGTAAATAAATAAATCTTTAAAAAAAAAAAAGGCAAAGCAGCACAATGTCTAGCACACAAGTCCCTCCCACTCATCAGGGGCGGGCCCATACCTGCTTTTAATAACTCATTACTTAGCTCTACAGTTGATGGAAAGAAAACCTTTTTGGGAGACAGCTTAATAGTCGAGTCCGCAAGGCCAGACACTGGGGTTCCAATTTCAAGCCCCTTATTTACTAACCACGTGACCTTGAAATAGCTGCTTTGTGTGATGGACGACTCAAGACTGGGTGGGGAAAGACCTTGGAGCTGATGGGAGCAACTCAAGGGCTCTGTCTATCTATCCAGTAATCCCTGTGCCCACATAGCAGGAGTACGGGAGGCTGGAACCAGATGTGCAGCTACTTCAAAGATTTCCACTGTCACCCGCGTTTGTGAAGAATGGCACTTCCTGAAAAATCATTGCCAGTTTTGAGAATACGGAATACCTTTGAGAAAAGAATGTAGCCAGGGCCTCCCTAGTGGCACAAGGGGTTAAGACACAACCTATGAAGCTGTCAGCAGCCTGGCCAGTTAGATCCCTGGCCAGGGAGCTACGAGCAGACCTCTCCTGTCTCGCCCGCTGCTCCCCTCAGCAGTGTACTTCGGTCAGTCTGCCTGTTCTGTTCCCCACTCTGTCTCTGCTGAGTCCTTTCACCACCACCCCCGCCACACACACCTCTGGCCTGTACCCCAGTTCTTGTCTGCATAAATAAATCTTTAAAAAAAAAAAAAAAGAATACAGCCAAGGTTGACAGGCAGGCATTATTAATGTGCAAAAATGAAATAAAAAGTTAAGTGACATGAGAGAACCCAGAGTCCCCAACCCAGACCCTGCCCCACAGAACGTAAAAAAAAAAAATTCAACTGCCATTTTAAAGCTGTAGATCTAACGACAAGTTACTTGTGTCATAATATGAAGAAATAAATCTACAGTGGTATCTGGCAGGATCCTTTCAGCTGATACAACACAACTACCTCCTTAAGTTCTCACCCTCCTGTTACTTTTCAAAGGGTCATCACACTTAGGGCCAAAATTTACCCTCCATGACGTCAAAATAGAAGCTGTTAACTCAGGGGAAACTCCGGTTTTCCAGGTGCACTGGAGGAAACAGCAAGACAGGGCGAAGAGCAAAAAGCCACCAACCTGGCAACAGATTCCCGGATCCCGGCTCATGACCTGCCCCCAAGGAGCCCGTGACCAGGCGGAAGTCCCACTTTCTGTGCCTGTCTTCACATCTGGAAAATGAAGGTTTGACCCAGGTGATCCAAAAGGGCCCTTTTGAGATCTAACAGACTCCTTCTCAAGGGGCAGGGTTTAGTGCTGCCCACTCCCGGTCTTGGTGGGGGTGAAAATCTACAGGCTGCCTGTGAAGTCTGGAGACAGATGCAAATACAGAACCAGAGGCCTGACATTATTAGCTACCAGGACAAAAATGATGAGCTGTGGCAGCAGACTTGCTGACCACCTTCTAAGGATGGGCTTCCTCTATGACTTCCCTAGCGGGGCGGGGTGGGGGGCTTAGGAACCACCTAACCAACAGCAGAAGCAGGGTAGGGGTGACTGGTGGAGTGGGTAATGGGGGTGGGGGAGAGGCTGCCTGGCACGGGTGCCCACTAAATGAGGAAGCTAGGAAACGGGTACAGGTAGTCGGTGAGGCACAGGGTGCCCAAAGCCCATTTATCAATTTAAGCAATGAGTGGGAACCAGGAGGGCACCCCCCCCACTCAGTTGAAAATGGAATGTTCAGAACACCCACAAAATAGCACACTAGCAATGGGCCAATGATGGTTCCAGAAGGCAGGCCAGGTAACTCGGGAGGAGCCGATGGGCCTCTGGAGACCCCCTGGGCCCAGCCGGTCAGCAGAGACACCAAACGGCCAAACCCCCACTCCTTATCCACTGTACCCATAAAGCACCTACTTCTTCCCCCTCAGTGGCTACCCACTGGGGACCCCACTCCACTCAGAAAGCTTTTCTGTCCTTCCCCTTACAATAAACCTCTTGCATTTCTGTAAGGTTGGTCTCAAGGTTGAATGCTTTCCTTTCTGAAGACAAGAACAGAGAAAGAGCCTGCCTGGGGTCCTCAGACTCCCGGCTACCTCCCCAAAACCCCAACTCACCACCTGCCCAACACTTACGGAAGAGATGGCGTGTCACTCAGCTGACACTGCAGCCTGGAGCCACACTCCAAGATGCCAGACGCTCAGCAATGGCGCACGCCACTCAGGAGAGCCCCCCGCCGAACACGGCACAGAAAACAAGGGGGCTGTTCCAGGCGGGGGCTGGAGACAAGGCGTGAGCAAAGGAAGCACCAGCCCTACTTCTAGATTCTCCGTCAACAGCAGGGTGGGAGCAGGGTAAAGACGTGAGGACACCACACCCCCAGGCTGGCTCCTGCGGTGGCCACGCACAGGGCACATGCTCAACAGGCTGAACACCTGCAGCTGGTTCGAGTCCTCCAGGGGCTTCACCTGCAAAGCCCAAAGCCTGATGCCCTGTAGGCTGGGGTGCTTGATTCTCAAGAGGCATTGCTAACTACTCTGATAAAAAGCAGCTGTTGCTGGTGCATTTAATTCAGGGGACTGAATGAGCTCCAGTGGTAGGTGAGTGCATAACAGAGGGTCTAGCTGAGATTCCTCTTCTGCAGGAAAAGCCTCTCTTTCCCCCACCAACTCATGGTTTGCCCCAGGTGCACCTTCTCCAGGCATCCACGTGGTCAGAACCTGTGACTCTGTTGTTGAAATCCCCAGTCTGTCCATGTCTGCATGCAGCTTGTAGCTCCTCAAGACAAGGGATGCTTCTGCCAAGCTGGCTTCCAGGGATTAAATCTCTAGCTTCATGCTTAGCACAGAGGAGAAAGTGGTTGGCGCATTTTCACTGCAAGTTCTATATTCCCATGGTGTAGTGGCAGGAATGGGCACAGAGCAGGATCTCTATGACCCGAGCAGACAGGGGTAAAAGAGGAGAGAGTCCTAGAGCCCTCCGTGGCTTTTCAGGCTTTTATTGGGACTTACCAGGTACGTGGCTGGCAAGGGGTGCCGGGGGGCCGGGAAGCTGGCAGGCCCCTCAGCCCCCAGCAAGTCTTCACTCTTTCTGGGCTCTCCCACATTCTCTGGTGGTCTCTGCTGCTCTGCTCTCTGCTCCTCGTGGTTCTGCTGGCGTCCCCATGACGCCACCCTTATAAGCCCAGTCTCAGCCCAGGTGAATCCCATCTACCTATGCCCACACCCTACTCCAGGTGCCCCCCAGGACTGGAGGGTTCCGTCATCTATCCTAATGGCGGGAGGACAGAAAAGCCTGATACTTTTTACCTACCCTACACATGGCCAAAGCGTTCACTAATAGCTGCTGAACTGAACGAAGCCAATTTCACAGTTGCGTTGGTTAAGCACTGTAAGTATTCCACGATACTTTTGTGGGGCAAGAGAGCTTATTGCTACAAACACCCACCTGGGAACCCCAGCTCTGGGGCAGACCCGAGGTACTCCTTACCCTAACTCTATCAGTCATGTGGACCCTCTCTGCCTCAGCTCCATCACCTGCTGTGAGCACAGGGGTTTCCACTTAGGGATCATTCAGTAAGTGACCATTCATTGTTAGTCCTTCTGGAACTGAGCAAGAGGATAAACATTGCCCAATCCTGGTAAGAATCACATTTAGCTGCGCTTTTATCAGAAGCCACTTAAAATTTGGCCACCCATTTGCTTTATCAGGGTTCTTTTGAAGTTTAAACCAACTGAGATCTCTCACAGCTTAGCTATCAAGCAAAACTTAAAAAAATATCTACTGCTTGGCTTTTCCTGTTGTGTGGCTGCTTCCGAATGTCCAGGGCATATCACTATGGCAGTGTCCCTACCACGAGAAGCAACGCAGGGCCCCGCTGAAGCATCTGGGGGTGCACCATTGCTGGGGTCTGAGCATGGGTAGAGGGAGAAGGCTATGCTGGAGGGCTTCCCTGGTGGCGCAAGGGGGTAAGCACTGTACTGTGAAGCTCTCTGCAGCCTCTACAGCACGAGTTCGATCCCTAGCCGGCCAGGGAGCTACCCACATGGCACAGCAGACCTCTCTTGACTCACCCGCTGCTCCCCTCAGCAATGCACTTCGGTCAATCTGCCTGTTCTGTTCCCCACTCTATCTGTAGTGAATCCTCTCACTGCCCCCCGCACCTACAGCCTGTGTACCCCAGTTCTTATATGCACCCCAGTTCTTATATGCACCAATAAATAAATCTTAAAAAAGAAAAGGTGATGCTGGAGGCCCACTTCCAATGAGGGCAACCAGGCATCAGAGGCAGCAAATTCGGAGTCCTGCTTTCTGGGTGTCCCTTCCTCCCACTCCCCCATATCCTCATTTCCCACCCACGGCTGTTCTTTGGCTTGATCCTTCCAGGTCACAATCTCTCCCTTGCTCCATTAAAAACTTTTTTTTTTTTTTAAATCATAGTCTCAGAACAGAATCTCCCCTCTACCAGAAGCTACTCAGCTTTCAAAGAGCAGGGAAATCCACCTTTCCTCCACCCCAAATAGCTCTTTTTTTAAATAGCTTTATTGGGGTATAGTTCACATAACCTGAAATTCACTCATTTTAACTGTACAATTCAAGGTTTTTGGTGCAGTTACAGAGTTGTCTAACCACCCCCACAACCCAAGTTCAGAACATTTCTATCACCCCAAAGCATTCTTGGTGCCCAGCTCAGTTGCTCTCCTTTCCCTCCCCCAGTGCCAGGATAGGGCTATTCTACCTCCCACCTCTATAGAGAAGTCTTTTCTGATCATTTTATTAAAAAGGAGTCTTACAATACGAGGTCTTTGTGTGTGCTTGCTTTCACTTAGCAGAGTATTTTTAAGGTTCAATTATGTTGTAGCATTTATCACCCCTTGACATTGCTGAATAGCATCCACAGTGAATAGAGTCACTTGTTCATCCATTTACCAATGAATGGACATTTAGAACTTGAGGGAAGTTTTCAGTTTTCCTCCCAAGTAGCTCTCAATCATGTTTCTGTACAGTTCTCTTCCACCTCACCCCATCACTTCTCCGCAGAGTCCCTTGTGTCAAGCAGGAAAGGGGATCAAATACTAAGTGACTCCCCCAAAATAAATAAAAGCAAGAAAACCTGACAAATGCCCACTGTGCAGTTTCATCTACATTTTAAATGAATATGCTAGACACAAAAATCAAAATAACAACTTATAACATAAATTTTAAAAATGCATATGATCTTATTCCTACAGATTTATCAGCTTTTATTTATTCTTTTTTTTTTCTTTCTTTCTTTCCTTTCTTTCCTCTCCAAAGATTTATCTATCTGTGCACACAAGAACTGGGGCACAGGCTAGATATACAGGGGGTGAGAAGACTCACCAGAGACAGAGCGGGGAACAGAACAGGCAGACTGACTGCAATACACTGCTGAGGGGAGCAGCGGGCAAGTCAGGAGAGGTCTGCTGCGCCATGTGGGTTGCTCCCTGGCCGGCTTGTGTCCGGAGCCGTCCGGAGTATGTGCCGTGTTGCATATGCGTGCCATGAGTTCGCTTTACCGTTTCGCCTTCGGAGAACCACAGGTTTTTCCTGTAAAGCACATGAGACTGGGAGGTCCGGGGGGAGGAGCTACGAGGGTATAAGAGGAGAACGAGAAGAAAAAGAGATTTAAGAGGAGAACCACGAGAGAGGAGAGTACCGCGAGAGGAGCAGAGAGAAGGCCAGGGAAGTAAGAAAGACAGGGAAAAGAAAGACATGGAAAAGTAAAAGAAAAGGATAAAGGAAAAATAAAGAAGCAAACGCTAGCGGCAAGTTGTCAAGCCCCTCATTTCAATCCTCAGCCCTTCTCTTTTCGTGCCTCCGAATCCCGCGGGTCGGGACAGGCTGGGAACCAAACTCGCGCTGCAGAGGCCTCGGACTGCTCCACAGCGCGAAGCTCAACCCCCTGTGCCACCTGGGAGGCCCTTGTTTATTCTTTAAATCAAACTGTTTGATTGAATCAAAAGTGGGTAAAAGCTACGTTATAGTTGTCAAATACCTAAAGGTACATGTGCAAATACCTAGATGTACAAAAGGCAAACTGAAATGTGATTTGAGTGATGAGGCTTGTCAAAGGAGAAAGTTCCTTTGGGAACATGTACATAATAATCCTTTTGATTATTATAGCTAATGATGACCCAGGAAGAAAACTCAAACTCATTTGCACTTCTCAAGTGGTTCCATAAATAATGCATGTATGTGTAAATGTGTGTGTGTGTGTGTGTGTGTGTGTGTGTGTGTGTGGAGAGAACACAAATATGGCCGATGTTAATAACTGGTGAATCGGCATGAAGTGCTAAAGCGCGTAGGTAACTCTCTACTATAATTGCAAGTTTTCCGTAAGTTTGCAATTCTTTCCAAATAAAGTTAAAATACATTTCCTTTAAGAGTACAGAAAATTCCGTCTTCCAGTCCTTCAGGTCAAACACTCTTGCTAGGGCAAGAGTGGAGCGCCAGGCACTCTTGCTCACATATCAGTCAGTGTGGGGGGAACCACACAAAAGTCTTTCATTTCCCCCAATCGCTCCTTACGAGTCAGACTTCCAGACTGTTAAAGCTTTCTTGACCTCATGTAGCCATCTGTCTTAGTACCTTCAAAAGGCCTGAGCGTCATAAGCTTATAAGCCACGACATAAGGTGTCATTGTTTTCTGGTCCTTGACTGATCTCTTCCATAGACATCAGGTAGAACTTTCTGCAAAACCTTCATTTGCTCTAAGTAGCATGCAAGGGATTTCTCTACACACACACACACACACACACACACACACACTGTCCTCCCCAGAGGACACTCTTCACCCCCAAATGTGGCACTCTTTACCCCCAAATGCGGTGCTGGCAAGGCTTACAGGTAAGTCACCGTCCACAGCACCAGTGGGGGGGCTGCTGTGCACTGCCGGGACAAGTTTCTGTTTCATAGACTCAGCTCTTCTCTCGGGGGAAGCAAACAGAACCTACAAAAACAACTATCCCAATATTCAGTACCTGCTGGTTGAGTTGGTTGTTAGTGCCCCTTAGTTTCCAGAGAAGACCTGGTGAAAGCATAGTTAGCACCAGCAGCCACGGGTTAGACTCCAGACCAGCACACCCTCCACAGTGCGAATATTCCAGATTCAAGACTACTGAGAGGACACACCCTCGTGACAAACTTACAATTCAGTTTCTCTCATCTCCAGAATACCAAGACCCGTTCTAGTCATTTTATCCAAGCATTTTTTCTTTCCCAACTTTAAAAGGTCATCTTTACAATCTCTTTAATGCTTTCCACATAGAAAGTGTTTTATTTCCCTAGTCTCAGTAAATCCTAGTGAAAGAAACCTGATTCATCATCTGGCTGCCTAAGCCACCATCACCGGCTGAAAAGTCCTTTTAGTACTAAGCCCGTTCTAATTCAGAGCTCTAAAATCATCTCTGAAAAATTCACGGTAGTTACACTAAGCCTAGTTATCTGGAATTACATGTTTTATTAAACAGGACTTCTTTGCATCCTGCTCTCATTTTCCAGCTCTGTGATCTCAGCCAGCTGCGGATGGGGCTGAAGTGCAGACGAAGAAGGGGGAAAGGAAGAGGGAAAGGCAGCATTGCTTTTGTTTTAAAAACGTAGTTCCCCAAACTGTGGTAGCAGCTTTCCCTGAGAACTCTTGGGTTTACGCCAGACCTACCGGATCAAGCCAACCAAGTGATTCTGGCGCACACGACTCGGATGTCGTGTTCATGGAATTACTGGTCGAAAGTCAAGATTTCAGAACCAGCTTGGTTGAAAATAATTGTCATCACTGGCTTCAGAGACCCCCCAGGAATAGGGTCCACTTACATGTGTGTCCTCATTCATCATTTATGGGCATACTGGCTTTTTTACTCCACAGGCTGCCATCTGAGATTATACTTGCTAATGAGCAGCGACCTTGTGCTCTTCCTGCGGTTCTGCGCCATCACGGTCCATCGCGTGCAGCAGAGAAGCGCTTAGCCGCGAACCTCCTTCCAGTCTGCTCTCAGGAAATAAGCAAGGGGAGGGTCCAGGGGTGTCACTTGACACTGACGACAGCCTACTCATCTGCGCAAGAGAGCTGGGAGAGACAAAAAGCAGCCAGCTTCTGGCGGGGATGGAAGAGGTGATGCCGACGGCCACCTTTGCAGACTCCAACTCCAGCACCATGAACGAGTCCCTCGCTCACCTCCACTTCGCCGGAGGGTACCTGCCCTCTGATTCCAAGGACTGGAGGACCTTAGTGCCAGCTCTCTTGGTGGTGGTCTGCCTGGTGGGCTTCGTGGGCAACCTGTGTGTGATTGGTATCCTCCTCCACGGTGCCCGGAAAGGAAAGCCATCCATGATCCACTCCCTGATTCTGAACGTCAGCCTGACCGACCTCTCTCTCCTCCTGTTCTCTGCACCCATCCGGGCCACGGCGTACTCGAAAGGTGCTTGGGACCTAGGCTGGTTTGTCTGCAAGTCCTCCGACTGGTTCGTCCATACGTGCATGGCAGCCAAGAGTCTGACAATCGTGGCAGTGGCCAAAGTGTGCTTCATGTATGCAAGTGACCCTGCGAAGCCTGTAAGTATCCACGACTGCACTGCCTGGTTAGTGCTGGGGGGCATCTGGGCTCTGGCGAGCCTGCTCCCCCTCCCGGAATGGTTCTTCAGTACCACCAGGCACCACGCCGGTGTGGAAATGTGCCTCATGGATGTACCAGTTGTGGCTAAAGAGTTCATGTCGATGTTTGGGAAGCTCTACCCTCTCCTGGTGTTCTGCCTTCCGTTACTCTTGGCCGGCTTTTACTTGTGGAGAGCTTATGGCCAGTGTAAAAAACAAGGGACTAAAACTCAGCACCTTAGAAACCAGAGGCGCTCAAAGCAACTCACAGTGATGCTGCTGAGCATGGCCATGACCTCTGCTGCTCTGGGGCTCCCCGAAAGGATAGCATGGTTGTGGATGTGGCATCTGAAGGCTGGGGGCCCGGCCCCACCACAGGGTTTCATTGCCCTGTCTCAAGTCCTCATGTTTTCCGCCTCTTCAGCAAACGCTCTCATTTTCCTAGTGATGTCAGAGGAGTTCAAGGCAGGTGTGAAAGGCGTATGGAAATGGATGATCATCAAAAGACATCCGACTGCCTCGGAATCTCTGGAAACACCAGCTGGCAACTCAGTGGTCCTTCCAGACAATGTCCCATCTCCAGGATCCCCAACATCCATACCAGAGAGAGAGGAAACTGGCTCGCCCTCCTCCGGCAAAGAGAAAGCTGACAAGGCAGAGATCCCCATCCTTCCCATCCTCCCTGACGTAGAGCAGTTCTGGCACGAGAGGGACACGGTTCCTTGCGTACAAGACAATGACCCTACCCCCTGGGAACGTGAGGATCAAGAGACAGGAGACTGTGCTAAGTAGGTTAAGTTTCAAAGCAAAACTAATTAAGATTGTTGCCTTTACTTGTACCACTGCTTATCAGTATTGCTGACTTTACCATATAAATCTAAAATTGCTACCATTAGAAATTACAAAACTGCTTCGGTCTGCATTGTCTGAATGTGCATTTTGGTAAGTAAAACACCAAGCTAGGATTAATAATTGTTTCAGAATTATCACTTGGCTGTTCAAAGAACTGTGTTGTATGAAGATGTCCTAAGTGGTTAGAAAACACAGATAATTGTTATTTGTTCACAGTGGCTGTGTTGGTGGAGAATCCTTAGGGCCAGCCCTGTGCAAATTGATGCCAAAGGCTGAACTTGTCTCCCTTCAGTTCCTTCCTGCTAGCTCTCAGTGAACCTATCAAGCTTTATTTCACATAACCAGAGCTCAAAATCAGCGTCCACCTGAGATTTCTAACACATTTTAACGCACTATCTTCCTGGCTTAAGTTAAACTACTTGATGAAAACCCATAAGGAATTTTCATGAGGGAAGGCTGCAGTGAGGAACATGACCTGCTTCCCCTGCAACTGGACTGATTTTAAACCATGGCTATGTGGGAGCTAAATCGAAGAAAATTCACACTACACCTTATAACCGGCATTGATGTTTTTAAAACCACCTCAGTTGAGCTGGTTTCTAAGTCTGAGGATTTTATCAGCTTATCATGACATTGTATGTTCTGAAAACAAAGAACGTCACAACTACCCTTCCTTTTCATGTACTCATGCAAAATGCAGAGGACAGTTCTCTTCCGTAAAGCCAAAATCAATGTTTTCCCTTATATCTCCTTTCTAGCAACATAAACTATAGGTTTTAACTCACTACAGAAGGCAACCCTCCAACATGAAAGGGGAATAGAGACGTAATCTTTCTTATTAAATAGTATTAAACTTGAACTCTGGCCACCTTTTAAAAAACCTCAGGGTTTTTAAAAGTTAAAAAGATGATCAAGAGTAACAAGAGAAAGAAAAGATTAGTAACCAAAGAGGAAATTCAATAGACACAAGACAAAGAATTTGGCTGATAATATAAAGCAAAAAGCACAAAGGCAAAGCAAAAGGAAAACCACGATTTTGTTTCCTAAGTGTCACTTGACGAGGCACTAACTGTCCCCTTAACAGCAAGGTAAAGCATACCCAATAAAACAGAACAATGATGTGACATTTCTTCTCTAATAATAAGGACATTTACCCATGATCCGATTACTCTGCAGTGGAACTCAGGGATATTTTCACTGAGGGGTTAGGTTGCTTCAGAACAAAATGCATTTTAGGGCAAGTAATGGAGAATTTCAAACATGTAAAAAAAAAAAAAAAGTGCTCTGGAAAGATTTTGTTTTTTAAATAATGTTCAGTCTGTGGGGTTTTTTTGCTTTTTCTGTTTTTACCAGTGATCATGGTTTGCTTTTTTGCCACAGAAGTTAAAATGTTTTCACTTGATTTATTACAAATTTTATTTTAAAGCTCACAAGATCACATAGTACAACTTAATCCAAGTATCCAAAATACTGTTTTGTGAAATGACTGGTATACAAAGTAATTACCTTTAAAATTGTCTCTGTGAACTATTTGAATTAAAGTTTTCATGTTCATTATATAATAAATGTAAACTGTAAATCTCCAGTGTTTGACATTTTAACTTGTAAGCAAATAAAAACAATTATGTTTACTTCAGATAGGTTGGAAACTTAATGCTTTGTCTTGAATGCTCCTTTCAAAATCATCACTTGGATGCTGAGGGCTTGCTTTATGAGAAAGTCAGCCCTTCATACCAGCACAGACTTCAGGGCAAGAGAACTCTATTTTTAAGAATTTGCTGACAATCACTAAATCGAGACCCTTTCTTAAGTACCCAACACACAAAGTCCTGATATGATCTCTTGAAGAAATCTGCATAGGGAAGCTTGATTTGCCCTCATATGAAAAACCTTAAATAATTTACGACGCAAGTCAGAAATGAGAACTATCACCAAACCATTGTCTTCATACTTTTCCACCGTGAGGAACAAAAATAAACAAACAATACTATGCGGAATTCAGTTTAATAAAATAAAGCATTCTAGAAATTTCAACTAAGTAGCACAGTCATATTTCTGTAATAGTTGTATTTCTTTTGGTAAACACTTCAGTTTCATTCCTCATGGGCCTTAAACATCACTCAATGAATGTATAAAAATAAACTTCAACAAGACAAAAAAAGGGAGAGGAAAGAAGAAAAATCCTGCTGCTAGTTATCAATTTTACAGGTTAAGACCTTAGTCAAGTCCAGGTTTCTACAGAGTTCACACAGCCTGGCACTCGATGTGTTTCAGCTGAGTTCTAAGTGCCACAGGTAAAGAAGTTGGACTGTGTGACTGTGTGCACCACACAAACACAGCTCTGTTAGCATTCCCTCTTTTTAGGGCTTGCTGCAATCACAGTAGGTGTGAATAATAGGGAAAATAAATTATCCTATTAACACAAAGTAGCTTAAATATTTTATTTATGTGGTAGTCTGAAACTACATCTATGAAGGAACGAAACAGAGAGGCCTCCTTCAACTGGAGAGGTAAAGAGCAATGGGAATCAAGGATAAGTTTCCTGTGTCTTGCACACTGAAGGGCTCCCAAAAGGGAATGAACCATCAATATGTTAGTATAAGACAAAACAAGGAAACAAAAAATAAGCATCTTCTTCTATGAAGCATTAAGATATTGCTAAGAGACTGAGCACCAAAATGGTTCTTTATAAATTCCCTCTCTTTTATACTGCAAGTTATTGTAATATTCAAGCCTTTAAAAACTATGTAATATTCAAGATCTAAAGTCAACTTTCTTTGAGCCAAATTACATAGGCTGCTGCTTTTAAGAACAGGCTTAAAAGAAGCTTTTATAAATTATGTAACAATAATCATATACAATCCACATATATAAAAAGGGTTGGTTTATTGTAGTTCAAATACATAAACTGAACATTCAAACATCTTAAAATTAAACTTTAGAAACAAATGTTTCCCATTCAAACAGCAATATAGTTTACAGAGAATACCCAGAAAGGTAATTTGTTGTCTAATCCAGAATATTGATAAAGATCATTTGATGGAGGATAATCGTGTTTTTACCAGCCGTCCTATTTGAGCCAACATGTTAGTTATGACCGTGGTTCCATACCTGAGAAGAAATTACTAAATAAATCTTCTCTTAGGCTAAACAAGACTTGGCCTGTAATTCAGAGGGGATAATCAAAGCACGTAAGTGAACAAATAAAACTAAAGTGTTCTTTAGAGACAAAGGTAAAAAGTATGTCCATTATAATAATCTCAGCCTCTGGAAGATATGAATTCAATTTTCAGTGTTTTCTCTTTTACCCGCTTTAAAAAACAAAATCAAAACAAAACAAACCCCAATTTAGGTTTTCTTGGAGTCTGTGGTATCTGCATCTTGCAAGTTCAAACCACAAATGCTCTTACGTCTTGCATGTGTAACACTGCTAGAAAAACTTCACCAAAGTCACTGACTTCCACACCTCATAAAAGGATGATTTTTAGCTTCAAGATTTTAGATTTACTAGACAGCCTATATTTGAGTATGTATGTCAGTCATGCCACACAAAGAAAAGCATAAATATTTCCAAAATGTTCTCTGTTCAAAAACTGTTCACAAATGTGTCTCCTTCTGCTCGTCAGATGGTTTTGCAATAGTTTGACTAATGCACGTACATGTAAAAACCTGAAAATTGGCTCATGCAAGCGTTTTGAATTAAGATACCCCATGGAAGAGTATTCAGAATTATTTTGTCGATCGTCTTGTGGGCTCTGAAGCTGTGGGGGGTGGGGGTGGACCCCGGCGATCCAGGTCATCCACATATGCCACGATCAATTTACGCCTCTCCTCTGGCACACAGTCTAGTACTAAATACCGTTTGTCGTTCTGCAAGATTTTTTCTACGTCTTTGAGGTGCTGATCAGATTCCTGGATTAGCTTTTTGGATCTGAAATAAGAAAAGAAGTCCAAGAATTACTGACTGCTGTTCATAGGTCTTTCAGAAATGAGCTGGAAATGTCCATCTAGTTCCTAATTGTGTTTCCATTTTTATTTTTATTTTTTTTTTAAGAAAAATTTCCCTGCAGTGGTCACCTTTGTAAGTCGCCTCAGCAAAGACTCCAAGGAGTGAAAGGGCCTCAGAAGCTGAATTACCCTCCCACCCCTACTGGTGGTCCCTCCAGATCAGGGCTGAGGGTGGGTGGGTAAATCTTGCCCGTGCTGTACCTGTTCTGTGGATGAACAGAGGACTTCAGTCTGCGGGGCTGCCAATCCCAGCATCTTTCACAAGCTTTCACTTTCACATCTTTCACTAAATTAACTATAAAAATGTAGAAAGAAGTCTTACTTCACATCTAATTTAAAAGCCCAAGCTGATGCAAAACATTACGGATCCTGACCAAAAATCCAATGACAAAATACCTAAAAACCACACCCTCAGCACTATCTATCCTCCCGTGCACATACCCTTCATTAATTGTTTCAAATTTCTCTCTTAAAGGAAGAAAAGCTGGAGCATGAAACAAAAATGGTTTCCTGCATACTGATTTGCTAAGCAATGTAAAATTATTTTCCTGATGATAAACTGTTGGTGGGTATGTTACATAGCAATCTTTTGCTATTGATCATTTAAAAATTAAAAGTATCTGGCAAACTGCTCTCCCCTGGGGGAAAAAATGTTTTTGCTGAGCTTAAGATGATTTCAAACTTTAGACTGGTGCAACAAGATACAGTCATCAGAGGAGGCAAAAATATTCGATAGCAAGGGATTATTTTTAGTAGTCTCTTCATGAAACACAATTCTTATATAATTGGGAATAAGCCTAAAAAAAGCAGTGAAGTAAAAACAAAAGTATGTTTAAAAATCTGGATGGGTGGGTAACACAAAATAAGAATTGACATCTGGGCCCTTTCTTTAAAAAAAAAAAAAAAGGTAGATATGGGATATGGGCTGTATTGGCCTTTGATAAGTTGGCTCTTCTTATTCCTAAAAATTAATAATGTCAACATGTGTGTGAATGGAAGTATGCTTTGGCCATTAGAGTAAGGACTAGTAGAACAATGACTGTCAATATAAAACATTTCATTGCACGTACCTATATGTTATAAATTTGGTCTCTTTCAAAAGCGTCCTGAAGTCAGCTTTGGCTGTGATGTATTTATCTCTGATGTATTCTTCAAACTCTCTTTGTTTTTTCTGCAAAAAGACAGTAGGATCAGAAAAATAAAACCACTAATCCCCAAATTACTATCAATTATTAAGTAAGCCAATAATTTGTAAGTCACAATATAAAAACTTCAAATGAAAAAGGCAATGATAGGGTATCATTTTAGGGTATCATAAAATTCATTGAAACAAAATCTGCAATGCACATTTTCAAGATGAAAAGAAAAAATGAGAAACCATGTAACGATAGCTAAAAGTTGACTTCCTATGTGCCACACTATGTTAAGGTTTTCATGAGGCTATCTTCCTTAATCTTAACAATCTCAAGCCAGGACACGCTCTTAAAAATAAGGAAATTAAAGGGCCTCCCCTGGTGGCGCAGGCGGTTGAGCGCAGTGCTGTGAAGCTGTCTGCAGCCTCTGCAGTGCCAGTTCGATCCTGGCCGGCCAGTAAGGGTCCCACATGGCATGGCAGACTTCTCCTGTCCCACCTGCTGCTCCCCTCAGCAGTGTATTTCGGTTGTCTGCCTGTTCTGCTCCCTGCTCCGTCTCTGGAGAATCCTCTCACCCTCCCGCACATCTGGCCTATACCCCGGTTCTTGTATAAATAAATAAATAAAATCTTCGGGGGGGAAAAAAATAATGAAATTAAGACTTAATTGTGCATTTCCTGTGACTGTATTTATGCACAAAGACACAAAATGTGGTATAATAATTAAGGATACACCAACCATAAGATAACACTTAAAACTTAAGTAAGTCATACTCAGCATGTAGCTTTTCTAGTAAATGAATAGTAATGACAGGTATATATGCTTTGGGCTTAAAAAAAAAAAAAAAACTTATCAATGCTGTACAATCAGAAAAATCAGAAACTGAGACTGGATTTCTTAGCTATAAGTCTTCCATCCCTTCACAGTCAAGTATAGTTCGCAGTCCACATGTCCTGAACTCCAACTTAACAGAACAGAGGAAGAATATTAGATCTATGGGTTTTTGAACTTGAGAGCTACAAAAACCAACCAGGAAACGAGACTGATTGGAAGAGACAACAAATGAAAGTTTACAGGATAAATGGACTTTCCTTGACAACATTCACTTTTCAAAACCTATAGGACTGTTTCCTACAAAGGAGTCAGAGTGCACCAGAAGAGTAGTTTGCCTACTCCAAAGTGCCTGGAGCATATAAGAACGAGAGCAGGGCCTCCCTGGTGGTACAAGGGGTTAAGCACCACACTATGAAGCAATCCACAGCCCCTGCAATACGAGTTCGATCCCCGGCCGGCCAGGGAGCAACCCACATGGCAGAGCAGACCTCTCCTGTCTCACCCGCTGCTCCCCTCAACAGTGTATTTCGGTCAGTCTGCCTGGTCTGTTCCCCGCTCTGTCTCTGGTGAGTCCTCTCACCCCCTACTTCTCTGGCCTATACCCCAGCTCTTATATGCGTAAATACATACATTTTTATTGAAAAAAAAAAAAAGAAGAAGAAGAAAAAAGAACAAGAGCAAACATGGCCTAACTGCCAGGCGCTTTGACAGCCTGGTACTGAATCTAACTGCCAGCCTGAATATATCTATCTAGTGGAATCTGATTACACAATAAATTAAAAACTACAGCACCATTAAATTTCTAGGATCCCAAAACACAGGCTTACCCCCAAGGATTATATTTTTAATATTTCTATTGTGCTGTCTTAATATGTCATGCAAAAAAGAAACTGTGAACTTAAAAAGTTTGAAATTCAGATTTAATTACTCACATTCTTAAAAAAAAGGGTCCTTCACTAAAACCGTCCTCTTCATTTTGGTTAAGGTACTAGTGCTACTGATCACACACCCAATTAAAATTTATGAACTGACAGTAAGTCTCAGAAAAAATCCTCTTACCCTGTCACTGGAGGAGAACTTAATGCACCGAGGATCTTCCTTAATGATTTTTTTTACTTCTTTCCACGTGGATGTTAAGGTAATCTTTGAAAAGACAAGTGAATAAAAATCATAAATATGAATCACTTTTATCACAAGGGTCAAACTGCAGCACACACAATATATAATTTCAGTATTTACACATTGACCTTCAATCTCTTGTAATGCCCGAGAACAACTGGACTAGGTGAGCACAGGGATGCAGCTTTAATGCAATTTTTGGTGGCCTGCCTCAAGTTATTTTCATGGCCATGCTTTCAAGGTGGCTCATGATAATCACTTGCAAATGCTGTACTTTCCACAGGTAACATTATAAATGCTGAAGAAGCCACCACTGAAACCAAAGCAGATAAGCAGGAGCAAAACCTGAACAGCACAGCGTACAAACTGCCAAACACAGGGATCATGGCACCAAATTGAAAATGGAGCAAATGAAAGACTATTAAGTCTATCCTGAGCAGGGATCAATGACGCACAGCCAAGGATATTTTGAAATGCCAAAGAAGCAGATTTAAATTGGGTAACTGCAAAAGAAAGTAATTTCTAAACAGTAAGAATACCATCATGTTCAACTTTAAAAAAAAAAAATTTAGAAGTGTCATAAAACTCATGATTCTAGCAAGCTATCTGGAAAGCAGGACACTGAAAATCCTACTGATGGTTTACCTTTTGGAATTAATGAAGATTTATCTAGCTTAATATAGGAAATATACAAGACTTACTGCAGAAGTTTCATCCAAAAGCTGCCTAAAGTGCTCCCTCTTCTTTTTGGTAAGTGCTTCAATGTGTTCATTAAAAAGCTTCTCTTTCTCCTCTCTTTCCAACAAGGATCCAGATTCCCAACGGTGGTCTTTCCGGAGAGTCCTCCGAGTATCAGACCATGACACATCTGAAGACCGCACCTAGAAGCAGAGCGCCATATCACCAAATAGGCATTTCTTTTCATATCTCAAAAAGGGCTTACACAGTTTTCGAAAGATACATTTAACAAAAGACGTTTCTCCTGACTCTACTTTAGTTAAGCAGTCTCTGAAAATCTGTTTCTTGAAGCCAGAAACCTTACCTTCCAGAGTTCACTTAAGCTATCAGGTATGAGTGGAAAAGTGGAGAAGGACGAAGAGACCTTTTACCACAATTAATATTTAAAAACTTAAATAGTACTTAAGCACTCTAACATTTTAACCAACTTCTAGCAGGAGAAATGGGTATGGACAAAAAAGGAAATTATATGTATAATGCACACTAAAAAGCTCCCATTTGCACTTATCAACTACATACAAGAAGTGACACTTCCAAGATAAGCAAGAATTAACAGAGCTAAGCAGACAAGGTAAGAGAAGACATGACACGTATGCTGGTTCACCAACCAGCAGAAAAGTATGCCTCACTGCTGGTAATGGCATCACAAGTTAAGTCACACTGCATCAATGGTAGGAAATAAGGAATGCTGAAAAGACAGGTAAGAAATAAGAAAAACATAAAAACACTTATTTAAGCAAGCACTTAGGTACATGTCAGGGAAACAATGCATGGCACGGGGAATACAAAGTTCTTCCTTCAAAGAACTCACTTTTTTAAGTGGAGATAGGTGTGTAAGCAAGTAACTGTGGACCATGAAGCAAGCGCTGCAGAGTGTGTGCTCAGCACAGGGCGATGAAAGGAACAGCGAGAAGCAATCTGCCTAGATGGGCCGGGCTCCGCCTCACAGAAGAGACATTTAAGTGTGCTGGTAAAGAATGACCAAGTATGCTGCTGCAACAGGCAGTTTAAAAGCAATCTAGGTGGAGGGGCTGGAATGAGTGATCAAAGGATTCATTAAATTTAAGTATGCTTCATTATAGTTAAATTCAGCAAGGCTAGAGAAATCAAAGGGAGATTAAGGTAATAGGAAAGTGGGGGAGTGAAGGAATGAACCATCTATCTTTTATGCTTAGGAAACTGAATTTGAAATGTGAGGAGAACCTTCACTGTGCTCTGTAAACAACAGGAAGAGTGACAAATTCACATTTCCTTTTATAAAGATTTCTGTGATTGCAGGAAGAAGGATAAATTAGGGGAAGTAGAGACAAGGAGGAAAATAAGAAAACAACCATAATTGTCTACAGGACAAAAAGAAGAAATCAAAAACAAGGCAACAGAAGGAAGAAACCAGAAGCAGTGACAGGAGTAATGAGGACAGCATTACTGAAAGAACAGAAATGGCAGGAAAGATGGTGAGAAAGAGAAGGGATAAAGACAGTGCGACAAAGCCGTTTGTAGGGACACAAACCCTACATACTTTAACAACCCTGGGTAATGCAAAACGCTTTTCAAGAAAGTTCCAGGGTTTCTCCTGGGGTAAATGCATCTCCAGTACAACATCTCTTACCACCTACATGTACAATGAGTGACCACCACAATGATCACCCTAAATCATCAAGAAAAGGTTAAATAGTGTTCTGCACTTTATTACTATGGCATGTAAATGTGCAATAACATGATTTCCATCAAGAACACTAAAAAAGTTTTTGAGGCGAAAAGATCATATATTCTCATATACATAAAACATCAAACTTCTTGAAACGTTTTTAAAAACTAGGAGTTTTTCCTATTTGGACAGTTCCAATATCAAGGCAATTTTAAAATGCCTTATAAACAACTTACCAAATTATCTATCTCAGAGTCAATTTAAATATTAAAATGTTGACTACTAAATGAGGAGGCAGTATAATGGATTTCTACTATTCTGTACCTCAGAGGAAAATCACAAAAGAGTAATAATGTATACCATGTCAGACAGAAGAGCCTTGAAATTCTGGATAGCTTCTTCTCGTTTATGTTGTTCTCTCTCTCGATCTATTTCTTTTGTTTGTTCTGAACGAGCCTTTTGAACCTCTCTTTCTCGTTCTCGAAGACTTGCCTCAATGCGGGCTTGCCTTTCAAGCTCCTTTTCTTTCTCTGAATCTAAATTCTATAAAAGTAAACATACATTATTCTTCCACAAAATACCTAGTCTGCCAAATACAGAATTTCAAAGCTAGTTTTTACCAAGAACATACCTACACACCATTTCCAAATCAAGTACTAGAGATTCTTATATTAAAAGTATCAATAAGAGGGCCTCCCTGGTGGCATAAGGATTAAAGTCTCAGTGCTATCAAACTACAATAAGAAAAAATATATTAATTCTAAGTGACTTATATGAAGATTATCTACAGCAAATCTCATTTTAAAACTTTAGTTGACAGTATTACACAGGAATACAGCCCTCGGGCCTCCTGGGTGGCACAGGGATTAAAGACACAGCACTACAAGCTATCACCAGCCACTGCAGCATGAATTCTATCCCCAGCTGGCCAGGGAACAACTCACAAGGCGCAGCAGACTCCTTTCTGTCTCTCCCGCTGTTCCCCTCGCCAGTGTATTTCAGTAGGTCTGCCTGTTCTGCTCTCCACTCTGTCTCTGGTGAATCTTCTCACTTCCCACACCTCTGGCCTACACCCCAGTTCTTATATACATAAATCAATAAAAGTAAATCTTAAAAAAAAAAAAAAACACAACTCAATAAGAAAAATTACAAACCCCAAACAGCAACAAACTGCTTTAGAATGCAATGAAGGATTTTATTATTCCACTGTTACAAGTATGAGCAAACATGATAATTACCTTGGCTATTTTTTCAATGTACTGTTTGAAGAGATCTTCTCTCATGGAAGAACTATCCACTGCTTTATAGCGAGGATCACTTTCTACTTTGTCTTTTACTTTGCTCCATCGAGACTGACTGTCCAAGTGATGATTAGATAATAGTTCAAAGAAATCTGATTTAATCTGTATTTCAAAAAAGGTAGTGAGACAGGGAAAAACAATGTGCCATCAGAAATTCTTCTTATCTAAATGCTTAAAACTAGAAAAGAATATATTCACTTGTGTTAAAAATGAGAAAAATTTTTAATTAATAAAAGAGACTATCAGAATTGTTCTTGTATGGAAAACATAAAAATTAAAACACATACAGGTCCTCATCTAAAACCGACCAAAAAACAAATCATATTCCCCAAAGAAATTACTCAAATTTAGAGAAAACATGTTTAGGTTCCTTGTAAATTTGGATCTCCGAATTGTCATGTTTTCATAAGGAATATGTATTTGCACTAAGTTGCATCTATTTTCTATGCTTATGAACTGACAGTAAAATAAACTTCAGGATGGTAAGAATGATTTTACAAAGCAGCTGGATAAAAATGTTTAAATAGAGGGATTTAGAAAAAGTTGAGCACAAACAACGTATCTTGTTTCCCTACAAACCTGAAACTATATTGGCAAAAGTCTATAAAACAGGTAAATCTGTGGATCTTCATTTAAAAAAAGAGCATATATAAGGGTATAAACATTGTTCTTTTTTTAAAGGGTGTATATATAATTATAGCCTTGAATATATATATATATATCTCTAAGAAGATCTAAGAAAATTACAAAATTTCGATATTGGTAATAATTATTACCCCCCCCAAAAAAAATTTGCATAGGTTTTCTGTGCTTTTTAGCCACGAAGCACATTGGCCTTTACTGTTCTATAACTTGAATAGATTAATGTAATAACATATTTAGCAACCAAAGCACCTAATGACATTACACCAAAGGCATTTAATACCACTAATCCTTTCAAGCCAACATACACAAAGTTTTGTGATCGTACTAAGTCAAACTGAAAGAATTCATAATTTCCAGCCTTAAATTACCCCATTTCCCAGACCGTTTCACTTTCTTAATGGGGGAAGGAAGGAGTAACCGAGGCATTTATTTTTATGCACATGTGCAAACCTAATTTCAAATTTCGTATTATTTAAATTATGTAGTACTCCTATCCGGGAAGACACTCAAGGTAACCAAAGTCATTTCAACAGAGGATTCAGATCATGTCAAGAACCTCTCCCCGCTACAGGGATTAAAACATGCTGCCCTCCCACATGCCCACATGCCCAGCAGAAATTACGAGTGGAATCATAATTTTCAATGTGTGAACACAAAAGCAATGAATCATGCCTTCTACCTATTCGATGCCTCTTATTTCCCCCTATAACCTCATTTCTCCTACAAGAGAATTAAAAGGGAGGTTGATATCCTTATAAATTTTAAGAAAGTTCCCACATTTGAAAAAATTTTTAGAAAAGAAAATTTAAAAACTGTTAGAACTGTGGATTTTCCCTCTATTGAACTTGGCCCTTGCCTCTGTCTGCAATATGAGAAATTCCCATAACCCCGCAATTCCCAGAGAGTGATAAAGAAACTACTTGATGTATTGATGACAAAATTTTTCTGTTCATCATCTACTTTGTAGCTGACATGTACGCCAAATTCCTAGATGCATGTAATAGCTAGAAGGCAAAATTTACAAATTTTGTGCTAATTAAAACACATAAGCTCTCTCAAGTAGGGATCTTTCCAAGACACAGGAATTCCTACTAACTTCAAACAAAGTTCAATGTTAGACACAAAGCCCACAAATTATTATCATAGGGTTTTTTAATGCATGATATATAAACAAATTGAATTCTAATACAATTTAATCTCCTTTCACTGTTGATACTACCATGACTACCAGGCCATCAAGGGCTTACTGAAACTGCTATTCGTGTGAATTATTTACCAACTACATACATGTCAAAAAATGTCAGTTTCCCTTAGCAGGCTCTGTTTTCCATATTTTCTTCGATCCAAAAAAGTACCTACCAGCTACATCATTTAATTATTTAATAGGGGAAAAACAGCTTCCTCAGCCTAGCATACTGTAACAAAACTACTTAAGCTATAGGATATTCAGAGAGTGAAACTTGAAAAGGGCTTATTTCATATGAGGATCTCCATTACGTATAAGCTCATATGTTATCCCAAAGAGTAAATTTGAAACACAATTTCATACAAATAAATTACAATACACAAAAGCTTCAGATTAGCTATTCTAGCAAACAAAACAGTCTAGTAAAAATAAGCAGAGTTTTAAAGGTAAATTTTTATAAAATGGAAAATTGTGGAAACTATGTGAAAATGATGTAAGGACATCCTTTAGCTTTAAAATGCCTACCGAAGGGTTTTTTAAAAAGGATTTCGCCAAAAGTCAACAACCTTCACAGGTTTTTGATTAAGCAATTAATTACCTTTAAACCTTCACTGTTTGGTTATTGATCAATTATGTCATGCTACAAAGAACAGAGAATCATAAAAACAAGCAAAGAAACTCCAACAGACCAGTATGCTACTAATCTAACTATTCAGTTATACACAGTTAAGATGCTGCGATTTAAAAAACAGTACAGACAATATATTTTGTAAGAATACACATAGTGAAAGTCATACTTCTCAGAATGTGAATAGAAAATATACCATACTTAAACCCTCTTCTGCTTGCATGACCTACTTAGTAATTGATTTTGCATTTTCAAATTGTCTGAGAAAGTTTAATTTCCTGCCCTCTTCTAATTTTGTAATGGCACAAAGTCAAATTTAGAGAATTAATACTTTACAGATATAAAATTTAACAATGAAAAGAAAATAAAGCTGACTATATTTGGCTTACTTAGATGTAATATCTATTTCGTATTTTAATTAAGACATTCTGAATACAGTCGTTATCACTTCATAAGAAACAAAGACTAAAAAATGTGAAGTACCGGAACTGGCTAAAGTCACCACAAAAAGACACACCAATTCTTTTCTCATCAGCGAATCCCACAATACTTTGTGGATCATGACTGACAGCTGTCAGACTGAACTGCATTGACAGGTCACACAGCACAAAACTGTCAAGTCTATCCACTTGTTGTAATACAAAACACATAAAATAATTAACCAAAGTGTTTAGAAAAAGAATATTAGTCACAAAATGCAAACAAAGAAACATTCAATTTGTAGAAAAGCAAACCTACATTATCCCTTATTTACTTAGCTTTCTTTCATTAAACAGGTTATTATTAAAAGTTCAATTTATCAAACAATTCACTACCACGATCCTCATTTAACACATAAAACATTTGTGCAGAGCTCAATTTTGCACATTTCCACTGAGAAGCATAAATCAGTTACCAAAAATAAATAATAAAATAATTCTGGACCTCTACTTTGACATCCAATACATCAGATAATCAGGAAATTTCAAGTATTTCTGTCATTATTTTACTTAACATTGTTTACTTAATCCTTCAAAGAAGGTTCTTCTCAACAGGAGTTATTATTTCCCCAACATTTCTTAATAAAATTTGTAATATTTTAACTCTCTGGAATAAGATGCACTTTAAATGTCAAGAACGACTGGGCTTCACAGGTTCTTTTTCAGTATTCACAAAGCACACGCGACACTAGAAGAGGGCTGCATGTTTTGATGGTTCATGCACCACTGGTGCCATCTCCCTTCCGGTTTGCCTCCCCAGTGGTGAGGGCCTCTCCATTTCTGACACTGCTATCAAATGACATTTGGAACTCATTAATCTTTAACAACTGACCTTTAATTCTGATAAGCAATAATTCATATGTAAGAAATGTTCACAAAAAGATTAGAAAGTCACTAAAAAGCTATCTTTTAGATGGCAAAAAAGATAAAGCTTTTTGAAATTTAAATGCTACCATCTATAAATATTCTTAAAATCATGAACAGACATCTCTAGTGACCAGGACTGGGTCAACCAGGCATCTTACTATTAATAAAATTTAAAGCAAACCTATGCAGCTTAGTAACAGCACTAAAATAAACATTACAGAAGTAAAGCATCAGGATATCCCCACATAAACAACTGTAAGACTTACCATAACGGTTAAAAAGTACACATGGGTCCTGAAATTATGCCCATTAAGGAGATTAGAAAGAGCATCAGCTTGACCCACCCTATTCACACTCCCCTCACAATCACCAGGAGAACTAAAATCATCTTACCTTCTCACCTCTGGTCTTCGAATCTTCTTTCTCTTTTTTCCTTGCAGCTGCCACAAATTCATTAAACAAGGCTTCTCGATCTTTCATCTTCTCAATTGCTTTGAATCTTGAATCTTTAGCATGCTTGGCTGCAAATTCACTAAAAGTAGCTCTGTAACAAAAGAGCATACGAGCTAACTTTGGTAGAGTTATTTCTGCTTGTACAAAGGAATAGCAGATACCATTTTTCCAGCAGTTGTATGTGCCAAAGTTGTATGTGCCACCATACTATTATCAGTATGGTGTTAGGGGATACACATCACAAAAAGGTAAGAGAAATTAGAGAGTGAAGGACTTGTGAGCTTTAAAAGACAGGGATGACTCCGTCTACCCTAAAATGAGTCTGAGACTCTGCTTCCAGGATGGTGAATAACTTACTGAATTAGTTCTCCTTTTATAAGCAACTATAAAACAGGATAAAATACATGAGGCAACTGACTTCAAGTAGTGGACACCAGGTAGAGTAAGGCTTAGGTATGCCCACTACCTTCTGCCCCAGGGCAGTTTCCCAACATGCAGAGAGTCCAGCAAAGTGCAATGGTCCCAATGAGCTGTGGCAGCAAAGTTCAAAAGTACAGAAATAGCAGAAGGAGCGGCTACAGAGAGAGGTAACTCTGAAGACTATCACATAAAGATTACCCGTATGTTGATGGCAAAGGTCGGAGGTGTACAAGAGCAGGGGTACTTGCTTGGTACTCTTGGTACCAAGATGCTACATGATTACCAACAAAAGAGATACCAGCAACTGAATAATGCTGGGAAAAAACTGTACAAGGACAACAAATGTCCACAAAAGAAAGGAAGTTGAGAGGAATACATTCCAGTTTCTGAGATCCACACTAATAAAGCATAAAATCAAACCTAAAATTAAGGTGATCACCCAGGACCTGAACTGCCTGCTAAAACAAAGAACCCACATAATTCAAAGGAAGATAAGAAACTCCAGAGCATCTACCTATTACCTGTGATCTCCAATATTCACTTAAAATTCACTGAACATGCAAAGAAACAAGTGAACAATAGCAAAAAAAAAATTTAAAGTCAACAGAAATTGAACCCACAATGCCCAGGTTGTATCTAGGTAGACAAACACACGGTCTTAATGAATAAACCAATAAGAGTTTTCAGCAGAGTAATGAGATATATCCAAAAAAAGAACCTAAAACTCAAAGGAAAAATTCACTGGCTGCACTTAACATGAGTAGAGAGAGAGGAAGTCAATGATGAAAAATAAAATGAGTAACAATTATGTAAGAGAAACAGGACACAGAAAAACAGCTGGGGGCAAGGAGAGAATAATCTCAGGGCCATGTGAAATAATACCAAACATTTTAATGTTCATGTAATTAGGATCTAAGAGTAAATTTTAGCAGAAAAATAGGCCACAAACTTTCCAATTTTGATGAAAAACATCAATGTTGAGATACAAAATGCCCAGCAAACACCATGCCAGCAAAATAAAAAGATGACATTAGGAGGGCTAGTAAGGACAAGTATAAAAAAATAAGTTTCTCCACAAATAGAAGGCACTTATAAAGTCTTTTATCTACTCATATATATTTTGATATTTGAAGGTTTCATTTTACCTAGGAATTTACTCTTAAGCTCTTTATTTAGCATGTTTTTAGCTAAAGCTTATTTTCTCTTTAAACTATTTAGCAATTTTTCAGTGCAAAAAGAAAATAAATTCCCTTGTGTTAAAAAAAAATTATACTACAGCTTAAATTCTTAAATTATAAAGAAAAAACTGGTAGATTAGCTCCAGAATTTAGAATTTAAGACATTAACTGAAGATTAGCTAATATTTGTTATTTTTAAGCTTTGCTAATCAAACCCAGATTCTAATATCTTATATGCAACTGAAATTGCTCACAGTATCTAATTTCATTAAATCAACATTTTGAACATGATGTACTGCAAACCTAATGTGAATGGATATGGATATAGAACCATATGGATTAGAACTATAATAAAACTTTAAAGTAAAATACAAATATCTATCTCAAAAATTACACATAGTCAAACGTTTCTTTTCACAATAAATGAAGCAGTTTTAAACTTTAAGACAGAAAAAGCAGTTGTTACTATGATTAATGAATAACCTTTTCATAAATGTAAAATCAATGTACAAAAGTGAGACTATTTATAGTTTACGTAGAATAAAAGTTAATTTATCCATACTTCTTACCTGAAATGACTAAAATGAAGTGTTAGCATTAGATTCCATGGATATTTTTATGTAACTCATCTCTAAATTCCAAAAAGCACTACATTATAACTGCCATGGTATAAGAACTTTTTATTTGGGGTCGGGCGGGGGTGTGGGATAATGGGTGGTGCTGGGGGGAAAGGGAAGAGTATAGGGACCAGGAATTGATCGAGAGGTATGCCTAATTTCCATTAAAAAAAAAAAAAGACAAAGAATAGGTGCTAAAGTTATTTTCCCCATCATTCTTTTCCCTTTCCTTCCAACTGCTTTATTACAAAGTCTATTAAAAAGTTTTGTGTTAATCAAGTTTTTCCAATCCAAATAAAAATTTACGTTAATAGTATTTTCTCAACGTTAAGATTTTTCCTTGTTTTCGGTTTCTTAATAAAATTGGTTCTAATCGCTAGGCTAGCACTAAATATTGCTATCACTGTATAGCAATGCAGCATAATGCCCAGGACCTAGACTTCCAGTTAGGTGTCTGATGGCTTTCTTTATTCCC
Organism: Talpa europaea; assembly: GCF_964194135.1. Taxonomy (NCBI): domain Eukaryota; kingdom Metazoa; phylum Chordata; class Mammalia; order Eulipotyphla; family Talpidae; genus Talpa; species Talpa europaea. The sequence continues at coordinate 39,123,237 of NC_140080.1, read as the reverse complement.
TAAAGTCAGCTGGCACAGCACAGATCACTCCCACAAGTCTATGTGCCTCAAAAGAACATTAGTTTTAAAAATGGAAATAATAGCAATTAAAAAATGGCAGTTGAAGTATATAATTCATAAATGAGATAAATAACATATAGGTAAAGATAGGTGAGCCAGACTGTCAGATATTGTAACTCTTTTAAAGGCAGCAGAAAATGAAGGGAAAATAATAAGAAAGACAGAAGAAACAAAATTTCCAATACCTAGAAAATTAGACTCCCAGAGACAGTGAAGGCAAGGGAAAGAAATATTTCAAGAAGCAATCATGACTGATTTTCCAGAAATGTATTTAAACAACTTCAGAATGATAGACCCCTCTAAACAAAAGTCATCAGAAAAAAAATCTCAACACAATGTAGTAGAATTTAGGAACACACAAAGTGGAAAAAAAAAAAAAAAAGAACATTAGTTTTAAAAAATATTGCTGTATCATTTGAAAATAAGCTGCAGACATCACAAGACTTCATCTATCAACATTTCAACATGAACTTCCTAAGAGTAAAATCCTTTTCACTACACAATAACCAAGAAAATTACTAATTCTCAAATATCATGTGATACCAATCTATGTTAAAATTTCCTTAACTGCCTCCCAAAATGTCTTATAATACAATTTACCCTGACCCATGAACTCATCCTTTACATTAAGAAAAAGCCCAAGAACCCGTTAAGTCTGAAACTCTATTACATCCTGAAGAGCAATATATATTCTTCATAGCCACAAATACTCTATTAGCTTTACTTTCTGATATTTATATTAATGTCACAGTGGGTTTCTCTTCATATTTCAAATTATAACATCAAATATACTTTCTCACACACCACTCTATGTCCACTGACAAAAAAATGTTTAAAGACAAATTTTTTCAAAAAGTGCCATGCAACTGTGATCCCAAGAGTCTTTCCTAGTTTTAAAAATTCTCCATTTTCTGAGGTGCTCACAATAGCCTGATACCACTACTGCCACAATTACGCCTTAAGAAAATCATTCTCCCTGCCAGAACTATTCAGCATAACACCAGAATCTACTCACTCACTCAGACAAGTTATCTAATTTATTTATGCCTTACTTTCCTTATCTGCAAAACAGGTATGAATACCTAAATCATACTGGCTGTTTTGAAGATTGAATGAGATGTGTGTGTACACACACTCACACACTTTAAGAACATATTCTAATACATGTTCCTAAATATATATATATATATTTAAATATAAAATACCTAGTAATTCATGATACTATAGTTATAATGCTAGGCACCTAGTTTAAAATGTCATTTTATCATATATATGCATTATATATTAGCAATCAATTGAAAGGTCACACAAAACCATAATCTGGGGCCTCCCCGGTGGCGCAGCGGTTGAGCGCTGGGTTGCGAAGCTGCCCGCAGCCTCTGTGGCACCAGTTCGATCCCCGGCTGCTCCCCGGCCACCGGAGGAGGGTCCCACATGGCGCGCAGACCTCTCCTGCCGCCCGATGCTCCCCTCAGCAGTGTACTTCGGTCCTTCCGCCTGCTCTGCTCCCCGCTCTGGTGAATTCTCTCACCCTCCCATGCCTCTGACTGTACCCAGTGCATGTATAAACAAAACAAACAAACAAACAAACAAATAAATAAATAAAACATGCCTCTATTTAAAAAAAAGAAAAACATAATCTGGACCCTTGGAAATTTTTGCATCGAAAGTTCCTTCACAACTTTAATTCAATCAAAATAATATTCTAACTTGTTACGTATAGAAGTTGAAGAACACAGGAACCCATTTTCTATCAGTTTCTCAGTTTCTAGAAACAAAAGCTGATCCCACAGGGAAGCCCTTAAACCAAGGTACCCTTCTTGAAAGCCAATGCATCTCACAAAGCGCCAGAGTTTCCTCTAACAAAAATATTAGGAATAAAGATTAGAAACGTGGAAATCTACCAAGTAAGCTTTTGATGTCCAATACTCAAAAGATAGTAACTGATCTTAGGAGAAAATATATATGCATTTTGATATTTTAAAGTAAGAAAGTACACACCTTGGGTTAAATTTTGCTTCTTCCATCATTTTTTTGAAATCTTCCTTGGCTTGCATTATTTTGTTTTTCTTTTCTCTACGTTCTTCTTCTGCCCTGGTCTTTACATACTGATCAAACACCTAAAACAAGAATAAACCAATTTGACAAGTGAGTCTTTCATACAGGTAATTTAATTACCAAATTATAGTAATCTAGCAAATTATGAAATCTATTTAAAAAAAAAAACAGTAAGCCCATTATCTTTGTCCAAATTACAAGGAAAAATATATTAATTCTAAGAAACTTATTATATGAAAATTATCTACAGCAAATCTCATTTTAAAACTTTAGTTGACAGTATTACACAGGAATATGGCCCTCGGGCCTCCCAGGTGGCACAGGGATTAAAGAGAGCGCTATCAAGCCATCGCCAGCCACTGCAGCACGAGTTCTATCCCCGTCTGGCCAGCAAGCAACCCACATGGCACAGCAGACCTCACCCGTCTCTCCCACTGCTCCCCTCAGCAGTATTTCAGTAGATCTGCCCATTCTGCTCCCCACTCTTTCTGGTGAATCCTCTCACCCATCATACCTCTGGTCTATACCCCAGTTCTTTTATGCATAATAAATTCTTTTTTTAAAAAAAGATTATAGTCCTCCACTTAGGAGTCCAGAAGCCAAAAATAGTTAAAAGCCCTTTCCCTGATTACAAATTTAATTGTTTCAAACAATTTAGAAATGTACAAGAGATCCTACAGTCCTTCCAATTCCCCTCTAGCAAAAACCATTAACAGTAAGGACTATAGTATTTCTGTGCTTCTCTGTAATTCTTTTCACCATAAACTAATCATGCTTTATATCTATTCTGCATTTTCCCACTTAATAATGTAGTCAAGTTGATGAACTGAACACGTATATCTATTTCCTGCCTTCTTCAAAGAGCAATAAAAATGAGAAGAATTTTAAGTCATGAACCATTAAGAACAGGAAACAAAGAGAAACAGAAACTCTGAAAGTTAAAAAAGCAGGTGGACAACTGGCAAAGGATTTGACAGACATGAGGAAGGTGATCCTCAATCAGCAGCAGTCAAAAGAACAAAGGAACCAATTTTTTTGATCAAGAATTGTTAGCACCAGATACCCATAGACGTTAGAGTAGGATACAGCTATGATAGGGCTGTTTCAAGAAGTAGCTGGATCACTCTATCTGCCTGAGGTAACAAACCCTCCTGAAGACCAGTAAAATACGAGCCAGCATTCTTTGGAACAAAGGTTGGCAAATGATGCTCTACTGGCCAATTCCAGCCTGCTGTCTGTTTTTATAAAACACAAGAATAGTTTTGACATTTTTAAACTGCTGGGGGAAGGAGGGACGGAGACATGACACATGAAAATTAAATAAATCCAAACTCCACATCCATGAATATAGCTCTATTTGAACAATCATGTTCATTCATTCACATATATCGCTGGGTGTTTTCACACAAGAGCAGAGCTATACAACTATAACTGAGGACATATGGCCCCCAGAGCCTAAAATATTTATTATCTGACTCTTCAAGCTTAAAATTTGCTGGCCCCTGCTTTAGAAGGTATAACAGTTGTCTCTGGACTACGGGAAGATAAATGAGGAATGAGGCATACCAGACTGAGAACACAGAGAATTAAGCAAACATTTACATACCAAATATCAAGACAGCCCTCTCAGAATCAAAGCAGCAAGAATTGTGCTTCCAGCCAGAAAACTAAAGGTCTTTAATTAGAATCCAACCAGTCTAAAAATGACTTGTAGGGGCCTCCCTGGTGGCGCAAGGGGTTAAACACTGTACTACAAAGCAGTCCGCAGCCTCTGCAGCACGAGTTTGATCCCGAGCCAGTCAGGGAACAACCCGCAGCAGACCTCTCCTGACTCACCCGCTGCTCCCCTTAGCAGTGTACTTCAGTCAATCTGCCTGTTCTGTTCCCCTCTCTGTCTCTGGTGGATCCCCTCAACCCCCGCATCTCTGGCCTGTACTCCAGCTCTTGTATGCATAAATAAATCTTTAAAATAAAATAAAAATGACTTGATCCAGGGGATCCTGACAAACCAGCCTACCTCACGCTAACAGCAAAATCTTTCAACCTTAGCATTTTTGACATTTTGGATGGGATAATGTATAGTAGATGCCAGCAGCACCCCCTCATTGTAACCACCAAAACTGCCCCCGCTTGAGAACCACTGCCCTACAGTACAGCCCACAACCTGAGCATTCACCCAGATGCTAAGGGATCCCAAATAGTGTTTTAGTGCCTCTTTCCTAATCCTGAGCAATTAGCATCTACAAGACATCTATGGCAACTCTCCCACCATGAATGAGACCAAATCAGAAAAAACTTAGTGGAAACAAAGACTATGATGGCAGATAAAGAACATCCTCAAAAGTCTCACAGGACTGGGAAAAGATACCACAACCATAAAACAAGAAAAACTCAAAGAACCAAAACAGAACACTTAGAAATTTAAAAAAATGACAGAAGCATTGAAAGATCTAACTGAGGGGTTAGACAATAAAGGTGAGAAACTCATCCAGAAAGCTAAAAAGAAAGACAGGTAGGAAACAGAAAAGATATGAAACTGAGGACCAGCACAGAAGGGCAAAGTCCCTATCACAAAAAGAAAAAAAAAAAGAAGGGAGAGAGGGGGGAGGGAGGGAGAGAGAAAGGGAGGGAGGGAGGAACTTTCTTTCCATACCCCCCTACCCCAAAGAACTCCCCAGTGTGAAGGCATCAGTGTTCCACATTGAAAGGGCAACCAAACATCCAGCATGATGGGTGCTTCTATTGGAGTTACATAAAAGCACCAAAAATTTCAAAATGCCAAAGATGTTCCTACACACTTACAGAGAAGTAAAATTAAGCAGACCCACATACAAAGAACAGGAAAACAGAATGGCTTCGAAAACAACACTGAAAACTAGAAATAGAATCCCTCAAAATCCTAAAGGAAAGACTTCTAATTTCAAATTCCTTAGCTAGTCAAATAATTCCAATTAAGGGCATTATCAAATATTTAGTCTCAAAATTTCAATTCCTAAAATTATCACATCACTGCCCAACTAATCATGTAACACATGTTTAATACCTTTATATAACTGCATGTTATATTTATTTGTCATTGCATTCAAGTAGCTGCATGCTGATGGAAGGGGAAGAGATGTTTCCAACCTCTTTCTCATCTTAGTATATACTTTCTTACTTATGATGGTATTAAATTATAAGTAAAATCCAAGTGAATTTATATTAATTTACACTTGTGTGTTTATATTCTTTATTCTAAGCAGCTATTTTCTTAAAACATCAACAAAATGCTGTAATAAATACTGCGAAAGTCAATGTTTTGAAAACAATTCCTAGTTAAGTTCACTTATATACGCATGATCAAAAAATGTATTTAAATACTATACTTTCTGGGGCCTCCCCAGTGGCGCAGCGGTTGAGCGCTGGGTTGCGAAACTGCCCGCAGCCTCTGCGGCGCCAGTTCGATCCCTGGCTGCTCCCCGGCCACCGGAGGAGGGTCCCACATGGCGCGCAGACCTCTCCTGCCGCCCGCTGCTCCCCTCAGCAGTGTACTTTGGTCCTTCTGCCTGCTCTGCTCCCCACTCTGGCTCTGGTGAATTCTCTCACCCTCCCGCGCTTCTGACTGTACCCAGTGCATGTATAGACAAAACAAACAAACAAATAAATAAAACATGCCTCTATTAAAAAAAAAAAAGTTCTAAAAAAAAATAAAATAAATACTATACTTTCTGAGCCTTCAAGGTGGTTTCTAGGGTGTTGTTGACAGTGCTATTTTTCTCCCTTTTGTACACCACTTATTTGAGGTATAACTGACATACAAAAAGCTGTACATACTTAATGTATACAATTTGATGAATCTGGAAATTTATATATGTGAAACCTTCACCACAATTGTGCCATAAACATATCTATTGCCTCCAAAAGATTCCTCTAGTCCTCTTATTATTACTACTTTGTATGCAATGAAAACTAACTTTGACCTACCCTCTTAGGAATTTTTTAGTACACAACATACTACAGGCACGACCTGCCCAGATCTCTAGGATTTAATCATCGCATATAATTGTTGCCATTCCTTGATTGGGGCAATTATATGGTATAACTGTGCGGGTGTGATACTTTCATATGAAAAATATGTGTATTTGGTCTTTGTCAGGCTCTTGGTCAGAGCTCATAAAACCTCTTAATTTCCTAAGGCTAAAAGTCCTAGGAGCATCTTTGATTCTTGCTGTTTTTTATTCTATTCCTAAACCCAAGGGGAAAAGACCAGTCTTCTGTTATTCATAGCAAAGCCCCTTCCAACCACATCTAAGGTTTCTGTCAAGGAGGTGATTTTTGGAAAGCCTGTAGATAACCACAGGAGGAGGACTGGCTGCCAGAAGAACCAACTATATAATCAGAGGGAGTGTTGAGCTTTCAGTTCAACTTCCCTACTCCCTGCTGCAACACACAGGGAGGGAGAGGGATGAGAGATGGTTCTCAATCACCAATTTAATCAATTGTGCCAATGTGACACTGCCTCCAGGGTAGCTAGAATGAATTCATGTGAGAAGAGAGCTCCAAGAAGTATGCAGGCATGAGGTATGCAGAATCTTAGCAGGACATGATAAAGAGTTTCAATTTTATCCTAAATGAAATGGGAAACACCTCACAGTTTTGTCACAAGGGAACACTGCCTCAATATGCCACTTAAATTCTTAAAATTAGTCTGGCTACTGCATGGAAAAAGAACTTGACTGAAGAGTACCAAGAACAGAAGGAAGCAAGAGCAACTAAGCGCTACAAAAATGATGAAAATGATCGTGGTGACTTGAACTAGTGTGTTAGTGGGGGAAATGGTGAATAAGAGAAGGGATTCAGATAAGTTGCAAAAGCAGCCTTTGCTGACAGACTGAAATGTGCACTGGAAAAGTAAAGACGGAAGACTGACTTACAGGTTTTGATAGGGCCATCAAAGGAGGTGAGAACGAGACCATCACACACACAAACTGAAGAAAGACTTCTGAAATGGAAATGACTTTCGCAGTCATGGCTTTCTATTTCAAGTACTAAAATACATGCCTACTGCAGTGTCATTTCTGCTCTTCAGAAAAAGTCTATTATTACACCTACATGTAAAATGACACAAGGTATACAGAGAATCAATCCAATCATTAAATTATGAAAATGGAAGATGGACACTACTGTTACCAAGAGTTCTTGTAGTTCCACGGCACTATAGCAAGTGGTTCAACTACTCACCATTTTACAAATATCAGTGTCAGGGTGAGTCCGTATAACTCAGAAATTACGTAAGTTGTACAATGCTTTGGAAGAAGTAATCACCATGAGATGCCATGTGTCACTGATTCATCATGGCAATAAATGGCAGCTCAGTAACAGGGCAACTTTACTTCAGTAACTGGTCCGGCAGAGACCTGAAGTGTCTATCACTTCTCTAAGTTTATGATGAAAAGGTATTTTAACAGATGCCACTTAGATGACTCTGTACGAGACATAAACACGTATTCGAGTGTTGACTACAAGATATACACACACACACCAATGTGTATATACAGGCGCATAATCATCAGGAAGGCTACAAGGAAAAATTTTCAATGGCTGTCCTACCTGTTGGATAAGATCTGTAGGTGTGTTTCCCCCCCTTTTTATTCACCAGCATTTTCTTATTTTTCTATTCTAAATTTGCATTATTTGTTCAATAAAAATCAAATAGTAAATGTACCTGAAATGAACTTTAAAACCTTCTTAGCTATAACCTCAGTATGTGTGAAGCATAAGGACAAAATGTTCATGAGACCACAAAAATATCCAAGTACTTGAAGTAGAAATATCCTCACGGGATGACTGTGTTCTAAAGATACAAGATTATGTTTTAAAAGTACCGCTAGTGGGGAAAAAAATACGGCACTTTACTCCATGTCAAAATTATGCTAGCAAGGGATATATTTATATTAGATAATGTTCTTTTTCTCTTACCTGTTTTCTCTCTTTAGGATTGAGAAGTAAGTACCGAGGATCAAAAACTATCTTGTGTAACTCCTTCTCCCATGTTGAAAAAGCAGACACCTTTAAAATAAAAAATATACTGCCTTATAATTAGTTTGCTGCAAAAACATAAAGGTCATATAACTTTGCTTGAAATCTACAGGACATCTGTTTAAAAGACAGACATTATAAAAACCATACTGAAGTTTCCATCATTAATAAATGACAAGCAGTGGGAGACTAGCAACAGCAAATTTCCACACTAATTGGCTCTGAACATTTCTATATTATATTGAAATAACACACACTTAATTACTCATTAAAATAACTACTACTGTGTGACATTTAAAAAATCAGTACATCAGAAAAAGCCTTGAAGATTTGCATTTTGATTTCCCATGCTTACTCCAATCTTGTGAACAATGCTGTGATTTAAAATTGAACAATTTTATTCATTCAAATGAATATGTGAATAACCAAAAGGTTTAAATCCCTTCTCCATTAAGCCTCATTAATAGTAATATCATCAAGTACCAGTTTTCCTTTAATCAAAAGTCATTCTGAAGATATTAAAGAAGAATTGTATATACCTTACCTATCCCGAGTAGTCCGCCATTCTGTAATGTTAATATTCGTCTTATATTACTCACCAAAATTTAATGACCCAATAAATGTTAAATGTTATTTGTACTTAAAAGGATAGTAAAATAGCATTTAGTTAAACATGATTAGCTGAGAAAAAGGCTGAAAGACTACAGTAGTTTGACAGGCTTCCCTTATCCCCCCCCACAACATGAGCACTAACCTTAGATTTGACCTTTTAGCAAGACATATTTATATTACTTATACAAAACAGAAATATCTCCCCCAAAGATTGTTTTCTGACCCCTCTCTCTAGCAGCATGTCCTTGAACTGCTTCATTCGGGCCTCCAGAGGGACAATGGCCCTTTCGCGGGCAGCTTTAATTTCAGCTTCCATGGCAGCTTCTTTCTCTGAATCAATGTCTTTATTATCGTCTCTCCTATAAAAAATAAAATAGCAGGCATCAACTGACAAAATAACAAGGAATATTACTAAAATCTTAAAATCAATGGAATATTCAAGACTCACTACTGAGCAGCATATTTTTGCAAAAACAAATTATACTGAGGGTTTTAATTGAATTCTAAGGGATAAGCGAATTTCATTATAATAATGACAATGATAGTAATAATAATAATAAAGTTACAATGAGCTTCAAATGTTACAATGGCTACATTGTTAGGAGAAAGTATACCTTTAATGTGCTCTCCCTGGCACTAGTTAATACAGAAAATGAACTACCTAGGTCTAAAAAAAACTTATCTAACATTGCAGTGAAAACTCTATGTGTTAGAATCAAACAGCACAGAACTTAATTTTTAGTTCTTCAAATGATAGCGGAAAATCAGCATTTCCAAAATGTTTTTACATTATAAAAGCGTAAGATAGTTTCAAAACTCTAATAAAAATTGGTATAAGTCTTATTAATCTCAAATAGTTATTTTGAAAACAAAATTAAAATATCTGCAAACTAGGCCAAGTGGATATGTGAGATATATACCTTACCTACCTGACATTTTTTTTACTCACTTTCTGGGTGATAAGTTGAGATTTAAGTTGAAGGACAGGTCCCAGAGAGCAACATAGGCCCAGGAGTGGTTAGGTGGAATTTTAACTGTTCATCAGTGACTAAGCTATTTCTTGTTCCTCCAAAAAATGCACCTCAGGGCTAAGGGCAACCCTGCTGCTTGCTGTATGGTACTTAAGTGAGACTGTAAACATGAAATCGAGTCATCTCTCAAACATAATGCGTTATGAAGAAGGCTCGTTCACGTGAAAAATAAAACAGTAAGCAATGCAATCGTATTTGAGCAGATCTTTGTTCTTAAATATGATCTGCTAAGTGTGAAAATGAAAATAAATTAATTGATATTCCCTACATAAACTTCAGGGAATTAGCAAACAGAGTATCAGAAAATTCAAAAGCATGCCATTAAAGGGAAATGAAGGTAGCCCAGGAATTTAAATGGAATTAAGGCTAACCCATAAGTATGGTATGAGAGAGGCAATTAGCAACTTAGGGATGAAACAAAAAAAAAACAGAAGACATAGTCGGTGACCTGCAGGAACTTAGCGAGATAGTCTGTGACCTAAGATATGCACAAAACAAACAGGTAAAAAGCAAATTGCCAAACAATATACCCTCTTAAAATAATTTATTTAAGAACTATTTAAATAGTTAAAGAAACATCCAAGAAATACAACTAATGAAAACAAATAACCTTTATAGAATTATACTAAATGAAAATGTCACAATACAAACTATCACTATCTATCTCAATAAAAGAAATAAAGAAAAACTAAGCCAGAAAAAATAGGCTTTTAGCTTTGTACCTAAATAGAGAAGCTCGGGCAATCCACATAAAGGACTTCTTTGACATTCTCCTGATAAAAGCAGTTAAAAACCTTACAGAGTTGTCTATAAGAACAAACAATTAAAAACAACCTAAAAGTTTAACATTGTAGGAACATCCAAAATCATGGTACATAAACAGAATGAATACAGTCATTTATAATTACAAAAACAAATGTCTAGTTTCATATTTTTAAAGAACACAAAATCAGTTGATTATAATAAAAATACATTTCATCAAGAACTAAAAAGTCAACTGCAAAAATGAGAATAGCTATTGTTACTGTGGTCGATTATGAATGACTCTCTTTACTATCTTAATTTCTTTAATGTTGGCGCCAATAAAAAATTAAAAAAAAAAAAAAAAAAAAAAAAAACAAAACCACCCTGGCTCGGGGTGGTATTACTGGCTTCTCTGCCATAATTTGGCTGCATTCAATCTGTCCTTTTCAGATAAGGGCCATGATCAACCAGGCCCTAATAATTTCTTCAAACTTTCCTTTTTGCTGCTAAATAATGGTCCCATTCCTCCCCCACCCACACACAAACACCTTCTATCCCACCCTTTCACCCCCATCATTAGCAACATTTTAATTTTATCCAACTCTACTTCCACTTACAGCAGCCTCTTTCTCTCAGATCATCAGTTCCCTAGTTAATAACTACAGACTCCAGGACTAGCCAAGTTACACATATGTAAAATATAAGTGTGCATGACATTTCTAGAATGAGTTCTGCAGGGGTCTGTATTAAGGAGATCTATTTTTCATAAAATTCAGGTCTAATGAATGTCTAAAAATAATTTATCAACTAATTCATAAAATGTCATTTGGCTTCATAATACATATATAAATAACCAAATCTCCTGCAAATCCAGCAACTTATAAGGGATATCATTTCCACATTCTCAAAGTTTTCTAGTATTGGGTCTAAGAGAGTAATCATGAGTTCTGCCTCCTAACAACATACACATTACCTGTCTTATTCACGAACTGAACGAGACCTAACCAATTTTTAAAAAGTAAAGTCTACCTGAACCACATAAACTATCAGTATCACTTACTTCCGTTTTTTGGCTTTAACAGGTTCATCTTCATTAAGTTCTTCCATTAAATCGTGTTCTTCTTTAACTGTAAGATAAAACCTAATTAAATTTTGTCAGAATAAAAATAAGCAAGCAGTAATTGAAATATATAGGCATGAATCCTTCTGCTAATCACTACCACAATATTTGCTTTTATTGTATTAAAAAGAAATTGCAATTTAGTTAGTGACTCACTTGCATTCATAGAGAATTGCCACTTTTGGATGGACAGCATTGTCGGGGTCGGGTGCCCTGGCAAAAACATTTAAAATATTATTACTGATAGTTATATGCATACATTATACAACATTTTCTTTTAAAAAATTACTGGCTATATAAAATATCTCATAACAGTCCTTTTAAAACACTAAGGAGAGGAGGATAATTCCAAACCTCCTCTATTAATCCAGCATTTACATTAAATTTTCAAATCATTTTGAAATATTTATAATACATTTGCAGTTGTGAAATCATGTAATTTCTTCGTATAATTCAAAACTATGGTGATAAAATACTACCAATATTATCACTATAAATCAGATATTGCTGATCTTTAGCACTAGGATAGGAAAAGTTTCACTGATTTGGAAATTATTTATAAGTAGAAAATGTTAGCACATGATATATGCAATCTACAGATATCTCAATTATTTTAAAAGAAGTATTAGGACCTGCTTCATTTTAAATGTTAAATGATTCATTTCGCATGCTTCTATGGAGAGATTTTATAAAAACACAATCATATCAACACAAAGACAGATTACCAATAACATGCAATAAAAATTGTGCACAAACATTTGTGCTTACTATATATATACTGTAAAACTGTATAAACATGAGGTAAACTAAAAGTTAATCTTTAAGTGTCTCTATAGTCTCAGGATTAAGGCTTATCTTCTTTAATTTCATCTTATTTTTCATTCTTAGAAAATTTTGCTTTTTTTGTATTTAATAAAACTTTCATAAGCCATAAAAATATTAAGATAGTCTGTACAGTTTTGATTAGTTCAAAAACTGTATTACTGGTTACAAAGGTGTCACAGTGTTCACCGAGGAGTGTCTTATTATTAATAATCATGGAGCAAGCATCCAACATGTCTTATACTAGAAATCTTGAGACAAGAATCTTCATATATATAATTTAGGAAAAAAAAGTTTTACCCAAATTCTCTATTTCCTATATTCTATTACTTAACTTAAACTAGCATAACAGTCTATTTTCCACTTCTCAAATTTCTTACGTTCCTTGAAAATAAAAAGGTTTTCTAGGAGACTTCACATTTTCTATTAAAAAATTAAAAGAATATTAAAATTAGAGGATAACTGCTAATTTAAAACTTACTTAGTTTCTTCACTTCTTCCATTCCTTTTTTATGAGGGGGCTCCTGAATAATTTTGTCAACATCTGCCCTTCCAATCAGATCATCAGGTCGGTCCCACATAGAGAGACGAGTGGTAGGATTATAAAAGAAGACCCGCTCATCACCAGTCCAAACAACACACCTAAGAATAGATTTCATTATCATTTTCTTATGTTATGGAACATAAATTAGTCAGTTCTTTCCCTGTCACAGTGAAGATGATGGTAGGGAAGGACACTTTATATTAGTAATAGCTATTTATAGAGAAGTAAACATGGTTTTTAGCATGGAAAAGACCAGCGAAGGTTAAACAGCAATTCAACATATTATGTGAGAAAACCAGGAAAAATAAAGCAATTTGTGATCAGTTTAGAATATTGAAGTATTTGATCTGGCATACTCAATTTGAAAGTGTTATATTTTAACCTTTTTTTTTTTGCTTTAAAGATTTACTTATTTATACAAGCACTGGGTGCAGTTAGAAGCATGGGAGGGTGAGAGGATTCACCAAAGCCAGAGCGGGGAGCAGAACAGGCAGACTGACGAAATACACTGCTGAGGGGAGCAGAGAGCGGCAGGAGAGGTCTGAGTGCCATGTGGGATCCTCGCCTAGCGGCCGGGGATCGAACCTACGCTGCAGAGGCTGCGGGCAGCTTCGCAACCCTTAACCTCTTACAAATGAGTTTAATGGCAACAAAAATGCTGTTAAACAGATTTAAAGCTAATTATCAAACCACAGCATCATACCTCTACTACATAGTATTAAACAAACCAAAATTACACACTCAACTGCAAACTTGTATGAAGTCTTTAATATCTGATTGTATCCAATATAAAACAAAGATAGAAGTACCAATTGGGCTATGGCAATGTAGTCCACCACAGCCCACTGTTCCTGGTAATTACAACCAGTTCAGAAAAATAGAAAAAAGAAGTATATGAGGACTCTGTAAAGTTCTTAAAAAAATAAACAGAAATATGGAAAAGTGCCAAAATTTAGAGAAACTGTAAGAGTACAAATTTCCCATTTTCCTCCCTTAAACCTCTGCCTTAACAGTGGCCGACAGCCATTGAATGGCATGGTGGCGGCAGCAGGGCAGTTAAAACTCCAATACAAGTCAGGTCTTTGTGGCCAGATAATCAAAAGTCAACCACCAACTGCCAAGTCCAAGGTAACCTAGATGTTGAAATTATCAAAGACATCACAGCAGCAATTATAACTTAAATTAAAAAATAAAACTTGAAGTGAATGAAAAGACAGTTGTTCTCCAGTAGAAAAATAGCAAATGTAAAACACTGAAATTTTAAAAAGACAAGTTTTAGAAATGAAAAATACAGTTAAATTAAATTTCATGGATTGGCCTGAGAGCAGAATGTACATGACAGAGGAAACAATGAACCAGAAGAGAGAACAACAGAGATCCCAGCTGAAAAAGAGAGGGGGGAATAAAGAATGAATAGTCTCAGGAACTTATGAAATTAAAGTGCACTGAACCCCAAACAGGATAAACTTCAAGGAAATTAATTATGCTTAGATAGAACATAATCAAGAAAAAAAAATCAAAAGTAAAGAAAATTTCTTGATAGCAGCTAAGAAAAAAAAATGGCACAAACAGGACAACAAAGTCTAATGCTCAGATATCTTACCAGAAACCACAGAGGAAAGGGTATAGTAGAACATCATTAAAGTTCTGGAAAAAAGAATTGCAAATCCATACCTCTACAGCTAGCAAAAATATCTTTCAGGAATCAGGGTAAGAAAATAGTCTCATATGAAGGAAAACTAAAGGGTTTTTGTTATCTCCAACAGACTTACACTATAAGAAAAATTTTCAGGCTGAAAGGAAACGATACTAAAGGAAAATAAGCGCCTTAAGGAATGAAGGGAAAACAACAAAAATGCAAAATGCAAGATTTTTTTCCTCTTTAAGTTTTTTAAAATGTATATGAAAATACAATATTGCCTAATATGTGTATGTATATATACATCAGTACATATGACAGCTATAATGTAAACATCACTGGGCTGGGGTCTGAAAAGCACCTATTTGGTAGCACAGGTTCCACATTTTATGTGAAGTGTACATTGACTCTACATAGTCTATGACAGTAGGTGTGTCTACTATGATCTCTAGACCAACAACTCTAAAGAATGAAAAGAGGTATCACCAAAAAAGCTAACAGATAAATTAAAAGGAATAGCAAAAACATTTTAAAAATTCAACTAAAGATAGTAAAGGAGAAACAGGTAAGACACATAAAACAAATAATACTCTAAATTCAACCACATGAAAAATTTCACTAGAGTTACTAGTCTAGACTTAAACTGAAAAACAAAAATTGACAGAGTGAATTAAAATGTAAGACTACTATAAGCTTTATAAGACACAACATTTACACCTGAAGCCATAGAAAGTTTGATTAAAGTAAATGGGCAGAAAATGGTAAACCATGAAAACATAAAGCTTAAAGGTAGGAATGGTTTTTTAATAACAGATGAAGCGAACTTTCAAGATAAAGAATATTGTAAGAGATAAAGAGGGCCACTTCACAATGATAACAAAGGCAGGAGCACAGAACAATGGCAAAATGTGTATAAGCCTATCAATAGACCCTCAAATCAGATGAGTGTACCAAATCACAGAAATTGGCAATTGCACAATTATAGCATATCACCACCACGCTAAGCAATCGAGAGACCAACCAGAACCCCCAAAACACAATACTAAGATGGACCATATTGTTGAACAATAAAACAAATCTAATGAAGCTGAAAGTATTAAGATCATAGAAAGTATTATATGACCACATAGCAATTTGGCAATTAAATTAGTAATGGTGTATCTAGAAAAAACCCCAAATCTGGACATGAAACAACAGACTCCTAAACATTTGTTAATCATAGACACAATCAAAAAGTAAATAATATGAGCTGAGTGACAAGGGAAACAAAACAACAAAATTTGTAGGATGCTACCTACTAACAGTTCTTAAAAAAGACTAGCGCTTTAAAAGCTTTTATTAGAAAAGAACTAATATTAATGGGCTGAGTGAATTATAAGAAACTAGAAAAAGCAGCATAAAATAATAAACCCAAAGTAAGTGACAGAAAATAACAAAAGGGGAAGCAGAGGGGAGACAACCAGGCAAATGTTGGTTTTTTGAGAAGACCAACAAAATAGGTGAAATTCCAGTTACAATGATGAAGAGAGACCATCACCACCATTCTCTGGAGAGAAAAATGGGTTATCATCGCATATACAGAAATTAAAGGACATTAGAGAATACTATGAACAAAGTAAAAAACTCAGACTATAAAGTAGGCAATGTTCTTGAAAAATACAACTTACCAAACCTGACAGAAGAAAATCTGAAAACTCCTTTTGTTACTAAAAACCTCTCCCTTCCCAAGAAAATCCTGGTCACAGATGGTATTGTTAATCCCACAAGATCTTATGGAAAAAGTGATACTGTCTTACAAACTTTTCCATAAAACCAGAGGAGCAGAAATCACCAGTCACCACAGTGCTGTAAGCAACATTACAGCAATTAAAAACAAGGTATCTCAGTGTACAAGAAAAACACAATCACTGTCCATGTCATTTTATGAAACTAGCAGAACCTTTACATAAAACATTACAAAGAAATTAGATGTCAACAGCCAGCATAAATATGGATGCAGGAAATCCTTAATAAAGTATTAGCAAATCAAATCAAATATATAAAAAAGTTAATCTACCTATCACAAAGTTAATCACAGAAATGCAAAGCTTGATGGCATGCAAAAAAAAAAATCAATGTAATTCACCATATTAAAAAAATGAAGGAGAAAAACTTTTCACAAATGCAGATTTTATGCTAAAAAAATTAGCAAACATGGAATAGTAGGGAATTTCTTCAAATAAATGGAGGCTATCTATGAAAAGCCTACAGCTAATATTGTACCTGATAATAAACAATCAAACTGTCTCCATCTGCTATCAGGAACAAGGAAAGGATGCTCCCTTTCAACCCTTCTATTTAGCACTGCACTGACAATACCAGCAATAAGGAGAGAAAAAGTAATAAAAGGCATTAAAAACCAAAGTATCAGAAATAAAAGCACTGTAACTGCAGAATATTTACAAAGACCCAAATGCCCAAAAATAGATGATTGGATCAAGAAGATGTGGTATATATACACAACGGAATATTATTCAGCAATCAAAAAAGATAAACTCATGCCATTTACAGCAACGTGGATGGAGCTAGAAGGAATTACGCTCAGTGAAATAAGCCAGAAGGAAAAAGAAAAATACTGGATGGGGCCTCCCCGGTGGCGCAGCGGTTGAGCACTGGGTTGTGAAGCTTCCCCCAGCCTCCTAGGAGCCGGTTCGATCCCAGGCTGCTCCGGGGCCACCGGAGGAGGGTCCCACATGGCGCGCAGACCTCTCCTGCCACCTGCTGCTCCCCTCAGCAGTGTACTTCGGTCCTTCTGCCTGCTCTGCTCCCCGCTCTGGCTCTGGTGAATTCTCTCACCCTCCCGTGCTTCTGACTGTACCCAGTGCTTGTATAAATAAATAAATAAATCTTTTAAAAAAAAAAGGGAAAAGAAAAATATTGGATGGTTTCACTTATAGCAGGAATATAGGGGAACCAAATAAGACATCAGTGTAAAAAGCAGTAAGAATACAAAACACAACAAAGCAAAAATGCACAATTATAAATCAGAGACATCCTGCAGGGGAGGAGGAGGGAGAGGGATCAGAGGAAGGGGGGGAGGAGCACAGAGGACTAAGGTGATGGTGCACAGGTGAAGGTAACTCTATGGGGACTGCACCTGAGGGGTTGGGGGGAAGCAAATATTGTTTAAAAATGAAAAATGATGTAAAAAATTAAAAAAAAAAAGAAAAAGAAAATCCCAGAGAATCTACAAAATTACAATACATTTAGCAAGGTTCTAGGATATAAAGTTAATACACAAAAATAATTCTATTTTCCTAAAAAGCAACCAACTAGAAAATACAATTTAAAAATAAATCTGCTTTAGCACCAAAAAAACATAATATCTAGGACTAAATCTAGCAATACATGGCCACTGATGAGATATTTAAGACCTAAATAAATGGAAAGATAAAGCATGTTAATAAATTGAAAGACACTTGTTAAGATGTGATATTTCCTTAATTATCTACAGATTCAATGTAATGTCAATCAAATTTCCAGGCCTTTTTTTTTTAAAGTGACAGAATGATTCCAAAATTTACATGTAAATACACACACTGTAAATTAATCATGTTAATTTTTTAATAATTAACCTTACCTGATTTCAAATCTTATTAAATTTCAGTAATCAAGACAATGTGGGATTGGCAAACAGACAAATAAATCAAGAGGAAAAAAATAGGGTCCAGAAGAAGACTCGCACAAGGGATTTTTGCAAAAAGTACTAATGGAATTACTGGAAAAAGGAAAGTCTTCTCAAAACAACCCACATGGGGAACACATGAACGTGGATCTTATTTCATACCATCTACAAAAATCAACTCAAAATTGATCATCGACCTACCTGCAAGAAAGTCAATAAAACTGGAAGAAAACATGAAAGAAAACCTTTACAGCCTTTACTTGGGAAGTTTCTTTGTCATCCATAAAATTGAACTCAACAAATGTTAATGTGAGCTGTGAACAAAACTTTTTTTTAAGGTTTTTAAGCTGATCACTTTATTGTATAAGATTATTCTGTATTAGAATAAAACTGCTATTTATAAAATGCAAAAGAATTTAGAAAAAGAAAAAATTGACAAATTGAACCTAAATTAAAAATTTTTGCTCTTTGAAAGAATGTTAAACATGAGAAAGCAAGTCACAGACCAATGGAAAAATATTCACAGAAATAAATGAGAAAAAGGACTTCTGCATTCAGAATATTTAAAAGAACTCTTATACCTCAATACATGAAAAACAACCCAACATAATGTAGGCAAAATATATGAACACAGACTTTTACAATGTATGAACAACAACTATACATCAGAGAAACATAAAGTAAAACATCCACTAGAATGGCTAAAATTCTCCAAAACTAAGCATGTTAGTAAGAATGGTGAGCAACTGGGATTCTCATACACTGCAAATGGGGATTTCAAAATGCTAGGACTGCTTTGGAAAACTTTTGAGCATATATACTAAATAATTAATCCATTCAGCTTCCAGTTATTTACCCAAGTTAAACAAAAACATGCCCACACAAAGAACTGGACAAAGATGTTCATAGCAGTTGTACTTACAAAAACAGAAACAAAAAAAAGGGACCAAAATAACAATATATTGGTATACATTAAATATATTAGTATACTGATATATTGATATGAATTTATCAGTATATTCAACCAGTGTCACTAAGTGAAAGAAATTACCAAGTCAATTACAAAAGGCCATATTATTATACAACTCCATCTATATTGACTATCTAAAACAAATAAATATAGACAGAAAGTAGACCAGCAGTTGACTAAGACCAAGGGAGTTGATGGGAAATGACTGGAAGTATGGGGTTTCTTTGGGAGATAATGAAAATGTTCTAAAAATGACTATAGTGAGGGCCTCCCTGGAGGCGCAAGGGGTTAAGACGCAACCTATGAAGCTGTCTGCAGCCACTGCAGCACAAATTAGATCCCTGGCCAGGGAGCTACCCACATGGCACAGACCTCTCCCCACTCGCCCCCTGCTGCTCTCAGCAGTGTGTTTCCAGTCAAGCTGCCTGTTCTGTTCCCCACTCTATCTATGGTGAATCCTCACCCCCTACACTTCTGGCCTGTACCCCAGTTCTTGTATGCATAAATAAATAAATCTTTATATAGCGAATGTTGCACAACTCTGTGACTATATAAAAATCATTACATTGTATACTTCAAATGAATGAACTACAGTATGTGTTTTATCTCAATAAAGTTATATTTTTAAAAAGCAGCTCAACCAAAAAAAGCACATAATTCATGATTCTTAATATAAAATTCTATGAAATGCTAAGTAATCTATAAAAACAGAAAGCAGGGAGATCATTGTAGAAGGGGACAGAGGGAGACAGACTACAAAGAGATTCAAAGTTGGGGGGTACTAGATATGCTTATTTGAATGTGGTAATAAACTTCTAATATATGCAGCTGTATGGCAAATGTACCTCAAAAACAATAAAAAATGAGAGACTATATTATATAGTGTTAAACCAAAATCTTTTGAGGAAATGAACCAAACACCTTTTCTTATGGAATAAGAGAACTAAGGCTTAACGATCCTAGAGAACACAAAATGCTTCTGTTTTGACGTCTCTTTACATTAATTTTAAAAGCAGAAGTTGGGGGAGGAAAGTATTACACATTTTCATTCAACTATACAGTGCACAATTCTCTTCAAGAATTTCCATTAGAACCATCCTAAGACACGTATGCCATCTTGTTAGATGTTTACAGGGCAAAAAACTAAGCCTATATCTAAAAGATTGTATGAGTTATAGTAAACAATAGCAACCATTTTAAAATGGAGGTGCTATTATTCTGGCTTCAAAATACAAGTTTGCTTAAATAATGCTAACAGTACTAGTGGTAAATGCAGAGTTAGAAGTTGTCAAGACACTTAAGAATTAACTAAAAGAACTTTGGACAAAGGGCCTCCCGGTGGCGCAGCGGTTGAGCGCTGGGTTGTGAAGCTGCCCACAGCCTCTGCAGCGCCAGTTCGATACCCGGCTCCCGGGCGAGGGTCCCACATGGTGCGCAGACCTCTCCTGCCGCCCGCTCCCCTCAGCAGTGTACTTCGATCCTTCTGCCTGTTCTGTTCCCCGCTTTGGCTCTGGTGAATTCTCTCACCCTCCCGCGCTTCTGACTGTACTCAGTGCTTGTATAAATAAATAAATCTTTAAAAAAAAAAAAAAAAACAACTTTGGACAAAGAAATTTTTGTAACAAAACTACCCTATGCTAATAACATGTATGGTAGAGTAACTTAAGGGAGAGGCATAGTGATACCTGCAACTTTCAATGCATCAAAAAGACTGACTGACAGATGCATTTAGGGATGGGCAGATAAGTGAAATAACAAACATGATAAAATAACTACAGATGGTCAATCTAGGTGTTTCTATAAAGAATTTTTCAAGGTTTCCATTTTTAACATAAAATATTCAGAGTAAAAAAATATGAAAAAATAAAGAACTATAAAAACATAGGGCTAAATAAGTAAATAAAAACGAAGACCCTGTGCCAGCCCAATAAACCATAAGCGTCTAAATGTTCATAGATAAATTGTCCTAAGTTAAAACCCAACAAAGACTATAAACATGACATGGCAAATACAGGCAACTCTCACACTGCACTTTGTACAAAACTAAAAATAACTGCTAACTAAAACTATATGGTGCAATCTTAGTAAGCAATGGAAAAAATTACAATTGATTGGTAGCCTTTTAAAATCTGTCAAAACAATAAAAATTCTCTTAGACCCACAAACAAAACTTTACCTATCTTAGAGATGTGCAATGAACACAAAAATGTTTCTAACTTTGGCTTCTTTTTACGAATTTTTTAAAAACAATCAAACTAGTGCCATGAAAAACCAGGAAATGAGAGTCCCAACATAGGAGAAAATGCAACCGTATGCTTTATATTCACTTAAATCTAGTGAATACAGCAAACTTGGGCTTACTTGGGGTCCCAACAAAGAGAACAGGTGCAGGGTTTCTCTCTGGGCCAGGGGAGCAACAACAAAGCAACAGACCCAGGAAGAGAAAAGTACGCAACAATGTGTGTGCACCTAATCTCAGCTGCTCTGCAGAAGCACCAGCCCTGGTACCCCCTCACAATTACCTCTCCGCTCCAACAAGATGAAAGAATCCATCTCCAACCAGGAGAAACTTGCTAAACTGCAGGCCAAGCACGCCTTGATGGAAAAGGTACTGTTCACAGAAAGAAAGTAGCTCACAGAACAATTACAGCATATGATAAAAAACTTCAGTTCTCCTTAAAGAAGTTAGGGGTAAACAGTATCTCCGGAGTTGAGGAGGTGAATGTAGTCACCCATCAAGGAACAGTGATATACTTTAACAACCCGAAAGCTCAGGCATCTCTGGCAGCAAACACTTTCAAGTAGCATGTTGGTCATGCTGAAACAAAGCAGCTGCCAGAGTACTGTCCAGCATCTTAAGTCAGTTTGGTGCAGTCTTTAAAGAGACTGGCTGAAGTTCTGCCCAAACAATCTGTGGGTAGAAAAGCACCACTTGCTACCGGAGAGGGGAGAGGGTGGTGATGATGCCATCATCTTGTTAGATGTTTATAGGGGGAAAAAAACTAAGCCTATATCTAAAAGATTGTATGAGTTGCAGACCTTGTGGAGAATTCTGATGAGGCTTCCAAGAATAAAGCAAACTAAATTGAGTCGACTTCTGAAGAAGTTACTGGGAGCTGCTATTTATAGTATCACCATGTTTTATAAAATTTTGTTCATGGATCTGGTAATAGATCTCTAACAATTTTAAGCTTGAGTCCCTTTGGACACTGTAGCTCTTTACAGTTTTTGCTCACACACAAGTCATTCTTTGCAAGCTGAAGCAGCCTGGGAATACTGTTTGAAAGTTAATAAAATTCTTTGCCTAGTGAAAGAAAAGAACAGAACAGTCAAGGATACATGGCTGTTTTGAAGGAAAGACACAATGACCCTTCACGGGAGCATCAAGACTACAGCTGGATGGACACAGAAAAGCTTCATAAAGATACTGTGCCAGTAAAGTGGCAAACTAAGTTCACAAAACCAGAATCCAGTCCCAACGAGGCAACCGAGGAAAATAAGAGGGGGCTCAACAGCCAGAGAAGGGAATTAGGTAGAACTTGAAAGCATGATTTTTCAAACTAACGTTCTGAAGAGAACCGAGCACATGATAACTTCTACCAGTTTTAACTTAACAGTTTGAAGATCAATTAGAAAATGAGTCACAAAAGTATACAATACTGTGGATACAAATTCTAAAAGTTAAAGGTTTGGAGAATAATAAACCCAAGACATCTGACCTGTAAATTAAAGTATTCCAGAAAATGAAAAATAAGATGAAGAGAATTAAGCAAATTCCAAAAGAAAATTTCAATAATTTGAGGACACACCCAAGTCTGAAAATGAATGAGGTCCACAAAGCTCAGACTGGGGGAGTTCAGAGCTGGTGATGGATTTTCATGTACAATATTCAATCAGAGAAAACCACAATCTAAATGCAGTCTCTTCATACAGATGCGATTACATAAAGTTCTCAGAACTTTGACTCTAATCAATATTTTACATAATTGCTTTTTTAAATGAGCTTATGCATCAAGTCAGTGGAGTAACTATAGAAAACAGCTATTTCAAAGGCCAATAATTTGAATACATCCCTAGTACAATATAGCCTAAACATGAAAGTTAACTGGGAAAAAAAGTTTAAGCTATTTTTAGTAACCACACTTTAGAGACAGCATTGATATTATTACTCTACAACTTATATGTGAGAAAAGTAGTAACTGTTGCTACTACCAGGAAACAAGATTTTCAACAGGAAAGGACATAATGAATTTAGACAGATGAAGTTCGGTAAAAATCTTACAGACCTGAATTGCAAGTGAAATCATGACATATCTTTCTTTAAATGCATATATCTTCCATGTGTGTCTACCAAAGCGGTCTAAAATCATGACTAATTCACAGTAGTAACAACTAAACCTAG
Source organism: Talpa europaea (assembly GCF_964194135.1). Classification (NCBI taxonomy): domain Eukaryota; kingdom Metazoa; phylum Chordata; class Mammalia; order Eulipotyphla; family Talpidae; genus Talpa; species Talpa europaea. The sequence continues at coordinate 39,099,553 of NC_140080.1, read as the reverse complement.
ATCCCACGCAGTGGCCTAAAAATGCCACTTCCTACAAGAAGAAATTAGGGCTGTTGGAGAAATGCCTGAATCTAGGTCTGAGATCCAAAATATACAAGATAAACTAGAACATCGTCATAGAAAAAAGTGAAAACTGAACATCAATAAGGATAGTAAGTGAAAGAAACAAAAAAATTTAAATCTGTGAATCTGTAATACTCAAGCCAACTCATTCTAAAAATAATAAATTCTTCTTTTCCTATATAATAATCAGTATTGGAAGGCAAAAAATCTCTATTCCAGTTAATACATGAAAAATGATAGGAATACATTTTCACCACTTTCAACCTTTAATAATTTATGAATCAGCACCAGGTTTTAGAACCTCAGCACTATTGACATTTTGGTCCAGAAAATTAATTCTTGTAGGGAGCTGACCTATGAATGGTAGGACACTGTGAGCATTCCTGGCCGCTTCCAATAGATGCTATTAACATCTCTCAAGTTAACCAAAAACATCTCTAGATATTGCCAAACATCTTCTGCGGGTGGAGGAGTGAGGGCAAAACAACTGCTGGTTGAAAACCACTGATCTGGGCCATAATAATCAGCAAAGAATGCTAATGTCACGAAAACAGACAAGTGCACGCATCCTAAGAGAAAGGCATGCCATCACTTATGAACTCATCTTGCCAAAAAGGTCAAATCTGAATTTGATCATATCTATCTACATGCTAATTTATAGGAAATTTAGGAATGGAGGACACTATTTAACGTACCTCAATGATGTAGTAATAAAATCTAGACCGTGGGGCCTCCCTGGTGGCGCAGGCAGTTGAGCACAGCACAGTGAAGCTGTTGGCAGCCTCTGCAGTGCAGGTTTGATCCTGGCCAGCCCCAGGAGATACCCACATGGTGTGGCAGACCTCTCTTGTATCACCTGCTGCTCCCCTCAGCAGTGTATTTCAGTCTGCCTGTTCTGTTCCCCGTTTTGTCTCTGGTAAATCCTCTCACCCTCCTGCACATCTGGCCTGTACCCCAGCTCTTGCATAAATAAATCTTTAAAAAATAAAATAAAATCTAGACTGTGGGAATCAAGCATTTTTTCATGAACAAGAGCAAGGAAAACAATCTGGAGGGGAATCTACAGATTATAAGACTTAAAAAACAAGCCAACTCATTGCAACGTGTAGAGTGCACATATTTTTCTTTGAATGAGTCGAAACTGCTACAGGAGAGGAAGCACTGATGTGAGGAAAGGAAAGGGAAACCCCCCAAAAAAACAAAAGAGAAAAAGTGGGCTATTCAACACTTAGATGAACAAGTATGATCTTACAGAGTTCTATAAACATAACCACTTATGTGGATATAGGCACATCTAGATACAAAAGTAAGTCTTAAAAATATTACAAAATAAAAAGTAGATTCAGGATCTCACATAATTATGAGCAACAAACATTAATGAAGAGTCCCAAGAAGGGAGGAAGAAACTGTAACAACTGAGTTTTGGGTCTGAATGCTCCCATTACAATGAGTAAGAACCAAAGTATTCAGTAAAAAAGACATGTATTTGATGTATACTTCTTTAAATCTAAAGATAAATCCTGAAATAATCAGGTATGGCTAAATCAGTCAATCAAGAAACCCAGTAAGGCCAAGTACATACCATGGAGTACCAGGAATAGGTGTAGTGGCTACTGGCTTTGCCTTCTGGGCAGCCTTTTCTTCTTCAGTCATCTCCTCTTCTTTGGGTTCCTATGGGAAATATTACTACTGTTTTAATTAATATCACAAACTATACCTGAATATTCCAAAAACTCAAATACCTCAAAGTACGACTGAAACAAGGTCCAGCCCTAGCACAGGAGGAAGATATTCCTGAATAGGAATTTCAAAGAAAGTTTTAAATCCTTGCCCCCTTGCCAGAGCCAAATTCTCCCATAACAGAAGCCAGTAGCAGCAGATGGTATCAGACTCACTAACCATCTGGTTAGGAAAAGAAATGGGGAACTACTACAACACAGAAAATTTGAGACCTCTCCATTTAAGGTTTTTTTGCTTTCTTAATAATACAAAAATGAATACCATCAGCCCTCAGTGAATAAAGTAGGCTGCCAAAAAGCAAGGTTCTTTTAATGTTTTACAAAAATCAATCCACGCCAGGACACAACAGGAGAGAACAGATTACATATAATGAACATTGCCCAAATATGAAGTTGTACTTATAATTTTAACATATACCACTATGCAAGTCAAGAGGATGGAGATCAGGTCTAAGCTCTGGTGTAAGGCCCTCTCTTTCAAGGCCCCCTCAGTTTAGCATAAGAAGTACTCTAGGGCCTCTCCTGGTGGCGCAGCAGTTGAGCGCTGGGCTGTGAGGCTGCCCGCAGCCTCTGCAGCGCCGGTTCATGCCCTGGCCACCGGCGAGGGTCCCACCAAAAAAAAAAAAAAAAAAAAAGGAATCTAATGACACTGTCAAAGAAAAAACATAATTGGAAACTTCAAAGGCTCCTAAAATCTCAGATTCGTAGCACTTAACTAAAATCTTATCAAATGTATGTTCCATTACAAGTAACCTATACCCAACAATCAATACTGGTTTCCAGGTAAGCGGGATGTAGCCTTTTACCTCCTTTATTTCCTTTATTGGTTCTTCTTTAGGATCCTCCTCTTCTGTCTCCATTGGCAGAGGCTCTTCAGAAGGTTCTTTAATTGGCTCTTTAATCTTCTCCTCTAATTTTTCTATTAAAAAGTTAAAATACTATCACTCAATGATTTTGATGCCATTTTCCAAGAACTTTCAGAGACTGTGAGTTAAGGATATTCCATTTCTGATTATTAAACACAAAGATAAAATGTTCTCCTCTGTAATATCATTACTCTGAATATAATGAATACTTCAAATACCTTGCTATACCAATTGGGAAACTGTCACTAAAGAATTCCTGACTTGAGAGGAACATCAAGTCTCTCAGTTTATTCATACATCATTTGTAATAATCATTCACTTTTGCTGAAATATACAGATGCCAAGATACTTAATAACAGAAAAGACCTTATATTACAGAAAAATTAAGAGTCTGCTTTATCCAAGACTCCAAGGGCCTAATTTTTTTCTCCAGAAGACAGACAACATAAACATTCCTTGCTGATCAGCACCACAGATGCAAGGATAACAATAATCAGATAAAGAATAATAATACAATTCCTGACAATATTTGTAATAAATATTTAAATATACATGTATAATTTAATTTCTCCAGATGAAAAAAATGAACATGTAAATAAAGAACTGACTTTTAAAACAAATAATTTTAACATTTTCAATTTATTAATACAGTAGAAATAAATAATCCAATAACTGTGTAATTAGAAAATCCCTCAAACATGTTAAAAGGGCATTAACTCTAAATTTCAAATAGCATTCCATGTATAATGTCATAGTTCATCCATGTCCCACCAAGTCATTAAAATAACTATACCTTTTTCCTTTAGCTCTTGGGGTTTTTCCCAGGTTGATTCTAATGTTCTGTTATTATAGTAATAAGTCTTCCCATCTGCTGTTTTATATTCAGTCCACTCAGAAACTGCTGTTGCTCCAGCTAAGGTAGCAGGTGAAGCTGTAATAGCAACCTGGGGATGTATCATAGGTACGATAGGAGGGGCCATTCCTGGCAATACACCTAAAAGAAGAATAATAAAAAGTCAGAGCAAAGTATCAAATTGTGATACAAATAAAACTTTAAAATATTAGCTAAATCTTTCTGTTAAATATTAATAAATGAGTCAGTTGGAATAAAAAAAATTCATAAAATGTGATTTAATTACTTAAATCTATTTCCCCGTTTTAGATCTAGTGACTAAATTCAATCAGATTCAAAAATTCAACCCAAGAAGTACCTTAAGAATAATTAGAAATTTGGGCCATTCCTAAATGGAACATTAACATAAAAATTATTTAAAATATTATGTTCTCTACTTAAATATTTTCATTTAAGATAATTTCTCAAATCTAATGAAATCTGGTAAGCGTATTTCTTGAGGAAAAAATTATTTTCTAGTTCTAAAAGAATATGAATACAACTCTCAGTTTTTAAGTAATAACTGAGTTTATCAAATCTACTAACATTAAGTGATTAAAAATCCCTGTATCCCCTCCTTCTCAGTTGAATCTTTTCCTAAAAGAAAGCAAAGTTTCTATTTTTTTAAAAGACAATCCAGTATTTCTATTTTATGCAAGATAGATAAGCTGATATTATGTAATTAGGGATACATAAATCAAAATTGGGAGGAAAAAAAAGGATCCTCGAATTCTGTACTACAATTTAAGTGTGGGGTAATTATCTACCAAAACTTTAAAAAGTAAATTTATACTATACACACAAATATTCACACACATATATTCACTAGCATGCAAGCATAATCACATCACTTTACACATGGAAATGATTTTTTTATATTTAACTTAAAAACACATCAAAAAATAAAATTAAATGTTATGAATATGAGAATGAAGTTGTTTACACTTATTACAAAAATTAAGATATAAAGTGATCTGACCTTATTTGCTTTTGTGAACCAAAGAAGCTAATACTACAGGCAATTGGGAAAATTAAGTGTTGGCCAAATATGACAACTGCATTTATACTGCTCATTGAAAAGAAAAATATAAAAAAATCCACTCACTTGGGCAAAAATAAATAAATAAAAGGATAAACAACAACATTCACTACCATGCCAACTTACAGACAAAACAAACTAAGATGGTTTTAAAAATTACCGGTCTTGGTGGTAGCGACTGTCTTTACATACGGGCAGCTGACTATTTGCATCATTGCTACACCTGTAAAATGGATAAGCAAGCATACGTTGGAAAGCTGCCATTGTATGTCAGCTACCACTGGGATTCAGGGGAGTAATTTACCACTACAATATAGAGTGCTATTTCCAATGAAAAAGACCAAGAATGGAGTAAAATTTCTCTTCGACATTTTGTGGGAAGTAATGCCAATCCAAACATAACTAATTCTAAATTACAGCATCAATTACCTTTTTATCAATCCAGTTCTGACAATAGATGAAGGAGTCTCAAGAGTTTAAATTCAACAAAGGCAAGCCCCTTCATTACATATACATAAGTTCTCATGTGGGACATTTTCCCACAGGACAGCAAACCCATGCTGCTGTTGCCTGGATACCACTGAAAGGCAGATGCAGCATGCCACTGACAAGACACTTTCTGTCTGCTGCTGCTAAGAGGGAAAGATATACAGGAGCTGAAGCATGGAGCAGAACAACACTAAAGTAGAAAAAGAGTAAGATAGGACAAAAAAGATTGGAAAGAAAGAAAATAAAGTATACCATAGATTCAAATCTTCCCTGCAAGTAGTTATTTTTATTAAAAGAAAGGGCAAAGATGAAGAGAAGGTTAGCATTCAAATAATTACAAAATATCCATATTTAGTGTGGTCTAGAGAATTCCCTGGGCTTCCAACGTTAGAGGAAAATAGCTCCTTGAATATCGTGAATAACCACAGGGGCTGATCATTTCAGAAACCTCTTTCTCTTAAGCCAGCTAAAGGAACAGCACTTTTTATTAAAGAATGAAAATTACATACATTCCGCAGAAGAATGAAGACTCATCTTGATGCATTTTAGTGATGACAAAAAAGAGATGAAAAGACAAGCTGGGAAATGAAGGCTGAATGAGGAGACCAAAATTAATTAAGAGAAATTTAAATGTTTTAAAGGAGAAGGCTGAAGGCCGAAGAAAAGGGTAGGAGAATTGAATTTTATTTTCTGATTCCTGTTGAAAAGACAAAAACTAGTTCGGTGCCAATGAAAATGTTGAATTATGAAACTATTTTTCCCAGTAAAATTAGGAAAAGAAACTTCTATCAGGCATAAAAATTAAAATTAAACTCCTGGGTTTGTAAATAACGTACCTATATGTTCACACGCACACACACAAAAATACTCCAATTTTTAAAAAAGCACTGGGTCATAGAACTATATCAAATAGTTACATGTACAGTTTTATTTTCTCTAGTGTTTAAATTAAGTCATAGAAAAATGCATTTGGTTAAGAAAGTTGCAGGATGCATTAGGTTTAAATTAGTATAAACACTGCCATCTGCAGGACCACTGAATTAAGTCTGCACCAGAAATTCAATGCTCAAGACTATATGAACTTTATTCTCAAAGACTGCTCTCCACAACCATTATCCAATAAGTAACTTAAGTATACAACTTAAACAGAAGAAAATAAAACTTATATTTAGGCTTAAACGCCATTGTTAAATATCAACTGGACCAACTAACAGAGAATTCTTACATTGGACTGTCAATGTATAGACCATACTGAAAGACTGTGTTTCTTTCTGTGCTAAAAAGATAAAACTCTTAAGATATTCTGAGGGTGATAACATGTTTATTATGAAGACTCAAATCATCACACATCAAAAATTTTAAACTTGTTAAAGAGCAATGTTCAATTTTCCTACAACGCTATCCTCAAAATATATCCTATTAGGAAAATAGAAAATTCCATTTTGCATTTTGGATAAATCTGATGTCACCGACAATGGGTTTCTTAGAATTCCAAATATGATTATATACTCTTAGAAGTAGACATGCCATTATCCTAACCTAATTTACTATCCTCAATTCTACCTCTTACTCTTATCTTTTGCCTAATTATTCCACTCCTTTCCTTCATCTTGCTTGACCAAACCCCTTCCTAAATCATCCTCACTAGAGAACCATACATAACTTAAGACTCCAAGAAAAATTACATCTTCCTTTGTGTTCCCCTTACCACCAAGTTGAAATAAAGGAGAAAGAGAGAGAGAGAGAGAGAGAGGGAGGGAGGGAGGAAGGGGGGGAAAGAGAGAGAGAGAGAGAGAGAGAGAGAGAGAGAGAGAGAGAGAGAGAGAGAGAGAGAGAACTCCTTGTACATAAACCAAAGATTGTGGGGGAAAGTAACGAGTCATCTTTTTCTTTCTTTTTCACTAAAGTACTTTGGAGGACTGAATTAAAAGGAGAAATGAGTGAACACAAATATAAAAGATGCCCTACTACATAAACAAATGTTGCCATTCATTACTTTCTATAAAACCAGTTCCCACTCCAAAGAATCTTGTTATCAAGGACAAAATTTTAGAGATTATGTAATTCAAGTTCTCTTTTGATTTACCTATAAAATGTCATTAGCAGCTGCCATTTATTAAGTGCCTTTTATTGTCAAGCTTTGGAAGTCCCACCTCATATAGTAACTGAAATGGTAACTATCATCTGTTCTAAAATTTTTAATGATGGGGTCTGAATCAGAGGAGACCATGACATCAAAATATAGCTGTAACTGAAGGGATTTTATTGCACAGAATTCCACTTTCTATAGAAATGCATTTTGCTACTCAGTACCTTTTACTCCATGGTCTAATTAAGAACTTTTAGAGCAAAACAAAAGTTCCTTTAGATGATAGCTTTTCAAATATCAATACTATAATATTATCATGCTCTCTCAATCGTCTCTCTACAGAATTAACTCCAACTCCTCTGGAACACTCAGAATCCAGGGTCTGGGCTATAAAGCAACCAAGATGGCAAGAAAGTCAACTATTCTCCATTTATCACTTAGTTACCTAAAAAAGTATATCCAAAGAGAAAAGTACCCAGCTGCCTGCCTTAAGAAAAAGAGTAACCTTAGACGAGAGAAAACAGTTTGGATTTTCTTACTTTTAATTGATTTGAGTTTTTTAAACATCATATAATGGGCATTTAATTAGCCAACACATATCAACAACATGTAAAAGGTATTTCTAACCAATTCTTGAAATTTTTTATTTCTTTCTTGCTAAGGTGTAATATTTGAAAGTGTTCTTTTCAAAGTAGCATGAGGAAAAAGACAATGAAAGCGATAGTGATAATTATAAGGTATGCAAATCTAAGAAACAGCTGCATTATGATCCTATTCTTACAGAAAAACTAGTAAAGTGGCAATAACAGCACAAGGGATGTGAAATGGAGATACGAGGCCTGCAATCTAGTCATCTCTGCTATAAACCGACCCTGTGAACATGACCACAATACTAGAACAGACCATGGTAAGAATTAAATGTGTTATCACAGCAGCAAGTCATTCCAATTAGGATGCCCAACACTATCATGATTAATCCCTACATTAAATAATAAATTACTTCGTAATTATTTAAGAATCCTGTTCCACAATCTTTTACTTCTTTCGCTAGCTGTAATGGCTCCCCCCCATGAACAGAACACATGAATCCACCATAATATTCAAGCTTTTAAATGGTGTACATTATACTTATTTCCCAATTGTTACAGGGAAATCTCTGGTTTGTGGTGTAGGTGAATTTCTTACAGTTAAGTGACTCAAATTTTCGTTCCAGTATAACAGGGTTATTGAAAGTATGGTACTTGAATCGGGAGGCTCAAATTCCCATACTATGCTTAGCTATGTGACCATGGCAAGTCATTTAACCTGTCTATGTACCTACCTCATAAGATGATTGTGAAAATTAAATGAGTTATTACATGTAGAGTGCTTAGAACAGTGTATTGTATATAAATCATTCAACTTGTATTAAGTAATACGGCCTGTGATTCTTGATTTCATACTCAATCCCTTAAAAATACTGCATTTAGAACATATTCATGAAAAGATCATCATTTTTAATTCATTGAGGCCGTTATCCAAAATGAGTGTAACTTTAAATGTGGGGCTAATTTTAAGACATGTAAACAACAACAACAAAAAGGACATTTACCAAAACTGAAGAGAAAATACTGCAGTTAGCCATGAATCTTTCAAAAAACACTCCAAACAGGTGAGATTCAAGGCAAATTTCAAATGCAACAGACACATGAAAACAAACTAACTGACAATATGAAAACATAGCTGGAAAGAGTATTTTAATTTATTGATTTACCTGGAAGTGGAATTGGCATGCCAGGAAGGGGAACACGAAACGGAGGTACCATTACTGGTGGAAAAGCAGGTATAGCTGCTGCAGGCTGAGGTACTGAATGAGGAACAGCAGGAGGTAACGTCTGGGGGTGCGGCTGGGGACCAGTCTGCACAGGCGTAGCTGTGGGAGCAGGAGCTGAAACACTAACTGTAGGCGTGGCAACTGAAACAGCAGAACTTGGGGTCTGATCTTGTGTTGTGGGTGCTGAGAAAAGATAAAACAAAAACATGTATCACTCCTTCATAAAACGGTTTAATCATTCATCATTCACTCACAAGAATTTAGGGGCCCCTTCCATGCACTGCAAGAAATTTGTAAAAATCTTGAAAATAAAGTCAGTTGTTGAATGATATATAAAAAAATAACAAAACTACAAAGTGAAATGGGATAAAAGTACAGGAGTATAAATCAAGACCCAAGACCATTTCTAACCATGAACGGATACAGAAAATTTTATGGCAGAGACCTGTGATGACAGACCTTGAAAGATCAGAATTTCAACAAGTACAAGTGAGAAAATGGGTGATAAACAGGTGGTAGGAAAAGTGAGTATAAGCAAAGAGTAGTGAACAAGGAATTGTTTAGATAACAGAAGGCAAGCAATCAACTAATAAAACATCAGGCATATCAGCAGTGAGTTGTGGCTGGAAAGACAGACAACAAGCATAGGATAGAAGCTAAGGAGTCTGTACTTTTCTAGGTGGGGAAAGGGTGAAACTTATGTAAATGCAAAGAAATGGTCTGGAAAATGAAAATGGACTGGAAACTTGTTATATTTTGTGTATACCTTTGACTTTTTACTATATATGCTTCACTAGAGTTTGAATTTTCTGTAAGACAGCATTCACGTATTTATTTGCAGGCCTTTGTGAATGAAAAAAAAGAGTATGGAGGAGGCAAATGATGGATTCTGTATGGATGAGTAATAATCAGTGCTAAATTCATTAATTTACCTGGCAGATGCATAAAAAAAGAACAGAGGTAGGAAAATCAGTATCAACATATCTGGAATTGCCCAAGCAAAGAATAGAGAGAAAAAAACGCAAATAACTAATGACTGACTGGATATGAACAAATGGGAGTCAAAAACAACCTGAATGTCTCCACTTCAAAATTAAAAAGTCAGAAGAGGATACTCAGGTATCCAGTGTGAGAGACCAGGAGAATGTGAAATTTGGTTTCTGCTAATACATTAATTTTAAGTATTGAAAAAAAAAACATTTCAACTCTATTAATCACATTTAAAATCAAATTGTGACCTAAAAACTGAGTAAAATTCAGATTTCATACTTTTGCAAAAGCTTCATTTCTCAAACATAAAACATTTTTGTTACATATTCATCATCTCTAGTTTCATAACAAACCTGATTTTGGTAATTCATTGGCAACAAATACTTCATCTTTTTTTCGATGTAAAGAAAAAAGTTAAAACTCTAGCTTTACTGGACTTCAGAATGAATTTAATAATTAAAATAAAATTGCTTTCCCAGTCTTTATTCATATTTTATCATATGGAAAGCACACCCTTTACTACAAACCATCCAAAAATCCAGCTGACAATAAAAATTGCCAGTTATCTTCTTTCAGCTCCTAACAATAAAACTCCCTTAGGCTGGGAAGATGTGAGCAATTTCATACTTGTTAATGAGGGACTCACCTTGGCTAAATAGACAGCAGGGCCAAACAAGAATCTTCAGGGGCCCAGGAATGAATTGTTGGTCTAGCATAGACCTAGCCTTAGGGTACAGTATCACATTAATATAATTTTATAACAGTGTGAAAAATACAAATTACATGCAACATTTGCCCAGTCCCATACACATACCATTTAGCATTTGTAATCTACTATGAAGGCCATAAATATACCTAGCTATTCTTCCCAACTTCCCTGAGAAGTAGGAGTTCATCATTTTTCATAAACTTGCACAGGATAAAATGAACTTATGCTCAACTGGGATTAAAATATGGCTTTCTTAAATTCTGGTCCCATATACCCACAAGTCTATACTGTAGTTCAGCTGCATTTTTAAAAATATTATGGTAACAGTATTTAGATATTAATTACTAAACTTAAGATACAAAGTACTATAATCAAGAGATAAAAGTTACAAAGGCATCCCATTTCAAACAGAAAAGATGGCAAAAACTATTCACTCATTTCATTCCTCTAAACGCTGACAGGAATCTGACCAGGGTGCATGAGTCATGAGGGGGAAGGGATAAAGACAATGAAAGAATTAAATGGCTAACTAGGAGAATGACAGCTAGGACTTTAAAGTGAGTAGACTCCTACTAACCTCACTTACTAAAATAACTAGTGAAACACTAGGCCTCAACATACACTAATCCAGTCTCAGACCCTAACCACAAAAGAAAGATTCTAACGGAGAGATATTACAACTATAGTATGACAACACTTCATGACAATGAATCCAGTAAAATAAAAACAGATCAGGAATATTCATAAAAAACATCAAAACTGATGCTTAAAGGCAGTAAGACTATGATTTTGTTATTCTGTTGATAGAATAAAGGCTTCTCAAGAACTAAAGGACAGGCTTCTCAAAAACTGACAAAATTTCTAAATACAGTAGTTGATAATCACAAGACCATTACGGGCCTACTAACAAACTAATATAACCAGAAACAAAATACATATAAAATAAAGTATTTAGCTACCCCACTTTCTTTAAAACAAAACAAAGCACTACTCTTTTTCTCTCTTAAACAAGCATGGAATAAAAATAGCATGAGAGAGCCTCCACACAGAACTGCACTGCTGTCATTAACCCCCTTCTCCCATTACTATCAAAGGTAGCCCATAAAAATTGGCATTTTCTGCCTAAGAAGCACTAACCTATAAAAAGGCAAAGGAACCCCTCCCCCAACCAAGTAGCTAATAACACTATCAGACTTCCATATCAGAATTCACCTTTTAACTACAAAAGAAAACAGACTTATAAACATCATTTCCATCTTCCTATTAAGTACATCTTCCCAAAGATGTCTAAAAAATGACAAGCAGGGCCTTTAAAAAACTGTTTCCATTACATGCCTTACTTCAGTTATTTCTTTTATCAATAAAATAAAATTTGAATCTACTACAATTCCTCATTCCTCACAGGGTAGTACAGTAATATACAAAAATACTCCCAAGTCCCTGAAGCTCAGGCAGAAGCCGCCATTTTTCCTTACTCTCATCTATTATATAGATAAATAAAATAATCCAAAGTATAATCACCCTGTAGGAGTAACTATGAATCTTTATACTAGTATCATAACAAATAATCAAGAAAATCATTATCCAAATGTTTAGGGGCTCAATCTCAGACTGCAGAATAAGTAGCAACATACACTTATCAAAAAAATAAAAAAAAGAGCATTATAAATATTAATAACCATTTTTAAAGTGCATTAATAGATTCTACTCTCCTCATCCCTGAAATCTATTACTAATCACCTCACCGTTTTAGAAAAGATCTAATCTTTGGGACTGTGTGGCTTTATAACTGAAAATTCTTACCTTTCTAACTGCTGCTATCTCAATTCAGTTTATCTGCCTGAATCTCATTCTAGAACCTACCCACCTCTAAACAAGGTTAACTGAAATGAAAAGTTCCGAATAAGTTTCCCCAATTTCAATACTATCCAAAAAATTAGCACCAGAAAATCTTCCATAATACTGCATTTATATAGTTGCCAAGAGTCTACCCCATCCATCTGCATGCTTCTAAAGCTCCTCATACCTGGTCAGGTTCTTATTCAATCTATGAACCAATATAAACCCTCTCTCCTCAGGTTGCTAACAATCCTATATACTACATTTATTATCATTTCTGAACATGCTGTTTCCCCTACCTGAAAGGCCTATCCTTACGATTCAAACCCTACCTCAGATGGGCTGACAACCTCAATACCACAACCCCCCACCTATCTGTTTCTTGAATTCTTTTATCTTCTATTTTCACAATATAATTTTGCATTCTATGCTGTTATTGTTTCACACACATTATTCTTTCTTCCTAAATCAGAAAAACTGGAAGCTCTGTAAGTAGGGGCCAAGATTTACATTTATTTTGCAAAACCCTAGCACGCACAGCATCACTGATGGCCAAGATGAATAGCTGACTCTGCACTTCCCCAGTTTAGCTTCATTTATTTCAAGTGGGCAAGCAATTTCTCTACTAATGTAAATTTCTGTTCTTCTCTAACTTAAAAGTCTTAATGACAAAAAAGTATTTTAAATGACATCTAGGGTAATGCCAGAAACAGCAGAAGTGTAGTCCCTACTTGTCCATTTCCATAGCCCCTAAATGGAAATATATGCTGGCTAGTACTCACTTGATACTGTCTGTGCAACCGAAGAAGCAGTTGTTGTGGTAGAAGTGGTAGAAGATGGGGTGGATGACGATGTCGAAGTGGATACTGCAGGTGCTGGGCTACTGGTCGTCGGGGTGGAAGCTCCTACTCCTTGTGCTTGCACCTGCGCTTGTGCCTGGGCCTGGGCCTGCGCCTGTGCTTGCGCCTGGGCCTGGGCCTGGGCTTGAGCCTGGGCCTGGGCTTGAGCCTGGGCCTGGGCCTGGGCCTGCGCTTGTGCTTGTGCCTGCGCCTGAGCCTGAACCTGCGCCTGGGCTGCAAGCATAGGTGTCAGTTCTGACTGCTGAATAACCTTAACTCCATCTGGCTTGGTCCATGCAGATTCACGTGTTCGAGCATTATAATAATAAACCTGCAGAGCAAGCAAAATCGTCAGTATCACAGAATCTTTCAACTATCATTAAAAATGCTAATGCAACTATAGTTTGTCTTAAATGGTACCTAAAAAAAAATTTAGAAAAAGTACATCAAAATTAGTTGTTCATACATTAAATCAAAAGGACACCTGCATCTATATATTTATTGCAGCACTATTTACAATAGCTAAGCTATGGAAACAACACAAACGCCAAAAAAATAGATAACTGGATCAAGATGTGGTATACATAATACACAATGGAATATTACTCAGCAATCAAAAAAAGATAAACGTATGCCTTTTGCAGCAACATGGATGGGGCTGAAAGGGATCATGCTCAGTGAAATAAGGCAGAAAGAAAAAATATCAGATGGTCTCACTTATAGCAGGAATGTAGAGGATCCAAATAAGGGATAAGGGAAAAAAACTAATAATAAAGTAAAAATCAAAATCAACAGGCAACTATAAACCAGAGACATACTGCAGCGGGGGAGAAGGGACTAGGGTCAAAACAAGGGTGGGAAGAGCACAAGGGACCATGGTGATAGTTCACAGGTGAATGGGTGGTGGGAATTTTACGGGAACTATTAACAAGAGGAAAATACATACATTGTACATAAAATGAAAAATGATGTAAAAAAATATATAAAATAAAAAAAAATTTTGAAGTTACATAGCAAAAAAATTAGTTGTTCATATATTATAGGACAATAGGTAATTTCCTCGCTCCTGCAGCCCACCCCCCACCAATTTTCTATGAAAAGCACACTATTATTTCTTACACACACACACAGGAATACCGAGGTTACATTTTGTGCAGACAGTTAACAGAGCAGGCCTAAGACTACTATGTTATGTTACACCTTAGTAATTCCTACTTCCATGTACACCCCTGGCCCAGGTCTGAGAACTTGGGATTTCGAGAGGGTTATCATCATTCCCTAACTGCAAATAATGCAGTTTATGCTGAACAGCTACTTTCCTCTTGGCAGCCTGGAATTTTGGCAATGTTATGAAGAAGGTGCCAAGTATGTGCTAGTTCCCTCAACTACCAGGTTCAGGTGAGTTTCCTGGTAGACAACACTTCACATGTGTTGTCACAATTTCATGCTGAAGGAGTTAAACAAGTTCTATGCATCTCCATAGAGAGGACACTTGGAAGTTTGTAGGTGGTTTCCTCCAGACTTTGCCCCAGGTGTTTTTTTTCCCTCTGCTGGTTTTGCTGCACATCCCTTCAGAGTTATTAGTCTTATACATGAATACAACTACATACTGAGTTCAGTGAGTCCTTCCAGCAAACGCTAAACCTGGGAGTGCTTTGGGGAACCTGGAACACAACTGTCTAAAATACAAGCTTCTAGAATCACCCTTCAACATAAGCAAACACTCCCAGGAACCTTGTATCCATGCAGAGTTCAATCCAATGAGCCTTTCCTGGAGGCCTACCCAGCCTGCTTACCCAACACTCATTCTTTTTGGCCAGGATGCTCTCATGATCTCAATCTGCCAGAACTCTTCATTTTACTCTTGTGTCATCAGGAAAACGACAACCTAAATATAGCTTATCATTTACCTTTCCATCTGGAGTTTTATTTTCCACCCAGATCTCCTCAGTAGGAGGCAGTGCTGGAGTACCAGGAGCAGTCACAGGAGGCATTCCAGGGGGAAACATCATACCAGGTGGAGGAGGCATGGTTCCCATGGGTGGAGGCATAAAAGGTGGTCTCTGTTAATTCAAAAGCACAGTAAAGGTCTCTTGTATTTATCAGTTTCCCTTCAGATGACTACTACATTCCTAAAACCAAGAGAAACTAATTTTATAATCCACTCAAAGTCATCTAGGTTGCATAAGCAAAATTTCTCTGTAACAAAAATGTTTAGAAATACTTCATAATACTAACAGTGATCATGTTTGGGTTACAGGATTATGGTGAATTTTGCTTCATTCTTTATACTTTACATTTTCATACATTAAACACTGCATTACTTTTAAAAGAAAGTAATTTTTATATTTTATTCAACAGCAAACACCAAGGTCTCCCACCACTCTCCTGCAATAGGAAACAACAGTAAGATAAACAGTATTTTATAAATAATGAAAAGAAACAAACTGAATATACCTAACCCTTCATTCTGTACCTATGAGAAAAAAAATGTTAACTAGGAAAACATTCATTTCCTAGTTTACAAATAATAACATAGCTTATCCAAGAAGTGATTATCACTAAGTAAATGATACAAGTAAAATAATTACCTACTTTAAGTTCAACAAGCATATGTTGCAATTTTTTAAATATTTTCCTGGAGTCATTATGGATTCACTCCTATCTCTGATGTGTTCTTCACTGTCATTCTTAAATGACTGCAAACACAACACCAGATCCCCAACCAAACAATTCAACTCTTATATCTTATTTACTAAAGCAAAAAGTGATCTGACATTTCTAAAACAGATTTTGAACAGGATTTATAAAAATTCTTCTGTAATCTACAAGTCATTAGAATTCAATTATCCATAACACCTTAATCTAGATAATAGGAATATGGAACTATTTTATATTCCTAAAACTACTCTTTTCCATACCCCCTTTTTTTAGATTTGGTGGTAGACACCATCAAATCAACAGACCCACATTCTATAAAATATCTACCCCAATAGGTCTTATGCACCATTAGCTGGAACTCACTTGAACTTAATGTAAAACCACACAATTATCCATCTGGACCAAGAAAAGTATCACAACATTAGAAAGCATCCCATTACAACATCTGATATATTTCCATTAGTGGGTTACATTAGTCCATTACAGTGTATGATATTATGCAAGTAGGTTTAACTCTTAAAGGCACAAATTAGAGTAAGTTAACAAGCCTCTTCTATAAACGCAACCATCTATAAAGAGAATTAGCATCACTTAAATAGTTCATCATTATCTTTTTCTATTTTTACTAAGTTCTTTCTTGATTATCTATGCTAATGGAAGGCAGATAACATTATCTTCATTTGATTTCAGAACCATATAGGCAGGATAAACTAAGAAAACAGATACAGACTCAAACAAAAAGAATACAATTCCAAAGGGAGACATTAAGAGTTGACATCTTCATGATTTCATTTCAGACAGTAAAATCTGTACCTACTAGGGAAATACCAGAAAAGTTTTTACTTAAAGTAATTCCACTTAAAGTAATGATTCTATAGCTAAAATTGCAAGCTAACTCTTTTTTCGTCATGGGGAGAGAACATGCAAATATTAAGCTTACAAAATGTGTTTGTTGTCACTTTCTAGATTCTATCCTACAAGTATTTTTGCGAATTACTAAGGAATGTGTGTGTATTTATTTATTTTTATCACCACCATGTATCACCAAAAATAAATTTCCCCTACTCATGTATTAAGATTTCAAACTTTGTTTCCCATAAAGAAGATGGACTGCTAAAGACAATTCTCAGAAATAAAGACAAGTAAGAACCAGGCTACTCAACCCTAGTTTTATATGTACACTTTTCTATCACCATTTAAATCTGCTTTCCGAATTTCCATACTAATTACTGCTCCCACTGCTTTTGGACCAATACATTAATATATGGATGTTCTCTTCATTTCCATTTTTCTACAAAATGAAACTAAGAACACAAATTTTTAAAACAAAAATCACACATAATACTGAAAATGATGCCAACAAAGAAACGGCAGCCTCTGCATTCCTCACCTGAAGATGTGGTGGGCCCATTGGTGGTGGAATTCCTCCCGGAGGAGGCATTGGCGGCATATTAGGGTCAAAAGGAGGACGTCCAAACGGGGGCCGAGGTGGTGGCGGAGGGCCTCGCATCATACCAAAAGGTGGGGGAGGTCGCATGAGAGGTGGCGGGCCTCGCATCACCGCATTGGGTGGGGGAGCCGGGCCTCGGAACCTCAAGGCCTGCTGCTGAGCCATCCTGTGTGGGAAAGCAATGAATACATTTTTCTTTCTCAAAATTACAAAAACGTAGCTACAGAAATGTAGATCTCGAATTACATCCAATTTAAGAACAAATAGAGCTGGGAAGTGATCACAGTAAAAACTGCAACAGGAAGAATGGTCAACGCCCACTAAGTGCAGGAGGGAATGTGGATAAGGGGGTATCTGCATGGTCTTAATGAGGTGCCCTACATGCGGACAGTTGCAAGGAAGGATGAGAAAATACACTACCTATATAACAGGGTAACTAGGCAATACCTTGACTAGGTGTTAGTACCATCTACACATCACATGACTGAGGGACACAGTATCATCTATTCCAGGTAAGAATGAGTAACCTCGATGTAATAAGGACATATGAGACAAACACAAAATAAGGGAAGTTCTATAGAAGG
This sequence comes from Talpa europaea, assembly GCF_964194135.1. Lineage (NCBI taxonomy): Eukaryota > Metazoa > Chordata > Mammalia > Eulipotyphla > Talpidae > Talpa > Talpa europaea. The sequence continues at coordinate 39,081,491 of NC_140080.1, read as the reverse complement.
GAGTGCTGGAGCTGCATACTTCAGAAATGTCCATGTTACACATAAATGACAAAGGAAGGCTGTGAAATATTCTAGATTACAGAAGACTAAGACATAACAAAATACAACAGGGCCCCCTCATCTGTGGTTTTGCTTTCCAGTCTCAGTTACCCATAGTTAGATGCTGTCCAAACATATTTCGCACAATAAATATTTTGAGAACACATTCACATTAACTTTTATTATAACATTGTCATAATTGCTCTACTTTATTATTATCTATTACTGTTAATCTCCTACTGTGACTCATTTATGAAAGAGACATTATCATAGATATGCATACAAAAAAACATAGCATGCATATACACATATGTAGGGGTTGGTACTAACCACGGCATCTACTGGGGGTCTTGGACCATATTCCCTACAGATAAGGGGGGATATTACTGTACTAACTCTAGTTTAGATCCTGTAGTAGAGGGAAGAAATGCTTTAAAAGACAGGTTGGATTGATTGACAACACTGGAAATATGGGTAATAAAGTCTCATCGCATTGTAAATTTCTGAAGTTGATAATTGTGCTCTCGTTAAACAAGAGAGTATCTCTATTCTTAGAAAACACACACCTAAATGTCTAGTGATGGTGTCTGTATCTTACCTCAGATGGTTCAGAGTAACAGGCACTAAGTGGTACACAAGTGGACTATCATTATTTTTGCATTTTTGCCCCAAGTTTGGAATTACCTGCAAAGTTTTTACAGCTTAAGAGATCACCTAAAGAAAAAGTCCTTCTCTACATTGCACCCTACCTCATCCTTCACTCTCTAGGAAACAGCCTCGTTTATTTTCTCCATGGCATCAAGCAGGTAAATAATATCATGTAAGATGGTACTATTAATCTCCTCGCACAAGGGCTTAAAAAAAAAAGGTATTCCTTATGTGCCAGGCAGTGCTCTGAGCCCTTTTAAAATGATTTAACCATCATACCAACCCTGAGTCAGATATTGTTACCAACCTCATTTTACAGATGAGGACTCTAAGGCACATAGAGTGAAATAACTTGCCTGACCTCACACATCTAGTTCAGTGGTAAAGCCAGGTTTTAAACAGGCAAATGGCTATTAAACACCATACTCTGGGGCCTCCCCGGTGGCGCAGCGGTTGAGCTCTGGGTTGCGAAACTGCGCGCGGCCTCTGCGGCGCCGGTTCGATCCCCGGCTGCTCCCCGGCCACCAGAGGAGGGTCCCACATGGCGTGCAGACCTCTCCTGCCGCCCGCTGCTCCCCTCAGCAGTGTACTTCGGTCCTTCTGCCTGCTCTGCTCCCTGCTCTGGCTCTGGTGAATTCTCTCACCCTCCCGCGCTTCTGACTGTACCCAGTGCATGTATAAACAAAAACAAACAAACCAGCAAACAAATAAATAAAGCATGCCTCTATAAAAAAAAAAAATAAATAAAAAATAAAATAAACACCATACTCTGCTGTCCCTGTAAGCCCTTCTAGAGTAGTTCTGTTTGTGCTATTCGCCCTTTATATTCCTAGCAGACAGTAGGTCTGCACACAGTAGGGCTAACAAATAACTGTTGAATGTACCAGTGAATACATAGGTGACACTGGATCTAAGTTGACTTACAAGCAGGGCATAGAGAATCCTTTATTTTTATTAAAATGTGCCACAGTCAATTTACTGAGCACCTAACAGTTTCCAGTAACTACCATAAATCTCACCATTACTCATGCAATTTACATTTCTGTGCTGAGAAGAATAATTATATCCTTATGTTATTTGAAGATAATCACTATTTTATTCTCTCCTCACCAAGCTCTTCCCACTTTGCTTCATGTTCAACCCTCTACTTAGGATTACCCTTCAAACTTTCTCTAATTTTCTACATCATAGTTCAATTCTAACACAAAAAGAAATTCTAATATAAAAAACCAATTTGCCTTCTAAAACACTAAGACTATAAACTCCAGAAATACTTTATCAAACGTAGTAGTTTTGCAAATGATCCTACACACAAGATTAGAAAGTATGAGTTAAAAATAGTATTATAAAAAGGACTACTAGTTTTATCAGAATACTCTTTTTTCAAATTATATGCACCCCCAGAACACACATGGCCACCGATACTTAAAGAATGTCTTAACCTTTAGTACAAAAAAAAAGCTAACTGCCCAGGAAAGCTACTATTTCAGTCTTGAGTTAATTAGGTACCTTTATGTTAGATTACCTTTGAATCTGCCTCCTCTTTCTCAAAAAATCTACAGTATTTCTTTCTTTAGATTTTCATACTAAGCACAGCTTGAAGTTAAGCAATTACGCTCCAGAATCACGAAAAAGTCAAATCAGGGCTCTGCCTTTTGTTGTCAGACAAGTTACATAATTTCTAAGCCTGCCTTTCCTCTGATGTAAATGAACAGGAGAACAGAAATAAAACCTTTCTCATCTCTCTGTTCACTATAATACAAAAAAAATTAGTATATAGTATCAGCTATATAGCAAATGACTTTAATTATAATTACTTTCATTCCCCCACAAAACCTAGCACAGTGCTCTACCTATAAAAGGAACTTCCCTGTCAATGATTAGATGGCTTTCAAAAACATGCCACTAAATTAGTGACGAAATCCACGTAATTTCCTCCCACAACAGCCTAAAAGTTGCCATTTATTGAATCAGCTAGGTGGAGCACAGGTGCAGAATTCTTTATACTGCTTCATCTCAACAACTGACCAACACCTGCACCGAGGATCGGGTAAGCTAATAAAGCACTCGGAAAAGCTCTAAGTATAAAAATGCTATACATTAGCTATTACTGCTGTTGCTGTGCTAGCACAGTATTAGCATGTGTTAAATGGCAAATGAGTAATAGTGTTGCTACTATTATTATTGCTGTAATTACTATCAGAGTATAACCTGACTCTTGGTAATCTCTCCAGCCTCTAGTTTTCCTTTTGATCACAAGTTCGTTACCTTGGAGCCTCTGCATCTGTTGTCACCTCTGCCAATCATGCTCTTGCCCCATCTTTAAATGATTGGCTCCTTCTCATTATTCACTCTCAGCTCAAATGTAACCGCAAACTCCTTCCCTACCCCCCAGCTTCTACAGGCCCCTCTCTGGCTCATTACCCAATCTGAGTTTTCAATTATGGTAAATGCTGTGACGAAATCCCTCATTTTGCTCCTTCTGTTTTATCTCTACCCACTAACACGAAGTTTCCCCTTAGTATACTGCAGTATCCCAGTACCCAGGATGCTAAGGATTCAAATATTATAGTTTTAATACTGATAATGAACACCAGGTACTTCCTACATACAGTTATGCAGACATCATTTGCACTATCTCTTTTAGTCCTCACAAACCAGTGAACTTTGACACCATGAGGAAACTATGGCACAGAAAAATAACTTATTTAAGGCAGTTAGTCAGTTGTAACACCAGCAAGATCTTATTCCAATTTAAAGTTGAAGAAATTTAGACTGCAAATACCTTGCCATAAATCATAAAGCACTAATCAGTGAAAAAAAGGCCCTGGGTAAAGAATCTATGCAAACACGACTCTTAAATGTTATGGCTGATGTCCCTGAACTATAAAAGGACTGACTGGTGGCATGTAGATCTCCAGATAAATTCTCTCCATTGAAGATTATTTGTATTCTTATCACTTAAAACCTTTTGTAACAACAAAAGCCTACTTGCATGAAGAGAAACACAAATTTTCTTTTACAAGAGCAAATATATTCCATTGCATTCAGATATGCAATCTCCCCAATGGTACAGGTTGCAAATACTTCCACAGGAGGGGCAGAGATGGAAAGATGCTATTGACTTATGGCAGACAAATAACTGACGTAGTGAACCACAAGTGAAGAAGACATGGATTTTAACCCATACTCTGCCACATACCCCAGTAGCTAAGTCACTTCACACTCACAGACATCCTCATTTGATGCAATTTGATGCAGTTAGTTTAGAAACTTGATCAATCCTAACTAGCATAGAAATTTCTCAAGGACAATGCTTTTGTGGCTCTACTGCCAACACCTAAGCCAATGACTGTACACGCTTAACAAATGAGGATCCAAGAAGTAAACGAACCATCCCTAAATCTCCTACATTCACTTACTTACTGTTTTATCTACAAACACCATTTCCTAGGGGCTATGACAGACATACCATGAAAATCTCCTCAGGATACAAATACCAAAAAAAAAAAAAAAAAAAAAGCTCAGCTTTCAACCTTTAAAGAGGTCACATAAACAGCCAATTTCTCATTAACCACAAGAGAAATGGTAAAATAAAGTGCCGTACAACATGCTCTGGAAGCAACTTCCAACCCAAGAGGCCAAGTATAGAATATTTACAACTAAACACCTAATTCAAAGCCTTATTCAAATCAGTTCTGTAAAATGTCTAAACTACTATTAATACAAAGATACTCTCTAAAATACAAAGCAGTGTTCCCCCAAAAATCCATAAGACAAGTAAATAACCCCCCCTTGAGATCAGAATCAGTAATAAATCCTCCATCACTAATATTGAACAACCCTGACAATGCACTTTGATTCCTCATTACTGAAGTGTACAAGTTTAAATAAGACTTCATTTCTGCCAAACCAAGGATTTTTGTGTGACAATTCAGACTCTTAACACCTTTTTTCCTACAAGCGTGAAAAGCAATACCATTTCCTTATACAACTGCATCTTGACCTGTAGACTACACCACAGTCCTCATAACCTAAACTGCTCCTTTTCATTTTCAAATGCTGACAATGGCACAATTCAGAATGGGGGAACTCAACATCTGAAATGACATTTTCCTCTCCCTCACACACACACACACACACACACACACACACAAAACCTGCATCAAATATGCATAAAGCTCTTTTTCCTCAAAAAAACACTGACTACAGAGTTTTCCAGGACACTTTTATTTTATCAAATCTTCATTCCAATTCCACAGGCAATGAGATACCAGAGGCAGCAAGAAAGGTCACTGCACTCTACAGGGCAAGCGCGAGGATGGACGAATAACGCTGGAGACCGCAGGCTCCGGAGCCTGCCCCAGGGGGGTTCACGGCACTTCCTGGAGCCACAATTTCACCCCTGCGACCTTGGTCCACCTCGACCTCAGCGAGGCTCAGTTTCCTCACCTCTAAGATGGGCGAGCGACTTAAAGGAAGATGGCTCTGGCCTGTGGCCTGCAAAAGGAGAACAGCAACTACTCCGAAGGGTGGCTGCGAGCCCTAAACGAGCTAAATCTCCGCGCAGGGCTTCCTGGCACCTGTGAGTAACAGGCGGCGGCGGCTGCTGCTCACAAATGCGGGTTAAGGAATAAAAGCAGAGAAAGAAAGAAAATGCACCCGAAGTTAAGAAAAGCCAGTGAGATGAGGAAGCAGCTACAGGGCCAACGCGGAGCCCCCGAACGACCACGGAGGGCCCGGAGAAGGCCGAGCCGGGGGAGGCGAGGGCTCCGGGGCGCCGCCGCGGCGTGGAGGGGGGTGGAAGGGAGAACCGGGCCCGCCGAGGCGCGCCGCCGGGAGGAGAGCTGGGGCGGCCCTGGCGGAGGCGGCACGCGGCCCAGGCGGGGTCCCAGGGCGGGAACGCCGGGCGCGGCCCCAGGGCTCAGGCCGCGAGGGGCGCCGAGGCCCCGTGGGAACAGCAGGGAGCGCCCCCAGAACGCGCAGGAGGCCGAGGCCCGGCCCCGGCCCGGCTCTCATTCAAGCCACCTTCCCCTTCCCCCTTCCCCAGCCCCATGCGGTCCTGGCCCCGAGAAGCCGCGGCTCCTCGGCCCATCCTCCACCCCGGGCCGCTGCGCGGCAAGCCGACGCGCCCGGGACCCCGGCGCGCCGAGATGTAAGGCCGGGCTGCGCCCCTTACCTGAGCTCCCCCGGGTTGAATCGCTCACCGTCCCCCCCGTCCCCGCCACGCTCCGCCATTACAGAGGGCCGCGTTCATCTACCCGCCGACTCGGCGTCCCCTATTGGTCAGACGTATCGTCAATTCCGTGCGAGGAAGGCGGAGATAGCCGATATCTAAGATATTATTGGCGAGAGTTTCCATCAATCTTTGGGCTGGGGGAGGTACCTGCCTTACTATTGGTCAAAGGACCCGCCGACTTTGAAAGCGGTATGGAGACAGCCAGTTGATTGGTCTCTCGGAGGCTTTATGGGAAATGAGGCTGTGGCTACGAGGAACCACCGGCGCCCTCTCGCGGTGGGCAAAGCTAGGTCCTCCCACGTCCTGCCCCGCCCGCGGTAGCCACGTGTCTGCCGGCTTCCAGGAAAGCCAATTGTGCAGCCATATTGGCCACGTACTGGCCATATTGGCTCAGCCCGAGACCATTTCCACTGCACGAGCCAATCAAAACTCGACCATGGCTGCCCCTAAGCCAATCACAGAATTGCTATGGAAAAGAGCTATTTCCAGCTTTTCGGAAACAGGAGCCTTACGTCATCACCCAGTTCTAGCCATGTGATTAAATATATTATTAACTACTAGAATACCTCGTAAAGTGTATGAAGTAATCTGTTGAAGGATAATGAGTGTTATAAGTTGCTGTGATAAAACAAATAAATTGGGGAAGGAACTACTGGCAGAACTATCTGAAATGCAGATGTAGTTTGAAACATTTCAAGAAATCTCAGAAATGGAGAGCATCTGCCCAGCTCGACTCAGTGGCTACCTCGCTGACGGTATGGATAGCAGCTGCTAACAGGTTTTGGAATAAAGGAGATGAGGATTCTAGTCCTGGTTCTGCTAACTGCTGGCTGCGTCATTTCGGGCAAGCTACTTGATTTTTCATAACTACAGCTTCTTTATTTGGAAAATAAAGAGTTGCTATGAGATTTTATAAGTAATGACTTGCAAGGGCCAAGGCAACAATGAACAAGCTTCAATAAATAATATGGGGCATTTTGCTACTAAGTTTCCAGCTTTTTGCACACAAATATATGAAGACAATGAGCTGTCAGCCAAGAAGCTAAAATTAGATAAACAATATTACTCTGTAAATAATAAAGGTTAGTCTAAGTCAATGTACATGATCAGAGAAGAAAGTAATAGTAGCTTATGTTTGTTTAGTCCCTAGTTGCCAAGTGTGTTATGTAACTCTCTCACTTAATAACTAACATTTATTGATCATTTTCTATGTGCTAGGCATTGATTTAGGTACTTAAAATGAATGAACCATTGGACCTTTATCAGAAAAAACACTATGAAGTAAACATTAGTATTTCTAGTTTACAGATCACAAAGATGCCAAGTGAGTAAGTCGAGTACAGAGTCACACAGCAGCTAGTGAGTGGCAAAACTGAAATGCAAATGGAGGCAGTCAGGCTACAGAATTCATATTTCTATGCTCTACTCCCAATCAGCAATTTGAGCACAAAGTCTCCCCAGGCTACGGTCATCCTTTACAAACACATCAGGGCAGCAGTCAACACTTTGCCACATGGCATCTCAATTGCATCTGCCTTCTAACTGTCATTGTATCATCCTGAGTTGTCATTATGAAATTTAGAACAAAAGTTTCTCACCTCTCATCCCCTAATATCCATTCAATCTCTAGGTATGAGAGGCTCAGAAACCGTTGTACATTCCCCCATTATGTCTAGTATGAGCCTTTGGTCTGCCTGAAAGGGCCTGAGAGTGCCTGGACTGAAATAAAGGCATTCTTATGAATATACTGAGTCCAAAGTTATGTCCTCAGCAAATGCTGAGAATAGCAGAAGACAGAGCATTTGCATTCTATCTCCTCACATACATTTTTCTTAATTTATAGATACCAAATAACCTATTCAGTCCTAATAAAAAACTCAATTCTAGTCAGGACATTTTGGGGGTATAAGGAAAAGAATCCTACTAATCTACAGATGAGCAGGCCAGCTGCCCTAATCTTTTCCAAGAGTGGGAAGCTTCACAGACCTGGGGAGTTCCCTCCCTTCTCAGAGGCTGCATGGCTTCTCCTCTCTAATTTTCTTTGCCCGTTTGCTTTAGTCTGTTCTTAATGCACACCCCTGCCTCCTCTCTAATTCTATTTAACATGGCTATAAAGTCAACACCCTAGCTCAACTCACTGCTTACTGCCCCAACATCACTGCCAAATCTCTGGCTATCTATCGGTTCAATTTCTTCAAAGACAAAATATGATTAGTCACTGGCTGGCCAGCATATTAGCTGGTATGAATTCATATGCCCATCCCTGGGCCAGTTTTGGGTGACCAGAGGAAGGTCACAGAGTACTGCTGACCTTTGCAGAACTGAGCTGAGAAAAAGCAATGGCCTCTTTTCTGTAACCACACCTGGATGATTCAGCTCTTCCCCCAGATGAGCATCTGTCTTTGCCCTCTCAATTCTGTTCTCTGAAGCATCCAACTAAAACTTATAAAATGTCCTTCTCTCAAAATTCTTTCAGTGGCTTCTCATCACCCTCGGGATAAAGAACTGACATTTGACATAGCCTTTATAGCCCTCAGAATCAACATCATGCCCTTCTCTATGGCTCCATCTTTCCCCTTTGCTCACTAAATTCCAATTATACTAGTTTCTTTCAGTCACTCTTCTCACCTCAGGTCATTACTTCATTGCTTTCTCTCTGCCCAAACCCTCAGCTTGCCTCTTTCATCCAAATAACTCTTTCCTATATATGTTAGTTATCTATGGCTGTAAAACGTACTACCCCAAAACTTAGCAACTTAAGGCAACAAAAGGTATTATTTCACAATTTTCCTGGGTCAGCACCTCAGGCTAACTGGCATCTCAGGCTTGAGGTCTCTCATGAGATGACGAGCAGACTGTCAGCCCGGATTGAAGACTCATCTGAGCTTGAAAGGTCTGCTTCCAAGTTCACTTACCTGGTTGTTCGCATGTGTCACTTCCTTGTGGTCTGGTGGACTGAGGACACATCACATGGGGCTCTTCATGGGGTTAGCTTCTCCCAACATGAGCAATGACAGATGAGGGGGGGAGGGGAATGAGCACAAAATGGAAGGCACAGACTTTTTGTGACCTATTACTGGCAGTAAGTTTCCATGACTCCTGGCCACCTTCTGCTCATTAGAAGCACCTCAGTGGCCTAGGTCACACACAAGAACTGAATAGCTGACAGTAGGCATCACTGCAGACACCTTTCCTATGCACTGTCAGGCCTCAATTTATATATTATGTTTTTCAGGAAGTATTGTTCAGAGAACATCTGACCCCAGTCACCCCCTTCTAGGCAATTTCTCCTATTGTGTTCCTTTCCACTACTACCCCAGACGTCCTTGTAATATTCTGAGCCCTTATTGCTACCTATTGTAAGATTGAACATTCTGTGTTTTTATATGTTTTCTTTTCTTTGCTCATCAACTCACTTTGTTTTTAATGCTAAAGTGCTTTAAATTATAAACATTATAACATCCCAACCCTAAGTACTTCAGTTTGTCTCTCCTTAAAAAAGAAAACACTGGGCCTCCCCTGGTGGCGCAGCGGTTGAGCGCTGGGTTGCAAAGCTGCCCGCAGCCTCTGCAGTGCTGGTTCGATCCCTGGCCACCGGCGAGGGTCCCACATGGCACGCAGACCTCTCCTGCCACGGCCACTGCTCCCCTCAGCAGTGTATTTTGTCAAGCCTGCCTGTTCTGTTCCCCGCTGTGGCTCTGGTGAATTCTCTCACGTCCCGCGTTTCTGACTGTACCCAGTGCTTGTATAAATAAATAAATAAATAAATAAATAAATAAATAAATAAATAAATCTTAAAAAGAAAACACTAGTTTTCTGCTTATCAGAAATAACATTTTCTTACCTAACAAAATTAACAGTAATACCAAGTTCACATTTAAATTCTCCCAAGTTGGGCCTCCCTGGTGGCGCAAGGGTGTAAGACGCAACCTATGAAGCTATCCGCAGCCACTGTAGCACGGGTTCGATCCCCCGCCAGGAAGCTACCCACATGGCGCAGCAGACCTCTCCTGACTCGCCCACTGCTCCCCTCAGCAGTGTATTTCTGTCAATCCGCCTGTTCTGTTCTCCACTCTGTCTCTGGTGAATCCTCTCATGCCCTCACACCTCTGGCCTGTACCCCAGCTCTTGTATGTATAAATAAATCTTTAAAAATGAATAAATAGGGCCTCCCTGGTGGCACAAGGGGTTAAGACACAACCTATGAAGCTGTCCGCAGCCACTGCAACATGAGTTTGATCCCCAGCCGGCCAGGGAGCATCCCACATGGCGCAGCAGACCTCTACTGGCTTGCCCTCTCCTCCCTCAGCAGTGTATTTCAGTTGATCTGCCTGTTCTGTTCCCCACTCTGTCTCTGCTGGATTCTCTCACCCCCCACACCTCGGGCCTGTACACCAGTTCTTGTATGCATAAATAAATAAAAAATAAATAAATAAATAATAAATAAATAAGTTCTCCCAAGGGCCTCCCTGGTGGCACAGGGTTTAAGTCTCAGCACTATCAAGCTATTGGCAGCCACTGCAGCACGAGTTCAATCCCCCAGCCAGAGAGCTAACCCACATGGCACAGCAGACCTCCTGTCTTGCCTGCTGCTCCCTCAGCAGTGTATTTCAGTCCATCTGCCTGTTCTCCCCCCCACTATGTCTCTGGTGAATCCTCCACCCCCACATCTCTGACTTACACCCCAGTTCTTGTATGCATAAATAAATAAATCTTTAAAAAATAAAAATAAATAAATTCTCCCAACTGTGCTAAGATGTGCAAACCACAGAGTTGGCCAAATAAAGATCCATTTAAGAACTGTGCAATGCCTGTGGTTGCCATGTCACTTGTCACTTGTGACCTAGAAAAGTCCTTTTTATCATAATAGGGATGTGCTGAAGACACCAGCACCAGTCTACCTTCTGGCTCTGTCTGATTGCTTTCTCTAAGCCATGACTTTCCTATGAGCCAGAAGTAAGACCTGAAGACTTGATCAAGTTTAAATTGAGCATTTGGGTCAAGGGAACTTCACAGTTAGTGGTATGTATTTTATCACATCCAGAGACACATGAATGCCTGCTGTTTTACCTTAGTGATGCTAAGGTTGCCACTGGATTAAGGTGATGACAGCTCAGCTGTTCTACTGTAACCAGAATATTTTCTGCACTGTTGGGCAACAGTCATAAACCTGGACCATCTCCGCCAGACTGGGATGGATGATCACCCTACCTATTAGCTGTTAACCTAATGGTGTAATGCTTTTATCCTTTTCTAAGTCAATACTTTCCTTAGGGGTGGCACATCAATGATTTTCTCATTATATGTTACCTTAAGCATTTACCTATTGACCTTCTCCTGTAAATTAGAGATTTCCTTAACAACACATTGTTTAATTACACTAAAATATGTTTCTTTTATATTTCTATCTTGAGTGGATAAATTCTTGACCTTTATTAGCTTTCAAAAGTAAAAAGATGGTTTCATTGCCATCTGAACTGAGGACAAATTAGTTTTTCTGGCTCCCTCTTTAAGTATTATTAGGGACACAAGGGTTTCCATTATAATTAATCTATTCCAATTAGTTACAATTAATTATTGTTTTTTGATGCCCAAATTTCCAAAAGTTATGCAGTTACTCTTCACAACAGTCATGGAAGTAAGGTGTCATTCTTATCCCCTTTCACACATCAAGAAACTGGGACAGGGCCTCCCCGGTGGTGCAGCGGTTGAGCGCTGGGTTGCGAGGCTGCCCGCAGCGTCTGCGGCGCCGGTTCGATCCCCGGCTGCTCCCCGGCCACCGGAGGAGGGTCCCACATGGTGCGCAGACCTCTCCTGCCGCCCGCTGCTCCCCTCAGCAGTGTACTTCGGTCCTTCTGCCTGCTCTGCTCCCTGCTCTGGCTCTGGTGAATTCTCTCACCCTCCCGCGCTTCTGACTGTACCCAGTGCATGTATAAACAAAAACAAACAAAGAAATAAATAAATAAATAAGTAAAAACATGCCTCTATAAAAAAAAAAAAAAAAAGAAACTGGGACAAAAAGGAGGAAGAAGTAGCTTCTTAGTGTAGTAACCAGAGTGAATCAGATAGTGACATCAACATCCACTTACGTATATACATCCATGCAGTAGTGTATTTATGTTTTTTATGCTTTTTTGTTTGTTTGTTTTTTTAAAGATTTATTTATTTATTTATACAAGCACTGGGTACAGTCAGAAGCGCGGGAGGGTGAGAGAATTTACCAGAGCCAGAGCGGGGAACAGAACCGGCAGACCGATGAAATACACTGCTGAGGAGAGCAGCGGGAGTGGCAGGAGAGGTCTGCGGGCCATGTGGGACCCTCGCCGGCAGCCGGGGAACGAACCAGCGCTGCAGAGGCTGCGGGCAGCTTCGCAGCCCAGCGCTCAACTGCTGTGCCACCAGGGGAGGCCCTGTTTTTTTATGTTTTTTGATCAGTTTTTCCTGAATATGGCTCAGTGCTGACCAATAAATAAGTGAGCAAATTAATAAATGAATTCTTTCCATTTGATGCCAAAAAAAAACAGTCTGATACCTACAAAAGACTTTAAGGTAAAATAATGTAATAGCTTGGATTCACTTCAAATAAACAAGGGGGTGTTGAGAGAGGAAACAAAATTGACTACACCTTGATAACTTGAAGCTGGGTGATATTTGGTGGATGCCAGGGGCAGGGATTGGGGTCTCGGCAAAATGGGTGAAGGAGGTCAAAAGGTACAAACTTCCAGTGACAAGATAAATAAGTTCTGGGAGGATAATATACTGCATGACAACCTATAGTGAACAATCCTGTATTGTATATTTTTAAAGTTTTTTCTAATAGATCTTAAAAGATTTCATGAAAGGAAAACAATTTAAGTATGTGGTGATGGATGTTAACTTTATTGTAGTAATCATTTTACTACAAATACACAGCTCAAATCATTTTGTTATACACCTAAAATGAATCCAATGTTATATATCAATTTTATTTCAATAAAAGTAAAGAAAATATTCTCAGCCCTTGAAACATTAAAATGTAGGGAGTTGCATAAAAATATTTAAACTGATGTACAGAAAAATGTATCTACTTCTATTATTAACCTGTATTCTTACAGCAGACAAGAAAGCAAAGGTGATCTCATGATAACAGTTTTCCCAACATAAGCTAAAGCAGATACATAAAGAATAAGCGCATCCTCATACAGAGAACCAAGAGAAATCTCATGTTGGACTTTGTGTTGGAGAGACTAACGATGATAATATATGTGATTTTTTTAAGATTTATTTATTTATGCATATAAGAACTGGGGTGTAAGCCAGAGGTGTGGGGGGGGATTAACCAGAGAGAGTGGGGAGCAGAACTGGCAGATATACTGAAATACACTGCTGAGGGTGTCAGTGGGTGAGACAGGAGAGGTCTGCTGCACCATGTGGGTTGCTCCCTGGCTTGCCGGGGATAGACCTCTTGCTGTAGTGGCCAGTGACAGCCTGACAGTGCTCTCTTTAACCCCTGTGCCACCAGGGAGGCCCTATATGTGATTTTTGTAATGCCAAAACTTATCAAAAATCTGATGATTTTCAAGGAGGGTAAGAAAAATCTATAAATCTGTTTTTCAAAAGAAAAGATGATCTCAAGAGTAGGACTTACCCAAGTTGAAGAGCCCAAAGAAAAGAAACCAAGTCACAAAGCACACTGGGATAAAACTAGGTATCCATTAAAAATACTGTTTCAGGCTGACAACAGAATGGCAGTTACCTAAGAGAAGGGAAAAGGGAGTAAATGTGGAGAGGGAGTCCATTGGGGGGAGTAGATGGTGGCTGGGCTTTTGGTGGTGGGCGTAGTAAGATATCTACAATTGCTGAGATGAGAAAATGTAATCTTGGACCCTATACAGTGTGGTCTATATTTATACATATATACATATGCATTCCCAAATTTACAGTGCCCCCCAAGAGATATTATTGGCAAAATAAAACTGCAACTGTGTGTATATGTTTATGTATGTATATATAATATATAACATATATAATAGAAATTTTCTAAGAAATATAGAAGGAATAAGGAAAGCAGAAAACCACCATTACTATACCACAGTAATAACTGCTGCAGGCACACTCCACTTCGCATGCGAACATGAGTGGGTGCAGCTTTAAGGAGAAACTGGATTTTGCAGAGGCTCAACATATCTCCACCCAAAATTTATAAAACATTGCTTTGGTTATAATGCATGTCCATAAATTCCTTGATCACCCTCCCTGCAGAAGGTGGAGCTTAATCCCCATTTCCTTGAGCGTGGGGTGGACTTAGTGACTGCCCACTAGAGAGTGCCCATTGTGAGGAGCCTGGCAGATGCTGTCCTACCCAAGTGGTCCAGGTCACAGTCCCCAGGACTGCATGCTCCCTGATGGAATGGCTCCTCGCCTCCGCGGCCGGCTTCAGTCTAAACTCAAGGATGCGTTAACCCCAAATTAAAGGACAGTCTGCAAATTACCTCAATAGACTTCAAAATAAAAGTTTTAAGTGTCTATTGTGACTGACAGGGAAAGACTGAGAAACTGTCACAGGTTGAAGACAACAAAGGAAACGTGACAGCCAAACGAGGTGTGGCTGCTTGGACGGCAGCCTGGAACAGAGAAAGGACACTCGTGGGAAGAAACGCACACGTCCCCAGGAGTTTGTAGTATGGTTAGCATTGTTCCTCCTAGTTCTGATAAATGCAGCATGGTTTTGTAACATGTTAATATTAAGGAGGCTTGGTGCTGAGTATCTCTGTGCTAACTTGGCAAGTCTTCTGTGAACCCAAATTATTTAAAAAAAAAAAAAAAGTGTTAAGCTTCCTGGGCCTTCCTGGTGACACAAGGGGTTAAGCACAGCACTACGAATCAATCCGCAGCCTCTGCAGCATGAGTTCGATCCCTGGTCGTCCGGGGAGCTACCCACATGGCGCAGCAGACCTCTTCTGACTTGCCCGCTGCTCCCCTAAGCAGTGTATTTCGGTCAATCTGCCTGTCCTGGTGAATCTTCTCACCCCACCGTCACCCCCCACACCCCTACCCCGCATCTCTGGCCTATACCCCAGCTCTGTATGCATAAATACATAAATCTTTAAAAAAAAAAGTGTTATGCTTCCAGATAGGTAGGTCTCAGTGATGCTAATGCAGAGGGTGGAAATCACAGCCATATTGTGATGTATGCCTCAGTCTGTCCACTTACAAAATGAGAGGATATGTGATGCCCACCCAGGGATAAGGGCAATAGTACAGAGGTGTCACCAGAAAAGTTTCAGCTGCATGACAGCCAAGAAAGCTGCCAGGGTACTCTTGACCTTAGGAAAAACCTGTAGTTAAGAATTGCATTCCCAGGGCCTCCCTGGTGGTACAGGGGTTAAAGTCTCAGTGTTATCAAGCTATCACCAGCCACTGCACTACAACCTGAGTTCGATCCAGGCCAGGGAGCTAACCCACATGGCGCAGCAGACCTCTCTCTCACCCACTGCTCCCCTCAGCAGTGTATTTCAGCTGCCTGTTCTGTTCACCACTCTGTCTCTGATGAATCCTCTCCCCACACATACCTCTGGCCTACACCCCAGTTCTTGTATGCATAAATAAATCAATCTTAAAAAAATTGCATTCCTAAATTTAGAGCCCCCCCCCCCTCCAGTAGATTTCTTTGGCAAAATAAAACTGGAAACAAAGCTGAGAAAATTCACTTTATTTATTTATTTATTTATTTATTTATTTATTTATGGATGCTCCACAATTTGTTTATTCGTTTATCGGTTGATGGTTATTTGGACAATTTCCACATTTGGGCTCTTATGAATAAAACTGCTACAAACATTTACATAGAAAACATTTCAAAGACATGTATTTTCATTTCCCTTTAGTAAAACCTAAGACTGGAAAGTCTGGGTTTTATAGGGAGTATATGAAGGTGTAAGAAAAATTCACTTTAAACTGAACACTTAAAGACCCAACTCCATGAACCAGAATACCAAGTCATTAATTTATAGAAAGCCTTAACTTGTGATGGACCAGACATTGCTATCTTCTCTACGGGCAAACTGATAGAACAAATGATATTACCAGAAAGTAGCTCCATGAGACTGGAGGCAGAGCCAGGGCTATAAGCTATTTCATTTGAATTTTAAATAGCCTTGCTAGCCTGATAATCCACTGCTGCAAATAGAGATGTACCTTCCATTTAAACCATCTTGCCTGCCCTTGCTTGGGGAAAATTTATATGCTCAAAAAAACAAAACCGGGCCTCGCTGGTGGAGCAAAGTCTTAGCACAATGAAGCAATCCGCAGCCACTGCAACACAAATTCAATCCCTGGCCAGGGAACTAACCCACATGGCATAGCAGACCTCTTCCTGTCTCTCGCCCACTGCTCCCCTCAGCAGCTTATTTCAATGTGCCTGTTCTGCTCCCCACTCTGTCTCTGGTGAATCCTCTCACCCACCCACCACCCACCCCCCACATCTTTGGCCTACACCCCAGGTCTTGTTTGCATAAATAAATAAATCTTTTTTAAAAAATAATAAAATAAATTAAAACCTCCTCCAGTATACATAGCTTAGCCTACCTCTCTACGTAAAAGGGAATGAAGGGCCTCCCCTGGTGGCGCAGCGGTTGAACGCTGGCTGCGAAGCTGCCCACAGCCTCTGCAGCTCCGGTTCTGACCCCAGCGCCAGACGAGGGTCCCACATGGCGCGCAGACCTGTCCTGCCGCCCGCTGCTCCCCTCAGCAGTGTACTTCGGTTCTTCTGCCTGTTCTGCTCTCCGCTCTGGCTGTAGTGAATTCTCTCACCCTCCTGTGCTTCTGACTTTACCCAGTGCTTGTATAAATAAATAAATAAATCTTAAAAAAAAAGAAAAAGATGGAATGAAAAGAGAGACGTGTTTTCTTGTATTCTACTCTATAGAAAGCAAAGAGAAATGTAGTCATATTTATCATTGACACCATTCAGACAGTGAATGGCTGGTGAACTCTCAATTTACTCAACCTTACAGATCAAGTATCAACACATAGTTGTGATTACAGACATATTCAAAAAAGACTTGTTCTGGTTTTGGACTTTGGTTTACTCTGTGTCATATCCAAATTCCCTTGCTACTGAACTCTTATCACCAGATACTGTAGGATTTTACAGAACAAGTAAGAAAGGACTGTAGAAATTATGTAACTTACCCACATCCCACTCCTTGTATCAGAACATCAAAACTTTATGAGCTCTGATTTAGGAAGTTTCTAGAACTTCCATGAAAGGTCACAAATTCCTTTATACAGACTTGTTAGACCAGAGTTGTCATACTAAAAAGTAAATAATAAAGCAAATGACTACAAGACGAATTCACTATTAGTGAAATGATAACATACATGCAAGAATGTTCTTAGTCTTTCTAACTGGCCCCAGTCCTACCCTAGGAAATAGAAGCAGCGAAACACCCAACTCCTGCCCATAAAGAGCTTATGACCTAAAGAGGAAGACTAGGAACCAAAAATGCACAATCGCTGATAAGATTTCCAACAGGGAAGTGCTAGGAAGCCCAGTAGATGGCAGGAGACCCAGCCTCCAGGTCGGGGACAGTGGGTCAGGCCTCCAGGTCAGGGAACATTCCTCCAGTTTTCTTCTTTTCCTCAAGATTGCTTTGGCTATTCAGGTTCTTCAGTGGTTCCATATAAATTTTTAGCATTTTTGGTTCTATTTTTTGCAAAATATCTTTGCCATTTAAATGGGGATAGTGTAATTAATTCTGGTAATTAATTCTCCCCATCCACAAATGTGGGCTACCTTTCCATCTCTACTTGTTGTATATCATTTAACAGTGTCTGATAGTTGGGGCCTCTGTGGTGGCACAAGAGGTTAAGATGCAGCACTATGAAGCTATCCACAGCCACTGCAACACGAGTTCAATCCCTGGCCAGAGAGGTGACACACATGGCACAGCAGACCTCTCCTATCTCGCCCTCTGCTCCCCTCAGCAGTGTGTTTCAGTCAGTCTGCCTGTTCTGCTCCCCACTCTGTCTCTGGTGAATCTTCTCACCCTCCAGACCTCTGGCTTGTACCCCAGTTTTTGTATGCATAAATAAATAAATCTTTTAAAAAAGTGTCTGATAGTTTTCATGGCATAAATCCTTCACCTCTTTTATTATGTTTATTCTTAGGTATTTAATCTTTTCCGATACCAATGTAAATGGAATTGCTTTTTCAATTTCTTTTTCTTCTCATTATTTTCCAATGAGAAAGCAAGATTTGCTGTATTAATTTTATCGCCTGCCATTATACTGTACTCATTTGCTGTTTATAATAGTTTTTTATTAGAGTCTTCAGGGTTTCCTATATATAGTATATTCATTTCTTCTTTTCCCATCTTTATTTATTTATCCCAATATATATTCTTTTAATTTCTTGTTGTCTGATGGTTGTAGTTAAAACCTCTAAAATGGAAATTAAACAGAATTGGTGAAAGTATACTTTGTTGTCTTGCTCTTAATCTCAAAAGGACAAGCTCTAGTTTTTCACCATTAAGTATGATATACATGTAGGAAAATGTAGTATACTATATCAATATACATTCCTTCAATTTCATTCTGTTAACAGTTTTTATCATAAAGGCATATTTTCTCTGCATCTCATGATATACTATGATTTTTACTCTCCCCTGCGTTGATATGCTGTATTACATTAACTGGTTTGCATAAATCATTCTTGCGTCCCTGGAATAAATCCTCTTAGTTGTAGTATGTGATCCTTTTACTATATAATTGAATTCAATTTGCTAGTATTTTACTGAGAATTTTTGCATCAATTCATCAAAGATATTGACCTGTAGTTTTCTTTTTCCATAATGTCTTTGCACACACAGAACTGTATCGTTAATTAGGGAAAAGAAAAAACTTGGAGGTTATACAGAATATCCCCATGCTATTAGGAAATTCTTGTTATCTAACTGATGGACACAGGCAGCTTCGTGGTGAAAAAGGGATTCCCCCACTCACTAGCTACATCACCCTACAAAGGCCACCACTTCCCTGAGCCTCAGCTTCCTCATCTGAAAAGGAGAATGGCAAAAGTACTAGCCTCAAGAGGTTATCGTGGGGACCGCCTGAGACAATGGCCCTGTTAGGTGCCCAGCATGCAGCCAGCCCTCAATGTAGATGTTATCCACCATTATTGCTTATTTTCCTACTTTTTCCATGTGCATGTGCTTCCTGAAGCTACTCACCCAGCTGGCAGCTAGCTAGATGAGTAACTTCTTGAGTCTTCATATCATATTTCTTGGCCGCTTCATCCAGTTTCCAGAACCCCAGCACAATGCCTCGCCTATCCTATGCTCCCCGTGATGTTCAGCTGTATGGTGAAGCCCTATGAAAGAGAGAGAAATAAAAGGGGAGAAGAAAGGGAGTTGGGGGTCACGGCTGTTAGACATATGGGGTGCATCAAAGGATTACCAGACAGATGGTGGGCAGGGGAGCACACCTGGATGCTATGTACTAATTAGCTGACAGGTGGGTCAAGGATTCCACAAGGTGGGAAACAGTATGTTGCTTGTTCCCCAGAATCAGAGGTGCCTGAGGTGAGGCGCCCTATCACCCCAACTCCTCCTGGATGAGTAGTACGAGTTCATGTGTTCACCGTGAAGAAGCACTGGGCCAGGTGAAGGGAAGCTGAGCTGACAGCTTTGACAACTGGGCTTTCAAGAAAGACTCGGAGCCTCGTTGGCCTCAAGGGAGCACTCCATTTCCTCCGGTCCTATCTTCCCCGAAACCGAAACACAGCCTGGAAAGACACGGTGCCCTCGCAGGCGCTGTGGCTTCCTCAGGCCGTGACATGCTCTCTCTTTTATGAGCCTGTGGGGCTGTAATTCTCATCACCTGACATTTATGGGAGGATTCGTATTAGCAAAAGCCTTACAGCCATCTTTATGAGGGATGCTTCCCCGGGAGCTGTCAACTGTAATCACCCAGACTGAGCAGAAGGAAAGAGCAGAGGCGCCCGGACTGGACCTCGCCGGGGCCCCAGAATTAGCCAGGGGTGCGCTGGCTCGTGCCACTCGCCCCCAGCCGCATGTCAGAACTGATTTTCTTGCCTTTGCTGCCTTGGCAGCTGCCTCTCTATCACCTCGCTTGTCCTATGCTCCCAGAGAGTTTTAGCTGGATGTGAATGCATATTAAAGAGACAGAAATAAGAGAGGGGAGAAGCCCATGCAACTCCCTCAGACCCAAAAGTCCCTCCATCTTGTCCACCCTGCGGCCTGGCTCCGGCTCTACCTGCCTCTCTCCCAGGCCGCCTGGTTCTGTCTCCTCGTCTAGTCCCCACTTTCCCTTCCATCATCCACACAGACCACCTCTAGACGTTTACTTCTTTAACATATGAACATTTTAATCTTCCTGATCATTCTGGGCCATTTTTCATTAATATCCTATAGTAAATGCACCTCACTGAAAAGAAGACAAAAATCAAAATAAACCTTTGAGTCGCTTCCTGCTTTCAAGAAGATTTATCCAGAAATGAAATAAATAAAATCCAATCTTAAATTGCCCCGTCTGCCTCATTACCTGATTCATGACTTCCAACAGCCTTAGGATGGGCCTAATTTGTTGAACTTCACAAAGTCTGTCTCATTGGTTAGAATGTATGTCCCCAAAATCCAGACCTCATCCGTATCTTCCACCCATGTATTTAATGCCTAGCACCGAGCCAGCACACAATATAAGCTCCCTATATAAGTGTTGAAAAATGAAAGGAAGAGAGGAAGCCGACTCCTGGGAACTCCCTCTCCTGCCTCAAACCACCTGCTAGTCTTCACTGTAACCAGTAGAGGGCAGAAAAGACCCTGTATTATCTAACTTTGGGATTTATGCCAGAAAACTTTCTAAAATTTATTCCACATTGCCAAATGGCAGAATCAGGTTTATCAGGAATTTAAGGAAAATAGCTTGCTTTACAATTTCATTCTTTCCTCGTTCCTGAAGGCTTTTCTACTCTGAACTCTCTGAACTAGTTACAGATTTCCTTTTCTTTCTCTCTTATCTTTCTTTTCTTTCTTTTTTAACGCTTGCAGGCTGACAGTGTTCCTTAGAAAGTGAAAGCAGATGTTGTATTGACTAAGCCTAAAAGAAACCCAACGGCCTGGAGCCTGTACTTTCCTGCCTGACAAGTTAGTGTGGATGGGGAAAAAAATATGCTCCCACCACACAGCTCAGACAGCTGTTTGGTAGTGAAGGATTTACAGCTCTCCCTTATGGTGTGGGGAGGAGCAGGTAGCAGCCAGGCAGCTGCTGTTTCTGTTTTGAGCATTTGCAAGAACAAGTTGTGTGTGTGTATGTGTTTATAATTCTGTCTTCTGCTTGAGTGTTCCGCTTGTTCTATTTCTCTTTCTATTTAAGAATCCCCCCACCCAGAGCAAGACCCAGAAGGTCTCCTGCCTGGCTTTCACCATAGCTTCACCAAGATTACACTGAATCTAGGTAATCAGCAGTGGGATCAGCACTTACACAATCTTAGAACAGTGTTTTCAACCAAGCCCACCTCGCAAATTTTTGCCAAGCCTCCGACAACCAAGCCCGGGCCTGCACTTTTTGGGTACAGACACACCATTTGATTGAAAGAACAGTTATGGGAACAGAAGGGAGATGGGTGTCTCAGCCTCAACACTACTGATATGTCCAACTGGATAGTTCCATGTGGTGGGAGCACCCCACATGGTGGGGTGTTTGGCAACATCCCTGGCATCTATACAAGTAGCACTCCCCCCCTAAGTTGTGATAAACCAAAAATGTTTTCAAACATTGCTAAATGTTGCCAGGTTGGGATTCCATCCTTAATCTTGAAGACCACTCTTTTAAAGATCATGCCAGATACCTTTTGGAGTATTTTTCCAACCTCAAGTTGATGGCCCTTTTCTCCTAGCCCTGCTCCTCTCTATGCCATTCTGTCTGTCTGGCCTCGGTGTTTGGTAGAATGGACATCTAGCCCAACTCAGGACTCTCAGCTCTTCTCCTTTGGGAATTTGAAACTAGGACAGAGGAACTATCATCTGAGGCTTTTGGGTGGGGGGGTCAAGACTCTCCTGCAAATTTAGCAGGTGGGGGCATATGTATAGTAACATAGTAACAAGGGGACTGGGCTATCCTACTGCTGTGATAACAATGAAATAGAATAGAGGGATAGAGGAATAGGCAGAGTTGTAGCACCTTCCAGTTTTCTACTTCTTAAGGACAGATTAAATTTCCTGCCTGGGTAATTTAAGACATGCCTGTGCATTTATAACTAATTCTTCTTTTGTACTAAGGCAGTTTTTCTTTCTTTTCCTTTTTGGTTACTGGCAAGTAAGTCCTAACTAGTACATTCCATTCTTTGTGATAGGAACTGAAATCACAACCAGAAAACAGAGCACTAGACAGTGAGGGAAACATTTCTAATTCTCAAGGCAGCTTCAGCCTTGAAGCTGGAACATGTGTTCCATTCCCCTTCCTTTACCAAATGGCTTCCTCACCCTCTCTATAGTTTTTTTCTGTCTTAGCCTTGGCTTGTGAGTGGCCTAGTATGCCATGGCCTCAACTCAACTTCTTGTTGTCCAAGACTTGTTGTCCTGCTCACAGCAAACTCAGGCTGGGTTTCTTGGCTCAGATTCCTGAGCAAGTTAACCTGACTGGTTCATGTAGCAAACACTGATGGCTGACCACCCAACAACATCCCTCCCATTCCTGTCCAGGTGAACAATCCTGGTTGTGATTGGAAATTGGTTTGGAATGGTAATGAGATGTAAGAAGAACTTTCTGGGGCGGGGGGTTATGAGAAAATTTTTTATCCTTGACACAAGAGGACAAAGCCTGAAGGAGGCACAGCACTACCCTTGCTGTCCATTTCAGATATGTCATGTGAGGACATGATACATGAAGCCGTGGCAGCCATTTTGCAACCATAAAGTAGAGCCAAGAGAACTACAGAGGAACTGACAGAAGAGGGCTATAGCATTCTTGAAATAACAATTAACCAACCCTCGAGTCATTTACCCTTAGACGTCTTGTTACCTGAGATAATTAGGTGTCCTTACGGTTTAAGCTACTTTGACTTGGGTATCCTGTTACTTGAAGCCAAAAGTATCCTGACTGATATAGAATAGCTCATCTTTTCAGGCCAGGTCACTCGGGTCCTTGGTCATGAGCTGGTTACCCCGCAGAGTGAATGCCTTAGACTCACACACTTACTTGCTTTGCTCATTCCCCTTTATCCTTTAGTTGGGAAGGTTTGTAAGCCTGCAGAGAAGTTGAGAAAATAATGCAATGAACAATATATACACAATATACTTCACCTAGATTCACCAATTGTTAACATTTAGCTACATTTATTCATTATACACATTTCCGTATGTCACTAATGCATTTTTTGACTGAATCATTGAAAGTTAGAGACTTTATGAAGTTTTGTTTTGTTTTTTTTTAAGATTTATTTATTTATTTATTTATTTATACAAGCACTGGGTACAGTCAGAAGCGCGGGAGGGTGAGAGAATTCACCAGAGCCAGAGCGGGGAGCAGAGCAGGCAGAAGGACCGAAGTACACTGCTGAGGGGAGCAGCGGGCAGCAGGAGAGGTCTGCGCGCCATGTGGGACCCTCCTCCGGTGGCCAGGGAGCAGCCGGGGATCAAACTGGTGCCGCAGAGGCTGCAGGCAGCTTCTCAACCCAGCGCTCAACTGCTGCGCCACCCGGGAGGCCCGACTTTATGAAGTTTTCACCCTATAGCACTTCGGCATTTTTTCCTAAGAAATCCAAATTGTCATTCTAAAAGACTGAATACTGTTTATATTCCCTCTAACAAAGAATCATATGAAATGTCTTCAACTTTCCAGTAAGGTCCTTTGGATCTATTAGGGGGGGAGGGGTCTTATTTTTTCTGATCTTTATTATTTGTTTTCATTCTTATCCAGGATTCACCAAGAAGCTATTTTAATGGTCACATCTCTACCATCTCTTTTATTGTTTTTTTTTAAAGATTATTCATACAAGAACTGGGGTACAGGCCAGAGATGTCGGGGGTGAGAGTATTCACCAGAGACAGAGCAGGGTGCAGAACAGGCAGATTGAGTGAAATACACTGCTGAGAGGAGCAGCGGGCGAGTCAGGGAAGGTCTGCTGCACCATGTGGGTTTCTCCCCGACCGGGGATGGAACTTGTGCTGCAGTGGCTGCAGATAGCTTCATAGGTAGAGTCCCAATCCCATGCACCACCAGGGAGGCCCATCTCCTTTATTCTAAAACAATTTTTTTGGTCTTTCCTATCAGTAATTTTCAGTTCTTTTATAGAGTGGCTCACAATTTGGATTGTCTGTTTTTTTCTTCAGAATTAGGTTTAAAGATTTTTAGCAAATACTTCATTGAGGTGATATTAAATTCACCTCAACACATCATACCACAATAGGCACCTCATGCCACTGTATCCATTACTGATCAAACCAATTTTATTCAGTTGATAAAACTCAGTTGTCTGCTAGAATTCTCATTATAACAGCATCTTT
Organism: Talpa europaea; assembly: GCF_964194135.1. NCBI lineage: Eukaryota > Metazoa > Chordata > Mammalia > Eulipotyphla > Talpidae > Talpa > Talpa europaea. The sequence goes on along the minus strand of NC_140080.1, from coordinate 39,057,059 downwards.
CTAAACTCTTTTAATTAATAAGTAATCTTTGGCATGGTACTTTGTGAATGTGAAACTATCTTGTTCCCAGACAACTTTTACCCAATATTTTAGCACCCATTAATAAACCTTGAATCAACTTATTTTTTTTTAAGATTTATTTATTTATTTATACAAGCACTGGGTACAGTCAGAAGCATGGGAGGGTGAGAGAATTCACCAGAGCCAGAGCAGAGAGCAGAACAGGCAGACTGACGAAGTACACTGCTGAGGGGAGCTGAGGGGAGCTGAGGGGAGCAGCAGCGGGGGGGGGGGGCAGGAGAGGTCTGCACGTCATGTGGGACCCTGGCCGGCAGCCGGCCGGGCATAGAACAGGCGCTGCAGAGGCTGCGGGCAGCTTCGCAATCCAGCACTCAACCGCTGTACCACCGGGAGGCCCTACCTTGAATCAATTTTATATTAGTGAGTATAAAATTCACATTTTTTGCATCATTTCTTCTTTGACTAGCTGACATTCTACTGCTTAAGAAAAAGAGCTTTCTCTTCTCTCCCATTCCATTTTAATTTTCTTGAGTGTCTTTATGAACTCAGATTTCTCATTACCACCAATTCCCTTTTTGATTTGCAGTTTGTTCCAAATTAGACACCTTCAAGGAGGGAGCCCCTTTCTGCTAGTCTCTGTATCCTTCTGACATATCCCCATCCAATTCTGAGTACTTCTTTGCTCTATGGCAGAAGTTCCAAGCTTAACTGATCCTTCCTCAATCCAGACCTGGGATCAGCCATTTCTACAAGGACACCCAGTTTCTTTTACGGGGAACTAGTTTCTAGACACCAAGAACTGGAAGGTGAGCGTTCTTGTTGCCATCAGAGTATCATTGCTTCTAGGCCCTCTTAATGGACAGAGATAAATATACTGAAGGACAGTATATTTATTATATTATTTATTTTAAATCATGAATTGATATTGATCCACCAGCTCCCACCCAACTTCTCAGGATTCACCACCCACTTCCCCAACCTGAAGTGCCTATTTTTATCTTCCTTCTGCCACAGTAAGATCCCTGGTTTTCACCATCAGTATCTTTCCACCACTCTAAAAAGATCCCTTCTGCTACTCTAGGTCAAAACTGTCCTGTCACCCTGGCAACCATTTACTTGATTTCTGGTCCTATAATGTTCTCTTTTAGTGAATGTCATATAAGTAGAATCCTATACTTTGTAACTTCTTTCACTGAGCATGATGCTCTATAATTCAATCATGTCGCTTTTTTTTTTTTTCCTGAGGTGTGCCCCATTGTATGGATGTGCCTCAAATTGCTTTTTTTTAAATAATAAATTTTATTTTTATATTCCCCATACAACTGCAACCCCCCCATTCTGACCCCAATCCCTCCCCTCCCGCCCCCCACCCCAAAAAAGTGTCTCTGGTTCATAGTTTTTTGTTGATTTTGATTTTCACTTTCTTATAGTTATTCATTTTCCTGGTCCCTTATTTAAGTTTTCTAGATTCCTGCTATGAGTGAGACCATCCGGTATTTTTCTTTTTCTTTTTGGCTTATTTCGCTGAGCATGATCCCTTCCAGCGCCATCCATGTTGCTGCAAATTGCATGTGTTTATCTTTTTTGAATGCTGAGTAATATTCCATGGTATATATGTACCACATCTTCTTGATCCAGTCATCTATTTTTGGGCATTTGGGCTGTTTCCAAAGCTTAGCTATTGTAAACAGTGCTGCTATAAACATAGGGGTGCAGGTGTTCTTTGGAATTGATGTTTCTGTGTCCTTTGGGTAAATACCTAGGAGTGGAATTGCTGGATCATATGGAAGCTCTATGTTTAGTAGGTCCAGAAATCTCCACACAGCTCTCCATAGTGGTTGGACCAGTTTGCACTCCCACAGTTTGCACTCCCACCAGTTTGCACTCCCACTCTTCTGCAACAGTGCAGAAGAGTTCCTTTTTCTCCACACCCTCGCCAACATTTGTTGTTTCTAGTTTTTTTTAATATGTGCCATTCTCACTGGTGTAAGATGGTATCTCATTGTATTAAATTGTTTATTCACTCACCCACTGATGAACGCATGAATGATTTCCAGTTTTTAGTTATTATGAATAAAGTCATTGCACACACATTTGTGTGTAAATCTCTTTGTTGGGAATATGCCTTCGTTTTTCTTGAATAAATATCCAAAAATGATGATTGCTGGGATATATGGTAAGTCTAGACTTAATTTGAGGACAACTTCCAAACTGTTTTCAAAAGTGGCTGTATCATTTGGTATTCCTACCAGCAATGTAGAATGTTATTTTCCATTAATTTTTTACTTTGATAGGTGCTACATGAGCCCATTCTCATTTAAATAAGTCAGCCAATATAGAAATGTAAAAAACTCTATGTCTCTTCTCCTCAACACCTTCTACTCCTTAAAGGCGACCACTGTGACCAGTTTGGCATGTACAAAAATTATTATATTGAAAAGAACTAGATGCTTTTTAAGGCATCACCAGCACCAAATTCTAATACCTCCTAGAATGCATGGCATGCTGACAAGATTACTAGCACTGGTGCCAAACTTGGATTTTGGTCCTGGATGTGGCCATTTTCTTGCTCGAAACATAGCTTGGAAGTGGCAGCATGCATATACATATATAATTAGTATATAAGGAGAAAATATTTAAATGTGTATTAGATATGAATTTGTATGTATATACATGTACATACATTAGATATGTATTTTTAGTATCTACTTGAGTTTACATTTGTCATTCATATAGATTATTAATTTTTCTACCACATTAATATATCAGACTGCCTTGGAACCCAGACAAGGCACATTAGTGTAAAATAATTCATCTGGATCTTTGTTGTCCAGAAAAATGTTCAGTAAAGCCTTTAGAAGATGAAAAATAGGAGCAGGGACTAAGTGAGCATATAAGAAATATGTATAGCTGTCTAGGGTTTTTGGACCTGATTCTAACTTGAGAGTGTGTGGCAGCTTCTCCACACAGACAGGCATTTCTTAGATGCCAGCGGGGGGTCCCGGAATTCAACTCCATTCAGCTCAACCCAGACACTATCTACCCAGAGACAGCATCGGATTCCACAGGTAAAGAGCTCAGTTACCTGTTCTTCTAGCTTACTAGCTATGAATTAAAGGTGCCCAGGGCCTTCCCCATCTTCAGTTAATTTACTAGAGAAATCCAAAGAGCTCGGGAAACTGCTTCCTCACTTGATCACTCACTTATTACAAAGGAGACAACTCAACCGGCCAGACGGAAGAGGTGCACAGGGCAAGGTGTAGGAAAACAACGAGGTGTTTACAGGTCTTCTCAGGAGCAACATCCCCCAGATCTCCAGGTGTTCACCAACCCAGAAACTCCTCAAGGCCCCTTCCTTTGAGGAGTTTCACAGAGATGACATTACATAGGCATGATTGACTAACCCACTGGCCATTGACAACTGAACTCAATGCTAGTTCCTCTCTCCAGGAAATGAGGTGTAGAAAGAAACTGAAAGTCCCACCTTCTATGCATATTGGTTTCCCTGGCAACCAGTCCCACCCCCAGGTGCCTCTAGAAGTTACTTTCATTAACATAATAATGGACACCTTTTATACGCCTCAAATGTAGCAAATGCCAGTGCTTTTGGGAGCTGTGAGCAAGTAACTGTGGCTGAACACCAAATATGCATGAGAAATATATTTTGGTCATCTGATGGCAAGATATTTGTATCTTATAAATCTTATAACCTTACTAACCCATTTCTAACATCTATGTATTAGTTGAAATGGACCAAATGCAGCCATAAATTTAAAGGTAATAAAAAACTAGAAAGGTGGGTGCCTGGAGAGCAAGGAGAAGTGGGGGAGTTGCTGCTTAAAGAGTTGAAAGTGTCAGTTACGGTGGATAATGTTCTAGACAATTGTTGTACAACATTGTGTTTATAGTTAACACTAATGAACACTTAAGAAGTTTTCTTAAGAGGGTAGATCTCATGTTATATGTTCTTACTGTGGACCAAAAAAAGAAAATTCTACTTTTTGGCCTAGTGGAAAAAGTCTACCTCAGCCCAGAGGGCGTCCTCAAAAGGGCAGAGTCAGTATGTCACAAGGAGTGGGCAGTGGGGCACCCCGGGACTCCCAAGCCTGTCCACTCTAAATGGGTTCTGCCATCTGCCATATCAAGACAAAACATACCCTAGACCTTCTATGGAAAATAACTTTAATACAATTAGTGTGCAATAAAGTGAAGGGAAGGGAAAGAATAGTTTCCACATGAAACACCTAAAGTTACCCATCCCCTCGTTAACAATGAATTTTGTATAAAAACACGGAAAGTAGTGCATAATGAAGTGTTAAGTAGAAAAGGCATACCAGAGTTTTATGTTTATATACAATACATAACTAATTATATATTTGTGTATTTCTTAGTATAAAGGATGTCTAGAAAAGTAAACTCTAAACTATTTGCACGGTAATTTATTCTGGTATGGGTAGGGAGAAGCTATTTCCGTTTTATACATATGTGTTATACATATAAGTGAAACAGTAACAGGGCGGTCCCCAGGAAAAGGAGAAGTTCTAGGTTCCCTGCCCCACCCAAGGGAGGGTAGAGCAGAGCAGGGAAGAGGAAAAACTGGAGAGGAGACTGAAGAAGAAAGTAAGGAGGCAGATGGAGCAGAAGGAGACCTAGAGGAGGAACATGGAGCAGAGAGACAAGTGAAGAAGCTGCATTTACCTCTTGATTCTGGACTGGTTGAAATAGATGTGGGTGGGACTCATGAGAGGTTAACAATGGCAGCTTTTATCTTGATTTTGATGTTGCTCCTTCTGTCCCAGAAGTACAAGGCCCCTTCTGTCTCTTTCCTATGGGTCCCCACCAGAAGGTGCCTTAGAATTGTGGCAGGGTTTTGGGCCTCAGTGGTCTTGCTTGGGACCAACCCTGTTTGGCTGGGCATTTACCCAAGAGGGGATGGGGAACTTTGGGTGTCTGGTTTGGTAACTAGTTTATCTATTCTTTCTCTTCCCCTTCTCTTTACTGCACACTCACAGTATTAAAGTTTCTTTCCATTAAAAGTCTTATGCACTAGAGCATGTTTTGTCTTAATGTGGCGGATAGTAGAACCTAATAGAATGGGCAGATGTGGGGGTCCTGAGGTGTCCTTCTTGCCCGGTAACAAAACAGCGGCTGATTCACGAGCAGCAGGAACATTTGGGTTTGGTTAAGTATCTTTTGAGCTTGTCGTCACAGAAGCAATGGAGCAGGACACTTGCCAATGGGTCATACAGTCCACTCAGGAATTAACTGACCCTAAACTAAACTCCCTGAACCAGAGAGACTGGAAAGAGGAGCCACCTAGATCACGTTCAGAAGCTAGGGGTCTATCCACCAGGAAGGCCCCAAGGATCTTTGAAAAAGACCTCTCCCCATATGGGACCAGCATCCAGTGGCCTTCAGCCATGGCCATGTTTTTTTCTCATTTGCCCACTCCTTAGTCAATAAAATTGAACTCCTTTGTTCTTGACTCTGGCCCCCAAAACTCAATATAAATCCTTTCTCTTTCTGGAGTGGGGAGACAGATTTGAGTTTGGGTTCTGCCTCCTTGCCAGTCAACTAGAAGTAAACCCTTTTCTTCTCAAAATGCCACGCTCATAATATTAGCTCTTAAGCAACTCGAGACGCAAGTGCTTTGATTCAGTATCACGAGAAGTGCTGGATTTTTTTTTTACTGATCTCAGGGTAGTCCTTAGACCTAGTTAAGAGAGTCTCCTTCCTTGGACGTCATTCATTAGAGAGTTTGAACATCACAAACACACAAAGAAAAGGTAAATCTATTAAAGGACGAAAGGGATCTGGTGCCCATTGGTAACCCAGAACAGGTCTAACCGAGAACACACAGGAAAGTCTTCTTTACTTCCCCCGCCCTCTTTCCTGGAAACAGAAGGGGACTTTATCCAAATGTCATTAAGAATAAAGGGTTACTCTGTTGCCAACTTCATGGAAGGACATTGCTTAGAACAGTGAGGAGAATTGAGCTGTGGAAGTATTTAGGTAAGGAAAAAGACAAATTAATTAACTTGTCAAATCTTCCTCTCAGATGTCATGAACGCTATAGATTCATGCATAATAAAGTATCATTTCCCAGGAGTGCTGAGCATTTATTTTCTTGCTTTCTTTAAATTTCAGTTTGTGGACCTCTAAGTACTCACAAATTACTACAGTATTAACAATAGTTACATGAGGCTGCCCAAGCACATTTTGCTATACTAAACAATTTTATTTTTAAGTCTTTTTTACACATAGTTGAAATAGAGAAATCTTAGAGTATGAAGTATAATACCAGTATTTTGCATTAGCAATTGAACACAAGAATTGCAAATAATTTTATGCTTATAAAGTATTTTAGATGTTATAATTAAAATTTAAAACCAAAAAACTAAACTTTGTTGGAATTTTAATATTTATTTTTTTATTTTACCATTTTAATAGATAATTTTGGAAATTTAGGTGAACTATTTCCTTCTGAAGCCACATGTGAAAAATTATTTTAATTTTTCAATATATTAATATTTACTGTAATTACATTTTTGATAGAGTATATTCAAATTTGGAACCTCTTGAAAATGATTACATTTTATCTTTTAATTCTATACATCACTGAGAAAGAAAACAAACTGAGGTTGGAATAGAACAACAAAATATGAAAGTGGAGTTCAACAAAGTAAAGGTTAATAAGAAAAATGCAGAACATATTCAAAAAGGTCATTTGGTTCAATTTTTAAATTGCAGACAATGGGGGAAAAAACAGATTTATCCCAAGCATGAGCCACATAAAATACACAGACAGAATTATAATTCTTTATTTAATGAATATTTAGTTACTGAGCAAAACAATGAAAATAAGCAAGGAAAATATTCCTAGAAAATCCACAACTTGAATAGTTCAAATGAAACAACTCTAACTTCATGTTTGTTACCAATGAAATTTTTTCCTCATCAAATTAAGACCAAACAAGATAAATTTTTATCTAAAATTCAGAATTCAGAAGAAATAAATGTAATGCTGTTCTGTCCATTAGAAGACAAAGAAATTGCAAGAAAATGGGCAAATTGGACGAGAAAGGCAAAAACACTGAATCTTTATGGGTGCTGGAAAATGATCCTGAAAGATGAGTGTCATGTCTGAAATCATGAGACTATTTCCAGATAAGCAGAAGTCTACTCAAATTATTGGCTATGAATTTATGGATAAACATGACAGGAATTTAATATTTCCTATTACAGCAAAAAACTTTTTCAAATGGAAAATCTATAAAAAAAATTTATATTCTAAGTTGAAAGACAAAGTATTCTGCTTCTATTACTATATATTTCACAGTCAACTTTTTTTTATTTTTTTAATTTTAATTTTATTTTTATATTCCCCATACAATTGCAACCCCCTTATTTTGACCCCAATCCCTCCTTTCCCCGCCCCCCACCCCCCATAGAGTGTCTCTGGTTCATGGTTGTTTGTTGATTTTTACTTTCTTATAGTTATTCTTTTTCCTGGTCTCTTATTTAAGTTTTCTAGATTCCTGCTATGAGTGAGACCATCCGGTATTTTTCTTTTTCTTTTTGGCTTATTTCGCTGAGCATGATCCCTTCCAGCGCCATCCATGTTGCTGCAAATCTCATGTGTTTATCTTTTTTGAATGCTGAGTAATATTCCATGGTGTATATGTACCACATCTTCTTGATCCAGTCATCTATTTTTGGGCATTTGGGTTGTTTCCAAAGCTTAGCTATTGTAAATAGGGCTGCTATAAACATAGGGGTGCAGGTGCTCTTTGGAATTGATGTTTCTGTGTCCTTTGGGTAAATACCTAGGAGTGGAATTGCTGGATCATATGGAAGCTCTATCTTTAGTAGGTTAAGGAATCTCCACACAGCCCTCCATAGTGGTTGGACCAGTTTGCACTCCCACCAACAGTGCAGGAGAGTTCTTTTTTTCTCCACAACCTCACCAACATTTGTTGTTGCTAGTTTTTTTAATATGTGCCATTCTCACTCCCAGTCAACTTTTGACAAAAGAAACTGCTAGGAATACTCAGGTCTCAATAAAAGGATACAAAATGTTGCTTGCACCAAAAACAAAAGAAAAGAAAAAACACACCAGTATATGCAAATACTTGAACTAAAAAGATTGCCACAACAGCAAATGATCATATTAATCAACAAAGCCAGAAAACAAGTAAATATTGATATAAAATATTGCTGTGATTTTCCTAAGAGAATAGTAATAGATGTTCTCTATTTAGCCAGTGCCTTATATACCCTCTCATACTATCTGAACGTTGTATATAAAATCCATTGTCAGTTTCTGAATGCAAATGTTACCATAGTCCCTTTATTAACAATTTCAGTTACTACGAACAGCAAGATTTTTCCATTTTAAAATTAATTTTAAAATATGAGCACAATGACAATAAAGGTGGCTAAGACAGCATTACTATCATTAGGTGACAAATTATGTAAAAATCCAGATTACAAAACATAATTAGCAATTTTGCTAAAACAAAGAAAAACAAATTTTGCATACTAAATGTAATTATGAATTTTGTATGCTTTAGTTATTAACTTATCCAAATATCAATCAAACAACAGAGCTCCAAGCTGTATGGAAAAAATTAATCAGACAACTTTAACATTTGCTGATAGGCAGCCATATAAAAATTTGTTTTCTAGCACTCACATTGTGTTCCTACCACAATAAAACAAAACAAAACAAATTCAGGCACAACAACAGACATGTGTTTAATTTTGTTTTGAAGGTAGAAGGAAAGAACATATTTTACTGTTTTATTATATTTGACAGTTTGCTAACTTGTTTGTAACTTTTACATATTTGAACAAAGGGCTCTCTATTTTTTGTTGTTGTTTATTATTTATTTCATAATCATAAACTTAAGTCTGCAATCCAGCCAGACTTGGAAGGGAATAAGGAAAACATGGAGCCCAAAGAACTGTAGAGAGCATGAAGATTATAGGGTATTTGAGCAGAGTGGGGTGAAGGGGTGCATCCTGAGGTATGGAAGTAATGGTTTGGTGGTTAAGATAAAACACGAGTCAAATCTACTAGATTTGTCCACAGTCAGCAATGGTGACTGTTGTTGATCTTGCCACTCCCAGATCCAAAGTGATTCAAGCTTACACAACATTCATGCCCTCCCACCACCTCGCCAAAGACCCATGCTTGCCATCCAATCATCAGTTTGGCAGTGCAGATGAGAACCAGGGAATCATTTGTTGGGTCAAGCTTTTGCCTGTGGACAAGAAACCAAAACCTGTATGTTTTAGGATGCAATTCTCATCATTGGGTTTCTCTCCATAGGTGGACTTGCCGCCAGGGCAAATCCAGTGTGTAAAGTCAGCCCTGGCACAGAAATCCTGGAATAATCCTGTGGAGGCAGGAAACTTGCTAACCAGATCCTGTCTCCCCAGTGCTCAGAGCACAAACATTTTTTATTTGTTTGTTTGCTTGTTTTTTAGAAAGCTTGCTCTGTACCATTGACTTTTTTTTTAATTTATTTTTTATGCGTACAAGAACAGGGGAACAGGCCAGAGGTGTGGGGGAAGGGGCGGTGGGAGGTTTCACCAGAGACAGAGGGGAGCAGAACAGGGGGATCTATTGAAATACACTGCTGAAGGGAGCAGTAGGCAAGTCAGGAGAGGTCTGCTGCACCATGTGGGTAGCTCCCAGGCCAGGGATCCAACTCGTGCTGCAGTGGCTGTGGATAGCTTCATAGTTCTGTGTCTTAACCCCTTGCACCACCAGGAAGGCCCCAGAGCACAAATATTTTCTGCTGTCTTTGGAACTTTGTCTACCAGCAGCTCCAAGGAGATATGGCCCATGGGCTCCCAGTGGGCAGTGATGCAGACACCATGGGCTTCACTGTGGCTGCGCGGCACAGCGTGGTGGTGGGGGGAAGGGTCTGGCAGCATTGGCCACAGCAAGACCTCCATTTATATTTTTGCACCAGTCACAAGTTTAGAAGTGGGTCTGGTTGAGTATATGCTGATGTTATGATGAATGCCAACAAAAACTACCATTTATTAAATGTTTATTATGTGTTTGGCACTGAGCTAGGTACTTTACATACTCAAAAGCCCTCTACGAGGTAAATATTCTCATTTCACTTTCCAGTTAGAGAAACTGAGCTTAGGCGGTTTAGTTTAGAAACTTCAAACTGAACGAAATGGACATTTCCTATTTCCTGTAATTGCACGGAGACTAGCTGCAAAGGGCTGAGAGAATTCAAAGGAATGGGCTTGATAAATGCAGGGCCTCTTCTGGGAATTAACTGTCCCTCTACTCCAATTCAGGCTGCCTGAAATTCCACCATAATGCATTATGGCTTTTGGTTGTAAAGCCTTTCAGTCTCTAAAAGAAACCAAGAGAAATGACAGTCCCACAAGGGGGTATAAGATGATAGCACCGAAAACCAGTAGGGTTTCTCACTCTTAAAGCAACTCATCAGAACAAGAGTGAATTCTTGGAGTCAGAGGGCTCTCTCAGCCCAGAAGATTCTGATCAAATCTCTTTCCAGGGCCTCCCCGGTGGCGCAGCGGTTGAGCGCTGGGTTGCGAAGCTGCCCGCGGCCGGTTCGATCCCCGGCTGCTCCCCGGCCACCGGAGGAGGGTCCAGTATGGCGCGCAGACCTCTCCTGCCGCCCGCTGCTCCCCTCAGCAGTGTACTTCGGTCCTTCTGCCTGCTCTGCTCCCCGCTCTGGCTCTGGTGAATTCTCTCACCCTCCCGCGCTTCTGACTGTACCCAGTGCAGGTATAAACAAAACAAAACAAACAAACAAACCAGCAAACAAATAAATAAAGCATGCCTCTATAAAAAAAAAAAAAATCTCTTTCCAGTTTTGTGCTGTCTTTTAGAAATCAAGCATCTGGGGCCTCCCTGGTGGCGCAAGGGGTTAAGATGCAACCTATGAAGCTATCCACAGCCACTGTAGCACGAGTTCAATCCCTGGCCAAGGAGCTACCCACATGGTGTAGCAGACCTCTCCTGACTCGCCCGCTGCTCCCCTCAGCAGTGTATTTCAGTCAATCTGCCTGTTCTGCTCCCCACTCTGTCTCTGGTGAATCCTCTCACCCCGGACATCTCTGGCCTGTACCCCAGCTCTTGTATGCATAAATAAATAAATCTTAAAAAAAAAAAAGCAATCACACATCTATCTTTCTCCTATGCTGTACATATATTTATAGCAATACTACATGTAAGTGTATATATTCACTATTTTACCATAAATATATATTTTAATATGAAAATGTTTTTCCCTAAAATCTTCAAGTAAAAATGATGTTTCAAAGAGATTCCACGCTCCTCTTGGAGGGCTGTCTGGTCCTTTGGTTTGAACTGCTTTTAAACTGCTCTCAGCAGCTACCACAGTGGGGTTTACAGGCCTCTCAGCTGAAAGTAAGGCCCTACAGAAAAAAAGGGAAGAGCGTAAGGCCCTCAAGATACAGGAAACAATGAGAAGAATAAGGAACTACAAGTGACAAGGCTGGATTAATTTCTCTATTTAGTTCAGACTCACCCTATTGATCTTTATGCTCTTTCTTAGTCATCCCAAAGCCTCCCTCTGTTAAAAGCACTGCCAGAACAAGCGTGCAAGCCACCAGGCAACGGCTTGCTTGGAAAGATACAGCTCATTGAGCTGTGAATGAAAAAGACTTTCAAACTGGATGCCATGTGATTCTTCAATTTTCTAAGTCCTTTGCTGCAGTAATGTTACAGGGCCCTGACGCAAAAGAGTGGGTCCTTTGCCCTTTGGAAAGAATTCACCAGAGAGCTCTGGATGTAGTTGAACCAAACAAGGCTTATTAGAGACTCATGCCTGAGGAAGCCAGTGTGGGAAAGGAGAATATAGCCTTGCTCTAGAAAGGGAGATAGGAGGAGATGGCTAAAGGGTAGGTTCTGGGCATGCACAGAAGGATTACATTCCAACTACCCCTGTGGGCTTTCAGCTTTCTCCCTCCAGGAAATTATGAGATAATTGTTAGTCAGGATCTAATGCCTTTTTTCCATCACGGCACCTCATGGTCTGTGTTGTGGGCTGAATTGCTTGAACAGGGCTCACCAGTCCATGATTTAGTCCACCTGTTCAAATAGGACTTGGGGCAACTCATTCTACCAGTTCGACATTTCTTAGACCTATGCTAATGCAGTAATTTCAAGAAAAGTGCACTCAATTCAATATTTATTTAGCACTTTTTTTTAAGATTTATTTATTTATTTATACAAGCACTGGGCACAGTCAGAAGCCGGAGGGTGAGAGAATTCACCAGAGCCAGGGCAGGGAACAGAACAGGCAGACCGTCGAAGTACACTGCTGAGGGGAGCAGTGGGCGGCAGAAGAGGTCTGTGCGCCACGTGGGACCATCATCGTCCAGTGGCCGGGAATCAAACCAGTGCTGCAGAGACTGTGGGAAGCCTCACAACCCAGCGCTCAACCGCTGCACCACGGGGGAGGCCCTAGCACTTTTTTTTAAAATATCTATTTCTTTACCCTCTTTAATTTTCATTGTATGCGCAACTAATTTTCTCCTCTCCAATGTAAGAATGCAAACATATTATATTAACATTAGTAATAAATAAGAATAAACAACAAATTTTATATAAATTTGTGAAACAGGAGCTTCATTTTCATTGTTCATCAAGTTATGCATGTTTTACATCTTTCAGCCTTTCACTATCTGAGCTTAAAATATTCAGCACATTTCTAAATGCTGGCTACTACAGGCAGTAGTGGACAACCGACCTTGAAATTCAGCTTGCTAGGGAGAGATACAAACAAGCCAGTCATAATACATTGTTTGGGCTTCTGTAGGAGAAAGCACTGAGTCAGGAAAGCTTACAGGAGGAGCGTCAAACCTGCAATAATGGAGAGAGATCCTGGTAGGCTTCTAGGAAGAGGTGATATCCACACTGAGGAGATATGAATAGGAGTCTACTCAGGTCCTTCTGAAGTCCCTACAGTTGGGGTTAATTTCATCTAGCTTCTCTTCTCTGCCCCCACTGGGTTTTGTTCACCCATTTCACTTGTTAATTCAGGATATTTAGGGCAGAAGTGCTGACTTTTAATTATCAATTGTAATCTTGGAGGTGTAGGGAGAATAAGAGGTCCATCCCATTTGTACAAAACTGTATAAGACAGGAAGAAAAGGCTTCAGGTTTTGGGCATCAAAATTACTGGACAGATCTAAAACTCAGTTCCAATATTCACAACTGTTTAACTGAGGGGAGGGGAAGGGGGTTATTCACACTGCATTTGCCTCCTGGGCTATGAACACAAAGGAAAGAAAATATTGTTAAAGAAAGAAGCAGGCTCCTTCTTGCAGCAGTATGTTTCGGGGGCAGCATGCAGTAGACAGCAGGGCGAATAATCCAGTCTGCAAAACTGCCAGCTTAAAAAACCAAACCCTTTGAAGTGGCTAATGAATACACTCTTTTTAACTTACTCCGATCTCATTGCTGAGAGCTGTGCAGTTGCTCCTGGGCAGAAGTTTCACTAATGTAGGGATGTTGACTGGCCACTGCATCAAATATTTATCAAGTCACAGATGGGAATCTACAAAGAGTTTGCAGAGAGGTTTAGTGTCTCCCTTTGGTTCTAGGGGAAGCACGTCAGCACTACAAAATGCAAGCCCACAATTATACTCACCTTTAAGTTTATGCTTATGGTTGCTGACCCGTTTTAAGCAGGTTAAGTGGGGCACAATTTAAGGAAATTGCTTTTTTTTTTCTTAAAGTGAAAGTAGTATATTTTCAATGAATACATTTTTAGAAAATACTTTTCCACTAAAAGAAGAGAGCTCATCCACAATGTCACCACCCAGACATCCTGTACCATTTTTTAAAGTAAAAATTAAGCTATACTCTAGTGATTATTCTGCCCTGGTTTCATCTTTTACTTTTAAAGAATTTCTCATTTAACAATATTTTTACTCTCTTTATGCAATATTGAGTCTTTTTCTATAGCATATTTTTGTAAATTTATACAGTATTCTATTGGGTGAATATACCATGATTTAATTTACCCAAGCAATCGCTTGTGATTGGATATTTACATTGTAGCTAGCTTTTTCACTCTCACAATTGACGTTTTTGATGAACTTCCTTATAACTACTTGTGCCCAGTTCTATTTTCTCAGGCAAATTAGTGGAAAGGAATTGCCAGCCGAGTTAGTCTGATCTCCCAGCTTACATTTCCCTCATCAGAGTATGGGTTGTGGCTAGGCCGCATATTGGTTTGGAGTTTGGAGGTTGGTTGGTTTGCATATTTGTTCTTGTAACATCCTCCTTGAAACTCAAACTTTTTTCTTCTTTAATTTAACAGCTATCTTATTTCTCTAATCTTTATTTAGTTACACTGGAGAGAAAGAAGGATCTCTTCAATGATAAACAGCAGTGCCTGGGCTCAATAAGGATTTATGGCTTCAGCTTTGCATTGCTAGAAACCACATTTATAATGCTGGGTTTATCAATACCTTTCCCCTCTAACAATAGAAGGCAAGCTGTTTCCTGCAATTGAAGTCTCCTAGAACAGAGTAGAAAAAAAACAGAGGAGGGGGGTTGTGAAAATGAGATTGCCAGCTTTTTGTTTTGCCAAGTGAAGCTCCTGGAACAACCACAATCAGCAATGGCCATCTTACATCATCAAGTAATCACTGCAGGATGAGCATTTTCACACACATGCACTCACACCAAAAGAACCTAATACCAGAATCAAGTGCATTCTTACCTAAGAAAGAGCAATCAGCATTCTTGCACTGATAGGTAGCTTGTCCTTATTTTTTCTCCCCACAAAGGACTTGGAAACATTCAATTTGGCATCAGTCTGTAAATCCTGGCTTGAGCACCTCGTGGGGGTGTCTTCTGCATGGAGAGGGATCTGACCCCTCATCTTCCCTGAACAAGAGAGAACGGAGAGGACCTACCCTATGTCCTCCAAGAGAACCTTCCTGCTTGCTTGATCTCTGAGGTGTTTCCACATTACAGCATTCGGGAACTGTCCTCATGACTTGCATATCTCCCACAAACCACCTATATTATTATTTATGTCCTTTCTATTGAATCAACACAGTTTTACCTTGAAAAATAAATTTATTTTATTTTTTTTTTTTTGGGGGGGGAGGGAAAGTTTATTGCTCCCGGGCGGACCTCACAGACCCAAGGCGGGGGTCAGTGGAGTCACCAAAATAAATTTATTTTAAATGAAACTTAATTATCTCAATCATAAATGGAAAAACCAACATCATTTGTCATTAATAAAGCAAAGTGATGTTATTAATTTCTAGATATAATTTACATGCCAAAGTTTCTGAGACTGAATCCTACACTTTCTTGGTCTCAGAAGAAGGATTGGCAAGTAAAATGTAAAAGGGACCAAAGGAGGATTGAAGTGGAAACTCCCACGAGGTGAGACCATATATTTCAACACCCTATCTGGGTGCTGCTGGTTGGGCTCCCACAGTTTGGGAAGGACTTGTTTCAAGTCCTCACCAGGCTACTTGCTGATAATAAATCCTCTGGCAAATCATTTTCCTCTGCTTAAAACCTCAGCTTCCCCCACTGAAAAATAAATGATAATAATCTCTGTCTAAAGGGGACATTTACTCTCTAAATGCCACACACATCATAGAAATTATTTTCACTTGTCGGAGTGATTTTATTTACAAGTATCAGAAATTTTCTTCAGTGGCTCCAGAATATAGTTCCAGGCCAAACGTCTCACTATAAACTAAAATAAATAAGTGGATTAAAGCTTTTCAATTTAGATTACTGGGTCCCACATTGTGAAGGACAGTTAGTTCCTAGTAGAACTGAATTAAGCTTTCTTAAAATTCTGATTATTTGATCAACAGCTCTGGTTATAGGAGGACAGGAACCATATCCGGTTTTGTTCATGTGTGTCCCTTGCACTTAGATCAGCATGTGGAACATACAGACGATCAAGAAATGTTGAGTGAATTAACGAATGGCTAAATGAACGAGGTTACTTGATCACTGCAGTAAAGATCTGTCGGGTGTTGCTATTTTTTGATTGTTTGTTTGTTTTGCCATCCAGGACGGTATTAATCATGTTTTTTATTTTATGATGCTTTGACATCTTGGGGCCTTTGTGGAACTCAAGAGGGAATGAATGCCCCTCCCAGAAGTAATTAAATACTGGAGAGCAAATAATTTGCCTAGCTCACACGCTTTTAAGATACAAACCAATCAAGGCCAGTCCAACTTCCCCACCCCCACGCACATCCTTTTACCAGGCTCCTGGAGTCCCAACAGTATCCCCCTGTCAGGAATCACTGCAGGACCATGTCTCGGACAACTGGGGACCAGTCCTTATAACCCAGAACCCACTGAAATTTTTCAAACTAATGGAGGCTAAGAATAGAAAATCTGGGATGGAGGTTCCACAGACCTGAAACTGAAGGTGGGAGAAGAAATGATGAACATGGTTGTTAGACCAGTTACAGAAATGAAAAATCCTTAGGCACAGACTGCCATTCAAAGTATCTGGAGGCACAGACCAGAGGTGGAGTTATGGAGGTTGAGGGCCACTGACAAATCAACCTAACCACACCCTAAAAGTGATTAATTTAACAATAGATAATTCCACAAAGGAGCTAGAACAGGGGAATCTCCACGGAAAAGGGAGGTTCCAGGTTCCCTGCCCCACCCTTAGAGTGGAACTGGTCAGGGAGGAGAAGCTAGGGAGGGTTGGAGAAGGAAGGAAGGGGATCAAGAAGAAAACCTGGAGGAGACACATGGAACAGAGAGACGTGAAGAAGCTGCACTTATACTTCTTGGCCCTGGACTTGTGCCAGGAACATGGGGACATGGAAGGAGACACCTAAAGAGACAGAAATGTGGGTGAGAAACCGGTGGGGAGGTGGGCAATGACAGCCTTTTGGATTTTGATTTTGCTCTTTGTCTGGCCCCTTTTCTTTCCCCCCTTTCCTATGGGTCCCCACCTGAAGGTGCCTTAGACTTGTGGCAAACTTTTGGGTCTCAGTCATCCTGCTTTGGGCCAGCTCGGTTTGCCTGGGCATTTACCCATGAGGGGATGGGTAATTCTAAGAGCTGCACAGGGAAACTATTTTAGCTATATTCTTTTTCTTCTCTCTGTCGCACACTAATTGTATTAAAGTTCCTTTCCATTAAAGGTTTTACACACTAGAGTATGTTTTATCTTGATATGGTAGATGACAGAATTTATTTAGCTCAAGCTTGGGGGGCCCGGGGTTCCTCTCACCCTGCCCTGTAACAGAATGAACCCCTCCTCCAAGGAAGAACATGGTATCTGTATGATCTGTGCACTGGCAAAAGGCACCCATTCCTGCCCTCCTGTGTCTGCAAGCATCCTTTTCTTTCCTTTCCTTTCCTTGTTTATATAATAAACCTGCCCTTTTGGATATAACTTAATGTCTCTGCCTTGTGGACAAATTCACCAAGGGATGCTGAAAGGGGAGCTCTGCCGAAACTCTTCTCAGCAGTAACCCAAGGACCCTGCTAACCGAATCCAAAATCTCATCAAAACAAAATCACAAACTGTCCAACAGTAGTCGTGCTCAGCTGCCTGCCGTCTTACCCATTCGTTCCCTGGAAAACAGGATAAAACCTTTTGCCACCCTTTTCCCTCAGTTCTTCCTCCTGGTGCTTCTGCTACGTGGTCAGGTGACCACACCTGAATAAAAACAAAATCCCAGACAGGTACATACATACACATATATGTATATGTGTATATATATATATGTATACACACATCATTTCAGTTCTTAGGCCTCTTTCTTTTCATTTTATTTCAATGTTTGCCCTTTATTGAGGTATAGGTTTAGGTTAAACATGATTTAGGGGAATACATTCACAATTCAGATGTTTGTTACCACCCCACCCCCACATTCAAGCACCCATAATCCCATTGTGTCTTCTCCCTCTTTTCTTCCCACCCTCCTCCCCCTCACCCTCTAGTAGCCTCAATTTTGCAGTCCTAGGGTTTAATCCCAGATATATTTTAAAACAAGCACCAACCCTGAGAACCCACTCCCACTCCCATCTCAACTGATGATGAAAAAGCCGTTGTTCTCAGCTCCTGCAGGACCACACAGCTCAGGTCAGAGCTGGGCAACCTACCACCTGTGACTATCTCTGAGATGAATACATTCAAGTTGCAATGAGTCTTTTGCTGGGACAAAAGACTTGACTTTTGTCCTTGCTGGATTCAAGGGAAAGCATATCTGAAATGGAGCCAACCAAAGAAAGCAGTGCCAAGTGACAGAGCCAGAGAAATCAGTCCCCTGTGGCATCTTTTGCACCAGCCTTCCTGGATTGTCAGTTACCTGTGGTTAAGTCCATGTAGATTGTTGGGTTGTCTCTACTTACTGTACTTAAGAATGTAAGAATCCTAATCTACTAATCTTTTTCTTTTTCTTGATGTTTCAAACCATACTTGGAGATATTTAAAATGACTGCTAAAATTGATTCAGTTCCATACGTGGTGTATGTCAGGCACTGTGCTGGGAGTTCTCCCTCTTCCGTCCCATATTGGTCAAGGCCTTGGCTCAGCTGTAATCTGTGGGATGAGTCTCCCACTTCAAGCACCATCAACTAAATTGAGTGCAGCAAGATAATAGAAAATATAGGTGGATTTCTGCCCCAAGTTACTGACACAAAGCTCCCATAATTCTTGCAATTTCCTGAGTCACAGAAATGTCTTTTGTTCTAATGAGTTGGGTCTGGGTGGGCTAGAAACTCCTGGATGGGGCCTGGATGAGGAGTGGTCACCAGCCATAACCAGTACTTGAAACTTTTAAGTGGCACGCCACCCCACCCCACCCCCATCTCTTGAGAAGGACTGAAGTTGGAGTCAATGATCCATCATTCCACCTACTTAATGGGGCCTCCCTAAGAACCCAAAGTACAGGGTTGGGGGCACTTCCAGGTGGGTGAACAGATTCATGTCTCAACTCCACAGGGACAGAGCTCCCATGTCCACAGCCCTCCCTGACCTCACCCTATGTATCTCTTCTTCTGGTTGTTCATCTAGCAACTGAATTGAATGCATGGAGTGGATCGTGGGAACCTCTGATTTATAACCAATTGGTCAGAAGCAAGGGGACAACCTGCATTGGCAACTGGCACCTGAGGTGGGGTGGGAGGGTGTTGTGGGATTGAACCCTTAACCTGTGGGGTCAGATGCTATCTCCAGGTAGTGTCAGGATGAGCTCAGGTTTAGGACACCAGCTGATGTTACAGAAAATTATGGTTACCACCTGGTAACCAGAAGAGTCAGGATGGAAGTGTTCTGCGTAAGCAATGAAGGGGGGGCGGTGGGGGGCCCGCGGTTGATTTTTCCTAGTAGAAGTGCTAATGTGTCCCAATGGGGCTACGCTTGTCACTGGGCCTGGTCTCATTTTATTCTCTCAACTTTAGAAGGGCAGTACTATCCGCACTGCAGAGGTGAAGCTTCCCCTACTCAGAGGCTCATCCTGAAGAAACAGCCCTTCCCAACTCAGGGGCAGACCCTGAATTTGAAGGCAGGCTGTCTGACCCCAAGGCCATGCACTTATTGCTTAGGCGCTTGCCTGTATTTCCAGCGCTGCTTGTGTGCCAGACACCGCCCTATACCTGCTGAAGAGAGAGTCGTTTCCACACGCAGTCCTTATTCACATAAGAATTTTGTGTAGTTCACACCAGTTAATGTGAGGACCACGGCCAGCGAGCAAAGACAGTGCGCCTTTGCACGCACGCATCTTGCTCAAGATCCCAAACTCTCACCAGGGACGTCTCCCTCCACCAGGCGCTAGAGAGGGCTGGAGCGGCCAGATGCGGCACCCCGCCGAGCACCACCTCCCCGCCCGGCGATCCGGAGATCTAGAGCGCCCGAGGTCCGGAGGGGCTGGGCCAGAGCTCCGCCTGACGCGTCAGCCCATTGTGCCTTTGCTTCCAGCAGAGCCGGGGGCTTCTGAGACCTTCACGCCTGATGGAGGCACCGCAGGCTGCCGGAGCCCCAGGCACATCGGCCACCTTGGCAGATTTCCTTTTTAAGCCTCATGTTGGCTTGTCAACCTCATCATCCCAAACGAGTTAAGCAAACAATTTATTAGAGTGGCAGCCCCTCCGGACGCTGCAACTTTTATTTAAGGGACTGTTGGCTTCTCTATTTTCAACTATGCGTTAATGATTTTCTTTCCAGAGGAAAAAGGGTGCATCCGTTCAGCTTGGGTAAGAAGTGTATTATATGGATGTGGACATGTAATTCATATACTGGCTATGAATATTCATAGATCTTCTCAGACACATCACATGAAATCTGTGTGAGGGGAGAAGTATTACACTTTAAAATCAAAACTGAATAGGCTGCTTTTAAAACCATCACTAGGTTTTTATTATAAATGAATACATTTATATTAAATTTGGGTTCGAATTAGTGTAATTCACGCAAGACATAATTAGATTACTCACTTCCCTTCATGGTGTTTCTCAAAGACCTTTTTATGATCATTTAATTTTGAGTCTTTTGAAAAAGATGTGAATAGATACACAGGATTTCGTGACACATTATTGTCTCCTTTATTTCAAAGTTGCTATTTTAGTTTTTTTGACAACTAAGAATGACCTTTTTTTCTGACACTTTTTTTTCAGTGGTTGGTCAGGAAAATTGATATTTTTATCTTATTTATTCACAGACGAATTCAGTTTTTATCCTGAAAAATCCCCATTTTACTGTTCATTTGTCATTTAAAAAAAATGTACCAAGGTTAGGAATGACAGTAACTGCCTTTTGCAAGTGCCTGCTCTTTGCCATTCACTGTGCACGTCAGAGTTGTTCAAAAATGGTGACAAATCCTGGAAGTAGATACTGTTTGGTTCTCTTTATGGCCAAAGAAACTGAAGCTCAGAAAGTTCAAGTTATCTTGTCTAAGACCTCTTGTTCAAGTACTGTTTACAATAGCTAAGCTTTGGAAACAACCCAAATGCCCAAAAATAGATGACTGGATCAAGAAGATGTGGTCCATATACACCATGGAATATTACTCAGCATTCAAAAAAGATAAACACATGGCAATTTGCAGCAACATGGATGGCGCTGGAAGGGATCATGCTCAGCGAAATAAGCCAGAAAGAAAAAGAAAAATACCGGATGGTCTCACTCATAGCAGGAATCTAGAAAACTTAAATAAGGGACCAGGAAAATGAATAACTATAAGAAAGTGAAAATCAAAATCAACAAACAACTATGAACCAGAGACACTCTATGGGGGGGTAGCGGGCGGGAAGGGAGGGATTGGGGTCAAAATAAGGGGGTTGCAATTGTATGGGGAATATAAAAATAAAATTTATTAATTAAAAAAAGACCTCTTGCTCATAAAAAAAGGAACTAGATTATCAACTGAACCCAGTTAACAGACTTACCGTGCCCATTTATTTTTCCACTCCACAAACATCTACTGACTGTAAACTGGGGTGAATGTATAGACTATGGTATAACCCTAAAGTGTCTCAGGCAACCACTGATCTGTTATCTATTCTTATGATTTTTGTCTTTTCTAGAATATCTTAAATAGAGGCTGATTGTGTGGTCTTTCCAGTTACCTTTTTTCCACTTGGCATAACGCATGTAAGAGTCAACCACGCTGTGTGGGGATCGGTAGTTCTCCCCTTTTTATTGCTGAGTTATTTTCCCTTGCTTATAAGCACCAGTTGATACAGTCCCCTGTCCAAATATCCCTTTAAATGTGGTATAGCTGTAGGGCCTCCCTGGTAGCTCAAGGGATTAAGCACAGCACTATGAAGCAATCCGCAGCCTCTGCAGCACAAGTTCGATCCCTGACCAGCCAGGGAGCAACCCACATGGCAAAGCAGACCTCTCCTGTCTCCCCCTCTGCTCCCCTCAGCAGTGTATTTAAGTCAGTCTGCCTATTCTGTTCCCCACTCTGTCTCTGGTGAATCCTCTCATCCCCGCATCTCTGGCCTGTACCCCAGTTCTTGTATGCAAAAATAAATAAATCTTTAAAAAAAAAAAAGTGGTACAGTTGTAATTTTATCCTCAGTCTGAATTCACTCTCTTTCCTTTGCTTGCACATGCCTGGCATAACTCTGAGATGGGTCAGAAGGGACTGCCATCTCGCTTCTCACACAAGCATGGTTGTCCTTTCTGAAGACCAAGGCTAGTCTCCCTCCGGCAGGGTCCCTCCCCTTCTGAGGCTGCCACCTTCCTGACAGCCAGAGCCTGGCTGTCTCCCCACTCCTTCTGCCTCCAAAAAAACAGCAGGGGAGATGAAAAGAGGATTGATACCAGCTCAGTCCTTGCCATCAGTTTACAGCACCTGCCTCTTGATCAGCAAGAAGAGGGATGAAAAGGACCCATCAGCCCCACATGCCCTCCTGTCTTTGTCAGAGCTGCTTCTTCAGCCTATAAAGCATTTGCAGCTTTCTCACGGCAGGAAACTAAAATGCTTTTTTCCCAGACATGATAGCTCAGGTCCTCCCTGAGCAGTGAGACCTGTCTGTCTTCCATGGGAATCTTTCATCTTCGTTTGCACTCCCTCCTTTGGAGCTGCTTCAATAATTGATGGTGCTCTGAGTGGCACGTCCGTGGCATTCGCACGGCTGAATTGGGGCAGGAAGGATGGGGAAGAAGAAGGTGATACTGGCGCAGCCCCTACGTCAGTTCTAGCCGCTGCCTGCGTTCCTGTATCTCCTCGCCATCTCCCATGGCCAGCAAGAGTCATGAAAATGGCCAGTCTTAGGTCAGGTTCTCTAAGGGAATGAGACAGGAGCCCTGTACCAGTTATTTATTGAGGGAGCAGCCTCAGAAGAAACGGGGAGGGAGTGGGAAGAAGAAAAGTAGGGCGGGTCAAGTGAAAGAACTGGGGAAAGATTAGCTTTGGAAGAAATCTCGTCTAGACTTGCTCCCACTGGAGCGCCACATAAGTTGCAGCTCAGAGGTTATCCTGTGACTGGGATTGGGATGTTGTGCTCCTCCCACGAGTCACTAAATGCCATGCACTGCCCTTGGAGTGGGCTGTAACTTTCCAAACCTCTCCCACCTAGAGGCTCTCTGCAGTCCAGAATAGCCCTGTTGAGAAAAATACAGGTATGGGAGATAGTAGCAGCTAACATCTGCAGCAGCTGTGGAAGGGGTACGCTGACCTGTAGGGATTCAGGTGGGGTACCAAGGGCATCTGCTACAGAGCTCAAGAAATACTTGGTGAGAATATGAGAACCACTAAGCCCTTGCATTTGCTGGAGTTAATCTGTTAATGAAATTTGCTCCCTCCTTCCCTTCCTTCCATAGATATTTTATTAGTAAAACAATCCTCAGGGAGCTTAGAATCTAAGTGAGGAGTCATGCAGTGAATGAGTAAATGAATAACACAAAATAATTCCAAATTGCTCTAAAGAAAATAGAGTACCAGGACAGAGGATAACATACTAGGGAGAGAGAGACCTACTTTAGGTTAGGTAGTCAAGGAAGACTTCGCTGAGTAGTTGGTGTTTAAGTTGAGACCTGCAGAGATGGGAAAATCTAATTGTGAGAATGTGGGGAGAAGAGGACCCCAGGGAGAGCAGATGGCCAATGCAAGCCCCCAGGGAAAAGGTTCACAAGCTCCAAGAACTGATTCAAGAGATGAGTTGGGGGAGTTTGACTTGGCCTAGATGCTGTTGAGTTGTGCAGGCCACGGTAAGTAGCTCAGATTTATTTTACCTGCAATCGGAAGCCTTACTCAGCTGCATTCACGTGTGTAAAGAAAATGTAGTCTCTTTCCTTCCTTTTGGTCTTAAACTTTTCCTAATTTGAGCAGAACTTGACTTTTCAATATTCTTCTCTCACTCTCAGAGAATTCTATAAGGCCTTTTTCTCCCCATGCTGGCCCCTGGGGGATGGGGAGCTTGTACACAAATCCTTATGGTGGGGAGTGAGCCTTGGACTGACATTGGGTCTTTGTGGGGGTCTTGGGTCCTTCTCTGCTCCTGCAGCAGGAAAGGGCCTTGCTCTCCTTTTGCTTCCACACTGCAAGTAAGCACGGAGACTTCCTAGTAGAGTTTCCCATCCACAGTACCCCAGCCCAGTTTATTGACCCCTATTTAAACTTGCAGGTGCTGTAGAACTGAGCTGACTGTGACTCTCATTACACCTGGGTGTGAGCTTTCCAAACAGCTCTACCCTGCCACAGAGCAGGTGGGAAACTCCAGACACCTCCCAGGCTGTAAGGGGCCGAGGCTAGATTTTCTGGATTTAGCTCTTCTCCTGCCATGCCGCCAGTTTTACCCTGATCTGACTGTTCCACATTAGCTGGATGGCACCCTGCCAGGTGGTCCCCTCCTGCGGTCCAAATCAGAATCAGGAAGCAAGGTAAAAGTCTCTTCCTCATCTACCTGCCAGGGGAGATCAGGCACTTATATTTCACTATCACTTTCCCTATTCCTCCCTCAACCCATACAGAGGAAGGGGTTGACGTCCCTCTTCCTCTTCCTCTGGTGTGGACTCCCCACATCCCTTTCCTTCCCCCCAAGAGTGGCATCATCATTCACTCTTTCCAGAGCCTACAGTAGCAGATTACCTGTTTGAGATGCTTTATGGGAAAAAGAATGAAACACTGGTTTAATTATTTTCAAAATATTATTCATGATACAAAAAGATCGCTGCAGTTGTACTGTGGACCTTGAAGGGGCCAAGGATAGAAGCAGAGACACTGAGAAGTTGATGTATAGATCTCCAGGGGAGAAGTGAGCAGCTGGAGTTGCAGCGGAGGGAACAGATTCAGCATTTAGTTTGGGTATAGATCTGGCACATGCTTTGAGCAAGACCCCAGAGAGACACAGAGATGAGGTGGTCATAGTCCCTGAATGCAGAATACTTTCACAGTAAATGTGTTAAAACAGAAAAAAGGCATGCCACTAATATCACACTAGGTTAGCACAAGAATTATAGATAAGGCTAATGATCCAAAGAGTGTGAAAAACAATTGAATTTGTCTCCCCTAAAAGTCCAATACTCGGGCCTCCCCGGTGGCGCAGCGGTTGAGCGCTGGGTTGCGAAGCTGCCCGCGGCCTCTGCGGCGCCGGTTCGATCCCCGGCTGCTCCCTGGCCACCGGAGGAGGGTCCCACATGGTGCGCAGACCTCTCCTGCCGCCCGCTGCTCCCCTCAGCAGTGTACTTCGGTCCTTCTGCCTGCTCTGCTCCCCGCTCTGGCTCTGGTGAATTCTCTCACCCTCCCGCGCTTCTGACTGTACCCAGTGCATGTATAAACAAAACAAACAAATAAAATAAATAAATAAATAAAAACATGCCTCTATATAAAAAAAAAAAAATAAAATAAAAAAAAAATAAAAAAAAAGTCCAATACTCATGTGTTAACGATTTGAAATAAATGTCTTTCAAATTCTAAAAAAAAACAAACAAACAAAAAAAAGAATTATAGATAAGGGAGACTGGCAGTAGGAATCACTGAGGGTAGGTTTTTTTAGGTCTATTTTTTGGTTTTAATGCCATCATTCCTGTAACAGTTGTGTGAACTTGGTTAAGTTATTTAACTTCTCGAGGCCTCAATTTCCTCAAGGCAAGAAAAAAAAACACACAACCCAACAGGATGCCATTAATAGAGATCACTTTATAGAGTTGTATGAGGACTTGATGAAATTACATATAAAGTAGGACATGGACTGGCTCATAACACATTTTTATCATCTGGCAACTGAAATGAACACCTGTAGTAGACAGGGATCCTTATTTCACTTCCCTAAAATGCATTTTTTCTGACTACATACTTCTCTCTGTTATAGGAAGGCGTCCAGACCACCCAGTCCTCCATGGAAAAGACAATTCAATCAGCCCAGCTCAGTCTGCCTAACACTTGTGTTGAGAGTTGGCCCACATTATGCAGGTTTTGATTGGATTGGAAAGATAAGGCTTTAAATGTGAGAATAAGGGGCAACATACGGCAGCATTCAACTAGTAATTCTGCCAACAAATAATTACTGAAGACATAGAGAATGATACCAGACTTACTCCACCATCCTAGCTGCCCTCCCAGGGAGGCATTATCAAGCCATTTCACAGATTAAGAAACTGAGGCTCAGAGAGCAGGTAATTTACCCAAGGTCATACAGCCAATCAATGGCACTTATCAGTTGACTCCAAAGACCACACTTGTTTGAAATGTTACCAGCCAGTCAATAGCCACCTTTTGAATGCCAGGTATGTACGGAGACACTGTGCTGAGCTCAGGGTGCTCGGTTTTGGGCTGGTTTCAGACTGTGATATAGATGTACACAGGTTAAGAAGGTGAAATGGGTGCCACTGTGGCTGGGAGGAGCATTGACAGGGCACAGAACAGCTTCACGATGCTAAAGCAAGGCCACGGCATAGCTTGGCAGCCAGGCCTTAGAGTCAAACAAACCTGGGGTGAATTCTAGCTCTATAACTTAACTAGCTGTGTGCCTATGGGCTGTTATTTTTACCTTTCTCATCCTCAGTTCCCTCATCTAGAAAATGGGAGGGGAATCTGCTTCATAGGGTAAGTGAAAGCATGCAATGAGATAATATGTATGTGAAGTTCTTTGTCAGTGCCTAAAAGGCAGTGCGTAAAAATGCTAGTGGCGGGGGGGGGGGGGGGGGGCCTCCCTGGTGGTGCAAGGGGTTAAGTCTCAGCACTATGAAGCAATCAGCAGAGTTTGATCCCTGGACAAAGACGTGGCCCACATGGCACAGCAGACCTCTCCTGACTTGCCCGATGCTCCTCTCAGCAGTGTATTTCAGTAGATCTGCCTATGCTGCTCCCCACTCTGTCTCTGGGGAATCCTCTCAACCCCCTCCCCCACCTCTGACCTGCACCCCAGTTCTTGTATGCATAAATAAATAAATCTCTTTAAAAAATGGTAGTGGCTATCGTCATATTGTAATGCAACTATGCATATCATATTGAGATCACACTGAATGCACATATATGTAAATGATGGTGAACATCATGAATTTGCAGCATTTCGGTGTCTGGGCACAGCCCCAACCCTGTGGAAGCTCACATAACCATGGTTCATAAGCGCATCTCGTGGAATGCAACCATTACATTAATTTGGCCCCTCATTGTAAATCTGTCCTGTGGGAAGAGTGAATGAAAATTTAAGCAGGTCCCATGACTTTTCTCTTCACTCTTCACTCTTTTCTCTTCACTTTAATTCACTTTAATTACTAAGACATGGTCTCAATTTAGTAATTAAGTGCCCAGTCAGTAAGTCTTATAATAATAAATCCAATATGACTTAAAGCTAAATGTTCACCCCTGCCCAGCCCCTGCTTTCCACCTGCAGTTGGGGATGGGCTGTGAAGGGCTTCTGTCAGTACCTCTATTTCACCACCCTTATCCCTAACTCCTGCAACTCCTGCATGGGAAACCAGGGGGGTGGGAGGCTGAGGAAGAAGAGGTAGCAGGAATGGAAAGTTCTTACTTGACACAGCTACCATTAGACTTGGCACACGTGTGAGTCTGACTCTGTTCTTGAGGGACTTTCTTGGGTTCTTTGGAGACACTCATCCATGTAGATTGCTGGCTTCAGTTTTCTTGGGGTGAACAATCGCATTCCTGTTTCAAGGGAGAGCTCATGGTTCCACCTTAGCCCCTTGCCACCTTGGCTTCCACTTCCAATTTCTTTCTACCAAAGCCCCTTGCATCTTCTGGTGATCCTAGATTCGGCACCAAAGGACTTTCCAGTCAACCTCATGTTCTTAAGTTTTCTCAGACACAGCTCCCACTGGTCCCCTGTGTACCAGCAACAGCAGAA
Organism: Talpa europaea; assembly: GCF_964194135.1. Taxonomy (NCBI): domain Eukaryota; kingdom Metazoa; phylum Chordata; class Mammalia; order Eulipotyphla; family Talpidae; genus Talpa; species Talpa europaea. The sequence continues at coordinate 39,029,239 of NC_140080.1, read as the reverse complement.
GACTCAAAGACTGCAAGTTCTTTGAGTAGTTTCCCTAAAGTCCTTTTCTCTGGCTTGAAGCGAAGTGCCGCCCCACAGCACCCTCTCAGGTGAAGGAATCCTCTTCAAAAAACTCTGATCTCCAACTAATGGGCCTTTTATACTCTTGAGGTGAGTGAGGGGTTTCTCAATCACCTACTTGAAAAACATTTGTAACTTGTTCCAGCACCTCAATTTAGAATGTACCTCAGCCAAAATTTCCTTTTAATGTCCCATTATACTTACAACTCAGTGAATGAGCTAATGACTCATTCTCCCTGTGGCGGGTGGGAAGGCGCCCTTAAACAGCCATTACGAGCCCTTGGTTCTTCTCCTAACCTCAACCCAGTTTCTCAGGTGACCTTGCAGCAGCCCTTTCGTTGCTCTGGATCTTAGCTTCTCCTCTCAGTGAAATGGAAATCAAAGCTCTGTTCTTGTCCTCTCTCCAGGGAGGTATTGTGAGGAATAATAAGGCAATGCCTATAAAGTGCTTTAAGTACTTCGGGGAAAGACGTTGGCTAAATACCAAATGATAATAATAACACCGTCATCATCATCCACATTATTATTCATGGGTTGAGAGGAGAAAGCGGTTGCTGATGGTGTCTTTGCTCTGTGGGAAGGAGGACTTGAGGCCCCAGGATGTTCTATCAATAAGTCAAGGCCAATAAATACCGAGCACTGGAAGTGGAAGTCATCTAGCCATAAAGGCTGAATGTACATGGCCATTTGTATTTGAAACGCCAACAACCAACTCCAGTTCTCATTTTTTATTTTTATAGTGAGTGCTCAGAGCAGCTAGAATTGAGAGGAAATTGCATTCCTTTTCTGGGACGTAGAGGAGCAAAAGAATTAATTTTTTTTTTTTACACCTTGGATTTTATTACCTACCTGTCTTCCTCACATGCCTTTTCCCTGTGCTCTCCACATTTCCCTCCCCTTGACTCTCCATTTCACTCATTTCTGAATCCAAGTTCTAATCAGCACTGCCCACACAGGAGTGAGCAATGGGAGCACCAGACTCAGAGCTTGGATGAGGGAGGAAGGCTCTCCTTCCCCCCAAAGCTCTGATCCACATTCGCTCATTCTTTGATTCATCAACAAAGGGTGTCTCATTAATACTAGGCACTACAGCTAACCCCACATCAAGAGATAGCCCCCCACCAACTCCCTGGTGGTGCAAGGGGTTAAATCGCAGCACTATGAAGCTATCTGCAGCCACTGCAGCACCAGTCCAATCCCCAGCCAGGGAGCTGACCCACATGGCGTGGCAGACCTCTCCTGTCTCGCCTGCTGCTCCCCTCAGCAGTATATTTCAGAAGATCTGCCTGTTCTGTTCCCCACTCTGTCTCTGGTGAATCCTCTCACCCTCTGCACCTTTGGCCTACACCCCAGTTCTTCTATGTATAAATAAATAAATCTTTAAAAAGACAGCGAGAAATAACCCCTGCTGGAATTCTGGTCCCTTAACAACTGGCAAAATCCTCAATGGAGGCCAGTCAGGACAACCATCAGACATTATTCGGCAGTGTAGCTGTGGGGGGGTTGGTAATGCCCTTCCTCCAGAAGAACGTGCCCCCAGATGATTTCCCCGTTTACACTTTTGCTTCTAGAGAAATGTTTTTTCATCATCACCTCAACTGAGCAATCTATGGTCAGGCATCCACAAGATTGTTCCTGAAATCACACTTAAAGCATGCGCAGTAAAAGGCATGGACTTCAAGTCTCAAGACACGGTTTCAGTCCCAGTCTACTACTTACCTCTGAAATTTCTCTGCACCTTGCTTTCTTGATATACAAGTTGAGAATAACTGTGACAGCTCCGTGTACTTCCCTGAGATGCAGAGGGATCGGATGAGATGGTGACAGCCATGCTGAACGGTGAAGTTCTGTCCGGGTGAGCTCTAACTGCACTCCTGCTCACATGGGCCCAGCACAGTGCAGGGTCAACAAACCCGCTGTGACCACTAAGCCAAGCTGCCTGGGCACTGAAGGGCTTGGTGTTTTCTGTTCCAGGTGCTGGTGGGCACTGAGGGAGCAGAGACCCACCTTTGTTATTTTTTTCATTCGCAGGTTTTATGTAGGTAGCATTTTTGTGGTTGTCAAGGTCTTTGCAAAAAATGAAAGACAGACAATAGAGAAAGATATAAAGAAGAAATTAAAACTTTATACAATCGTAGCTCCATGAATGTCCATGGTGCAGCCTTCCAAACTTTTCACTGCACATTCAAGCACATTTTCTTTCCAAAGATGGGTCTTCAATATACACTGTTTTGCAAACTGCCCTTTCGACTTAAAAAAATCTATCCTGCATGGCTTTACACCTGCCTTTGCTTGAAAGGCTCTCTGACCAGATCTGAAGTGCTCTCCTTGAGACACACATCTCCCCCAGTATCCCTGAGGGTCCCTTTGATGGGGTACAGTCACTTTCAGTGGGCACAAAGCAATCCAGATTGGGTACATTACAAGCCCTCCTTGCTAGGTTCTGAGACATTGACATCTTGTCATTTTCCCCTTTTTTTCAAATTCCAACTTGAAGCTTGATGTTGAATTAAAAATGTTGCCAGGGGCTGCCTGCAGGGCCCTCAGGCTAAAACAGTGGCAGCATCTGCCAGGGGAGACCCACAGGTCCTTCTTCGGACCATGGCAACGTACAGCTGGCACCTGAGTACAGCCGAGGGGCGAAACATGCTGTGAAGGGGAATTCAAGGATCACTACTTTTTAAAAATTCCAACCTAGGCAAGGGCTCCTCCATTTTGTTCATTTCTTACAACTAAATACTTGTGTGACATTTGTAGTCACATTTTTTCCAGAGGGAGAAAAGATGTTCAGTGTTTCAGGAGCCTGGATGAGTGCTGTAAAGGCAGCAAATAAGGTGGTGACCGACTCACTTCTTTTCTGCAGTTAAGCTATTTGCTGAGTGAACCGGAAGAGAGAAAATGCAGGTGAATGTGCTCTGCAAACAGAAAACCCTCTCCAGACAGAGCCCTGGGTTCACCCACATGCCTGTTTATGCAGAGACCTGGGAGGACTCACCCAGAACTGCAGAGAGGGGTTACCTCTAGAAAATGGTATTAGCTAACTTTTCACTCTAGATCTTCTTGGGTTGTTTATAGTTTGTGCTATGTGTAGAGTTTATTTTTCAACATAATAAATACATACATGCATACACACATACGTATCCATGAGCAAGCAAGCTTGAAGGACTCTTGGCTATTGGAACACATACTTTAGGAGAAATATTCTTTGGTGAGGCAAGTCTTTTCTTATGCCTCCAAGCACACTACAGCCCACTGAGTCTTCGCACTGAACAGAACTGTTGGCCTCCTTCTTCCCTGTAGAAGGTGGGAAGACAATCAAAAAGAACTTTTAAATCAAAGAACCAGGGGAAAGTCTTAAATTATTGTTATTTTTCTGATTGGTGTATTACATATTTTCTGACTACAAAAAAGAAATAACAGCCTCAGCTGTCATTTCATGAGATTGACTTTTCACCTGGATCTTGTGATTGTACTGTATTTCTTGCTGTGCCTATTACTTACAAGTAATGTTATATATAACATACTTAAATTAATATACTTCTTGTATCATTCCAGCTCATTCTCCATCTTGGACATTTACCAGCTGTACTGCCTTAGCAAAGTTACTCAACCTTTCTGAGCTTCACTTTCTTCATGTATAAAATATTAGCACCTATCTTTAAAGATTGCCATGAATCATATGATAATGCATAGGATCTAGCACGTAAGTGCCAGTAAACATTATTCTTATACTTAACATGATTTTTATGACTAGTACCTTTGGAGAGAGCCAAACGTTGAAACCTCAAACTGATCCACAGGCATACCGAGAGGAAAGATGATTATAAAGGGGAGGGAAGCAGTGTGAGAACAAGCCCAATGCCCCATGGTCTATCAGTCCTACTGAGCAAGTCCATGTAACTCTCATAAGCAACACCTTCCTCAGCAGCAAGCCTCTGGAATGCCTCTATTCTGAGGACTCATTTTATTTTGCTTTCCTTAACACCACCAACTCCTTCCCCAACAATCATCTTGCACAAAAGCAATAACCCCCCATTTTATCCTCTAAGGGCCTAAAATTTAGATTTTACTGCTTTGGGATGAAGGCTGTCCTGGTGATGACGATAGTATATTATGATTGCTGGGATAATCCAGGAGGACCAGATGGACCTAAAACTGCTCATCCTGTTTTCTTTCAACACATAATTATTAGATGTTTGATAATGGCAGTAACTCTTCTAGAACTGTCAACTAGGAACTATTTTGCACCCGAGGAGACATTTTCCAACCCCCCGCACCACTGTAAAACTTCAAAAGGGTGCTACTGGTAAACAGTGGCTACAGGCCAGAGATGCTGCTAACCCTCCTAAAATTCACAGGCCAACACTTCATTGCAAAGAATTATGTATATAATCTAAAAGTCCTCTAGTGCTGAGGATGCAAAACCTGTTTTAGAGGCTGAAGAAAGTTATAGTTCCAAACAAAACCCCTGCTCTTGTAGTTCTACAAATGCAATGCAAAAATATCAAGTTAGAAAGCAAAAGGTACAATAAAAAAAAGTTACAGTTGAGCAAGGTAAGAAGAATCAAGAGTACTATATAGGATGCTCAGAAAGTGAGTTGGTGTGGGCCTCCCTGGTGGCGCAGCGGTTGAGCGCTGGGTTGCAAAGTTGCCCACAGCCTCTGCAGCGCCGGTTCGATCCCTGGCTGCCGGGTGAGGGTTCCATATGGTGTGTAGACCTCTCCTGCCGCCCGCTGCTCCCCTCAGTAGTGTGCTTCGGTCCTTCTGCCTGTTCTGCTCCCCGCTCTGGCTCTGGTGAATTCTCTCACCCTCCCGCGCTTCTGACTGTACCCAGTGCATGTATAAATAAATAAATAAATCTTTAAAAAAGAAAGAAAGAAAGTGAGTTGGTGAAATTTGAATAAGTGTTTCAGAGAGGGAAGGAACATAGATATCTGTGGGAAGAGCTTTTCAACAAAGGGAACAGCCACAGCGAAGCCCTAAGGCAGTGAGCTGGCTCATTCAGGTAACAGCACGGAGGCGGGAGCATGGAACAGTGACCCAGGAGAGGACAGTACAGAGTGAGGTCTGAGGGGAGCAGGAGTCCACACCGCGCAAAGCCAGGGCCACTGTAAACAATTTGCTCTTTTGTTATTACCCTGAGGGGATAATTTTGAACATGTATTTGAAACTTGGAGAGGAAATGTGCAAAGTAGCTGTCTAGGATATAAGAAGATGAATGAACTGAGGACAAGTAATGTGATTGCCTGGTAGCAGGAGAGGTCACTGATTTCAAAGCCATACTTTAAAGGCAAGACCAGTCAATGAAGTTAAGGAATCTTTCCCAACACCTGCAGTTGTGTGGAAGGTGTCAGGTTAGGGAGCTGTTGGACTGAAACAAACCTGTGGTTTTCATTGAGTGTGATGAGGTGAAAGCTGGGCAAATGAGAGAGAATATATGAAATGGAATAATTATAATTCCCTTCAGAATTCAAGCTATTTGACTTTTAATTATGTACATTTTCATAACATAGGTATAATCTTGTAATATGCACTTCATTGAGTCAGCCAGATCCCAAATGTGGTAAACATTTCATGACTCCCCGGTGGTGCAAGGGGTTAAGTCTCAGCTCTATGAAGCTAACAGCAGCCACTGCAGCACAAGTTCCATCCCCAACCAGGGAGGTGACCCACATGGCGCAGCAGACCTCTCCTGTCTCACCTGCTGCTCCCCTCAGCAGTGTGTTTCAGGGAATCTGCCTGTTCTTCTCCCCACTGTCTCTGATGAGACACACCCCTGTACCTCTGGCCTACACTCCAGCTCTTGTATGCATAAATAAATAAAATACATCTTTAAAAAAAAATTCATGACTGGAGAGGATCACTGCAGATCTGGAGACATCACCTAGTCCTTTTTTCTAGTGGCCTTCCTAAGTGGGTAAGACTCTCTCATGTTTTATATCTCCTGAGGAAAGGCCACCATGCTTCAGAAAGCAAGACCAACACTTATTAATTCAAGCTTACAGAAATTTTTGTCAAATAACAATCAAACTTCCCTTGCTCCCATTTAAATATTTCCTCTTTTTGCACTGCTGGTAAGTGATAAGGAATGACACACCCACTTTTCTTATATTTATTTATGTTATTAATTCATTCAAGAGATGTATAATGAGCACAGACCATGATCCAGGTAGTGCACAGAGAATGGTGGGAAACCATAGACCTTTCTCTCCATGTGATTTCAATATGCTGTGATGAGGGATAGGGCTGTGGAGAAACACATAAACACTCAACACAGGCACTAGCCCAGCTGATGGGAAGAGGATGGGAAGGGGAAACTCATGAAAAAGAGATGTGGAAGTCAAGCAGGAGTTGAGTGAAAAGCAGGAGGGACAGGAAGCATTTCATGCAGTATGAATATCTGTGAATAGCTGTTGGAGAGAGAGGGCAGGCTATCAGAAAGCTAGCATGCTGAAAGCAAAGGAATCCCGGCAGGAGAAAACCCATAGAGAGGAGTTTGGAGAGGCTGGCAAGAGTATGTGAGAAAGGGCTGCCATTTATCCTAACAGTCTGGATTTTAAGTCAGAAGTCAAGATGGCGGCGGTGATCGGCGTTTCTTTGAGGCACCAGTTTTGGCCATAGCCCTCTGCCTTTCCCGGGTTTAAAGATGCAGATGACTCTTCATACACTGTACTAGAACAAACTCTTCCCATCCTTCCAGCCACTCTTCTTCTTTCCTTTGAATTAGAGTTTCAAATCCCAAAATTCAGGCTGGGAAGTTGATGGATGGAGCATCTAAGCTCCACACTTCCCTTACCTGGCTCAGCTGATTAGTAGAGACGGCTGAAATAGAAAATGCAGACCCCAAAGTATGTTTTGAGTCTGGATGATTCCATTTGGCTGAGTCCCCAGACAGAGGAACTGGAGAGCTATCAAATACCCACTTTTCTTTGTGCTGGGTACATGTAGCAGGCTGAGAATCCTAATGTCTTTGTAGTAAATAACCTCACACACTTCATCGTACTCCCAGACTACAATGGTCCTTTATGCATCCCAGTCATCACTTAATTGTGTGCCCAAAAAAAGGTCAAGATCTGTCTCTTTTAAACTTAATCATAGAGAAATAGTTGCTGAAAAAATGGTTATAGGCAAATATGGCTCTTCTCTCTTCTGCTGAAAGAACAGAGGTGTTTCTGGAAAGACATGTGGAAATGATGTGGGCATTTGCTTTGTCTGCTCTGATAGCCATTTTCCCAGTGGCTAATGAGTTCAGAATGGCTTCATTTTGGTCTCAAACTCAATCTTTGAAAGCAGGATGGTGTGGCAGTAAAGTGCTCTAACTTTTGAGTCAACCCAAGTCTGAATTTAACTTCACTTTTTACTAGTTATATCTCCTCTGAGTACATCATTTGAATCCTGCTTTTTACATTTGTAAAACAGACTTTGTCCTATCTTAACGAACAAAGCACAACACACAGAGCTTAGCACAGAGTCAGCACCCAAAAAATGTTAGCAGTTATTATTTTTAGTTCTCTGACTATGTTAGCACTACTTGAAAACAATTTTTGAAGAAGTATTTTTTATGGTAAAGTTAGAAAATATTTAATATAGACAATTTGGAAAATATAGAAAAAATAAAGAGAAATGCAAAAAAGGAACCCAAATCCCACCTCTGAGAAATAAACACCCCTAAAATTCTTATGCATATAGATGCCCTTTAAAGTACAAAAAAAAATAAAGTAACCATGCTCATATAGGTAAATAATTCATTTTTTTTCTGAGAAGCAATCCAAATACCACAAAATTCACTCTTTTAAAGTAGACTGTTATATACTTTAGTTTAACAATCACTATGTAATTTCAGGACATTTTCATCATACCCCCCCCAAAACCCCCAAGGTATTCATAGTCATTCTTTAGTCCTCAACCCTCAGCTCTTGCCACCACTAATCTAATTCCTGCTTACAAGGATTTGTCTATTCTAGACATTCCACATCAACAGAATCATATCATAAAGCCTTTTGTCTAGCTTCTTTCACTTAACATTTTCAAAGTTTGCCCAGGTTATAACACTTATCAGCACTTTATTCCTTTTTATTTGTTAATATTTAAATGTAGCCTTCATTCCTTTTCATGGCTAAATAATTTTTTACCCATTTATCAGTTACTGGCATTTGGGTTGACTTCACCTTGGGGCTATTACAAATAATGCTGTTATAACCATTCATGTACAAGCTTTTATGTGGACATAGTAATGAATCCTTTTGAAAAGAAAAACATTTAAAAATATCTAGTAGAACTCTATAACTAGCTTGAATCTTTAAACCCACAGCAAAACTTGCCTGAAAAACCCCCCAAGCTAGGCAAGAAGCTTCTCCTAGCAGAGAGTAATCTTGGACTAAAGTCTCCCTCGCAGCCTTCAGAAGGAACCAACTGGATGACACCTTGATCTAGAACTTCCAGACTCCAGGACTGTGAGGCAATGAATTTCCGTTGTTTAAATCCCACAAATTGTGGTGTTTTGTTTTAGCAGCCTAGGAAACTCACATTCACTGGAATGAGTCATCTTGGCATCCAAATTAAAGATCAATGATCTGAGGTTAGTGAACTCTGGCATCAGTTTCTCTTCGTTTTGTCACCCTGGGTGGTTTTGTTTTTGCTTTTGCTTTTGCTTTTGTCTCTTATTAGCTCTTTACCATCATTTTTGTCCTTTCAACCTAAATCCATCCATGAACCCTCAAACTGCCCCTGATCTTAAAACATCTGTACAGATCTCTTGTACGAATGTGATTATCTTTCAGTGTAACTGAAAGTGTTCACCTTTTCCTGCTTAAAATGTAAGATTTTTTTTCCAGTTTTGGTAGTCATTTGACTCAGGCTGCTTGTGAGGAATATACAATAGGCATAAGAGATAGCCTTGATTCCCAGCTATTCTAGATTAAAGGAGAGGAGACTCTTAGAGAAAACCTGCCTATAGGAATTGTGTGGGAAGAAAATCAAGGGCTTTTTGGGGGGTCTTATTTCTAATGCCTAAGACATGTTGATCCAGTGGGAAAGATACTTCTGGGGGGTTGAAAGTCAAGTGGAAAATATATAAAAGAGTGAGTGAAGGGAAATTTAGACAAAGTATGGCTATGGATAAAGCCAAGGAACTGGAATGGCCTAGTTACCATATATTTGGGAGAGCAATAGCAGATCAGAAAAATCAATTATAGGATTCTGTACAGCACAGCTCATAAATGAAATGGAATTACATGTAGCAACACGAACAAATCTCCAAAATATGGTTGTTTTGGAATATTTACATAGCAAAAACAAATGTTTACTGTGCATGGGATATATATAAGTTTTATATATCTATTAGTATAATATAAAACTTTAACAGAGCAGTTACTTCTAGGAGAGTGTGAGTAGGGAAAGTCAGATTGAATTTGGAAGCACTCTGAAATTGTTAAAAAACTTCCTGCTTACTAACAACCACATATTCTGTTAGGTAAGTATGTACATTACTGGCAGATTTGAAGGGTAATGTCAAGAGGTGAATTATTTTATCACCTTCATTTCATAAATGAACCAAAACACAGGGAGTAAGTTTCCAAGATCTCGCTGCTGGTGAGTTCTAACTGCAGGGCCAGTGCTCTTAAAATCTACACCGGAGGGCATTCCTGTAGCTGTTGGAAGTAGTAAATTGCCAGTGAAGTTATTATTGCAAGAGAACACAGACAGTCTCTATACTGCAGCGAGAAACTCGTAAAAGAGCAGGCAGCTCCTCTGGAACAATCAGTTGTCCACTGGATCCTCAAGCACTACCCCGGCTTCTAGGACAGCTAAGCTCTTCTGTAAAACTGGGTGAGGAGGGGTAAATGGCAGCATTTAGCTTTTGTGACTGAACTGCGGGGGCCTTGGAACCCTTCCACCCACTTGAAAACGGTCGCCCATCTGACATTAATAGAAAAAGACCATTAAAAAGCTTTATGCTATTCTGTTCTCCTGGTTCTGGTCCCTCTTTGCCTTTGTTGCTGCTGGCATTTTATAAATTATGGATGCGCCTAGGTGCTGCTGTTCCCCCGTTTCCTCTGTAGTGACGCTCGCTCCCAGCGCCTGCATCGCATCCTTCCTCTGAGCAAAGGACCGCCCGGCCCAGACCCCACATCAGTGTAATTAGTGCGCCGCACACAGCTCGGGTGTCAGGACCGCTTCCACTCACTGCCAGCCCTGCGCCAGCCGCTGTCACTCACGCGACCGTCAGGCAGGCTGCGGCAAGGCCAGCGGGGTGGCCCGGCAGCAGGAAGGGGACCCGCAAGTGGAAACTCGGGGTCCCCTGCAGCGCCGCCGGTCTGGGAACAGCTGGGTCTGGGAACAGCTGCCTCCTACAGTGTCTGATCACAAAGGGAGATTGCGGAAAGGAGAGACATGAATAGCTTTCCCAGGACTGGCTGGGGCTGGGGAGGGTCTGCGTAAATGGAAGGTGGTGGAAAAGCACCTACAGCTGGGATGATTAGGGGGAACCACCAGGCCCGAGTTTGGGAAGCACGCTGCTGGTGAGATGTAGTGTCCCTAGTAAGGGAGAGTTTGGAGTGGTATGCTAGGGAACACCTTTTATTTTAGTGGATTTGTATGTATTTTAAAGGAGGGAGGGAGAGAGAAAAGGGGGGAATCACCCATCAAACCCCTCCCCCACTCACAATGTCATGGATATTGTTGTTAAAGTAGACACAATCTCACATCCAATTTTATTTTAAAGAAAAATTAAAATATGCACAGGTGCTGTGCAGCTGTGGACAATGCCAAAAGGGTACACAGATGATAGAGGTTTGGGAAGAACCCCAAGAGTCAGGGATTCTTCATTGTTTGAAGGATTGTGATGCCTGTAAGAACTTAATGAAAGCTAAGGACTCCTCCCACCCTCCATAGACATACTCATAAATTTACAGTGCAAAGAAAAGGTTTTGCAGGACCCCAGAAGGCCATCCTTGACCATGAAGGGTTGCGGGGACCTCAGACTGAGACCCTCTGAGCTGTAGTGTGAGCTCTTCCAAAGCTGTTCCTGGGCTTTTTACAACGTGGGATCCCAGGCACAAAGGACATGCTCAAAGGCTTGCTCAAGAACCAGTGAGTTATCCTCCAAATCCGCATTTTTCCTCCAGAGGGGGAGGAAATTTATGGATTGGCCCAACAGCACTAAGGCAAAAAACTATCTCCTGATTCCCAGCTACTCTAATAAATGCTCCCAACTCCATTCACCTCTTAATTTTTTACTATCTACTACTTCTTCTGCCTCTTGCCTGCCTTCTTCCTGAGACTCCAGAACTTTGGGATTCTGGAAATGGAAGAAAAGTTGAAGGCATCAGAGACAAAATCAAGCTTGGCCCTAGGCGCTCCCTCTGCACGCCCACCCCAAAACTCCCCTCAAGCACCAAGGAGGGACCTCTCTGTTGACTGAAGAACTCCAGAGAGGCTGGTGACTCCAGGCAGCCCCTCTGTCCATTCGTCAGTGATGGCATGGAGGAAGGAGACGGGTATATAGATTGAATTTCCTTGGAGCATTCTACCTAAGCCCTTTCCGGGATGGCTACAGTATGCACAAAGTTTACATAAGAGACCTGTTAATGCTGTCTCTGGGGTTAATATTTAATTAGACAGTTTTTAAAAATGCATACTATTATGGGGAGTCTGCTTCAGTGCTTGTCTCTTTCCTCTGGGATACCATATTCAGACAGAATTCTGAGCCCCTCCTGGTTCCCATGGAAACCTTCACCACTGGTGACTCCCCGTGGCAAAAGCCCCAGACATAGATGACCTGAAGCGCTCTTGAATCTCCTCCAAGCCAGTGACCTTCTGACTGTCTGCATATGTCCAGAGAGGGAGCTAACTATCCTGAGGGCAGCTTATCCAATTTCGGAGCCACTCTGAAGGAACCAGAAGCCTTCTGCTGATTACCATGATTCTGATGAAGATGTCTTCATTAAGATGGCATCAGATTAAGAGGACACTAGCGTCCAGTGGTCTTAGTTCAACAGTTTTTTGAACCTCAGAGACTAAGTCTAACTCCTTTTTTGTGGAAGTTTCTGTTCTCCCCATTACTCATCACATATACCCGGTAGATACTGTGCTACGCCATTTCCATCTACGTATCATTTAATCCACACACAACCACATGACGCAAGTATCATTGCTGTGACCCGTCCACAGCCACAGACATCAGTACAACCCAGCAGACATCAGAAAGGAATCCCAACTGAGCCGGGTGTCTGACCCCACAGCCCATGATTTCCACCCTCCTGCCCCGCAGACCCTCACTGCTTGCCTCAAGGTGGAAGATGTGAAGCAAGCACTCACGTCTCTCCTTCTCTCTTCCTGGAGGCTTAACTTTCCTGGGCTAAACATCCTTTGTCCCTGCAGCCCAAAGTGCATGGTTTCTGTCTCCCCCATCACTCAGGGACAGCACTGGTGATTCCCCCACCCCCATGCTCCCCTTGGTCTATCCGCCACATCAAGGGTGATACCCACTGGGGGCCCAGAATTCCTGCCTTGCTAGTCCAGAGGGGCCATGGCCATTTGCCCTTCTCACTCAATGCAGAGAGAGCAGTGTGAGACGGGATGGAATTTCTGCCTATTCACGTTTTACGCTTCAGCTAAACGCAAACCCACATGTACTTTGTGGCATGAAATCTACTTTTGTTAGGCCATGTATGCAGATAAGTGTACAATGATGTAAATATGTTATTAATGTAATTACAAGTTTATTTTTTAAAGGGAATAAATAAAAAACAGAAATTTGGCAATTAGAGAACAGAAGGGGCAAAATCTAGACAAAAAGCCACCACCTTAAATTTTCTAGCCAGCATTTTACAGTCTTTATTTTTTTTTAATTCTTTTTCTAGGCATATTTTAGTATCAAGAGAATTACACTTCATATGTCATTTACTAGCTTATATTTTTTAAAGATTTATTTATTTTTGCATACAAGAACTGGGGTACAGGCCAGAGATGTGGGGGGGTGAGAGGATTCACCAGAGATAGAACGGGAAACAGAACAGGCAGATTGACTGAAATATACTGCTCAGGGAAGCAGCGGCACGTCAGGAGAGGTCTGCTGCTCCATGTGAGTCACCTCCCAGGCCAGGGATCGAACTTGTGCTGCAGTGGCTGCGAATAGCTTCATAGGTTGCGTCTTAACCCCTAGCTTCTATTTTTAACTTAATGTCTCCTAATTCTTTCAATGTTATCAAATATTCCTAAAGCTATTTCAAGAGCACCATTAATTATTATCTCCTCCTTTGTCAGCATCCCCAGGGGTGCCTGACTACTGGACAGCTGAGTCTTTATCCTGCTTATCTTTTTCTTCAAGAAACTAACTCAGCGCCTGGCACACATGAAGTATTTGTTAAACCTCATTCAATTACTGAAAAAACATACCACAGTCTACTTCAGCATTTTTTTTATGACTACCCATAAATAGCTTCTCCATTTCAAAATTGTCCATCATGTTGTCATAAACATCAGGTATTTAGAACATCTTGGACTTTCTATCACCCCTTTTCTCCTTGCATACAGGTTGGCTTTATTCTTCTGATGAATTCTGGCACTCAGTTTATGAGAAAAGTGGTGGGGCAAACAATTCAGTATCTCCTCCCCACTCCCCTGAATCCCCAGCCTACAGGCAGGAGAAGTTCAGCTGGGACAAGCCAATCAAGAAGGTAACCCTACACTTGCCACCCTTACTAGAAACTTCCATTAAAGTCATTCCATGCTCTGCAGTGCTCCAGGGATGGCTGGAGAGGACATGTTTATTTCCTTCTACTGATCTCCACTTGAGAATGTCCAATTTATTTACCAGTTGACATCACTTAGTTTGCAAACAGTTTCTAAACACTCTGCCAATGAAGAAAAAGTAATTTAATGATAGTAATAATGGGTCAAATTTATTTTTCACTTCTACTGGGCAAGATACTTTATATAATTCATCATATATATCTATATATGTATATATATGTATTATTATATATTATATATGTATTACATGTATCCATTAGTGTCAGACATATGTTTGCACAGCACAGCTCTCTGAGGCAACTACTGTTATTACCCCTGTTGAATAAATGAAGAGAGTAGGACATAGAGAGGTTCAGTAACTTGCCCAGGATTACACAGAATAGAGAATAAAATAAAACTTCATTTCATAGACTAAAATTCTTTTTCACCAAGAATTAAATATTAACCACCAGAACCAGTCACCTGTGAGTGGTGAATGACAGAAACTGAGGGATAGTATTGTCCTGACCCCAAAATCTTACCCATCCCTTTTTCCTCACAGGGGGCTTGGAGGTGCCTTTTGAGTCACAGCACTGCCTGCAGGTGGTCCTCATGACTGAGAAATAGAACTTCCCTTTTGCAGCAGCATATTAAGATATTTGCAACCATAAACACGTAACCCAAGTTAGGTTATCAGATTAGGTAACCCTACGGTTCTCCACTTGAGCGACACATTATGATTATTTCTGGAGAACTTTAAAAAATACTGCTGCCCAGCCCCCCCCCCTCCCCCCCGTATCCCTGAGACTGTGATTCTGCTGAGCTGGGCTGAGGCCCAGGAAGGCTCAACAATCCCTGAGTTAACTGGCCACTTTATAAGAACCTGAAAAAAAGGGAGGTGTAGAGAAAATGCAGTTTGTTGAGAAGGTCTACTATGATTACAAATAAAAAGGCAACTTTTTATTGTACTGTTCAGTACATAAATAGAAAAGACTCAATAACAAAATGGCAGTGGAAAGACATGGAAGATACAGTTTCTCTTTGTGTTACCTCAGACCAGCCTGTTTTGTTAGAGTTTTATCTTGGAACTTTTAGTATTTCCCATCCTCTACCTAATGATTTATCATTTCTTTGGTGACAAGAGGGGCCATGGGCCCTACGCTTAGTATAGAGTTCCAAGGCCTATGCCTGTCTGTGAAGTGGGAACAGTATTGACCAGAGAGGAAACCAAGATCAAGTCAAGCAATTTATTCTGCTCAGGTCTCACTTAAAGGAGAGGCAGAGAATCAGAAATGTGGCCTAAAGAAGCAGGATGGGAGAGTCCCAGATGCAGAGCAGGGGCTTTGAATGGAGGAGGAATGCCCTGGAAAGGCTCCCTGAAGCACTGGCATACAGAAGGTCTGACAGACTCCTGTGCCATGAGCTCAGGTAGGGAGGAAACCCATGAGGACACAGAACCAGATGGAGAATTCTCCAACCTCACAGGAAATTAAGCCTTTCATATGAAAAAAGAATGATTCTTTTGGGATATTTTTAGGAGACAAAGCCTTGAATCCCACTCAGTAGCAGTTGGAAACAATTTATTTTTTTTTAAATAATAAATTTTATTTTTATATTCCCCCATACAACTGCACATGCCCCATTCTGACCCCAATCCCTCCCCTCCCGGCCCCCACCCCCCAAAAAGTGTCTCTGGTTCATAGTTTTTTGTTGATTTTGATTTTCACTTTCTTATAGTTATTCATTTTCCTGATCCCTTATTTAAGTTTTCTAGATTCCTGCTATGAGTGAGACCATCCGGTATTTTTCTTTTTCTTTTTGGCTTATTTCGCTGAGCATGATCCCTTCCAGCGTCATCCATGTTGCTGCAAATTGCATGTGTTCATCTTTTTTGAATGCTGAGTAATATTCCATGGTATATATGTACCACATCTTCTTGATCCAGTCATCTATTTTTGGGCATTTGGGCTGTGGAAACAATCAATTTATTGACTGCATACTGTTTGCTAGAGAGTGCTCAAACTATTTAATTATCTTTTAAATCTCTACAATAGCTGTGTGACATCATACTATCCTTTTCTGAGCTGGGCATGGTCAAATGGTACTCAACATCAGTTTCCACATTCTGTGAAATATCTGCATGTCTCTGAGAGTCTAGAAAGCCAATAACTCATTTCCAGATTCCCTTGCAGCTATGGTTCTAGAAGTGATGTCAATTTTCCAAAGTAGCTGCATCAGGTAAGATTTAGAGACAGAAATGTAGTGAAAGGCAATGTCCTGCTTTGCTTGCAGTGTTTACTTTGCAGGAAAGAGGGTGAAGATACTAATGTTTCATCACTAGCTTCCAGAGGCTGGTGCAGTGGTGGTGGCAGGTAGCTTCAGTGGCCCAGAGTCCAGACAACTGCACAGGTATTGGAGGCTTCACTGATGTCTGGATAGCAGTCAAGTTGGTATGTTCTGGACCGTAGTTCTTCCAGTGGCAGGTTGCCTGTTACTCACTGATGCATTTGTGACAACGGTCATAGTCCTCAAGATATTCTGGGGGTCATTCCTATATGCCCAACCTACAGCCCATACTTGAGTCCTTCCAACAATTTCATAAGTACTTCATTCCCAGTGTTAAGTCCTTTTGTGCCTCAAAATTCCTATGGAAATTTCTGTTTCCCACATTGATCTTTTTTTCTTGTGACTAAGGAAATTGAGTCTTAAGGCTCTATAATATAATATAAAGTGTTCAGGGCCTCCCTGGTGGCACAAGGGGTTAAGACCTATGAAGCTATCAGCAGCCACCACAGCATAAGTTCAATCCCGGGTCAGGGAGCTAGCCACATGGCGTAGCAGACCTCTCCTGACTCACCCGCTGCTCCCCTCAGCAGTGTATTTCAGTCAATCTGCCTGTTCTGCTCCCTACTCTGTCTCTGGTGAATCCTCTCACCCCCACACCTCTGGCCTGCACCCCAGCTCTTGGATGCATAAATAAATAAATCTTTTTTTAAAATTAAAAAAAAATAAGTGTTCAAGATTACACAAACACTAAAAAATAGATACAGAGTTCTGCACTTTACCAGACAAGAGCCGCTCCAGAATTTAGAAGAACAAGAGTGAAGCCTTCACAGGCTATATTTCTCACAGCGTTGACAAAGCAAAGCACTGCAAAGCCAAGTTCATGTATACTCTCTTCCCACTTTTAAACCTATGAGTTGCACTTGTGATTGCGGTAAGTGCTTAACTTAATTGGTTTGCATCCATGCTGGGACCTCTGGGATGCCACTTACATAACTCATCTACAGGAGCCTGTCTTGCCAATAAGCACTTGCAGAGGCCTTCACTCAATAGCCACATTAAACTCAGAGCTCTGTTCTCTGTAACTAGCCACTTACCTACCCTATTTCTTGGGTTCAGGGGGACTTAGGGCAAAGGAAAAATAGCAGCTGGTACATACTGAGCACTTACCACAGGCCAGGCATTGTTCTGCTTTTTAACAAATTTTTCTGGTGGGACCCTACGACAATCCTGGGAGGAACAATGGATTCTTATTGCATCTTAAAGTCACACAAACAGGGCCTCCCTGGTGGCGCAAGGGGTTAAGACACAATCTATGAAGCTGACCGCAGTTGCTGAACCACGAGTTCAATCCCTGGCCAAGGAGTTACCCACATGGCATAGCCGACCTCTCCTGTCTCACCCACTGCTCCCCTTAGCAGTGTATTGCAGTAGATCTGCCTGTTCTGCTCCCCGCTCTGTCTTTGGTGAATCCTCTCACACACACACACCCTCCCCTGTACCTCTGGCCTCTACCCCAGTTCTTTTATGCATAAATAAATCTTTTTTAAAAAGTCCCACAAACAGAGGCACACAAAAATGAAGCCACCCTCCAAGATGGTGCAGCCAATGAAGGGTAGTTTAGACACCAAGCCCAGGCGCTGGTATTTATAATACTATTCTGCCTCCCCGTGATACTCAGAGTGTTTTGTTTCCATTTTGTGCACCGTGGCAAACTGCATGAAACCCTTTCTGCAGTAGGTCAGAATTCAGTAAACCAGCAAAAAAAATCATGAATGATGACTTTCTTTTGGATCAGCCTCATTCCACCCTGGCCCTCTCAGGGTGCAGCCTCTCCCAGGGGTTACTGAGCTGGTGTTTCCCATCTCTGAACAGGCCAGAAGAGGACAGAGCAACCTCACCGCACAGCTCTTGGGGCTACCTGTGTTGGCTCCGCTCTCTTCATGGTGCCTGTTAACATTCCTCCTGTACACAGTTTCACTTCCCATGGCGCAATGGAGCACAGAGAGCACCAATGTGTGGGCACAGAGAAAGAAATCAAAAATATTACTAGAAAATGGTTAGACCTCACCCTTGGCAGTCTCATGAAAGTTTAAAATCAGAGCAAACACAAGGCTCTCTAATTAGACAGCCCTCTTTCTCCTGCCCTGCGTTTCTCCCCGACTCCCATTTCTCCTAGAAATAGATCTTCACGAAAGGCGAGCATCTTTTTAAAATTCTGCACTACAGAGAGCCAGACTAAGATGGTTCTATCGAAATTACAAAACACTATACTTTCAAATAGCTGCTGAATTATTTAGTGACTTTACACTGTCCAAATGCTGGGCTCTTTGGGTAGACAATGTCTTGGTTTCCCTCCTATCTCTTTTGTTATGACATTCAGTAAATGGAGAGATATTGCTCTCCTTAATAATTTATAAAATAATAATCCACATTAAGGATCAAGCTCTTCTGATAGGTTTGGGGTTTCAAATTGGGTAGTCAAGAAAATGCGCAGCTCAAAATTCTCGTCTAGTTCAGTTAAGTGATTGGCCCTGGCATGGTTAAGCTTAACTTGTAGGTATTTGTTTCTTCCCATGTCAGTTTTTTCTCCCTTGTCTCTACCTCTGCTTTCTCCTTTGCCTGTGCCTTACTGTGCCTTCTGAAACCATAAGCTGTATGCGGTATCACTTCTTGGCATCTATCTGATTGGGTCTTGCAGTGAAATGTGTTCTGTGAAAAGGAAAAAGGCAAGATGAGGGGGTTTTCTTGCATTTGACATTTGCCCATTACTTTGGCAAAATCATTTTTCCTTGCCCATTCCAGAAAGAAAAGAAGGGAGCGAGGGAGAGAGGGAGGAGGGATGGAAGCAGGGATGGGAGGGAGGAAGAGATGGACAGAGAGAGGAAGAGAGAGGGACACAGAGGGAGGGAAGAGGGAGAAAGGGGGAGGCTGGGAGGGAGGCTCATTAAACATGAGGACGGGCTTGTGTGTGCTCCTGACTCTCTGCGGTGCACATACATTCCCTCATCCCTGTGTACAGCTCCCCGCAAAGTCCATGTGGATTCTCTGACAGTTAAATAAACTACTAAAATGAACAGATATTTGCTTATGCAGGATCAGAGACCCTCAAGTTCCTCCGGAGCAGGGATTCTGCCTTTTCCTCACAGTTACCCTTACAGAGGTTAATACGGTGCCTGGCATGCCCATCCAGAACCATCAATTCAGTTACAGTTCTCACTGAGGAAACACAAAGCAATAAGACCTGGAATTTAAGCACATTAATAAATTCGGCATGTGGGAATGGTCAGTGGGAGAACAGAGGAAGGTGTTACTGGCTCGCTCAGCCTCAGGAAGGCAGAGAACTGTCACAGAGGAGGGGGCATCTGAGCAAGGTTTGCAGGTGACTATAAAAATTGTGGCAGCAGGAAAGTTTGGAGCAGAATCCATGCAGTCTGAGTAGTGGAGGGGAGGCTGGAAACAGAGGGAAGGGAACCCTATATGAAGAGGTCTTGGGCGTGTTGACCAGAAGGGAAGAGGGAGACACACTGCTGGCTGTGCCAAGGCAGCACGGAGAGCAAGCAAGTAATGTCCATCAGGCCTCCTCGGTGGCGCAGCGGTTGAGCGCTGGGTTGCGAAGCTGCCCGCAGCCTCTGCAGCGCCGGTTCGATCCCCGGCTGCTCCCCGGCCACTGGAGGAGGGTCCCACATGGCGCGCAGACCTCTCCTGCCGTGCCTGCTGCTCCCCTCAGCAGTGTGCTTTGGCCCTTCTGCCTGCTCTGCTCCCCGCTCTGGCTCTGCTGAATTCTGTCACCCTCCCGTGCTTCTGACTGTACCCAGTGCTTGTATAAATAAATAAAAAATAAATAAATCTTTAAAAAAAAAAAAGTAATGTCCATCAAAAGTAAAAGCGCATATCGCCTGTGATCCAGCATTTCACCTCTAGGGTAGATATATTGTGAAATTACATATGTACACAGTTACTCACTGTGGCATTAACTATAAAAGCAAAAGACAGGATAGAAAGCCTCAAGTCCATCAAAAAGAGTTTGTTAAAAAAGTTATGGCAGGGGCCTCCCCGGTGGCGCAGCAGTTGAGTGCTGGGTTGCCAAGCTGCCCGCAGCCTCTGCAGCACCGGTTCGACCCCTGGCCACTGGACAAGGGTCTCACATGGCACGCAGACCTCTCCTGCCGCCTGCTGCTCCCCTCAGCAGTGTACTTCATCGGTCTGCCTGTTCTGTTCCCTGCTCTGGCTCTGGATTCTTTCACCCTCCCGCACTTCTGACTGTACCCAGTGCTTATATAAATAAATAAATAAATAAATAAATAAATAAATAAATAAATAAATAAATCTTTTTAAAAATTAAATAATACTAGATTCTATTACTGGAAAACTTACATTTGTTTGTGATAACTTGATACATAATTTCACTATTTCAACTATACATTTTTTAAATTTAGAGCCAACTACTTTGATGAAAATTTACAGCCTGGATTAAAATATACTTTAAGTATAAAAAAGTATATTTTAAAGATTTAAATGTAAATCTACCAGTAGATTTTTTTAATACTAATTACACATTGCAATAGTATATTGATTATTGTTAAATATGTCAAAATTAATTTCAGCTTTGAATGTGGCTATGAGATAATGTATGATTATATACTTCTAATGAACAGTGTTGTCCTAGAGCTATTTGTAAAGGAGTTTATACTCTTTCCATACTTTTCCTATATTCTTGGGAATCCTCACACTAACAATTTTAACTACATTTTTTTATTATTTATTTTTTTATTTTCTTACATCAGGGGTCATGTTTCTATAATATTGTTCCCCCTAGGTATGACCTTCCCATCAATAACCCACGTACCACGGCCCCACTCCCCTGCACCACACCTCAGTCCCCTGTGTCTCCCTCCTGTCCAACTCCTCCCTTGCCGCAAGCCATAGCTGGGGGGTCGGCCCATGGGCCTTGTCTTTTCTGGGAACCATGTCCTCTTCCTGAGAGAGGTTCTGAGCCCTGGACGGCAGCAGGCTGCTCATAGCCAACTCTGGAGATGTTTGTAGCACCCAAGCAAGGGACCGGATCTGGGGGCAACTTTCTGTGAATGGAAAAAGGGAGGAAACTCAGGGACAGCATATAAGCCTCTTGGTACCTCAGAAAGTTCTTCGGAGCCCCTGAGGCCATGGGTGGCTTAAGGAAAGAACCAGGCCACATACCTAGGTGCACAGGCTGGAATTTAGGCTGACCCTAGAGAGGCAGATGTTTCCAGTGTCCTGAGAATGACTGGGACCCTGGGAGAAGCCCCTCCTCAGTAAGACCCACTGAAACCAGGGGCTCCATAAGACACAGTCTCCCAGCCCCCTCCCCAGGGATTCAGCTCCCGGCCTCCAGGGAATGGCCTGGGCAAGATGTGCCTCTCCCTCCACAGCAGGAAGTGCTACAGAGGGGTTCCCTGGGGAGCCGTTTAGCTGGAATGGGCTCCATATTTTCCTCTCCCATTTCCCTGTGGTATCAAGTGTGTGACTATTGATTTCCTCCTGCATTTGTTTTTGTTATCCATTATTTATGGGATCATTTTTCCATCCTTCGTGCATGAAGGCAAATTTTGTGTAAAAATCAATTGTGTGAGCACGCCGATGGCTTGTTGCATTCTCTTGGATTTCATCTCCAAGGCACCAGTTCTGGGGAGAGTGAGAGCCAGATATAAGGGAGCACACCAGACTGGCAGAGGATGGGGTGATGCGGGGTTCAGACACCCCTCTGAGGAGACCTAGTCCATCAGATCATTTTTGGTCCCTGGAAAATTCCAACTCGGTTGTGCTCTCCTGGAACCGAGGTAGGAATGAAATCTTCCTGTCCTGATCTGCCCCCTGCTTGTCCATCTGTGGGGCTACAGAGTCTCTCCCATCTCCCACAGATTTATTTCAATGTGCAAAGCCACAGGACACTCCAGGATCAAGGCTGGGGGGTTGGCTCTCTGGTGGTAAAACCTAAAACTCCTAAGGAAGTCACCCTGGGGTCAGACATGGAGGCCTGGGGTGGAAGACAAGGTTGACCTTCACTAAGCACCTACTCCACGTGTATACACCCCACATGTATTCTTATTTGAGCTTAGCATGCTTTGTGAGGCGGGTAGGGTAACAAAAGGAGGAACAGAAGATTTGGTGCCAAGTCCCCTTGAATTTGGCCCTGACCCCTTCCAAGCTGTGTAGCCTTGGGTAAGATATTGACCTCTCTGCACCACAGCTTCCTCACTAATAAAATGGAGATAATGTTAGTGCTTAGCTCAGCTGAGCGCCTGTATTTAAGTGTGGGTAACTGGCTCCAGGTCAGGACTCACTAAATAAAAGCATCTTCAGCTCAATGTCATTATACAGATAGACATCCTTTTCCCCCTAGCTGAAGTGGATGCCCCCAACCCTGCAATCACTTTCTTTCATAGCACCCTCCATTTCTGTCATGTGAGAAGCACAATTTGCACCTCTTCACTTGTGTTAGTGCAGACCTCTCCCATCTTGTCCCCTGCTCCCTTGCAGGGTATTTCAATCAATCAGCCTTTTCTGTTCTCCAATCAATCAATCGATCAATCATTTGTGTGTACTGCCTGTCTTTCCCCCACGCCCTTATTAAAATATAAGTTCTACGAGGGCAGGCATCTTCTCTATCTTTGTCTAGACCCTACGAGTGTCTGCATGGCACTTGCATGATACCCTATGAGTGTCTGCATGCTTGAATGTTAATTACTATTCCCATCATATTCATTTTCCAGATAGGGGCAGAGAGGCTAAGCCATGGGCTTGGAAGTACCAAGGCTGGTATTCACATCCAGGTCTGCCTGATTCCAAAGCCCATGCTGCACTGCTCTTTGCTACTCTATATGTGGTTCCATGTCCTCATTCACACATGATCTTCTGGCATTTGAGCAATGAATAGGAGTGAATTGGTTTTCAAGAATTGTCCAGACCCTGTGATGGGGAATTTCATCTATTGGCAAGGTTGAAGAATTTGGGGGCTAGTCTGATATTTTCCAAAACTTAAGTGTCTTCAATCATTGACATCATTTTTCCAATATAACATACACTTACCCTCTAGAGAAATGGTACTTAAATTTAGAGGAGTTAACGGGGCTCTTTGAGAACTCAATGAAAGCATAGACTCAGTCCAGGCAGGAGTCACACCTAAAGTGTACACAGTTTCAGGAGGTACAAAGACTCCCTTCACTAAAGTCCATCCATGGCTCACCCAGTTCTCAGACCTTGATTCAGAATCCCTGGTCTGGAAACTCGCAGTGAAAAAAATGTATGTATTAGCTCCACTTTACCCCATGTGTATTAGCTCCACTTTACCCCAAAACTAAATTTAAATTGACTATTAAAGGGCCTCCCCTGGTGGCGCAGCAGTTGAGTGCTGGGCTGCAAAGCTGCCCGCAGCATCTGCAGTGCTGATTTGATCCCCAGCCGCTGGGTGAGGGTCCCACATGGTGCGCAGAAGTCTCCTGTTTTGCCTGCTGCTCCCCTCAGCAGTGTATTTCATCAGTCTGCCTGTTCTGTTCCCCTCTGGCTCTGGTGAATTCTCTCACCCTCCTGCGCTTCTGACTGTACCCAGTGCTTGTATAAATAAACAAATAAATCTTTAAAAAAAATAAATTGACCATTAAAGGATATTTAAGGTATGATCCTACAGGGACAAAGAAAATGAAAAAGGCGATGATGGGGGAGAGGGGTAGAAAGAAAAAACACTGGAAAACAAAGAGATAGTAATTTGTAGCAGATAACAAGCAACTGATATAATAAGACTCAAGAAAGCTGAATCCTAAGGCAGCAGTAGGGAAACTGAGAAGCAATCTGAAATGCACAGAAGATTCCCAAAAGACCTGGAACTGCCAGGTCCATGCATGTTTGGAAATAGGAGTTAAAATGAGGCTGCCAATGGGTGACTTGGTGGAGAGTTTAAGAAGCTAGATCCTCAGATGACCTCACCCACTTAGCTCAGTGAGCAACTGCTTCACCCAAATCTGGCCAAAAGCTGGTAATTTATTCACTGGAAAATGCTTTTTAAAAAAGTCATTGTATTTGGGACACCAGCCAGAGTTAAGGGTAGCAAACCATATTGAAAATGGAGAAATTAAATAAAATTTTACATTTTAAATGTTTAAAACCAGGGGTCAGAATAATGAGGGAAGGAAGCAAATGGGTTATGATGGTGGACCAGGGGGGTTTGGGTTCACTACAGTGTTGATATCTGTTGGGGGTATCCTAATATTACCTCAAATAAATAAATACATTTTAAATAAATAATACAGTAATAAAATAAAATAAATGTTGGAAACCCCAGTCCTTTTCCCATACTTAGCATCTTGAACATGTGCAATCATACACGCTCCAAGAGGGAAATTGAGAGATAATTCAGTCCAAAAAAGAAATCAGTCCAAAAAAGAAAACAAAAACAAAAAGTAACCCTTCAGGGGTCCCCAAAGCCACAGCCCAGTCAGGTCACTCTAAATGGAAAACCAAACTAAATGAATCCAAGTCCTGTGCATAGACATCACAGTCAATTCTTCACCCAGTTAACTATACAACAGTATCAGGGACAGAGACCAAAACAGATATATTGAAAATTACAGCATTTTGAAAGAAAAGAATATGAAGGGAGAAGGAATTCAAAACTATTAGGATTTTGGTTTTTGTTTTTGTGTAGAAGAACTGGGGTGTAGGCCAGAGGTGCAGGAGGATGAGAGGATTCACCAGAGACAGAGCGGAGAGCAGAACAGGCAGATTGACTGAAGTACACTGCTGGGGGGAGCAGCGGGTGAGACAGGAGAGGTCTGCTGTGCCATGTGGGTTGCTCCCTGGTAAGGGATCAAACTCAGGCAGCAGAGTTGAGTGCACTGAGACTTAATTAACCACTATGCCACCAGGGAGGCCCAGGATGGTTTTTTTTTTTTTTTTTTAATTTTTTTTTTTATAGAGGCATGTTTATATTTATTTATTTGTTTGTTTGTTTTGTTTATACATGCACTGGGTACAGTCAGAAGCACGGGAGGGTGAGAGAATTCACCAGAGCCAGAGCGGGGAGCAGAGCAGGCAGAAGGACCGAAGTACACTGCTGAGGGGAGCAGCGGGCCGCAGGAGAGGTCTGCGTGCCATGTGGGACCCTCCTCCGGTGGCCGGGGAGCAGCCGGGGATCGAACCGGCTCCGCAGAGGCTGCAGGCAGGTTCGCAACCCAGCACTCAACCGCTGCACCACTGGGGAGGCCCTAGGATGTTTGTTTTTAAATACCAAACATTTTCCTAAAGATTCATTTATTTATTTATTTATTTCTTAAAATAGAGGCATGTTTTATTTATTTATTTATTTGTTTGTTTGTTTTTTGTTTATACATGCACTGGGTACAGTCAGAAGCGCGGGAGGGTGAGAGAATTCTCCAGAGCCAGAGCGGGGAGCAGAGCAGGCAGAAGGACCGAAGTACACTGCTGAGGGGAGCAGCGGGCGGCAGGAGAGGTCTGCGCGTCATGTGGGACCCTCCTCCGGTGGCCCGGGAGCAGCCGGGGATCGAACAGGCGCCACAGAGGCTGCAGGCAGCTTCGCAACCCAGCGCTCAACCACTGCGCCACTGGGGAGGCCCAAGATTCATTTATTGATACAAGAACTGGGGTATAAGTCAGAGGTGCGGGAGGGTGAGAGGATTCACCAGAGACAGAGCAGGGTGTAGAACCGGCAG
Organism: Talpa europaea; assembly: GCF_964194135.1. Taxonomy (NCBI): domain Eukaryota; kingdom Metazoa; phylum Chordata; class Mammalia; order Eulipotyphla; family Talpidae; genus Talpa; species Talpa europaea. The sequence goes on along the minus strand of NC_140080.1, from coordinate 39,003,458 downwards.
ACGGACTGAAGACACTGCTGAGGGGAGCAGTGGGCACGACAGGAGAGGTCTGGGCGACATGTGGGAATCTCCCTGGCCAGGGGGGAATCGAACCCACACTGCAGAAGCTGCAGACAGCTCCACAGCACTGCGCACAACCAGCTGCACCACCAGGGAGGCCTTAAATACCAAATATTGAAGTCTTCCAAATATCATTTGTTATTTGAGGGTGTCTCTGCTCCGCAAGGACTGTAAAACATGTTGAGTCCACCTTTTGGTAACTGAGGCCTGACACAGAGTGCTCTATATAGCCTGCTGCCTCCAGAAAACTCAGGGTTCAAATGTCAAACTTAAAAACAGGAACGAGTGCCCTAATCACTTGTAAACTGTGATCAGGGCAGGGAAAAGAAGACAGGGTCAGATAGAATTAAAGGAACGCAGGAAGAAAAACTTTTATTAAAAAGGAAAAGACGGGAGAGAAGATAACAGCCAGTCTGTAGTCTACAAAACTATTTCCAAATAACAGCTCCCCAAAGACAGCTCCCAATGCCCCTGAAGTCTTATGTGACACCCCCCCCCGCCATGCTAACATGATAGATGGCCACGTGGTGCTGAGTTCTGGTAATACAGTAAGTTGATAAAGGAGGAGAACCTAACACATTACTATTATTATTTCCAATTATATCTTAATATTCCAAAAGTCAAATGCAAAGAACAAAATTCTTAAAATAAAAATAAAATTTTTACATGCTTTTAGGGTAGTTGTCAATTTTTTTATGAGATAGTTTTTACTGGAGGTGTCTAGGAAAGAACAGTCATCTAAAGTAGCACCAGTGCCTCCCTGGTGGCACAAGGGGTTAAGCATGTGCACTATGAAGTTATCTGCAGCTACCGCAGCATGAGTTCAATCCCCAGACAAAGAGGCAACCCACATGGCGCAGCAGACCTCTCCTGTCTCTCTGCTGCTCCACTCAGCAGTGTATTTCAGTCAATCCACCTGTTCTGCTCCCCACTCCGTCTCTGGTGAATCCGCTCACCTCTGCTCTGCACCCCAGCTCTTGCATGCATAAATAAATAAACTTTTTTTAAAAAAGAATAAATTTGCTGAGTCTTCTTGATATGACCCCAGTAATTATTTCAAATAAATAAATAAATAAATAAATAAATAAAAGCAGCACCAGGGGCCTCCCTGGTGGCGCAGGCGGTTGAGCGCCGCACTATGAAGCTGTTAGTAGCCTCTGCAGCACAGGTTCGATCCCGGACGGCCGGCGAGAATCCCACATGGCGCGACAGACCTCTCCTGTCTCACCTGCTTCTCCCCTCAGCAGTGTATTTCATCAGTCTGCCTGTTCTGTTCCCTGCTCTGTCTCTAGTGAATCCTCTCACCCTCCCGCGCCTCTGGCCTGTACCCCAGCACTTGTATAAATAAAATAAATCTTTAAAATAATAATAATAATAATAAATAAAGTAGCACCAGTGCTCAGGTTGGACTGAGTGATGCTGGTCATGGGATTATGACCCAAACCCAAATGATATATCATCTGATACCGAATCTCCCCCCATGGTCACTCACTAAAATCCCTGCTCTTCTCAAAGCCCGGGACGAACAACACAGTCCACCCCTTGGAAATTGTTGATTTCCCAGGCCTTCTTCCCTGCAGGGAGCTGAAATTTCTTCTTCTCTGTCACTGTCATTTCCTATCTAGTTATACCCCTAACACATAAGTTCATTTTCTTCCATAGGAGTAAGCAAGGCACAGCCGAGCCAGTACAGTTCTAGAGGCAGACAATCCTGGGTTTAACTCCTAGGAACTGTCCTTACTGGCCATGTCATCTTGGATCAGGTGCCTCATCTTTCTGATTCCTCATTTGTCAAGTATGGATTCTAATATATATACTTTACCTGGGTTTGTAAAACATGTTAGAAGAGGCAATACTTTGAATATAAGAACACTCTACACCTTACAATTATTACATTTCCCTTGGTGGCGGGAGGGAGGGGGAGGAGGCGTGATCAGGTGGATAATAAGCAAGAATATCTCATTCACGGACTCAATTTCAAAAATTTGTTAAAAAATACCTACTATTGGGGCCTCCCCGGTGGCTCAGTAGTTGAGCGCTGGGCTGTGAAGTTGCCCGCAGCCTCTGCAGCGCCGTTTCGATCCCCCAACACCGGGCGAGGGTCCCACATGGCGCGCAGACCTCTCCTGCCACCTGCCGCTCCCCTCAGCAGTGTACCTCGGTCCTTCTGCCTGCTCTGCTCCCCGCTCTGGCTCTGGTAAATTCTCTCACCCTCCCGCGCTTCTGACTGTACCCAGTGCTTGTATAAATAAATAAATAAATCTTTAAAAAAAATACCTACTATTCTTGGACCTCCCTGGTGACGCCAGGGTTTAAGCGACAGCACTATGAAGCTAGCTGCAGCTACTGCAGCATGAGTCCCATGCGCGGCCAGGGAGCTGACCCACATGGCAAAGCAGACCTCTCCTGTCTCACCCGCTGCTCCCCTCAGCAGTGTATTTCAGTCTGTCTGCCTGTTCTGCTCCCCACTCTGTCTCTGGTAAATCCTCTCACCCCCCGCACCTCTAGCCTGTACCCCAGCTCTTGTATGCATAAATAATTCTTTAAAAAAAATACCTACAATTCTTGAGTGAGTGGGTAGAGGTCTTGTTTGTTTTACTGTTGTTTACCACATACTAAACTCCATTTCATTCTCATTCTTGCCCTAAAATAAAGAGGCTGCCCTAAGATTTACTTTCGAACATGTTCTTACAGGCCACTTAGCAGTATGCAGGCTGCGGGTGTAGACAAATGTTCCATGATAAGTAAATTACCCATGGACAGGGGAGGGTGAAACAGTCACAGATGTGCTGGGAAACAAATAGAAATTTTTACTGCCTTTAATGAGGTAAGAATTTAAAGAAATTTTTTATTTCAGGCGAAATACCCAGACTGCAGGGCGGGCACTCTGGTAGAGGAAAAAGTGTAAGAAACATCTTCCTAATGCGGGCAATTAATCCAAGGCACATGGAGTGATTGTACAAATATTTGTCCCTGGGTCCGTAGAACTGCAACATATTGTCAAGCCAGCAGCTCTCTAAACACTCTTCTCAAATCACATTCTAGAATTCAATGAGTCTACCACAGATAATATAAACATTTGAGTACACAGAATCTTCTTTGTGATGGAAAATCCACTGTGACACCCAAGAAATACAAGCCTGCCCCTCCATGACCTAACAGCATTACTAGAAAAGTTAAGTCACACATAATAGTAAAATAATAGTGGTGACAAAATCAGGAAGTCAAACCATACATATGGGTGATCAAAGTGATAAACTTTCAGTTTTAAATTCTGGAGCTATAATATACAACATGGTGATTACAGTTTACCATACAGTAGTGTCACAACAGAATACTACCCAGCGATCAAAAAATATCAATTGATGCCACTTGTGACAACATGGATGAAACTAGAAGGGGTTATCCTAGGTGAAATAAGCCAGAAGGAGAAAAGTCCTAGATGGTTTTGCTTATATATGGAATACAGAGAACTCAAACAAAGGATTAGACAAAGACAGACTTCAAAACTGACCCTTGAAAGCTGACCGTAGATCTGAGGCATCCGGGAAAGGAGGCGAAAACGGAAGAAGGGGGAGAAAACAGGGTAGGGGACAGCACAATGGTCGATGGTGAGGATTATGGGTGCTTTGGTTGTTGGAGAACTATGGTAACTACACCCGAGGGGAGAAATCCCATAATGTGAAAAAATTAACAAGGATGTAAAATAATAGTAATTCACTAAAATATATACATAAGTTAAAAATTAAAAATATCTACTGCATTGTATATTTGAAAGTTGCTGAGAGAATCTATTGTATACATTCTCATCCACAAGAAAAAAATATTATAACTATGTGAGGTGATGGATGTTAACTAATGTCCTATGGGAATCATTTTGAAATATATACCTGTATCAAATTATTATGTGGTATACCTTCAACTTACACAGTTATATATCCATTATAGATCAATAAAAATTGAGGTAGGGGGAGAAACCTTAGGAAAGACAGAAAGTCTGGGAAGTTGAAGAGAGAGAGTTGAAGGTGGTCCGTGGTCTATTCAATTCACCTCAGCCAAGTCCTAGACACACAGATCCTCAAAGGCAGAGTGAGCTCACAGGCTGTAAGCATTAACTGGCATAAGAAGGGTAGAAAAAATGAAGATCTGAGAGCAGAGAACAAAAGACCAGGTCAACATTCCCTTATCTGCAGATTCCAGCCACAGCTGGGGTCAGCCTGGCTCCAGTCTAAGACAATCCCCAGCATGCCTGCTCCCCACTGGTCTCCCCAGACATGCTGACAAAATGGTTGGTTGGGCCAGGATGGTTTAATCTTACCAAATGTTTTCATTTCATCCTGCCTCCTATACCCACCCTGTTTCAGTTTTTAAATTTACAAACTGTGGGGCCTCCCTGATGGCACAAGGGGTGAAGACACAAGTTATGAAGCTGTCCGCAGCCTCTGCAGCGTTGAGTTCAATCCCTGGCTGGCCAGGGAGCAACACACATGGCGAAGCAGACCTCTCCTGACTCGCCCGCTGCTCCCCTCAGCAGTGTACTTCGGTCAGTCCACCTGTTCTGCTCCCCACTCTATCTCTGGTGAATCCTCTCACCCCCCACACCTCTGGCCTGTACCCCAGCTCTTGTATGCATACATAAATAAATCTTTTTTAAAAATAAATTTACAAACTGTGGGTGTTTTTTGTTTGTTTGTTTGTTTCATTAGGAAGTGAGAGCTGTGTTTCTGGCACATGGCTTTAGAAGTTTCGGTGCTAGGAACTCAGGAGAAACATAGTTGGTGAAGCCTTCTTCTAGTTCTACTTTGATTACACAACTACCCTTTTAAAAACAAAACAGAAAACTAAAATAAGCCATAACAAATATCAGTTGTAAGTAATGCCAATGCCTATACACATAACTTCACATAATGTCCCAGCTGGCAATGTTAGACATCATCTGGTCCACCCTCATTTTGTGGCAGGGAAAGCGAAGGTCAGAGTAGAGGAGTTATCAGCTCAAAATCACAATTCTAGTTGTGGGCCAACTGGTCAACAATAACAACAACAAAAAACCCATATATTCAGACCCCTAATGTAGTGCTTTTTTCACTCTACCACACTGTCTCTTGAGAGACTATCGATCTAAAAAAATAATTTTGACAACGCATTTAGAGTATTGACAATTGGCTCGTTGTCTAATTGACACTTTATATTTGCCCTCGGTAAAGTTCTCAGTTCGTTTAAACTGTGTGCTTATGGGTATTTGACCATAAGCTCAGATAAGAACATAAAGACCTAATGTTACCAAATGTTTTCATTTCATCTTGCCTCCTACACCCACCCTGTTTTAGTTTTTAAATTTACAAACTGTGGGACCTAGGGGGGTTCATAATCTGGGACCCATAATCTCATAGGCTGAAACTCAGGAGTCCATGGTAGAACTTCAAGAAGTTAACAAAAATTCTGATGTCCATTTTGATGTCCATTATAATGTCTATTTTTTTTAGGAACACCGTTTTCCTCAGATTCTCAAGGGAGTTCATGAATCCTCACCAAAAATGAACTACGACATAGTTCAATTTCGTCAAGTTCAACTGTGGAGCACAGAAGCACTGAACAGTGAATCAAGTTGCCAAGATCCCACAGAACAGAGAAAACCTGGAACGCATGTCTCCATGCACATTCCAGACTCTTGCCCACTGCATGTGTCCATGCCCGGCACACTGACCAGAGCTGATTCCAATGCTCTCAATCACCCCTCTTCTAACCATGCTTTTCACTACCAGAGGAATTCATCGAGAATGTGCAGAGGCTCAACAGAAATCAATTCTGCCCCCAGGTCTAGGGCTCCCAGTACATCCCCCATCAGTCAGTCAGGATCACCACCTTCAAGTTTTGTCAGACAGAGAATTTATGTTCCAAGGCTCTTGGCTCCCTGACATGTGGGTGCTCAGCTGGAGTTTCTACACACTGATGCTCAATTCCCACCCGAGGTGGATTATTAAATGATGTCACCAATGTCTTCCCCAGTGCCATCACAGCTGTGTATACCAGAAAAAAATTCATCTTACCGGGGAAATCGGTCACTTGGCAGAGGAAAAAAAGTGAAGACAGAATTTTGACTAAATCTAATAAAACCAAGTGTTCTATGTGCTGAAGAATGCAACAGATAAAGGTGCCTCCATCCAAATCAACATCTAAACACACTTTATGTTTGTGAGTTGACATTTTTTATACATTATGGTTTCTGCACCTTCACATTAATTTTGGCCAAAAAAAAAAAAAAAAGGAATCAGAAGTTTCGACCCATTAACTTCATATTTTTAACAATTAATTTTATAAAACTTCCTAGGATAGTATCTCTGGAAAGTAAACAAGAAATTGAGTCATTTGCCTTCAACAAAGGGAACTGGGTAATTTGGACCAATGATGGGGAAAAGACTTTTCACTGCAAATCTTCTGGTTCTTTTGAATTTGAATCATGTATTTAATCAAAATATTAAGAAATAAGTCTTGAATCTAAAAGAGAAAAACAGTGTCAAAAGTACATTATTTAGACCTGTAATTAACTTCCAAAAGAAAGTTAAAAGTGGCTAAGGGTGGGCATTTGCCAACTTGCCCTTCTGTATTCAATTTTTCAACTGTGTCTTTGAATCACTTTGAAAAAATAAAACTAATTTTAAAAGTGAAAAGAAAATCATTCCCACCCAAACGGTTTTACAGGTGGAGAGACTGAGGCCAGAGGGTGGCAGAGCACACAAACACTTAGGCCGCTGTGTCTCAGGTCAGAGCTTCCCTTCCCATGGCCAGAGACTTGGAGTGTCAGTGTCTAAATGCCTTCTAATTATTGTTATTATTGTTATTATTATTAGATTAAGACATTTTTAGAATATTTTGAATAAAATTGACCTCTCCTCACTTTGATCTTCTGTGCTAATAATTGTACCCTTTTTTATTCATTCAATTACAAGCAAATTGACAGGAGACATTTATATGAGGCAGCTTAAACCCCAGCTAATGGAGTGCCTAATGACTAATTGATCAGATCCCAACCCAGAGAGCAGCTCTGAGTGGCCTAAAGGAATTTATGCAATTAGTTTAGGTTTGGTAGAAATTGAGTGCATATGAAAGTAAGCTTTTTATGGTCTTGATTTATGAGGGCTGGACATTAACTATATCTGCCAAGAGGTAAGCTGCCTAGCAAAGCCCCAGGCATTGGAGGGCTCGGTCTCAGGCAGGGATGTTGGGACTTGTAGCTGGGCTGAGTTTGGGGTGAGGGTGGGGGAGGAGGAGCATGAGGGGTTGTAACTGGAGGAAAGAGAGACATTAGGAGAGACTAGAATTGGGGTTTGGCTAGAGACCCCTTGAAATTATGGTGGCGTCCCCTCCTATGTATTTCAAAGTGAAAACGATATTAATCCTAAACATGCATTTTCAAAGGCCTATTTGAAAATATTGCTAGGCTCTTCTGTGAGTGAAATTCAAAAACTAAAACTCAAAGAAGAGTCTGCATCCTGCGCTGGGCTGGGCAGGTCTGGGCGCAGGGAGGGGCCGCAGAACTTACGTGTTATGGAGACAGTGACTCTGCGCGCGGGGGGACTGGAAACCAAAGCTGCAGAGGACTCCCCGGGTGGAGCGGGGGGGGGGCACTCCTCTCTCCGCACCGCTCCTCCCAAAGTCCTGGGGGCTCCCTGGACCAGAACCCCGCCCAGGGGAAGCCCCCTCCGCAGGCTCTGGGAGGAGCCGGGCGACCTCTGACCCCGCGGGGGAGCCCTGGGGGCCGGGAGGGTGCGGATGCGCCGTCGGGGGGCGGGGGAAACCTGACCTCATCGGAAAAGAGCGATCGAAGGGGAGACTAATTCGTCCGCCGCGGGGTCCCGGGCTGGCTCCGTCTGCTCGCCGGGCGGGGCTGCGGCGGCTGGGGGTCCCGCCGCTCCGGGAAAGAGGGGGAAGCGGGCAGGGGACTTTCTACAGGTGGGGAGACGCGCCCCAGCGCGCGCCTGCTCTCGGGGGTCAGAGTTGCGCGCCTCGAGCTTGGAGGGAGGCTAAGAGCCGGTTGCGGGGAGACGAGAAAAACAGACACGAGCTGGGACGCAGACGTGAGGGGCCGAGCGAATGGCGGGGACCGAGCGTGAGTGGGGGGCCCGCGTCCCGGCGGGGACCGCGAGGTTTCAGGGGCCTCTTCGGCTCGCGCGGCGTCTCAGCCACATCCAAGGAGCCTGCGCCGCTGACACCCCCTGAGCGCCCCTTCCCAGCCCGCAGTCCAGGGTGGGTCCCACTGGGGGAAGGCGAGAGCGAGTAGACACAGGTTTTTGCCAGATCGCTCGGCCAAACTGCGGTGCCCACGCCTTGCCCCGGGCAAACCACTCGCTGTCTCCAAGTTCTCATGCGGAAAAAGGGATTTTAAATTGTACCTAGCCATGCTGTTGTTCGAGCATTAATTAATACACATAAAGTGTTTGGAGCAGTATCTGACATACAGGAAATGCTCGATACATACTTGGTATAGTTAGTGTTATTTATTAATTTATCCAACAAGCGTTTGTGAGCGATCACTCTGCGAGGCGCTCACTGGGTTGGGGTCAGTGGGGCTCTGGGCAGATTAGTACTTGCTCTCCCCAACCCATTTACTGCTAAATAAATAAACAGGATGCTATGCGGGAGTAATAAGGACTAAGAACGAAAACGGGATGATGAGTGTGATGGTGGGACTGGGGAAAATTGCTATTTTAGATACAAGGAAACAGGTGGGTCCCTTCGCCCCTTCCCAGCTCAGTCTGTCTTTACTCCTTCAGTAAAGAGAGAGGCCTTAGTCTCTCATTTAGTAAAAAATGGGGACTTTTGGTGCTCTGCCCTGTCCACTCACTCTCTAGCACAGGGGCCCAAAGATAGGAAGAGGGCTGTGGGAGGACCAGCCAAAGACCTCATCCCCTGGCTTTCTCTGCCTTCTGGGGAGAGGCCTCCTCCACCAACTGCCCAGGGGTGGCCACCCCTAGATGCATGCCAGGATTCTTCAGGGGAGGAAGGCTGCAACTCCAGGAGTCACTGATTAGGATGAAGCTTCTCATTGGGAACTGTGTATTGGCATCATGGACTCCTGGAGAAAGAATTCATCTTCCCTTTCCTGGCTGGGATGTTGCAAAGAGGTTTCTTTTATACTTTCTGGTCTGCCCCTGACAATGTGGTGGAGAGCTGGTAGGCACTGCTACTACCCTTACATTATAGGGGAACAGGCTGTAACTCTCAGAGGGGAAATGTTGATCCCACCTGACACCAAGCCCTGAATTTGCCCCATAACACTATGCTCCCTTTTCTGAAGATGAAGTTATGAAGAGACTAAGCATCCATTAATGCCTACTCTGTGTCAAGTTCTAGGGTTATGTGATTTCAGGTAGTCAATAGATCAATCTCAAAAGATAATCTTTTTTCCAACTTTACAGATGAAGGCAGCAAGCTAAGAGCCTTACAGTCATCTACTCAAATAAGAGATGGAGTCTGTATTCCACCCATTCCAAAGCTGGAGCTCTTTACGTCTCAGCAGGAACTAAAAGAACCCACATTCACAAAAGAGGATCAGGCTCACTCAGCAGGGCAGAGGTTACACCCTGGTCCTCCGTGATTCCTTCTCCGGAAGTCACAGAGCACCTCTCTGTAGCCATAGTCACCAGAGAGCGATACACAGCCTCTTCTCATTTAAACAGGAAGGTAACTGACTGCTTTTGAGATAGACCCCCCTCTTGACTTGGATCCCACTCTTAAGAAGACTTCTCTCTTCTTGATGGTCTCTGTTCTTCCCTATAATCTCTAAAATCCAAAGAGGATTGGCCTGGAAGAGGCCTTTTCGTTTTACAAAACAGCCTCATTCACTTATTGACAGATATCTATTGCCTGAAACTGAGCCAGCTGGGAACTGGACATGAAAAGATAAAGAAACTAACTACCTTAAGCACAGAGAGGGGAAGCTCCTGGCTGGAGATCACACAGCCCAGACTCAGAAACCCAGGATTACTCTCTGCAAGTTCTACCTGCCAGGGCTTCAACCTTGTTGACTTGTGTATGCTTCCAGTCAGTTCAGGTCAGGTCCTGCTTCCTGGAAGTTAGGTATCTGGAAGCCTTCCCCCCTGGTCCACAGAAGAGTCTCAAAGTCCCACCTTGAGAAGACGAGGAATATTCCTTACAAATATCCCTGAATGTTGGCCTTACTTTCTCTTGGTGCAGTTTAAACAAACTCCCAGCTAGGACTTGGACAGTGACTATTGCAAGTTGGTGGGGTTTGAGAAAGGAAATCTGCCCCAAGGTGCTTTTCAATTATTCAAAATAATGTTTGTGAGGTTTTACAGCCTGGAGAGGTGATGTGACTTGCCCAAGGTCACACCATCAGGAAATGGCCCTCCAGGATGCAAACCAGGCCTTGTATGGACCCCAAATCGCTGGTACCCATTCAACACACACACGCACACACACTTGAGAGGTCTGTGTCTCCACCGGACAAATGGCAATGGCGACTGCACAATTCCGGAGAAACCGCAGCTCCCATTGCTTCCTGAGCAAGCCCAAAGAGAGAGGCACCGGCGCCGGATCGGCGCACTCAAGGGTGGGAGAGAATAGAGCGCTTGGTGGCCCTGGCCACAACTCCCGCCCCCAGGTAGATACTGGGCAAAATACTCGTGCGAGCTGGCGGTCCCCGCGCCTGAAATGAGAGAGCAAGTGCCGAGGCACCGGGTCCGACTCACACCCAATCCTCGTGGGTTTGTCGCAAATTTTGCATTCGGGGCCTCGTCTCACCTTCTCCAAAAAAGTCACCCAAACTTTTGAGGTTAATTTTTTAAAGCTAAATAAATAACAGAAGGGAGCTTTTCGAAAAGGCGTTGGGGGCGGATCTGGAGTTCCTTCCGGGGACGGAGAAGCCGAAGGCTCTTACCTGCAGGAAACCTCGGAGCCGGCAAAGGCGCGTGGGTCTGGAACGCTTAGCTTCGGCGCGGGACGCTCACGGCCGCCTCCTCTGCAGCCCGGCTGGGCTCCGGCCCTGTGTTTTATACCACTATAGGCAATTAATATTGCATCAGCCGTATTTTAAATTTTCAAAACCCACAATATAATGTAATGGCATAAGGGCATTTATTATTAAAGGCCACCCGATGGAGAGGGAGGTGGAGGAATCGTTGGGGTTGTGGCGCTAGGCGGGGGCAAGGGGCTGAGGCTCGGAGGCTGGGGGCGATCCCCAGGTTTGCTTTTGTAGTAAGGGGGCGCACCGCGCGGAGGGGAGACACGCTCTGCTTCGAATTTCCGGCAGGAGGTCTGGTGACCCAGAGTTCTTTGAAGACACAGTGGGGAAATGTGCAGACGAGTCTTGGACTTGGAGAATTAATTTTTAAATCATGAAGGCGTTTCTGCGGCTCACAAATAAAAAGGTGTCCTCCCCCTTTTAGAGGTAGTGGGAAAGAAGGGAACTGGCACTGGTTGAACGCCTACTATGTACTCAACACTATGCTGGGATCTTTGCAGCAGGTACTTAGTCCCCGGCAGAATGGGTAACCTCTTGAACTACAATTCCAAATGAATATGAGGAACCTCGGAAGGGGACCCAGCGTCTCTGACACAGCGACAGAACATTTTCTTCCCTCTTTGCATCTATCCGCTCAGCTCCTATCTAGCTATTAGAATCTTTTAAGATAATGTTTCCTATTAAGTGCGGAGTACTACCAAGCTCCTTAAACAAACAACTTACTTAGTCCTGACAATAACCTTCTGAGTTAGGAATTAGCATCTTCATCCTGCAGATAAGAAACAGGGGCTCAGAGAAGTTAAGAAACTGGCTTCAGAATCCTTCAACCAATTATTGGAGGCATGGGGTAGGGGCTGTACCCCCAACAGCCAGGCTTCAAAGTTTGTGATCTAAGTTGAGCTAACAGGAGCTGGTAGATTCACAGGCATGAAGCGTGAAGGCAAGTGCCTTGAAACTCTGAGGTCCAGAAACAAGCCCCTGGATCTCCAGAGAGATCTACAGAAGAGGGTGAGCAGGCCAAGGAAAAGGTGAAAGAAAGGCTAGGAGATGGCAGGGAACTGGCCTAATGAAAGTGACAGCCCAGCCCTCCGAGGTTCTCACTTTTAAATCCTTTCCAAGACTGGTTCTCAACTCTGAGAAAGAAAAGCACTATGATTCGGGTTGAAAAATAAAGCATTTATTTTAGAAGTTAATTCAAAGGATTAGGAGAGAAGAAAGCTTAGTATTTTATTTGTATCTATTCGGAGAATGAAACCAAAGGTCACACAGCAACACGCAAATTACATAAAACAACGAAAGACTAAAATGTGAAGGGGCCAGAGGGGCTGGGGTGAAAAGGATCCAAGCAGGTGGTCTGACCCCTTCTTTGCGGCCAAAACTATAAGTGAATAACCATCGAGAGAGACACCCATCTAAGGGGAATGGAAAGAAGCGGAGTTAAATAAATAATAGGAAATAACAATGCCAACAACAATAATATTCGCGAGCAAGGGGGTTAGACTTAGAACGACTGCATATGATTCTGAGAAGTAACAATTACTTTCTCGAGCAGTTGCCTCTAAGCTTCACTGGGAGACTGCTTGGAACACCGAGCTGGGGGTAGTGTCCTTGGTTCTTCCAGAACGCTACCAACAATCCCCCCCACCTTGCTCTCCAGCAGTTGTTAATTACCCCTCAAAAGCCAGCAGATGGTGGAGGATGGGTCAGAGCAAGTGCTGGCTGCTACTTGTAAATAGCTAAGCGATCCCAATATTTTCAGTGCTGAATTTGGCCCACCTGTTCTGGAGCCTTACATACCCCCGAACAGCTCGGAGACTGTAACTCCATGCAGACTTTCCCTGAATCTAATCCATGCTACTTTAGGGAATTTACAGCAAACCAAAGGAGATGAGATGGATTAAAATACAGACTGGGGAGGAAGTATAAGGCTATCCTTTGGAAACATACATGTATTTTATATACTCTAAATAAATCTCCAGTACATGTTTGTGCCTCATATACACTTTGTATTATTATGAATCGTTTCCTTCCCATCCCTTTACCCTTCGCCTAATCGCGCTCAGCAAAGTGGCCCCTGAACACCAGAGTCGTGCGGTCGGGACAACGCACTACATCCCCTACGTTAGGGCTCTTGCCTGTGGTAGCGCAGTCCAGCGCGCGAGGGCGGGTTTCAGCACCACGGACAGCACCACCCCCCACCAGGCCTGCCCTTCGTGATTTTTTTCTTAGCGCCAAAACTTTTCTGATAGGCGTAGAAAGGGGCGGAAAGAGAAAGAGAAGGCTGGAGGCAACCAGGCAGGATAAAAGGGGGTAAGTCTGTGGCTTTGGGGTGGAGAGCCTGACCTGCCAGGAACAGTCTAGGAGTCCCCCTTAAGCGTCCCCTCCCCCTGATGGGGTGTGGGTGGAAGGACACTCAGCTCCTCCAGGCCCCTGACTCTGCGTCCCGCCGCAGTCAGTGGACAGCCGAGTACTTCATTCGTTTCTGTTTCTGTCTCTGGTTGCAGAACCAGACCCTCACCACGTTCTTTTTAAGGTCCAGTTTTTCAGCGATGGCCGCGATCTTTTCAGATGAGGGCCGTGGCTGGATGGCAAAGTAGGCCTCGAGCGAGCGCTTCTCCGGCGCAGCGATGGACGTGCGTTTGCGCTTCCGTTCACTGCCGTTGAAGAGCTCCGGCTTGCTGTTTTTCTCTCGGTAGGCAGCCTCGGCTTCCTCCAGCCAGGCCTGGAGCACCGGTTTGAGCGCGATCATGTTGTTGTGGGAGAGAGTGAGAGACTCGAACCTGCAGATGGTGCTCTGGCTGAGCGAGCCTACACCGGGGATCTTGAGGTTGGCGAGAGCCGCGCCCACGTCTGCCTGGGTCACCCCCAGCTTGATGCGCCGCTGCTTGAAGCGCTCCGCGAAGGCCTCCAGCTCTCGCGGGTCCGACTCTACGTCGCTGAGGCACGCGGGCATGGCGCTGTGAGGTGCCACAGCATGTGGGTGGCTCATGCCCATGGCCTGGTGAAGGTGGCCCATGGCGCCCAGGTGGTGCGGGTGGATCTGCGCCGGCATTACAGAGTGCTCTGGGGCGCCCAAGCCGCTCACGCTCAGCGTGGGCGAGATGTGCTCTAGCAGGTCGCCCTCGAGGCCCTGGTGCACCGCGTGGTGCGGGTGCGAGGTGAGCGCTGCTGGGTGGGAGATGGGCACGGTGGACGAAGTGGACGTGCAGGGCACGCTGCTCATGGTATGGTAGGTGGCGTCGGGCTTGAACGGATGGTTCTTGCCGTGGGAGACGATATCCACAGCCGCCAGAGCTTCGGCGCGTGCCAGCAGGCTCTCATCAAAGCTTCCAAATATATTACCCTGCAGCTGCAAGCGAGGAGGCACACAGCACGGTCAGTGGGGAATACTGTCAACTCAGGATTAAAACACATTTTCAAGCAACCGAGATGCCTCTCCTCAAAGCCCAGGTCATAAAAATTAATACGGAGACAGAGGCTCTGCTGGAACAGACGTGTGGATCAGAGACATGAATGAGAGAGAGCGCGCGCCTGGAGAGAGCGCGGGGGAGACAAGGAGAGGGGTTCAGACAGAGGCGATTGTTCTGGGCGACATGAAAAAAACATGAAGCAAGTGCCTGTCAAAAAATGTGCCTTAGAGCGGTAATTATGCTCCACTACGTACCTGCGGGGCTGGGAGACAGACTCGGCGCATGGCCTCGGAGCCGGAGTGTAGGCTGGAGAATTTGGGTTCTTGAAGCACCGGGTGCATGCCGAAAGGCTGCTTGGCGTTCATGGCCATCATCTTCGCGCGCCTGGCAAGGAGACAGCGAGGGACATGGATCAGGCTCGTCTTGCTCGCTCGCCGCACTCCAAGTGAGCGCCGCTCAGCGCCCGCACTCCCCTCGCGCTCTAGCTAGCTGCCTCCCCTCTCCCCCACCTGCTTCTTCACTCATCTTACAAGCAGCCTGCCAGGAAGGGCCCGGGAGCGCGCAGGCGTGCTCACGAGCCCGGGACTCGCAGGGGCGGCCCGGGAGGCGAGGCCAGGCGGCAGCTCTCGGCGCGCCTCTCTGCGCCCGCGGCGGCCGCCCGCGCCACAGCATTTATAGCCGGGCCCGGGCCTGGCCTCTCCCGGGCCGCCCCGCCCCGCCTGGCTCCAGCCCGACAGACCTTTTCCTTACTCTTCTTCTTCTTCGTGGACTTCCCGCCCCTCCCTGACCCCCCCCCCCCCAAATCCTAAACCTCTTCCTCCTGTCCCAACGCGCACGGTCCAGATGGAAGGGCAGCCCCGGACTGAGAGACACCAGGAAGCTGACCCTACTCCAACCCTCCCCCCACACGCACACTCTCTGTCGGCCTTGCTGCCGCCAACGGCCCATTTCCAGGGCGCTCCTGGCCCCACGCCCGAGCCGTCCACTAGAACCCGACCTCGCGGCGCAGCGAAGAGGCGCCTCCAAGCACCCAGACGGGCTCCAGGGAGGGTGAGGGGCTGCCAGAATGAGCCCCTGGTGACCCCCCACTCCCCAATCTGCCGCCCGGAGGACGTAGGCAAAGTAACTGCCTGCCCTGTCCAGAAGGTTTCCTCCCCACACTAGCCTTTCTTGCCTTCGCTTGAGAACTTGAGAAAGACAGCTTGGCTCCCACCTTTCCCCAACCTGCCAGTCCAAGGGAGCTTCTTGTGTATTTTTAGATAGTAAGAACTCAAAACCTCCCACTGGCCTTGGTAGTCGGTCAAGGCACTCGGGCTAGGTCCCCAACGCTGTCAGACGCAGCGCGCACCTTTAACAACAGGGGCCATTTTTGAGCTCCTAATATCTGCTAGGCAATTTGGAGTTAGTTCATTGTAGCCGCGCAATCCCTGTGGTCTAAGTACTGTGGTTCCCTTTTACAGATGAGGAAAACGAGCTCGGGAGCAGTCATTCCACAAATATTGACGCAAGGCCTACTGTGTGCCAAACGCCGCGCCCGACTTACCAGGCCCTTAACCACTTCAGCTACTTTTTGATTCCTCCCCCAAGTTTCCGGACCTAAGTGCCTGGGGGTTCGTCCTGCCCCGCCCCTTCTCCCCTCAGCTTTCAGCCCCTCTCCTGCCTTCTCTCTTCTCTGTTCCCCGCGCTAGTAAACATCGTGAATAATGTATGGGGAATCCTGGGACCGCGGCCGCACCGCCCTCCGGGTTAGAAAGAAGCCCGCACACCCAGCTGAGCCCACCTCCCCACCACCACAGCCTCCGCCGGGGAGCAGTCTTTGGGGTTCTGAGACCCGACCAGGCTTAGACTAGGCCTCACACTCGGTGTGTGTGGGCCCTGTTTCCCAGAATGTTAACGTGGTGGGGGGCGGGAGGTGGACGCCCACTCCCTCACCCACTCATTTGGTCTGAGAGGAAATCTGCCTAGAACTCTGACATCCCTACCCTCTTGTCCCCCCCAACCCTTCTTAGGTCTGCATGGGAACCAGCCACCTTGCCTGGGTTCCACCCTCCAACAGCAAAAGAAGCTCAATCCAGGTGCAGGAGCCCAGAATTGCTCTTTCACTGAGACTCAGTTTCCCACATTCTGAACTGCAATTGTCCTTCTGCTTGTCTTCTTGGGTTCTGGTGGTGTTTCAAGCTAAAATTAAGAAAGCACTGGAGCACCCAACCAAGCACTCAATAAATCTCCTCAACAGCCTAGTGGTTTGGGGTGCAGGTACTGCCTTTAGATTCAAAACACAACCCTGCCTCTTGCCAGAGAGCCCATGAGCCATCTCAGCCTATCTGTACTGCAGTTTCCTTGTCTGTTAGAAATAATAGTTTCTCCTCCATTGATTGTTGTGAAGAATACACTGAGATAAGCATTGGCACAGTGCCTGGCACATTGAAATCATGAAAGAAATGTGTGTTCCTCTCTCTTCCTCCCTCAATTTAAAGAGAAAGCATTTGGAAACGGGGGTGGCTTGGATCATCTCCCTGGAGAATTGTTTGTCTGTAGGTGCAAACTTGCTCACCTTCATGCATTCAACACCTGCTTTGTGCCAGACTCCAGGTAGAGGGCTGGGGCACAGATGAGATTCAGATTCCATCTCTGGCTTCACAGCATCACCAGTCTAAAATCCGCTGCAGTAAACTTATTAGAAACTTGTCCTGTAGTGCAAAATGTGTTGATTCATACCCTAGATATAGTGCAAGGCTGATGGGATCCTTGAAATACAGGATATACATCAGAATGCTGGACCACGGGCGGTCCAGATTTGGGACAACATTCTAACACTGGTCCTTATGAGACCCTGATTGGGCTTCTGCGTACTCACAAGAAGAGGACAGGGCAAGATAGTTGCTGAGTGCTTCCAACTCCAGCAGAAGATTACTATTCTGGTTAATGTTAATGAAACACATTTTGAGAAAATCAGGAGTTTCTCTCTAGGGATACTTAACTCCCCAGAAGTTGGATGCAGATTTATCACTCACGAGTATTTAGATCTACTCATTCTTGTTTTCTGCCCAACATGGGAAACTAAAAGGGAAAGAGAGAAGATGATGATACTGGATCCTCTAGTGAGAAGAATCCATAACTTGCCTGGTCCTGTGATGCCCTGGTCCTGTGATACCCTACTTGTCTGTGAAACTGTATCCCTAGTAATTGAGGGAAGAGTCCATCTACATCCATCCTCCACTGCTTTGTCCCCTCAGAGGCCTGGGAGTAACTGACCAGGGCCGAGGTCAGGCAGGGGTCAGAGCTAGAGCAAAGTCATATGGCCCCTTAGTGCTCCAAGGCTAACCTTCAGCTCATCAACCCCCATTTCAGCATTAGGGTCACAAATCAAAAACCATGCTGGCATCTGGCAACCTGTGTTCCTGAGTTTTTCCCATTCTTTCCTTCAAGAAGGTCTACTAGCAGTTCTAGGCAGCCAGCGGTAAGATGACACCCATCCCTGGGGACCAGTCTTTTTGAGAAAGCACTGGAGATAAAGGACTTGGGGGTGGGGGACGAGAGAGAAAAAAGACCACAGAGCAAGCAACTGGAAAGATAGCCTTAGAATGTGATTGATAACATCCTCTACACTTCACAGGACTTGCAAATTTAAATTCTGCCAGCAGCAAATGCAGTAAAGTAAATGATCTATCTGGAAGTATAAAAAGGAAGATTGGGATTATGGAGAAACATGTTTCCCTAAACTCATCTTCATGGCACTAATTACAACACACACATAGACAAAATAGAATTAGTCAGAGGGTCCAAGTAAGGACCACATGGGTATTTCGACAACTAACACTACAGAGGACCAGTTCTTCATTCCACAATCATTTCAGAATGCCTACTGACAGCTGGGTCTTTTTTTTTGTTTTTTAATTTTTTTTAATAGAGGCATGTTTTTATTTATTTGTTTGTTTGTTTGTTTGTTTGTTTTGTTTATACATGCACTGGGTACAGTCAGAAGCGCGGGAGGGCGAGAGAATTCACCAGAGCCAGAGCGGGGAGCAGAGCAGGCAGAAGGACCCAAGTACACTGCTGAGGGGAGCAGCGGGCGGCAGAAGAGGTCTGCGCGCCATGTGGGACCCTCCTCTGGTGGCCGGGGAGCAGCCGGGGATTGAACCAGCGCTGCAGAGGCCGCGGGCAGCTTCGCAACCCAGCGCTCAACCGCTGCGCCACCGGGGAGGCCCTGACAGCTGGGTCTTGAGGAAGATTCCACAGGTGTAAGGTGTGCTGCTTCAGGAGCTTAGTCAGGGACACAGGATTGCCATGTGTAACTTCATTCAGGACACAAAGCACTCTATCCTATGGACACTAACTCCTGGGAGGCTGGGGTGGGAAGGCAGACACATTTTCCTGTTTACCAGTGGTTTGCGACTTCAGCATGAGTAGGAATCAGCTGAAGTCTCTGAAAATACAGTCACCTAAGATCACGCCAGAGATTGCAACCACAAGGACTAAAGCCCTTAAGAGACATCTGCGATTGCATGCAGGTGATCTGGGACCATTAACTTGAAATACTGCTCTGGACCCTTCTTACCTATCATCACCTTAGAGCCTTGACCAAATTATGCACATTTTATCATGACTCAAAGAGTTTTCCTTCTTTGAGTCTTTTGCATCTTCTGTTATCCATTAGTATGTACATGATATTTTATGGTCTTTTTTCCTTGATGTAACCTAGGACAACTCTGAGGATGACTCTGATCTGTCCCTCTGTTTACCGCTAGTTATCACCCTGGGGTTTAACATAACACCTTGTGTTGAATGAATGAATGCATGCAGGGGTGTCTAGTACCCTTCCCCCAGAGCACTGGTGTGCTGGTGCAGAAAGTCATTTGTGGAGTGGAGTGGTTCCTTTATGCCACACTCTGGGGCTGTGTGCTCTCAAAATTTTGTACACTGGGGCCTCCCCGGTGGCGCAGCGGTTGAGCGCTGGGTTGCGAAGCTGCCCGCAGCCTCTGCAGCGCTGGTTCAATCCCCGGCTGCTCCCCGGCCACCACCGGAGGAGGGTCCCGCATGGCGCGCAGACCTCTCCTGCCGCCCGCTGCTCCCCTCAGCAGTGTACTTCGGTCCTTCTGCCTGCTCTGCTCCCCGCTCTGGCTCTGGTGAATTCTCTCATCCTCTCGTGCTTCTGACTGTACCCAGTGCTTGTATAAATTAATTAATTAATTAATTTAAAAACTTGTACACTGAATGCCCACGTCAATCCTGTGACGTTGATATTATCTCCATTTTACAGATGAGTAAATTGGGGCACAGAGTGATTGAGTAGCCCAAGGTCACAAAGGCAAACATGGAGGATTAGAACCCAAGTTTATCTGACTCTGGAACTCATACTTTGAACTGATCATCCTGGACGGCCTCGGGTTTCCCCACCACCACGCCCAGGGGCTGAGGGAGTCGGGTACCCGGATTTTGCTTCTCTTCCAGAAGAGGGAAGACCTGCTGCCACAGGCTGGGAGGCTGGCCCGGCGCCAGGAGCGCTTCCGGCTGAGAGCAGAAGTTGGATCCTACCTCCTCCCGCCTCCACCCCTGGCCGAGCTCCACGCCCCAGAGTTGGGGTTAGGAAAAAAGGGGGTGGAATGGGAGATGGCCCTGATAGGTCCCCGAACTCAAGATGCCATCGCGGGGAGGCAGCTGGCGGGGCTGCGGGGCCAGGTGTTCGCGGCCGCCCGCCTGGCCTTCCTCTCCCTTTCTCTCGTCTCTTTTCACAAACTTCTCACATGTACCCGCCGCCTGCGCAGCTGCTGTAGACTCGCCTGTCGACCGCTCGCCTCGCATTGTCTGTGTCGGGCTCTGAAGATTCGAGATGCCCAGAGGGACTCGGGAGCCGGAGGCCGGGCCTCCGCGAGGGGTCGGCACGCGCCAGCAGCCCTCCCTTCCCCTGGGGTCCTGGCCGCAGACGGAGCGCCAGGCGGTAGGGCTCCAGGCTGCGTCCTGCGTCCTCAGGACCTCAGCCTCCTTATCTGAAAAATGAGGGAATTGAGTCAAGGGGTCGCCAAGAACGTGTCCACTGTGCGTTCTTTTATTGAGTACCTTTATTGGGCCCTACTATGTGGCAGTCGCTATGTTAGAGGTAAGCACTCAGCTGCAAACAAAACAGACAAGCCTCCATCCCCATCAGCCTCCCTTCCGCACTGATGTTTCAGTAGAAGGTGAGCAATAAACAAAGCCTGCCACGGTGACAGCTGCCACAGGGAAAACAAAAGCAGGTGATGGGACAGAGAATGCATGGGCAGAAAAGGAGTCAAGTCCGAAGGATAAAATAAAGGACTAGGGAACCCTGAGTTGTGAAAGTCCTAGAGAGGGAGCAAACAAGGGGTGCCCAAGGAAGAGGAGGAAAAGAAGGGTGGAGGGAGTTTAGTGAGAGGAAAGTTTGAAGTGGGGAATGACATTATCAAAAGGCAGGAGCTGGATTTTGCAGGGAGCTGGCTTTGCTCCAAAGAGATTGGAGCACCTGGGGGGGAGGGGGGGTTTAAATAGGGCAGTACTATGATTTGAGGTCTGCTTCTGGTGATCTTGCAGCAACTGGGTTGCAGTCATCCAGCAAGCAAGACAGAGGCCCCAAGTTTTCTGGGTTGCGTCTACGGCTTCTGGAAGAATCAGGGTCAATAGTTTGGACTTGCCGTTGCCCAGGAGACTCTTCCTAATAATGCCCTGTAGTCAGTGTTTGGTTTCTTCATATTTGCCCCTTCACCCCCAATGTTGGTCCCACTATCTTTGAGACTATCTGGGTCATCAGCAGCAGGGTCAGCTCTGTGCTTGTCCTGAAAAATCTGGACTCAATAAACACATGGACCTATTCCTGGCACATGACGACTGGTTTTGCCTTCTGCGTCTCCAGTTCAAAGGCATCCTGGAGTTCAAAATCATAAAGTCAATCCCCTTGCGGCCTACTGGGTTTGTCACCTCTCCCAAAGCCAAAGGATTAGGCCATTTCTCTCACCCAGCTAACTTGGCTGCAAAGAAAGAGCAAGGAGCACTGGACAGAGGAGGTCTGGACTCAAACTTGGATACGTAGCTAAGCGGCTCTGTGATCCTGGCCAAGTCATTCACGGGCTCCGGGCCTATTTCCTCACCACTACCAGAGGGTCAGGAAAACTGGCTCCACAGACACTCTCAGTGTGGCTATGTCAAGAGTCTACGTGGATCTTGGAAAGAGAGTAGAGGCCAAATCCATCACCATAAATGGAAACCAGTTCTGATGGTTCTAGAGGATGCTCCTGGCAGAGCAGGAGGCTCTGTAGCTTCCTATATCATCGGATATTTGCTGAACACCTCCCCTGTGGTGGGCACCTGCTAGCACTGGGTATGCAACCATAAACAAGGGCCACACAAACTCTGCTTCAAAAACCCTAGAGTCCGCTGTTGTCTTATTCATTCCGAACAGCCCCTGTAACTGAGTTTCACTCCTCCACCTTTCCTTTAAATATATCTATATATATATATATAAATTTAAAGATTTATTTATTTATGCATATAAGAACTGGGGTATAGGCCAGAGGTGTGGGGGGAGGTGAGAGGATTCACCAGCGACAGAGTGGGGAACAGAACAGGCAAATTGACTGAAATACACTGCTGAGGGGAGCAGCGGGCAGGCCAGGAGAGGTCTGCTGTGCCATGTGGGTAGCTCCCTGGCTGGGGATCGAACTGGTGCTGCAGTGGCTGCTGACAGCTTCATAGGTTGCATCTTAACCCCTTGAGCCACCAGGGAGGCCCCACCTTTTCTTTGGAGATGAGGAACCAAGACCCAGAGAGGCCATTCCTTGCTATCAGCTCACAACTCACTGTTTCTTGAGCTCTTCCTCTTCTCCCTGGCTCTGTGCATTATGTCAGTTCATCCTCACAATCACCTATGAAGCAGGAAAAATTTTTTCGTATCTATATTTCACATTGGGAGGGCCGAGGTTCCGAGAGGAAAGAAATGGGTTTTCCTCCAGGCCATACAGGAACACGTGGCTGGAATAGGATCTGCACCCTGGTCTGTGCCCCTGGCAGCAAGCTTTCCTCCAGCGCTGGGCAGCCTCCAGGAAGAGGGGGGCTACTTTGTGCCACTTGTTCACTTCCCCTTAAATCCAGTATGCAGCATAAAGAAACCCTGCTATTAACCAGCCTCTGTAAATTTTTAAAAAGAAGAAAAAGAAAGGTAGAAAAGAAAAAGAGAGAGGGAAAACAAGCAGAGGCTTTGCTCCCATCAGGGGGGAAATCCGGCGTCGTGTCGCCTAGCTCCATGCTCTGATTTATGATAAAAAATTTAGAGGAAATCATTTATATTTTAAAGGATCTAAATAGCTGCATGAAAGTTTTATCTAAAGTGCCACTGTATTTATAGGCAGTTCTTCCATGCTGGAGGTAATTAATAGATGTATAAATCGCAGAGCTCCCGGCTCTCCTGCCCGCGGGGCTGGGTGGTGCGGGGGGCCTTGGCACTTGGGGTGCAGGAAGCAGGCGGAAGCAGAGGAGACCTGTCTCCTACCCTCCTGACCCTTGGTTTATAAGGCCTTTCCTGAGACCCAGGAGTTAATTCTTATCAGTCTAGTGGATGTCCTCGTCTTTGGGCTGCAATTCCCAGCTGCTCAACTGGATAATCCCTTTCGAGAGACATCCTGGGAGACCTCACAAGGAGGACCCTCAGCCCCTGTCTCCAGCCCCCAGGCCAGCGCCTGGGAATCTCCCACCTCCACCCCTCAGCTCTGGCGGGTCTATAACTCCAGGAGGCCCTGGTAAATGGAATCCTGGGCGCCCTCACTCCCCTAGCCCCACTTTAGCCAAACCCCCATTTCTGTCTGTGCGCCCACTGCTCAAGAGACCTGGCGATTGTTTTGGAAAAGGAAGCCACTTGCAAGAGGCCCGCTGCTCTCCGCTTACTTTAATTAAGGCTGTGAAATATTGATGGTTTTGGCTCCCTCTGTGGCCGCCACACCTTACCCACCCAGGGAGAAGCCCAGGGATGAACAAGTGAAGGAAGGCCAGATGGTTTCCCTTCAGAAACACCACACGGCGCTCCGAGGTGTCACCACCTGAGAGCACCTCGAAGCCCTGAATAATTGATAGGGCTCCTGAATTTGAAAAGGAAAAAAGCCACCAAATTGGAAATAATAGTGATGACTCATTCAAGGTTGAATCTTTGGAAATGAGGAGAGGCTGTGCTTACCTGGTAGTCAAGGAGAGCACAGAGCAGCCTCCTAGGCCTTCTCTCCTCCCAGGCCTCCCCCATCAGGGCCTCCTTGACCAGCTTTCTCTGTTAGGATGTAGGGTGGACAGGCAGATTTCCCCAACTAAACACAATCCTTTCTCTTTCTTGGAAATCAAAGGCAGGAGTTTCTAACTGAGGAGAAGCTCTCTACTTCCCTTTTTAAAGCTCTTTAATTTCTCATGCTCTGATAAACCAATAAATAAATAAATATAGTGGGTTGAAAAGAAACATACGTAGGCACCTCTCTACTCTACCATTAAATCTGAGTTGAAGGATGAATTTGTGCCTGTATTGTTTGCTTGTCGTAAACAGAGCACCTACTGGAAAATGTTGCCAGCTTGGGGGCATGGAGATATTTTGACCTGGAATTCATTTGTGGCACCTCCCAGGGGAGTGCAGGTGGTGGTGATGGTGGAGACCTCATCTTCCAAGACCCACGTCTTCTGTCTGGTGTAACCCATTCGGGTGAACCATAGTAAAAGACGATTTCAGCTTTCAACATACAATAGGTCATTTGTCACTGACCTATTTTAATTCATTAGACCAAAAGGGTTTTGCAGTTGCCTCCCCCTTACTAACATTTATCACCTTATAAACAAAACAAAATAATATAAACTGGCACTGCCCCACCCCATTTTTCCCCATGTAAAGTAATTTAAATCTTTTGAAGCTTATCAAGTACTTTTTCTGTATTTATTAAAATGATGTGGTTTTTAATCCTTTGTTCTAATGATATGGTCTATTACATTAGTGACTTTCAGATGTTTGGAAATTTGGTTTTAGTAAATTATATTTTCACAGGAAAAAAAAAAAGAAATGCAGAGAACCTGGAAACTGTTTTCTACTGATTTTCCAGAATTTTTTTTTTTCTTTCTGAGGAATGACACTTCTTCCTTTCCTCGGCTCTTATGTTCTACTTCCTGAGCAGTGTAGCGAGTTTGTATGCATTTGCAAGTGAGTCTTTCAAAATTCAAAATCAGGCCTGATAGTAAGTAGAAGGATCTGGAAATGCACATCATATTCTAAAAGGCTGTAAACCTCGTGATATGATAGGTGAGTACTGTGTTATATTTCTTCTTGCATTTATAACCGCCTTTTTCTCCAAAGAGCATATAACACATAATGGGCCAGTTTCAGTGGAGAAGGAAATGACTACATCCTCTGTGAGTAAGTGGTTAGTCTTCCTGACTGGTGAGCCCTTGATAACTGCTGTGAGTGGGGAGTGGGGTAAACAATAGCCATAAGGTCTGGGAGAGCCAAGGAAGCAGTCTCTGAGTGCTAAGACCTGAGAAGGAACCAACAGTAGACCTTCTCCGACTTATTCTAGACTGAGGATTAATAAGTGGTGCACCCCCAGCTGGGAAAAAGTTTGCATTTTCAAAGAGCGGGAAGATTACTACTGTGGCTGGGGCCTTGAAACAAGAGGAAGAGGAAAGGGAGATGAATTGGAGAGGTGAAGGGATTAACTAGGACCTTATTGGCCATGGTAAGATATTTATGCTTTATAACAAGGGTGGCAGAACATTTTAAGCAGGACAGTAGTGAATATTTTGATTAACGTTTCATAAAAGGGGCAGCAAAACCCAGGCTACTGGCAGGCAGGTAGCAGAGAGGAGGGCTCCAGGAAAAAGTGACAGAAAAAAAGTGTTCCATTTGTCTGGAACACTTTTCCCCACACAGTCACCTGGTTCAGGCACACACTCCTGTAATGTCACCTTCTCAGTGAAGCCTTCCCCGGGCTCTCTGTTTCAAATTTCAAGGTTCCTGCTTTACTTCTCTCCATAACACCTATTATCTCAGATACTTTATAGCTGTATTTTACTTATTTATTAATTTAGTTTCTATTATGCTAATAGAAATAAGTTTGATGAGAGCAGGGATTTGGCATTCATCACAAACATGGCTCAATGAATGTGTGGAATAGATGAATTAGCCTAAGCTGGGTTTTGATATCTGATTTTCATATACAAAAAATGACACTGACTGTATCATGGGGGTATATATTTTGAAAAATGTAGTTCCACCTGTAATGCTTATTCAGGTCCCCAGGACTAAGGGGAGGCCACACAGAATTGTGGCTTGGGAGGTACCAAGGTGAGCAGTCAATGTGGGCATCACCCTCACCTGATGTCAGGCTTCCCATCATTCTGCTCTAGCCCCGGGGATGTCTCTATCCTCACACATGCTAAGCCCATTCTCATCTCAGAACCTTTGCCATCATGAATCTTCTAGAATCTTCTCTATCTGGAATCTTCTTCCCTCATTTCTTCACCTGACAGGCTCCTCGTCATTCAGTTCTTAGCTCAAAGGTTACATCATCGGAGAGGACTTTCTGACCTTCCCCGAATACCCAATCAAAATTATATCTATCGGGCCTCCTCTGGTAGCACAGCGGTTGAGTGCTGGGCTGCGAGGCTGCTCGCAGCCTCTGAGGCGCTGGTTTGTTCCCCGGCCACCCCGGCCACCGGCGAGGGTCCCACAAAAAAAAAAATTATATCTATCTACCCCATCCCTTTAGCAGTCACTTTCTATCCCATTATTCCCTTTCAAATTTTCAACCTAGCATTTGCCTCTATCTGAAAATTCTTTGTTCCTTTACTGCCTTACATGTGCTCTCACTGCAATGTCATCTCCGTGAAGGCAGACACACAGGCAACCTTGTTTTGCATGAGATGCCCTAAGAGTGCAGAAATTAATATATCAGACAAGCTAAGGTTGGCCTAGCGCTGCAGAGTAAGTGATTGGCATTGCTCAGGAAATCCCATCCCCAGTTCTCTCCTCCCCTTTAGACCACATTGCCTTCCCCGATGTATGTGGGAAAAGATACCCAAAAAGATAAACGAGAAGAGCTGAAACCTTTCTAAACCCAGATGAAGGGGAAATGCTGAGTTCTTGTGGACCAAAGGCGAAGTATGCCCCGCTTTGGGAGGATTGCTGCCCCCATTGTTCACCTGAGCCTTTGGGTCAAGAAAGCGGATTTCTGATATGATAAACCAATTAAGACAAAACAAAAACAAACCAAAAAAAAGAAAACACAAAAACTTGACACTGGCTATGACATGACTGTTCCATTGCACAATCTGATCGAGGAAATGTATCTAGGATTACCCAGACAGTCAATTATTCATGAGCTAAACGTCCAGGCATCAATTACCTGGCTTGATGCTCTTATTCATTAAGGAGATTGAACAGCCCAACTTAACAAAGCCAGAGAAAGTTGCTAAGTAACAGAAGTTACCTGACCAGCCTACAACATTGCAACCTTCCCAGTGTGAGTGTTTTCATGGCAAGAGAGGGCCCAGGGATTGCCTCAGGGAGATCAGCTGGTAAATGCCACGGGGGCTATTTTCAGCTTGGGCAAAGGGAAGTGGCTGAGGCTAATATGAGCTGGACTGAGAGACAGCAGAATGCATGTATAAGATCTAAATCACCTTTTCCAAATGAGGGGATTTACCAAGAGGAGTAAGAATCTTTCACAACATTAATATTAATATTTTAGTTAATAGTTGAAGATGCTTATCTAGCATATAGTTGAACAACAGTAGGCTATAAGTATAATAAACATTTCTCCAAGTGCTACAAATTCTTGGATTTTCTCTTCAGGCAGTCATCTGAGAGTGAGTCTAAAGAGCATTCTAGGTCCTCCCCGGTGGTGCAGCGGTTGAGCGCTGGGTTGCGAAGCTGCCCGTAGCCTCTGCAGCGCCTGTTTGATCCCCAGCTGCTCCCCAGCCACCGGAGGAGGGTCCCACATGGCGCGCAGACCTCTCCTGCCGCCCGCTGCTCCCCTCAGCAGTGTACTTCGGTCCTTCTGCCTGCTCTGCTCCCCGCTCTGGCTCTGGTGAATTCTCTCACCCTCCCGCGCTTCTGACTGTACCCAGTGCTTGTATAAATAAATAAATCTTAAAAAAAAAGAGTAAAAAAATAAATAAATAAAGAGCATTCTAATAGGGAAATGTACAAATAGCCTACAGAAGTTAATGAAGAGGACATAGGGCTTTATATATAGTACAATTATATATAAATATAATTAACTTTCTCCTTATAAAAACTCATTCCACTCTATACTACCATCACCAGTACCTATGTGCATTTTATAATCATAAAAAGGACTTATCACATATTTTCATTTAGTTGAACATTTCTTTTGCCATTTAGAGGCTTTTTAGTTCGATGTGGTACTACTTGATTATTTTTTGTTGCTGGTGCTTTAGGTGCCATATCCAGAAAATCATGTCAAGACCCATGTCAAAGAGCAAGGGTTTTGTGCTTTCTGATCTGATCTGACATTAAGTTTTTTTTTTTTAAGTATAGATTTGAGATTTTAAATCTCCCTTTTTTTTTTTAAGATTTATTTACTTATTTATACAAGCACTGTGTACAGTCAAAAGCGCGGGAGGGTGAGAGAATTCACCAGAGCCAGAACAGGGAGCAGAACAGGCAGACCTACGAAGTACACTGCTGAGGGGAGCAGCGGGCATGGCAGGAGAGGTCTGCGTGCCATGTGGGACCCTCGCCTGGCAGCTGGGGATCAAATCAGTGCTGCAGAGGCTGCCGGCAGCTTCGCAACCCAGCGCTCAACCACTGTGCCACCAGGGGAGGCCCTCTTACATTAAGTTTTAATCCATTTTGAGTTTAATGTTTGTGAGTGGTGTAAGAAAGGGGTTAGTTTCCTTCTTTTACATGGGAGTATTCAGTTTCCCCAGAACCACGTATTCCAGAGACTGTTCTTTCTCCATTGAATATTCTTGTCCCTCTTGAAAACATTAGTTGTCCAAGACAGGCGTGTTAGATCTGAGGATATAGATCTTGATAAAAGGAGTTTGTGTTTTGAGTTTCAGTGCATACTGCAGTTGATACAAGCTGAACAAAGAAGCTGGAAGCTCCCCACATCAAATGTGTTGGTAAGTGGTTGGTAAGGGGCAGCGTAGTGCAGGAAACCCTACAAAATGTAATTTGTAGGGCCTACTGCAAAATGAAATAGTGAAGCCCCTTGTTCAAAAATTAAGAATTTCAAACTGGTGACAGCACACGATTAAACCAAACAGCAGGGCCCTAGTGTAAGAGAGGTTCCAAGCCCATAAAGTCAGCCCTGGCTTGAAAGTTCAACAGCACAAACTTCCAAAGGAGACAGACACTGGCATGAGCTCTGGTTTCCCCTGTACTAGCTGTAAAGCATAGCTGTGTCTCTGTTTTGGTTGTTCTTTTTTTTTTGAGATAATAATAGGAGCAAATGAGGATTAAGTGAGACCCTGCTTGGCACACATGCGGACCACTCGGTTGGGGATAATTACCTTTAACGCCATGGAAATGTTGCTGACAAGTTAGTGACTATAGAGTGAAGCTGCTCTTGGCCTGGGCAAAGTGTCTTCATAAGGTAAAGTTTCCAAGCATGCAAACTACAAGACAAGGTAAACCACTTACTCTCTGAGCTGGGAATACCCTGGGTACAGGTTTCAGTGGAATTCCTTTCTCCCCACAGCTATTAGCACCTGAGAAGGGCCAGATTTGGGTGGATGTGAATATTTCATGTGAGGTAAGGCTGTTGCAAGTTTGATAACTGAGGTTCCTTCTGAGCCAACATAATTTGGCTCATTCATTCATTCATTCATGAAATCCTTTGATGGTCATTCGCTGAGCACCTTCGTGAGACTGGGCAATATGCCAGGCATTGGGGAAGCCGATAAATTATAAGCTCTTCCTATCCTCAGGGTGGGAGAGTGGGCATGGAGCCATGCATTCTGGAAAATACTGCCACAGCCTTCACGTGACTGACTGGTTCATATCGTTTGGTCTCAGCTCAAGTGACAGCACCTGAGACAGGCTTTCCTCCACTCCCCTCCCACGTGTGTGCCTCCCCCACTGACCGCCCTCATAGATCCTTTTGATTGATTTGTAAACAGCAGGGACCGTATTTTGTTCATCCCTGCAGCTCTAGAACACAGAGTAAGGGCTGGCTCGTAGTAGGAGTCCAGCAAATATCTCTGAATAGATTAATGAAGAAAGTACTAGAGAAATTTGATGGCACTATGGGAGTAGAGAGGAGGAGCACAGCATTATGCCTGAAATTGTTACTGATGGCTTCCCGGAAGAGGTGTCATTTCAGATGAGTCTTGAGGGATGAGAAGGAGTTCGACAGCAACAAGACTGGACATGTTCAGTCTGAGGGGGTAGCATGCGTCAAAGCAAAAGGCCCAAGAGACATCAGGAATTTGCGACCATTTCGGAGGGACAAGAGGGCAGGACGCAAGTCACAGGTTGGGCAGGAATTAGGACTAGAAGTAGAAGCAGCAACCATATCACAAGGGACAGTGTATGTAATTTTAAGGAAGCTGAGTTTTGTACTGGAGCAAAGCACCCTCCGTGTACCTGTCTGCTTTGTGCCAGGCTGAAGGACGTGCAGTGGCTATGGCAGTAAGGACAGCATACCTGGTCCTTGCCCTCCGGGAGCTTACCTTCCAGCAGGGAAGTCAGGCAGGGTATAAATACATAATGATTTCTTATTTAATAATTAAACAAAAATAATCGAGAGCATGTGATTAAATGCAGGGTGTGATGAGAACCCACATAGGGATCTTGACCTGGTCTAGAGATTGGAGAAGCCTCCTGAATTTGACTCTCAAATTGCTCCTGGAAAAATTCATTGCTAGATGTCAGAAATTAACCCAAACCACATATACCAATGGAAAAAATTCCACATATATGCTGGTGAGTTCATAAGGCCCATTCCCAGAAAGACACGTTTTCTTTGATGCCATTTATATAAAATTTTAAAGCAAAGCAAAATATTATCATTATCTATTGATACATACATAGAATAGAAAGACATTAGTGGGAACAAAGGACTCCAAAATCCATACAGTGGCTCCCTGGGGATGAGAGTAGAAGTTGGAATAAATCGTATTACTGGGAGTTTAAACTATATTTATTATGTTTTATTTCTAAGCTGGCAATAAATACATAGGTTAATTTTATTTTCTATAGCCTCTCATATTTTTGAAGTATTTCACTTTTTTCTTTTGCATCGAAGAACTGGGGTATAGGCCAGAGGTGGGTGGGGCGGTGGGAGAATTCACCAGAGACAGAGTGGGGAGCAGAATAGGCAGATTGACTGAAATGAAGTATTTAACTCTTAAAAAAATCCAGTTAACTGAAGTCCATGTTAAGTATCTTTTTAATAGTCATCATTACCATAAAAGAGGTTGTAAGATCTGTTCTCCAGGAAAATACAGGAAATGGAAATACATATGTGGTACCAATTCCATCCCATATTGCTGGGTAAATAAAACAAAGCTCATAAAAATGTCATTCGGTCAAAATTTGTCCCTAGGCCTGTAAGTTCTTTCCAGAGATTTTATATATAAAACAAGAAGTAAAGAAAGCAATTCTATTTGTTTGTATAAATCTGTCCTTGTGAAACCAGCTCTTCTTATAATCTAGGACTCTTTGGGGACTGGCTGGTCGCCTTGCAAGCTCCCTTTATCTGTATTTTGGAAAGAGGCAACTGAAATGAAAAGCAATCAGGGGAAGGCAGAAATAGCTGGAACCTCCAATTCTCACCAACAATGCCAAAGTCTAGGCGCCAGTGGGACAGCACCCCGATCGATGGCTGAGTGCCTGGGAGCAGCTGCTTCTGTGCCCCATCATAAGTGGCTTTCAGGAGCACAGCTCTGAGGGGCTCTGGATGGTATGTTTCCCTGGACCCTCTGTGGGAGGTGAAAGCTGGCAGGGAGATGAACAGTGGGCTTCCTTGTTTAAGAATATTTTCCTATGAGCCTATGGTGGGTCTCAGTGGGCGTCCTTAAAATAGCCAGCAAGGAGTAACTGGACTGGCAGCCAATTATTGATCATTCAGCAGAGTGCTAGCCGCTGTCATCAGGCCAGGGTAATAGAGAGACCACGTACCTTCCCTCCCCTGGCAGAACACATTTCCCCCAAATCCTTCTCCTGGACCCAGAACTAAAAGCCCTAACTAATTTGCTATCTCAGCAGCACAGTGTCTAATAATATCTTCTGATAAATGGAGATAAATTGTGTTTGGAAGATGGACAGTGCTTTCTAGATTGACAGCCCAATCCTAGGAGACACAAAGGCGTCAAGTGGTCATCTGAGTGAGTCTATAAAGCCATCAGCACTCGAGGCCCCTTTCCACCCTGGATCTGTTCCTATGGACTTTTTCACTTGCTAAGTCCATCCATCCATCCATCCATCCACCCACCCAAACATGGTTCAATGTCTGTTTGTGTCAGGTTCCATTCCAGGTTACTGGTTATGGAAATGACTGGAGTTCTGGCCTGGAGAAGCATACAATCAATGTTGACCACATGCCCGCTGGAAATAGGACCTGGCATCAGGGTTCTAAGGAAAAGATCTTCCCCGCAGCTTTGATATGCCAATCGAACTGGATGATGAGATCAATGCTGAAGGCTAGCTCGCCTTGTCCAGGAATGACCAATAGGTTTGTTATAGTTCCATGTCACTTAGATTCAACTGGTGATGGCTATCTGGAACTCTGTGATAAGAAGGACTCCTCTGAGGATTCAGATGGTGGGAAAGAAAATTGTGGTTGATTAATGACATCTGTTACGAGTGAAGAGTAAGAGTGGCTACACATACTTTCTCTGGTGTAGTGAAAAGACAACAGGCTAGAAGTCTATTTCCAGAGATTCTTATTTTACTTTTATTAATAATAACTCTATATCTTGGGCAAGTTAGTTGCTTTCTCTTCTTAGATCCCTATCTGTAGAACAAAACTGATGATATATGCTCTGTTCTATCTTCCTCCCAAGTTTGCTAGTGAGAATTAAAACAAACTAAGAGAAAGAAAGTATTTGTCACCATATATTTATATTACAGGTTAATACTATACCAAAACAAATAGGCTTCATCCTGGAAGGGGGTGGGTCAGTCAGCTTGTTACCTACCTACTTTCCTATGTTTGATTTTGTTTTCCTGTTCTATCTATACTAAGGAAAGCATGATCTGGTGCTTTCGGAGGGCAGGAATATTCAAAACAGAAGAGCATCATTAAAATTCCTGAAATTGAGAGGAACAAAATTCTCCCAAGAACCCAGAAATAGTGGGGCTCATGGAGAATGGTCCCCATCAAGATAAGGCAGGTAGTTTGTGATTAAATGTATCCCTGGGAGACGTTAAGATAACAAGATGAAGGTGGTTATCAATTCTGGTAGCCACTGTAATGAAGGCTTTCCTGAGGCCTCTTCATTTAGTCCTTCTAATTGCCCCATTATGTGTTCTTGTCTTAGAGATGGGTTGATACAAGTCTTAAAAGACTAACAAGCAGCCATGGTCACAGAACTAGTAAGGACCATCTGAAAGCAAACACTATTGTGCTCTCATCCACTTCACTCTCCTACCATCCTAGAAATCTGGAATGAAATACTAGAAATACATGAGCGCTGTAACTCCACATTAATACATAAATACATAGGAAAGAAATAACCACCCAACAAAGAATAACTCATGCCGCAGCCTGGGAGTTTGGAGGGAAAACCTCAGGTTGGATTTCTATGATGCTAGCTCCAACAACCCAGGGGTAAAGGGCCCTTGTTTGAAGCACAAGAGTTATTTTTCAGCAAAAGACAACTTGAAAGAGCCAACAGGGGTGCAACTAACCCAGAAATATGTGGTTCGATTATTCATGATTTTTAAGAAAAACTTCTTTCAATTATTAAGTTCTAGCAATGCAGCAAAAATTAGAATTTTCCCCCATTTCACTCACATCACCTGTTTCTGTTCCCAGAACTCATAAAATTTCCATTTTCTAATATCACATTTTTACAGAGTCCTTGTCCATAATGTAGACCACATCCTTTCAGCATTTACATCCTAGCAGGTAAATAACATTCATTTTAAGAAGTTCCCATCATATGCTTCTTAAGAACTAGCTAAAGTCTATATATAGTGCAAATGCTTGGGCCTGTCTAGACCACTGAAAGGAACTATTCTGCCATAGAATTCTGGGTAAAGTTTGTTGAATTGACCACTCCCTTAATTCACTGGTTTGAAAATATTTTGTTGAAATTTCATATGTTAACTTATGTCCATTTTGCTCACAAAGTGATTGTGGGGACTGACAGATGCTTAGCATGGCCAGATGGAGCTCACTTGTTAGTTGATCTCAAACTCAACTAAAGCTTAACAGCCAGAAAGGCCTGCCCTTGGAAATTTCCAGAGAGTAATTTATCTGCATTCAGAGTATAATATTTAGTATCTAGTTATAGGCTTGTTTTAAGGGGAAAATAAATTATTACCTGCAAAATACACACTGTTTGAAACATTTAGGCCCTCAATAACAGTAGCTATTGTCTTTGTGGTGGTTACAGGAGTGGCTGTCACAGCCATCTTTCCAAATCAATACATGCAGCTCTGCGACTCCACATCAATATATAAATCCAGCATTCCATGACTGTATAGTATTCCATTGTAAGGATATTCATGATTTACTTAGTCATCTGTATTTTCTCAATTGTTTAGAGTGATTATGACATCACATAAGTAATAAAAATATTTTAAAAGACTGATATTTATTCTTTCTACTGAAAACATAATCAGATATTGAAAGTAATCATTAGACATATACATTTATAGATATAAATAGGGTACTATTTTTTTGGTTGTTGAGGAAAGTCTCGCTTATATGATCTTTATTTTATTTTTTTTAAAAGCATACCTCTTTTTATTTTATTTATTTTTTAAGATTTATTTATTTATTTATACAAGCACTGGGTACAGTTAGAAGTGCGGGAGGGTGAGAAAATTCACCAGAGCCAGAGCGGAGAGTAGAACAGGCAGACTGACAAAGTACACTGCTGAGGGGAGCAGCGGGCAGCAGGAGAGGTATGGCGCCATGTGGGACCCTTGCCCAGTGGCCAGGGATTGAACCAGCGCTGCAGAGGCTGCGGGCAGTTTCACAACCCAGCGCTCAACCGCTGCGCCATCAGGGAGGCCCTTAAATGATCTTTAAATAACTACAAAATTCTTCATATTATTGCTAAATCAGTCCCCCAGAGAGATCTGGCCCTTGGTGACTCCTCTCTGAACTGAGAAAATTAGATCTCTTTATTTTTTGCAATGCCTAGCAGTAGTCAGACTGTAAACATCAATATTTGAATAGTTAATGTCATTTAGAACCTGAATAGGAATTATCTCCAACTCGTATTTAAACTTGGTGTCCTCAACAGGATCTGCTTCTATTATACCAGAATGGACAAATGAGCTATCATATTTAATAACATAATAATATAACTGTGTCACCCTCATTTGAAGAGCTGTGAGGGCACTGAAGGGAAGTTCCTTATGGCTTTTAAATATATATGGAAACACACTTAAAAGGTCATATACATTTGTAAAGGCATATAATAATTTCAAGCCTATTATAATGAAGCTCTTCTATATATGTGTGTGTGTATATATATGCACACACATATATATATACACATAGGCATATATACACATACACACATATATTTTATATATTTATATTATATACATTACATATTATATATATTTTAAGCAAATGGGATGTATGACATAGTTGGTTCTGAAATGAGGCAGAAGTCTGTATTTTCATTGGAGGCCTAAAAACATTCTCTAATCACCTAATTTGGAACAAGGAAAACTGTTCCTATGCCAACTGTGTGAATAAGTTACAACTTTGCTATCCCTTTAGTGTGTCTTCCCATTACTTCCAGACCCACATCTGCCTCTAATTATTCTAATTACGTGGTTCCAGGCTTATCAGGCAACTGAAGCAACACTTTTCAAATGGCATTAAGCAGTGCATTGTCCAGTCCTTAATGCACACATCACCACACTTTCTAGAGGGGTCCGCTCTCCTTCTGGTGGATTCACACATAACTGCTATAAAATGTGCTCATGCTTTTCAGACCTTTGTGTGTGAACCCCAGAGCAGGACTGAGCTTTGCCTGTGACTGACCTGGCGGTCCTGTGTGATGGCCAGAGAACTAGCGCTTCTGGTCTGTTCCTTAAAACAGAAGAGGAAGGCCTTCCTGGTGGCACAAGGGGTTAAGCACAGCACTGTGAAGCTATCCGCAGCCTCTGCAGCACCAGTTAGATCCCTGATCCCAGCCAGCCAAGGGAGCTACTCAGCAGTGTATTTCAGTCTGCCTGTTCTGCTTCCAGCTCTGTCTCTGGTGAATCCTCTCACTATCCCCCACCCCTGCATCTCTGGCCTGTACCCCAGTTTTTGTATACATAAATAAATAAATAAATCTTTTTAAAAAAAAGCAGAAGAGGGGCAGGAAGAGCATAAGGGACTGTGGTGATGGTGCACAGGTGAATTGGTGGTGGAAATTCTATGGGGACTACACCTGAGAAAAGAAAGTAAACGTTGTTTAAAAATGAACAATGATGTAAAATATATATAAATTTAAAAAAGACACATGCCTGTGAGAGTGACTCTGCTAGGACACAGTATGGCACAGTGGCTTGAGAGCACTAGCTCTAGAGCCAGAGACAGAGGCTGGCTGGAATCCCTCTTCCCAGCTGTGTGACCTGGGGCAAGTTAATTAACCACTCTGACCTTCAGCTCCCTCATTTATATGCTAGGGATGCTATTAATAGCTATCTTCCAGGATTAGGTGTAAGTGCTCACTAAGATGGGTGCAGACACAGCAAAAGAAACCATCATTCAAGAGAAAAAGACATACTACCACATGGCTAATATCTGAAATATGCA
This sequence comes from Talpa europaea, assembly GCF_964194135.1. NCBI lineage: Eukaryota > Metazoa > Chordata > Mammalia > Eulipotyphla > Talpidae > Talpa > Talpa europaea. The sequence continues at coordinate 38,967,069 of NC_140080.1, read as the reverse complement.
AGGAACTCACAAAATTCAACCACAAAAATCCCCAAACTACCCAATTAAAAAATGGACAGAGGGGGCCTCCGCTGGTGGCGCAGCAGTTGAGCTCTGGGCTGCGAAGCTGCCCGCAGCCTCTGCAGCGCAGGTTCGAGCCCCAGCTGCCAGGCAAGGGTCCCATATGGTGCGCAGACTTCTCCTGCCGTGCCCACTGCTCCCCTCAGCAGTGTACTTCAGTCATTCCGCCTGTTCTGCTCCCTGCTCTGTCTCTGGTGAATTCTCTCACCCCCCACACCTCTGGCCTGTATCCCAGTTCTTGTATGCATAAATAAATCTTTAAAAAAATCTGGAGAAGCACAATTCACAACTCACAAACACTATCATTTTAGTATATATCATTCTAGTCTTTTTTTCTTCTGGACATCATATTTATTTATCTACAGGTTGATTAATACCGCGGTTCCCCTAAGTGCTCTCCTCCCTCAGTGTTGCCTGTCTACCATTAGTGCCACCATTGGCCCAGTTCTTTGGAACAGTATCTAGGAATGATGTTTGAATCCTCTCTTTCACCCTCCACATCCAATCCATTGACAAATTTCATATCTCCCACCTTACATAGGTATCTATTTCCAGGGCCATCAGCCAGGTCCTGATCACTCACACCACTTCCTTTTTTTAAAGATTTATTTGTATCTATTTATGCATATAAGAACTGGGGTGCAGGCCAGAGGCACATGGGGTAAAAGGAATCACCAGAGACAGAGTGGGGAGCAGAACAGGCAGATCCACTGAAATACACTGCTGAGGGGAGCAGCAGGTGAGACAGGAGAGGTCTGCTGCACCATGTGGGTCAGCTCCCTGGCTGAGGATTGAACTCAGGCCACAGGGCCTGGTAATAGCTTGATAGGCACTGAGACTTTAACCCCTGAGCCACCAAGGAGACCCACACTTTTGCTTTCTAACTGACCGCCTTTACTTCCTAGCTCTCTAGCCAATTCTCCAAACAACAGCCAGAGTGATCTTTTCAAAAGAGCTCATCCTATCATACCCCTGCTCAAAACCTGACAGTAGCCTCCCATCACACTCAGAAGAAAACTCCAAGACTTTCTCAGGGCCCACAAAGTTCTATGTCATCTACTTCCCTCCTCCACACCCTTCTTCCTACCCTCCTTCTGGCACCCCAGCCTCAGGAACCTGGACCCCTCTCTCTGAACTTATTCATCCTTCTACCTGGAACTGTCTGCTCCCAAGCTATATACATGCTTGTTTTCATGCAATTTTCTCCTTTGTTTACAGTCTGTTTCACCCCCATCCCCAGACTGAAACTCTACAAGAGAAAGGAACTTTGTTTATATCTGGTTCAGTGCTGAGGTCCCAGGTTCTAGAAGTGTCTGTGTGCCATAAGTGAGATAATATAAATATTGCAACTTTGGTATATAAATATTGCAACTTTGCATGAGGTCAAGATAGGCTGGGTTAACCTGCAGTAACAAACAATCCCACATTTTGGTCATCTCAAATAACAAAGAACTGTTTCTCTCTCACAATGCAAGTCCACCCAATACAATGCATGTCCTCCCATCTGGGGGTAGGAGGTGGTCCCTGCCCAGGTCATCCTCACTGAGCGATGCAGGCTGACTGAGTCGGTACCATTGGGCAGTTCCATAGCAGGGAGGAGAAATCCAAGCAAATTCAACTGCTTTTTAATGACGTCTACTTGGAAGGGATAGATATCAGTTCTGCTCCCATTTCATGGTCAAAGCAAATTATACCTTTGTCCATGGAGGCAAAGAAAGCATGAACCAATCACACATCTAGACAGAGGGGAATCAAAAGCACAGGGGTCCACAATGTCTGAAAGTGTAGAAGAACGTAGAATAGTTTATTTAGCTGTCACTTTTTTAAATTGAAATAAATTGCAATTTTAACATGTCCAAGTGTGCATCTTTGCAAGTCAACAATATATGCTACCTCTAGTTTCCTACTAAACAAGCAATTCTACCCTTCATATCAGTTCATTGATAGTTAGATTTGTGACAGAATTAAAATTTCTTGTTTCCAGGCTTTGGGATATCATGTATTTGCTCAACAGCATTAATGATTGTCATGGAGCTATGCATACAATGTCTTTCTCAGACATGGTGAAACATACTTGTGAGAAGTGATATTTGAGCTGAGGTCTGAAGAATATGGAGCTAAAGGGAGGAAGATGTATCAAAGAGCGTGAATCAAGGTCTTGAGCAATCGGCCTCTGGTAGGGAGAGTCATCAAAAGAATCAAAAGGGAGAATAGTTGGAGAGGAAGCAAGAGAAGCAGGCAGGACCAGCAGGAATGCTTGTGCCTTTGTGTGAGGGGGAGTGTGTGTATCTATGTATTAATTTTACAAAGCAGGTATCAAACTCAAATTGTTTCATAGTCTATTTTTCTCAACTTCACTTTGTATTATACACAACTTTTCCTTGACATTATAAAGACAAATACAGCAATTTTTTTTTAATGGAGGTAACATTGGTTTACATGATTGTGTTTTACAGATATGGGATCTCTCCCTTCAGATGTTGTTACCACACCACACCCACCTCCAAGATACCCAGAGTTCACTAGTACAGTCCATTGTGCTCCCTCCTGGCCTTGCTCTTACCCATTCCTCTGCCCACACTCTCTCTGGTAGCACCACTTCTAGAGTCAGCTTTCAAGGATTCTTAATTTGGCTTTATCTAACCCTTTGTTCAGTTTCTCTATATTCCACATATAAGTGACAATATCAGGTATTTGACTGTCTCCTTCTGATTTACTTCATTTAGCCTAAACCCTTCCAGCTCTATCACGTTGCTGCAAATGGCATGAGATTATCTTTTTGATAGCTGAATAGTATTCCATTGTGTATATACCACATCTTCCTGATACACTCATCTGTATTTGGGCTCTTAGGTTATTTCCATAACTTGGCTATTGTAAATAGTGCCACAATGTACATGGGAGTGCATATTTCCCTTGGAATTAGTGTTTTTGCGTTCTTTGGGTAGACACCCAGCAGTGGGGTTGCAGATCATAATATAATTTTTTAACGACAGCATATAATACCTCTGTAGAACCAAATCATAATGCATTTAACCAATCACCCATTGTTCAGCTTTGAAATGGTTTCAATTTTTTTACCACTGTAAAAGTAAACAGAAGACCCTGTAAATCAATCTTTGCCCTCCTCCACTATCATTCTCTTTGGATAAATGACCTGGTAAATGGGTTCACACATTTTTTTTTTTTTTAGCATTTTTACTTTATTTATTTATTTATTTTAAGATTTATTTATTTACATATACAAGGGCTGGGGTACAGGCCAGAGATGGGGGGTGAGAGGATTCACCAGAGACAGAGTGGGGAGCAGAACAGGCAGATCTACTGAAATGCACTGCTGAAGGGAGCAGCAGAGAGAGACAGGAGAGGTCTGCTGCACCATGTGGGTTGCTCCCTGGTCGGCTGGGGATCGAACTTGTGCTGCAGAGGCTGCGGATTGCTTCATAATGCGATGCTTAACCCCTTCTGCCACCAGGGAGGCCCCAGCATTTTTCTTTTAAATGAATTGAGAAATCAGTCTCTGAAAAGCTTTGACGACTCTGTACTGGCACAACCCATCTGGCTTTACTTTAAATGTTAAGACATTTGAAAATTATTTTATTTCACCTTTTTCTTGCAGAGTACATTATATTAGAGTAGAGGAATAGAATTGGGTGAAAGAGAGACCTCTGGGCATGCAGGGATATTTCATTGAGGCAAAACAGCAAAATTCATCTATCAGGCAACGTTTCCAGTAAGTACCCATCATTGCATCCACAGTATAGATCTCTCTGGCAGCAAACATTTAGGGGCCATATAATTCAGGAGTCGTTGTCGAAACAGATCAATGGGTCCTGCACGCGAGAACCAGCTTGCGCCCGCAATTGAGAGGCGGCTGGGCTCCCTCGGCAGGGACGCCCGGCCAGTGAATGGCGAATCACCATTCAGCCTCAGCGCCCAGCAGCACTTTCATATCCAAGCCCGGCCCCCAGGCAGCGGAAGGGGAAGCAAGTGTGGCTTTGTGGTTTGATCAGAGGACTGGGCCATTAGAACTTCAAGTTCGCTTTTGGGCTCTGCCGATGACTTCTCCCAGGGCCTCCGTCCTGTCTGTCTCCTTTTTCTCTGTGGTGAGAGGCAGGTAACACTGCTAGCCCGCTCCACGCCCCACGCTCCACGTGGAGAATACCCACAAGTGCCTCAAGATAAGCGGCGCTCTCCGAAATCCACAAGGCATTTTTTAAAAAGTCACCACTGTAACAGGGATTTTGTGTTACTTCAGATAAATCTAGGCTTCACGCTCATATAAGGAGGGCAAATCAAAATGAAGACGCCAAAGAGGAATCCAGAATTGCCTTTTCTTTGTCTCCACAATGATTCAGAAAAAAACGAAATGAGCATGTGGAATGTGTTGGAGGTGTAAAGGCAATGTAGAAGGAATTTTTTTTTTTGTTTTTTTTTAAATAAATTTTATTTTTATATTCCCCATACAATTGCAACCCCCCCATTTTGACCCCAATCCCTCCCCTCCCACCCCTCACCCCCCAGAAGGAATATTTTTATAGTAATGGAAAGTTAATAATTTACTGTTGAGTGAAAATGATACTGAAAGCAACATGATCAGCACGATTCCATTTTGTAAACGGTGAATACACACGTGTGTGGAAATACAGTGATCACAGGGAAAAATCTGGACCTATACTCACAAAATAATATCAAATGGTTGTCTATGGTTTTTCATTTTCTTCCTGTTGGCCTATCCCTGCTTCCTAATTTTCCTACAATGAACATAAATTACTTGAGTGCTAAAAATTACTTTAAAGTAAGTGATGAATATTTTAGAGGACAATGATCTCTGTGAACCTAAATAGAGAATAAACCGGGAAGCTTTCATATTATATATGTGGACATGATCCAAGGCTGAGTAATCCAAAGTATTTGTTTTCATTGGAAAGAAGTAAGTAAATTAAGGGGAGGAGATATTTCCTGACTTGCAGTAGACCTATCCGGGGACCTGATTAGGGATAGTTATTGATTTTGTATTACCACTTAGAAAACTCGGACTCCAAATGTTGCTCCAGGTCAGATTTTCCTTCTCTGACCTGTCCTCTCAATTCTTCTCAGAGCCAACTGAAGTTGAGAGGGAGCGTCTCGACACATATTACATTGTACTAGCAGTCATCACCCCAAACCCGAGCTCTACTTGGTCTTGTGTAGTTCTGGAGGTCTCTCTGCAGACTCACATACCCCAAGCATAAGCCTAGTGGGTGAAGCAACATATTGCTAAGTGGGGCTGATCCATGAGTGAGATGATCATCAGCCTATATTTGCTGATGTTTCTCACAGACGCTTGCTCCTGCCCCTCCTGGAGAGGGTCAAAACAAAGTTGAGAGAATAGAATGAACATCTACTTTTTTTTTTTGAAAGATTTATTTTATTTATTTATGCATATAAGAGCTGGGGTGTGGGCCAGGGTGCAGGGCAGGTGCGGGGGAGTGAAAGGATTCACCAGAGACAGCGTGGGGAGCCAAACAGGCAAATCCACTGAAATACACTGCTGAGGGGAGCAGCAGGTGAGACAGGAGAGGTCTGCTGTGCCATGTGAGTAGCTCCCTGGCCGGGGATCAAACTCAGGCCTTTGCAGTGGTAGTGCTGAGACTTAGCCCCTAGGCCACCAGGGAGGCCCTAATCTCTAGTTTAATAACATAATGATTAGAGAAGATATTTGATATGGTTTCATTCTTTATGAATTTATTCACTCTTGTGTTGTGAGGCCCATAAACAGCTACTTTTCATTAACCATCATCCATTTCCCCTTCTACTGTGACACACTGCAATTTTGCTTTGGGGAACTAGCCCTTCCTGACTGGATACCGATCGCTGAGACTGCCAATCAAGATTCCTACCCTGGGCCTCCCTAGTGGCGCAAGGGGTTAAGCCTCAGTGCTACCAAGCTATCGCCAGCCACTACAACACGAGTTCGATGCCCGGCCAGGGAGGTGACCCACATGACACAGCAGACCTCTCCTGTCTCGCCTGCTGCTCCCCTCAGCAGTGTATTTCAGTAAGTCTGCCTGTTCTGCTCCCCACTCTGTCTCTGGTGAATCCTCTCACCCCCTGCACCTCTGGCCTGTATCCCAGCTCTTGTATGCATAAATAAATCAAATAAATAAAGCTTAAAAAAATTCCTACCCTCTTCAAGCTGATAATTTGGTTTAAAATTCAAGGCAGGCTGGCACATGTCCTCTACAAGGACACTTACTCGCGTGGACTGACCAGGGCTGGAGGAGCCCATTCAGGACAGAGCATTGGCCCTTCTTCCACCTGCCTCAGGCTGCCTGGCTCCTGCCATTCCCTGAGATTTTCATCCTTTCCTTCAATTCTGTGTACTAATCTACATTTGCAATAAATTCTATTTTTGTTTAAGTTAGCCAGATATCATTTTATTGCACATGACCAAGGATCCCAAAGAAGCCCAAAACCCCTTTTCATGAGCCACTTGCATATCCAGCCTCCGAGTCCCTGCAAAGTCACAAGATGACAGCGGTCAATGACACAGGTGTCTAAGTCTGGTGACAAGAGGTCAGAATCTATTATGTCCTGGAAATGAAACAAATACAAACCAATAATGTACCATAATACAGTGTTCTGAAAATAGCACTCTTCTGAGATTATGAGTCATCACTACCACCATCTGCTATAAGGAGGAAAACATTCTGAAATGCAACAAGTGCAAAATACTAAAATCCTGGAAAACATAACCCAAAGCAATGATGAGGGAGCAGCCAAAGTTTTAGTGACTCCCTAGTAAGGAGTTCCGAGAAGAGAGAGGGGGATAAAAGAAACAAAGCTGAAACTATATGCCAACTGCTCTGAGCTGAGAATGAAAAACTGTGGGTCTTTAGGCCTAATTTCATAATTACATAATTACAAGCCCATGACTGCAGGCATCTAAACAACATCACTCAGATGTAGAAAGGAGACAGCATGACTTCGTAACCCTCTCTTTCTTTGTCTAAATTCCCAGAAGGTGGTCAGGCTGATTCTGCCCCCATTACTGCTTTCCTTAGGTCAGGTTCACTCACCTGAGGTCACAGAGGGATAGGTCATGTCATATGAAAAAGGATGCAGAGCCTCACTGGTGGCGCAAGGGATTTCGTCTCAGCACTCTCAGCACAGCCACTGCAGCACAAGTTCGATCCCCCCCCAGGGAGCTACCCACATGGTGCCTCAGACCTCTCCTGTCTTGCCCACTGCTCCCCTCAGCAGGGTATTTCGGTAGATCTGCCTGTTCTGCTGCCCACTCTGTCTCTGGTGAATCCTCTCACCCGCTGCACCTCTGGCCTGCACCCAGTTCTTGTATGCATAAATAAATAAATCTTTTTTAAAAAAAAAAAAAAAAAGATGCAGAAGCTCAGGACTGGGGAGGAGGGAGGCAGGGGCAGAAGCCAGGAAAGGTGTGTCTGTTTCAGCAGGGTCATTTTTGAACAAGACGGGAGGAATTAGCAGCAGGCCCCCAGTTCCCAGACCAATTACTGGAGCTGCATTATCACGTAACACAGAAGTCTTATGACACAGAGGGTCACATTACATAATTTCCAAAGCCTTGCCAGCAATAAAGAAAGGGGGTAACGTTTAAACACATCTTGAGGATCACTTGTTAGTAAACAGGGGTGGTTATATTGCATGATGATACAGCATAGATTTGGGGATCAGACCCTCTGAGTTCAATCCTGTTCCTATCGTGCACCTCCAGTTTTACATAAGCTCCCGATACCACCTTGTATGTTGATTCCGGGGGATACGGAAATAAGTGATGCTCAGGACTCACTGCCATGCCTGGCATTTTAATGTCATGAAACATAAAACTTCCACGGTTGTTATAAGTAAAAAAATTATATGAATAAAGGCATTTCTCTCTCAGTCTGATTTAGTTTTTCATTTCATCACATGCTCCAAATAGGATATCAACCTTTCGTGACAGAAATTAACCTGATCTCAGAAATGTTACTTGATTCTGATGACATCCAGAATAGAGTGGAGTGAACAAAACAGAAGCCCCTATTTCAGCACATAAGATTGATAGTTGAGTTTTCTCAGTAATGAGGGAAAGGAAGGACATTTCTCACAAAACCGTAGCTCACATGGTGAACAGTAACCTTAACGAACCCCTCTCTCCAGCCCCCCACATGTACCCTCTCTGCCCCCCTTCATCCTTTCTGTTAGCATCTCCCCAGCATCATCCTAGCTCCTGTGATGTACCCTCCCAGGACTAGCTTCAATAGAGGGGGAAAAATCCACTTTTTATTGATTTCATTTCATATACATTTATGCTGTTGGTTGGCTGCTTTTATGTTACAAGCAACCTTCAGGACCCAGGTTGGATGTGTCACGGCATGATGTGGGGGCCTGCAGGGGGAGCGCCCCTGGCCTTTAATGGGAGCCAAGTACATTCAAAGGAAGAATTTTGCTTTCAATGTACTTAACACTGTTTGCCTAGGGTCCTGTCTCCACAGGGGCTGACATCTATGTAGACAGCAGGGAGAGAAGCCCTTGGCCCAGGCCCTGCTGAGAACAAAGCCGGGACACCTGAGAATGAAGGACTCCCATCCCTCAAAGCTTTCTTGAGACAACACTGCTTCTCATTGCCCGGGCGCATCTTAACACTTCCATTCCCTAGGTTTGAGCACCAACCACCCCCGCCCCAAACACACACATACACACATGCAGAACATAGTGGGGGGAGCAGAGCATACACTTGTTCTAACTGGTGTGTCATAATGTACATAGTCCACTGCCACTGGCTTTTGTTGATCAGCATTAAGCTTTTGATATTTAGGGGCCTCCCTGGTGGTGCAAGGGGTTTAGATTCAGCACTATCCAGCTATCGCCAGCCACTACAACATGAGTTCGATCCCCGGCCAGGGAGCTGACCCACATGGCCCAGCAGACCTCTCCTGTCTCACCCGCTGCTCCCCTCAGCAGTGTGTTTCAGTCAGTCTGCCTGTTCTGCTCCCCACTCAGAACTGGTGGATTGACTGAAATACACTGCTGAGGGGAGCAGCAGGTGAGACAGGAGAGGTCAGCTGGGGTGCTCAGGCTGTAGTGGTGATAGCACTGAGAATTAACCCCTAAGTCACCAGGGAGGCCTCTTTCCTTCTTCCTTAAATGCTGGAAGCATTTAATATGAGGATTTTAAATAGGCCAAATTTCTTTTTTTTTTAAATAAACTTTTAAATTTTCTTTTATCATTGTTCAATTTTGTACAATATTTGATTTCTTCCCTCAGGTGCAGTCCCTGTAAATCTCCACCACCACATCACCTGTAACCCAACACCTTAGACCCTTGTGCTCCTCCCTCCCCTGAGAGGACCCCCTCCCCCACCCCGCTCCCCTGTTGGGCACCTCAGATCTATAGTCTGTAGTCTGTAAAAAGGCCAATTTCAAATTCTCTTTTCAGTACTTTTATTATTTTTTAGTATCTCAGGCACCTCTAAAGCATGACAGTGACCTGGACCCCTGAGAAGCTCTGCTGTGGCTCCCGGGGAGAGGAGAGGAGCCAGGGACTTGTGGGTCACTCCTCTGCATGCTGGGGATTCCCTCTGGCTCCTGAGAGAACTCTCAAGCTGTTGCAACTGCCCAACAAAGCAAAGCCTCTTGTACGGTTCTGTATTCAGTATTTATAGATGAGCAGATAAAAAGCGATGTGAAAGATATCCATTCTACTTTCACCATAGGTCCAGGTGATGTCAGCTCTGGCTGTGGCAGGTAGCTATTGAATATTGCTGTTGCTGGGCCACACTGACACACACTGACACGCTGACACTTCTCAACTGCAACCTTCCCCCAAACCCACTCCTACAGTCCCATGTCTATTGATGCCACTCCCCAGACTTAATAAGGGGTCTCTGCTCCCAAAATCCGAAACAGTGGAAGAAAAAGAAATAAACATCATGCCTCTGAATAATCAACCTTTGATTCATCAATCATTTGGACAAGATTGATTTCTAGCCAGGGATCTGATCCACTTTTTTAATAATTCCAAACGTTCCGAGGAGGACAGCTGCTCCTTTTTAAACTGCTGTAACTTCAGGCACTTGTGACAAAGTCTAGGTGAATTATTAGACAATTTCATGCTGGTTTGCAGAGTGATTAAAACAAGTGGCCTTGAATGATAGCACACGTTATAAAGAGATGGAGCTTTTCAGTTATAAAAGATGTATCAATCAGGGGGAAGCAAATACAAATTAAAGTTTGATGAGCAATTGGATATTAATTGGTACTCGCTCTGCCTTTTATGTCACTTTGATGTGGAGAGGATCATAAACATGGTAAGCAATACTCATAATGTATATTCACTTCAATACAACTTTATGGCACCATTTATTAAAGAAACCAATATTGAGATTGAGCTGTGAGTGTGTGGGTGAGCACTTTTTTCCATTGTGTGCCTTGCAGGGCGGGCTCAGGGCCACAGCCAACTGGTGCTTTGCACTTACTTAGACCTGTAAGAGTCACTACCTAGTTTCCTGTATGCACCAAATATAAATTACGACAGAAACAAATTTGACAGTAAAGTAGGACTTTCTCCCTTTTCCCAGTTTTTGTTTACAAGTTGCCTGCTCTTTTCTGAATTTAAACAGCAAGCTCAAGGGAAGGAATATCATGGTTTTTTAAAAATTTTTTAATTTTATATATTTTTACATCATTTTTCATTTTTGCATAATGTATGCATTTTCATCTTGGCTATAGGAATATTATCTTAATGTGATTAAGTAGACACTAAACAGACGTTGTAACAGAGTCCTACACAGAGCCAAATATTTTCATGTCAAATACAACCCAACAGGCTTTATCTCAAATATAAAGATAATTCTTTAAAGATAATCACAAAAATAAAGATATGATATATGATCGCTAGTAAAAAAAAGAAAATAAAGCTATGTTTTAAAAATTAAAATGGGAACATACTGGATCATCAATTTTCCCCAGTCCTTTTCTCTTCTGACAGTTTGGAAAGTTTTTCATTTACTCTTACCTGGATTCATAGTCCAGTTCTGCTATGTCTTTACTGGGTAACCTTGGGCCAGTTACTTAATCTCTCTGTGCTTTAATTTTCTCATCTGTAAAATGAGGATGACAACATGCACCTTAAGAACTATTGCACAAATAAATGAGACATTTGAAAAGAATCTTTAAAACTAGTATTTAACACTTAATACCATGTATAATGTATGCTCAAAAACTTAGCTATTGTTGCTGTCACAATATCATTTATAATGGATGGGTTCTGTATTGCCATTCAATAATCCATCTAATCAATCGACAAAAGCTGGTCTTCCAGGTTGGCAACATTTCTCATGGCTTGGCTTGGCTTGGTACTTGGCTTTATTACCTGGGGTTAACCTTTAAAATCCAGCCTAGTTAAGAAAACAACTTGTCTTCCCTATAGTGGTTTCCATTCTTTAGCATTTTAGCAGGCCCACATAGGAGATAAGACACTTTATTATTACATTTGAAGCAATACTTCTGTATTATAAACTTATTCTACTAATTTATTTTTTTAAGATGTATTATTTATGCACACAAGAACTGGGGTACAGGCCATAGGTGTGGGGGAGTGAGAGGATTCACCAAGACAGAGTAGGGAGCAGAACAGGCAGACTGACTGAAATACACTGCTGAGGGGAGCAGTGGGTGAGACAGGAGAGGTCTGCTGCACTATGTGGGACCCTTCCCAGCCGGGATCGAACCAACGCTGCAGAGGCTGCAAGCAGCTTCACAGCGCTGCGCTCAACCGCCTTCGCCACCAGGGAGGCCCCTGGGCAGTTTTTTAAAGCAAAGGGAAGAAGGCGGTCAAGTGCAGAGCTAGTGGAATCCTTGAGTTCCATATTTGTTTGATTAAAAGGCAGGCTTATGTGGAAATGTAGAGAAATAGATCCCAGAACAAACACCTTCTGATGGAAGGTGCTGCTTAGCAAACAAAAGACATGTGTTGCATCTCATTAAAAGAGGTTCCTTTTATTGCCACCGATGGACTCCAATGTCACAATTTCCTCTCAAAAGTAAATGGCCTATTTTCAAGATAGGCAGAGTCCCTGCTCCTCCTATTTTCTCTTAATTCAAGAAATATATCTAACAGTAGTCTAACAAGAGTCAGTTTCAGAAGAAATTAATGAGGAGCATCCATTAATTATTTATGCTCTGAAACAGTAGGTCTGCTAATGTTTCTGCTAATCACCAAAGCTAAACAGATGTATCTTCATAGAGACAATCTTGAAGAACAGAATGAGTATAAAAGAAGTACAAGTAGAAAAAAATATGAGTATGTACAGTCATGACAGGAACCAATACTAGCGGGTGCATCATTGTCTATTTGTTTAAACTGCAAGGCATAGAAAAATCATCAGAGCAGGTTTTGTCACTGTTTTCCAATATGTAAATATTACATAAGCAATAATAATAGTTGAGTGCATGGAGCAAAGACTAATGCTGAGAATAAAAAGACTGAGATGTCTACTTTTTAAAACAGCACTTAGGAAGCTATCTAATTTCCCAAGACCCTGGAAAAATGATCTCTTTCAGGGATGTTATATAAAGGTAGGGTTTATATTTTGATATTGGCACATACAAACCGGAAATGATTTGAGCCTTCATTTTTGCCTTCATACACATTTGGTCAGAAGAACAGCCATCAGTTCCTTTTTTGAGTTGCCAGGATGGTGTTAAAATAGCCCTGGTCCTGTGATCTACAGTATGGGGGAGGTGGTGAGAGCGGGACCATTTCTGAGAACCGGACCATCTGGATTTAAACCTGCCCCTTCCACTTACTAGCTTTGAAACTTGGGCAAAGTAATCTCTCCACACCTCAGTCTTCTTATCACCAAAGTGGGATTGTAGAGGACTCACCACAAAAAGTTACAAAGTGAGCTCTTAAGACAAACCACAATATAGGCTCAGTTTTTATGAGTTATTATTTTCAGGACAACCTGGTGATCTGTTTATGAGTGTGACCACACTAGGTGTTTGATAGAGTGTTCACTGTCCTTTCGTCACAGCTTTCATGACAGGACAGTGACAGCTTCCCACCTTGCCTCCAAACTCATATTCCTAATCATGATGATGTCCCACAATTCTTTGAACATAACCCAAGATCCTTCAAGTTCTGAAGGTTTGCAGGGTGGTTAGTACCTATGTGGTGCCCAGAACGGAGACATCAGGAAACTAGATTGCCAATCCCGTCCTTTTTTCAGAGCTCCTCTCCCAACCACGCTGGAAACTGGGGGTTAGAGCCTTTCAGTGGCCCATGTGGCTTTCAGAACTTGTCTCTAAATAGTAACAGGGAGGGCCTCCCTGGGTGGCACAGGCGGTTGAGCGCTGCACTGTGAAGCCGTCTGCAGCCTCTGCAGTGCTGGTTCAATCCTGGCCAGCCAGCGAGGGTCCCACATGGCGCAGCAGACCTCTCCTGTCTCGCCCACTGCTCCCCTCAGCAGTGTATTTCATCAGTCTGCCTGTTCTGTTCCCCGCTGTGGCTCTGGTGAACCCTCTCACCCTCCCGTGCATCTGGCCTGTACCCCGGCTCTTGTATAAAGAAAAACTAAATCTTTAAAAAAAATAAAATAAAAAATAAATAGTCACAAGGAATGTGTCCTTACTCCTCTTTGAAAAGGTCGCCTCTGTCATGCCTGCTAAACTATGTGTCATCATTATATGGAGTGATCCTAGGAAGCTCTTCTCGTTCTCTGCCGGAATCACTTGGGAAAGTTTAAAATATGTACATATACATATAAGCACACATATTTCTGGAGGGAGCATGAGGGCACACTGCTTTCTGTACCAGACCACTGAATTCAAGTCCCTTTCTACAATCTTCAGGGTTAAGACACAGTAACTTGCACTTTTTCAAAGTTCCTAGGAAACTTTTGGGGAGCAGTCAGATCATGGAGCTGCTATTCAAAGGCAGGAGCCTCAACATTCTGTGCACAGCACAGTTGTGTGTCTCATGGCATTTGCTACGATTTAAAGACTGTTAACATTTATGAGAGATTCGCTGTCATAAGTTAGGATGGATTTGAGGTTATCCCCTATAATGAAGTCACTCTCCCTCACACGCACGCCCTAATGCTCTTCTGCATGGGAGAGAAGAGGGAGTTATATTGCCTGTGCCTACACGGGCATCCTGTGTAATCTCTGCAGCAGGAATCTGCAGAGTGAGTGCCACTGATGGGCCGTTAGTAAATGTGGTTGAAATATTACTTTACTTACCAGAAAAAGGGGGGGACTATTTTCAGTAACTAGTACAATAAACTCATGAGTTTAACGGGCTGGCAGTAATTATGCAGTATCCACCAAGCTGAGCAGCTCAGACCTGCCCGCGTCTACAGCAGCCTAGCAGCAAATTTGGGGGCCAGAGTGACTGCCTCACCTTTCAAGCAAGCACCTCTCAGAGGCATGAGTCTGCCCTCGCTCTGCAATCAAGGTCTCTCTAAGCCCTCTGTACATTTTTCTTTCAGTACCTACCTTATCCTGGATGACTTCAGTCAGGGACCCACAGGCGAGTGCAGAAGAAATAGACATGCAATCAGCAAAGAACAGATGCCTGTGGTGTCCAGCCTCCCTGCTTCCCACCACCGCCAGCCCACATTCTTTGAGCATCAATGATCCCTGGACCAGCCATTTGGTTGTGAGGTTAAAGTAGAAATACCACAAGGAAAGGATAGCCTGTTACCTAGAGCCAAGCTCCCTGGAAATAGCACATTAGTTCCCTTGTCCACATGTGGGGGAAACACGCAGGGTCTGGGCAAATCACACTTGCCACTAGCTGTACTAACAACATCAAAGCCGACGCGTAGCCCAAGATTGCCGTGTCCCTGCTACGTTTGATTAAACAACACAGCCCACTAGTTTGCATACCCAGAACAGCTGAGCTCCAGAAGCCATTCAAGGTGGACGGCAACATTCTTCACCCTCTACTGGTCCGGTTTCTATTTTCTTCTCCACACCTTTTTTTTTCCTTATATGTTCTATTTTTTGCTTTAATTATTTAATTATTTATATATATTTTTACATCATTGTTCTTTTTTTTTTTCCCCACAATTTTGCTTTCTTTTCTCAGGTGTAGTCCCCATAGAATTTCCACCACCAACTCACCTGTGCACCTTCACCATAGTCCCTGGCGCAATTCCTGCCCTCACATTTCTAATCCAAAGGATAAGCTTATAACGTGTCGGCTCCCACAGAGCAGAACAAGTAAAGGAAAATTACAAACACTTTATAAATCCTACAAATTAAAACAGGCAGGGGATCGAAGAGGTAAGACTTTTTGCCAAACTGGTTACACTTCGATATTTTATGTTTCACTGCAGGAAAACTCTCATTTGCCTACAAATATATTCAAAATTACAATTTTCAGAACATTTTTTCAAACTGATCTATGGAAACTTCTGCTCAGGTGTTCCACTTTAAGACAGACACCATCATCTTTAATAAGCAACTAAAATATCTGCAGAATGTGTGGTAGTAACAAACTAGCTAGTCGGAGAAAGGAGGAAAATTAAAGTTATCATAGAATCTTCTCGGTGTTGTCAGCCTCTTATTGCTCCATAAAAAGAGAGAATCCCTTTAAAAATTTGAGCTAATTAATAAGCTTGTGCAAAATTGACTTCTATAGGGGAAAGGACAAGGATGTTTCCTCCCTGCTAATCATGTAATTTATTATACTCTTGAATCACATGTGCAGATGACACTCGTTTGTTCCTGATACAATGCAGTAGATGAGAAGTTGCTCAAAAAAATCCTGTAAGTGGCTTTCCAGTATTACTACCAAGGCACAGAGTGGCGACAGCAAATGATCTTTTCCATGAACGTTCCAGACTCTCATGCAATCTGTGATCTGAGGGCAGAAAGTAATTTGTAAAGGTTTGAATGATTACATAATCCTCAGTGGTGTTGCCCTAGAAACGCACTCTGTTGATTGTAAGATAGGCTCATTTTTGTCCACAGGTACTTTTACTCTTGGGTTACAGTGTAGTGGTAGAATGGAAGCCACAGGTGACATTCATTACCAGTGGAGAGGCCCATTTGCCTAATGTTCCAGATCGAGTCCAGATAAAGTCATTATCAAAATTTTCACACCTGCCATCCTGTTTTGATTTTAAATTTTAAGTGCAACTTTGCCTATGGCTTCTGGGTAGTTACATTAAGTTAATCATTCCAAGAATAAGAAAGAATAACACAGCGGACAAAGAGGGACTCCCAGTGAATTAAGAATGGAGCCCTTGGCTATTCCCTCGGGAATACTGCTTCCACACCTCCTAAAAGGGGACCTTTTGCTACAGGAAATGAGCCTTGTTTTCTCATTTTAAGTCTTGCAATAGAAAGATGATGTCCTGAGGAAGTGTAAAGTATATAAAAAGAATTTCAAATAAGGAAAAGTCTCCCACTGGTCACTTTAATAGTGTGATCGTTAGGAAGCTAGGAAGCAAGTTCAGGAAAATAGCATGTTTTCAGACAAAATGTGTCTATATTTTCAATTTGAGCGTTTAAAACATTGTTAGCTTGTAGAATGCTCATTAAATCAATACATTTGCCTAGATGGTTACAATAGAGTCCACTAAAAAAAAATAAATAATAATTCCAATAATGTGATTTTTTTCAGTGTATCATTTGGATGATAATTTTATTTATTTATTTATTTAAAGATTTATTTATTTATTTATTCATGCAAACACTGGGTACAGTCAGAAGCGCAGGAGGGTGAGAGAATTCACCAGAGCCAGAGCGGGGAGCAGAGCAGGCAGAAGGACCGAAGCACACTGCTGAGGGGAGCAGCGGGCGGCAGGAGAGGTCTGCGTGCCATGCGGGACCCTCCTCCTGTGGCCGGGGAGCAGCCGGGGATCGAACCGGCGCCGCAGAGGCCGCGGGCAGCTTTGCAACCCAGAGCTCAACCGCTGCGCCATCAGGGAGGCCCGATAATTTTATTTAAAAATGGAGAATGACAGCTTGCTTTGAAATATTTTTGCCTTTTATCCAGAAACACAAGATCAATGAACAACTTGTGCAGTTATTCACATACTTTGTTAATAATAAAATATAGCTGTTTGATAGCTAATTCTAGTGATTGTGATTCCTTGAACTAGAATCATATTATAGATATATTTCCTTGAAATTATCATAGATTTAAGTTCCGTCAAGGTTCTATTTCACATGTTTTCCTTTGGTCATATCCTATAGCATTAGTCACTGGCCACCTTTCAGTAGGCAGGTATATACACTTTATAGATTGTTAGGACAAGGAAATATCTCATTTTACACAACCAAGAGATTCACATTAAAGGATTCATCAGGCTGGAGCAGACCCTATCGCAAACAGCAGAACAGTTAGTGAAGGTAATTGTGAAGTATGACTGTTACGTAAATTACAGCTCAAAAGGCTTGGGACACTGAGGAAATACGTATGCCTTTCTGTCATACATCACATAAGAACACAAAGAGGGGCCTCCCTGGTGGCGCTAGGGGTTAAGCACAGCACTAGGAAGCTGTCCGCAGCCTCTGCGTCACGAATTCAATCCCTAGCCAGGGAGGTGACCCACATGGAGCAGCACACCTCTCCTGTCTAGCCTGCTACTCCCCTCAGCAGTGTATTTCAGTCAGTCTGCCTTTTCTGCTCCCAGCTCTGTCTCAAAAAAAACACAAAGAAAAACTGAAATCAGAAAAAAAAACCAAAACACCTATGCACTTTCGTGGCAGACTGGCAAGGGGATTGTGGTCAGGAAAGCAAAGACCCTTTAAGCATTTCAGGTAAGTGATCAAAATAGCCTATATTTAATTCACCTCATGGTTACCTTTACTGTCCATTTACAATCACTAAGGATTAGAAAATGTCATCACCTAGAGTCCAGTTGTCTTTACTTAGTTTAATAAGTTATAAGGATGTTTTATGTCATAGCAATGCAGAGAGCCAAACTCAAGTAGGAAGTAATCCCTTCTCTTGAACTTAACATTACTAAACACATTTATTGAGGCAATGTCACAAGATTTAATAACTGTTAGGGTACATTTTAATAAAGTTTAAAACATTAATAAAGTTAAAAACCCCACCCCTGGCCCAGCAGGCAGCTTTGGGAGGCTTAAATTGATAAGGGAATGGATAAGGATGCCTCAGGGAACAGGTCATAAGACCCACCACCATGACCTGAAAAACCAGGCCAGCTCCAGGAATGCAGCAGCACAGGCCAGGAGATGTTTCTGTGTCAAACACCACTGCCCAAGACCAGACATCCCAGCAGATAACTGGTGCAAACTGGTGTCCCAAGTTAGAAAGCTCAAGAAAGCAAGAGTATAAAAAAGCCTCAAATCCTCCTTAGTGTGCAGACTTCTCTCGTCTTGCCCAATGCTCCTCTTAGCAGTGTATTTTAATAAATCCACCTGTTCTGTTCTCTGCTCTGTCTTTGATGAACCCTTTCACCACTATGCCTTCAGCTTTACCTTGCTATTTCTCCCCACTACAATAACCAGTGTAGGAAATTCAATTGTAACTGAAAATAACTCCGTTCAGACAATTCAGTGCAGCTTAAAAGATCTGCTAATTGTTTACATTTCAAAAAGTGCTTTCAGTGATATTCTCATTTAATGTTCATGGAAAACTAGTAACAGTAAGTAGGTACTAATATCATAATACTCATTTTATATGTAAAAACCAAGCACTTAAAAGACTAAACAATTAAGAAAAGCTTCTACACTGTTGGTGGGAATGCAGACTGGTCCAGCCCATATGGAAATTTCTCAAAATATGAAAAAACAGATCTACCATAAGATCCATTAATTCCACTCCTACATATCTATGAAAAGAATGCAAAAACACTAATTTGAAGGGATATACACATTGCTATAATCATTGCAGCATGGTTTACAGTAGTCAAGTTATGGAAACCGTCGGAGTGCCCCAGAACAGGTGAGTGGGCCAAGTAACAGCATGGATGGAAGTAGAACTAGAGGGGATGATGCTAAATTAAATAAGTCAGAGGAAAGACTGGATGATCTCACTCCGTGGAATGTACGGAAACGAAACAAAGGAACAAACAAAACTAAACCAACATAAACCCTAGAAATTGATTTAGACGGGTTCTTCCCCATCTGGTAGCCCCAATTGGGGGTGGGGAGAAAATTGGGAGAGGGCAATGGACTATGGTGGAGGACTGTGGGTGCCCTGTTTGAGGGTGTGGTAACAGCATCTGAAGAGGTGTGAACCTATTACTCTGAATCATATAGTGTTGGAAAACAATGTTACCTCAATAAAAAAAATAAATACAAAAATTTTTAAAAAGAGTTGTAAAATAGGGCCTCCCCTGGTGGCCCAGCAGTTGAGCGCTGGGCTGCGAAGCTGCCCGCAGCCTCTGCGGCACCGGTTCGATCCCTGGCCGCCAGCGAGGGTCCAGGGTCCCTCCTGGCACGCAGACCTCACCTGCCACCCGCTGCTCCCCTCAGCAGTGTGTTTCGGTCAGTCTGCCTATTCGGTTCCCCGCTCTGGCTCTGGTGAATCCTCTCACCCTCCTGCGCTTCTGACTGTACCCAGTGCTTGTATAAATGAATAAATAAATCTTTAAAAAAAAAAAGTTGTAAAAATAAGAAAACTAAGTCATCCATTCCAGCTCACACAGGTAGCAAGAATTGTGACATACATACAGTGACAAACAATGCTTAAAAGTCTTACTCTGAAGTCAGATAAAATGTAGCTTCAACTTTTCAACTTTGCTTTGAAACTATGGATAACATAACCTGTCTGTACCTCAGTTTTCTCTTGTAGAATAGGGGGAAAAATAGTACACCTCAGAGTTGTTGAAAGGACTAAGAATGTTTGAAAACGCTCAGCACAAGTGAGTCGCCTAATGAGCACAGAAATGGCAGCATATTAAAGAAAACAAGACTTGAAATAATTTATCGGGAAATTAATTAATTGCCTTTACAATTCCACATTTACAGGGCCTCCCTAGTGGTGCAGGGGTTAAGTCTCAGCGCTATCAAGCTATCACCAGCCACTGTACCACGAATATGATCCCCAGCCAGGGAGCTAAGCACAAGGCAAGGCGCAGCAGACCTCTCCCATCTAGCCAGCTGTTCCCCTCAGCAGTGTATTTCAGTGGCTTTGCCTGTTCTGCTCCCCACTCTGTCTCTGGTGAACCCTCTCTCTCTCTCTCTCTCTCTCTCTCACACACACACACACATACACACACACACACACCCTCCTCCTCGCCCTCCCCCCACCTCTGGCCTACACCCAGCTCTTGTATGCGTAAATAAATAAACTTTAAAAAAAAAAAATTCCACATTTACAATCATTTTTTCTTACCACCATATACATTGGCACAGGGTGGTCCCCAGGAAAGGGGGAGGTTCCAGGTTCCCTGCCCCACCCAAATGCAGGGTGGAGCTGAGCAGGGAGAGAAGAAGCTGCAGAGGAGACTGAGGAAGGAAGGAAGCAGGATGGGGCCAGGAGACCTGGAGGAGGCACATGGAATGGAGAGACATGTGAAGAAACTGCACTTGCCTTTTGGTTGTGGACTAGGTGACACAAATGTGGGTGAGACCCATGGGGGGGTGACCATGGTGGTTTTTGTCTTGATTTTGCTCTTTTCCCTCCAGACTTGTCTGGTTGTTTCTGATCCTTTTCTGTGGGTCCCCACTGGAAGATGCTTTAGACTTGTGGCAGGCTTTGGGGCCTTGCTCTGGGCCAATCCTGCTTGGGTGGACTTTTACCCACGAGGGGACGGGTAACTTTGGGTGCTTGATTTAGAAACTAGATTCTTTGCCTTACCTGTATTGTTTCCTAGTTGTATTAAAGTTCCTTCCCATTAAAGTCTCATATGTTTTGTGTGATGCGGCGGATGGCAGAACCCATTTAGAACAGGCCGGTTTGCGGGGTTTGGGCTGCCCCTCTCCCTGCCCTGTAACAAAATGAGTTACCCAAATAAAAGGCAGAAATCAGTTATTTCCTCTCCTGATTCTTCAAGTCATTTCCTAAACAGTTATTAAATGGCTTCTGTGTGCAGAATAGTTTACTCTGACCGAACATTTTTTTTAAATTTCTTGTTTACATGAAACACAAAGTCCATCCTGGTTCTGGGTAAGAACAGTAAAGGATGACCCTACTGAAATGTTGAATAGAATCAAACCTCATTGTACTTTTCTCCTATTTGAAGTATGCAGATTTTCTTTGGATTCTGACTCATGTAGGCCGCAAAGAAAGAAAATCTAATCACCTACTGCAATAGTCTATGAAGCAGAGAAGCACTGCAGTGATGATGGCCAAAATTCAGGATGAATAGAAGGCAATCTCCCTTGGTAGAAAACAGGAGAGGCTTTCTGACCATGTCTGAAGACCAGTTAGCTTTTTTTTATTCCCCTACAGGAGGTCATTTCTGAGAAGTTGGTAGGTACCTACAAACCCCTAAATGGTTTTCCAAAAATATTAGACAAACTTCAGAACAGAATTCTTCCATAAATGCCCTCACTTCTAAGTAGATTTTAATCATTTGCTTCAATTCTTTAAGGACTTTTCTTCAGCTTTATTTGATTTATCAACAACAGTCACTTGAAAATGTAAAACTAAGAATGAATGGAATTTCTTTGACACACTTGGGGCTCAGGAGAATACACAATACCATTCTATTGAGATCACTTCAAATAATTTTCACATGAATGGCTAAAGTGCAGAAATGCATAATTTATTAGGATTTCAATAAATCACAGGAGAGAAGCACCTTAAAGATTTTGATGGAAAGTTTAAAAACCAAAAAATTTTAATTCTAAGAAATTAGCTTCTGTGTGTAGGTTTTTCCCATCTTTAGTATTTCCAGGCAAAACATTATTAGCACATACTGCTTTTAGCATTCAAAGACGGTAAAATATTTCAATAACTTAATTCAATTTTATTGTTAGCTGGGAAAACACCTTCGTAGAAACATGTACTGTCACTAGTAGAATGGTGTAAACATTCTCTTTTGTCTCATCAATTTCCTTGATAATTACCATACTGGAAATATTCCCAGTGGCTACTAAATTTGTCAGGGATAAAACCCTTTTTCTGTTGAATGTATTAAAACATGCCTGGCTTTCTCACGGGCTCTCAGAGAATAAAATGCTCCCTTTCTCCCAATGGTGCTTGTATTTCTTTTATTTTTTCTTTGCAGATGACAATTATTGCCATACCATTAGTAGTCAATAAACATTTCATAGTTGCCCAAATAGCTAAAATTAGAAATTCACAAGGATTTGGCATGACATTACTAAAGTAAGAAATCTGAACTTGTAAAAAAAATCAAATAACTGTAACTGAAACAGTGACATGAACATCAGTTTTATTCACTGAGAATATATTCTTTCTAAAAAATCTATGGCATAAATATAACTATAAAGGAACACTGCTATTCTCAGCACTTTCTGCCTAGAAAATTCAGTATACTATATGAAAACATCATTAAATTAAAGCATGTAAACTTATTTATGTACAATATGATGCTTTTAATGCCAAGGCACTAGAATAAGGCACCAGAAATATTGAAAAACACAAAGAAGCAAGGTAGAAATACTGTGAGATTATCATAATTTAGTTTGCCACCTTAAGATAAAATTGAAAATAAAATAAACATAGGTTATGATATAGCCAAATTATTGTGAAGTGTATCAAATTGGCTGGCTGTACATTATGGAGGTCACAAAAAATTATTACTTTAAAATGTTTTCCCACAAATTAGCATATATTAACACTGTTCTCTCTAGGTTCCAATATGCTACCTAAAAACACAATGGTTTTTCCCCAAGGGAGTCTGGTTCCAATCCAAGAAGAAATAGATGGAGCCAGAATGGCAGCGTTTGACAGACACTAATTAAAAAGATCAGTGACATTCTACAAACTTGCAATATTCCATTTTATTAGAAGCAGCAGCACACACAGGTTAAAAGCATAAGCTCTGGAATCAAGTTCAAATCCTGGTGCCATCACTACAAGGCTCTGTGACCTCCAGGGAGATACTTTCTCTCTCCAAAATCCAGTTTTCGGTGCTGAACAAGGGAGGTAAGAGCACCTTTTTTCCAAGGCCCACTGAAGCACAGAAAACAGGCATACTGAGTCATTACCTGATTCAGTCTGTATTTGATACATTCCAGTTAATACTTTGAAAAAAAGAAGTTAAAATTTATCACCTGGCTTAATTGCAATTTCTTGGCATCATGGTATTACAGGAATGTCTGGACTATTGTTTAGGGAATCCCTAAAGGAATGGACAAGAAAACAGAAATACTTAAAAGTAGAAAAAACATGCTGCTGATTGGCTATTTCATTACTTTGCAGACTTAGTAGTTTTCTTCTGTGGATTTTTGAAGACAGTAACATTCTCATGTTTCTCTCTCTTTAAAATTTAGAAACTGGAAAAGCTCAAGCATGTAAAGACACAAATAACACACTTGCCCAACATTAAGTGGCAAGATTAGGTCATTCATTGTTTATATAGAGATCTATCAATAGTTCCGGTTTCTTATAAACCTACAGGGCAATGTGTTTGACAAGGGTTGAATTCATTATCACAATGTTGGGATATGTACATTTTCTCACAGGGGTATCAAACTTGGTTTATTTTGAAAGCTTGGTAGGTTAAGTCAATGCAAAATTAAATCCAAAGTTAAATAACCTTTTTGATTCACAGATATTAAAGTCATAATTGTATGGACTTCACAGGCAAGTTCTTTTTCAGTATTTTCTGCAAAATGACTTGAATGTCCAAAAAAGTAGCACCAGGGCCTCCCCGGCGGTGCAGTGGTTGAGCGCTGGCTTGCGAAGCTGCACACAGCCTCTGCAGCGCCAGTTCAATCCCCGGCCCCTGGGCGAGGGTCCCACATGGCATGCAGATCTCTTCTGCCGCCCACTGCTCCCCTCAGCAGTGTACTTCGTCAGTATGCCTGTCCTGCTCCCTGCTATGGCTCTGGTGAATTCTCTCACCCTCCCACACTTCTGACTATACCCGGTGCTTGTATAAATAAATAAATAATTAAAAAAAAAAAAAGTAGCACCAATATATCAGAATGCCACTCTCTACCCAGAATAAATCATGACAAAAATATGTGTCAACAAGCTTAAAATACTGACAATGTCACAACAGGAGACTGATTTAAAATGCAAATCACCCTGCAACCTATTAGGCTAGCATTTTCCAAACTGAAGCCAAATAGTGGGTCATCATGGGAATACCTAGTACAATAAGCATATCTACTGTATATTGAGAGTACAGCTATATATATTGCTTCGTAAACTTTGTTGGGGGGGAGGGTGTTTACCGTGTCAACAACGCGAAGTATTTTGCACTGTGACCTGCTATGAGAAAGATTCAGTCACTGCTCTAATGTCAATTAAATTTTGCCTTCTAGAGCCCTCTACAGGCTCTGTTAAAAACTTGTAGCCTACAGGAAAAAATCCTTTGTTGGAGGGTTGTTCAGGAACTGAACGACCACAGTTCACATAGCAGATGCTTACATAAATAAATAGGCAGTTTGGTCTAAGAACTCAAACTGAACACGTGGGCGGCAATGTCTATACTAGCTCTCATTTAAAACTGGGAAAAACATATCAGATCTCACAACTACAACTCTGAGGGCAAACTAAGATGGAGTTACAAGGACTTTAGAAAACTGTTAAGACATTCACTTTTATAAGATTTTACAAAAATAGTGCTGAGAACTTAATTTATGATGAGGTAATTAAAAGGTGTATTTCCACATTGCTATTCCCCAACAAAGAATTGAAAAAAAGAACAATTTTGAACTATCAAATGCTAAATCCATGACCCCAACCCCAAATATTAAGAACTAGTGAATCAAAGTTGTAGAACTCTATGAAAAGGCTAAAACAAAGTTTGCAGAAGCCTAAGAGCAGATTCAACCTACAAAATACCTTGCAATCACACATCAAACACTATTACTGCCCTTATTTTCACTTCTATACTCAAAATGCTGAATGGTTTAATTCACCTCAGATCCATAGCAGAACCAGGAAAGAGGCCAAGTGGTAGAAATAATCTTGTAGAAAGATCAGTTGGCATAGTTAGTCTCGCATAATGAAGGTGATCTAACACATTTAATAGCAGTATTAAAGCCTGGCAGGGGGGTTGCTTTTAGTTTTTCTTCAGTCTCAGTCCCTCAAACAGATCTTTTATACTAAATATCATACAAAATGGGCAAGTCTGCCCTGTGAGATGTTGGTCCACTTGTTTAAAATATTCCTGACTCACTTAAATCCCAACTTTGACATTCACACTCATGTTATCTTATTTACTAAAACAATCAGATACAGACTAGAGATTATACTGGGTGACATGAGCCAAAATTTTTCCTTGCTTGGCTTATTCTCAGAATTTCCTTAGTTATCCTTAGAATAATTTACATCAAAACCAGTAAAAACACTAATTTTTGTTGAGTTCCTTTTCAGTAAAATATTTGACTATTAAAGCTATAACTATATTCAGAGTTATGCTCCCCCCCAAATCCCAGATCTAATGCTGATTATAAACATAGGGTAAATTATTCAAAACAGGCAAATACAACTTACTTAGCATTTACCTAATGCATAAAAGATTCTTTGTTGTGAAAAGAATGAAATTTACTAATACTTTAGTATTTTCCTGTGTATGCTTTTTAAGTGCTTCTTAGTAATCATTTGAAGAACTTTCTAAGATAGCAAAAGATGGGGCCTCCATGGTAGCACAAGAGGTTAAGTCTCAGCATGCAGCCACTGAAGCGCTGCCACTGAAGCTCCATCCTGGCCAGGGAGCTAACCCACATGATGCAGCAGACCTCTCCTGTCTTGCCCACACCTCCCGCCTGTAGCCCAGTTCTTGTATGCATAAACAAATAAAAAAAAAAAAAGGGCACAATAAATCCTCTTATTTGGATGGGAAGGCTGGGGGCGGGAGACGGAGCAGGTCTGGGCCCAAGTAATGCACCTCATTTTCCCATTACCACCTAGTCTCTAGTGTGTAAAATGACTTCCTCCTGTTATTCCTTACAAATATTCATCACAATTAGACTTCAGGTTATCTCTTCAAGGTGTTTTTTCCCTTTTCTCTGTTCACTTAAGGAAAATGCCTTTCCTACTGTTGGTATCAAG
The DNA here is from genome assembly GCF_964194135.1 of Talpa europaea. NCBI lineage: Eukaryota > Metazoa > Chordata > Mammalia > Eulipotyphla > Talpidae > Talpa > Talpa europaea. The sequence continues at coordinate 38,940,881 of NC_140080.1, read as the reverse complement.
ATAATGTGAAAATGATCCGTTGCAGATGGAGCAGCCTCAAATGAAGACATACCTGTGAGACATGATTATGTGGCCCAAAATGGTGGGCACCTACAAGACCTTCAATCAAGTAGAAGTGATGCTGAGACAATCGGCCACTAACTGGACGAACGCTCCATCACCTACCAGCTCACGGATCACGGCCTGGCATAGAGATCACCCACTCCTACAGCTTCGTCTTCCTCAGGTAGCCTACTTGACACCAGTAAGGGCAGAGATGTCTCTAAAAATAATTGTTTTTATAAAATTGTGCTTCATAGGTAGGAAACCCAGACCCTGCCACAAAGAAAACTGGCTATCAAAGGTTACTTACAAGTAGCACTTTAACACACTACTGTTTCAACACGACCCCAATGAGGGAGTTACTCTACTCAATATTTAATAGCCAGTAACTTCAGTACCCAAATTAATAGTGACATTCTCTCATGTTCATGAACCGAACATAAAACACACACACATGTCCTCTACACGCTCACTCTCACACACAAGCAGGCATACCCACACATTTTCTTTCTTTCCAGAACAAGCCAGAATTACAGCTCTTTTGGTGATTGTTATAATTTTTGGAATGGTTCATAAATTTTTCAAATTCTTTTAAATTCGTAATACTTTTTCTTTTCTCTTTTCTTTTTTGCCAATTGTGAACCATTCCATATTGCATCTTTATTGCAAAAGTCAACATGCTTCTTAGAAATTCAGATTGTAATCGATAAAACAAACATTACATATATGAATTTAAATGTATATAAACAGTTAGAAATTCAACAATATCTCCTATTATACTATTACACAAGTTCACAATTTTGTAAAAACTATAATACAGGCGTACTATACATCAAGATGAACCACTATTCCTTTTCACATGATTTTTTCCTTCATTTTGAAATAATGATCCATCACTATGGACCTTTTCCACCCTAACAAGACTGTTTTCCAATTTGTCATCTTAGCTACTGATGATGTTTCCCCAAAATTACAACATGAAGAAATTGAGGGAAATTCTGCATTCCCTGGGGTCACCTTTTTAAGCTTGGGCAGCAATCCACTAGCAAACCAGGCTGACCTGGCCAAATCGGTGTTTGTTTTTCCTCATCAGCTATTCATAAAGATGTCAGACACATTGAAAATAACAGAATTTGCCTCAGGTACTATGTTTTTTCTATAAATGATGTCAAGAAAACAAGTCAAGGTAGTTACTCGGTTTCACAGAAATTCGAACACTTGGGGATTTGAGGGTGCGGGTGAAAAAAATCTAAAGGAAAAAATATATACATACACTTTTAACCACTTTATGCTAACTTTAAAAATTTCTAATATTATGTTTAATCCATACTTTGAGTTAATTTTTGAGAATCAAACACGTTTTAGAATTCTTAGAAAGGTCATTTTAAAGCACTTAAGTCCTATTTAAGGTATACTGAAAATTTTTATACAAAGGGTTTCAATCTTACTGAAAAAGTATCTTGTCACTTTAACATCCTTTCCTTCAAATATCCCCTCCCCCCAATAACTAAAAAGTCAAACAAATCCTTAACTCTCTGTACTGAGAGTACAAGAAGTCTATTTTGAGGTTTAAAAAAATCATATGAAAAGGAATCTCATTCTGTCAAACTGTCAGTCTACTGAAAATTTTCTTACAGATCCATTAATTTACTGTAATTTTCAGTTTCCAAATACAAAAATACAACAATTCTTATTGAAATCTATACGCTGGTAGTTTTAGTACACAAAAAAACCAAACAAATTATTTACAAAATTATACAGTTTAAGAAAAAACTTTGTACAAAAAATATATAAATCCTTTGTTCCCTCTATCACGTTTAAACTGTCAGGACTCAAAATATTCACCACAATGAATCTTTCAAAATATATACCGACTGAGCCACAGACATCAAGAAAATCTCATTAGAGATGATGGAGGAGGAAGGAGCAAGATTGCTTGTTCTAGGTACCCCATTGTAATGTTTTACTTCTTTTATAAGCTTATTTTAGTTTCAGTGTTATCAGAAATACAATAATAACCTACAAAGAGGAAGTCTTTATTATTATGAACTTAAAAATGATCCTGGTTTGATACATCATTCCAGGAAAATATGTAGAAAAGACAATCAGGATGTGGGATTTAACTTCTTGTAGCTAACTAAGTAAATCTAGAGCCTGATGGTTTTAAGTTTCTTAGTGAATAGGTTCTACTGTGAAAAACAGTCTTCACCTCAGGCAACAAAATCCTTAATATAGTGATCACCAAGAGCCTTTTGAAGCCAACAGAAGTTGCAAATTTTCACACCACACACTTATAAAAACATAGATGTGTATATCCTTGAAAAAGTGACATCCTATGTACATTAATCATTTTATTTCCCCAGGGGTCAATACAGTGTAGTGTTGCTCCTCTGCTTTTCCATCTAACATTCAGAACACAAGGACATAAATTTACATATATATTTTACTTAACAAATACTCTACTCTATACAGTGTACAGTAAAAATGCACACAGTGAAGGAAACTGTCTACTGAAGGATGCATGTTCATGGATAGCAACAAGCTACAAAATTATGAAAATATAAGTTCATCTGATCAAAGTCAAGTTATGACTCCCATTTATTTCTAGCATACCCATCCCCTACCCTACCCAAGCCCGACCCTACCCCCAGTCACCAAACCATCATGGTTTAAATTTAGGAAAAGAATTTCAGATACTTTTTAACCCTTTTGTGTAAGTAAACTAAACTGAAGCTTAAAAAAAAAAATAAAAAATAAAAAAAGCTGGTGACTCTCCTCTACAAATCTTTACATTATTCTCATCAAAACATCACTTATTTATCAAGGTGCTGGTTTCAACTTTTTATTGAGGACTGACTTTTGGTGACCCTAAAAAATCACTTATCTCAATAATGGATAAGTCAGGCCTATTAATAAAAAGGCAGGAGAAAGAAAACAGGGACAAGAAAGGGGCAATAGTTGAAAGCCTTTTACTTTGTGAGAATGTTAAGAAAAAGGATCAACTGAATCAATGTCCACTAAGTATCAAAGTAAACGAAGATCAGTAGCAGAGTCCAGGAGAGTTAATGAGAATGGAAATACTATGGAGCTAGCTACCACTGCCTTACAGCATTTAAGACCACAGAGTTTGCTGTGATTTACACTAAAAGTAGTAGTTACTACCACACATGGAACACCAAAATTTAGACTGAATAGAAACTGGGCTCCTCCACAGTAAAAAAATTAAATTTACTTTCAAGATAATTTTTGAAAGCAAAAGGGCATTTTAATCACAAATATCTCCTACTGTCTGACGACCCATCCATAATAGCTGAGAGTTAAGAGATTCCAGGCAATTTTGACATTTAATGAAATTTTATCAGCAGATTAGAATCCAAAATAAAATTTCTGAACACCCTGTCATTTACATTATAATCCAACACCAATAGCAACAAAAACAGGTGGTGTGGAAAATAAGGCTCTAGAGAGTATCCGTGTCATTCCTGTGGATCTTCACAACTGTGTAAAAGTCACTAGGCCTTTGGTGCTTTAATATCATGAACAGTTATGAGATGTGTTTAAATAGCAAACTTGCTGTCCTTAAACCTATTGTGTTGAAAAGAAAATAAAAAGAAATTTTTTTGGCTCATTGACTTCTTTAAATAATTTTAAAAAGTTGTTCTTCTAAACAATATTCCTAAAAAGTATACAGCTCGAATCAGATTTCATCTTCGCCATGAACGAGATTCATATTCATCTTCATCTTCATCGTCATCATCATGCAAAAACAAATCTGAGGTTTCTGTTTCCTAAAGAAAGAGAAGGAAAAATTTGCTTAGTAGTAGAAAAAAGTCAAGATACATTTTAGGCCAAAGGACGAACAGATTCATATACAAAGTCCAGACTGGATTTACAAATGATGCATTCGGAGCATCTTTCAAGGCCAAAAAACCCCACCAAAACCTGAAACATTTTTTAAACGTATTATCTATTCTTCTCTCCTTCTGTGTTTCCTGGTTTTACTAGATTTCCAATCCAATAATTACAAAAATAAAGAACATATGAACATTTTACAGGGGAAATGAGAGAAAAATATCTATGAAATAGTTTTGATGAAATGTGCTTTTATTCCACTAACTTCACATTAAGGAAAATAAATGACCTAACTCCCAAATCTTTTCTTTGCTATCTGATTATCTTTGAGTGAAGAATACACTAATTTCCTCATGACATGGACAGTCCAAAGTTTACTAATAATATAAAATCTTAAGGAAAGTAGATGTATTGTATCTATAAACATTCCCCAAATATCATGCCCTTTTTTTAAAAAAATGATAATTGTTTCTGCTTTTCTTACGTAGAATTACCCATATGGTCAGAAGACTTTCATCAACTATAATGCTAAAGACTTTCAAAACCAAAATTATCATGAATCAGGAGTAACTTGTAATGCTGGCTAAGTGTGCATTTCAACAAACTAAGTAGAAAGAGGGGAGTAAAAAAGCAAAACTGTCATACACCTTAAGAGGCTGATAACTTATTTAGTATTTATAATAATTTTAAGTCCTTGGTTTTCCTAATCTTCCCGCTTATGTCCAAAAATCCCCTCACACTCTGATTTTAGATTTGCACATAGAAAGAAAACAAGAAATTCAAATCTACTTACTACTTGTGGAACTTGAATAAGCTAAAGAAACCAGCTAAAATTTATATTATTATTGGCAAGGGTGTAGAGAAAAAGGAACTCTCATACACTTTTGGTGGGAACATAGGCCATTTCAGCCCCAATGGGAAAACAGTATGAAAACGTCTCAAAATATTAAAAATAGATCAACCTTATGACCCATCAATTCTACTCCTAGATATTTACCCAAGGAATGCAATAAACACTAATTCTAAGGGATGAAGGCACTTCTATGTTCACTGTAGGATTACTTACAACAGCCAAGTAATGGAAACAATTTAAGTGCCCCAAAACAGAGGAAAAGATTAAGGCTATGAGGTATATATACACCATGGAGTACTACTCAATTATTTAAAAAAAAAAAATGAACTCTAGTCATTTGTGACAACATGGATAGACGTGCAGGGGATTATGCTTAGAAATTAATCAGAAGGCAAAGATAAATATCAGATGATTTCACTCACATGTGGAATAAAGAAACAACAAAGGAACTGATAAAACTGAATCAAAACAAATTCTAGAAATATGACTGCAGAATTGAGGGTACTAAAGGGGGAAGAAAAGTAGGGGTGGGAATAAAGTGGGAGAGAGCTCAACAGTCTATGGCAAAGGACTGGGTTCTTTGGTGGTGGGTGTGGTGTGGGTAACACACACCTAAAGAGCTATGAACCTATTCCCCTAAATCATATACAGTGTTGCCTATCAATGTAAACTCAATTTTTAAAAAAAGGTCAAGTTTAATTTGGTCACATAATCCATGTCTTCATTTACCAGAGTTAAAATTTCATGAGCTCAAATAAAGCCAAAATAAATGCAATAAAAAATAGTTTCTCCTAGACCAGAAAACAAACCCCAAAGAGCTTTATTTCTGCACTTGTTCTGATGCTTTAATAAATTTGTAGACAAGTCTTAACTGCCTGCACAAAAGCAGCAGTTTAAGTTATTTTAAAATTAAGAAAAACACAGAACTGGGAAATGATCCAATTCAACTCTTATTTTCAATCATTAAATTTACCTCTTCCTTGACTTCTTCTTCCTCAGTCTCATTGGATACAGAAGGCACTTTGGCCTTGTGCCATGATATTTGTAGCCGACGGTCTTTGAATTTTGACCCTTGGTTTGGAGCCTAAAATAGATTTTAGAAGAACACAAAAGTTTGTATTCACAATACTAATGATTTCTTCAAATGTGTGCTATTTTAAATTGTAAAATGTGTAAAGCTGATCCATGATTTGCAATGAGGATTAGAAAAACTGAAGGGCCTTTTTTGATTAGAAGACTGGATGTTCTGGTTTGCTCATAGTTCAAAGCTTCTACCTATGTCAGGTAAAATTTAGCATATATCTTGGTCTGGATAATAAATTATATAGTCACTCTACTTAAGTCATGATGAAAACAAAAGCTATCTATATACAATTAATGGTCTTTGGCTTTGACTGCATATTTAGACTGGAACCTTAAAATTATAAGCAGTTTTTTAAAAAGCATTTATTTACATCAGGGTATCTCTTATAGTTCCACCTATATTTGCTAAAGCTATTCCTATTTCACCTTCTAACATGATACATCACTATGACAAGTACTCCCCAACTCACCTAAGAATTCAACAAATATTCATTAAACATCTACTCGTCTAACTTAAGGTAAAACTCCTCAGTTTCAAATGTATTTCTTTGTAGTACTGTACATTTTTTTCTTCCCCAGCAAAATTCAGTAAGAGAAATAAAATGTTTACTTTTAAAGATAAAGCAGGGCCTCCCAGGTAGTGCAAGGGGTTAAGATGCAACACTATGAAGCTATCCACAGCCATTGCAGCACGAGTTCTATCTCTGGCCAGGGAGCTACCCACACGGTACCGCAGACCTCTCCTGTCTCACTCACTGCTCCCCTCAGCAGTATATTTCAGTCGATCTGCCTTTTCTGTTCCCTCCTCTATCTCTGGTGAATCCTCTCACTTTCCACACCACTGGCCTGTACCCCAATTCTTGTATGCATAAATAAATAAATCTTAAAAATAAAATAAATATAAAGCAGCAGAGACAAATGAAAAGGACCCAACATTACATGAAAAGTGGAAACTTATTCATTCCTATAGCTCTTCTATCAACAATGCTGGATTATGGAATAATCCTAATTCTTGGTTCAGTTGTGAAAAACATCATAGAAGAGGGGCTTATAAATTTAGGGGTGGCCTCCCTGGTGGTGCAAGAGGTTAAGCACTGCACTATGAAGCCATCTGAAGCTTCTGTAGCACAAGTTCGATCCCTGGCCTGTGGGGAGCAACCCACATGGGCAGCAGACCTCTCCTGTCTCGCCCGCTGCTCTCCTCAGCAGTGTATTTCAGTCTGCCTGCCTGTTCTGTTTCCCACTCTGTCTCTGGAGAATCCTCTCACCCCCCACATCTCTGGCCTGTACCCCAGCTCTTGTATGTATAAATAAATAAATCTTTACGTTCTACTCTGAACAAATTTCAATTATATCATACAGTGCTATAATTATAGCCATCAAGCCATATACTAGATCCTTACATGTTACCATATGTTCATAAAAATAAAGTGGAAATAACCCAAGTGCCTAACAATAGGAAAATAGAAAACAAATTGTGCTACATTTATATGACTGTAAATTAGACAGTAGTAAAAATGGCAAGTTACTCTTATATGTAACAACACAAATGAATCTCACAATTTAAGGTTAAGTAAAAGAAACTAGAAAAAAAAGAATAAACACTGCAATTCCAGTTACAAAATTTAAAAACCAGGCAGAATACTACTACAAAATTCTAGAACGCACATTTGGCTGATAAAACTACAGCTGATTCTCGTCATTTGTGGTAGTTATATAAAGCCAATTCTAACACTAAATTAGCAAATAATGAACCATTCTTTCTAGGGGAAAAACAGGATTGGGATCCCACAAGCTTCTGGTGAATATATTTTCATCACCTTTTCAATGCATAAGCTTGTTTCATGTTTAAAGAGATCTTATTTAATATCTACTTGCTTCACTAACATTGAATAACAGCCATAGTATTATCTCTCATGCCTGAACAAAGCCTTTCTGACAAGAGAAAAGATAGTGACTAGAAAGGGATAGCAGAAAGGTTTTAGGTTGCTGAGAATGTTCTATTTCTTGAACTGAGGGGGTAGGCATTTGGGAGTTTACCTTCTGATAAATCATTAAACTATATGTTTAGAATTGATAGTGCATGTTTTAATAAGTACTTAAAATCAATAGCTTAATTTTAAAAAATACCAAACTATATGCTAAAAGTGATTTTTGGTGATGCAACCATGTATTAATATGATCCCACTTTAGAAAATTATTTTTAAAGATGTGTATATTTTTATATTCATAATCTTTTTTCTATGCAAATACCCAAGAATAGTAGTTAACTTCAAAAATTTTTTTAAAAGATTTATTTATTTATTTATAGAAGAACAAGGGTGTAGTGTAGGCTAGAAGTATGAGGGGTGAGAGGATTCACCAGAGACAGAGTGGGGAACAAAACAGGCAGACTAACGAAATAGGGGAGCAGTGGGCAAGACAGGAGAGGTCTGCTATACCGTATGTGGGTTAGGTCCCTGGCCAGGGATCAAACTCAGGCCACAGTGGTCATAGCATGATAGCGCTGAGATTTAACCCCTACACCACCAGGGAGGAAGTAGCTAACTTTTAAAGGTAGGCAGATGTTAAGAGAAATTTTTACTCTTTATTAAGCACATTTTTAAACCATATATACTAATTTTTAACACTTAAAAAAGTTTAAGGCTCGCCTCTTAAAATGCCATGTAGTTATTAAAACACATATTCTCTTACACATATATCTGTGACTTGAAATAATATTGGAAAATAATTAGATCCCATCAATATGGGACTATTCAAATCTAGTGTGGCACTATTACAATGACATACCACGCAGTCATTAAAAAGAATGAAGCAACATGCTATACACTAGTATAGCATAATTCCTAATTAAACAACTTGTTATAAATTAAAAGTGCACATGTAGGGCCTCCCTGGTAGTGCAAGGAGTTAAGCAACGCACATGAAGCAATCCGCAGTGTCTGCAGCACGAGTTCGATCCCCGGCTGGCCAGGGAGAAACCCACATGGCGAAGTAGACCTCCCCTATCTCGCCCGCTGATCCCCTCAGCAGTGTATTTCATTAGTCTGCCTGTCCTGTTCCCCATTGTCTGGTGACTCCTCTCACCCACCCTCATCTCTGGCCTGTGCCCCAGCTCTTGTATGCATAAATAAATAAATCTTCAAAAATAAATAAATAAAGTGCACATGCAAAAGTGCTATATAACATGCTACCATTTGTGCAAAATAAGATTAAACTGTATCTGTGTGCACAGAGAAAAAAAATCTTAAGAAAATGTGAGAAATAATAAACAGCAATTGACTATATGAAATTCAGTGACCTAAGTAGAAATTTTACTTTCCATTACATACATTTTTATTTCCTTTATACTTTGCAAATGTGTGTTGGGGAAAAAAAAAAAAACCCTCAAATAAAATAGTAATATATGGGAACATATGCAAATCAAATATATATCATCAATGAAAAGTTACATGCAACTCAGAGGTACTTGAACTTTAGGGGCAGAAGTTATTCAGAAAGAAAATCATCTAGCCCCGTCAATTTCCCATATCAGAAACTAATGCCAAATCTGTGCCTGTCATCATTCAGTAATCACCTAACTGGCAAGGACGAGAAAAAAAAAAAACTCAAAGGCCTCCCTCCCTGGTGGCGCAAGGGGTTAAGACACAACCTATGAAGTTGACCGCAGCCACTGCACCACAAGTTCGATCCCTGGCCAAGGAGCTGCCCACATGGAACAGCAGACCTCTCCTGACTTGCCTGCTGCTCCCTTCAGCAGTGTATTTCAGTCAATTTGCCTGTTCTGTTCCCCACTCTGTCTCTGGTAATTCCTCTCACCCCCACAACTCTGGCCCATAGTACCCAAGTTCTTGTATGCATAAATAAATAAATCTTTAAAAAAAAACTTAAAAAAAACCTCAAGTGCCTTTCAGAGTATGGGAAAATAGGCACTCTCATCCAATGTTACAATAAATATAAATCAGTGCACCTTCTGAAAGGTTATGTGGCAACCAAAAGTTTAAATATGGATGCTTTTGATCCAGTCAACTCACTTGTATGAACCTACCTAAAGCAATCGTTCTCAAATGGAGACAATTATGTTGCTTTAGGCATTTTAGTTGTCACACTAACTAAAGAACATTCACTAACTTTTAGTAGGTGGGAGAGCCAGAGGTACCTAAAGGACTTGCAATGTGTAGGACCACCCTCAAATCCAGTCACATGTATATAACACTGTTCCCAATGGTGAAAAAACCAACAGCAAATATCAGTCATTCAAAAGGATCTACTATTATTGAAAGTTTTTAACAAGTTCTGATAAAGGGATATCAGTAAGACACTATTCTAAAAAGTTTCTGAATGCTTCATCCAAAGAAAAGGTAACTTTTGTTTTGATAAAAACAAGGTCTAACAAAAAGATATCACTTTCATACACAGTAAAAATCTCAAATATGTTTTCAGACCCTTGGACAATGAGATAAGATAAAACCTTGTCTAGAGAGGCTATCAGGAAAAGCCCCAGTAATTATAGCGTAAGTACTCAGTTGTCTGGAATGAAGTTCCACGAATGAAGTGGGAAAATTAAAGGTTCCTGCCAGTAAAAAAACAACAATTAGAACGAATTAAACAAATATTTGGGAGGGACACAGAAACTCAGACTTCTAAACTTCCTTCTTCAGACTCAAAAGGCTCTTTTCAAGACTGAAAAAGCATCCATTGTGCAAAAATGAAAAATGATGTAGAAAATATATAAAAGAAAATATATATAAAAAAGAAAATGCATTCATTGTACAAAAATGTAAAACGATGTAAAAAATATATAAAATTTAAAAATAATGAATTTAAAAAAAGGCTGTTTTGGCTAAAGATGGAGGGCTGACTGACATCCATTGTATACAATTTCATATCCTTCCCATTCCCTCTGAAATGACAGTAAAGTGATTTATTTTTATTTTTATTTTTTAAGATTTATTTATTTTATACAAGCACTGGGTACAGTCAGAAGCGCGGGAGGGTGAGAGAATTCACCAGTGCCAGAGCGGGGAGCAGAGCAGGCAGAAGGACCAAAGTACACTGCTGAGGGGAGCAGCGGGAGTGACAGGAGAGAGGTCTACGCGCCATGTGGGACCCTCACTGGTGGCCAGGTATCGAACTGGTGCTGCAGAGGGTGCGGGCAGCTTCGCAGCCCAGTGCTCAACCGCTGCGCCACCAGGGGAGGCCCTAAAGTGACTTCTTTTTAAAGCATAAATACACAGGAAGAGAGAAAGTAAAAGCAGATGTAACAGTCAAAAAAACTGTGGAACTGGAAAGCAGGACTAATAAATTTAAAAAGCAAGATCTCTACCTCTGAATCATATATAATGTTGTAAACCAACAAAAATCAAGAAAAGTACACTATTATTTAGAAGTAAAAAACAAAGAAATCAGTTATATGAGGTAAAGCAGACATCTCTAAAGAAGGAGAAATGGGGAGAATAGGGCTGGGGACTACTTAACAGCTTGTGGTTAAATTCATTTGACTCTTCAAATGATGCATATATTAACTTTCATGAAAATAAAACCTGAAAAATCCATAAGGAAAGAATCTAAGATACTTGAAGCTGTTTTCATCTTTCTATAACTGCATACTTTTCAAGTTTTTGTCAGTGAACATGGAAGACCTGTTAACTACCTACTAACTCAACTTCTTTCTAATACATACTGATTTTCATCACTGGCCAATCTCTATATGGTGAACCATGACTGGTTTAATTAAATTATGGTTAGTCTGTTTCCCTTAAACAGGGTACTAAGTTTAGAAATGGGTATGTGGCAATTCTGGCTAGTACACATGATGGCATTTTGCTGACTAGAGCATTGTAGTACTTTCTGTTAAGGTTTATTTCATAATATAAAAAATGTCCTAAGAAAGGTATTCTTCTTTTTCTGTCTTTGGACATTCTTGTTAGAAGCCATGATGTTTGTTGTTGCTATAACCATTCTGACACCATGAAGAAAAAGGCCTAAGAAAAAAAGCCAATTATGAAAAGAATCTGTGTGGCTGAGTTTATGAATCAATCAATCCTAAATATTTATCTACATACACCCCATGAAATAAAAGAAAATAAGCGTCCATATTTTCCAAGCTATTTATCTGTTACTTGTAGTCAAATGCATCCTAAAAGTAGCATGTATTACTGTCATAATCAGGAAGAAAGAAAAAAATCAAGTGCCAACCTATGTCACTGAGTTCACAGTTAGACCCCACTACCATAGTCCAAAAATCTTAGAAGCGGATTACTGGATACACGAATAAACTTTGAAAGAATTAGATCCTCACACTTGAGAATAGCTTCACTAAAATGTACTCATCTTTTTTTTTTTTTATAGATATGGTTTATCCATGATCTCTTCAGAATCATTAAGGACAGTAAAGGAAAACTGAAACAAATAAATTTTACGTTAGGTTCTGTGGATTATGAAAGACCTTGAAGAAAATTTACCCTTTCACTTTGCTAAATCTATCTACAATGATGTCTAGGTATATGTATTTCTATATTTCTTTCCAAGAATTCTAGACTGCCCAAATACCTATTTCTATGGTATGTTACTTGTATTCAAGACAGCCTGATACCACCCTATCAAAACCACCCACCATCAAAACCAAGGGTAGTATATCATTCTTGGAGTTACTCATCTGCCTTGGCTTTGTTCCTTCTCCAAAGGCCTGGCCACAACCCTTTCAGCAACTGAATGCCGTATTTCAGACTTATCAAACATATGACCATAACAATTAATTATTATTAGATGTTCTAGAATGACCCCAATTCTAAGAGAGAGATATCCATTTGAGCAAGTATAAAACATCTAGATATAGTCTCTATTCACCTTCATGGTGGAGCATGCAGCTTCTTACCTAACAAGATTACCCACTATTCGTAACTAGAAAGTTCTGCAGTGGGGGCCTCCCCTGGTGGCGCAGGCAGTTGAGTGCCACACTATGAAGCTGTCCACAGCCTCTGCAGCACCGGTTCGATCCCGGCCGGCCAGCAAGGGTCCCACATGGCGCAGCAGACCTCTCCTGTCTCGTCCGCTGCTCCCTTCAGCAGTGTATTTCGTCAGTCTGCCTGTTCTGTTCCCTGCTCTGTCTCTGGTGAATCCTCTCACCCTCCCGTGCATCTGGCCTGTACCCCGGTTCTTAAACAAATAAATAAATAAATAAAATCTTTAAAAAGAAAAAAAAAGAAAGTTCTGCAGAGTTCACTTTCAAAATTTGTTACATAATTGAATTATCACCTCACCTGAGCTGGCATTAGATCTGAAAGTTCAACTTAGTTGGCAAAGATCTTAATTTTATATACTCATTCTTAAAAGGGAAAAGTCTACATTCACTCAGCTTCTACAAGGATACTTTGCACATGTACTTTGCATCCTTCTACAAGGATACTATTTACTTATCAAAGAGTCATTTATAGCTAGTAACTCATTTTATCAAAAATGAAAAAAAGGTTCAGACTAATCAAAGAATTGCTCCAGATTGATTAAGTCACAGTCCAGATCTCAAATTTGTATGCTTTGTAACAACCCACCAGTCTTCACGAGTCAGGGTGAAATAGGATTAATGGACATCAAACTAATAAGAACCCTGAAGGAAAGTGTGCTCTTCAAGTTTCCCCTTACCATCTTTAACCTAAAAGGTTAAAAGCATTTTCTCTCAGAAAAGTAGTTTAACGAATAGGGATCCTGAATGTTAATAGTCAGCCATGGTTTTTTTTTTATTGGTTCTGGCAACTTATTAACTGTATGATGTTGACTGATTTGACCTTCAAGTGTATTAGTAAGAATTTGCTAATACCCATGTTTTTACAACTTTTTATAATCCATAAAACATTTGACATTTATGCAGTATGCAACAAGAAAATGCTTAACACAGTGTTTTTTATAGTTAGCATTTACTACTTTAAAACTTACTGAGAAATGTTGAAGTAATTCATCTTTTTCCTCCTCAATGAATGCCCCAACTGTTAGTGCTTTGGGGCGGTGGTCAACCACCATGTGATTGAGTGAGCCCCTTCCTCGTCCTCCACGACCTCGGCCTCGTCCTCGACCTTGAGAAGACATGGTCTTTCCTCGACCCACAGGTAAAATACCTAATCGTGCAGCCTGAATAACAGCAAAAGACAGAATGTAGAATACAAACTGAACCTTGGACAACAGAAGAACAGAAAACTATTTTTTTGAGGTATCAATGTATAGTAACCCTCTTAAATCTCACCTCAACTTGTAACTGATTGAGTTTTTTCCGTAATTCTGTCGTGTCTTCTCCTGAGGATAACCTCTTGTGAAGGTCCAGTTCAGTATCTAACAGCTCCTTCTGGGCCTTGGGAAAATTAAGAGTAAAAATGTATTGTTAGATAACATCAAAGATCTTAAGTCAGAATACTATACTTACAGAATGATGCATCTCTCTTTTGGAGAAATGAGAGGATGCGGCAATACATTTGTGCCTTACAGAAAGTAACTTCACAGGTATAATACTAAAAACATGCAAACAATATAATGATATTAGTAAAAATAATAAGCAGTACTACTGCTGAAGATGACCTAAAAATGAGACCTTGTAAAGTCATCTAAGATAAGGGATCTGAGAGTAATTTTCCCATAATGAGGCATCATAAATAAAATACAATGGGCTTAAGTAAATTAAATAACAAAAATTCATTAACAGTACAAATGTAAGTTACATAATTGCTTTCAGATTTGAACCGTGTACTGCTGCCACTGTTTTTTGGGGGGGAGGGTATGAAATAAATTATCCATCTTTGTGGTCAAGACTCAAATACTTGTTTTCTCCCATATGCGCTTTAATTTTTACAATGTGCACACTTTCTTTCTACCATCAGGTATTTGTATTATTAAAAAGAAAAAGCAATGGAACACTTTCCCTTCCTATAATGATAAGGAAGTACAACTTCAAATGTAATATGATATTGTACATAAAAATTTTTATTCCATATACCTGACAAATTTATTCCTAGTTCTCAAGGGGCTGGAAATTAAAATCCCACTACAGAACTGTGGTAAAGCAATTTCTCTCCCAGGGTATGGAAATAAGAGAAATGATAAAATTAGACTGAAATGGATCTAAACTTGAGATTCTTTTTAATAACATCACATTTTTACCCATATTAAAGTCAATAATGTTATTACAATATTATAACATTAGCAAAAAAACCTGCTGAAATAGGAGACACCTTTGTCCTCCCCATCACCAGCAGTTTCATCTTCAGTATAGAGAACCAAGAAATTCACTTAAAAAATACAAGTCTGCTCTCTCAAAGAGTACACAAGCACCTATAGAAACATTAAAAAAAAATTTTATAATTGTTTCCCTACTAAACTATTGGCTACACAAGAGTTCCAGATATACTTTCAAAGTGCCACAAACTTTGAAACAGATGTTCAATAATCCTGAACATCTGAACAATGCAAATAGATACCTCTGTTTTTGTCTTTACTTTAGATGGTATGGAGACTGCAGAAGATGTTTTTAACTCATCTTTCAACTGTGAGATCTTTTCTCCAAGCTCTTTCAAAGTCTTCATTATATTTGCTCTCTCTTCTGGTTTCATGCTTTTGTTTTTTTCTAACTTAGATATCAGCATCTATAAAGTAAACAGAAATAAGTAAAACTATACCTAGAAAATTTCTGTATGAATAATCCTTAAAAATTTCACTATTAGGAATAGCTTTATAAGATTCATTCTATATATCAATTACAGCAAATAATGAGCTCTTACCTTTTGGCATTCGATTTGTTTTTCTAACACTTCTTGCCTCTTTTTCCTCATGTCTTGTTGTAACTTCATTGCTTCCTATATAAATAAAAAAAAAATTAGTAAGGGAATATAGAATTTGCCAGTGATATATGACTATTATATTCTCATTTATTCTGGGACATTCCTATTTAAGATGAATTTTCTTCCTTATCAAAAAATAGCTAAAACCTTTACATATATTCCCCCAACACTTCCAACATAAAGTTGTTCACATTTATAAATGTAATTTTAAAGGCCTTTAAAATATTGACCATTAATTAGTTGTCTATATAAGGGCTCATTCACTTATTGACCCAAATGAAGAAAACATAAGTTGTTTTCACTTGCCAATGTAATAAACCTTATCTTTAAAGTTTAAAATTTCACAATGTGAGATGCATAGGTTAGAAATGACAGCAACATCTATAAACTTTTTCCAGGAAAATGTTGCCTCCCACCTCTCAGTCAAATTAAATCACCAAAACTAATTCATGGAGGGGAGGCAGGGTAATACACATAAATATTTATTTAAAAACCTTATGTGGGGCCTCCCCTGGTGGCGCAGCGGTTGAACGCTGGGCTGCGAAGCTGCCAGTAGCCTCTGCAGCACCGGTTCGATCCTGGGCCGCTGGCGAGGGTCCCACATGGTGGGCAGACCTCTCCTGCCACCCGCTGCTCCCCTCAGCAGTGTATTTCATCGGTCTGCCTGTTCTGTTCCCCGCTCTGGCTCTGGTGAATTCTCTCACCCTACTGCGCTTCTGACTGTACCCAGTGCTTGTATAAATAAATAAATAAATAAATAAATCTTAAAAAAAAAAAAAATTCTAAAAAAAACCTCATGTGAGTTTTTAAGTCAGTCTGATAGTGATACTCAGAATTTAGTCATATGAATACAACCACATAAACGTTATAGTTTGTGTGAAACAAAACCAGAAATGAACTGAAAGAAAAAAAAATGAAAGTGCCTGCTTGCTTCTGTTCCTTGGAGGGAAAAACACATGACAGCTCAATGCTGTTTACTTTAATAGAGAAAAAAAAAATTTTTTTTCTTTGTGTTTGATGTAGTCCCTGAAAGACAACTACAAAACATTTTTCCTGTTTGTTGATTTTTCTTCCAAGTTTATACTGTATCAAGAAAGAGCTAAATAAACAGTATAAAGTAGTTCCATTACTACTGAAGTGTTCAAGGGTGTTAACATAATCACTTAAGAATTCAATAGGTTCTTTCATCTTTAAGGGGAGAATTAAGATTGTTACCTGCTTCTTTTTAAGAACTTCTTGAACATCATGAGATTTAGACCCTGAACAAAGTTTTGAAGGTGTCTTTAAGTTTGAGGAGCTGTAAACCATTTTTTGATGACCTGGAGTTGAAAATATCTATAAAACACAAGATTAAATGTTTACAATCATTTCTTAGAAAGGAAGTAAATGTATATGTATATCTACACACACATATAAAAATATTTCATATATAGACCTCTCCTGACTCGCCTGCTGCTCCCCCCAGCAGTGTGCTTTGGCCAGTCTGCCCGTTCTGTTCCCCAGTCTGTCTCTGGTGGGTCCTCTCAACCCCCACATTTCTGGCCTGTACCCCAGCTCTTGTGTGCATAAATAAATCTTTAAAAAAGAAAAAACTTTACATATATAAATTTTTTTTTTTTAGGAATTCTGAAAAACTTAGCTAGGTCCTTATATGTAAAATTCAATTATCATTCAAAAACAAAATACAAAAATTAATTCTTAGCAACGTTTTGTTTCTGAATGCAATCACCTCTATCATTATATTTATTTATTTTAAGAAAATGAACAACAATCCCCGATATCTAGCAGTTGGTCTGCCATGCACAGCTAGGCCTTTGTGTCCTTCTGTTAAACAGTTTCACAAACTATCAAATCTCAGATAAAGTCACTCCTAAGACCACGATAGATCAAGACAAAAACAAGAGCACTCACTACATAATCATGATAAAACATCAGGGGGAAAATCCCATGAAAACTATACCCATGAAAGTGACCAAACATTTCTCTACCCTGGCTAAACAGAAAACACTGTAGCTTCTTTACCCAATTATAGCTTTGGCCTCATTCTAGTCTTCTATAATTCTAAGATTTATTAAGACATCCACAATTGTGGAATTTCTTCTATTTCCTTAATTTAAACCTTCCCCAAATCACCTGACACAGTCCAAATCCTAAAATAACATTTTGACTGAGAAGTTTCACTGTGTATACTTCCTTACTGAATAATAATAAACTAGACATGTTCAACTATAGGTGTGTTCTTGGTGGTCTTTAGCTAGAGGGTACTGTCATAAATGAAGTGTGAAAGAAGAACCCACATTCCTGATAACTGCAAACCCTTCTTAGAATTAAGGTACTTTGGGGCCTTCCTGGTGGTACAATCGGTTAAGACATAGCTTAACCTATGAAGCTATCCGCAACCACTGCAGCACCAGTTTGATCCCCGGCTGGCCAGGGAGCAACCCACATGGCGAAGCAGACCTCTCCTGACTCACCAGATGCTCCCCTCAGCAGTGTACTTCGGTCAATCCGCCTGTTCTGTTCCCCACTCTCTCTGGTGAATCCTCTCACCCCCCCCACCTCTGGCTTGTACCCCAGTTCTTATATGCATAAACAAATATTAAAAAAAAAAGAATTAAGGTATTTTGCAATCATAATCTTAATATTTACTTAACTGAATATTATGAGTTTACAATCAAACATAAGACTAATAGTTAGCTCATAGATCTGATTTTGCAAACAAATGACAGCCATCCTTACTATACTAGTGTTGGTATCTCAATTCCTTTTCTCTTCTGAACATATAACTCTCTAGTTAATCTCCACCACCCCCGCCTTAAGGCACAGCAAAACAACAAGGTAAACTACAATCTTCCTGGTTCAGGTCTTTCCTAAGACATGCTGTTCCTTTCTCAATTTTTAAATTACCTTTGAATACAAGATGTAGGAACACAGGATATAATATTAAGGAATTCATGTGAAATTCAATCACAAATACCAAATTTCTCTCAATCATACAATGCTTAATTGTTCTCAAATTTAAGCAAAGTCATTTTAACTACACATAAAATTCCTTAAGTATGGTTGGAATCCTATATAGTTGTTGTTCATGGTGCTATTATGACTGCTAGTTATTAATAAAACACGGAAACACCTATAATTTAGTGAGCATTTATTATGTGCTAAGCACTTCCCTTTCATGTTTTGTAACATGAAAGTTTTAGTACCCACAGCAGCTTAAGGAAAAGAAAATCATTGCTCACAAGTTATCTGGCACAGCTAGCAAGAGGCAGATCAAGTCAGGTCTGCCTGGCTTCCAACTCTGTAATTGTTTTTCTTTTTCTTTTTATAATGGAATTTTTGAAACAGACAAAACTACAAAGTTACATAAACTTGATGCACCCATCAACAAGCAGCAAAAATGATCAACACAGAAAATAAACTTGTTTCACTTATACCTCCCAACTATACCTGCAACCCAAACAGTATTGTTATCTATAACTACTTCAGTTTTTTTCTACATAAGAATTCCTTTCTTTTTAAAACATAACCATAATACCATCAGTACACTTAAAAGTTTCCTTTCATTCAATGTCCCATTCCAGTTCTTTCTTTTCCTTGCAAAACAACTGTTGAAGAAACCAGGTCATTCTTCCTATAGTGTTCTCCCCAGGACTCAACAGTACCCTTTAACATGTTTCTCTGTCTTCTGAATTTCCTTTAAGATGGTGAAAAGATATAAAGTCTTAATGACATTTTTGTTCTTTGACAAGATTCCACTAATCCCTAATAATTTCCTCACTTTCTAAGGTTTGACAAAATAGTACCTTTGGGTGCAAAGGGTACACATTAACTGGGTAGGCCATTTTTCTAGATCTTTCTAGTGAACAGAATTAGAAAATGCTTTAGAGATTTTTTTGTTTGTTTGTTTACTTATTTTTTAACATATAATACAACCTGAATCTACACTATACTTTCAATTCAGATAAGGACACTATAGAGTTTTTACTTAATTTCATATATCTTACATCTCTCTTTCAATCACAATGAAATCTTAGTAATTAATGACACCAATATAATTCCTTTTGATTTATTCCGCAATGCTCAGAAACCAATATTAAAACATAGCCAACAATATTATTTCTGAAAAGGGCTTTTTAAAATTGTTTTTTTTGTCTTCAGAGTACAACTTACCAGGAATTCGGTCAAAAAACTGTTTTAAGGCACTATATATGCAGACATGCTAGTTCATTTGTTTCACTTTTCAACTGTTATGGATTATCTTTGTTTTATTACATTTCATAATTACATGCATCATTTACATGGTTCCGAAACAAATGTTTAAAACAAGACATAGTCAAAGCTGTAGGATGGGCTTCTCTGTCCTTGCTATAACCACCAGTTTTAAATTACACACATTTTTTCCTACTACAAACACTTACGTGTTCATTGCCCCTATTTTTTTTTTCAATTTTGCAGAGAAAAACTGGGGTGTAGGCCAGAAGTACAGAGGATGAGAGGATTCACCAGAGACAGAGCAGGAAGCAAAAGGCAAGACAGGAGAGGTCTGCTGCACCATGTGGTTAAGCTCCCTGGCCAAGGATTGAACTTAGGCCCTAGTGGTGATATAGTGCTGAGACTTAACTCTCCACCAGGGAGTCCCTGCACCTAGTTTCTTGTACCAACAGTGACTGATTATACATTTTTTTGTTCCATTTTGTTTGCATGATGTCATATACCCTCATGATCACCCCATGTTACAAAGATATCCTTTGCAAAGTTACCCATATGCTACTGTATAGATACAAAACATTTTTTTGGGTTATTTTATTTTATATATTTTTACATCATTTTTCATTTTTGTATAATGTATGCATTTTCATCTCGGTTATAGTCCCCATGAAATTCCTACCACCCATTCACCCATGAACCATCACCACGGTCCCTTGTGCTCTTCCCACCCCTGTTTTGATCCTACTCCTTTCTCCCCCCACCTCCCCACCCCCTGCAGAATGTCTCTGGTTTATAGTTGCCTGTTGATTGTGATTTTTACTTATTATAATTACCTTTTTCCCCCCTGATCCCTTATTTGGATCCCGTACATTGCTCCTATAAGTGAAACCATTCGAAATTTTATTCTTCTTTCTGGTTTATTTTACATTTTAAGTATCCAGTCCTCCACTAATGGGCATTTGGGTGTTTCCATTCTTTTGTGACTATAAAGAGTCCACAATTTCTAGCTTTGTACTTACATCTTTTCAGTTTTAATTGTGCATCTCTGCAATATCCTTAGAAAGATTACTGGTTAGAGAAATGTACACACAACTATTCCAGATGCTATCAAATTTCTTTTCATGCAGGTTGTAACATTTAGCATTTCCAAAGCATCTAAATCTGATTGGTTTGAAACTCACCCTGGTTTAAAATGTAATTTAAAAATGAATCTAGGGTCTCCCTGGTGGCACAAGGGGTTAAGTCTCAGCACCACGAAGCTATTGGCAGCCACTAAAACATGAGTTTGATTCCCGGTCAGGGAGTTAAGCCAGCAGACCTCTCCTGTCTCACCTGCTGCTCCCCTCAACAGTGTGCTTCAGTCAATCTGCCTGTTCTGCTCCCTACTCTGTCTCTGTCTCTCACCCACCTTTCGACCCTGCACCCTGGCCTATGTATACCCAGCTCTTGTATGCATAAATAAACAAATCTTTAAAAAAACTAAAAATGAATCTAATTTGCTCTGTTCTATATGGCTATCTAGTTACGCCAAAACAATTTATCAGAAAGTATGTATCTTCCTCACTGATCTGAGATACCATGGAGGAACAAATTTTTATTTGCAAATGAGTTTATTAGTCAATCTTTTATTCCACTGGGCTGTCTCTTCATGTGCCAGTATTAAACTATCTACTTTAAGAGACTACAGCACTTCTTATTGTCTAGTAGGGTTAACACCCTCTTGTAATTATTTTTTCTGAGCTTTCCTCATTCACTGAAATAATCATCATGCCAGAGTCACAGTCTAGCTACATTCCAAAGGGCAAAACACACCACTTATGTTTAAAAGTTTGATTTTTAATAGCTGTAAGAAAGAAAAAATCAAAATCAACAAACAACTATGAACCAGAGACACACCGGGGGGGGGGGGGGCAGGGAAAAGAGGGACTGGGATCAAAATAAGGGGGTTGCAATTGTATGGGGAATATAAAAATAAAATTTAATAAATAAATAAAAGTTTGACTTTTGATTAGGGTAAATTCCCTTCACTGTGTTCTGAATTTATCCAAGAGGAAAAATGATAAAAGAAGTGGAGAGACAGATATGTATTAATAAGTGGCTAAAATCCTCAAATACCTATTTAGTTTTGAATAGCAAAAAATTTCTGGCTAAGAAAGAAAAAGAAAAATACCGGATGGTCTCACTCATAGCAGGAATCTAGAAAACTTAAATAAGGGACCAGGAAAAAGAATAATTATAAGAAAGAAAATATCAAAATCAACAAATAACTATGAACAAGAGACACTCTATGGGGGGTGGGGGGGCGGGGAAAGGAGGGTTTGGGGTAAAAATAAGGGGGTTGCAATTGTAAGGGGAATATAAAAATAAAATTTAAATTAAAAAAAAATTCTGGCTAACTATATGGAAATTATGTTAACTTAAGTTGGCTGTCACACTTACTTGAGCAAAGAAGCAATACACTACAAATCTGGATGATAATCAATTTGTTAATTTCTTCGTGTCATTGAACAACTCTAGTATTTGAAGTTCACAGAAGTACATACCTGGGAATCCTCTCCAGCACCACCTGACTGATTCAGTAAGTGTGCGGTATCACTCTGGTTACCACTTGCAAGTCCAAGACGATGTTTAACGGGAACTTTGTTAAGAACATACGCACCTGAGGTCTGTGGTTTGCTCATCATCTGTATGTACAAAATAAAAATGTGGTAAGAAATTTTTTAAATGCCTAAGAATGAAACAAGTTTAGGATAGTGTTTACTCTGGGTAGGAAAGTAAGGAAATGGGAAGAGGGAACACTTTAATTATTTTTAAGGGCTTATTTTTATAAGGGTTTATTTTTTAAGTGAAGTGGTGGTATTCAAGTAATTGTTGAATTATCATCCATACATTTTTAGAAACCTGAAATACGTCACAACAAAATGCATGCAAATGTGTACATCCTCATATAAACATAAGTGTCTAATAAGGTCTTATGCTTTCATCAATATGTAGTTCTTAGGAAGGCTTTTACTTGACAGATTAGGCTACTACCCCCCTAAAACATATTGCAATCTTGGGTGGCACTAAGAAAATACTGTCTAATGAATCACAGAAGTGATATCACTCTTGTATACAGTATTCAGTCAGCAAGCAGGGAAGTATTCACCTTTGGGCTCTAACAAGAAGTGTGATACAGACAGAAGGAAGGCAACTTTAGATGCAAGTATGCAGAACAATTCTGAATACACTGGAAGCTATATTGATTTTGGCAATTACAAAAATCAATATTCAAATTTTGGGCTTTGGAGGCAGAAGCTCTGGCCCCTGTGGTGGCAGAAGCCAATACTTTGCCAAACCACGAAACCAAGGTGGCTGTAGTGGTGCCATCAGCAGCAGTAGCTATAGCTATGGCAGCGGCAGAAGGTTTTAATTAACTGCCAGGAAACAAAGCTCAGCAGGCCAAAAGAGACAGAGAAGTGATAGGGCAGCTACAGGTTACAACAGATTTGTGAACTCAGCGAAGCTCAGTGGTGGTAGGGCATCGGTACTACAAAGACGACATGTTTTAGAAAATACTCATGTCTATGGAGGGAATACCTCGAGGACTGTATTTGTGACTAACTGCATAACAGGTTATTTCAGTTTCTGTTCTATTGCCATAAAGGATTTTAATGCAGTTTTTTTGTTTTGTTTTTTTTTTGCACCCATGATTACTAAATGTAATTGTCGATTACTAAACGTAATTGTCTGATCATGGGAAAAAGAGAACGAGAGAGAGCAGAATCACTAAGAGTATTTTTAAACATATGGAATTATGAGCTGCATAGAGAAAGTGATTAAGTTTGGGAAGGTAATCTCAGGAATAATTCTGATGTAAAACAGCATTAGGGTACGTAAGAAACCACGTGGAGAGCTGCTTAAAAGATAGATTCCTGAGTGCCAACCACAGCAATTCTGATTCAGGAGATTGGGGTGAGGCCCTTATCTAGTAAGAAACTGCATATTTAAAAAGCTTCCAGGAAATCAGATGCTGCTGGTCTGCAGATCAAATTGAGTAGCTCTGATATAGAAGATTCACAGACCACAAACTGAAAAACAATCATCTAGAAGGTGGAAATAGATACTCTAATTTCCTGTGATTACCTTTTGTATGCCTCCATGTACCGTTGAGGGAGGAGACTGAGCCACCAGCACCTGTTGCTGCTGAAGGTGCTGTGGGAGGTGATGGTGCTGCTGTGACAGGTGACCAAGTGTTTGCTGTTGCTGCAGGAGCAGCTGTGTCGGGGACTGTAGTGTTGGTTGCTCATTATTTTCCCTATGCCACAGGACTCGAATGAATCGGTTGTTCAGAACTGCTTCTGTGCTGGAAATGGCTTTCCTGGCCTCCTCATTTGTAAGATATTGAATGAGGGCTGCTTCTGGATCCCCCTTAAAAGCAACCTAACAAGAACATAAAAAAAGCAACATAAAAATACAGAAATGAACCAAAGTAAAATGTGAATAAAGTATTTATAAACAGAAAACTGTTGAAATCCATCTTGAATAAAGTTCTCCATTCCCTAAAAGACATTTGTATTTCAGAATTATATACAAAAGTTTATTTAGTAATAATCCCAGTAATGTTATCTAACCACTTGGGGAAAGTTGTTAGATACCTCCCTGACAGCTTACATTCAAGTGAACTCCAAAAACAGAACATATTTTACAGCAACAAAAAAATAAATAAATAAATAAATAAAACTCAGAAGAATACTTTGTATAATTTGAGCATTTGGAAAAACCACTTAATGCACACCTACAAAGGCAGGCTCTATAAAGACAAACAGCTATAGATCTGACCATATTAAATTCTATAACCTCTGTCAATTAAAACATGACATAAAATTACAAATGGAAAAAATGTTCATGTCTGTGCACTCACACATGTGCACAAAGCAAGGGTTTGAACATGCATTTTTCTAAATTCCCTAATAAAGAGGGCAAAGATTTTTGATAAGTAAATACAAAAATTAAAATGTTCTATATAAATTAGTCTATCAGAATTTTAAAAAGCAACTTAAGTATGATTTTTCACTTATCAAACTGAAAAAAATAAAATATATATATTTTTTAAGATTTATTTTATTTATGCATACAAGAGCCGGGGTACAGGCCAGAGATGTGGGGGGTGAGAGGATTCACCAGAGACAGAGTATGGAACAGAACAGGCAGA
Source organism: Talpa europaea (assembly GCF_964194135.1). NCBI lineage: Eukaryota > Metazoa > Chordata > Mammalia > Eulipotyphla > Talpidae > Talpa > Talpa europaea. The sequence goes on along the minus strand of NC_140080.1, from coordinate 38,915,824 downwards.
TTGACCCAAGTACACTGCTGAGGGAGCAGCGGGCAAGTCAGGAGAGGTCTGCTGTGCCATGTGGGTTTCTTCCTGGCAGGCCAGGGATCGAACTCGTGCTGCAGAGGCTGCGGATAGCTTCATAGTGCAGTACTAAACCCCTTGCGTCACCAGGGAGGCCCCACCCCCCCCAAAAAAATATATATATATATTTTAATATTTTTTCACTTGGGTAGAAAAAACTAATTTTTCACTTATTAAAAATTTTTTAAATTGATTCCTAGTACAGTTTTGCTGAAGTTTTATACAGCACATTTGGAAATATCAATTGGCACAACTCTTTTGGAGAACAATTTGGCAATTCAAATAAAAACTTGTAAAATTCTCAGGAATGCACTATAAAAAATAATGAAAAAATGATGAAAGTTATAGTCAGACACAAAGAGGTTTGCCATAACACTGTTTTTCTAAAAACTAATGAAAACAAATTCTAAACAACAAAGAATAGTTAAATAAATTATCCCCTATATTCTGAAGTCCTAAACTCATATGACTATAATTGGAAATGGAGCTTTTAGGAGATAATTTTGATTAAATGAGCTCATAAGGGAGAGGGCCTAATCTGGTAAGATTGGTGGCCTTATCGGAAGAGATCTTTCTCTCTCTCCTCTATCTCCCTCTCCATCTCATTACCCTTCTTCTGCATGTGAGGACAAATCAAGTAGGTAGGTATCAGAAAGTCATCACCAGAAACCATACTGGCCACCTCCTTGAACTGGAATGCCCCCCCAAAAGTTAATTTTTGTTGTTTAAGTCAACCAGCCTATGGTATTTGTTATGGCAATCCGAGCAGAATAATATTACTAATCTACATTAGCCATCTGAAATTTTCTAAATGCCATAAAGAATGACCTAGGAAAGATGGAAGGGAACAAGGGTAGTTACAATACATTGCTATAATTACCTTTTTTGTAATTTTAAGCACATGAATCATATTTTATAAGAGAATGTTATGTCCATGTAATTTTGCTTATAAGTAAACACAGTTATGTCTTTTCATCTAAACAGTAAAGGTTAGGGCCTCCCTGGCAGCACAAGGGATTAAATTAAGCACTGCACTATGAAGCAATCCAAAGCCTCTGCAGCATAAATTTGATTCCCGGCTGGGCAGGGAGCAACCCACATGGCACAACAGACCTCTCCTGCCTTGCCTGCTGCTCCCCTCAGCAGTGTATTTCAGTCAGTCTGGCTGTTCTGTTCCCCACTGTCTCTGCTGAATCCTCTCACCCCCCACACCTCTGGCCTGTAACCCAGCTCTTGTATACATAAATAAACCAATCTTTAAAAATAAATAAATAAACATTAAAGGCTTTATCTACGTGGTAAGTTTTGGGTAACTGGTTATTTTAAACTTTCAATTTACTGTATTTTCAATTATCTGTAGATTTGTTTCGTTGAAACATCAAATCCCCCAATACCACCTTCTTAAACACAGTTATAGAAATTATATCTTGGTTTGATGGCAGTGCTAAATATCAGGGTAAGTGACTAAAATTGCAACTTAAACAGGACTTTGATTACAATAAAACCACGAAAACAAATTCATATATTAAAATATTTAACAAGCAAACAGCAAAATACAAAAGCTATGATTTACCTGATGTTACAGAACACATTATACATTGCCTAAAATTCTCAATGTTGGGCCTCCCTGGTGGTGCAAGGGGTTAAGCACAGCACAATGAGGCTATCTGCAGTGTCTGCAACATGAGTGCTATCCACAGCCAGCCAATGAGCTACCCACATGGCGCAGCAGACCTCTTCTGTCTTGCCCACTGCTCCCCTCACCAGTGTATTTTTCACTCAATCAGTCTGCCTGTACTGTTCCCCACTCTGCCTCTGGTGAATCCTCTCACCCCCCACCCCCCGCACATCTGACGTGTACCCTAGTTCTTGTATGCATAAATAAATAAATCTTATAAAAAAAGAATAAGAAAGAATATTCTCAATGTTAGAAACATCCTTAATTACTATTTCATGACAATATAAAAATCAGTCAGGAATGGAGGCATCACACTCCCAGACTTCAAACTATACTACAAAGCCATAATCATCAAAACTGCATGGTATTGGAACAAGAACACACACACAGACCAATGGAATTGAATAGAAAATCCAGAAATCAACCCACAGATTTATGGTCAACTAATCTTTGACAAAGGAGCAAAGACTATGCATTGGAGCAAAGAAAGTTTGTTCAATAAATGGTGCTGGGAAAACTGGGTCGCTACATGCAAAAGAACGAAGCTTGACCACTACCTCACACCATACACAAAAATCAACTCAAAATGGATTAAAGAACTAGACATAAGACCTGAAACCATAAAATACATAGAAGGAAATATAGGCGAAACGCTACGTGATATGCACATCAAAGACATCTTTACAGACACATCACCCAAAGCAGTGATAGTGAAGGCAAAGATAAACAGCTGGGACTACATCAAATTAAAGAGCTTCTGCACAGCAAAAGACAGAATAACAAAAACAAAGAGAAACCCCACTGACTGGGAGAAAATTTTTGCACATAACACTAATGATAAAGGACTGATCACAAAAATCTGCAAAGAGCTGATGAGACTCAACAACAACAAAGAAAATAATCCTGTCAAAAATGGGCAGAAGAACTAAAAAGAAATTTCTCAGAAGAGGAAATGAAAATGGCCAACAGGCATATGCAAAAATGTTCAACATCACTTGTAATCAGGGAAATGCAAATCAAAACTACCAGGAGATACCATCTTACACCAGTGAGAATGGCACATATTAAAAAAACTAGTAACAACAAATGCTGGCGAGGGTGTGGAGAAAAAGGAACTCTCCTGCACTGTTGGTGGGAGTGCAAACTGGTCCAACCACTACGGAGAGCTGTGTGCAGATTTCTTGACCTACTAAACATAGAGCTTCCATATGATCCAGCAATTCCACTCCTAGGTATTTATCCAAAGGACACAGAAACATCAATTCCAAAGAGCACCTGCACCCCTATGTTTATAGCAGCACTGTTTACAATAGCTAAGCTTTGGAAACAACCCAAATGCCCAAAAATAGATGACTGGATCAAGAAGATGTGGTCCATATATACCATGGAATATTACTCAGCATTCAAAAAAGATAAACACATGCAATTTGCAACATGATGGCACTGGAAGGGATCATGCTCAGCAAAATAAGCCAGAAAGAAAAAGAAAAATACCAGATGGTCTCACTCATTGCAGGAAACTGGAAAACTTGAATAAGGGACCAGGAAAATGAATAACTCTAAGAAAGTGAAAATCAAAATCAACAAAAAACTATGAAACAGAGACACTCTATGGGGGGTGGGGGGCAGGGAGAAGAGGGATTGGGGTCAAAATAAGGGGGTTGCAATTGTATAGGGAATATAAAAATAAAATTTATTTTAAAAAAATCAGTAGAGGGCCTCCCTGGTGGCGCAGCGGTTGAGCGCTGGGTTGCGAAACTGCGCACGGCCTCTGCGGCGCCGGTTCAATCCCCGGCTGCTCCCCGGCCACCGGAGGAGGGTCCCACATGGCGTGCAGACCTCTCCTGCCGCCCGCTGCTCCCCTCAGCAGTGTACTTCGGTCCTTCTGCCTGCTCTGCTCTCTGCTCTAGCTCTGGTGAATTCTCTCACCCTCCCGCGCTTCTGACTGTACCCAGTGCATGTATAAACAAAACAAACAAACCAGCAAACAAATAAATAAAGCATGCCTCTATTAAAAAAAAAAAATTAAAAAAATCAGTAGACAAAATTACAATTGTTGCATTAACTATCATAAAACTTATCTACCTAGTTAGAATACTAAAGCAGAAAAAAATCATTTATCCACAGATAGAACTTTGAACAAAAATAATGTAACTAGCACATTGTTTTTCAGGAAAAGGTTGCAGAAAAGACCAAACTGAAGTCACAAGAACAAAGTTGGCTTAACAATTCCATCATAAAGGTGAGTGCACAAAAATTCAGTGGAGTTCACACTTAGAGGTGATCAGACTAACTGCTGGCTCATTTAAGCAAGGGGAGCTGATAGAAATATTTTCAAAGATGTATAAAAGACAAGGATTCTGTCACCAACATGGATCACGTTTACCTGGATGTTAACAATGGTTCCAAATTTGCTGAAGTGTTCATTGAGCTTGGTAATGTTGTTCAATTCCTGAGGGATTTTCTTGACTTCTAATTTGGTGTTTGTATATTGATTCTTTCTCAAGAATCCTGGTTTACTCTGATTATTATTCCCTTGCCTGAAAGGAATATTAACAGATCTTGTTAATTCTCTTACCTCACTCCTAGTCAAGGGATAAATCAGTAAAGAATGCAAATTTATAATAAATTATCATTTATAAGTCCTTAGCATACTTCAGAAACTACTAGGCCATTTTCACACCAGCCTCATTACATGGGAACAGAAGAGATAGAACAGTAAAACAAGGGCCTCCCCAGTGGCGCAGCGGTTGAGAGCTGGGTTGCGAAGCTGCCTCTGCAGCACTGGTTTGATCCCAGCCACTGGGCAAGGGTCCCACATGGCACGACAGACCTCTCCTGCCGCCCGCTGCTCCCCTCAGCAGTGTACTTTGTCATTCTACCTGTTCTGCTCTCCGCTCTGGCTCTGGTGAATTCTCTCACCCTCCCACGCTTCTGACTATACCCAGTGCTTGTATGTATGTATGTATGTATGTATGTATGTATGTATGTATGTATGTATGTATTATGTATAAATAAATCTTAAAAAAATAAAAAAGCAAAACAGGGCCTCCCCGGTGGCGCAGCTGTTGAGCGCTGGGTTGCGAAGCTGCCCACAGCCTCTGCAGCACCCGTTCGATCCCCGGCTGCTCCCCGGTCACTGGAGGAGGGTCCCACATGGTGCGCAGACCTCTCCTGCCGCCCGCTGCTCCCCTCAGCAGTGTACTTCGGTCCTTCTGCCTGCTCTGCTCCCCGCTCTGACTCTGGTGAATTCTCTCACCTCCCACGCTTCTGACTGTACCCAGTGCTTGTATAAATAAATAAATAAATCTTAAAAAAAATTAAAAAAAAAAAAAAAGCAAAACAAAACAAAACACAAACAGAAGAGGTCCAAATGAGATTATACTAAATTATAAATGATTATATAAATTAACAAGAAGATTCACATTAAGGAAAGCATAGAACGATCACTTTTTAATGGTGCATTTTTCTGCACAAGTATAGAACTTTCCTCTTCTATTCCGTTCTAGTATCTTAATAATTCTTAATATTGGCTCAGACCTGTAAACAAATGGGACCAAATTACTACTATAATTTTTGAGACATTTTAATGGTGCCTCCGGGATCCCAAACTTTGAGAAACCTAGTTTGAAAATCACTGATTAATCAGAACTCTTATTTTTACAAATTTACTAATGCAAGCAAAACAATGACCCCCCACACACACACACACACACAAAATGAATGCTACTAGTTAGCAAATTATCTTACTTTCCCAGCCAAGGTTTCTTTGTGAGTGGACCTTCCAAACCACTCATAGCTCTTTTTCGACTATCTGGTTCAAGAACGACTCTGGTTATGTTGCTATTAATTGAAACTGGGACTGGTGGTTCAGTCTGGATGACAATGTTTGCAGCTGTTGAAAACAAAAATTAACATTTACTCACAATTCATTATATTTGGAGAATTTCAAATGATTACAACATTTAGTGCAAAAATTAAAAAGGCACCCAACTATTATAATTCTTTTCAGAAATGCATAATAGCAAGAAAAATTATCAACTGTCTTTTTGTCCCTTTAAAAAACAATATCCAAGTTTAAAAACTCACAGACAATCCCTATGCAGTAAATTATTTTAAGTCAAGTATCATCAATGGATGCCCCCCCCAAAAAAGAAAGGCAGTGAAAGTTTGTTAGAGAACATGTATTATATGATGTCATATACTACTCCACAAATGTACTACTCCACAAATTATTTACTTCACAATGGACAGGTCTAACAATTATCATCTTGGGCAAGCAATTAAACTTAACATTTTAAATACAGCAAAATTATTTGTCTCCTGATGTTTCCTTAAGTATCACTAAGAAATTAATCTGGATAGATATTATGAAATTATGATTTTTCTTATGTATAACAATGATACTGTGGTTACATGAAAAGATCATGTCTTCCTTTTAGGTATCTAAGATGAAAGGAGCTAGCATTACAATGTCTATAATCTACTCTCAAGTTGTCCAAGAAAAAAAAACATGGTCAGGAGGAGGAAAGGAAAAAGAAAAATGCATATCTATGAGAAGGTATTCAGGCATTTATTGTACTTCTTTTGATTTTTTTGGTAGGGTTATAATTTCTAAACTTAAAAGCAAAAAAAAAATCCAACACCAGTATTATAAATCAGCACATTTCATTCACAAGAGCTAACACTTAAAATACTGTAAGAAACTGACCTTACAATGTATTATATGTGGGTGGGAGGAGGTATGCTCAACCAAAAAGTAAATAACACAAACAATGCATTATATTCTTGGGTATTCTCCCTAACTTCAGCAATTCAACCAAAAGTACAATTAGCAGGAAAGAGTAACATACAGGGCTGGATGCTGGAATAGAATGGGGTACAGTGTGACAATCAGGGAAATCATGATGAAGATTCATTCATTTAATACACATTTTTTTGAGCAGCTACTACAGCTCAACTACCATACGACACCTTGGGTATAAATTAGTGAATAAAATCAACACAATTCCTGCCCTTGTAGGATCTGTGTTTTCAGAAGACTAAAGGAGACATGCCAATAGTGATGGCATAAAGCATTCTAAAATTTGAGATGTCTTTATGTCTTCCCTAAATAGTTAATCATTACCACCTGAAATTGCCTAACATTTTTCTTAACTGAAGTGCTTTATAAAAAAGCAAAGATATAGCTAAAGGTTAAGTAACTTGCCTAAGATGACAAAGCAAGTCTTTTGTATAGCAGTGCCACAATGTCTATAATTTACTCTCAAGTTGTCCAAGGAAAAAAGACTGAAAAAATTTTATTGCAATGCTTTCGGTTCTCAATAATAGCGAATCTACTAAATCTAAGGACTACTACATATGAATATATAAACCAGGCTGATGGCAAAGGAAAGACCAGAAGTCACTGAGATATTCCCATTAATTTCAGGTATGCTGTTAACAATGCATGCATTAAAGCAAAGGCAATAAGAACACATCTATTATTTGAAATGGGTTCAAATTGCAGTTCTCCCATTAATAGCTATGTGACCTTGGGGAAGTACTTTAACTTCTCTAAGCCTCAATGTTTTTACCTGTAAAAAGAGAATAAAAGAAAATAGTACCTTTTTAAAGTGTTGTTAGTAAGGGATACAAAAGATAAAATACATGTAAAAGCATTTCCTTTAGTCATGTCACAAAACTGTTAGCCTACGTGATAAGATTGTTAGTAATAGCTGTAAAAAATGGTTAATAAAATCAGGATAGAACAGAAAATGTTCATCATGTAATTATATCAGAAAAATATCATCACGATGACCAGTCATTCAAGTTGAAATTAAACACTGGAAATCTTACTGTAAATAAAAGCAAACTCGAATCTCATCAAACTCTTTAATCGAACGTTTATGAGGGAAGAGGAAATTAGGGTACCCACCCATATTAAACACGTGGATTAAATCTTTCAAGGTTTGTGCATATGCTTTGTAAGGGTTCTAACAGATGGTAATAATCATAAATATTAAAGTTTTATTGCAATGTTTTAGGTTCTCAATAATAGCAGTATGAAGCATAGCTCTGGCAACACAAAGAAGGCCCTTATATGATCAGTTCTTTGAGGGCAGTGGGCCATGTCATTTCACCTTTCTATACCTAATATCTAGCAGAGTGGGAGTACTCAGCTAAACTAGCCTAAGTCTGGGCCTCCCTGGTGGCACAAGGGGTTAAGCACCACACTATGAAACAATCCACAGACTCTGCAGCCTGAATTCAATCCCCAGCCAGCCAGCCAGGGAGCAACCCACATGGCAAAGCAGGCCTCTCTTGTCTGGCCTGCTGCTCCCCTCAGCAGTGTATTTCAGTCAGTCTGCCTGTTCTGTTCCCTACTCTGTTTCTGGTGAGTCCTCTCACCCCCTGCATCTCTGGTCTGTACCCCAGCTCTTGTATGCATAAATAAATAAATCTTAAAAAAAAAGGGACTCCCAGTGGCAGCGGGTTGAGTGCAGCGCTGTGTAGCTGTGCACAGCCTCTGCAGTGAGGGTTCAATTCCTGGCCGGCTGAGGAAGATTCCCACATGGCGCGGGAGAACTCTCCTGTCATGCCTGCTGCTCCCCTCATCAGTGCTTTTGGTCTGTTTGCCCATTCTGTTCCCCACTCTGTCTCTGGTGAATCCTCTCACCTTCCAGCGCCTCTGGCCTGTACCCCAGCTATCATATAAATAAAAAAAGAAAATGAAAACCTCACTGTTAAATTTCTTTCTTTTTTTTTTTTTTTTTTATAGAGGCATGCTTTATTTATTTGTTTGCTGGGTTGTTTGTTTTGTTTATACATGCACTGGGTACAGTCAGAAGCACGGGAGGGTGAGAGAATTCACCAGAGCCAGAGCGGGGAGCAGAGCAGGCAGAAGGACCGAAGTACACTGCTGAGGGGAGCAGCGGGCGGCAGGAGAGGTCTGCGCGCCATGTGGGACCCTCCTCCGGTGGCCGGGGAGCAGCTGGGGATCGAACCGGCGCCACAGAAGCCGCGGGCAGCTTCGCAACCCAGCGCTCAACCGCTGCGCCACCAGGGAGGCCCTCACTGTTAAATTTCTTTAAAAAAAAAATTGGAGGGCCTCCTCGGTGGCGCAGCGGTTGAGTGCAGGGTTGCGAAGTTGGCCGCAGCCTCTGCAGCGCCGGTTCGATCCCCGGCTGCTCCCCGGCCACCGGAGGAGGGTCCCACATGGCGCGCAGACCTCTCCTGCCGCCCGCTGCTCCCCTCAGCAGTGTACTTCGGTCCTTCTGCCTGCTCTGCTCCCTGCTCTGGCTCTGGTGAATTCTCTCACCCTCCCACACTTCTGATTGTACCCAGTGCTTGTATAAATAAATAAATAAATCTTAAAAAAAAAAAAAAGAGTATCCCCCCCCCCCCAAAAATGTATCCTTAAAAAAAAAAAAAAAAATTTGGAGGGGCCTCCCTGGTGGCGTAGGCGGTTGAGCGCCACATATGAAGCTGTCCGCAGCCTCTGCAGAGCTGGTTCAATCTCGGTGGGCTGGCGAAGGCCCCCATGGCGAGCAGACCTCTCCTGTATTGCCCGCTGCTCCCCCTCAGCAGTGTATTTCAGTCAGTCTGCCTGTTCTGTTCTATGCTCTGTCTCTAGTGAATCCTCTCACCCTCCCACGCATCTGGCCTATACCCCGGTTCTTGTATAAATAAATAAATCTTTAAAAGAAAAAATGGAGATAAAGCTACACAAGACAAACACAATTTAAATCTTCAAAAGAAGTAATATGTAAATACCTTTAGACCTTTGTGAGATCAGAAGTACTATACTCAACTATTATATAACATTTAGCAACAGAGAAAGTTCACCTCTTGGATTTGCATCCATATCTCCAGATGTTAGGCCAATGAGATTTGGGCGTTGTGTCTGTGTTCTTGAAAAGAACTGTCTGTACTGAGATCTACCAGAACTGGTAATACTAGGAGCTTCTGGGTTATAACCATCTGGTTCATATGTATCTGAGAGAAAACAAAGCAAAAAAGCACATACCAAATCAAAGAATGGTTAAATTATTTATTATAAAATAAGTAACTGTAAAAATGAATTTCCTTCAACAAATATAGTTCCATCAACCCATATACATTTTTTTTTTCCTAAAGGTAAAGAAATAAAGATGCTTCTGTCACAAAACATTGATAAACAAATCCATTCTTAAATACCGATTAATTTCCAGATTCGGGGCCTCCCTGGTGGCGCAAGGAGTTAACACATAGCGCTATGAAGCTATCCGCCACCACTGCAGCAGTTCGATCCCTGACCAGGGAGGTGACCCACATTGCACAGTAGACCTCTCCTGTCTTGCCCGCTGCTCCCCTTAGCCATGTATTTCTCTCAATCTGCCTGTTCTGCCCCCAACTCTGTCTCTGGTGAATCCTCTCACCCCCACCCCCGCGTCTCTGGCCTGCACCCCAGCTCTTGCATGCATAAATAAATAAATCTTCAGACAAAACTTTCCAGATTCACTTACTCATTTTTAGCCTATAAATAACCCATCTAAACTTAAAAGTACACTTTTAAGAGAAATTTTCACATGCACAAAATTCCATATATGAAGGAGACTCTTTTGTTATGTCTCACCAATTTCTAGATACTCCCTTAATTAGGACGGAGGTAGGGGGCATCAATCTATTAATGTGGTTAACTGCACTTTATACTGTAGAAATAATAGCTGGCTTTATATGTTTTTATTTCAAACATTAAAATAAGTCTGTATTTATAAAAATAATCATTATCTCACTAACATACTCCTCACAATACAACTTTTATCAGGTTTTCTGTGTTTTCTCTACAACTAAAAATTTAACTTTTAGAATTATAAAGCTAAATTAACACTTGTTAGTGATTAAAAGTTTTGAATCTGTTAATTTCCAAATGATATATATATCCTCTTCATCCTACATAAAATGAAAGAAGGGTTAAGACTAACTGAAGACACTGATTTTTACAATTGTGATTTAAAAGCCCTCAAGTCTCTTTTCTCCTTTATGTAAAAATTCCTTATGTACTTCCTATCATTTCAGCTATAAGATAAGGTATTCATATATATTACTGGTCAATTACTTCTATGATTCAGAGAATAGTATCAGCAAATCATGATAAAAGTTTTTCGTTACCAGTTGGTATTCTTGACAGAAAAGCTCCTATAATTAGGGCTGCAGAAAGTTTTATAGACATTATATAATCAAATGACCTTGTTTCTGTTATTCCTGGGAATATCAAAAAACTTTAATGTTCTTTAATTATGATGAATTAGTATCTAAAAGCCAAGTGAGAAATGTTTAAATCTTATGAGACAACCACAAAACACTCCACAGATCTTCAATGGGAGGAAGGATTTTTCTTTTTAAGAATCACTATGCTATATAATAGTCCATACAACAAAGGGCAGAGGAGAAAAAGAAAAGTTCATCCATGATTAGCAAGAAACTAGATGCTTTTTGGTCTTGTCTAAAGGAAAAATTAATCTAGTTTTTCTTCTAATATATAATTAATTAGAAAACACTCAAGTAGATATCCTCTCCCTATCCACCTGATTAGAACTAGTTCAAGGAACTAGCATGACTTTTGTTACCGAGGTACTGAAAGTAAATACAGAGGACACCAGAGATGACAGACACACAGGAGGCCTAATCATCTAGCAGCCACTAGGGACAAACCAAAGTAGTAGAAGAACAGAAAATACTACCACCTAAGAAATTTAATGGGAATTCGACAGCAAATCAGGATGCCAGGTCACCCACAAGGCTGGGCAGTTTATGGTACAAAAGATCAGGGAGGTGGATGGTCATCTGTAGCAAAGCTTACCTGGGACCAGAGGGGTAGGGCTGGAGACTGAGGTATGGTACCCAATGGAAGATCCCATGAGGTTTCGAGGTGGCACCAAACGAGCTGCCAGCAGAGGAGGCGGTGTCCCCAACTGAAGTCGCTCAGATGCAGCAGCGCCATGTTCACGAGAGTACATGGGCTGTCCTACAGAGGAAAGAATAGGAAGGCAACCGGGATTGAGAGGCACAGCTTCTCTTAGGGTAATGAATTCTTGCTGAGACTTTGAGCCAAGAACAGAAAAAATTACACCACCAAGAACAGTAGTAGAGAAAGATATTACTGAGATTCTTTCTAACTCAAGAAACAGACATGCAACTCGTTAGGATGCACTAAGGTATAAAGAAAAGAGTAAGAATTAGGGAGTATGACAGCAAACGTCTCCATTTGTTAAAATCTTAAAGGGAACAACTATTTGCTAATTTAACCCAAAAGTGAGCATCAAGTTATTAGACAAAGGAGCCCTGAGCTGCTTGTCAAGCAGTTTTGTTCTGTCATGAATATGCCTTCATGTGGCAGGAAGGCTGTTGCACAATTAGGAAAAAAAAGAAAACTAACATTCCTCCCCAAACTTAGATAATTTCATGTTTGTACAAAATATACTCCTATGTCTAGATAAAGAAAAGGAACAATAATAAAGAAACTTTAAAAAGAAAAACCACTACAAACATACCCTCACAGAGAATAAGGAATATTCAAAAGGAAAAATTAAACAAGATAATAAAAATTTGTTATCCAGGAGCAGGTGGATAACAAATACAGAGAAAGGGGGAAAAAGGACACAAATCTCAGATAAACACATCAGCCACTGTACACAGGTAATTATCTCAGATGTTAAGAACCACTTTGTGAGAGTAAGTACATTCTGAGTTTATATATACCAATGCAAGAATATCAAACACAATGAAGTCAAATTTTACAGAAGTGGATTAAAAAGGACAAGGTATCAAGGAGCAAAACCTCTTTGGTTAGTCATTTAAATAGTCCTTTTCATTGACAACTCTAATGAGACCTACTTATAAGATTTAATCAACATGTTATGCTCACAGTCAGGCATTCATTAGATGGCAAAAGACAAAATAAAGCAAATTTAGAATATTTTTTACATCTTAAGAAATGTCATTGAAAGTTACAAAGCTCCTAAATACTTTTCAAAATACCTTAATAGGACAAGCCACAAAGCAACCACTTAATTTCATGGTAAATGCAAAAGGGAAATAGAAGCTAAATTTCACTACCTTTCTCTTCCAAGGAGAAAGTGAGAAATAAATGTACATATAATTGTACATTTAACACTTATTCTTTCAAAATTTACAGTAAAAAAGAATTATGCAACCACTACGTTACAAAATCTCAAAGATCTGGAAGTAGTTTAAAGGCTGACCTACTACAGAGAACTCCTTGGGGAATAAAGTAGTGTGCAAAGGAGAATAGTAAATGTAACCTCAGTCCTTATGACTATGATTTATGATATACCACTCAACGTAGCATGTATATTTAATTAATAATTCTCAAATGACAAAGAGCATGTATTCAAACACTTCAGAGGGCCTCCCTGATGGTGCAAGGGGTTAAGACGCAACCCATGAAGCTGTCTGCAGCCTCTCCAACACGAGTTCGATTCCCGGGCCTGCCAGGGAGCAGTTGCCCACTTGGCGCAGCAGACCTCTCCTGACTCGCCTGCTGCTTCCCTCAGCAGTGTACTTTGGTTGATCTGCTTGTTCTGTTCCCCACTCTGTCTCTAGTGAATACTCTCACCCCCCACACCTCTGGCCTAAACCCCAGCTCTTGTGTGCATCAATAAATAAATCTTAAAAAAAAAAAAAAAGAAAGCTATTTATTCAAATGAAGTCTGATTTCCTAAACCTATTCAGACCACTGAACATTATTTCAAAAACAAACCATTTCTTAAATAAAAGACTGATTCTAGGTCTGAGCAGGAATTTTATAAGATGAGTCTGGTACCTTGATACACCTTATCCTTCCAGAAGGAAAATGGCTATCAAACAATAGCATGTCAAAAACAAATCAAAACAGGGCCTCCCCGGTGGCGCAGCGGTTGAGCACTGGGCTGCGAAGCTCTTCAGCGCCGGTTTGATCCCCGGCTGCCAGGGCGAGGGTCCCACATGGTGCGCAGACCTCTCCTGCCGCCCGCTGCTCCCCTTAGCAGTGTACTTCGTCACTCGCCTGTTGTGCTCTGCTCTCCTCTCTGGCTCTGGTGAATTCTCTCACCCTCCCACACTTCTGACTGTACCCAGTGTTTGTATAAATAAATAAATAAATCTTAAAGAAAAAACAAAAAAAACAAATCAAAACAATGGTAACCAAACCACCAGTAGGAACCAATATGAAGAGGCTACCAGTGATCAAAGGTTTTGAATATCCAAAAGGGCTGTAATAGGGAACAAGGTAGCAAACACGTTAAATTTTCATGAGTTCATTATTCTGAAAACTGACAAATGAATGGAAACAAGCATTTATCTGGCCTTTCCTGTGAAAAACTGCATTTCACATTAACCTAGTGGTTAAAAATGAGAAGTTCTAATTTGTTGAATGCCAACCAATAAATGTAGAAGAAATCATAGAATCAGAATATCACACTTTTATAACCTATAAGGAAAACAGAAGACTTAGACAGTGATCACAAATAGCTGTTGAAACCATTACCAACTTGTAAAATGAGTGGGTCAGAATGAACACACCTATAAATGCTGAAAAATGTAACACAGAAAGACGACAGCTCAATATTGCGAACATTGTGATGTACTGCAGTAGTAGTACATAGCCCCATCAATGAAATAGTCATGCTCCCCCAGACCCCCCAAAATTCTACATAGGAACTGAATTAACACTAGCTCCTCTAGCTCTTATCTCTAATTTACAGGAAATAGGGAGACAGAAATGTGCCAAGTTGAGAATGCGAAAAAATCCTTAAGGACAAATGGTCTGTTTCTTCAAAAACAAACAAAAAATTGTCAAGGAAAAAAATATGTAGGGGGAAGCAGTATAGATTTTTCAAGACTTAACAGACACAACAGCTAACTGTAGAATGTAGGGCCTCGCTCATGGTCTACGGGTTAAGTCTCAGCGCTACCACCATGAAGACCTGAGTTCAATTCCCAGCCAGGGAGCTAACCTATATATGGTACAACAGATCTCTCCTCTCTCGCCCACTTCTTCCCTCGGCGGTATATTTCACAAGATCAAGCCTGCTCTGCTCCCCACTCTGCTTCCCACTCTGCTTCTGGTGAATCCTCTTAACCCACCCCCCACCTCTGGCCTACACACCAGTTCTTCTATGCATAAATAAATGAATGAATGAATAAATGTAATACATAACCCTGGATCCAGTTTTAAACAAATCAGCTGTAAAAGGAAATTTATGATACAATTATGAAATATGAATACTGACTGGATACTTGACAATAGTGAACTGTCATAAATTTTTTGTGAAGAATGATAAAATACTGTGATTGCATATGTATTTGTGCATACATGGGCACATGTATGTTGAATCCTTATCTTTTGGAGACACATAATAAAAAGCTTGCAAATGAAATGTTAACATTTGGGGTTTTTCAAAAATAATCGAATCAGAGATGAGTTAGAGATTAACCATACACAGGTAAATGTTCAAAGTGGTGAATGTGTAAATGAAGAAATACAAGCAAGACCTCCTGGTGGCACAAGTGGTTAAGACACAACCTATGAAGCTAAACGCAGCCTCTGCAGCACTGAGTTTGATCCCCCGGCCCACCAGGGAGCAACCCACATGGCAAAGCAGCCCTCTCCTGACTCGCCCACTGCTCCCCCCAGCATTGTACTTTGGTCAATCTGCTTGTTCTGTTCTCTACTCTCTCTCGTGAATCCCCTCACCCCCCACACCTCTGGCCTGTACCCCAGCTCTTGTATGCATATGTAAATAAATCTTAAAAAAAAAAAAAAAACAAGCAAAATGTAATTTGTTAAAAGTTACAAAAATGGTGAAGATGACCTAGTCACAATTTATAGTCACTCAATTTAGCTTTGGTCAGTGTAGGGAGTGACTGGGTAATTCCAAACCACAAACATCTCCAGTTTCACATTCCTGTCTTAAACTGTTCATGTATCTTACACGCCTGATAGCAACATTTTCACATTCATAATATGTTCAGTTGAGTCAGCTGACAAGTCTTTATTCAAACTAAAATTTTAGTTATTCTTCATGATTTTTCTGATTTTTGTCTTCAAAAGTACTTACAGGGGGAAAAAAAACATAAGGTATATTTGAAACTAAAAGGTTCAATTTAGAAAAATAAAAGGCTACCTCTTCCAAATATTGACATTTTATTATATCTTCTTTAGAATCCAAGGTCACTGGCACACCTTCTTGAGTTCTAGGACTTAAATGGTGCCTGGCATATAGCAGGAACTCAATAAAGAGTCACTTAAAAGAATTAAAGATTATTTACTTAAAGTAACCCAACGACAATTAAGTATTTCTTTGGATGAGAATCTGTATGTTGAAATGGGCACTATGACAACTAATCCAATATAAATCCAAATAAAACACAGGGGAGAAACTAAAGGCAGAAGATAGTCTATTGGAAACCAATTCACTCTTTTAGACATCAAAATCCTTCATTCTGCACAGAGAAATGTTAGAATTAAATGAGGAGCCTCAAGTTTAGGAATACAGTATTATAGTAACTTTATATAGCTGATAGCAAAAAAAGTTATTTTTTGAGGGATAAAGATAACTTACACAAATTTATTTGAAAACTGACAATTGCATATAGCCAGTATAATATACTTAGCAGTTATAAAATATTTGTACTATGTCTCCAAAGAAGCAGAGGAAACATACCAAATTTTAGATAGAAGGGAAAGTATACTTTAAAAAGGTCTTATGAAAACCAAAAAGATATTTAGAGTTGGTGACTTAAAATTTGAGTAGTGTTTAAGTACTTCAGAGGAAATAACTGATTTTAATGGGTATGTGATATTGCTTCTTTCCATGAAATACCAATTCATCTCATTATTCAAATCCTCTCAAAATATGTGACATTTTCACTCAACAAAAATGATAAAATTTCAAAGTTTTTTTCTCAGCTTTAACTTTTTTTTTTAAGATTTATTTATTTATTTATTTACGCATACATACATACATACAAGCACTGGGTACAGTCAGAAGCGTGGGATGGTGAGAGAATTCACCAGAGCCAGAGTGGAGAGCAGTACAGGCAGAGTGACAAAGTACACTGCTGAGGGGAGCAGCGGGTCTGTCATGCCATGTGGGACCCTTGCCTGGAGGCTGGGGATGGAACCAGCACCTCAGAGGCTGCGGGCAGCTTCGCAGCCCAGCGCTCAACTGCTGCGCCACCAGGGGAGGCCCTCAGCTGTAACTTCTTAACATTAACTTTTAAATAGCATTATCAGGAGCCACACATACCCTCTCCAGTTTTACAAAGGGGTAGTTTCTTTTCCTTCTTTTAACATTCAATCGTTGCCTTTCAAAACAGGTAATAATTACAGACTAGAAGGTTTTATTTTTGGCAGAATTAGTTCCTTTATCACACTTGTGTTTCTGAGGCATTATGTTCATTTACTAACGGCAAAACAGATTTTGGCTTGGATTTTGTTGGTTTTTTAAAGATGTATTTTTCCCCACTATTAGATTTCTACTTTCTTTAGGAAGACTCATTTCTTACTGCTCATTTGTATATCTCCTATATTTAGCATTGATCAGCCTCCTAGTTTTACCTCCGAAAATTCAGATTTCATTTTTCTTTTACTTTGGGTTCCTGCTAACAAAACTCCACAACTTAGTATTGATTGATATACTTGTTATTCATGCATAAATTTTCTGCATTATGAATTAATAATTTTTAAAAGATTTACTTCTATTTATTTATGCATACAAGAACTGAGGTATAGGCCAGACGTGCAGGGGGTACAAGGGTGAGAGGATTCACCAGAGACAGAGTGGAGAGCAGAGCAGGCTCTCCTGGATCTACTGGAACACACTAATGAAGGCAGCAATGGGCTAGACACCCATTGCACCTCTAGCTGCACCGTAGCTCCCTTGCTGGGTATCAAATTCACGCCACAGTAGCTGGCGATAGCTAGATAAAGTTGAGACCTTAACCCCTGCGCCACTAGGGAGGCCCTGAAGGATTCATCTTATGTCTCAAAGACAATTTCATTTTATTTTTTTTCCAAGATTTATTTATTTAGGGCCTCCCCGGTGGCACAGCGGGTTGAGCGCCGCACTGTGAAGCTGTCAGCAGCCTCTGCAGCATGGGTTCGATCCCAGCCAGCCAGGGAGAAACCCACATGGCGCGGCAGACCCCTCCTGCCTCATCCGCTGTTCCCCTCAGCTGTGTCTTCGGTCCATCTGCTTGTTCTGCTCCCCACTCTGTCTCTGGTGAATTCTCTCACCCTCCTGTGTCTCTCAGTGTACCCCAGTTCTTGTACAAAAATATCTTAAAAAAAAAAAAAGATTTATATATTTATGCATACAAGAACTGGGGTCTAGGCCAGCGAGGATTCACCAGAGAGAGTGAGGAACAGAACAGGCAAATTGACTGAAATACACTGCTGTCGGCGAGACCGGAGAGGTAGCTCCCTGATGTAGGTAGGTAGCTCCATGTAGGTAGCGTCATGTAGGTAGCTCCCTGATCAGCCTGTCCGTGGACTGAACTCATGCCACAGAGGCTGCAGAGAGCTTCACAGTGCTGTGCTTAACCCTTTGTGCCACCAGGAGGCTCCTCAAGGACAATTTTAAAAAACTTTAAAATCAAGTAAATCTATTACTGGGCCTCCCCAGTGGCACAGCAGTTGAGCGCTGGGCTGCAAAGCTGCCCGCAGCCTCCGCAGCGCCGGTTTGCTCCCCGGCCGCCAGCAAGGGTCCCACATGGAGCGCAGACCTCTCCTGCCACGCCCGCTGCTCCCCTCAGCAGTGTACTTCGTCAGCCTGTCTGTTCTGCTCTGGCTCTGGTGAATTCTCTCACCTTCTCACGCTTCTGACTGTACCCAGTGCTTGTATAAATGAAATCTTTAAAAACAAAAAAGAATCTATTACTGATCCATACTACAACAAAAAAATTTTTTTAAATGATTAAGATTGCTATTAAGTATTATCTAATAGGCTTTCAAATTCCTCTACAAATTTTAGAATCAAATTTTTAGCTTTTAAGAAAGTGGCTTATAGAGTTTTAAATCATTCAATATGTGTATTCTATAATTTTCAAAATATTCAGCTGCCAACAATTAAATCTCTATCAACACTGGTACTGCATGAAATACTATCTTTGGGGCCTCCCCTAGTGGTGCAGCGGTTGAGTGCAGTGCTGTGAAGCTGTCCACAGCCTCCGCAGCACCGGTTCAATCCCGGCTGGCCCGTGAGGGTCCCACATGGCGCGGCAGACCTCACTTGTCTCGCCAGCTGCTCCCCTCAGTATTGTGTTTCGTCAGTTTGCCTGTTCTGTACCCTGCTCTGTCTCTGGTGAATCCTTTCACCCTCCCACGCATCTGGCCTGTACCCCAGTTCTTGTATAAACAAACAAACAAATAAATAAATAAATAAGGAATACTATCTTTGAAAGCAGTAATTTACTAATGCAAATGGGAAGTTGTTACCTTTCATTGGTCTGAGGGAAAAATATAATTAATATTTCATAAAACAGGGCCTCCCTGGTGGTGCAAGGGATTAAGACATAGCTTATGAAGCTGTCCGCAGCCACGGCAGCACGAGTTCGATCCCCAGCCAGCCAGGGAACAACCCACATGGCACAGCAGACCTCTACCGTCTCCCCCGCTACTCCCCTCAGCAGTGTGTTTCAGTCAGTCTGCCTGTTCTGTTCCCCACCTCTCTGGTGAATCTTCTCACACCTTGTACCTCTGGCCTACACCCCAGTTCTTGTACACATAAATAAGTAAAAATAAATCTTTTTTTTTTAAAAAAAGATGAAACTGAGGGGTTAAGTAACCTGTCCAAGGTCTCAATAATAAATGATGGAAAAAGGATTTTAAAATATGCTTAAACACTAGTTGAATTTAACTCTCCAAGACATGACAAAGATAAGAAAAGTTTAGGAGGCAAAAGAAACTGTTTTGACAAATACTGTTAACATAAAAGATGAATGTATCCACACTCTTGGAAAAAAAAAATCTCACTCCCTGACATTTTTAACGACAATAAAGACCTTATTTTTATGTTTTTTGAGAAAGGAGTTTAAGCTTCAGTAAATTAAAAGTATAAGCTTTAGTAAATTAAAAACAAAATTTGAGGGCCTCCCTGGTGGCACAGCAGTTGAGCGCTGGGTTGCGAAGCTGCCCGCGGCCTCTGCGGCACCGGTTCAATCCCTGGCTGCTCCCCGGCCACCGGAGGAGGGTCCCACATGGTGCGCAGACCTCTCCTGCCGTCCGCTGCTCCCCTCAGCAGTGTACTTCAGTCCTTCTGCCTGCTCTGTTCCCCGCTCTGGCTCTGGTGAATTCTCTCACCCTCCCGCGCTTCTGACTGTACCCAGTGCATGTATAAACAAACAAACAAACAAATAAACATGCCTCTATATAAAAAAAAAAAACTTAAAAAAAATTTGAAAAATCCAAGAAATAAGAGAATTGGAATTTAAGGAAAACATTAAACATAATGCGCTGGCCACCCTGGTGGTGCAGGAGTTAAAGTCTCAGTGCTATCAAGCTATCACCAACCACTGTGGCCTGAGTTCAATCCTTAGCCATGGAGCTGACCCCCATGGCGCAGCAGATCTCTACTGCCTTGCCTGCTGCTCCCCTCAGCAGTGTATTTCAGTAGATCTGCCTGTTTTGTTCCCCACTCTGGTGAATCCTCTCACTGCTGTGCCCCCTCCACCCCTGGCACCTCGCCTACACCCCAGTTCTTGTATGCATAAATAAAATAAATCATTAAATAAAACTTACAATAACCTAACCACTAAATATTATAGTTCATCATTTTAAATAATTTAATTGATTTGCCATTTTTTTACATAACTAAAAAATTTGGGGAGTACAACTTCACACTTCAACATGTGCACATGCTTCACCAAAGTTCCAGTGCCAATACAATGTCATGTTAATATTAGTTTAAATGACGCTATCTTCACTTCAGCATACAAGTAACATCATTATTAACAATATTTTATTTGACTCTTAGAAGATAAAACCTTATGTTTTATTTATTTATTTTAATTTTTTTTATAAATAATTTTATTTTTATATTCCCCATACAATTGCAGCCCCCCCCCATTCTGACCCCAATCCCTCCCCTCCCGCCCCCGCCCCCCTAAAAGTGTCTCTGGTTCATAGTTTTTTGTTGATTTTGATTTTCACTTTCTTATAGTTAATCATTTTCCTGGTCCCTTATTTAAGTTTTCTAGATTCCTGCTATGAGTGAGACCATCCGGTATTTTTCTTTTTCTTTCTGGCTTATTTCGCTGAGCATGATCCCTTCCAGCGCCATCCATGTTGCTGCAAATTGCATGTGTTTATCTTTTTTGAATGCTGAGTAATATTCTATGGTGTATATGGACCACATCTTCTTGATCCAGTCATCTATTTTTGGGCATTTGGGTTGTTTCCAAAGCTTAGCTATTGTAAACAGTGCTGCTATAAACATAGGGGTGCAGGTGCTCTTTGGAATTGATGTTTCTGTGTCCTTTGGGTAAATACCTAGGAGTGGAATTGCTGGATCATATGGAAGCTCTATGTTTAGTAGGTCCAGAAATCTCCACACAGCTCTCCACAGTGGTTGGACCAGTTTGCACTCCCACCAACAGTGCAGAAGAGTTCCTTTTTCTCCACACCCTCGCCAGCATTTGTTGTTGCTAGTTTTTTTAATATGTGCCATTCTCACTGGTGTAAGATGGTATCTCATGGTAGTTTTGATTTGCATTTCCCTGATGACAAGTGATGTTGAACATTTTTTCATATGCCTGTTGGCCATTTGCATTTCCTCTTCAGAGAAGTTTCTTTTTAGCTCTTCTGCCCATTTTTTGACTGGATAATTTTCTTTGTTGTTGTTGAGTCTCATCAGCTCTTTGCAGATTTTTGTGATCAGTCCTTTATCATTAGTGTTGGGTGCAAAAATGTTCTCCCAGTTGGTGGAGTTTCTCTTTGTTTTTGTTATTGTCTCTTTTGCTGTGCAGAAGCTCTTTAATTTGATGTAGTCCCAGCTGTTTATCTTTGCCTTCACTATCACTGCTTTGGGTGATGTGTCTGTAAAGATGTCTTTGATGTACAAATCACGTAGTGTTTCGCCTATATTTCCTTCTATATATTTTATGGTTTCAGGTCTTATGTCAAGTTCTTTAATCTATTTTGAGTTGATTTTTGTGTATGGTGTGAGGTAGGGGTCAAGCTTCATTCTTTTGCATGTAGCGACCCAGTTTTCCCAGCATCATTTATTGAACAAACTTTCTTTGCTCCAATGCATAGTCTTTGTTCCTTTGTCAAAGATTAGTTGACCATAAATCTGTGGGTTTATTTCTGGATTTTCTATTCGATTCCATTGGTCTGTATGTCTGTTCTTGTTCCAATACCATGCAGTTTTGATGATTATGGCTTTGTAGTAGAGTTTGAAGTCTGGGAGTATGATGCCTCCATTTCCTTCTTTTTTTTTCAGTAGAGCTTTGGCTATTCGGGGTTTTTGGTGATTCCATATGAATGTCATCAATAATTGTTCTATTTCTTTGAAGAATGACATTGAAATTTTGATTGGAATAGCAATGAATCGGTATATTGCTTTTGGTAGGATGGCCATTTTAATAATGTTTATTCTTCCAATCCATGAGCAGGGGATGTCTTTCCATTTCTTTGTGTCTTCTTCTATTTCTTTTAACAGTGTTTTATAATTTTCTTTGTATAGGTCCTTTACCTCTTTTGTTAGATTTATTCCCAAATATTTGATTTTTTTTGTTTCGATAATAAAAGGGATGTTTTTTTTTATTTCTTCTTCTTCAGATTTATTGTTTGTGTATAGGAAGGCTATTGACTTTTGCGTGTTGATTTTGTATCCTGCCACTTTACTGAATTGATTGATAAGTTGAATTAGTTTTTCTGTGGAGTTTTTGGGGTTCTCTATGTATATTATTATATCATCTGCAAATAGTGATAGTTTGACTTCTTCTTTTCCTATTTGGATTCCTTGGATGTCTTTCTCTTGCCTTATTGCTCTGGCTAGGACTTCCAGTATTATATTGAAAAGCAGTGGTGAGAGTGGACATCCTTGTCTTGTTCCAGATCTTAATGGAATTGCTTTCAGCTTTTCACCATTGAGGATGATATTGGCTGTTGGCTTGTCATAGATGGCCTTTATGATGTTGAGGTATGTTCCTTGTATCCCAAGAATTTCAAGGGCTTTTATCATGAATGGGTGTTGCACTTTGTCGAAAGCTTTCTCAGCATCTATTGATATTATCATATGGTTTTTATATTTCTTTTTGTTGATGTGTTGGATAACGTTGATTGATTTTCTGATGTTAAACCATCCTTGTGTCCCTGGAATGAATCCTACTTGGTCGTGGTGAATTATCTTATGGATACACTGTTGGATTCTGATAGCTAAAATTTTATTGAGGATTTTTGCATCAGTGTTCATTAGGGAGATTGGCCTGTAGTTTTCCTTTTTTGTGTTGTCCTTATTCGAAAACCTTATGTTTTAGAAACTCATTCAGAGGAACAATTTTTCAACAGAAGTTTAGAAATAAAATGACTTTAGAAGACACTGTATTTTGCTACATCAGAGTAGACTTCTTTAAAACAGAAATTCTTGCCTTTCCCAATATCACACAAAATCATAATATAGCCAACCTGTATTTTATACAGCATAATCTCAAAGAAAATTCCTTGTGAACACAACATAATCTTTATAAGCCACAGTCCCTGAAAAGAGATATTTAACTATCTATTTTTTTAACAGAGTAACCAAATAGGAGAAAACTTGGCTTTTCTATTTTTAAGTCAAACAACAATTACTTACGTTCTGATACTGTATAAAGGAGGTTCTGGGGTAAAGGAGGAGGTAGTCTTGCTCCCACTGGTGCAAGATTGGGGACTGTACTTGTCCCAGGCTGGTCACGGTTGTTTATCAAACTTGACTGTGTTATGGGTGGTCCTAAAAACAGAAGTGAAAGGTAGGGTATTATAGTTTCTACTTGATACTAATTACCTACTTTGGCTGAGAACAGAATTAAGGAATTTGATATATGTAATTGCTTAAGCACTGTGAGCTGCATAATTAATTAAAAATGACATCTTAGTTCTAGAACAGACAAAACTTATCCCGGAAGAAAATAGCAGAACTGATTGCCTCAGGGATTGAGGTGGAAAATAGCGAGGAAGGGACTTGAACAAACTTTCTGGGGTGACGTTATGTTCTACAGACATGTTTAAGTTGATGTCTGCAATGAACTATGCATGAAATGCATCAAAAATTAAAATGGCATGTAATAATCCAAATGTATATAGTAAAATGTTAACTGCAGAAACTGAATGATGAGTATATGGATGATCAACATATAATACTTTCAACTTTTCTGTTTCCTTGAAATTTTTCATAGGAATACATGGGGAAATGATAGGATTCACCTTAAATTTTCCATATAAATTCATGGTAACAGTATTTCCAGACCCCAAAAATAACCTACCAAATCCTACCAAATAGGAACCTCCTCTTTTCAGACAGTAGGAGAAACTGTATATAAAGATGCTTTTTTATCTGAGGAATAAAATCTCAGGCTTCATTTACACCACTTTTGTCACAATATTAAGCATTCACAAACACTGAGTTAAAAGAGCCATATTTCTATTGACCAAATTTAAGCATGACTCCAAATCTTTATTAACTTGAAATATGTTCCGTAAGGATGCTACTGCACAAATAAAAGGTGATAGGTACAAAGATCATGCTAAATGACTTCTGAACATCTTATAAGGCTATAATTTCAAAAATGTAAAGTTTTAAAAAAGAAAATTTTAAAAGTATTGTTTAGGGCCTCCCCGGTGGCGCAGCGGTTGAGCGCTGGGTTGCGAAGCTGCCCGCAGCCTCAGTAGCACCGGTTTGATCCCCGGCTGCTCCCCGGCCACGGGAGGAGGGTCCCGCATGGCACGTAGACCTCTCCTGCCGCCCGCTGCTCCCCTCAGCAGTGTACTTTGGTCCTTCTGCCTGCTCTGCTCCCCACTCTGGCTCTGGTGAATTCTCTCACCCTCACGCGCTTCTGACTGTACCCAGTGCTTGTATAAATAATAAATAAATTAATCTTTAACAACAACAACAAAAAAGTATTGCTTAAATAATATGAATGACAATCATTCTTAATATCTGTGATCACTTAACAATGTTAAATTTCTTCAAGTAAAGTTTCTTATGTGTTTAGAAATATCCTTTAGAATTTTAGATACAGGGCCTCCTTGGTGGCATAGGGGTTAAAGTCTCAGCACTTCCAAGCTATCACCAAACATTGCAGCATGTGTTCGATCCCCAGCCGGGGAGCTGACCCACATGGCACAGCAGACCTCTCCTAACTCGCCCACTGCTCCCATCAGCAGTGTGTTTCAGTAGGCCCGCCTGTTCTGCTCCCCGCTCTGTCTCTGGAAAATCCTCTCACTCCCCACACCTCTGGCTTATACCCCAGTTCTTGTATGCATAAATAAATAAATCTTTAAAAAACTTAGAATTTTAGATATAGTTAATATAAGACATAAATAATATTTAGATATACATAGAGACACATTTTATCTTCTATCACACAAGTTGTTAAACTCATAATAAATTTTTTAAATAATATTTTAAAAGTTTCGTCTTGGTTTCTGCTAAGCTATCAACTCCTAATTACTCATTCAATTTTGGTGGATATAAGAGCATAGATTAATAAAACAATGACAACAACAAAAAACAGTCCTCATTAGCAAAGAGAGTCAAACTTAAGGATATAATGTTGAAATAATAGGACACTAGGAATTTCTTCCAGCAACAAAAAATAAGCCAAAAAAGAGGGGAAAATAAAAGGAGAAAGGGATGAAAGAGCTGAATACTGATAGCCACTGAAGATGGATGATGTCACATAGAATACTTAAATTATTATTCTACTTCTGTGTATATTTGAAAATTTCCATAATAAAAGGTTTTTAAAACTATTGCAATATTCTTCTTTATTTAAGATCTATTTATTTATGCATACAAGAGCTGGGGTACAGACCAGAGATGTGGGGGGTGAGAGGACTCACCAGAGAGAGTGGGAAACAGAACAGTCAGACTGACTGAAATACACTGCTGAGGGGAGCAGCAGATGAGGCAGGAGAGGTCTGCTGTGCCTTGTGGTAGCTCTCTGGCCAGCCGGGGATCGAACTCATGCTGCAGTGGTTGTGGATTGCTTCACAGTTCTGTGCTTAACCCCCTGCGCCACCAGGGAGGTCCTATTTCAAAATTTTTATTTTTATTTTTTAAAGATTTATTTATGCACACAGAGCTGGGATTTAGGCCAGAGGTGTGTGTGGGGTTGGGGGGGGGAGGGTGAGAGGATTCACCAGAGACAGAATGGGGAACACAACAGGCAGACTGACCGAAGTACACTGCTGAGGGGAGCATGTGGGAATCTCCCTGGCTGGCCAGGAATTGAAACTGCGCTGCGGCGGCTACGGACAGCTTCACAGTGCTTCGCTCAACCTGCATTGTCACCGGGGTGGCCTGGAGGCCCTATTTCAATATTCTTTTTTTTTTTTTTCAATATTCTTAAAGATTTTTTATTTAAAGATTGAGAAATTTCACTATACTATTAGCAGAGTTTTTTTCCTAGCATCTTAAAAAAAACTAGCAAGATTTTGACTGTAGATATATAAGTTAGTTGATTACATTTATATTTTATACTTAGAGGATATAACAAATAATACAATAATACGAAGATGGATGGAGTAAAGGAAATTGCAGCATTTTAACCGGCATTTATATGAATATATACCATATTCTATTATCAACTTATCTTCCAAAAATTTTAAGTATAGTGTTAGGTTAGCCAAAAAAAGACAGGTTCTTCTATGTATCATCCTCCACCAAAGAAACAGTCAGTGAACATATACTTACTTGGTATGGGAAGAACAACAGAAGGTGGAGGCTGGCCATGTCCTTGGGGAACAGGAAGTCTCATGTTGTGGCCAGGACCTGGGCCTGGGCCTGGGCCTGGGCCTGGGCCAGGGCCAGGGCCAGGGCCCGGGCCTGGCATCGGAGGCATTAACATCCCGGGAGGTGGAGGAGGAGGAAGTCCAGGAGGAGGTGGAGGGAAAGGAATCATGCTTGGCAGAGCAACTTCATCAACAACCAGGGGATCATTTCCATGATCAAACTGACAAAGGTCACCAAGTACACAAAATCCTCTTTCTATAAGAATGAAAGAAAAAATCTTATTATGACCTACTTAGAGTTCAGAAAACAAAGAAAAAAAACCCATCAATCTGATTTATACAGCACTTCCCTAGGGGGTCTAAAGTCCTCTTGGTATTATTCTGTTAATCATGACATATCCCTAAGGTAGAAGCAGGTGTTCTCTCTACTTTCTACACTATGACACTATAATATATTGAGATAGCAAATGACACAGAGTGAGAAACAAGTAACTAGTCACTAAAACACAAACCCACTAGCTATTACTATGTTTTCATAATAGAAAGATAAATAAATATCTACTAACAAAGGCCGGGGTAGGTGAAAACAAGGGAGCTGAACTAGTTGATCTAACTTCAACTACTTATTTTCATATTATTCTAAAGCAACCATTTTTCTATATATTCACAAGCTGAGACTTTAAAGTATTCAAGTGGCCATTAAAAAACCCAGATTATTCACTGCAGCATTGTTTTTAAGAGCAAAATATAGACACACTCCAAAAGTGCATCAATAAGGAATAAGTTAAGGTCATTTCTCCAGTACTGCAGAATACTAAGAAGCCTAAAAAATGTAAAGTTCTTTATATATTAATATAGGGAGATTGCCAGAAAATATTGCTAGATTTAAAAAAAAAAAAACACCCACTATGTAGAAGAGTGTGAATAAACAAGCATTTGTGTAATGAAGTGGGGAAGATAGATGCATTTGTTTATATACACATGTATAGACTGTGTTTAGAAAGATATATAAGAAACATTAAAATGGCCTTGGGAGGAGGCCCTCCTGGTGGAGCAAGAGGTTAAGCACCGCACCATGAAGCAATCCGGAGTCTCTGCAGCACAAGTTCGATCCCCGGCTGGCCAGGGAGCAACCCACATGGCGCAGCAGACCTCTCCTGATTCCCCCGCTGCTCCCCTCAGTAGTGTATTTCAGTAGATCTGCCTCTTCTGTTCCCCACTCTGTCTCTGGTGAATCCTCTCACCCCCGCATCTCTGGCCTGTACCCCAGCTCTTGTATGCATAGATAAATAAATCTTTAAAAAAAAAAATGGCCTTGGGAAAGAGCTCAGTGGTTGGGAGACAATGGCAAAACTGAAGCTGTACCTGACTTAGGATATGATTTTATTTCCTATTTGTATAAGTATGTAAAAAGTTCCTTTCCTATATATAAAAATACATATATTCTATATTTACAGAAAAATGCTTATGATATATCTACTATTTGCTTCAAAATAATATAGGCCAGGAAGAAAGAGTATAGATGAAAACACAGGTGTCCAAGATCATGGATACAAAGCCCTGGAAACATTAGGGTTAATTATAGTATCTTGTTGACTTAGAAATATTTAAATAGTTCTATAATAAAAAAACTAGAATACACACACACACACACACACACACACTGATCCAATCACAGAATTGGAAAGTCACCAAGTTAATAGTGTAAGTCAGTTACATATGCTTAACAAATTCCAAGCACCAAACATACCACAAAGAAATCACATCCTACCAATTTTTATGGTATACATAGTGTCTGAAATAACAAAAACAATAAAAAGCAACTGAAGGGTCAAATCTGAACATTTCTTGACAAGAGTCAAAATATTAAATCAAACAATAATTAGCACATGCTAAAGAAGAGTCTCCTCAATTATCCTTTTAACAAAATCTGGGCTATAATGATAAGTGTATGCAAATATAAGCAACATTTGCTTTACTATTACTTTTGGGTACAAAAGAGAGTTTTTACCATCATAATCTCTGCATCGCCTCTTTGGTGGTGGGTTTCGACCAAAAGAATTGGAAGAGCTGTGATTGTTATAGTAATTAGACCAACTCTCAGTTGTGTTTTCAGAATGGTGCGCAGGTGCGATCACAGTAACAGTGCTGGGAATAGACTGTGCCCCAGAAGAATACTGCTCAGAAGAGTTTGGAGGTGGTGCAGACACAGGCACATAGGAACTCTCCAAGTCGTTTCTTTCACTCTTAAACTTTGATCTTTCCCTATGCTCTGCTTTAGAGACAATATAAAAACAAACAACAAAAAAATAGATCAGAAATTTATGTTCTTAAATTTTATTTTCTCACAGAATTGGAAAGATGAGAATATTGAATGAAAATTACTGAGCTATCCATATTTCCAAGTACTCTCATTATTAATATATTCTAAGAGCAGAAACATCAACAATGTCTCATATGTAACAATAACGTGTAAAATCACCTTTCATAACATCAACATCAATTTAAAATGAAGAAAGGCCAGTTTCTCCACTGACACTTAATAAGAATGCTATCCAAGAATTGATTCCCCAAACTGATATCCCAGGAGATCAGTGGCTGGGATGTCGGCACATAAGGTAAATTTTTTCCTTTTAGTTTTATAAACTGCAGGCAACCTTACAGCAAACCAATTATTTTGGGGGAGAGTGGGAGATTTTTTTTTTGATGGACGTGTATTAACTTCTAATGTGAAAAACTATTCTTAAAAAGTCAATGTTTCTATCCACTTCCTAGAGTGATAACTTTGTTGATAAATGGACATGTTTCAATTATGCAAAATGACCTAAGTCTAAACATGAATTATGATACAGTTATATGAATAGTTTCTTGTTAGTCAAACCACCTTGATTCTATCCCAAGAACAGAGGCCCTATCTTTGTACCAAAATCAGTATTACATTTTTTTAAACCATTCCAGTTTCTACATAGTTCAGACACATTAAAAGTACATTTACCTTTAAGCAAACAAAATTCTTGAGCCCTTGTGATACAGTAAGATAATATTTAGGGGAATGCCTCATCTACTCACCAACACTCCTATTTGGATCCCGGTCTTTGCTGCGTCCCCTACTTCGACTTCTACTCCGACTCAGGCCTCGGCTCTTACTGCGGCTTTTACTCCGACCTCTTCTCCAGTCATATTTCTCACGGTACAATTCACTCCGTTCATAGTACCGGTCATAGTCTCTCCACTTACCATCTTCTCTTTTTTTCTCACGTGTCCTATAATACACCGATATAAAAGCCATGTGAACACTATAGAAAACAAATCTGCAAGCAAATCAGTAGAAAGCTCTAAGACTGCCACATAATTCCTCTAATCCACTATGTAAAAAGAAAAGGTATTCCCTCAACTGCAATGGGTGGGGAGAAATGAAAAAGAGGTGAATCCAAAATAAGAGGAGGAATAGGGGAAAACGGAAATTCAAAACTATAAAAGAAAGAAGTCTCAATACAAAGTTTTCCTACACAAAGACCATTTTATTTTATGGCAGGCTGATGATTCAACATCTAAGCTGCGCTACTAGTAACATAAAATGCTATGGATAATTTTAACACTGAGCACCCCTAACCAAATGGAACATTTCATTAATATTCTCTAAGGAGAAAGCTCCCACCCCTGAGCTCTTGGGGAAAGCACATAATGATGACTGTTTATAAAAGGAAAATAAAGTATGACAAAGACAAAAAGCAGAAAGAATGAAAGGAAGAGATTTAACACTCTCTTCCTTTAATCAGTTCTTAAGAGAGTCAGACTATATGTTAAAAATCCTGTAATACCCTTATAAGGTAACTGAAAAGTTATTAATGTCTTTCTAATAATTAAACACAAACCTTCGCTCACTAGATTCTGAACGAGTCTTCTGGGGACTAGGATATTTCTTTTTTCTGCCATCTCGTTCTTCTTCTACTGGCTCCTGAAATACCTGTATGAAAAAATTTATTAGAAATAAGAAGAGTTCTTCTATAAATTACAAAACAGATTTATCCAATCATCCTTCTGGTATAAAAGGGAACAAATAAATACAAAGAAACAATTATGAAGTAAATCACATACAAAAAGTTAGGCAACAGGGAGAAGTAAAAAAGATGCTGAAACTACTGTAACAGCAATATGATAATTTTTAAATGTTAATTTAAAGTAGAAATAGCAGGGGAGAAAAACAGCAATTCATTCTTTAAATTGAAAAAGTAAAAATAGCATATCTCTATTTATAACTATCATATAGTAAAACAGTTTTTTTTCCTAGTTATAAAACATATTCATACCATAATTCATTTAAGGAAGGCTTTAGATCTGTTTCAGGGAAAGGGTTTTAGGATCAAATAATTAAATTAATGAGTAAGACTAAGTATTTTATGTAAATTAAAAAAAATGGTATTGGGACTAATGAAAATGTTATGGTTTCCTAAAGTCTAACAACCAAGACTCACCAGAAATAGAGAATTAATGGTTGCATTATTGTCTTTAAACAGAAGTTAATCTCAAAAGAAGTACAGTCTTTACCAAAGTTAGGTGAAATAGTATCATTTGGCAAGAGCTAAACAAGTGTCCCTTAA
Source organism: Talpa europaea (assembly GCF_964194135.1). Lineage (NCBI taxonomy): Eukaryota > Metazoa > Chordata > Mammalia > Eulipotyphla > Talpidae > Talpa > Talpa europaea. Next base: position 38,884,524 of record NC_140080.1, on the reverse strand, counting down.
AAGTAGTAGAGATATAAGTATCTAGTCAGGAGTGAATGGAACAAAAGCTAACAATTTGATAAATCTCAGGCAACATATTTTGCTCCCCACTCTGTCTCTGGGAGTCCTCTCACCCCCTGCACCTCTGGCCTGCACCCCAGCTCTAGTATGCATGAATTAAAAAAAGTCTTAAAAAAAAAAACAACTCAGGCAACATAAAATGGAAGCCACAAGATGGCAACCATATGGTGCTTAGAAAAACATTATATAATCAGACTACACTTAAAAACCATTCTCTCTATCAATTGACAGGACATACAGAGAATATATTACTCCATTGGGATGCAATCAGCAAAATCCAAACAGTAAAACACTCTATAGGATAAATGATTGAGTTTCTGCAAGAAAACAAAATTTACAGAGGAAATGAGTAAAAGACACGTAGGGAGGTATTAAAAGTGGGATTTAAAGAATAAAAGAGATGTAAAAGAAACCAACTTTGCTCTTTTTCCTTCCTTTTGATATTCTGTATTTTCCAAGGATTTTTTTAGATGGACAAGTATTAACTTTTAACAGGGAAAATTATTCTTGAGAAAAATCAAAGGATTCAAGAAAAATAAAACATAAGTCCACAAAAAAATGCATAAACATTTCTAGAAACATTATTCATTAAGATCCAATAACCAGGGCCTCCCTGGCAGTACATGAGGTTAAGATGTTTATGCATTTTTTTGTGGACTTATGTTTTATTTTTCTTGAATCCTTTGATTTTTCTCAAGAATAATTTTCCCCGTTAAAAGTTAATACTTGTTCATCTAAAAAAAATCCTTGGAAAATACAGAATATCAAAAGGAAGGAAAAAGAGCAAAGTTGGTTTCTTTTACATCTCTTTTATGAAGAGATGTAAAAGAAACCTATGAAGTTAACTGCAGCCACTGCAGCATGAGTTCAATACCTGGCCGGCCAGGGAGCTACCCACATGGCGCAGCAGACCTCTCCTGACTTGCCTACTGCTCCCCTCAGCAGTGTACTTCAGTCAATCCACCTGTTCTGTTCCCCACTCTGTCTCTGGTGAATCCTCTCACCCCCACACCCCTGGCCTATACCCCAGTTCTTATATGCATAAATATATAAATCTTTAAAAAAAAAAATACAAAATCCAAAACCCATTTGCCTATCAACCCCAAAAAGAAAACGTGATAAAGCCATATAAAGAAATACTATTTAGCCATTAAAAAAAAATCAAGCACCGGGCCTCCCTGGTGGCCTAGGGAGTTAAGTCTCAGTGCTATCTCTGTGACAGCCTGACTTCCATCCCGGCCAGGGAGCTAACACACATATGGCACAGCAGACCTCTACTGTTTCACCCGCTACTACCCTCAACAGTGTATTTCAGTCAATCCGCCTGCTCTGCTCCCCAATTTTGGCTCTGGTGAATCCTGTCACTACCTGCATCCCTGGACTACACCCCAGTTCTCCCCCCCCCTTTTTTTTAAGATTTATTTATTTATTTATACAAGCACTGGGTAGAGTCAGAAGCGCGGGAGGGTGACAGAATTCACCAGAGTTAGAGCGGAGAGCAGAGCAGGCAGACTGACAAAGTACACTGCTGAGGGGAGCAGAGGGTGGCAAGAGAGATCTGCGCGCCGTATGGGACCCTCACCCAGTGGCCGGGGATAGAACCAGTGCTGCAAAGGCTGCAGGCAGCTTCACAACCCAGCGCTCAACTGCTGTGCCACTGGGAAGGCCCTACACCCCAGTTCTACTATGCCAGAGTAAGTAAATAAAAATCTTTTTTAAAAAAATCAAGTACTAATACATGCTACAACTTGAATGAAACTTGAAAACATGCTAAGAAGTCAACACAAAAGATGACATATTATATAGTGCCTTTAATATAAACTATCCAGAGTAGGCCAATCTGTAGAGACAGAAAGAATGAGTGATTGCCTAGGGCTGGGGCTGGGCTCCAAAGCAAGATGTTTATTTTCTGACTTTTTACTATAATCAATTATATGATCAGCTTTTTATTTCAAAATAAAATTACACTTCCATAAATTTTCAAGAATAGTACCCAAAATCCCTATATTTTAGATTCACCTATTGAAGATTTACCCTATTACGCTCTTTACCTATCCATACCCATAACTTTTTTCTGAATAATTTAGGAGTAAGTCAAATACATTACCTCCCTTGGCTCCTAAATACTCATAGTGTGTATTTTATTTTTATTTTTTTTTTAAGATTTATTTTTTATTTATGCATACAGAAACTATTTTCACTCATGCAGCTTGATTTTTGAACCTACACTCTCATCATATAGTTAGTTTTGTGGGCATAAAAGAATTACAAACGAACTCTGCAAAATTTCCTTCTTGGTTCAAACAATTAGGATACCATCTACAATCATGTCTTAAATTCTTCTAATCCTTTAAATTGAATGAACTAAGGACTGATAAAGATTATGCTTCAAACCTCAAACCCTGAAACTTCAATAACAGTTAATTACTTTTAAATAGGGCAACACTGAACTAAGAATGATACTGGTAATGGAATCTAAGAAGTTCCCAAAAGCAAAAGAAAACCTTGCATTACCTCTTCTTTAATTTCTTCTTTTTCTTGGACAGGTTGTTTTGGCTCAGGCTTAACTGGTTCCAAAGGTGGAAGGTAGTTCTTAGTATAGAGACTTTCAAAAAGTTTATCCACAAAACCTGAAGTTTCTAAGAAGAAGAAATAATATTTAAGTGTTGCACAAACAACAAGTTAGACAATGCTACTGGCAAACCTGAGGAAAATGGGACGTCTTATACACTGGTGGTAGGAATAAAACTGAGCCTAACTCTAAGGGGGAGAATCCCACTCCTGGGTCTTTAAATCCTTTGAACACAGACAGTGATACCTATACAGGATTATTTCTCTGGCATGTCAAAGCAAAAGACTGTAACAACCCAAACTGCCACAAATAAAAGTCTAAGCTATGAGACAACCATACAATAGAATACACAGTAATTATAAAAAGAATCAACAAGGATAACACCAGATTCAAAGATATAGGATGAAATAATTGTATCTGTTTACATTTGCATAAATGCTAAAAAGACAAAGATTGTATACTGAAGGCAGAAACAGAAGAACAAGTGAGAGAAACTTTTCATTGTATACATTTATATGGCATAATTGCTCTGCCTCCTCAAAAAATTTAATTAAAAACATTTTTAAGTAGTTGAAAAAATACTGACATGAAAATGATATTAAAGTATCTTTCATATTTTACATAAAAGCTGCTCTATTGTGTAACATTTCCAGACTAGTTGAATGGAAAAACCAGATAAACTTATTAAAAATATAAATGTCAAAATATTTACAAAGTTATTGAAACCTAGTTTAAATTTAAATAACTTTCATTGGGCCTACTGTAAGCAACAGCTAAAGAGCATATTAAAAGTACAACACGGGCCTCCCCAGTGGCGCAGCGGTTGAGCGCTGGGTTGCAAAGCTGCCCACAGCCTCTGCAGTGCCAGTTCTATCCCCAGCTGCTCCCCGGTCCCCGAAGGAGGGTCCCACATGGCACGCAGACCTCTCCTGCCACCTGCTGCTCCCCTCAGCAGTGTACTTCCGTCCTCCTGCCTGCTCTGCTCCCCGCTCTGGCTCTGCTGAATTCTCTCACCCTCCCTCGCTTCTGACTGTACCCAGTGCTTGTATAAATAAATAAAAATAAATCTTTAAAAAATAAAAATAAAAAAAAAAGTACAACACACTATGCTTACACTGCAACTGTTACTCACGTCACATAAATTTGTCTAAAATGTCAAATTAGGGCCTCCCCGGTGGCGCAGCGGTTGAGCGCTCGGTTGCGAAGCTGCCCACAACCTCTGCGGTACCGGTTCGATCCCCGGCTGCTCCCCGGCCACCAGAGGAGGGTCCCACATGGTGCGCAGACCTCTCCTGCCGCCCGCTGTTCCCCTCAGCAGTGTACTTCGGTCCTTCTGCCTGCTCTGCTCCCCGCTCTGGCTCTGGTGAATTCTCTCACCCTCCCGCGCTTCTGACTGTACCCAGTGCATGTATAAACAAAACAAACAAACAAAATAAATAAATAAAGCATGCCTCTATAAAAATAAATAAATAAATAAATAAAAATAAAATGTCAAATTAATTTTTCTTCAGAAAAACATCTTCCTATGAATTTCTTTACATTATTTGTGTAGTCAGCATTTTCCATGACTACAAAACCGTTAGCTCTTGTTGGCTATTGCACGCAACGTTAAAACAACGAACAAATTAATCAACACCTTCAAAAACTCTATGATCAGAACTTTCATCATATGCTTGTTATTTCTAAAACATATTTAAAACATGCATTACTTTTGTCAGTTAAAATACATGTAACCCATTGAAAGAAACAAAGCATCTGATATTAAATAAGATTCAATATACTATTAAATTTTCTAAAGCACATTAAAGAGTATACTACTTTAAAACCATTTTAATATATAATATAAACATATATACAGGAATCTAGAACTGTGCTGTCCAAGAGAGTAGCAACTAGTTACATGACATTAAATTAATTTAAATTAAAAAAATCCGGGCCTCCCTTGTGGCACAAGGGGTTAAATACAGCACTGTGAAGCTATCCGCAGCCAATGCAGCATGAGTTCAGTCCCGGGCCAGGCAGGGAGCTAACCACATGGTGCAGTGGATCCCTCTTGTCTTACCCACCTAGCCCTTCAGCTTTGTATTTCAGTCAGTCCGCCTGTTCTGTTCCCCATTCTGTCTCTGATGAATCCTCTCATACCCCCACCCCTGCACCCCTGCACCTCTGGCCTATACCCCAGTTCTTGTATGCATTAAAATAAAAAAATCAGCCCCCCACCCCCGCTCAACGGTGGCGCTGTGGTTGAGCACTGGGCTGCGAAGCTGCCCGCAGCCTCTGCAGCACCGGTTCGATCCCCGACCACTGGCGAGGGTCCCACATGGCGCGCAGACCTCTCCTGCCATGCCCGCTGCTCCCCTCAGCAGTGTCAATCTGTCTGTGCTGTTCCCCGCTCTGGTGAATTCTCTCACCCTCCCACGCTTCTGACTGCACCCAGTACTTGTATAAATAAATAAATAAAAATAAATAAATAAATAAAAACAACAACAACAAAAAAATCAGTTCCTAAGCCACATTTGCCACATATCAAGGGTTCAAAAGCTGCTAGCAGCTGGTGAATTTGAAAGTGAAGATAACAGGTAAATTTTACAGGACAGTGCTAATCTAAAGACTTCTATGAACAGGCAAGTGACTTTATCTCTGATGGCAAATTTATGGTTGTTCATTTTCTGTTATAATTCTTCCCCACATGTATTGGTTTTGCAACTTCGAAATGTCACTAAAAACCCTTATGGTTTGTGTGGAGATTTCTTGACCTACTAAACATAGAGCTTCCACATGATCCAGCAATTCCACTCCTAGGTATTTACCCAAAGGACACAGAAACATCAATTCCAAAGAGCACCTGCACCCCTATGTTTATAGCAGCACTGTTTACAATAGCTAAGCTTTGGAAACAACCCAAATGCCCAAAAATAGATGACTGGATCAAGAAGATGTGGTCCATATACACCATGGAATATTACTCAGCATTCAAAAAAGATAAACACATGCAATTTGCAGCAACATGGATGGAGCTGGAAGGGATCATGCTCAGCGAAATAAGCCAGAAAGAAAAAGAAAAATACCGGATGGTCTCACTCATAGCAGGAATCTAGAAAACTTAAATAAGGGACCAGGAAAAAGAATAACTATAAGAAAGAAAATATCAAAATCAACAAACAACTATGAACCAGAGACACTCTATGGGGGGTGGGGGGCGGGGAAAGGAGGGATTGGGGTCAAAATAAGGGGGTTGTAATTGCATGGGGAACATAAACATAAAATTTAAATTAAAAAAAAAAAAAAAAAAGAAATGAGGGCCTCCCCTGGTGGTGCAGCGGTTGAGCGCTGGGCTGTGAAGCTGCCTGCAGCCTCTGCAGTGCCGGTTTGATCCCCAGCTGCTCCCCGGACACCTGAGGGAGGGTCCCACATGGCGCGCAGACCTCTCCTGCCGCCCACTGCTCCCCTCAGCAGTGTACTTCGGTCCTTCTGCCTGCTCTGCTCCCCACTCTGGCTCTGGTGAATTCTCTCACCCTCCCGTGCTTCTGACTGTACCCGGTGCTTGTATAAATAAATAAATAAAATAAATTAAAAAAAAAAAAAAAGAAATGATATTGAAAATAAAAAAAACCCTTATGGTTTATAATAAGGCATATTTTTAGAGATTTACTTACTTATGCATACAAGAACTGAGGTAAAGGCCAGAGGTGGGTTCGGGGGTGAGAGGATTCACCAGAGACAGAGTGGGGAACAGAACAGGAAGACTGACTGAAATACACTGCTGAGGGGAGCAGCGGGCAAGATAGGAGAGGTCTACTGCGCCATGTGGGTTGCTCCCTGGCCAGCCAGGGATCGAACTCGTGCTGCAGAGGCTGAGGATTGCTTCATAGTGCGGTGCTTAACCCCTTGCGCCACCAGGGTGGCCCTATAGTAAGGCATTTTTTTAATGTCTAATAACAAATGCTTCTTATCCCAAATGTCTCTGTTAAGTTTAGTTTTTCTTCATCTTTTTTCATGGTTCTACATTTCATAATTCATCTTTAATAAAAACTAGGTCATATAAATTAATTCATGCAAAAATTAAAATACTCATGTATCGGGAAAGACTTGAGATTTTAGGGGTATAAAAAGCCTTAAAATGGACAAAAAAATCCTGTGTTTTAGATTGAGAAGTTATATTTACTATCTTTTCTTTTTCAGTAGGTAATTGAGTTAAAGGCTATCTTCTCATTGCCAGTAGCTAGATGAACCAAAAAGTGCGTATTATCCACATTCCTATTCATCCATTCAACAATATTGAATATCTTCTATGTGCCAGGCACTGTAGGTTCCAAGTCTCCACTTACAACAAAGGGAAAGACAAAAGGGGGCCAGGAGGAAGAAGCGGAGAGTCACATACAGATGAACATGTAAATAAAGATAATACATCAAAAAATATATATTTAACATGAGAAGTGACTAGTGCCATGAAAAAAACAAACAAAGCAAAGTTGGAAAGAGATGTGAACAGAGGCATGAGGCATATGATATTGTTCACAGGCTGCTCAGGAAAAACCGCTCTGAGAAGCTGACATTTGAGAAGAGACCAGAAACCATAGGGAGGAAACCATGTTCCAACAAGGGTAAAGAGAGTTCAAAAGCCCTGAGTTGGGAACATGTCTGCCATTGAGGGGGTGGGGGGAATAGCTAGAATGTGGCTATAATGGAGTAAGTGAGGGAGGTGGGAGGAGAGAAGCCAGAAAAGCAGCAGGGGATACTTCCTGAAAGTTGTGCAGACCATGGAAAGCAATGTATTTATTAAAAGATGGGAAACTGGGCCTCCCTGGTGAGGCAAGGGGTTAAATCTCAGCACTATGAAGCTATCAGCAGCCACTGAACCAAGAGTTCCATCCCCGGCCAGAGAGATAACCCAAATGGCACAGCAGACCTCTCCTGACTCGCCCGCTGCTCCCCTCAGCAGTGTATTTCAGTTCATTTCTCTGTTCTGTTCCCCAACCTGTCTCTGGTGAATCCTCACACACACACACACCGCCCACACCTTTGGCCTACACCCCAGTTCTTGTACATGTAAAATAAATAAAAATAAACCTTTAAAAAAATAAAAAGATGGGAAGTTTAAGGCATAAAAAGAAGAGGACCATGCCCATCTCCTCTTCCATATCATGTAGCCACAATCAAGAGGTATACAGTTTCATTGTCCTAATAAAGAGCAAAAATAAGCAGCTTAATTATCCTTAAAAGTGATACCCAGGGGAGGGGGGGCCTCCCCGGTAGCGCAGCGGTTGAGCGCTGGGTTGCGAAGCTGCCCGCAGCCTCTGCAGCGCCGGTTCAACCCCCAGCTGCTCCCCGGCCACCCACATGGCGCGCAGACCTCTCCTGCCTCCCGCTGCTCCCCTCAGCAGTGTACTTCAGTCCTTCTGCCTGCCCTGCTCCCCACTCTGGCTCTGGTGAATTCTCTCACCTTCCCGCGCTTGTATAAATAAATACAAGTACCCAGTGCTTGTATAAATAAATAAAAACAAATCTTAAAAAATAAATTAATTAAAAAAAAAAGTAATACCCGGGCCTCCCTGGTGGAGTAAGGGATTAAAGCACTGCACTAAGAAGCAATCCACAGCCTCAGCTGCTTAAGTTCGATCCCTGGCCGGCCAGGTAACATACATGGTGAAGCAGACCTCTCCTGTCTCATCCGCTGCTCCCCTCAGCAGTGTATTTCAGTCAGTCTGCCTGTTCTCTTCCCACACATGTGTGGGAAGAATCTTCTCTCACACACACCCTGTCCCCGCATCTCTGGCCTGCATCCCAGCTCTTGTATGCACAAGTTAGTAAATCTTTACCAAAAAAAAAAAAATAGTAATATCCCCCCACCATCAACTAGACCCTGTCACAAGTCACTTAGGACCCAGTCACCTAAAAAGGATTATAGCCACCACTGCCTCAATATAGAAAAGCAGCAGAAAAGGAAAAAAAGTTCTGCCAAAATACATGATAAATAATTAAGCATAAATATATATATATAAATATTCTAAGGACTCTGACCAGTTTCTTTCAAGCTTATAGCTTCAAGATTTTATTATGAAGTTTTAAATTTAAAATCTTTACCCAAGTAATTTAGGGTACATTATGGTTACCTTTTTGCAAAAAGACGTCAAGCTGATCAGCACAAAAGGCTTTCAATTCCTTCTCAGGTTTGTCCTTCTTGACCAAAGCTACAACATAGTTTGCTAAGGCTGAAGGGTCAGCATCACATCTAGTTAAAAAAAAGAGAAAAAAGCATTTAAACATTTTTTTAAAACAATGCTGTCATTAATGAAACCATCTCCGTTTTATAAAGCTAAAAGTCAAAAGCTATTTTAAAAAGTAATTGCACACGGGGCCTCCCTGGTGGCGCAAGGGGTTAAGATGCAACCTATGAAGCTAACCCCAGCCACTGCAGCACAAGATTGATCCCCAGCCAGGGAGCAACCCACATGGTACAGCAGACCTCTCCTGACTTGCCCGCTGCTCCCCTCAGCAGTGTATTTCAGTCAGACTGCCTGTTCTGTTCCCCACTCTGTCTCCGGTGAATCCTGTCACCCTCCCATACCTCTGCCTGTACCCCAATTCTTGCATAAATAAAAAAATCTTATAAAATAAAAGTTAAAAGTGAGAATGTAAGATGTCCCTTTAAGTATTATTAGCCAACTCTTTAGTAGCTGTAAGAAAGAAAATAAAGCTCTTAGGATTAGAAAAAGAAAGGATAAGGGAAGTGGCATAAGGGCAGCAGAGATAACCTTCATCTACTTCACCTTTTTTTTTTTTTTAAAAAAAGAGGCATGTATTTTTCTTTATTTGTTTGTTTGTTTGTTTGTACATGCACTAGGTACAGTCAGAAGCACGGGAGGGTGAGAGAATTCACCAGAGCCAGGGTGGGGAGCAGAGCAGGCAGAAGGACTGAAGTACACTGCTGAGGGGAGCAGTGGGCGGCAGGAGAGGTCTGCGCGCCATGTGGGACCCTCCTCCGGTGGCTGGGGAGCAGCCGGGGATCGAACCGGTGCCGCAGAGGCCGCGGGCAGCTTCGCAACCCAGCGCTCAACCGCTGCGCCACTGGGGAGGCCCTACTTCACTTTTTTTTCCCCAGGTCAGTAGTAACCCAACTTTGACATTCAAAAATCACTATGCACAAGCAACACATGATCCCTGAGTTGCCTACTTCTGACATATAGCAATCTGTTAGACTTATATCTTATCTAATTACATGAAACTGAAACTTTTCAGGGAGTATGTGCATGTATATATAAATACACACAGACACTTACAATTCTGCTTTCCCCATGAATGTACTTTAAGTAATACATCTCCTTTGTGACTTTGTAAGGTTGGTGTGAAGTTAAAATGAAAAGAATCAGAATGAGAGTAAATAAAATTATTATGCAAGCAAAGTGACCCTATCCCTATAAAACATTACTCAAATTTAATCTTGTTCAGTAATCCATGGGCCTCCAGGAAGCCACAAAGTTTCAGCTCATATGTATTAATACCATTTCTATCAACCTTATGATATTAGCAAACAAAAGAAAAAACTACCAGCACCTTTAATTCCTTCTAGTCTATATTTTAAAAACTCACAATTCAATAAAATAACAAAAATGTTTTTCATTGTCAATATTAACATTGTTGTGGGGAAGGCTATCTTTTTTTTTTAAACATTTATCTACATACCAAATTCTAAAATAGCAAATTTCACTGACAGTTAATTTTACAAAATCCAGAGTTAATTAAAAGAATTATGAGCAAGTCAAGGGTCAAGGTACATTAGGAAAGGGTGGCAAAGATGATGAGACTAGATTCATAAAAACATGTAATTTGAACAGCTCTCCTGCTCACTTGTGACTATGCCTCTCTTTCATTTTCCTTTTCCTAATAAACCTGTCCTTTTAAAACGTTAAAAAGCGGGGCCTCCCGGTTGGCACAAGGGGTTAAACACTGTACTGTGAAGCGACCTGCAGCCTCTGCAGCACGAGTTCCATTCCAGACCAGCTGGGGAGAAACCCACATGGCACAGTAGACCTCTCCTGACTTGCCTGCTGGTCCCCTCAGCAGTGTGCTTCAGTCAATCTGCCTGTTTTGTTCCCCGCTCTGTCTCTGGTGAATCCTCTCACCCCCCACATCTCTGGCCTGTACCCCAGCTCTTGCATGCATAAATTAACAAATCTTAAAAAAATAAATAAAATGTTAAAAAGCATAACAAACCATACAATTTAAAAGGGACATTTTTGTCAGTAAAAAATATAAACTAGGGGGCCTCCTGGTGGTGCAGGCAGTTAAGTGCCGCACTGTGAAGCTGTCCACAGCCTCTGCAGGGCAGGTTCCATCCCGGCCGGCGGGCGAGAATCCCACATGGTGCAGCAGACCTCTCCTGTCTCGGTCACTGCTCCCCTCAGCAGTGTATTTCAGTCAGTCTGCCTGTTCTGTTCCCCGCTCTGTCTCTGGTGAATCCTCTCACCCTCCCACACCTCCGGCCTGTACCCCAGTTCTTGTATAAGTAAAATAAAAACCTTAAAAAAAATGCCAAATTTCCTTCAACTCTTTTTTAAAAAAACAAAACAAAACAACAAAAATGTTACATATGCCACATTCACCTTGGCTATTCTATAAACACCATAAAGCAAAGATGTGTCGGTAGACTTACGTTCACTCCTGAAAACAGTAAGATATTTGATCAGTACAGTGCTGACCAACATTCAAACGGGGGAGGGAGGGAAGGAATCACATTTCTACCTTTGCTTCTGAATTAAGATCCTGAATAAGGAAGGTATTCCAATCACAAAAATAAAAGGATTTTTAAAAATATGTAAAGGGCCTCCCTGATGGCACAGGGGTTAAAGTCTCAGAGCTATCAAGCTATCGACAGCCACTGCAGCACAGAGTTTGATCCCCAGCCAGGGAGCTACCCACATGGAGCAGCAGACCTATCCCGTCTCACCAGCGCAATTCAGTAGATCTGCCTATTCTGCTCCCCACCCTGTCTCTGGTTACCCCTCTCACCCTCTGCAACTCTAGCTTATACCCCGATTCTTATATGCATAAGTAAATAAAAATAAATCTTTAAAAAATAAGTAAGAATGGGGCCTCCCCTGGTGGCACAGCAGTTGAGCGCTGGGCTGCGAAGCTGCCCGCAGCCTCTGCAGTGCTGGTTCAATCCCCAGCCGCCAGCGAGGGTACCACATGGCGTGACAGACCTCCCCTACCGTGCCCGCTGCTCCCCTCGCAGTGTATTTCGTCAGTCTGCTTGTTCTGCTCCCCGCTCTGGTGAATTCGTTCACCCTCCCATGATTCTGACTGTACCCAGTGCTTGTATAAATAAATAAATAAATCTTTAAAAAAAATAAGTAAGAATGTCAGAGAGAGGCAACGCTATTTTCTCTAGCATTATTAGAGGCTTCAGGAGTCTCATGACCTCATGGATAACATGCTGGGTAAGGATATGAGGTTTCTAAGGAGAAAATGAGAAAACAACAGAAAACTGAATAAACAGGGTAGATTAAACAAACCCAGCTATCTTACACTTATATTTAGTATTCAGACTCTGAAAAACAAACGCATAACTAGATTACTTCAGATCAAATACATTTTGATGGAATGATGTTTAAACTCAAGGAGAATAATTATGAGAAGGTAAAAGAGTAGGGAAAAAAAATAGACACCAAGAATGACCATAGATTGTAAATATTTGTTTAATGTAAGTGAAATGATTGTCAACTGATAGTTAGAATTCTACACCACATACAAAAACACATTTATTGCCAAAGGAATGGGAACATTTAAATTTAACAGTTCCTAACATATATCCATAAAGTACACTATGAAGGAAATTGCTGGTCTGAATAAGAAGTCACACCAACTGAATGGTGAAAGAAACTTAAGTACTCCTGGGAATTAAATGCTGTAATTTTCTGTACCCTTATGATTGTTCTTATTTATTCTTTCAATACACTGACCCTTACTAACTATATAACATTTTAAACTGACAATTACAGTACTGTAGTAGTTATGGTACCAGTGCTAGTAGTAGCCCAACAAGACTTCCAGAAGTGTGTCAGAAAAACTAAAGCAACTCGGTCTACCCTCGCCCCCGCAACCAAACCACTTCTTATTGCTCTTATTCAAGAACTATCCAAGAAAGGGCCTCCCTAGTGACACAGCGGTTGAGCGCTGGGTTGCGAAGCTGCCCGCCCGCAGCCTCTGCAGCGCCGGTTCGTTCTCTCTGGCCACACAGGGGGAGGGTTCCACATGGCGCGCAGACCTCTCCTGCTGCCCGCTGCTCCCCTCAGCAGTGTAGTCAGTCTGCCTGCTCTGCTCCCTGCTCTGGCTCTGGTGAATTCTCTCACCCTCCCGCGCTCCTGACCGTACCCACTGCTTGTATAAATAAATAAATCTTAAAAAAAAAAAAAAAAAAAAGGCATCTTTAGAAAAAAAAAAGAAGTATCCAAGAACAGTATTTAAAACTGTGACGCGGGCCTCCCCTGTGGCGCAGCGGTTGAGCGCTGGTTTGCGAAGCTGCCCGCGGGCTTTGCGGCACCGGTTCGATCCCCGGCTGCTCCCCGGCCACCAGAGGAGGGTCCCACATGGCACGCAGACCTCTCCTGCCGCCCGCTGCTCCCCTCAGCAGTGTACTTCGGTCCTTCTGCCTGCTCTGCTCCCTGCTCTGGCTCTGGTGAATTCTCTCACCCTCCCGCGCTTCTGACTGTACCCAGTGCATGTATAAACAAAACAAACAAACAAAATAAATAAATAAAACATGCCTCTATTAAAAAAAAAAAAAAAACTGTGACGCTATTTTTTTGGTAACCAACACTTATGGATATTCATTTCTACTTCATTAGAGGGACAAGCATATTGTGGAAGGAAAAAGATTTAAAATCTAGACACAGGAAATACTCATCTAAAAACTACTATTGTTTTTATTTTTTTAAAAATTTATTTTACTATTGTTTTAAAAAGGTCGTACCAGAATAATCAATGAATTCTCTATCTTATATATACCTAATTTGTAAATATATATATATGCACAAATTAAGTGAGCCATTCAAGATCAGAGAGCATACCTGTGAATCTAAATCTCAGCTGCAATCCCTCAACTGTAAAATCTGTTTCACAAGACACATTTTCCTAAGACACTATTTCCTAATACACTGCTGTACAACAAATTAATGTATGCTAAGTCTCAACCAGTAGTCACCTTTCAGTGAAAGACACAACAACAAATTTCCTAACGCTTAACCGAAGTTACAACTATGCGGACTCCTTAAAAATCACATCTTATGGGGCTCCCTGGTGGTGCAAGGGGTTAAGCGTCAGCACTAGGAAGCAATCTGCGGCTACTGCAAACTGAGTTCAATTCCAGGCCAGGGAGGTGACCACATGGTGCAGCAGACCTCTCCTGTCTTGCCCACTGCTCCCCTCAGCAGTGTGTTTCAGTCAAATGCCTGTCCTGTTCTGTTCCTGGCTCTGTCTCTAGTGAATCCTATCACCCCTCCCACCCCCCCACCTCTGGCCTACAACCCAGTTCTTGTATGCATAAATAAATCTTAAAAAAAAAAAAAATTGCGTCTTGCATAATTATATTGTAAGGACATATTTCAATAATTTATCTTTTAATTTTTTATCAATAAAAAGAAATTAGAATAAACTTTTATTAGGGGAAGTTAAGAGAAATGTTGCCTTAAAAATGTCTTATTTGCAAAAACCTCCAATTTGTCTTTTTCCTCCCTAATGAAATTTCCATTGCAGGTATATGACTTATCTGCTGAGCAGGCACATCACTGAAAGAGATTTCAGACACATACCCAATCCTAAGACCAAAGAGTAAAGGTCCTTCCTTACCTCAGGCCCGAAGCCAAGAAACACGACTAATAAGCTCTTACAGTCTGTTTGCTTTCGGAAAAAGTCAAGACTACTTAAAACCTTTTCCACCTTCCAAAAAACTGTTTCTGTGTATGGGGTTCATTTTAAGTTCCCCTTTAGTCTTTGTTTCAGAAGCAAGACAATTAATTTAGTAAGCCAAAGGAAAAGCGTATGAACAGTGTATGAACAGTGAATAAAAATGTTATTTTTTGTTTTTTAATATTTTTTAAAGATTTTTTATTTATGCGTACAAAAGCTGGGACACAGGCCAGAGATCCAAAGGGGTGGGGGAGGGAGGGGTGTTTGAGGAGTCACTAGAGACAAAGTGGGGAACAGAGGGTGAGTCAGGAGAGGTCTGCTGCGCCATGTGGGTTTCTCCCTGGCGGCCCGGGGACATAGCTTCATAGGTTGCGACTTAACGTTACCCTTGCGCCACCAGGGAGGCCCATGCTCATATTCTTTGAATAGTAATTATACCTAAGGTAAACCTGTCCCAGGAAATCCAAATACAGAAAATACTATTGGTACCTAAGTTATTAAATATATATGATAAAAATGAAAACAGTATTACTAACATAAAAAGTAAGCTCAAAGTAACTTTTCTTATTGTTGAATGTATGAAACATTAGACATCTAATAGTTCCACAAATATAAAAAAAATGCTTTTGACATGTCAATTGAGGAAATCAAGAAATTTTACTTTGAATATGATTACAGCTACACAAAAGTTCATATACAAAATAAAAACTGGAAATAGAAACATATACAAATAATTTTATTTTCTCTTTCTATACAATGCTTTCATTTTTAATTCATAAAAAAGTAAATTTAGGAGGAGAATAACTGATAAAACAGTTGATTTTATCAAAGTAACTATTCAATTCTAAGAAGCAGTTAATATATTAAAGATATACAAATACTGCTACTTCTATTTTTTTCTTCTGAAATTAAAGATCTCATCCTCCCCTTAATTAATTAGGGGCTTCCAAGAACAAATATGATGTGGAAGAAAATACCTCTAGATTTTGTTTAGGGGAAAAATATATTCATAATTTTGTCAGTTGCAAACGCCATTGTGATTAATATTTGGACTACCATTTCTGGAACAGCAGACACTAGATAGCCATACGAAGAAAATTACACTATATATAAAAAAAAAAAACCTTATTGGGGCCTCCCTAGTGGCGCGGCGGGTTGAGCTCCACACTGTGAAGCTGTCCACAGCCTCTGCAGCACGGGTTCAATTCCCGGCTGGCCAGGGAGATACCGACATGGCAGGGCACACCTCTCCTGCCTCGCCCGCTGCTCCCCTCAGCAGTGTCTTCAGTCTGTCTCTCTGGTGAATTCTCTCACTCTCCCTGGCCTCTGACCTTACCCCAGCTCTTGTATAAATAAATAAATCTTTTTTTTAATAAAGATTTATTTATTTATGCATACAAGAGCTGGGGTGTAGGCCAGAGATGCAGGGGGTGAGAGGATTCACCAGAGACAGAGTGGGGAGCAGAATAGACAGACCGACTGAAATATACTGCTGAGGGGAGCAGTGGGTGAGATAGGAGAGGTCTGCCTCACCATGTGGGTTGCTCCCTGGCCAGGGATCAAACTCGTGCTTCAGAGGCTGCGGATTGCCTCGTAGCGTGGTGCTTAACCCCTTGCGCCACCAGGAAGGCCCCTAAATAAATAAATCTTTAAAAAAAAAAAAACAAACCACCTTATTTTTCTAATTGTCAACCTACCTAAACATACATATGAGAACACAGGTTCTTTTAAACATTTCCTGAGTGTTTACTTGTCCTTCAGTCACTGGCCGAGAAATGGATATAAAAACAAATAATTAAAGTACAAAAATAACAAATGGTAAAAAAAAATAATAATGAAGTTATAACACTGTGCGAAGATGATAGAAACACTCGTAGGAAACATAAGGCTATAAAAGAAAACTTCTGGCTTCTAGACTGTAGCAATTGGGCCAGAAAGAATGAAGTCAGACATACTTAGGAGGCAGACCTCAAAGGACACAAGAACAAATCTGATCTCAACTTAGTATACTTAAAACTTGCTAATAAGTCTTCTGGTCAAAATAAGTTCTTTTCTGGGCCTCCCTGGTGGTGCAAGGGGTTAACTCTCAGCACGATGACACTATCAGCAGCTACTGCAGCAAGAGTTCAATCCCCTGCCAGAGAGCAGACCCACATGGCACAGCAGACCTCCCCTGTCTTGCCCGCCGCTCCCCTCAGCAATGTATTTCAGTCAATCTGCCTGTTCTTCTCCCCACTCTGTCTCTGGTGAATCCTCTTACCCTAGGCACCTCTGGCCTACACTCCAGCTCTTGCATGAATAAATAAATCTTTTTTTTAAAAAAAGTCCTTTTCTATGAAATGGTGAACGACAAGTTCCACAGATTAGAGGGACACTCATTCTTAGAAGCCATTAACTACTTTAGAAAATAATCAGTACTTCTCAATAAGAACATTACTCCCACCCCCTCCCCAATACTTACTTAACCCTGGTAGTTTATTTATCATGGAGGTCAGGTCTAACAGCTGTTAGGTGATGATTTTTCCTCCCATTTGAGCAACTGTAGAGATTGCTAGTCAGAGTTGAACTTGATAAGGATTATAAACCCATAACAACATATAAACTCTAGACAGAGTTCAAGTACAGTATATACCCCTCCATGTCCAGGGAACCAATAAACATAAACCAATAAAATTATTTCATTCTATGAACCTTACTGTTGCCTTTTCCATCAAACTCATAGATGACAACATATTCAATCTACTAGTGCACTTAAAAACATCTTGATATGGGGTCTCCTTGGTGGCACAAGGGGTTAAGACTCAGCACTATGAAGCTATCAGAAGCCACTGCAGCAAGAGTTCCATCCCCAGCCAGGGAACTAAAGTACACGGCGCAGCAGATCTCGTCTGTCTCGCCCACTGCTCATCTCAGCAGCGTAATTCAGTAGATATGCCTATTCTGCTCCCCACCCTGTCTATGGTGACCTCTCTCACCCTCCGCACCTCTGGCCTACACCCCAGTTCTTGTAAATAAAAATATCTTGATATGGACTGAACTTGCACAAACTGCACATCAATTCTATGGCTTTTGCTAGCAATTCCTATTACTACCTTAGGGCCTATTACTACCTCTAGCTCTGTA
This sequence comes from Talpa europaea, assembly GCF_964194135.1. Lineage (NCBI taxonomy): Eukaryota > Metazoa > Chordata > Mammalia > Eulipotyphla > Talpidae > Talpa > Talpa europaea. Next base: position 38,866,862 of record NC_140080.1, on the reverse strand, counting down.
CTGCTAATTAATTATTATTGTGTTAAGTGGCAGTGGTACTTAACATTAACAAGTAAAATATTTTTGCAGATAGTTTAATATATTTTCATATTTCAAAACCATAAAATTTCATTTATATTTAATGAATTTGAGGAATACCAAACACTTCTTATAACCTACATCATTAATATTCATACCATAATGTGAGATAGATAAAAGGCTATTATAATTAGATCTGTTTAACAGAGAAAAGTTAGAGAATTTCTCTGAAGTCACAGAGTGAATTAGAGAGATACAGAATTAGACAACTAAATGTCCTGATTCCTAAAATGAAACTTTACTTAGAACAGATATTATAAAGATGCAACAGTCCAAAAAGTATTACCAGCCTCATAATTAATTTTAAAATATATACCAAGATAAGCTTATACAATAAGCCAAATATACAACAGTGAATTGTATGTTTATATATGGCTAATACAATACATATAATATAAATAAGACATTCCCCATTAAAAACAACCTTTTTGGGAAGAAATACATGTTCGTTATTGAAAAATGCTTCTTGAACTTTTTCTGAACTTGTACAAATTTCTACAGTGATTCATTTATCCCCAAGATTTACTCAGAATCTTACTTCCAAGGGGTTCACACACTTAAAATGAACAATTATTTCTAATGAAAATAAAACCATTACATCTCCCAATTGTGTATACTCCCGACAAAGTCTTGATGACTAGGCTACCTAGAATATTAAGTGAAAAAAAAGTGAGGACCCCCAACAAGATCTGCAAACTCAGTCTGCTCATGCAAGCAATAGGAACAGAGTTATATAAATTTCTTAACTAAGATGGTTTCTCTCCCTTTACTGCATGGCCAAAAAAAAATGGTACTGGGTTTTTCCCAGCCAGTTAAAGAGTAATTTCTTCCAGGCCCCCTCTTTCTCTCTTTCCTCCAGTAAAAGTTATAGCTAAGTTCCAACACATACAAAAAAAAGGAATGAAAGGTAATAGATGAGACCTAACAGCAAAGGACACTTCTAATTTGTCCATAGGTTATAACGACATGTAAACAGAAAATAACCCATTATTTCATTTGTTTCACCAGTCACAATATGGAACATACTTGAAAAATACTCAAACTGCAAACTTTTATAAATTTAAACTATAAATTAAGCTAAATAAGAAAGAGCAATAGAAAATCATGTGCATATCCACTGCAACTACATTATCTGAAAGCCTAACAACTGCTCTGAAATATTATGTTGTAGCAACATGCCAATCTGCTGTGAAATTTTTCTTGAATCTGGAATATGCAAAAAAGTAAATCTACAACTACAACTCACTTTAGCGTATCATTTATTACATGTCAGGATGTCTAAACAAACAAAAAATAAACCCCCATGACACGCACTAAGAATAAAAACATATGTGATATCTGCATTAGCATTTACTATTTTTTATTAGGACTTCCATTCAAAATCATTATTTATATGAGTTAAAAATAAGTACTTTCATTCTGAAGTTCTAGGAGAGTCACTGACATTGATAAAGTCAGAAGTAATTTTAGATCTTTCTTAATATTAAATAAACAACAATTTTTTTAAAAGGATGATGTGTGCTTTACATTGAACATAAAACTCAAACGGGTAAACTAAATTCAATCATTTTGAAAGATAATTACTACTCTTAAAAATTACAAATTATCTATACAGATCAGCATAAACAGTTAGAAAAGCCTAATAAAAAAACACCATAAGGAGATTTAAGTTCACTTTTGACAATTAAAAAAAAAAAAAACACACAACCCACAGTAAAACATTTCAGGGCACCTTAAAAAGAGCAATTAGCTGTATTACTAAAACTTGTCATCCTCTACCCAAAACATAAGATGTACATTTAATACTTCTGCATCTCTACCAACAAAATCAGAGTTTGCATGAAAAACTGTAAGCACTCCAAAGGTAAAGAATTTTGAAATCACAGACCTTTTTTCAACCTTTCCACATGTGATCTATTTCATTATTTCCCACATTCATCACAATCTACCTCCATCCTAGTGCTAAAAAAACTTCTCATTGTAGAAAAAAATATGCACACTTAAGAAATTTACATTCTAGGGCCTCCCTGGCCCTATGAAGGCCCTCATGGCCTTCATAGCCTATGAAGCTATGTGCAGCCACTGAAGCACAAGGTTTATACCCCAGCAGGGAGGTGACCCACATGGTGCAGCAGACCTCTCCTGACTGGCCTGCTGCTCCCCTCAGCAGTGTATTTCAGTCAATCTGCCTGTTCTGTTCCCCACTCTGTCTCTGGTGAATCCTCTCACCCTCCACCCCCACCCCCCACACCTCTGGCCTATACACCAGTTCTTGCATGCATAAATAATAAATAAATCTTCAAAAAAAAGAGAAAAAATCCACATTCTACAAAACTTTGAAGTGTGCTCAGAAGTCATTTTCACTTTAACTAGACCATCACTAAGCCCTTAGTGCACACTGATTCATTTCTGTGCTCTACAAACATACTTTTCATCCTCAGAATGCAAATACCACTTCAGACATCAAAATTCCCCTAGTGCTGCTCCCCTTATCCATCCTACCTTCACAAGGCTGACACACTGGACTACAGATGACTCTCTTTCCACCCCAAGAAACCGAAGTAGCAAAACAAAAGTTAGTTAACAAGATTTCTCAAAAGGATCAGGAAATAGATAAACAGGGAAGTTACTGTACTCCCCAAACAGCCCCAAATTTACCTGCGGACCTCCCAAACTACCCCTTATCTTCACCTCTGAAAAACACTCAAGTTTTCCACCGAAGTGATCTAAGTTAATGAATCAAAGCCTGCCCCCTTTTCCTCTACCCCCTCTCTTTCAACCAGAAAACCCTGACCTCTAACAGGAGGACAATTTAAGAAGCAGAAGAAATGAGGAGGGGGCAGGAAATGATCCCTTTCTTTCCCTTTCCATGCCTTCTTTCCAAAGAGGGTTCAAGATATCGTCTTTCTCCAACCCTCCCTCCAGCTTTCCCTCAGACTATGTTTCAGAGTAGCTACGGCCCAGGGTACCAAATAAACACTTCACAATCCTACTCCTCTAAAATGGTTTTAAGACAAACAAAAAGTTGATACCTCTGCCTATCCCTTTCAAGCCTCCCACTATTTCTACAACGAACACAATCCAAGCCATTTTTGAAAAACAGGCCCCTCTCATTCTTTTCAGACCTCAACAACAACTCTACACCTCAATATCTTCAGCTGCCCTCTCAATCTTTTCAACAATATTTACAAAACTCGATTCTTCCTACAACCCCTTTTATTCCTCTCACACCTGCATCTGAAACTCTCTAGATGTTGCAGGTTATCAGCCCTCCTTCAATTTTATTACACCCCAGGATAGCCCTGTGAACCCCTAAACTTAGAAAACCCCCATTTTTCCCCCCAATGGTACCTCACTCATCAATCCTCCTCCCACTATCAAGTCAGTATTTTCAAGTCCATCAATATCCTTGCCACCACCCTTATCCAATGCTTCCTAAAACCCTCCAAAGGCTCAAGTATCGCTTTCAACTGCCCCCCATATTTCAAACCCTTCAATACTCTTGAACCCTTAGAGCTCATGAATAATTCCACAGAGCCCTCAAACCTCCCTCCTCTCCCTTTCTGCCCTCGTGTTTTTTTTAAAGGCCCTCGATACTCCGCTTCTAGATCTTCTCGTCACGGAATAACATTGTTTGTAAAGCCCTCGGTTTCTGGCGATTCCCTCCCAGATCCCAGGAGTCACATTTAAAAATCCCTCGATAGTCCTGCCACCCCTCAGTTCTCGAACAGCAGTATTTTAAATTCCCTCACAGTCCCTTCGACTCCTTCCTGCACCCCACCGTATTTTAAAAGCCTTCGCCATCCTGGGGGGGCCCCTCCCGGGTCCCACAGCCACCCCGCCTCTTCGCCCCTTGCTCTACCCTGCCCCCCCCACCCCCACAATGGTGATAGTACTACAGAGAAGACGTCGCCGGGACCTCCCGACCGCCGCCCCTCGGCAGCGCCCTCCCCCACGCCGCCTCCCCTCCCCCCACGCCCCCGCGGGCCCCCAACGCCCACGTTCGCCCGCCCCGGCCCAGGCCGGCTCACTCACATCGGCTCCAGTAACTTGGCCAGCCAGGACTTGAGGGCATCCACATCCTCTATGAGCATGGTGCAGGGAAGGCGGGCTCGGCCGCCGCTCTTCTTCAGGCCAGCCGCGTGTCTCCCCTCACCGCCACCTGACGCCCTCTTCACAGCTCCGGGTGCCCCAGCCCACCGGGCATCTTAGGAGACTTCAACCTACTCCCCCGGCCGGGGCCTAACAGGAACTAACCCAAGAGCGCTCACGCAACCTAGCCTGACGGCTCAGGAGGGCGGGAGGCAGCGCTGAGTGGCAACTGCGAGAGCCAATAGTAGAGAGAGGGCCGTGCGCGCCAAGCCAATGAAAAGGCTCGCTCGCCCCGCCCGGCTGGTCGTACCCAGTTAAGCAGGAGGGGCTCTAGCAAGGTAGGTAGAGAGCGTACGTGAACTCCTGGTGCAAGATGGTATCTTGGAGAAGGTGCTGTGCCTCTTAAAGGGGCCGCAACGCATTTTTGGACCACGCCGAGCAGCGCGGCGCAATACCGGTGAATGCTACTGGGAGTGCCTGGGGGAACCCGGCGAGCCCCTCGGTCTGGTTCCTTCCTCTCGTTTTTTTCCTGGAAATACACACTCGTGTCCCGAAATGACTCAGCTGTAGTAAATCTGCAACACAGCGTGTAATACGTTCACGTTCGACACATTGCACAGAATGCAAAATTTTACTTTTTTCCTTACACACTCATTTTGGTCGGCACTCATGCTTGCATTTTTTTCCCCCCACTGTGCTTAAATTGCGCGGAATGTTTCTGACAACCTTGCCGCGGTCGCCAGTAATCGTCATTTTTTAAAACGTGGCGCACAGATGTAAAAGGCTGAGGCCATTTCATTTTTAATATGTTTTATTTACGAAGAAAGACGAATCAATGTTTTAAAATCCTCTTTTCTTTACATTTGTAAAATTAAGTGGGAGAATTTTGGTTATCGAGAAAGTTTTAAAAATATTTTCTTAATCGAAATTATAAAATGAGCAACTTAGTTTGTTCTAGAGGAGAAATTCCTTTTGGAGGTTTGCAATTATTTGCTTGGCACTGATGGTAGACTACTGTGTCCAGCTGTATGCCAGCACTGTGTGAAGCACCAGGATTCCAATAGTTAGCAAATCAGAGTCCCTCCTAAAAAGATGAACAGTTTATGTGATTATATTATTATATATTAACATATATTAACATATTATCATTTTGAAAAGACCTGATGAGTACAGGCCTCATATAAAAGAGAGGGGTCAACCCCAAATTAGCAGGTATATACTATACATACATACAGCAGGTGTAGGCAAACTTTTTCTGCAAAGGTCAAAATAGTAATTATTTTTGATTTTGTGGACCGTGAGTTCTCTGCTGTCTTGGCATGAAACTTTTCTTAGGCAAAGTATGTAAATGACTAATTGTGGCTGTGTTCCAATAAAACATGAAGTTTTGAATTTTAGATAATTTTCGCATTCCAAGAAATATTATTCAATTTTTTCAACCATTTTAAAGTGTAAAAGTCACCATTACCTGGCAGGTATACAAAAAGGTGGCAACTGGATTTGGCTGGCTGGCTGAAGTTTGTGCTAAATGCACTGAGAGCTAAATGCACTGAGAGCTAAATGCACTGAGAGCTAAATGCACTGAGACTTCATCCAAAAAATCCCCCCACCTCCACCACCATTCACCTACCACCACCACCCCAACTTTGTAAAGGTGGAAAAAAGTCCAGAGACTTAGTGGTTTACCCAGAATCACACATATCTGCAGATGGAGCAGAAGCAACATCCAGATCTGACAGCAAGATCAAAACTCTTCTTCCCTCTCCCCTCCCTTTTCTTAATGCTTTTCACATTTTTCCTTCACTTCTTTCCACTAAGAAGTTGAAGCTTTACTCCAAAATAACAGCAGTTAGAGAGAGAGAGAGAGAGAGAGAGAGAGAGAGAGAGAGAAAGAAATGCAGAAGTGATTTGATTAGGCCTAAGGCTAAGCTATGACTTGATAGTATGATAGAAATGGAAATGAAATTGCCTTTCTCACAGTAAATCACTCCTCTGCAAGAATTTCAGCAATTTTTTGAAATATATTTATTGAACAATTTTGCATGCCTTACTTTAGAGTTCAGGATGCTGAAATTTCAGCTAGTGACCAACTGAACATATTGGGGTGTAGGATTATTGTTGAGAGGCTGAAAAGAATGAGAGGGGCCTGTCCTTTAAAAATAGTTTAAAAATAGTTTAGTTTGTAAAATTGGGGAAATATTGGAAGGCTTGAAAGGGATAACAGAGGTATCAGTTTTTTTGTTTGTCTTATACCCATTTTAGAGGAGTAGGATTGTGACATGTTTATTTGGGCTACTTTTTTATTTTTTTATTTTTTTATTTTTTTTTTTTATAGAGGCATGCTTTATTTATTTGTTTGCTGGTTTGTTTGTTTGTTTTGTTTATACATGCACTGGGTACAGTCAGAAGCGCGGGAGGGTGAGAGAATTCACCAGAGCCAGAGCAGGGAGCAGAGCAGGCAGAAGGACCGAAGTACACTGCTGAGGGGAGCAGCGGGCGGCAGGAGAGTTCTGCGCGCCATGTGGGACCCTCCTCCGGTGGCCGGGGAGCAGCCGGGGATCGAACCGGCGCCGCAGAGGCTGCGGGCAAATTCGCAACCCAGCGCTCAACCGCTGCGCCACCGGGGAGGCCCCTGGGCTACTTTTTTAGGCCTTATTACTTTTCTAAATATAAGATCTCTCTCGCTCCATATATTTATTTATATACATACATACACAGACACACACACACACACACACACACACACACACATATACGTACACAGAGTACTCTTTGTGTGTGTGTGTGTATATATAGATATATGTCTGCTGAGCCATGTGGGTTGCTCCCTGGCTGGCCGGGGATCGAACTCGTGCTACAGAGACTACAGACAGCTTCATAGGTTGGGTCTTAACCCCTTGCACCATCAGGGAGGCCCCCTCCAAAATGTTTTACACACACACACACACACACACATATACACACAGTGTACTGCTTTGTGTGTGTTTTGGAAATATTTATATAACATTTTGAAAGTGTCATCAGCTTAGCAGTAGATGGTGATATGGAGAGAAAATGGGTATGGTATAAAGGGCCTTTTGAGGGAGTCCTGTGTTGTTATAACCATTTTTTTTTAAAGATTCATTTATGGGGGGCCTCCCCGGTGGCGCCGCGGTTGAGCGCTGGGTTGCGAAGCTGCCCGCGGCCTCTGAGGCGCCGGTTCGATCCCCGGCTGCTCCCCGGCCACCAGAGGAGGATCCCACATGGCGCGCAGACCTCTCCTGCCGCCCGCTGCTCCCCTCAGCAGTGTACTTCGGTCCTTCTGCCTGCTCTGCTCCCCGCTCTGGCTCTGGTGAATCCTCTCGCCCTCCCGCGCTTCTGACTGTACCCAGTGCTTGTGTAAACAAAACAAACAAACAAACAAACAAACAAATAAATAACATGCCTCTATTAAAAAAAAAAAAAAAGATTCATTTATGGGGCCTCCCCTGGTGATGCAGCCGTTGAGCGCTGGGCTGCGAAGCTGCCCGCAGCCTCTGCAGCTCCAGTTCGATCCCCGCCGCCAGTGAGGGTCCCACATGGCGTGACAGACCTCTCCTGTCTGGCCCGCTCCTCCCCTCATCAGTGTACTTCATCAGTCTGCCTGTTCTGCTCTCCACTCTGGCTCTGGTGAATCCTCTCACCCTCCCGCGCTTCTGACTGTACCCAGTGCTTGTATAAATAAATAAATAAATCTTTAAAAAAAATCATTTATGTTTGCACATACAGGAGCTGGGATGTAGGCCAGAGGTGGGGGGTGGGTGAGAGGATTCACCAGAGACAGAGTGGGCAACAGAACAGGTGGATCTACTGAGATACACTGCTGAAGGGAGCAACGGGTGAGACAGGAGAGGTCTGCTGCACCATGTGGGTAGTTCCCTGGCTGGGACTGAACGCATGCTGCAGTGGCTGGCAGTTGCTGAGACTTTAATCCCTGCACCATGGGGGAGGCCCCTCTTCCTTTTCTTTTTTCTGTTCTATTTCTTAAGGAGTCCTTAGATAGCACAGTGGTGATAGTAATGGTGATGGCAATTTGAACATGTAAGCTATTTAGGAACCACAAGCAGTGTTTTCATGACTCAGGTATCATATTTCTCCTATGAACTAGTGCCATGACCCATGATATTCTGGAATGTGGACAAGATGACAGGCTGAAGCTGGAGTGGCAGAACATGAGTGAGCCAGAGAGCCAGAGAATGACAAATACCACTTTAGGGGAAGTCAATATGACAGGGGTTCTCAAAATTTTTGTATCTGAGAAGTGCAACTTCTCTAATTTGGTTACATTTATCTAAATATAAGACTTTTTCTAATTAACAGGACTTGTGGTCCCTAGCTCATGTCAATCAGATCTAGAATTTCCATTAATTACATGTGTTTAAGCTGCTATAATAAAATGCAACAGACTGGCTTCTAAACAACAGAAATTTATAAGTCTGGAGCCTGGAAGACTAAAATCATGCTGGCTGAGTGTCCTCCAGGACAGAGAATTTCAGTTGAAGGCAAAGGAGGTAGGGAACTTTGTGGGTTCTTTTATAAGCACACTGATCCTACTCTAATTCCACTCTTATGACCTAAGCGCCTCCCAAAGGCCCTAACTCTTTTTTTTCCCCAAAGATTTATTTATTTATGCACACAAGAACTGGAGTACAGACCAGAGGTGCAGGGGGTGAGAGGATTCACCAGAGATAGAGTGTAGAACAGAACAGGCAGACTAACTGAAATACACTGCTGAGGGGAGCAGTGGGTGAGACAGAAGGGGTCTGCTGTGCCATGTGGGTAGCTCCCTGGCCAGGGATCGAAATCATGCTGCAGAGGCTGTGGATAGCTTCACAGTGCTGTGCTTAACCCCTTGCACCACCAGGGAGTCCCCCTTCTTTCTTTCTTAATCACTTACCATGAGAGGCATGTGCCAACCCCCTTGTTTGTTGTGGCTCATTTTTTCTCACAGCTAGTCTAGAAGGCAGGTTTTACATCATCCATATTTTGTATATGAAGACTCCTGCCGCGGACCAGCACAGCAGTAGACGATGAGGCCACCTCAGGGTTGAGAGAAGCGTGCAGGGTGGTCAGGGCGTCGGCGAAAGAAATGACAAACAGACACACTTCAAGAGTGAAAATCTGAGTGTAATTTTCTTTGAGTTTGTGACCAGTATATATATGTTTTCCAAAAGCACAGGAATGAATATCAAAGAAATTAGCTTGCTCATGGGCTCAGTCTATCACCATCAGGGAGGTGATCTACATAACAAGCAATGACCATTATAGAAGAAAGAAGGAAGTATAGAAAGACAGATAAGGGATTAAAGTTTGTAGTTTTAGAAAGACAGGATAAGATTTTTAGCATTCTTGTAGTGGTTCTTGGTGGTCGTTATCTTTTGATAAGCTTCTGCCTTTTCAGGGAACTTCCGCTGAACTTCCTCTTCTTCAGGGTGTTATGCTGTTCACCCCCCCCCCCCCCCCCCCGCCCCCCTGCGCTGGTTGCCCAGCTGGACCTAGGGCCGGTTAACCCTAAAGGTCACTGCAGGGGGAGGTGCAGCAGACTCCTGAAGTTGAAGGAACAGAGAACAAGCGTGGACAGAGCCTCACTTCAGACTCAAGTATCATACTCCACTCCTGTGATCACAACTCCTGCACACACTCACTCTATTCTGCTGTATTCTGGGACCAGCTAAGCCTCTATCCTAGGAGGATTCTTCCTTTTTCTCTTTATTTTTTTATTATTTTTTTTAATTTTCTAGAGGCATGTCTTATTTATTTACTATTTGTTTGTTTGTTTGGTTTATACATGCACTGGGTACAGTCAGAAGCCGGGAGGGTGAGAGAATTCACCAGAGCCAGAGCAGGGAGCAGAATAGGCAGAAGGACCGAAATACACTGCTGAGGGGAGCAGCGGGCGGCAGGAGAGGTCAACCCAGCGCTCAACCGCTGCGCCACCTGGGAGGCCCCCTTTTTCTCTTTATACTTGAATCGTTCACCACCATTCCAGAAGTATAAAGGTAAAGTTAGAACACAAATGGAGGAAAAAAACATTAAAAAACAAAAGGGACCTCCCTGGAGGCACAAGGGGTTAAGCATCAGCACTATGAAGTTATCCAAAGCCTCTGCAGCACGTGTTCGATCCCCAGGCAGGAAGGTACCCCTAATGGTGCAGCACACCTCTCCTGTTTCACCCGCTGCTCCCCTCAGCAGTGCATTTGTCAATTTGCCTTTTCTGTTCCCCACTCTGTCTCTGGTGAATCCTCTCATCCCCTGCACCTCTGGCCTGTACCCTAGTTCTTGCATGCACAGATAAATAAATCTTTAAAAATAAATAAATAAATAATTTTTAAAAAGGTGTGGCATCTAATAGGGTAGGGAAATGAAAACCATATTACCATATTCATTGAGTGGCACATGCCTGTGGGATAGAAATATCAAAAGAAGTGCTCACTGTTCCTTCCCCTGTGGACTGTGTCATCCAAAAGTAGGTAAATATGTATTTAAAAAAATACAAAGGGACTCAAGCGACAAGCCAAAGCTAATTGTAGCTTTATGGGATCTAAATTTAGAAATGCTGACTCACTTAAATTGAGTAGAGTGACTGTGGGATGGGTTTGGAAAAAAAAACAAACAAAACAAGAAAGAAATGATTTCTGATGTGGAGTTCTGAAGAACAAGGGTGATAGGGTTTAACAACAACTAAAAACAATAAACCACATTTTTCTGGTGATAACTTGCTCAGTTAAGCTGGGGAGAGATTATTATGGGGCACAGATAAGTCTTTGTAATTTTAATCATGCATGTTTTATAAGCCAGTTTTCCTAAGATCACAATAAAAATAGCTAACATTTTGAAGTGCTTACTATATGCCAGGCAAATATATATATGGTTTGTATACATATCATTTGTTTAATCCTCATGGCAATCCTATAAGGTACTTACTGTTATTATCCTTGTTTTACAGAGTGTTTAATTGAATTGCCCAAGGTCACCTGGCTAGTAAGTGGTGAACTCTGTCTGATTCAGAGCCTGAGCTCTGATCCTCTATGCTCCCTTTCTTTTTAGAATTTCTTTTTTTAAAGATTTATTTATTTAGGCATACAAGGACTAGGGGTACAGGCCAGTGGTGTGCCGGGTGAGAGGATTCACCACAGATAGAGTGGGGAATGGAACAGGCAGATCTACTGAAATACACTTCTGAGGGGAGCTGCAGGAAAGACAGAAGTGGGTAACCTCCCTGGGCTGGGGTGGGTAGGGGGGGTGGGAGTGGGTGGGGGGGAGTGGGAGGGTGGGGGGGTGTAACTCTTTCTGCAGAGGCTGTGGATAGCTTCACATGCTGTGGTTAACCCTTTGTGCTACTGTAACAGGGTGGTCCCAGGAAAGGGGGAGGTTCCCTGCCCCACCCAAGGGAGGGTGGAGCTGAGCAGGAAGAGGAGAAGCTGCAGAAGAGACTGAGGAAGGAAGCAGGATGGAGCCAGGAGACCTGGAGGAGGCACATGGAGCCTAGAGACACGTAAAGAAACTGCGCTTGTCTTTTGTTCGTGGACTGGGTGACACAGATGTGGATGAGACCTGTGGGGAGGTGACAATGGCAGCTTTTATCTTGATGTTGATTTTGCTCTTTTCCTTCCGGGCTTATCCGGTTGTTTGTGACCCTTTTCTGTGGGTCCCCACTGGAAGATGCTTTAGACTTGTAGCAGGCTTTGGGGCCTTGTTCTGGGCCGATCCCATATGGATGGACTTTTACCCACGAGGGGACGGGTAACTTTGGGTGCTTCATTTAGAAACTAGACTCTTTGCCTTACCTGTATTGTTTCCTAGTTTTATTAAAGATCCTTCCCATTAGTCTCATGTGTTTTGTGTTGATGCGGCGGATGGCCGAACCCATTTAGAATAGGCAGGTTTGCGGGGTTTGGGCTGCCCCTCTCCCTGTCCTATAACACTACCAGGGAGGTCCCTATACTCCTGTTCTAATTTCATTTAACTAAAGAGGGTATTCTACACAGCTTAGCAGAGAATAGACATTGCCCAATTAAAAAGTTATATTACTAAGTGGTAATAAATTTCATTTAAAAAAAAAATCTCTTGAATCTGCTCACCTTTCTCCATTTCAACTGCCACAGTTTGTCAGGTCATCTTTCCCCTGAACAATTGCAATCGCTTCCTGCTTCCACTTTTGCTACCTTTCAATCCTTTTTCAGAACCCCATAAAACACAAATATAAACATGTCTCTTTCTTGTTTAAAACCCTTCTGTGGCTACTCATAGTTATCACTGCTTCAATGTCTGCCTCTTCTGCCATTCTGCCAGACTGTAAGCTCTTTGGAGATGACTGAGGCTATCTTGTTCAAATGTTGCATCTCCAGCATCTACGATAGTGCCTGGTACATAGTAGAAGTAAAATAAATGTGTTGAATGAATGGAATTGAAATGACCCTTTAACAAATATATTAGTAACTTAAAAAAGAATCAAGTCAAGGGACCTCCCTGGTGGCCTGGGGTTATTATCACCGCCACAGCCCACTACAAAGGCCTGAGTTTGATCCCCAGCCAGGGAGCAAACCCACATGGCATAGCAGATCTTTCCTGTCTCGCCCACTGCTCCCCTTAGCAGTTTATTTTAATAAGTCCACCTGCTCTGCTCCCCACTCTGTCTCTGGTGAATCCTCTCACCCTCATACACCTCTGGCCTACACCCCAGTTCTTCTACACAAAAATAAGTGAATAAAATCTTAAAAAAAAATAATGAAGTCAGAGGTACAGAGGTAGGTTTTTTCATAAATCGTAATTACCTAATTATTTATTTTCTTCTTAAATATCTCATGCCCTTATGGCCTCATGGACAATAAGCTCCACAAGGGCAGGGACCATGTGCGTCTTGTCCACTACTATACCATGCTCTATGATAGGTTCATAGGAGGTGCTCAATAAATACTTTTTGTTTGACTAATTTCAATTACCAATGTGGATTGGAAACTGATGCAGCAACGATGACAAATAGTACTGGTTAGGGCAGAGTTGGAATAATATAACCATAGATATAAGAGCTGTGGAGGATGAGTATTCTTTCATTCATTCAGTACATATGTACAAGGCAACCCCTCTGTGCTAGACACTGTGTCATGGAGCTTAAGTCTAGTGACAAACAGGCAATTTGAATCACTTGGACAGATTTCCCCTAGGAGGGCAGAGAGAGTGTACTTAAAGGATGGTCTAGGAGGGGACATTCCTTGGGGTAGGATGTAGGATGTGTAGGGAAGAGGGTATGGAAAGTGTTGGACAGTATTCCTATGCTTATGAGATCAGAGGCAGGAGAGCCACTGAGTCTCTACACATAGAGTAAGGTTCCTTAACTTCCTCCCTTTTATCCAACAATTTTTTATTGAGCCATACCATGTGTCTGTTGTGCTCACTGTCAACCAGTGTCAAGAACTGTACTAGTTCATCAATCAATTTATAGTTCAAAACTACTTGTTGAAAAACGAATATATGTAAACATACATAATTTAACGTTTGTATTTATCAAAATTTTGTTTTTAAATTTTCCCTCTTAGTCCTTTAGGGAAACATGATTCTGGGCTGATCTCTTCCCCAACCCCCAAAGTGCTTTGTAGAGGCTTAAGGAATGCTTACTGAATTAATAAATGAACATATGTGAGTAATGAACCTGACCATCAAAAAGGAAAAGCTTTAGACCAGCGCTTTTCAACAGATCTTCGATAAAAATGTTCTGTATCTGCACTGTCGGGCAAAACGGTAATCACTGGGTTGTGGGGGTACTTTAAGTGGCTATATTAGGGAAGAACTGAAGTTTACATCTTAATTTTCATGAATTCTTACATCATTTTTCCTTTTTTTTTTTTTGTGGGACCCTACCCCGGCGGTGGGGGAACGAACTGGCGCTGCAGAGGCTGCGGGCAGCCTCGCACCCCAGCGCTCAACCACTGCGCCACCTGGGGAGGCCCCATTTTTCATTTTTGTACATTGTATGCATTTTCATTTTGGTTCTATTCCCCATACAATTGCAGCCCCCTTATTTTGACCCTAATCCTTCTTCTCTCCGCCCCTCCCCACTCCCCCCCCCCTTAATTTTCATGAATTTAAATTAGAATAGCCACTCGTGGCTTGTGGCAGCTGTTCCATCTCGGATGGCCGCATAGTCGAAACAGCCTGGCACTGGCGCCAGGTAGATTTCCAGTCCCTCGCTGGAAAATAGTGATTTTAAATTAAGTGGCATAGAAAATCTAAATTCTGGGCCGCTGAAAGCTAGCTAGCACCTCTGGAGACCAATGAACCTTGCTTCCTGGCAGACACCCATCCCAGCACCACAGTGCGAAATGGCTGAAGGCGGGGAAAAGACACCTGAGCCCGCGGCCGGCGACAGCCCGAAATCCCGAGCTGCACCGCGGATCCTGTAGTTTAGACGCCCATGACATCACTACCGGTGTCACGCCGAGCGGCCCCTGGGGTAGACTTCCGGTGTCCCGTTGCTTTCTGGGAATTATAGTCATACATGCCTGATGGACGTGGACTTTAGTGGGTCAAGAACTACATTTCCCTGCTGGCTAAGCGATGCACCCGGATGCAATTACTAGAGAGCCGGAAATTGCCTCATCAGCTGTGAAGCGTGTGCTTTAGCGTTGTTGGAGGCCTGATTTCCCGGAGAGGGAGGGGAAAGGTTGCAGCCACTCCTAGTAGGGGGGTCGCCGAGGTCACTGTAGTGGGTTCGCGGTGTTGGCTGGGCGGCGCCATGGCGGTGAGTTTTGGCGGGAAGAGAATCCGCTCGGCGTGGCTATGGGATCTGGCTGATCTGTTTGCTTTTGCTAGAATCTAGGCGTTCTCCATCTGGTAATTACTGTCCTGAATGGGAAGAAATGCTTTGCTAGAGAAAGGGGAGGTCTTGCCCCTATGCTTAAGGCTTGTCTGTTGTGAGGATGTGCCTTTCAGTCCTAGCTGATGAGTCAGGAACTGGTTGATGTCTTTAACTTTACACACTGGTGAATGTCAACTGTGTTGTTTTAGCGAAATTTCTAAAACCGATTTGGAGAGAGAGGATTGATTACACTTTTCAACAAAAAATGATTACGCGCCATGAAACACACAAAAATGTCACTTTCATGGCGTCACACTTGCGTGTGGGCTAGAATCTGAAATACATGGTAAGGGCGCATTGAGTGCTATAGAGAAAAATACAGCAGGAAGCGGTGACTCGAAAGTGTGGAATGGGGTAGGGTTGCAGTTTTGAGTCCGGTTGTCAAAAAAAGGCTTTGCAGAGTCAGACGGTAGAAATGTGGTCAAAAAAAAAAAAAAAGGCTAGGGACCAAGCCATGTAGCTCTATGAGGGTGTGGGCGGATGTGATTTCCAGGCAGAGGCAACAGTGTGAGTGAAAAGCCAATAGGGTGGTTCCTCCAAAAGACAGTGATCCAGAGGGTGGGTGTAGATTCCTGACTGAAGAGTGGAGTCAATAAAGAATGGGAAGAGAGGAACTGGAGAAGTATACGAACAATTCTAGTGGATTCCATAAGGGAGAGCAGATGAATGGGATAATGGATGAAGATCTAAAGACGGCTTTTTTTTTTTTTTTTTAAAGATAGGAGAAATGATTCGCGGTGCGCTCCTGGCAATTACTTTGTAGAATGGGAAAACTGATCCAGAGGAGAAAGGAAGAGATTTGTGGAGTGACTTTACTGAGCTGAATAGAATGGATGTGATCAAGTGCATCAGTGGGGTGTTAAATAGAAACATACTTATCTGTTGTTACAGGGAGGAAAGCAAAATGGGTACCGATGGTTTCTATTTAACCACTGTGCCACCAGGGGAGGCCCCCCTAATTTTTTCTCTTAAGTAGATGCTATTATTATCTCCATGTTACTCATAGGGAAGCTAAGGCATTAGATCAACTAAAAAGAAGAGATAGAATTTGAACTCATTCAGGAATCCATTCTCATTCATTGTAATATTCACATTTGTAAGCTAATTGGAAAATTTCTTTTGCAAATATCTTCCCATAGGGAAAGTTTTCTAATCTTTTCCCAAAAGAAACCTTACTAGTAATAAAGCTGTCGTGAGACAACAAACATGGAATAGCATGGTTAAAAAATTAGTTTTTACTTTATAACTAAATTTTTTTTTAAAGATTTTTTTTTTTTTTTTTTAATTTATACAAGCACTGGGTACAGTCAGAAGTGCGGGAGGGTGAGAGAATTCACCAGAGCCAGAGGGGAGAGCAGAGCAGGCAGACTGACGAAGCATACTGCTAAGGGGAGCAGCAGGTGAGACAGGAGAGGGCTGCGTGCCATGTGGGACCCTTGCTGGCTGCTGGGGATCGAACCGGCGCTGCAGAGGCTGTGGGCTGCTTTGCAGCCAGGCGCTCAACCGCTGTGCCACCGGGGAGGCCCAGGGCTGTTTATTTTATAGAGCTTTTGACACATTTCCTTTTAATTATATATCAGAATTTTATTTTATTTTATTTTTTATAGAGGCATGTTTTATTTATTTATTTGTTTGTTTGTTTGTTTGTTTTGTTTATACATGCACTGGGTACAGTCAGAAGCTCGGGAGGGTGAGAGAATTCACCAGAGCGGGGAGCACAGCAGGCAGAAGGACTGAAGTAACACTGCTGAGGGGAGCAGCGGGCGGCAGGAGAGGTCTGCGCGCCATGTGGGACCCTCCTCCGGTGGCCGGGGAGCAGCCGGGGATCGAACCGGCGCCGCAGAGGCTGCGGGCAGCTTCTCAACCCAGCGCTCAACCGCTGTGCCACCGGGGAGGCCCTATATCAGAATTTTAGAAGGAACCTGTGGTGGTGATGTCATAAAGATAATAGCCAACTTAAAAAAAATTATTATTTTTAAACTTTTTCTTTTGGAAATTTTATTATTTTTTAATTTTTATTAATTTTTTAATTTTATATATTTTTTACACCATTTTTCATTTTTGCACAATTTTGCATTTTCATCTTGGTTGTAGTCCCATACAATTCCCACCCCCCTTCTTTTGGAAATTTTAAATAATAAATAAAGTAGATTTAATAGTATTATGATTATGTTCTTCCATGTCCGCATTGGCAACTTCAGTGATTGACAGCTCAAGACTGATACTGTTTCATATGTACCTCTTCCAGACCCTCTCCATGGCTCAGGAGCACTTTTATTTTTTTTTTATTTATTTTTTTTTTTAAAGTCTTTTTTTTTTTTTTTTTAATAGAGGCATGTTTTATTTATTTATTTATTTATTTATTTTGTTTGTTTTTTTTTTTGTTTATACATGCACTGGGTACAGTCAGAAGCGCGGGAGGGTGAGAGAATTCACCAGAGCCAGAGCAGGGAGCAGAGCAGGCAGAAGGACCGAAGCACACTGCTGAGGGGAGCAGCGGGCGGCAGGAGAGGTCTGCGCGCCATGTGGGACCCTCCTCCGGTGGCCGGGAAGCAGCCGGGGATCGAACCGGCGCCGCAGAGGCCGCGGGCAGCTTCGCAACCCAGCGCTCAACCGCTGCGCCACCGGGGAGGCCCTCAGGAGCACTTTTAAGCAAATTTCAGGCATTTTCCCATTTTACCACTAAGCTTTACATATATACGCTACGCAAACACACTTGTATATACGTGTAAAGTGATACGCTGTCTTAAAACATAAGCACAAAGCCATTTCACAGCTTAATAAAAAGCACATAATGTCTTGTTACTTGTGTATTGAGCATTTACATCATGGACTGATACTATGTTAAGTCCTTCCTTTGTATTATCTCTTAATCCTCACAATAATAATACGAGGTAGGTATAATTATCACCATTTTATAGACAGGTAGAGGAAAGGAGACTTCAAAAAGTTAAGCACTTGCCTAGGGTTCTACAGGTAAGTAAGTGGCAGAGGGGCCTCCCTGGTGGCACAAGGGTTAAGACACAACCTATGAAGCCATCTGCAGTCACTGCAAGCACGAGTTCATTCCCCAGCCAGGGAGCAACCCACATGGCGCAGCAGACCTTGCCTGACTCACATGCTGCTCCCCTCAGGAGTGTATTTCAGTCATTCTGCCTGTTCTGTTCCCCACTCTGTCTCCGGTGAATCCTCTCACCCCCCAGACCTCTGGCCTGTACCCCAGTTCGTGTATGCATAAGTAAATAAATCTTAAAAAAAAAAAAAAAGTAAGTGGTAGAGCTAGGATATGGCAAGAGAAACAAGAAGCAGAAATAGGCAGTGTGAGTTTTTGTCCAACTTGACCATTTGCTGGCATGATAAACTTCAGTTTCATCATGAAACAATTATTACTGGCCTGCCTACTTAAGGTTATTGATAAGATCAAATAAAGTTATGCTCATAAAAGTTTAAAGAACTACAGAATACTGTGAATGTATGAAAAAGTTTATGATTTAGTCCAGTGCCTCTTACTGGGGATGATTTTGTCCCCAAGAACATTTGGCCACTGGTGTGCTATTGGCTTCTAGTGGGTAGAAGCCGGGAATGCTCATAAATACCCTACAATGCATAGGATAGTCCCTGAAGACAAAGAATTATGCGACCCAAAATGACACTAGTTTAGGGACTCTGACTTAGGAGTCAGAGTTTAGGAACTCTGACTTAAATAAACCCTAATAAATTAACCAATTGTCTAGTTGAATAGCCAGTGAAAAAATTGAGGCTCATATTGATCAAATGACTGCTCAAGGTTGCACAACAAGTCTTGGGACTTGGGACCAGTGTCGGATTTCATTACAATCGGCCTTTGAGGTTTTGAGGAACAAGTTTTTCTGGGAAGCAGAAACCTCAAAGAAGAACTTTTGTGTATTTAGCATGCTCAGTGCAGTGAAAAGAAACACATAGTATTAAGTAATTTGTGAAGGCTCTTGCTTTCATATTCTGTAAAGTGGACATCATATTTATTTATTTATTATTATTATTTTTAAAAGTTTATTTATACAAGAACCGGGGTACAGGCCAGATGGGTGGGAGGGTGAGAGGATCCACCAGAGACAGAGCGGGGAACAGAACAGGTAGACTGACAAAATGCACTGCTGAGGGGAGCAGAGGGTGAGACAGTAGAGGTCTGCTTGCCATGTGGGTTGCTCCAAGGCCAGTGGGGATCGAACCGGCACTGCAGAGGCTGCAGACAGCTTTACAGTGCTTTGCTCAACCACCTGGGAGACCCATATTTATTTATTTTTTAAAGATTTATTTATTGATGCATACAAGAACTGGGGTGTAAGCCAGAGGTGCAGGGGGGTGAGAGGGTTCACTAGAGAGAGTGGGGAGCAGAACGGGCAGGTACACTGGAATACACTGCTGAGGGGAGCAGCGGGCGAGGCAGAAGTCTGCTGGGCTATGTAGGTCAGCTCCCTGCCTGGCTAGGGATCTAACTCTGCTGCACTGGCTGTGGATAGCTTGATAGCGCTTTTTTAACCCCTGCACCACCAGGTAGCCCCCACCATACTTAGGCAAAAGATATTTGTCATGTAACTTCGGTGTCTATGACATTATATTTGGTGCTGCAGTGACTAGAGAAGATTTGTAAAGTGCTTACTGCCGGGAGTTGACAGCACAACTGGGTACATGACTTCGGGATCATTTGGTTGCCTGCAATGGAAGTCAACTCAAGTTTGTTAAAATAGAGAGGAACTGAGTAATCATAGTGAGATTTCCTATGACCTGTCACCCTAGGGTAGGAGGTACAACTAGGCCTCATGTGGTCCTGGATACTTGTGACTTCGTGGTCCCCTCCCTCTGCAAAAAATACTAAAACGTATTTTAAAACTATGTTGGCATGAAGACAAATACTTAATGTTAAATATTAAAGTTTTTTTCCAAATAAAAAGTTTACTTTGTTTTTCTGATTTTAAAGCAAATTAAAATTTATTTTGAGTCCTGAAAGTATTGCAGACCCTAGGCACTGTGCCTGCTGTATGTGCAGGTTAAGTTGACTTTTAAGAGTTGTACAGACTGTTTTAAGGGTCATGCAGAAGCGATATATTTTCTGTGTAAAACTCCTTTGCCAGAACCCTGTCACATAGCTCCAACCTAAATGCAAATTTGTCTGGAAATATGGGCTTAACCATCTCTGCTCCACTCCCCTAAGAATGACTGGTCTTTTGTTGTGGAGGAAGAAAAGGGAAGGAACAGATACTGCATAGGCAACCTGCCATGGTTATCCTCGAACAGTAGTCCTTATATGCATATTAGAATTGAAAACAGGGATTAGCCTATATTGAACTAGAGTCTGGGGGCAGATTACCTGTGAAGAGGATTTGCAGTAATGGGCAAAGGAGCCGAGGACCTACATGAGTTTTTGGTAGCAGGAATGCAGAGGTATATTCTTTCTTGGAAAAGGAAATACACAGCCACACTTAGTTTTGTGGAAATTCTTAGGAAAGAGTCCCAATTACTTAGCACTTTGATTCAAATATGCAACCCAGGTCCTTGTCCATGTTATTTCTTTATGGCCACAATATTCAAAAAGCAGGCAGTGTGTCACTGTGCACTGTAAAAATCTTTAAATACTCAATAAACATTTATTGAGAGCTATAAGTTAGACAGTGAGGATATCATGAGAAATAACAGTCTCCATCATGAACACACTATGGTCCTGTGGGAAGGCAGCCATGCTGATGCTACTGTGTGATTAATGCTACTGTAAGGGAAATATTGGTAGCTAAGAACACAATAAGAATGGCATCTCAAGACAAGTGATCAGCTGAGACTTGAAGGCAATGAGATTGGGGGGTTGGTTTGAGAGAGAATAGGAGACAAGATGGACCCTGAGTGAGAGTTTAAGAGTATAGACTTTATTTTTTTAAAGATTTTATTTGTACAGAGGGGGGTAGGCAGTGGTGCGTAGGGTGAGAGGATTCACCAGAGACAAAGTGGGGAGCAGACCAGGCAGACTGACTGAAATACACTGCTGAGGGGAGCAATGGGCAAGAAAGGACAGGTCTGCTGCGCCATGTGGGTAGCTCCCTGGCCAGGGATCGATCTCATGCTGCAGTGGCTGCAGATAGCTTCATAGTGCTGCGTCTTAGCCCCTTGCGCCACCAGGGAAGCCCTGTAGTATCTGATTTTAAAAAAGTATTTAAAAACTTTTTACATATTTAAGTGATTCTTTAACCGTTCATTTGAGGTTTGATGGGAACAGCCCAACTTTTTAATCTTGTTCATTTGAATTTTAAGAGAACCATGGAAAAATGGACCTCTCAGTAAGCAGCTCAATTCTCTCGGAACCCAGTTCTTTTTCCTTTTTTAAGAACAAGTTTGCTGAAGAATAACGTGGATTATTCTCTTTTGTATCCAATAGGAAAGAAAAGGAACGGCCAAAGTGGACTTTTTGAAGAAGATTGAGAAAGAAATCCAACAGAAATGGGATACTGATAAAGTGTTTGAGGTCAATGCATCTAATTTAGAGAAGCAGACTAGGTGAGTAATAGTTTGTGATGTTCTATACATTGTGTTTTTATACCATTGGCTTTTAATACATAACTGCTCTGTGGAAAGGATTGTATTTATAATGTTTGAAATGGGCTGGAAGAGGTGACTTCCACTTAATATTTTCTTTCCTATGGAATTCTTGAAGGGTTTGTTTCTGTACAAAGTTTTAAAAAAAGTATTTTCTTATTTAAGCAAAGGCAGATTACTGGTGGTGGATGTGGTGAAATAATATACATTTGCAGAGGTGTGACCCTATTTCCCTGTGACATATACTATGCTGTAAATCAACATTACCTCAATAAATATGGCTTTACAAAAAAAGGAAAACAAATAAAGCAGGATGTTTTCCTACTGGTAAAAAGAATTCATTTTATTCAAGAGATTCATGTTACTGTGATAATAATTTCCAGAGATTCATGTTATTTTGATAATAATTGAAGTGTTTCTGTATTTGAAGAGCTTATCTCATAAGTATATATTACCTGATGTTAAGGATCATTGATTGTAAGATAAACCAGAGATAATGATATGACATTGGGGAAAAACAAAAACCAACTGCTTTCTAATAATATGTGCATTTCATCTCAACTTCCGATATATTGAAATGTAGAAAAATGTGCCTCTCAGAACTAAGGGGAATATACTGATAATAATAATAGCAGCTAATGATGAATACCTTTTAATATGCCAGGGCCATAGGAAATATGCCATTTTTTACATGCACATTCTCACGTAACCTTAATAGTTCTTTCAGATTACCAATACTTTTTTTTTTTTAATTTATTTATTTATACAAGAACTGGGGTACAGGCAAGATTCGCAGGAGGGTGAGAGGATTCACCAGAGACAGAGCGGGGAACAGAACAGGCTGACTGATGAAATACACTGCTGAGGGGAGCAGTGGGCGAGACAGGAGAGGTCTGCTTGCCATGTGGGACCCTCGCTGGCTGGTGGGGATTGAACCGGCGCTGCAGAGGCTGCGGGCAGCTTCACAGAGCAGCGCTCAACCGCCTGTGCCACCAGGGAGGCCTCTGTTTTCAATTCTAATATGCATATAAGGACTACTGTTTGAGGAAAACCATGACAGATTGCCTATGCAATACCTGTTCCTTCCCTTTTCTCCTCCACAACAAAAGACCAGTCGTTCTTAGGGGGGTGGAGCAGAAATGATTAAGTCCATATTTGCAGACAAATTTGCATTTAGGTTGGAGCTATGTGACAAGGTTCTGGTTTTCTGGTTTTCTCTGGTGGGAAAGTGGGGAGGAGCATACAGGTAGCTTCAGGGGATTCATGAGTTGGATGCTGTATTAATAAGTGTTCATTTTATTATACCTGATAGTAGTCTGTGTTAGAGGTACTTGATTCATAAAAAGGAATAAAACGCAATGAACAGGACCTCCCTGGTAGCACAAGGGGTTAAGCACAGCACTATGAAGCAATCCACAACCTCTACAGCACGATTTCAATCCCTGGCCAGGGAGCAACCCACATGGCCCAGCAGACCTCTCCTGTCTCTCCCGCTGCTCCCCTCAGCAGTGTATTTCAGTCAATCTGCTTGTCCTACTCCCTACTCTGTCTCTGGTGAATCCTCTCACCCTGCTGCATCTCTGGCCTGTACCCAGCTCTTGTATGCATAAATAAATAAAAAAATTGAAAAAAACCCACAATGAACAGCTTTTTAACTGAATTCACTACATATCATGTAATACAAAGAATACTTATTTGGAGTTCAGAGACTTTGAATTGCTTTTTATATATAGATGGCGAATAGAAATCTCAGTTAATCAGTAAAACATTAAATTAAGCTAGATTTGTTCAGAGTATTTAAAATCATTTTTCAGTCTGTTGTCTTTGCTCAATATTTTAGTTTAACTCAGGAATTTAAGTTAATCAACCCACTGTTTACTACAAGGATTATTTCTTTTTTAATGAAAAAATTTTAAGATTTTATTTATTTATGCATAGAAGAACTGGGGTGTATGCCAGAGGTGCAAGGGGTGAGAGGATTCACCAGAGACAGAGTGGAGAGCAGAACTGGTGGATCTACTGAAATGTACTGCTGAGGGGAGCAGCAGGCGAAGCAGGAGAGGTCTGCTGCACCATGTGGGTTATTTCCCTGGCTGGGGATCAAACTCAGGCCACAGCAGTGCTAGTGTGATAGCACTGAGACTTAACCCCTCAGCCACCAAGTAGGCCCAGTTTTAGAAAACTGGAATTCTGAATTTATGAATTTAATTTTAAATGTCTTTTAAATTACTAGAACTTAATTATTTATTGGAATCTCACCATCTCATTTTAAAAGGAACATACCATTTTCTTTTCATTACCTTCTTTTTCACATGTTTTTTTTTTGCAGCAAGGGCAAGTTCTTTGTAACCTTTCCATATCCATATATGAATGGGCGCCTTCACTTGGGACACACATTTTCTTTATCCAAATGTGAGGTAAGTCTGTGTTTAATATACTAGGATAGAGGATCTTTAATAAATACTATTAAGATGAATACTAAAGTAGTTAGCTTTAATAAGTACTGTTTTTAAGAAATGGCATCTATAGCTTTTATTACCTGTTAAGGAATTAAGAATTCTTTAAGTATAATTACAAATTTTTATATTTAGTTTTCACATGCTGTGTATGTGAGAGAGAGAGAAAGATAGAGAGAGAGAGAGAGAGAGAGAGAGAGAGAAAAAGAGAGAGAGAGAGAGAAAGACAAGGGCCTAAGGGAAGTATGCATGTGCATAAGTAATTTCTGGGTTACTGGAAAGACATGAAAATTATAGTGGACTAGAATTTTGGATTAAATGTACAATCTAGCTTGTGCTTTAAAGGAGGGGGTTAAGGAGGAAACTAAACTGATATTCTTTGTGAAAAGTCAGCATCTAGCTGATTTGATGCAAGCTGTATCTAGTATTGAAATTTGTAATTTAAATTTAATTTTTCCCCCCTGTAGTTTGCAGTAGGGTACCAGAGATTGAAAGGAAAAGTTTGTCTGTTTCCCTTTGGTTTACATTGTACTGGAATGCCTATTAAGGTAAGATTGCTTTTGGGATTGGTTTCTACTCTTGGTAGCTTGGAACAGATAGTAATATCCAATTCAAGAGTTTGAAATAGGATTTTTTTTTTTTTTTTTTTTATATTTTTTTTTTTTATAGAGGCATGCTTTATTTATTTATTTTGTTTGTTTGTTTATACATGCACTGGGTACAGTCAGAAGCGCGGGAGGGTGAGAGAATTCACCAGAGCTAGAGCGGGAGCAGAACAGGCAGAAGGACCGAAGTACACTGCTGAGGGGAGCAGCGGGCAGCAGGAGAGGTCTGCGCGCCATGTGGGACCCTCCTCTGGTGGCCGGGGAGCAGCCGGGGATCGAACCGGCACTGCAGAGGCTGCGGGCAGCTTCGCAACCCAGCGCTCAACCACTGCGCCACCGGGGAGGCCCTGAAATAGGATTTTCAAATACTGCTGTATATATTAAAGTGTTTTTTGAAATGTGTTGAATTTATTATAGTGTTCATTCATCCCTCTATTTTATAATTAGATAATACCCCTAGCAAGTAAAATATAGTATTTTGTGCATTTGTGACATTTATAAAATGTTGGCTTAATGTAATGAGCGTCTATTTTGGTCATTGTTGCAGATATCATCTTCATACTTTCTTTCCTTTTCTCCTTTTATTGTTTTGCCACTAGTTTACATAATTATAGAATTTTCATTGCAAATTTGTATTAGAAATAAATTTTGAAGAAGAATGGGTCAAAAACTAGAGTTGAAAGTATTCTCTAAATGTAATAGGGTTAGGAAGCTTAACTCCCCTTTTTCTTTAGTCACCAGTCTTTTATTTTGAAAAATGTCAAAGCTAAAGAAAAGGTGAAAGAATAGTAAATAGAATAAACCACATACCTTTCATTTATGGATACCAGGTCCTTAATATCCATCTTGCCACAAATGTTTACTAAATTTACACCCTTTTTGTGTGAACTTGACAATTAGGTGCAGACATGACTGTCAGTCCTAAGCGCTTTAGCATGTGTCCTTTGAGAACAAGGACGTTTTCTATATCACTACTGTCCCATCATCCCTTCTGAGAAATTTGACATTGATATAATATCTTTCTTTATATCTTTCTTTATTCTATGTCTAGTCCCAAAATGTCCTTTCTGGCAATTTTTTACTTTTGATTTTGTGGATCAGATATTGCATTTGGTTATCAGTTCTTTTTTTTTTTTTAAAAAAAGATTTATTTATTTATGCATACAAGAGCTGGAGTATAGGCCAGAGATTCAGGGGGTGAGAGAATCCATCAGAGACAGTGGGGAACAGAACAGGCAGACTGACTGAAATACACTGCTGAGGGGAGCAGCAGGCGAGACAGGAGAGGTCTGCCTCGCCATGTGGGTTTCTTCCTGGCTGGCCGGGGATCGAATTTGTGCTGCAGAGGCTGTGGATTGCTTCATAGTGTGGTGCTTAACCCCTTGCGCCACCAGGGAGACCCGGTTATCAGTTCTTTTTTAGCATCTTTTAGTTTACTGTGACACTGACATCTTTGAAGAATCTTGACTACTTCTTTTGTAGAATGTCCTATAATTTGATTGTTTTATTCGTGATGCCTCGTGACTAGATTTTGACAATAATACTGTGTTGGGGTGATATAAATTTCCCATTGTATAACATCAAAAGGTATATAGGGTCAATTTGTCCCACTTTAGTGAAATTACATTAAGAAATTACCAGATTTCTTCATTCTAAAGGTAACTTTTTCTTTTCTTACTAAAAAGTAGTTTGTGGGATGTAGTTGGGAGCCTCTAAATATCTGGTTCATAGTAATCCAGCAGTTACTCTGCTTCGGTAGCTGTAAAATGGTGACTTTTTTTTTTAAAGATTTATTTTTTGTTTAAACAATATCTGGGGTACAGGCCAGAGGTGCGGGAGGGTGAGAGGATTCACCAGAGACAGAAGTGGGGAGCAGAACGAAATCTCCTTGGCCGGCTGGGAATCGAACCAGTGCTGCAGAGGCTGCGGATGGCTTCACAGCACTGCGCTCAACCCCCTGCGCCACTGGGGAGGCCCAAAATGGTGACTTTTTATTTGTGTCATTCTTCATTTTTTTTTAAAAGAATTACTCCTTTATTGTAAGATTTTTATTTTATTTATTTTTGTGTAGAGGAACTGGTGTGCAGGGCTTCCCTGGTGGCACGAGGGGTTAAGATGCAACCTGTGAAGTTGTCCGTGGTCACTGCAGCAGGAGTTCAATCCCCGGCCAGGGAGCTGCCCACATGGCTCAGCAGACCTCTCCTTACTCGCCTGGTGCTCCCCTCAGCAGTGTATTTCAGTGGATTTGCCTGTTCTGCTCCCCATTCTGTCTCTGGTGAATCCTCTCACCCCCTACCTCTGGCCTGTGCCCCAGTTCTTGTAGACATAAATAAATCTTTTAAAAAAGAAGAGCTGGGGTGTAAGCTAGAGGTACAGGGTTGGGGGCATGAGAGGATTCACCAGAGACAGAGTGGGGAGAAGAATGGGTGGATTGACTGAAATACACCGCTGAGGGGAGCAGTGGGCAAGACAAGAGGTCTGCTGCACCATGTGGCTCAGCTCCCTGCCCAGGGATCAAACGCAGGCCGTTTTGCCTTGGGAGGTCCTTCATGGTGGTAGTGCTGAGACTTAACTCCTAAGCCACCAGGGAGGCCCCTTTTTCATCATTTTTTAACTGAAATTCCTCTGCATAGAATAGTCCCCTCCTATTTTAAAATTTACAATTCTATATTTGTAATTTTCTCCTAACATTAATATTGGGTACTTGGTGTCATCTTTGTTTCTGATAGCAGGCTCATTATAATACAATGAGAAAATGTGGTATGGAACGTTTAGAATTATGTGTTAGTTCTGTTGCTCACTAACTTTATGAAGTGGATAAATCATCTCTCAGTGTTTATTTTCTAATTTAATACTTATCTAACTGACAGTCTTGTGATAATTATTTATAGTTTGACAGTAATCTTTCAGTTGAAAAATGCTATTACTAGTGTTACTATTATTCAAAATGATAACACATGATATCTTATATCTCTTTGTACTAGTACTGCCTAACATATCAGATGTATACTGAGTACTCAGGGTTTTGAATAAATATTGTTGAGTAAATGAAGTAAAATACTAATTCATAAATCAGTACATTTTGAGGCATATGTGAGTTGTATCCTTTGCATTTTCTATGATCCAAACATGTATAAATGTATTACAAAAATTGCAGTCAATTATAGTTGGCCATAGAAGCAAAAAGGTCAAATCATTTCTGCCTTGAATTTTGAATTTCATTATCTTTAATGTTGTGTTTGTTACAGGCATGTGCTGATAAGTTGAAAAGAGAAATAGAGCTATATGGTTGCCCCCCTGATTTTCCAGATGAAGAAGAGGAAGAGGAAGAAATCAGTGCTAAAACAGAGGACATAATAATTAAGGATAAAGCTAAAGGGAAAAAGGTTTGGTGATTGATGATATTTATCTTGGTTGAAATTTAATAGTTGTCTAGTTTATATGTGCATTCCCAGTTCTAGTGCAGTATCTGGCACATAAAATGTATACGGTAATTTCTAAAAGATAACAAAGCCAAAAATTATCTTTCTGACTATTTGATTGCCTTTTTCCCCCCTCCTTATTTTGAAATAATTTCGGACTTATAGAATAATTGCAAGATAGTATGGAGTTATCTTATAATTTTCATGCAGCTCCCCTAATGCTACATCTTATATAACCATAGTACATTGGCCAAAACTAAGAAATTAACATTTGAATAATACTGTTTACCAAAATACAAACATCATTTGGATTTCATCGATGTTTTTGCTAATGGTCTTTTTCTGTTCCAAGGACCAATCCAAGATTCCACATTGCACTTAGTTGTGTTTTTTTTTTTTTAAGATTTATTTATTTATTTATACAAGCACTGGGTACAGTCAGAAGCGCGGGAGGGTGAGAGAATTCACCAGAGCCAGAGCAGGGAACAGAACAGGCATAAGGATCGAAGTACACTACTTAGGGGAGTAGCGGGCTGCAGGAGAGGTCTGCGCGCCATGTGGGACCCTCCTCTGGTGGCTGGGGAGCAGCCGGGGATCGAACCGGTGCCGCAGAGGCCACGGGCAGCTTCGCAACCCAGCGCTCAACCGCTGCGCCACCGGGGAGGCCCTTGCACTTAGTTGTCATTGTCTCCTTAGTCTCTTGTCTTTGTCTTCCATGACCTTGACACTTTTGAAGACTACTAGTCACATTATTTATAGAATGTCCCTCAGTGTGGGTTTGTTTAATGCTTTCTTGTAAGTAGATTGAGAGGCAATGTGTCCTCTTCAGTGCATCATACCAGGAAGTATTTGATACTGATGTCTTTTTTTTTAAAAGATTTATTTATTTATGTAAGAACTGGGATACAGGCCAGAGGCGCGGGAGGGTGAAGGTGAGAGAATTCACCAGAGACAGAGTGGGGAGCAGAACAGGCAGATGGACTGAAACACTGCTGAGGGGAGCAGTGGGCGAGACAGGAAAGGTCTGCCACACCACGTGGGTATCTCCCTGGCCAGCCGGGATCAAACTGGTGCTGCAGAGGCTGTGGACAGCTTCACAGTGTGGCGCTCAACTGCCTGTGCCACCAGGGGAGGCCCTGATGAAAGTTCTTTAATGGCTCCACCTATTTAGTTTTTCTTGGTATTAGAATCCTGGTGGGTATCAGACTCTACAGCGTGGCAGACAAGATAGACTCTCCTAATGCCTGCAGTGTTCTGACATCAGTAACATTGTTTTAGAATTTAAGAAAATGAGCAGATGGAATTATTCACTTAAAATTGTTAACTTGTTGGTGGTTTGTTCTTTGATGAATTTGTTTTTGCTGGTTATTTTCAGAGTAAAGCTGCTGCTAAAGCTGGATCTTCTAAATACCAGTGGGGTATTATGAGATCCCTTGGGCTGTCTGATGAAGAGATTGTCAAATTTTCTGAAGCAGAACATTGGCTTGATTACTTCCCACCACTGGCTATTCAGGATCTGAAGAGAATGGGTTTGAAGGTATGACCATCACCCTAATATTTTAAGAAAATATGAAGGAACACATTTACATTTATATGATTACCTGTGATTTGGACTTCTTAATTAATTTTTTATTTTTACTTTATTATTTTTTAAAGATTTATTTATACATACAAGAACTGGGGTACAGGCCAGAGGTGTGGGGGGTAAGAGGATTCACCAGAGTGGGAAACAGAACCGGTGAATTGACCGAAAATACACTGCTGAGGGGAGCAGCGGGCGAGTCAGGAGAGGTCTGCTGTGCCATGTGAGGTCAGCCTCCCTGACTGGGGATCGAACTTGTGCTGTAGTGGCTGCGGTGAGCCTCATAGGTTGTTTCTTGACCCCTTGCACCACCAGGGAGGCCCCATAAGTGTGTCTGTTTAAAAACATATTAAACACAAAATCAATGTAATTGTGATATATCCTGAATAGGTGGAACTTCAAAATTTATTCTTTCGATAGTTGATATAATTCTAAGTTGGAAAATAAAAAATAAAGAATAAATAATTGCTGTGTGGAAATTCTCATACACAGAGACTATACAAATTTCTTAAAGATTACCTTTTCCTTTCTCCTGTAGGTAGACTGGCGTCGTTCCTTCATCACCACTGATGTTAATCCTTATTATGATTCATTTGTCAGGTGGCAGTTTTTAACATTAAGAGAGAGAAGCAAAATTAAATTTGGGAAACGGTAAGTTTGTTGTCTTTCACTATAATAAGCATACATCATGTAATTCCTGCATCGTAAGTCAGTGCCCCACAGCCTACTTTTCTCATTGTCCTTTCCCTTTATGATTTTTTTCCCTTTTTGTTCTTTTGTATCCTTTAGTTTCCTTCTTGTCTTGCCAGTGTCTTCATTTCTCTGAGCTGCTCAGTGTTTGTAACAAATAGTACCAGGGAGAATAGGAGTGTTGGCTTTTATGATTTCACTGAAGAGTCTGTCCAGAATTCCTAGCCAAGAAGTAAAATAATAATTTTATTTGTAATTTTGTTTATCCTTTGTTCTATAAATTAAAAGTTCCCCTTGATTATATGGATTAATTTAAAACTATTTGTATTTCATAAGTGATTTTATATTTATTTATACTCTTTAGTTTACTATCACGAAGCCAAGGTCAATGAGCATTTTCTTTTAAAGATTTATTTATGTAGGGGCCTCCCCGGTGGAACAAGGGATTGAGACGCAACCTATGAAGCTATCCGCAGCCTCTGGAGCACAACTTCGATTCCAGGCCAGGGGGCAATTCACATGGTGCAGCAGACCTCTCCTGTCTCGCCCGCTACTCCCTTCAGCAGTGTATTTCAGTCAATCTGCCTGTTCTGCTCCCCACTGTCTCTGGTGGATCCTCTTACCCGCCTTCTCCCCCACCTCTGGCTTGTACCCCAGGTCTTTTTTTAAAGGTTTATTTTTATTTATTTATACAAGCACTGGGTACAGTCAGAAGTGCGGGAGGGTGAGAGAATTCCCCAGAGCCAGAGCGCAGAGCAGAGAAGGCAGACTGAAGTACACTGCTGAGGGGAGCAGTGGGTGGCAGGAGAGGATTGCGCGCCATGTAGGACCCTCCTCCGGTGGCCGGGGAACAGCCGGGGATTGAACCGGCGCTGCAGAGGCTGCGGGCAGCTTTGCAACCCAGTGCTCAACCGCTGCGCCACAGGGGAGACCCCTGTACCCCAGTTCTTGTATGCATAAAAAAAATCTTAAAAAAAAAGATTTATTTATGCCTACAAGAGCTGGGGTGTAGGGCAGAGGTGTGGGGGAGGGTTGGGTGAGAGCACTCACTGGACACAGAGTGGGGAGCAGAACAGGTGGGCTGGCTGAAATACACTGCTGAGGGGAGCAGCGGGTGAGACAAGAGAGGTCTGCTGCACCATGTGGGTAGTTCCCTCGCTGGGGATAGCTTTATAGTGCTGAGATTGAACCCCTTGCACCACTAGGGAGGCCCTCAATGTATATTTTCTCATGGTACTACCTTTCATGAAGACAGAAAACTTAATTATTTTTTAAAAAGATTTATTTATTTATTTATATAAGCACTGGGTACAGTCAGAAGCGCGGGAGGGTGAGAGAATTCACCAGAGCCAGAGCAGGGAGCAGAACAGGCAGATTGACGAAGTACACTGCTGAGGGGAGCAGTGGGCAGCAGGAGAGGTCTGTTGTGCCATGTCGGACCCTCACCCGGCGGCCGGGGATCGAACCAGCGCTGCAGAGGCTGCGGGCAGCTTCACAGCCCAGCGATCAACCGCTGCGCCTCCGGGGAGGCCCAGAAAAACTTTAAATAAGCACGGTTTGGCAGCTCTTTTTTCTGCTGTGACTATGCAGTCATTTCTTTTCACAAACCTTTTTCCTTTGCAAAGCAGCCACAGCAGATCTCTGCCTACTTGTGACCATGCAGGTGCCTTTTTTTCTTTCCCTTTTTCTAATAAGCCCATTCTTTTAAAATGTTAAAGAAAAAGAAGGGCAAGATTTACAACTTAATTAGGTTTGCAATAGAACTACCCATAAAGTCATAAATAATAGAAGTAGGTATTTCTTCAGTTAAACTGTTTTAATTAGAAGAAATATAATAACATGGTAGGATCAATATTGGGAAATCTCTTAGGATAAAACTTGTGTATTATAATACTTGTCACTATTTTTTAGGTATACCATTTATTCTCCAAAAGATGGACAACCTTGTATGGATCATGACAGACAAACTGGAGAGGTAATTATTTGTGACATAGAGTGCCTATTATAATAATCTTTATCTGGCCACAGAGTTTAACAGCTAGATTAGAAACAGAAAATAACTATTCAAGTGCTGCATAACTTAGTTCTGATTCTCTAATGGCTGTGTTGAGGGAGGCAGGATGTCATGACAGGTACAGCTACCTGCAACTTGTCTAGCACTGTGCTTCTCCAAGAGTGGTCTTGGGGCCAGCTGCCTCAACTTGTGATAGAAAAGCACATTCTTGGTCCAAAATGTGAACCAAAAGCTCAGGGATTAGGACCCCAGGAACCTGTCTTTTAACATGCTCTCAGTGTTATTCATTAGTACTGCCTGGAGAATAGAATATTCTCCTCAAAAAAAGAGTGTGGGGAGAGGTAATGAGATATGTGGCTAACTAAGGTATACAGATTCCATTTACACTTGCTTTGATCACGTGCCTATTTGCCTATTACCAAAGCACTTCTAGCTATGAATGACATCAGTTTACTGTACATTCCTGGAGGGCACATTAGTAACATTATTCCTTAGTGAATCAAGGCTGAGTGATTTGCCTAAAGCCTTGACACAGCAAGTCAACAATATCAGAATTTGAATTTAGGAGCTTCTCTGAGTATATCATTCTTTGTTACTACCTCTGAACATATTTGAATGTAACTGCTTTTCAGAATCAAAAATTATTCTGAAGTAATGTAACTTATGTGTTGAATGTTGAACAGGTTTGAAAGATTTGAAAGAGTCCAGAAAGCCCTCTTTATGACCATGTTGTGCTTTTGTATAGTCAGTGGTAGTAATATCCTACAGTTCAGTACTATGTCATAATTTTTCAAAGCATTTTCTATATATTATGTGGTCCTTTGGACAATCCTGTGTGAGGCATAGCATAGTTATTTTGCCGATGAGGAAACAAAGGGTTAGAGAGAATGTGACTCTCTTGGGACAAGCCATTAGTAAGGGCCAAAGCTGGGTTTAGAGTGTACACCCTCTGACCCCTGGTCTAGCATATGCCTGCTCTGTGACTATCTTCTAACTCCACTCCCCCCAAGCCCGCCCCCCCCCCCCCCCCCAACTCCGGCTCCTCTCCAGGGAGCTCTCAGCAAAGCATCCTTACTCAGCGGAGTCTGGGTTGTCTTTGCTAGTTCTGGTGTGGTGTGGTTTGGGTGGGAGGGTGGTCTCCCAGATCACTTCTTACACATTAGGCTTCCACAAGGAGGATGGGTATAGAGGAAAGAATTCTGACAATAAGAACCCATCTTGGAAATGTGATACAGATTTCTCACATAGCTTAGTAGGTTTAATCCAAGTTGTTTCCGCCTCAAGTTTTGTTCTGTTTACTTGTTTAGGGTGTTGGGCCTCAGGAGTATACTTTAATCAAATTGAAAGTGCTTGAGCCTTACCCATCCAAATTAAGGTAGGTTTGCCAAGGAGTTATTGACTGTATCTTTTCTGCACTATCACCTTGTTGTGTTAATAAATGTACAACATTCTTTTACATCAATATGTGTTTTTCTGCTTAGTGGCCTGAAAGGAAAAAATGTCTTCTTGGTAGCTGCTACTCTTAGACCTGAGACCATGTTTGGACAGACAAACTGTTGGGTTCGCCCTGATATGAAGTACATTGGGTTTGAGACGGCGAATGGTGATATATTCATTTGCACCCAGAGAGCGGCCAGGAATATGTCATACCAGGGCTTTACCAAAGACAATGGAGTGGTGCCTGTTGTCAAGGAGTTAATGGGAGAGGTAAGTTGGGTAGCATACTTTTTATTTTAGTGCATACAGTTAGAGGGAAATTTCAGCGGTGAAATTTGAGAAAAGAACATTTTGAGAAGGTTTCTAATTGTGGCATAAATGCAAAGTGTAAATTGTAAGTGTGAGTTTTGGTGTATGTTCATGTGTCTGTACTCTCTTAGCACCACCCAGATCAAAACATAGAACTCCAGAAGGCTCTCTCATGTCCATTTCACTGTCAGTACCACCCTTTTCCTGCAACATAACACTTGCTCTAACTTAGTCACTCACCAAGGATTAGGTACTGTTCTTCAACTTTACGTAAAGGAGTTATACAGGGTAGTCTTTTACATCTGGGTTCTCTTCCTCAGTGTTAAGTCTGTGAAATTCATATTTGCTGTGTATTAGGAGCAGGTTTTTGTTATTTGTTTTGGTTGCAATATTCATTATGTCACTGTATCACTAAAATATCATTTTCTCTCTTTTTTTTAAAGATTTATTTATTTATTTATACAAACACTGGGTACTGTCAGAAGCACGGGAGGGTGAGAGAATTCACCAAAGCCAGAGCAGGGAACAGAACAGGCAGACTGATGAAATACACTGCTTTAGGGGAGTAACGGGCGCAGCAGGAGAGGTCTGCGCACCATGTGGGATCCTCTCTGGCGGCCGGGGATCGAACTGGCACTGCAGAGGCTGCGGGCAGCTTCGCAGCCCAGCACTCAACCGCTGAACCACCAGGGGATGCCCTAAAATATCATTTTCTAATCTTGTATTTCAGCTCATAGTATCAAATAGTTTTCCTCAACAGATTTAATAGCTGCATCATATATATATATATATATATATTTTTTTTTTTGCATCATATATTGTATTACTTTTTGAATATGATTATACCTGTGTTTCTCTGTAGAATTGTAGCTGCTTTTTTTCTGAGAAGCAAGTCTTGGTTCATGTAAACTGATTCTGGACAGTTACATAGCTCTTACCCTTACAATTTATTACAGTTTCTGAATGTGTTTTACTCCCCTTTGTTTATGCTGATCTTTGGTATCTTTTTTTTTTTTTTTTTTTTTTTTTAATAGAGGCATGTTTTTTTTTTTTTTTTTTTTTTTATTTATTTATTTATTTTGTTTACACATGCACTGGGTACAGTCAGGAGCGCGGGAGGGTGAGAGAATTCACCAGAGCCAGAGTGGGGAGCAGAGCAGGCAGAAGGACCGAAGTACACTGCTGAGGGGAGCAGCGGGCGGCAGGAGAGGTCTGCGCGCCATGTGGGACCCTCCTCCGGTGGCCGGGGAGCAGCCGGGGATCGAACCGGCGTCGCAGAGGCCGCGGGCAGCTTCGCAACCCAACGCTCAACCGCTGCGCCACCAGGGAGGCCCGATCTTTGGTATCTTAATAACTGTTTGAAAGAAAAATTTGAGTAGAGTACCTCCCAATTCTTTTGAATTTTTGCTTTCTTATTTTGTAAAATTACTGTTTTCCTGGATTGTTAAATGTTCATTACACTCAAACAAAAGACAAAAAGATATAAAAGATATCTCTAGTCATTCAGTTCCCCCTTGCACAGTTTTTTTTTTTTTTTTTTTTTTTTTTTTTTGGTGGGACCCTCGCTGGCACCTGGGGAACGAACCGGTGCTGCAGAGGCTGCGGGCAGCCTCGCAGCCCAGCCCTCAACTGCTGCGCCACTAGGGGAGGCCCTGCACAGGTTTTCAGTAAACTCACTGTCTTTTGTATCCTTCTACAAGTACTTAATATCTACCCAAGCCAATGCATGTGTATACACCAGCCCATACATGTGTAGATATTTTTATTTAGGAGAAAAAGATAAGGTTTAATAATATATATATGGAGAATTTACATGACTGAATTTTTCGTGTATATATTCTTTCTCCCTCTTTTTCACATACAGATGATAGTATGTATACTTTGTCACATTGTTCTGCACATGCTTTCTTTCTTACACAACTATATCTTGATAATTTAGCAGTATAAAACACCTTCTTTGTTCATATTTTTATAGATATATAATATTTTGTGTGGCTGTACTACAATTTAGTTAATATTCTCTGTAATGGATATTTGATTATTTCCTTTTTCTCTTGGAAGTAGTGTTGCCACATCTCATTAGTTCCTGGTAAAGTTGTAGTTCTGCCTGAGAAGTCTGTACTAATAACATAGTTTTTTCCCTTTTCTTAATTCAGCTTTTTCCTATTTTGATTTGAGCAGATTATGGAGGAAAATGGGTGGATAAATTAAAAAGTAGCTTTCAGCCTTTAAGACTATTAAAATATTGAGTCTTCAGCTACATGACTATAAATTTCATAAAAGCAACTCAGCCGTATGAACAAAGGGGGATAAGTGGGAACTGAGTGGACTTGAAATGTGTGTTCCTAGGTGGAACGAATGGCTATAAGTTGTTTATTGGCAAATGAGAAAATAGGCCCAATATTATATAATCTCCTAATTTTTTTTAAAGAGAAGATCCTTTTATATACAGTATTGTCTTGTCCATGTCTCATATCAAATAACTTTTCTCTCATTTAAAGTTTTCTTTGTTTCCAGGTTTTACAGTATAGTTAATAAGCATTGTGCTGTCTTCTCAAAGCAAAAACAATTTTTTTCCTTTGATAAAAATTTTTAAGATTGAACTTGTGAACATTTGCGTGGCTCTTACTCTGAATTCCTATGTTGTCTAGGAGTACAATGTCACAACAGTATATTACTGTATTAATTTCCTCACAACCCTACCAGGTTTGGCAATTGTAATTATTTATGATTATTTTTAGTCTAGGAGGTATAAAATAATGAGTTTTGTTTTACTTGATATATTTTTGATTACAGACTTTTGTGGACTTAAAATATTAGGATTGTTTTAATTTTTTTTTTTTTTATAATTTTTTTTTTTTTAAGATTTATTTATTTATACAAGCACTGGGCACAGTCAGAAGCGTGGGAGGGTGAGAGGATTCACCAGAGCCAGAGTGGGGAGCAGAGCAGGCAGAAGGACCGAAGTACACTGCTGAGGGGAGCAGCGGGTGGCAGGAGAGGGACCCTCCTCCGGTGGCCGGGGAGCAGCCGGGGATCGAACCGGCGCTGCAGAGGCTGCGGGCAGCTTCGCAACCCAGCGCTCAACCGCTGTGCCACCGGGGAGGCCCAGGATTGTTTTAAATTTTAATGGTTAAAATAAGTTTCTTCACCTTTTATGCTGATCTGTTTCATATACAGGAAATTCTTGGTGCTTCGCTTTCTGCACCTCTAACATCTTACAAGATCATCTATGTTCTCCCAATGCTCACCATCAAGGAGGATAAAGGTAGAGTTCTTTCTTTCTAGAAGTACTTCAGTAGTCACATTTTGGTGCATTGGTTAATTCTACACTTTCTTTTCTAAGGCACTGGTGTGGTTACAAGTGTTCCTTCTGATTCTCCTGATGATTTTGCTGCCCTTAGAGATTTGAAGAAAAAGCAGGTGAGTATCTGAGTTTCATGTTCTTATTTCCTCTTTATCATGTCATTGGTTAGGAACCATTTAACTAAGTATGGGGTTAGGCTAAAAAGTTATCTCTCAGCTGCTTCTTAAAATTCATATATTTTTCTCTTCTTTGAATTTTAAATATAATATTTCATCTATTTTTTTTAAAGTTTTATCTTTTTGGAGCAGTCTTACGTTTATAATAAAATTGAAAGGAAGGTGCAGAGATGTTCCATTTACTTCATGATCTGTACTTGCATAGCTTCCCCCATTATCAGCATCACTCACCACAATGGTACATTTTATACCAAGGGTGAACCTTATAATACAAATTATAATCTCTCAAAGTCCATAACATGCCTTAAAGTTCACTCTTGGGCCTGTACTTTCTGTGGTCTTGGACAAATGTGTAATGACATAGTCATCCTTATAATATTAGAGTTTTTTCACTGCTTTAAAAATCCCCTGTTCATCCAACTTGAATCAGGCATCCTCTTTATCATAAAAGTGTTTGAACATTAGGTAAGGTGGTTGAGGTGAAGAAATTTACTAAAATGCTGAAATGGAGTAGGCCAGGATAGCAATTTCCTGAAAGTTGTGGTTAGTGAACCAGAAATTGGTTCCAGGTGTTGAATACAGGTCCCTGTAGCCAGCAACAGCTGAGAAAGCATGCTTCTAGATCCTCAGAATGCTCCAGTGATCTATCATAAACACCTATGGCAAATGTCCAATTGTTTCTTTTATTTGGTTATCCTAAGAAATTCTTTTCTTCGTAGGTAATATTTATTTAAATATTCAGATCAATATTTTCCAAAATGCAAAATATGCTAAAATTTTAATTTGATTTTAAAATGAATTCAGTATTTAAATTACTCTTTAAATATGGCATCAGCTTTATGTTGTAAAGTACACAAGAAAAAAAATCACTTTTTTCAGATGTTCTGATTTGCCTAATAATTTTAAAAGTTCTATTTCTCACTTAATTATTTATATATATAACCTAATAAGTTTTAGATATTCAAAATAGATTAAGAGCTTCTAAAATTCAACAAAACTCCATTAAAAAAAGACATAAAACTTAAATAATCATTTCTCCAAACAAGATATACAAAGAGTCGGTAATTTCATAAAGAAAATAGTCAACATCACTAAATATTAGGGAAATACAAATTAAAGCCACAGTGAAATATCACCTCCCACCCATTCGAATGGCTAAAATAACAAGTGTTGGCAAAAATGTGAAAAATTGGTGGAAATATAAAACAGTGTGTTACAATGGAAAATGTATGGAAGTTGTCAAAAAATTAATAATAGAACTACGATATAGTCCAGCAGTGATACCCTTAGATATATAACCAACTGCATTGAAAGCAGCATCTTGCTATTTGTACACTACACCCATGTTTATAGCAGTATTCTTCACAATGGCAACAAGGTGGTGCAGCCCAAATTTCAATCAGGAGATGAATCTATAAAAAGGTAGTATAACTTGGATACATTGGAATATTGTTCTGTTGTTTAAAGGATAATAATTATTACATATCCGACAACATAAATGAACCCTGAGTCTATTACACTCACAAACACAAAAAGATATATACCATTATGCCTCCAATCATTTGAGGTACATACATCAGTCAAATTGATATAGACAGGAGGCAGAATGGTGGTTGTCAGGAGCTGAGTGGGACAGAGAATGAGGAATTGTTTAATGAGTATAGAGTTTTAATTTTGTAAGATGAAAAGAATTCTGGAGACTAATGGCACAATTTGGATGTACTTAACATTACTGAACTGTATATTTAAAAATGCTATGTCTATTTTAACATAATAAAAATTTTAAATATTTCAAAAAAAAAAAAATCCCCTGTTCATCTTAAAGTCCTGTTCATCTCTCCCTCCCTGGTAACTGTTGATTTTTTTATTATCTCCATAGTTTTATGTTTCCCAAAATGTCATATTGTTGTACTCAAACAGTACATAGTTTTTTCAGCTTGGCTTTTTTTCACTTAAGCATTTAAGATTCTTCCTGGGATTTCGATTGGAATTGCATTGAATGTATAGTTGAATACGTAGTAGGGAAGAATTGACATCTTAACAATACTGAATCTTCTAATCCATGACCATGGATTATCTCTCCATTTATTTAGTTCTTTGGTCCTGTTCACCAGAGTTTTATAGTTTTCCTCATAGATTGTGTGTGTGTGTTTGTGTGTGTAGTTATGAACCTAAGTATTACATCATAGGGGTGTTAATGTGAATAATAATCCATTTTTAATTTCCAATTTCACTTTGTTATTGTTGTTACATAGGAGTGCAGTTGACTTACACCTGATCTTAGTGGGAAAGAATTGAGTTAGATATTAAATATGATGTTAACTGTAAGTTTCTTGTTGATAGTCTTCATTAAGCTAAAGTCTGCTGCTATTCTAGTTTACTTAGTTTTATCATGAATGTGTGTTGGATTTTCTCAAATGTCTGCATTTATTGATAGAATAATGTGATTTTTTTTAATGTGTTGCTGAGGTGAATTTCACAAAACTTGAAAAGTGCTGATACTCACATTATCATTGCAACTTGGAG
The DNA here is from genome assembly GCF_964194135.1 of Talpa europaea. Lineage (NCBI taxonomy): Eukaryota > Metazoa > Chordata > Mammalia > Eulipotyphla > Talpidae > Talpa > Talpa europaea. The sequence goes on along the minus strand of NC_140080.1, from coordinate 38,826,734 downwards.
TTTGCAAAAAGTGCTGTGTGTGTATGTGAATTTTTGTTTTTGTCTGTATGGTTTCTCTTTTTTTCTTTTTCTTTTTTTTTTTTAAAGATTTATTTATGCATACAAGAACTGGGGTATAGGACAGAAGTGTTGGCGGGGTGTGTGTGTGGGAGGATTCACTAGAGACAGAGTGGGGAACAGAACAGGCAAATCGACTGAAATACACTGCTGAGGGGAACAGCAGGCGAGTTAGGAGTGGTCTGCTGTGCCATGTGGGTAGCTCCCTGGCCAGGGATCTAACTTGCTGCAATGGCTGCGGACTGCTTTATAGTGCTGACGCTTAACCCCTTTTGCCACCAGGGAGGCCCTTGGCTGTATAGTTCATCATTTAAGCCATTCACTCTTGCTTAAACTGTTGAGTTTTTTTTTTTAAAGATTTATTTATTTATTTATTTATACAAGCACTGGGTATAGTCAGAAGCGCTGGAAGGTGAGAGAATTCACCAGAGCCAGAGGGGAGAGCAGAGCAGGCAGAAGGACCGAAGTACACTGCTCAGGGGAGCAATGGGTGGCAGGAGAGGTCTGTGAGCCATGTGGGACCCTCGCCCGACAGCCGGGGATCGAACCGGCATTGCAGAGGCTGTGGGCAGCTTCGCAATGCAACCCAGCACTCAACCGCTGTGCCACCGGGGAGGCCCTAAACTGTTGAGTGTTTGAAAGTTGTAGGTCCTCATGATATTTGGGAAAATTTAAAAATAACTAATAATAGTTTATATGTAAAAAATAGTTTACAAAAAGATAATTTGGTAAAATTTAAAAGTAATAATAGTTTATTATGTGAATAGTAATTTACAAAAAATTTGGAGGTTGCTCCCTAATGGTTATACCTAATCATAGTGTCATCTTACAAATTTTTTTGTAGGCCTTACGAGCAAAGTATGGAATTAGGGATGACATGGTCTTGCCGTTTGAGCCGGTGAGTACACTGATGATTCAGAATATTTTCACCCATCTCTTTATCAGAGACTAAAGGAACTAATATTGTCCTTGTAACAAAATTAAGTACTTGGTGGGGTATGAAAATAAGAGGGAGGTTTGCTTAAGAGTTTGCTTACTTTCACTTAATATCAGCTGTGTCAGAGAAGAGAGAGAGAAAAACTATCAATAAGCATTTTGTTAGCATCTATAATCCTGGGACAAACAAATAACATTTTAGCATCACCAAATATCTAATAACTTATTTTTCTAAGCTGGTCAATTTCCAGGTTTCTGAAGATAGGATTTTGCCCTATCGTTCATGATTGTTCATGTTTTCATTTTTATGCCTGCAGAAGGAAAACATTTAAATTAGTAGCAAATAACTTGCACGAAGAATCCAGATGACTTATTACAAACCAAAAGTAATACCATTTCTAAATTTAATTGTTTATGTCATTTTGCTATTTTCAGTGTTATTTAGTTAATTATATGCCAGTGGAGGGTTGAGAGCTGGGGAAGGTGTGTGTATAGTGCAATAACGTGGGGATTGGTGCACAGAGTTTGGGTGGTTCATGTGAGAGTAGGAAGACAATTCACATCTGGATGTTAGTCATTGTGTGATACTGCCACAATGATAAATAAAGCTAAAATGACTCCCTGGACAGCAGAAGCAAAGGATTCTGTCTCAGGGGCAGTTTTTGTGTGCAGTACAAGTTCCTGACATTGCTGTGCTTTGCAGGTGCCAGTCATTGAAATCCCAGGCTTGGGAAATCTTTCTGCTGTAACCATTTGTGATGAGTTGAAAGTTCAGAGCCAGAATGATCGAGAAAAACTTGCAGAAGCAAAGGAGAAGTTATATCTAAAAGGGTTTTATGATGGTGTAAGTAACTTTTTTATTTGATTTACTCTTGTACACTGTGATTCTTTTAATGAGTCAGAAAAAAATATTGAAAAATTCTTTATAGTTGCAGCTTTATACTGATTTGAGGGAGATTAATGTGAGATTGTCATCTTCTATTTCCACATTTCTTTTAAAGCTATTCTTTAGTCTAATAGCATTTACGTTTTTGTGTCTTCTAGAATCTTATCTAAGGAATTAATTTCTTGAGACTATATTTAAAGTTCATATTGCCATGCAATAAACTGCACAGTTTTATTGCATAGATAGTACCTGGTCCCTTCTTTTGCTCTTTTAAGTAATGAGTTCGTATTTAAAAATAAACAGTTTTATTCAATTCATTAATTTACTTGTTAATACCTATTAAATGCCATATGAACACTCCAAACAGTTTTTGAATCTCTCTTTTCTCCTTAATTGTGCATATGTTAATGTGGCTTATATTTCCATGGAAAGACTAGGCCAGAGAAAGTAAATATTCAGCCACTTTATTTAAATAGCTGAAGTTGAAATGAAGATTTTTAAGGACATAAGTGAGAATGTTCTTTATTTTTATGTTTGTTCTTATTTTTCTAGATAAATTAAAAACTGATTATATGTCTTTTTAAAAATTAATTTACATTATGGGTGATAAAATGAATACATGTAGTACTGATATATTAACTTGTTTAAATCTCAGAATATCCTTGTGAAGTAGGCACTGTTATTTCTGTTTATAGATAAAAGAGATTGAGTCACTAAGAAATTAATTAATTTAGCCAAGATCCTCCAGCCAGCCAGCCAGTGACAACTTGGCTCTAGGATTTCTACTCTTAATCACTGCATCATAGTGATTGTTAAGTATAACTTCATGATGAATTAACTAGCTATGAAGCATACTAGTATGTTAGAGGGTTGGAAGGTCGAAATTGTCTTTTCCATTTAAGACAGAAGCTATTTGAGAGAGACCCAGGAGTCAGATAGATGGAGGTCAGGATACCGGCTGAAGGGGGTTATGGCTTAGATCTGTGACAACAATGGGCAATACTTTGCCCTAGAATTAAGTTCCTCTACTAAGTAAAAGGCAGTGTGGAAAACTAGTAGGCCTTCCTCTAAGAGCCAAGTTTTCACATGATCAGAATGCTTGCTGGCAAAGGTGGAATTCAAAAGAGGAGCCTTAATCAATAGGGCTGGGTTACCTAGCCTTAGTCCTTCTCCCAAAGCCTTCAGGAACGAGGTGAGTTAGTGTGGTGGAATTCTGTGCTTGTGGAAACCTGATACATGGGAAAGAAGTGGGTTTTCCTTTCCTAATCATGTTCATGTTAGTTACCCTAGTTTTACTAAAGGAAAGACAAGGAAGTTAGAAGTATTTGTTGTAAAGCTATGCCAATGGTTTGGCATCAACCATTGGTTGATGGTCATGGTTGTAAGTGATTAACTTCCCACTAAAAATATCTTAGTTTTGTGGACAGAAAATTTAAGGGAAACCCAAAGCAAATTTTAATTGTTTTGCTTGTGATTTTGCCCACTTCTCTTTCATTTAGGTAATGTTGGTGAATGAATTTAAAGGACAGAAGGTTCAAGAGGTGAAGAAGACTATTCAGAAAAAGATGATTGACACTGTAAGTGATAAGCTCGCTTCTGTAGGGTGTTATAGAACTTTTATTTTATTTTTTTAAGATTTATTTATTTATTTATACAAGCACTGGGTACAGTCAGAACCACGGGAGGGTGAGAGAATTCACCAGAGCCAGAGCGGGGAGCAGAGCAGGCAGAAGGACTGAAGTACACTGCTTAGGGGAGCAGCGGGCGGCGGGAGAGGTCTGCGCGCCATGTGGGACCCTCCTCTGGTGGCCGGGGAGCAGCCAGGGATCAAACTGGCACTGCAGAGGCTGCAGGCAGCTTCGCAACCCAGCGCTCAACCGCTGCGCCACCGGGGAGGCCCTGTTATAGAACTTTTAATATACTCTACAGCATTAGTTAGCAGTGAGTTCTCTAGAAGAACCTGGAGCTATATTAAAGATACCATAAACTTTTATGCTTGAAAATAGGAGACCTGTTTAGCTCTCATTTAGCTTGTGATGTTGGTGAGAGTAGTATTCTGAAGCTGGCATGTACCAGGCACTTACAGAGAACTTTTTGGGAGTGACTATTTGAGATACTGGTAGTTACACTTCTTTTTCTGTAGTGCTTTGTTTTTTACTTTCATGTCTTTTTCTCCTCTATTTTTGTAACTTTCTTCTATTGAATTACTTAACTACTTAAATTTTAAAACAAATTTACATTTTTGACAGTTATATTTATCCATACTTCAGAGAGACAGTTGCCTGTAAGGCTTATTAAAATTAAAAGACAGCAGTTTCCTTCTCATCCTGTGCTTGTAGGGTAATTTTTATTTGAATTTCCAGTTTGTAGCATCAGCCACTGGTTTCCTTAGGGGTGAACTCTTTCCTCCTGCCTTGTGTCTTCTTTTCTAATCTCACCACATTAGTGTACACTTCCCCACCCCTCATCTTTGCAGTAAAGTTATATTTAACATGTTTTCTTTTACTGTTATTTACAATATATTCAATGGTTAAATTCTTGAGACATGGCTGATCTAAACAGCCATGTAAACAGTGTGCATTTTTTTCCCAACATCTTTTGATTTTCCTTGGTGTTACTATCATTTTTTCTTTTTAAATTTAATTTAATCTTTATTTTTTAAAGATTATTTATGCATATAAGAACTGGCATGTAGGCCAGAAGTGTGGGGGAGGGGGTGAGAGGATTCACCAGAGACAGAGTGGGGAGCAGAGCAGGCAGACTGAAATACACTGCTGAGGGGAGCAGCAGGTGAGTCAGGAGAGGTCTGCTGTGCCTTGTGGGTCACCTCCCTGGCCGAGGATTGATCTCGTGCTGCAGTAGCTGCAGATTGCTTCATAGTGCTGATGCTTAACCCGTTGTGCCACCAGGGAGGCCCCTGTTTCTGGGTATTTTTTATATCTTCTTTTTGTGTTTGTGTGTGAGTGGAAACTTTATAAACATCTTTCATGTTCTACTGAAAAGGAAGCTGTATCTAGGGAAGGTGATCCATTTGATGGTGCTGCATGTGGTTTCAAAAGCAAGTGTAATATAGAAAGAAAGGCAGATAGCTCTACCCTGGAAAGACAGAAGGCAGACAATGTGGGGTTGCTTTTATTATCCTTCAGGAATAGAGATTTACTTGATAGTCTAACTGACATATTTTTATTTACTTTCCTTTAGAGAGATGCATTTATTTACATGGAACCAGAGAAACAAGTTATGTCCAGGTCTGCAGATGAATGTGTTGTGGCCCTGTGTGACCAGTGGTTAGTCTCTCTTTATAGCAAGAAGGAATTTTCTCAGTCACTTTGCTTATTTTTTTGGCTTTCATTTTAAAAAAAAAATCAATTTGTCCACTCCAGGTACTTGGACTATGGAGAAGAGAACTGGAGAACGCAGACATTCCAGTGCTTGAAAGACCTGGAAACGTAAGATGGGAGAAAGTAATGAGGAAAGGGAAAGGAGATATGAAACGTGAGCAACAGAGGGAAGAGAGATATTTTATCTTTTATTCTCTACAGATTCTGTGAAGAGACCCGGAGGAATTTTGAAGCTACCTTAGGTTGGCTGCAGGAGCATGCTTGCTCAAGAACTTATGGTTTAGGTAAGCAAACTTCAAATTTTTTTGTTTGAATGACTTTGTCAGTTACATAGCAAATTATACTTTGATCTCTTTTCCCTGGCTTGTGGTGTTTTCTGAATTAGAAGTGGATGTTTTATTTAGAGGGTGAGGAAACAAGGGTGTTTTTCCCTACTGTCTATCTGGTGGTAGATGTATGCCCACATAGCTTTTATGATGTGACTTTTTTTTTTTTTAAAGATTCATTTATTTATGCATACAAGAACTGGGCTACAGGCCAGAGGTGCGGGGGGTGAGAAGATTCACCAGAGATAGAATGGGAAACAGAACAGGCAGACCCACTGAAATACTCTGCTGAGGGGAGCAGCGGGTGAGTCAGGAGAGGTCTGCTGCGCCATGTGGGTAGCTTCCTGGCTGGGGATAGAACTCATGCTGCAGTGGCTGCACTTAGCCACAGGTTGCATCTTAACCATATGTGCCACCTGGGAGGCTCTGGTGTGTCTTTTTTTTTTTTTTTAAAGATTTATTTATTTATTTATACAAGCACGGGTACAGTCAGAAGCGCGGGAGGGTGAGAGAATTCACCAGAGCCAGAGCGGGGAGCAGAGCAGGCAGAAGGACCGAGGTACACTGCTGAGGGGAGCAGCGGGCGGCAGGAGAGGTCTGCGCACCATGTGGGACCCTCCTCTGGTGGCCGGGGAGCAGCCGGGAATTGAACTGGCGCTGCAGAGGCTGTGGGCAGCTTCGCAACCCAGCGCTCAACCGCTGCGCCACCGGGAGGCCCTGGTGTGTCTTTTTTATGGAAAGATTCCAGTGCCTCAACTGTTTTGTTTTTTATCTGCCATCTTATTTTTGTTACTCAAATAAATTTAAGAACTTCCTAAATAAGTAGCTTTGTGTACAACTCTTCTTTTTTTTTTTTAAGATTTATTTTACTTATGCATACAAGAGTTGGGGTGTAGTCCAGAGGCATGGGGGGGGGGCGGTGAGAGGATTCACCAGAGGCAGAGTGGGGAACAGAACAGGTGGATTGACTGAAATACACTGCTGAGGGGAACAGTGGGTGAGATAAGAGAGGTCTGCTGCGCCATGTGGGTTGCTCCCTGGCTGGGGTTCCAGTTTGTGCGCAGTGGCTGGGGACTGCTTCATAGTGCTGATGCTTAACCGCTTGTGCCACCAGGGAGGCCCTACAACTGTTGTTGGAAATATGGATTCTGTAGATGAAGTATCTCTTAGGTTCCTCATGTACTAATTTTCTTTTTGTCTTGCAGGTACTCGTTTACCTTGGGATGATCAGTGGCTGATTGAGTCGCTCTCTGATTCCACAATCTATATGGCATTTTACACAGTTGCACACTTGTTGCAGGGGGGTCACTTGCGTGGACAGGCAGAGTCTCCTCTGGGCATCAGGTTAGTAAATGGATAAAGGAAGTATAGTTTGTTAGCAAGAGATGTGATGTTTTGATTTATGTACTGAAAATTATTTATTTTTTGTAAAATTTCATTGAACAGCCCATTGTCATGAATTTGTTTTTTGCTGTTGAACTGAGAAAAAGTAACAAATAGCCCCTCCTCTGTTGTTATTATTATCCAATCTTCATTCTTATGGGAGTCTGTTATCCTCATTTGTTACTCTAGCTAGCTTAAAAGGCGAATTCATAATTCATAGTTACGCTAAAATACTGAGTCTTTCAAACAAATATATATTTATTTTGTGGTTGTTAATTTGTTTTATTTTTAATATAGACCACAACAGATGACCAAAGAAGTTTGGGATTATATTTTCTTCAAGAAAGCCCCATTTCCTAAGACTCAGATCCCAAAGGAAAAATTAGATCAGTTAAAGAAGGAATTTGAATTCTGGTATCCTGTAGATCTTCGAGTCTCTGGCAAGGATCTTGTTCCAAATCATCTTTCATATTACCTATATAATCATGTGGCTATGTGGCCAGAACAAAGGTGAGTGCTAATAAAGATGTATATTCAATTTATTGATGATTAAGAATATCTTATGCCCTCAAGTACATATAGGACATTATTGTGGAGGATGTATTTAGATATGGCAATTATATCCTTTTTCTTATACTAAATATACTTTGAAAGAGAGTATATCTGCTTCTTTCTGTTATATCTAGAAATCCTTGTACCTTCCTTAGGCTACCAAAGCCTCTCACATATTAGGTGCATTCATGATCTCTCTGTAATTCACTTGTCCATTTATGTGACTCATTTGAACTGTTAGATGTAGGGATAAAGGTAACTTCAGCTAGAGCCAAGAACATTAGAAATGGGAGGAAACAGTCCTTGGGAGCTGAGAGGCCCAAAGTTACACCATTAACTGGAAGCAATGTTTTGGGTGTAAGGCATTTTTAATACCTGTGTGCCTCATGTGAGTTCTTAAATTTAGAATGAGGTTGCTTTTTTCCCCCCAAGAATAAGGAAGATTTTGAAGTAGAAAAGTAAAATTAACCTAATGTTCTTGTCAGCCAGTTATTTTTCTCTATTGTTTAAAATGTAGTTTTAGAGAAATTTGGTATTTCAGAAGTACTGGACAATAATATAGTTGTGTCCTTACCCCTTCACATCAAGTTTTGAGATATATTAGATTTTCAGAACTTATTGGTAAGTAATAAGATGACGTGCTTATGCCTATTTGTAATAACCAAGTTAGAGAAACAATTCAAATGCTCCAAAATAGGTAAATGAATAAAAAGTTGTGGTATATTTATAAGATGGAATACTACTCAGTGATCAAAAAAGACAAACTCATATTATTTGCATGAACATGGATGGAGCTGGAAGGGATTTTCCTAGCTGAAATAAGTTGAAAGGAAAAAGATAAAAGTATCGGATGGCCTCGATTTTATGTGGAATGTAGAGAAACTAAGGAAAGGGTTAAGAAAAAGTCAAAACTAGCAAGCTGACCATAGACCTGAGCCATACAGAAAGGGATGGGGAGCAAGGGTGACTCAAAAACTAGAGGAAAGAGCACAAAGGACTATGGTGATGGTTCATGGGTGACAAAGTAGCAGAACTACAGGGACAACAATGATGTAAGAAAAAATTAATAATAAAATAAAAAATGAAGTGCTTATGTGAGGCACTGTTCTGGTCAATTTTAGTAGCTCATTTAATTTTCACTACAACTTCTCAACGAAATTCTGTAATGTCCTCATTTTCCACATATGGAAACTTACGGAGAACTTAAATAACTCTTCCAGTGTTATCCTAGCATTGGCAGAACCAGGATGCAACCTTTGCAATCTGGCTCTGGAATTTTTATTCTCAACAGCTGTGCCTCACACTATCTAATTGTCAAGTGAATGAATGATATGTACATAATTTGAAAATTCAAAGTGTTCATAAATGTAAAGAGTTAAAGGAAACGTTCATGCTTTCCCCCACATCAGTATATTTCACAAAGCTTATCACTGCTACTAATGATTTTTTCTGGAAAACAGATGTATGCATATACCAGCATCAGCTATTTATTCTTATTTTTTACATATACAAAGATACCACCCTTTGAACACTATTCTGTGTCTCATTTTTACACTTTTTTTTCATATATTAATATTTCCAGGATCATTTAATATTCATATTTATGGCACTGCCTGTATTTGTAAAATAGTTACATTTCATTGTATGCCTGTAACACAGTTTATTTTTATTTTATTTTTTAAAGATATATTTTATTATGCATACAAGAACTGTGGTGTGAGGGGTAAGGGGTATGGGGGTGAGAGGATTCACTGGAGACAGGGTGGGGAGCAGAACAGGCAGATCTACTGAAATACACTGCTGAGGGGAGCAGCGGGCAAGGCAGGAGAGGTCTGCTGCGCCATGTGGGTCAGCTCCCTGGCCTGGGATTGAACTCATGCTGCAGTGGCTGGCAGTAGCTTGATAGCATTGAGACTTAACCCCTGTACACCAGGGAGGCCCCTGTAGCATAGTTTATGTAATTAGTCCCTCACTAATGGGCACTTTGATTTTCTTTTGCTTCATGTTGTGAACAAGACTCAGTAAACATCCTTGTGCAGTTGGCTTAGCACAATTTTATCAATCTTTTAGCATTTACCTTAAAATTTTAAGTCTAAGTTGTAATCTTTAAATTTTATTTTCTGTCTATGAACATTTACCTGTAAAGTGACAAATGGCCTGTAGCTGTAAGAGCAAATGGACATCTCCTCCTCAATTCTGAGAAGGTAAGCCCTCTGAAAGTTTAAAATTCTGCAGAAAGTTTTTCAGATTTAGGAAGTTGTTCTATAAAAAAAAAAGAAAATTTCAGGGAGTTAAAAATCTTTGATTTAGAATGTTTAGGACTAACAGCATAAATTAGTAGTTTTATCTTTAAATTTGAGTGAGAAAAATAGGTAGTATTAATTGAGGAGAGAGATGAGGATGGGGGAAGCTTATTTGTTACAACTTTGTAATTAGAATGACTAAGGGGCTCATAAATTATGACCAGAGAGAGAGAGAATCAGACACAGACGAGGATGGGAAATATAAAGACCCTAGCACTGTGACTCTGGATTCTTTCTCTTTAAGCTGAGAAAGTAGTTTGGTAGGGTATTATTTGTTTGTTTTATGCTATGAAATCTGGAGTTTGTAGGATTCATATGTGTTATTTAATGCCTGTTCTCAGGCAGTATAATGTCTCCTTCTATACTGCTACTTCTTCCACTATTGATTTTTTTTCTATTTTTAAAGATTGATTTATTTATACAGGAACCTGGGTACAAGCCAGATGTGCGGGAGGGTGAGAGGATTCACCAGAGACAGAGCAGGGAACAAAGCAGGCAGACTGAAATACACTGCTGAGGGGAGCAGCGAGCGAGACAGGAGAGGTCTGCTGCTCCATGTGGGTTGCTCTGCGGCGGGCGGGGATCGAAGTGGGCTGGGATTGAACCAGCTCTGCCGAAGCTGTGGACAGACTCACAGCGCTGCGCTCAACTGCATGCGCCACCAGGGAGGCCCCTTCTACTATTGTTAATACTAATGACTTCTTATCTGTTAAATATTTGTCTGATTAATCAGTGTCCTCAATAGAAGGTTATGTAAACTTCTTGACAAAGCTGTCACCCCTGTCAGGCCTTCGTGCATATTAGAAGAGGGAACCCCTCCAGCTCTGTCTGTGGTGAATTCCCTCACCCTCTCGGGCTAAGGGCCTGTAACCCCATTCTTGTATAAATAAATAAATCTTAAAAAAAAATCTTGTCACAATGTTATTTATTTTTCATTAATAGTAATTGTAACAAATTGGATTTATTACAACTGTAAATTTTGCTACAACCAGTGAAATAGTAATAGTAAAAGAGCATTTTTTAAAATATTTATTTTATGCATACAAGAGGTATGGGGGTGGGGTGGGTGAGAGGATTCACCAGAGACAGAGTGGGAAGCAGAACAGGCAGATCTATTGACATACACTGCTGAGGGGAGCAGCGGGTGAGACAGGAGAGGTCTGCTGTTCCATGTGGGTCAGCTCCCTGGTCGGGGATAGAACTCCTGTTGTAGTGGCTGCCGATAGCTTCATAGTAATGAGTCTTAACCCCTTTTGCCACCCGGGAGGCCCTAAAAGAGTATTCTTATTATAAATATGTCATAGTGAAAATTGTTACAAATTTAAACAAATAAGCAGAAGATAAGAATTGCAATACGAAACATTTTTAGCCAGTGCCCTAAGATTGAAAGGGAATAAAAACATTCATTTAAGATAATCTATAGAGTAGGCTGAAAATAGTTCAGCAGAATGGGCTGTTTTATAGATTGTATTAGGTTACAAGGCCCTTTGATCATCAGCCTCCTTTGTTTGTAATTCAAAGCAGAACCATATATATATTTTTACTTATACATAAATACAAATCTTGCTATAATGTGATGTTTTCTTTGGTCTCAACATTGTTGTACTATACACCATAAAGATTTTATTAGAATAGGGTAATTCATTACCATGTAGTGCAAAATTGGTACAAAGCCTCCTTTCTTTGATCTGCAAAGTCATGGTAAAGACAAAAAGAATTTAAAATTATCAAGATTGTTAGGATCTGTGTAGTGTCTCCTTAGATGGTCTTTCCTCAGGCAGAACATAATTTGAGCGACCAATTATTGTGACCCTACAGACAGGAAGTTCCTTAATACCCTAACTCTGACCTCATAAGAGGGTCTGTCCCATTTCTGAATGACTAATTGCTATGAAACTCTTCTTGATGACCAACTGACATGTCCCAGAGTTACAGTGGAGTCATTCTACATCCTAAGGCTATTTATTGCAGTGAGCAATGGGCTAAGTATCAGACTGGAGATCCTGTCTAGCACTGGTGCAACCATTTGAGTGGGCTGGACAAGTCACTGTATTGACTGGACTTCAGTGTTCCCCTTTGTAAAATTAGTATAATGTACTTTTTCTTTCCACATTTCTGTCTTTTTAGTTTTTATCTGATTATGGCCAGTCTATTTTTTTTTTTTTAAAGATTTATTTATTTATTTATACAAGCACTGGGGGAGGGTGAGAGAATTCACCAGAGCCAGAGCGGGTAACAACAGGCGGACTGACGAAATACACTGCTGAGGGGAGCAGTGGGCATGGCAGGAGATTTCTCTTGCTCCATGTGGGATCCTAGCCGGTGGCCGGGCTCAAACCGGTGCTGCAGAGGCTGCGGGCAGCTTCGCAGCCCAGCGCTCAACCGCTGCTCCACCTGGGGAGGCCCTGGCCAGTCTATTTTGATTAAATTTGTTTGCTTTAGTTTATTTTATTTATACATAGTCTTACTAATGCCTACTCATTGGCTTTCTGTTTCAGATGTCAAAATCCACAGGCAACTTCCTCACTTTGACCCAAGCTATTGACAAATTTTCAGCAGACGGTGAGTAAGCTTTTTTTAATTAATGCTGTTGTACCAGGGTCTGATTCTCCTCAGATAGCACAAGGCAATTTAAGATTGTTTTTATTGCTTTTTATTTTTGCTTTTACCAATTTAACATACTTGTGTTTTATTTGTGTACATAAATACTGTGGTTATTAAGGAGTATTTTGTGGTTATTACACCTTCTTATAAGGAGGTGTAGATTAGCAATTCAGAAAGTACTTTATGTGTACATTAGCCTTGAACAAGAAATAACAAATTATTGGGCCTCCCTGGTGGCACAGGCGGTTGAGCACCGCACTGTGAAGCTGTTCACAGCCTCTGCAGTGTGGGTTCGATCCTGGCCAGCCAGTGAGAATCCACATGGCGCGGCAGACTGCTCCTGTCTCCCCCGCTGCTCCCCTCAGTAGTGTATTTCGTCAATCTGCCCATTCTGTTCCTCGCTCTGTCTCTGGTGAATTCTCTCACCCTTCCATGCATCTGGCCTGTACCCCAGCTCTTGTATAAATAAAATAAATCTTAAAAAAAAAACAACCAACCAATTATTAATTTATTTTTTAAAAGATCTATTTACATTTATGCATACAAGAACTGGGTTGTAGGCCAAATGTGGGGTGGGGGGACTGTGAGAGGATTCACCAGAGACAGAGTGGGAAGCAGAACAGGCGGATCTACTGAAATACGCTGCTGAGGGGAGCAGCGGGCGAGACAGGAGAGGTCTGCTGCTCCATGTGGGTCAGCTCCCTAGCAGGGATCGAACTCATTTTGCAGTGACTGGTGATAGCTTGATAGCACTGAGACTTTAACTCCTGCGCCACCAGGGAGGCCCCTTATTTCTTTCTTTTTTTTTTTTTTTAAGATAAGTAAACCAATTTATTTTTTATTTTTTTTTAAAGATTTATTTATTTATTTATACAAGCACTGGGTACAGTCAGAAGCGCGGGAGGGTGAGAGAATTCACCAGAGCCAGAGCGGGGAGCAGAGCAGGCAGAAGGACCGAAGTACACTGCTGAGGGGAGCAGCGGGTGGCAGGAGAGGTCTGCGTGCCATGGGACCCTCGCTGGCCGCCAGGGATCGAACCGGTACTGCAGAGGCTGCGGGCAGCTTTGTAACCCAGCGCTCAACTGCTGCGCCACCGGGGAAGCCCCCCTTATTTATTTATTAATCAAAGGGGAAAATAGTAACTTTACAGTAGAGAAACTTGACAAGTGACTGTTTGCAACACCAGCCATCAGTCATACCAGTGTCATGTACCTCCCTGATAGTGATGCCTGAGAAAAATACACAGCAGCACTCTGTGATGTTCTTGCTGAAGATTCATAACCTCATACAAAGCATGAGGAAACATCAGACAAACCCTCTTGAAGGAAACTCTATTAAGTTCCTGACTAGTACTCAGTCAAAATGTCAGTGTTACAAAATATAATACTTGAGAGACTGCCACAGAGTTGAAGAGACCAAGGAGAAAGAATAATTAAATGCAATCTTGGTTCTGGATTGGATTCTGGAACAGATTCTGGTGTTCAGATCTATCAGATGAATATCCTAAAAAAGGATGTCAAATAAGGATATTGACAGTGACATTTGAATCAGATCTGTAGTTAATAGAATTATACTAATGTCGACTTCTGGTTTAGAAACTATGGTTATGTAAGTTGTTAATATTAGAGAAGCTGAATAAAGGGTATCTGTTTATTCTTTTAACTGTCTTTTGCAGCTTCTCTTTAGTGATAAATTATTCAAAAAAAGTTAAAAAATATTTCCAAGTAAAATTTTGTAGAAAACTTTGAAAAATCTACCTTGGGGGCTAAGAAATTAAATGCTTATTTGTACACAGGGCACAGTTTGTATTCTCATGCATTAAAATATTGTAATATTTTGCCACCTGTAAATGAGGCTGAAATGTTGGTATAAGGTATCTTTTCCTAGTTTATTCTTTTCTTCCTCATTAAAGATCACTTTATCTCATTAACTTAACATGCCTGAAAAGGACCACATATTGAAGCTAAGTGTATGCAAAGCCATACAGATGGTTCAAGTATTTTAACAACATTGTTAGGGCTCCTACTTTTGGTAGGATTTATTTTTGCTGCTCATCCATGGCAGTCCTTTAAAGGATTTGTTATTTCATAAGTTATATATAGGCTTTGCAGTGTATCCAACGGGACACATAGTTGATATTTAGTAACTGCATTTTAAAATCTTTGATTCACTTTTTTCTTCCAGGAATGCGTTTAGCTCTGGCTGATGCTGGTGATACTGTTGAGGATGCAAACTTTGTGGAAGCCATGGCTGATGCAGGTATTCTCCGTCTGTACACCTGGGTGGAGTGGGTGAAAGAAATGGTGGCCAACTGGGACAGCCTAAGAAGTGGCCCTGCCAGTACCTTCAATGATAGAGTTTTTGCCAGGTAATCTATGGATCCCAACCACTGTGTACTTTGGAGTTGCTTAGTACTGGTGCATTTTTAAGTTTTCTTACTCCCCCCTTCAAAAAATTAGATTATAATAGTAGCAACTATTCATTGAAAGTTTATTTGTGCCAGGTACTATGATAAGTACTCTGTATCCATTAACTGATTTTGACCTCATAGTAACCTTTAAAAGTAAAGATATTTTAACTGTTTTATAGTTAAAGAAATTGAGACTTTGAAAAATTTAAGTTTTTCATGAAATGCCTTGAAGCTACTGGGATACACATTTGTTTCTATCTCTGAAGCCCCACAACAATTTTATGGTGTAGTCTTGCTTTAGAGTAGGGTGGAATGGTACATGGAAAAATAGATTAAAAGAAATGGAGAATTGTCATTTTTTTTTTTTTCACCCTTGAAAAGATGTTTAATCCTTCCTGTTGGTATAGCAGGAAAAAAACAAACAACAAAACACTTATCCAACCAATTAATAAGTATAATAATAGGGATGGAGGGACTTTAGAAGAGGTGATGTATGAGTTCTGGGTTTCCTAAAAAATAAAGAGGATTTTTGCAGGGAGAGGGAAAACCATGAGAAGAGTATGATAGATCAAATTTGAAGTATGTGGAGAATAGAAACGGGAGGTGAGATAAGTTGGGGCTACATTCGGCCATATGTTGAAGGGCCTGAGGTCATGTGAGATAATTAAAAAATAAACAACAATTTGTATCTATTGTTTCAGATGAGATTTCAATTAAACCTCACTACAAGCTTAAATGATTTTTGTATTGCATTTTAGGCTTAATTGCAAAGTTTCCATCAAGGAAATTTTAAACAAACACTTATTGGCTGTGTTATTATTGTAAACAGGATCCCTGAGTAGTGGCAACGACAATACTTAAGAGAGGATAGACAGTAGGGGTTGCACTGCAGTAGTCAGCTTTAAGAAACATGAGACGTGGTGTGGTTGAGCCCTTTTGAATATTTTAGGGATTGCTCTCGTTTTGCTGTTGGGTGGTACATGTAGCAGTTTTTTTATACCTATACATACTTGCTTTTAAACTCAATAACCTTTTTTTCTCCTATTCAATAGTGAGATGAATGCAGGAATTATAAAAACAGATCAAAACTATGAAAAGATGATGTTTAAAGAAGCTTTGAAAACAGGGTTTTTTGAGTTTCAGGTAGGCGATTCTTTAGTAGCTGTAAAGTATGTCAGTGTGAATATGATGTGCATTTACCTTTCTCCTTTCCTGCTGTAACAGAATAGCTCATTTTAAAGTAGAGACTGAAAAATCTTACCAAGAAAGTTTTGAATTCTTCAATTATTTTGTATTACTTTTAAATCATTTTCTTGGGTAGTTTTCCTATTATGTCGATCAATATAAGTTTTGTTTTTGGTTATGCTGTAAGCATTAAAGAGATTAAATCTAAAAGTCAAATATACTTTCAAGGAAAATATTGATAAAAAATAAAGGCAGAATTATATAGCATATTGCTATTAGTTTAAAAAGTAATAAAACGTTTTCTGAAGTTTTCCACAAGGTGTCAGTATTTCCTCAAGTTTGGTAGTTCATATGCTTAGGTTAAAAATGTAACTTTACTCAGTTTTATAAACTATCACATTGGGATTTATGTAACTTGGCTTTTAGAGATGTGGTTTAAATAAAGATAAGTGCTAAGCATAGCAATATATAGTGTTCAGAGCCTTTTTTGATACTCAATATTTTATCCTATATTCCTCTCAGAGCTTTAACCCTTAGTACACAGTTTAAATGTTCTACTTTCATGTTTGCTACAGTGTCTTCTTAAACAGTGTCTTCAGTACAGTTAGTGCTTTATATATTTCTCCATTTATTCATTTTGCGCTCTTATTAATTTAAAAATGAATTTACTCGGGCCTCCCCACTGGTGCAGCAGTTGAGCGCTGGGTTGTGAAGCTGCGCTGCCAGCCTCCGCGGTGCCGGTTCGATCCCCGGCTGCTCCCCGGCCACCGGAGGAGGGTCCCACATAGCGCTCACTCCAAGGAACTCCAAGGAGAAAGCGCTAGTCATTTCTCACACCTGAGCACTGAGACAGGTCTCAGTGCTCAGGTGTGAGCACTGAGAAAAAAAAAAAAAGAATTTACTCTACCCTTTATAACTACTAGGAAATAACATAGGTGAACAAGAGGCAAGTAAAATCAATCACAGTCCCTATTATTATGCTAGAGTTAACAGGGTGCAGGGAAAGAAGTTTGTTAGTGAAATAATTACATATATGTATGTAATTACATATAACAAAAGACGAAATGTGAGATGTACTTGTGTGTGTATAACCTAGTTTAGGGTGTGACAGACCCCTTCAGTGGAATTTTGAAGGAAAAATTTTAGTATTGTATTGCCCACCAATTTGTCATTTAATTCTGAAGGCAACTGAGAGTTATTTTCCGTTACTGAGAGATTTATAAAATATATTGTTCATATACCCGCTTGAAGCATGTTGTTGGATGAAAGCACTCAAACGGGACCTCCTCATTTTCTCCATTTCTTGACAGAGCTCTTACTGTGTGGAGTGAAACAGCATTCCCTGTTTCATTTCTTTATAGGGTTTGTGTTAGTTTATGCCACTGAGCTTTTTGTTTCAGTGTATACTGTTAATAATCTCTTAAAATCTATATATAATCACAGTGTACATTACAAATGTTAGGTTTGTGGTTTATCAATGAAAATAAAAACAATTATTTCAGTCCTCACAAAACTTCTTTGTGAATCATAATACAAAAGTATGTATCCTTTAGACAAGGATGGATATAATTTTACTGAGACGTTACTAAAAATAAGTCACAACCATTATAGAAATTCATTATGGAATTTTAAAAGACTAAAAACTTAAAAATGCATTAGACAGAGATAGCTGAATTTTTCTTCCTTGAATTTTAAAGAAGTACAGAGAGAGAAAGAGCAAATAATTTTAAATTTTACAGGCTTCGAAAGATAAGTATCGTGAATTGGCCATTGAAGGGATGCACAGAGACCTTGTGTTCCGGTTCATCGAGGTGCAGACTCTTCTCTTGGCTCCATTCTGTCCACATTTGTGTGAACACATCTGGACACTTCTGGGAAAGGTACCTTTATACATTTGTGATGTAGGTGGGTTTGATTTTGGTCTTACTAAGTAAATGTTTAAAGTACAGTATGTGGTAAGTTAAGTAATGGGCTGAAAATGAGTATTTCAAGAAGAATACTAGATTCCTTCTAATTATTGCCACAGATTATACTGGAAGCTAACTCCTATTTACACAGATACATCATATATGTGTCTGTTTATATGCACACAGTGTATTTTATTTTAAAAACATGTGACTGCAGGTTGTTTATCATCTACTTCCTGTTAGGCAGTGTTATAATACATTTGAATATGTTCAAATGTTATAATACATTTGAATACATGTATAACTAATACTGTTTTTCCAACAGTTTGTTAAAAGGTGAAAATATTGAGAAAGATATAAATAACTGCTATGAGCTGCTTAGAAACAAAGATAGAAGTGTATATTTGCATAAATATCCTTGTTTATTGTGAAATTTCTGGCATATATAAGGCTGCATATTCAGGGATATTATATTAGTATTCTTACTGTGAAGATAAATTCAATTATTTCTTCCAGGCTTGCAGATAAACAGATTGGGTGGTTTAATAACTCCTTTCCAGCCTTATTAGCCAGGCTCTGTTGTATTTTTCAGTGCATGAACAATGCAAAAATGTGCCCATGATATATATACCGAAAAGCAATACTTTCAATACTGGATGTATTAATAGGATAAAAACTGAGAGTGTGCATATTTTATCTAAAATGATTCAATTTAGGCAAATTAGCATTACATAATTTTCTTTGAAAGTGAGCATATGTGTGTGGGTATTAATATACAGTACAAATGGATGCTAATTAAGAATGTAGAGTCAGACTTCACAGCTTGAATTCTAGGGAACATTACATCAGGGGCTATGGAAGTGTATTATGTGTAGTCAGGTTTGAACTCTGAGCACTTAATTACAGATGGTAGCCTGGTATGAAAGTGTAATCAAAAGCCATAAAATAGATGTGTTGTCTAATCTCATTGAACCTTTGTGGGTCTTTTTTTTTGGTTAAAGCCTGACTCACTTATGAATGCCTCATGGCCTGTGGCTGGTCCTGTGGATGAAGCCTTGATTCGTTCCTCTCAGTATCTCATGGAAGTTGCACATGACCTTAGACTGCGACTCAAGAGCTATATGATGCCAGCTAAAGGGAAGGTTAGTTGTTTTTTTTAAATTTCATTACACATGCTGAATTTTATTTTTACAATTAAAGATTTTTTTTCAATTGAGGAAACATTGGTTTACAACACTGTGTGTGACGTAGAGGTGTAGGATCTTACCCTTTAGGTGTTGTTACCCCACCACACCTACCACCAAGGTTCATAGTCCTCTATCATAGTCCAGCGTGCCCCCTCCACACTTTGCTCTCTAACTCTCTTCCCCTTTATGCTGAGTTTTTTAATTTTGTATTAACTTTTTAATTTTCTTACATCATTGTTCATTTTGTACAGCATTTCATTTCTCCCCTCAGGTGTAGTCCCCATAAATCTCCCACCACCACATCACCTGTGAACATCACCATGGTCCCTGGTACTCATCCCTCCCGTTTTGATCCCCTTCCTCCCCTGCTGTAAGCCTCAGATCTGTTGTTGTCTGCAAGTTTGGTCTTTTTTTTGACCCTTTGTTTGGTTTCCCATGTTCCTCCTATAGGTGATGTCATCCAATATTTTCCTTTTTCCTCCTGGTTTGTTTCAGGAGCATAATTTCTGGTAGTCATTTTTTTTTTTCAAGATCATTCCTTAAAAGTTACTGGTCAAAGACATTTAACAGTGATGAAAATTAAGACAACTTTCATTAAAACGTGTTAGGCCATCGTCAACTGGAGGTGTAGCGGCATGCCTTTTCACATTAGTGGCATAGTGGTGTCAATTGGGGAGGGTTCTTTTCATTTTTGGCTTCTAGGAGAGTGATGAAATTTCTTCTTCTCCACAGAAGACTGAGAAGCAGCCCCCTCAGAGACCTTCGCACTGTACCATCTATGTGGCGAAGAACTATCCATCTTGGCAGCACATCACCCTGTCAGTTTTACGCAGGCACTTTGAGGTGATCTTCTTAGGAGACCTTCCTCCTAACATTGTTGGGTTTTGCCTACTTGATTTTGTTTTAAGGATGTTGGTAGTGCTTGCAGGTTCGTCTTACCTTCAGGCATGGATTGTCCTTCTTATCCCTGATGACTCCTATATAAATGCTGAGGGAAAAAGGTGCTATTTTTTCATTATGTCTGAAACTTGCAGAAAATACACTGCATCTAGTTGTATGGAATTAAAAAGTGTAAGAAACTTTTTCATAGATATGGTTAAAATTAAGAAGTAAGAGGACTGAGTTTGCCATTTGGATTATTATTTATATTCAATATTGGAAATCATGAAATCTTAAGCTCATCATGTTTGAAAAAATATGAAGCTTGACTTTTTTTTTTAGGATTTATTTTATTATGCATACAAGAGCTGGGTTGTAGGACAGAGGCGCGGGGGTGTGTGTGTGTGTGTGTGTATTTGAGAGGATTCACCAGAGACAGAGTGGGGAGCAAAACAGGCAGAGGGACTGAAATACACTGCTGAGGGGAGCAGTGGGCAAGTCAGAGGAGGTTTGCTGCATGATAGGGGTTAGCTCCCTGGCTGGGGATCAAGCTCATGCTTGCGCCACCAGGGAGGCCTCTAGAGATACTATTTTTAAGAGGTCAGTAGCTAGGAATTCTTTTTCTCACATTTGTGGCAACAATTTATAGGGAAGAATATTTAAAACAGATATTGTATAACTCTTGTTATACAAGGACTCTTGTGATATATATATATTTTTTTCATTTTGATGTGACTAAGGACATGTTTCTAGAAGTTTGAAGACACGTAAGATCTAAAATCGTGAAAGTACAGTTGTTATAAGGAAAAACTAAATAGTCATCAGGATGTACCTGCTTTTGTCCTTTACCATAAATAAAGGCATGTTGGGCCTCCCTGATGGCGCAGGGATTAAATCTCACCACTATCTGCTATTGCTGCTGCGATCTGAGTTCGATCCCCAGCCAGGGAGCTAATCCACATGGCATGGCAGACCTCTCCTGTCGGCCTGCTGCTCCCCTCAGAAGTTTATTTCAGTAGATCTGTCTGTTCTGCTCTCCACTCTGTCTCTGGTGAATCCTCTTAGCCCTGCACCTCTGGCTTACACCCTTATTCTTGTATGCATAAATAAAATAAATAAATAAATCTTTAGGGAGAATAATAGGTATGTCCTCTGCACTTAAAAGAGGGGATCGCAGAAGCCCTTTTGTGTTATTCATTCACCTCTGACTCCGCATGGTGCTCGGGGCTGCACACTCGTGCTCGTCAGCACACGCAGGCTGCTTCCTTCAGGCACATCTTCTGTCCTGCATTCTCTTTAAAATATTTTCCTCCCCAACTTTTTTTTAGACCAACAATGGAAAATTGCCTGATAACAAAGTCATTGCTAGTGAACTAGGCAATTTGCCAGAATTGAAGAAATACATGAAGAAAGTGATGCCATTTGTCGCCATGATTAAGGTAAGCTGTGGACCCCATGACCACAGGAGTAATGTTGAAACAGTAAAGGAAAGGGGGAAACTTTGGGTTCAGTTTTCCCCAAGAAATGGCTAAAATGGCACGTTTCAGTCAGTGGTTATGGGAAATGAGCTCTCAGATTTGGTGTTTGCGTGTGCATTTCTTAGTATGTGAAACTAGGTATTGTGGTAAAATATTGGTATAGAATTGTTACACTCACTGAATCTTTCATGCTTTACCATCCCTTCTTTTCATTTTGGGGTGGAAGCATATTCTTTTAGCTTACATTTGAGTGTTTTTACTAGCTCCTACTGGAACCAAGATTTTATATTTAAATAATTTAGCTTAACAGGATAAATGTTGTTTGTATTGGTAAAACAGAGCTCCTCAACAGTGGCTCTATTGATGTTTCGGGTTGGGTAGTTCTTTGTTGTGGGAGGCTGTTCTGTGTACTGTAGGATATTTATCAGTTTCCTTGACTTCTACCCACTAGATGTCAGTAGAGCCTCCCCCACACCCTTCTCAAGATGTGACAACTTAGAAATGTCTCTAGACAATGCCAAATGTCTCCTGGAGCAAAGTCAGCCCAATTCCACACTTTCCCTATTAAGAATCACTGGGTTGGACTCTTATTTTCATACACCATAGCTCCCCATTACCCCCCACCCCTTGGCCCTCCCGCCTTTGCTTGCCACGATTTCAGTTACCAAGGTCCAAGAATATTACCTACAGTGAGCTATTTTAATAGAGATGCCACATTCACATAACTTTTATTACAATATGTTATTGTAGTTACTCTTTTATTACTAGTTATTGTTAATCTCTCACTATGCCTAATTCGTAAAGGAAACTTTATCATGTATATGTATATATTGGAAAAAAATCTTAGCATATGTAGGTTTCAGTACTATCTGTGGTTTCAGGCACCACTGGGTTCTTGGAATGTATCCCCTGTGAATAAGGGGGGGGGCGACTATACGTAACTAATTTACTGAATTTATTATGAAGAGAAACAGAAAAAAGACTGTATTTACATAAGATCTCAGGCTCTGACATCAGATAAATCTTGGTCCAAATCCTGTTTTTCACTTTTTAGTTGTAAGGACTTAAACAGATCACTTCGATTCTCAGGGCCAATGTTTTTTATCTATAAAATGAGGAAACTAGTAGTACCCACCTTTTAGAAATACTGTGAGAAGTAAGTAAAATACATTTACCATACTTAAATGCTAACTGTCAAGAAGTAGGCTGTGTAAATCTTTTTAAAATGTTAGTTGGTGTCTTCCAACCTGTTGAACAGATAGTGGTTATTCATGTAATTTATATTCTTTTTTTTTTTTTAAAAAGATTTATTTATTTATACACGTACTGGGTACAGTCAGAAGTGCGGGAGGATGAGAGAACCCACCAGAGCCAGAGCAGGGAGCAGAGCAGGCAGAAGGACCGAAGTACACTGCTGAGGGGAGCAGCGGGTGGCAGGAGATGTCTGTGCGCCATGTGGGACCCTCCTCTGGTGGCCGGGGATCGAACCAGTGCCGCATAGGCCGCGGGCAGCTTTGCAACCCAGCGCTCAGCCGCTGCGCCACCGGGGAGGCCTGACAAAAACTCTTAGCCTATTCTATATCAGCAGAGATTGTATTCTTAGAATAAACCAGAGTCAGCTATCTGAACCTTATGGTGTTTTAACTTTCAGAAATAATTCAGAATTTGGGATTGATCTATACCAATCAAATTGTCTCTTAGTATGCTTATAATGCTTTGGTTTCCTACTCTGCTAGAGCCATTGATCAAAATGCTAGATCTGTTATCAATATGTGAATTCAACAAAATATCCGGTTATTGGTTGCAAAGACATTTAATTTTGATGGCATGCTGTTAAAGAATCTGGTGGCATATTGGAAGAATAGTTTTACTAAGTTCAAGAATTGACTCTTTGAAAATCCAATGTTAGACTTTTGAGTGGTAATGTTTTTTTTTAGTAATATCAGTGATTTGCCAGACACATTGCTTTGAAACTTTGAAAAGGATTCAATCTAGAAATAAGAAAATGGCTTTTTCATGGGAAAGAAACAGAACTTGGATGGTAAATGAAAACAGTCAATATCGGGAATCATATCAGTGTGGTGTGTTTTCAGCTGTATCTGTATTTGTGCACATGAACTTGTATCCCAAAGGTTACATTTTGGGTGGCAAATATTTTATTTCATGTTCAAGAAAACTAAGAATAAATTGCTTTTACATATCATAGGATTATCTGAGTACCCATATAGTATGACATTTAAAACGTTTATAAATCTGTAGGAATATCTTTAGGATTTTTTTTTTTTTTTTTTTGGTCATTATTAAGTCACTGTTCTCTGAAGTAGCTTGAAAATGTGGTATCTCCGAAAATTCAAATTGTTTTTGGTGACTCGCAGGCATATTTCCATATGTTGATTTCTTGTCAAAGTGAAGTATTCGGGTTTACATATTAAGTTACTTTAAATAAACAATGATAAAACCATATTATTTTATAAATCTGTGAATCTTGTCCTTCCAGTCTTTTCAGGGATGCCTTTATCTTATCATACTTTAAATGGTAATTACTCTGAGCTAGTAATTTTATTAACAAGCAAATATAGATAAGAAAAACCATATAGCAGAGACCTTTACTTTAATTGTTGAAATTTGAAGATTTTATCAATTGAGAGAAAAGCAATTGTCTTAGAGAAAATATTTTCTTTTCAGCATATTCTTAATGTGATTTTTTTTTTCTAAACCATTTTGGCTATTAGGAAAATCTGGAGAAGATGGGACCTCGTGTTCTGGATTTACAGTTAGAATTTGATGAACAGGCAGTGCTTATGGAAAATATAGTCTACCTGACCAATTCCCTTGAGGTAAGAGGGGCCAAGGATTATCATAACTGGTTAAGTATAGTAAATATAATCAATCCAGCGCTTGAGTTTTATGATAACTTGTTATCAGCATCATTTTTTGTGTTTAATACCTTTGCTAGTATGTCAGTTAAAATTATTTTTGGAGGGTGAGTGTAGAAGTTGCAGAAAGAAAAAATAATGTGTTTTATTTCACTTATTTTATATATAAAAATATATATATTATGTTTTAAAAAAATGAGGAGATACCTTGTACTCAGATGTTTTTAAAATATATTATGGGGTACTCTGAATTGCTTCTTCTCAGCCCCTATCCTTTTTAGATCTCAGCTTCACATAATTGAACTTACTAGAATCCTTAGTTATTGACATATTATCACTGGTCCGTGTTTTGCCTCATTTTTTAATTTATTTATTAATAATGTGCTGAACATCTTTGAATCTACTGACCAGCTCAGGAACTAGAATGTTACCAGTTGCTTTCACATTTCTGTGAGTTTCTCCCTTACAAACACTTCCTGCCCCATCTTCCTGCCCCAGTCACAAATATATTATATAGATTCTAAAAATCTTTATGATAACTAGGCAGTAGGAAAGATGGATAATTTGCTAGAAAACTGTATTAGAGGACTCAAACAATGGTTCTATGTTAGAGGTTCTGTGTTAAAGGACTCAAATAATTGAAGACATCAAAGCACAAAAATGTAGGTTTAGAATTTGAATACAATTGATTTGTGAAGTATGAACATTGAAAAAAGCTATTTATAAATTATTTTATAATGAGTCAAATTTGGGGGGTGGACAGGGTATCTGAACCGTATCTTTCTCCTCTTTCTGGGAGACTCTGCATATACCCTGAGCCTACTGCTGGCTCTGTCCCTAACCTTGCTCTAGGCCTGATCCTGAGCCAGCGGTGGAACCAGGGTCCTTGCCCTTCCTAGGGCTATGTGCAGCCTTCCAGGCCACTGGATTCCTTAAATGAGTTAATAATTACATTAATAATTTAAGAATTAGTAGACAGATTTTATATATTTCTAAATGTTCATATATATTCATGGAGGTCAGAAAACTGCTTGGATCTTTTTACAGGGGCGGTGGAAACACCTTATACTTAGGCTCACTTTATATTCAGGTATATGAAATATGTTCCATTTCTGAGTTTTTCCATTTATTTAAATGGGAACCTTGTATTCTCAAATGCTGAATTTCTGAACTTTAAGTGGAAGCCTTTTATGCTATTTTTCATTTTTCTTAATACAGTAGGTAGATACCATATTTCATTACAGAAAATGGCTACGTGAGTCTAAAAATAACAATACTATGAAATATCTGATTTTTAAATAATTTACAAATCATTTAATGTTTGCATGAAAATAATAAAATTCCACAGACCATTTCATAGTAAGTGGAGAACCTAGTCTTGCTCTTTGATGAGATGAGATGGTGATTAATTTCAATCGTATTAAGTGATACTAATGACTTCCATTTTTTTCCCCTCTATTTAGCTAGAACACATAGAAGTCAAGTTTGCCTCTGAAGCAGATGATAAAGTCAGGGAAGATTGCTGCCCTGGAAAACCACTTAATGTCTTTAGAACTGAAGTAAGTTGAAAGAATCTCACTGAGTCATTGCATTTTAGAATTGAAAGAGACCTTTAGAGGTCATTACCTCTAAACCCATTATTTTAAAGATGGAAGGAAGAGCGGTCCAATGAAACTGATTGCTTTGGTCCAGGCCACATGGTTTGTTAGAAATAGGGCTACATTTGGGCCTCCCCTGGTGGCTCAGCAGTTGAGGGCTGGACTGCGAGGCTGGTTCGTTCCCCGGCCGCCAGCAATGGTCCCACAAAAAAAAAAAAAAAAAAGAAATAGGGCTAGATTTGAGGTCCCTAATTCCCTGGTTGGTTTAATACTCACTTAACCTTATTCTACCATGATAGATGGTATCAGATGTTATTCATGAGATTAAAAAAAAATGCAATTTTTTTTTTAAGATTTATTTATTTATGCATACAAGAGCTGTGGTACAGGCGAGAGATGGGGGTTGTGTGTGAGAAGATTCACAAGAGACAAAGCAGGGAGCAGAACAGGTGGACAGACTGAAATACACTGCTGAGGGGAGCAGTGGGTGAGACAGGAGAGGTCTGCTTCACCATATGGGTTTCTTTCTGGCTGGCCGGGGATAGAACTTGTGCTACAGAGGCTGCGGATTGCTTCATAGTATGGTGCTTTAACCCCTTGTGCCACGAGGGAGGCCCCAAAAATGCGATTTTTAAAAACTGATTTTTATTACAAATACAATAGGAATTGAAATGTATGACTTTTGTTATTTATTTTTTAAAAATTTATTTATGCATACAAGAACTGGTGTGTAGGCCAGAGGTATGGGGGGTGAGAGGATTCATCAGAGACAGAGTGGGGAGCAGAATAGGTGGATTGACTGAAATACGCTGCTGGGAGAGCAGTGGGTGAGACAGGAGAGTTCTGCTGTGCCATGTGGGTCAGCTCCCTGGCTGGGGATCGAACTCATGTTGCAGTAGCTGGCGATAGGTTGATTGTGCTGACTTTAACCCTTGCGCCACCAGGGAGGCCCCCTGAAATGTAAGACTTATATTTTATTTTATTTTTAATTTTTTTAATTAATTAATTTTTTACACAAGCACTGGGTACAGTCAGAAGCATGGGAGGGTGAGAGAATTCACCAGAGCCAGAGAGGGGAGCAGAACAGGCAGACTGACGAAGTACAATGGTGAGGGGGGCAGCGGACGTGGCAGGAGAGGTCTGCACGCCAAGTGGGACCCTCACCGGCGGCCAGGGATCGAACCAGAGCTACAGAGGCTGTGGGCAGCTTCACAGCCCAGCACTCAACTGCTGCGCCACCAGGGAGGCCCTATTTTATTTTATTAAAGATTTATTTATTTATGCATAGAAGAGCTGGGATACAGGCCAGAGATGCGGGGGATGAGAGGATTCACCAGAGACAGAGTGGGGAACAGAACAGGCAGATTGACCGAAGTGCACTGCTAAGGGGAGCAGCGGGTGAGTCAGGAGAGGTCTGCTGCGCCATGAGAGTTGCTGCCTGGCTGGCTGGGGATTGAAGTCGTGCTGCAGAGGGTGTGAACAGCTTCATCGGTTGCATCTTAACCCCTTGTGCCACCAGGGAGGCCCTGAAATGTAAGACTTTCAGGAGCTTTCACATTTGAGTTGAATCCTGATTTCCTATGTTACTCAAGATATTTGTTATTTGACATAAACCAGACTGATTCTTTTTTCATATTTTTTTTGCCACTAGTGACATATAAAGAGGTTTTGGTGTTGTGGGAGACTATATTTATTTACTCTCAAAGAATTCATTCAGAGTGACAGCATGTGACAAGGTCCAGTGGAATGTATTGTGAAAGTCCACAAAATACCCTACTTTTCTTTAAAAGCAGAGAACTCTGTTATTTTTACTGTATTTACTTGAAAGCCCAGAAAACAGAAAAGGCCTATTTTGAAAGAATGAGGTCATCATGATCATGGAACTTTCCCAAATTTAGCATATAATTAATACTCACATTATGTCAGAATGTAGAAGCTTTTTTTTTTAAAGATTTATTTATTTACTCATACAAGAACTGGGGTACAGGCCAGAGTTGTGGGGGGTGAGAGGATTAACCAGAGACAGAGTGGGGAACAGAACAGGCGGATTGACTGAAATACACTGCTGAGGGGAGCAGTGGGTGAGACAGGAGAGATCTGCTGCACCATGTGGTTTAGCTCCCTGGCTGGGGATCGAACTTGTGCTGCAGTGGCTGCGGCCAGCTCCATAGGTTGTGTCTTAACCCTTTGCGCCATCAGGAAGGTCCAGGATGTAGAACTTTTTTTTTTTTTAAAGATTTATTTGTTTATACAAGCACTGGGTACAGTCAGAAGTACAGGAGGATGAGAGAATTCACCAGAGCCAGAGCAGGGAACCGGCAGACTGACAAATACATTGCTGAGGGGAGCAGCGGCACGGCAGGAGAGGTATGAGCACCATGTGGGACCCTCGCTGGTGGTCAGGGATTGAACCGGCGCTGCAGTGGCTGTGGGCCGTTTCGCAGCCCAGTGCTCAACCGCTGCGCCACCGGGGAGGCCCAGGATGTAGAAACTTTTAAAATGTGGTCATTTGGACCATAGACTATAGGTACATGATATGGTGTTCCCTATACAAATATGTTTATTTCAAACCACTTCCAACCATTTCAAGCATTCCAACATTAAGTATGTTGGCCTCTTCACAAGACTCAGTCGACATTTTTCTTCTTAAAATAATAAGTAGTTTATATAATGTGGGAGGTAGTATGGCATAAAACTGGGTTTAATCCTAGCTCTCTCTATGTCACCTTGGGCTACTTTGTTAATCTTTCTGTCTCTTAACTTCTCATCTGTGATTAAGGATTATGATGAATTGCCCTTGAGAGTACAGGGTTAATGATGATAAAATGTTTAGTCCAGTGTCTGGTACACAGTT
Organism: Talpa europaea; assembly: GCF_964194135.1. NCBI lineage: Eukaryota > Metazoa > Chordata > Mammalia > Eulipotyphla > Talpidae > Talpa > Talpa europaea. The sequence goes on along the minus strand of NC_140080.1, from coordinate 38,797,972 downwards.
GAAATGCCGTATCTGGTAGTTACAGAAGAGAAAAATAATTATTGTTATTATCCATCATCAATTTGATATATGCAGTGAAGTTATTTTTACATCAGCATTTGGCTATCAGCATGAGATCGTTTTCTCTCCTATCTGAATATCTCTTGGACTAGAGTAAGGAATATCAGAATCAAATCTTCTGGGCCTCCCTGGTGGCACAGGGGTTAATGACAGCGCTATCAAGCTATTGCCAGCCACTGCAGCACAAATTCCATCCCCAGCCAGGGGGCTAACCCACATGGAGCAGCAGACCTCTCCTGTCCCACAACAGTGTATTTCGGTCAGTCTGCCCGTTCTATTCCCCGCTCTGTCTCTGGTGAATCCTCTCACCTCCTGCATGTCTGGCTTACACCCAGCTCTTGTATGCGTAAACAAATAAATCTTTAAAAAGAATAATAATGGTATTTCAAAAGAAAAAGCAAGGTAAATTTTGTAGAAGTGACCCGAACATGAAGGTTGACATGTACATATGAATCAAATCTTCATTTCATTAGACATTAAAAGTTAGCAGAGAATTCCCCTTTCCTTGATAGTTTTCACATTTGACTTCTGGTAACAATCATTTTCTCCTTATTTTCCTAGCCTGGTGTGTCAGTTTCCCTAGTGAATCCTCAGCCATCCAATGGCCATTTTTCAACCAAAATTGAAATCAGGCAAGGTGATAACCGCGATTCTATAATCAGGCGCTTAATGAAAATGGACCGAGGAATTAAAGGTAAATGGGTTTCCCTGAAATGCATATTTGGCAATAACTTGTGGATTCGATGAGTTCTAAGCAGAGGGGAAGAGGGAAAATAACTAGATTGCTTAGAGACAGCTGTGTAATGCTGTGGAAGAGTGTTGGACCCAGAATCAGGAAACCTGTATTCTCTTCGGGACATTGTGACTAGGGAGCTTGGTGACTTGTCATCTCATTTAAGCTCAGATCTGATCTTTCTTTTAGTAAAATGAGGATGTTGGATTCAGTATTTTTTCCAAGGGCCCCATCTAGCTTTTTTTTTTTTTTAGATTTTTTAAATTTTAACTTTTATCATTTTTTACATTTTTAAGACAATATTTGCTCCCCCCAATCCCCTCAGATTGAAAACCCTTAGAATTTCCTTCCCCAAGGCACCCGTGCACCATCACCTCAGTCCCCTGTGCTCCTCCTCCACTGCAGGATGTCTCTGGTTTATAATTGTCTGTTTTTGCTTTGTTGTGTTTGTACTGTTATTATTATTTTTTTACACTGATGTCTTATTTGGATCCCCTATATTCCTGTTATAAGTAAAACCATCCGATGTTTTTCTTTTTCCTTCTTATTTCACTGAGCATAATTCCTGCTAGCTCCATCCACGTTGCTGCGAATGGCATCAGTTTATCTTTTTTGATTGCTGAATAATATTCCATTGTGTATATATACCACATCTTCTTGATCCAGTCATCTATTTTTGGGCATTTGGGTTGTTTCCAGGTTTTGCCTATTGTAAATAGTGCTGCAGTAAACATAGGTGTACAGGTGCTCTTTTGAATCACTGTTTTTGTGTCCTTTGGGTAGATCCCTAGGAGTGGAATTGCCGTATCGTATGGTAGCTCCATTTTCAATAGACTGAGGAACCTCCAGACAGCTTTCCATAATGGTTGGACCAGTTTGCACTCCCCCCAGCAATGTAGGAGAGTTCCTTTTCACTGCATCCTCGCCTACATTTGTTGTTGCTTGTTTTTTTGATATGTGCCATTCTTACTGCTGTAAGATGGTATCTCAGTGTGGTTTTGATTTGCATTTACCTGATCATCAGGGATCCCATCTAGCTTTAAATTGTAACAGTTTCTCTCAGAGGCATTTGGAATTAAGAAACAGATATCCATAATATTCCAAACTATGCTGCTGAACTGGGCCTGTCCCTGGAGAAGGCAGAAGGCAGAGAAACAGTGAACGTTATTGCATGTCTCCCTCATATGAGCCCATTTAATTCTTTCATAACCCTATAGCAAAGAGGGTATTATTATTTCCCTTTTCCATATAGTGTAATGGAGGTTAGAGAGACTAGGTAACTTGCTAAGTTCATTCAAATAGTAATTCCTGGAACAGGAATTCACATTCAGATTTATTTGACGCCAAAACTCATTTTTTTCTAAACAGTGTACTTTCAGGCAAAATTTGCAATCTTAATTTCTTATCAAGATTAAACCTAGATCTCCTGTGATTATATTTAGTATAATAGTTTATAGTATTTTTTAAATAATTCAACTAGGTCTGCAGCTGAGCAGAGTGTGAAGGAAGCTAGTATGTCTCACTTTTTTCCAAATTATGAAGACAAATTAGCATTTAAATTCCCTATTTTGCTTTATTTTACTTCTCTCTCTCTCTCTTTTTTTTTTAAAGATTTATTTACTTATTTATACAAGCACTGGGTACAGTCAGAAGTGCAGGAGGGTGAGAGAATTCACCAGAGCCAGAGAGGAGAGCAGAGCAGGCAGATTGACGAAGTGACGAAGTACACTGCTGAGGGGAGCAGCGGGCGGCAGGAGAGGTCTGGGCGCCATGTGGGACCCTCGCCCGATGGCCAGGGTTCGAACCGGCGCTGCAGAGGCTGCGGGCAGTTTCGCAACCCAGCGCTCAACCGCTGCAACACCGGGGAGGCCCCTCACTTCTCTTTTTAATGGCAATCAAGAGTTGATTGTGTCACATTTCAACACCATAAAGATTTTCTGAAAAGATTAACAAATCCCAGTGACTTAATTTGCAGAATTTATATTCAAAGTAAATTGTGACCCTTTGGAATTCATTCTTTTTTTTTTTTTTAAAGACTTATTTATGCATACAAGAACTGGGATACAGGCCAGAGACACAGGAGTGTGAGAGGACTCACCAGAGACAGAGTGGGGAACAGAATAGGCAGACGACCAAAAACACTGCTGAGAGGAGAGTAGGGGGCGAGACAGGAGAGGTCTGCCTCACCATTTGGGTATCTCCCTGGCCGGCCGGGAATCGAACCCGCACTGCAGAGGCTGTGGACAACTTCACAGCGCTGTACTTAACCCACTGTGCCACCGGAAGGCCTGGAATTCATTCTTCCATGTGTTTTTTGTTCTTTTGAAGTCATTTGTCCACCTTTTGTGGACCTTCCTTGAGAGATTACTGTGTAAAGTGTGTGTAGAGATAAGTGTGACTGTGGAGACTCCTGTGTCTGCACTGGGGAGCTTGGGGAGGCCACAGAGTAGTGCTCTTTAGGAGGCTGCATCTGGGGACGGGGCAGGGGACTGAGCCACTTGAGTACATAGTCATAATCGGAGAGAAACTGCTGAGTGCAGTAAGAGAGGGATAGGTAAAATTTACAGCACAGAAAAAAGTGGGATTATTTCTAGTTGTTAGTAATCAGAGATGGATTTATGAAGAAAATACTTTTTGTGAAATATTATTCCGCAGTCAAAAAGGATAAACTCATGCCATTTGCAGCAACATGGATGGAGCTGAAGGAATCATGTTCAGTGAATGAAATAAGTCAGCAGAAAAAAGAAAAATATCGGATGGTTTCACTTATAGGAGGAATATAGGGGAACCAAATAAGGCATCAGGGGAAAAAAGCAATAACAATACAAAACGCAACAAAACAAAAACAGACAAATTATAAATCAGAGACATCCTGCAGGGGAGGAGGAGGGAGAGGGATCAGAGGAAGGGAGGGAGGAGCACAGGGGACTGAGGTGATGGTGCACAGGTGCATTGGTGAAGGAAATTCTATGGGGACTACACCTGAGGTGTGGGGGAGAAAAGCAAACATTGTTTAAAAATGAACAATGATGTAAAAAATATATTTAAAAAAAGTAGAAACTTAAAAGAAAAGAAAGAAATACTGTTTGCATGATGCCTGGAAATTATACCTATGAGGGTGGGGGAGGGTTGCACTAGCAGGAGGGCAGCACTGTCTTTCTTTGCGCCCACTAGCAGTGTGTTAGGGCTAAGGATTTTATTGTGTTTGTAGATATTTTTAAAAATTGTGCTAAAATATGCGTGACATGAAATTGGCTTGTTTGGTCATTTTTCAGTATACAATTCAGTGGCATTAAGTGCAGTCATACTGTTGTGCACCCATCATACCACTTGTCTCTGGAACTTTTTCATTATCCCAAGTGGAAACCGTATATACCCCTTAAACAATAGTCCCTTGTTTTACCTCCCTCCATCCCCTCTAATCCTCTAACCCTGGTAACCACTGTTTTGCACTCTGCCTTTATGTATTTGACTTTTTGTGCCTTGTGTAAATGGTACCATACAATTATTTGTCCTTTATTGTTTGACTTACTTCACTTAGCAAAATGTCTCCAGGGTCATCCATGTCATCACAGACTTTTATCATGTTCCCCCAGGAAACCACTGTATTACTATACAGTAATATTGCCAGCCTTAAAATTTGTAGGAAAAGAAAGAAACAAAATTTGTAGGCCACAAAAGGCAATACTTGGAAGTTTCAAAATATGAATATCTAGGAGGTCATTTTGTGGTCTTTTGTTAGGCTGTTTTATATTGCATATTTTCAGGCATAGGGAGATTTTGTTACAGGAAGAACTCAGTCTTGAAGAACAATATGGTAGCTTTTAAAAGAAGCAGATATTTGTGTGGATCCACTGGATGGGATTTTTATAAGGTTGTGACGCATGAGATGATATATTGAAATGTGTTATATAATGTTAAACCTGCCTCCCTTTTAAATATACTCAGATACAGCACTGACTAGTTTCTTGAAAATTGTACTAAACATGTTTTGTAAGTCTTTTCTCACTGAGCCTCTGGTATTCTTACATCCTTTGTCACACTAGCTGTGAATAATATTATCCTACAGTGCTTTAAGGTTGATGTTAGTGGCTGCTGTGGGTTTTAGAAAATAGAAATGTTAGGGGACACTTTGAAATTGATATTCCTCCAACTATCTTCAGAAGAGCTCTAACCTTGAGACTTCCAGAAGCCCTCAGGATGCTTTGATGTCTAAGGGGGCAGAGTATTTGAGATGGGAAAGGAGTAAAATTCAGGAATACATTTCTCAGTCTGTCTCTGAAATAGCTGGCAAGTCGTCCAATTAGTGCCAATTGTATTGAGGGTGATTATGATATAGGTCCAGGAGGAACTGGACTAAAACCATCATTTTACTTCACAAAGGCCACCGAGCAACTATTTGATGATAATGACTTTAAATCACTCATGGCATGTGCCACGTATGAACTAATAACTTGGAGGTGAAAGGCTCCATTTCACACTATTAATCCTTAGGGACTTTCTGTCCCTCTCTCCTTTTCTCTCAATGCCTTAATTCTTGTGTAGCTGCAGACTTAAATTTCAACATTTGTGATGATGAGAGGTCTGGGATAAGAAAAGATAGTACACCCCCTAAGAAAGCTCCAAGAATTTATTGGCAGTAATGAACAACAGGGTGAAACAAAGCAAATGTGTTTTGTCACTTAGAAGCCTGGTGGAATGTTAAAGGCTTCTTTGAAATAGTTTGAGTCAGAGTTGCTTGGAATGATGAGGGATGTGAGAGAGAGAGAAACAGATCTACAGTAAAAGGCCTTGTGCATAAAATCTTGTGGCGAGACTTGGCACTGCTTCCGTAGCAGAATATTTGGTATCGCCTGTGTGCTTGTTAAAGTACAGTTGTTAAAATGAATTGTATTCTTCCCCCCAAATAAGTACTTGACTGTCACGAAGTCTGTGTCCGCGCCTTTCCCTTTTTAATTTTCAGGGCTGAGCTCTTGTCTGAGAATAGATTGTATGGTCTCTGCAGAGACTCTCCAAGAACTCTCAGGCAGGGTTTGCCTTCATGGTAGTTGCAGGTAATTACTCTGTAAGCCCCAAGATCCCTGCTCTAAACTTGCAGGCCTTTGGTCTTTGTTTCCCACAGAGAGTAGAATGCCTGGATAACTTGTACTCCTGGCGTAGCCGCTAGCTGCATTAATGTCTCCTTTTATCTCTTATCCCTCTCATGCTAAGCTTCGTACTCTACAGGCAACATGAGGGAATGTAGCTCACAGACCACCCAGTGATCTACTTTAGCAAGAGGTGGGGAGTAATTCAGAAAACATCTTCTGTTTCTGTGGGTCAGGTTAAGCATAACCAGCCGTGCTGCACTTAGAATGAGAAGTAAAGCCAGAATGAGCATTTGTAGTCATTTATGGTGTTTTTCTACCATATAAAATAAAATCATTTGATGTTGGGAAGTCTCAGAATTGCTGAAATAAATAAATTTCTTTTGGGCTCAGTTGTTGGCAGGATTGTTGGGTTGTAAATTTGCTCAAGGGACAAGTGTTTTCTTCGCCAGGAGCCATCTTATCAGCTTTCACAAGAGCAATCAGGACAATCTTAAGCAGGCGAGGGTTGGCGCTCCTCCAGAAGCTCAAAATTCTAAAAGCTTTGCCCTTTCCCTTTCCCCTCTGTACTTCCCCTTCTTTCCTGTCTCTCATCACCTTGTTAATGCAAACACTTTCATCCTTTGAGCAAAACAAGAAACTGGTAATGCTCTTTCTCTTAGAGTAATTCTCCAGAAGTATCTTACAAGGAAAAAAAAAACCCACAAAAAACAAAACTATAACTAATGAATGCAGTCTTAATGTATTCCAGGAAGCAAGACAAGAAGGAAATAAATTTTAGATTTTTCGATATCCTGAAAGATGGTTAATTGAAGCATATAAAAAGTGATTTGAAAGACCATATAGGATAATGCTAAACAATGTATTCAGTCATTCTTCTTGGTGTATAACTTCAGGAGATGTATCACATAGAATCTCTCAGTTTGACAGAAGATAAAGATTTGTTGTAGTTAACCTTGCTTCCTGAGAGTGTCTCATTTATTAATAATTTGATGAAAATGTGACAACCGATGTTTACGACATGAATTATTAGAGTTGGCCAGGGGTTTAAGTCAGTGATTAATTAAATGCTCATCTTGTAATCCTTTTGCTGTAGATCTTTCCAAAGTGAAACTGATGAGATTTGATGATCCCCTGTTGGGACCCCGGCGAGTTCCTGTCCTGGGAAAAGAGCACACCGAGAAGACCCCCATTACCGAGCATGCTGTTTTCCACGTGGACCTCATGAACAAGAAAATTCATCTCACTGAAAATGGGCTACGGGCAGATATTGGTGATACAATTATTTATCTGGTTCATTGAACTCATGCCAACTGGAGATCTGTCCTGGTTTCTAGGGATATGACTACTCTGTGTCTGCAGATTGGCTATGAGGACTGTAGGGTGAACCTAACTAGAATTCATTTCCAGCCATCAAATTCTGCATGTAACCATAATTATACTAAGTCATCTTGGATTTCTAGAACTAATAAATTCTTTTTTCCATTCTTCTGGTCTCAAAGAGAAGTGCTTTGTTACCATATATTTTCAACCAATTTATTGCTCTTTTCCTGAAGCTTCTCATCTTTCAGAAAATGTCAGCATGCTCCTTTCTGAGGTGTACTTTATACCGCTAATGAAGAATAAGGAGTATTTATGACTTTTATATTATTTTCAGTATAGAATTAGCTGAAAGAGAAACAATCCTTTATACAATTAGTTCTGCTTTATAAAGAAAAGAACTCTCATGATTATTTATTTATTTATTTATTTAAAAAAATTTATTTATTTTTGCATACAAGAGCTGGGCCGTAGGCCAGAGGTTTGGGGGGTTGGTGAGAGGATTCACCAGAGACAGAGTGGGGAACAGAACAGGAAGATGTACTGAAATACACCGCTGAGGGGAGCAGCGAGCAAGTCAGGAGAGGTCTGCTGTGCCATGTGGGTCACCTCCCTGGCCGGGGATCAAACTCGTGCTGCAGTAGCTGCAGATAGCATCATAGTGTTGACCCTTAACCCCTTGCACCACCAGGGAGGCCCCACTCATGATTATTTAAAAGAACAAATGAGAATATTTTGACTTGACTGGAATCACTAAGTATTATGTAAAAAATGTAGGTCTTGTATTTAAGAATTTTTTTTAACTTTAATATACCTAGTTAATCACCAATACTCTTTTTTAAAGGCTGTTATCAATAGTTTAGAAGCAGTTTACTTCATTCACACTAAATTATTTGGTCATTTTAAAAGAGAGGATCTTTTTTGTCCAGTTTGTATTTATTTCAGTTGTGTCTTAAGATCATGTTGACTACATTGCAAATATATACTTTTAATTCTTGCTAGAATCTTTTATTATTGTCTGTGCCATCTGTCTTCATCTGAGGAAAAAATATTCAGTGATTTCCTAGCAGAGGACAGAAACACTGCCTCTTCTTGAAGGGATCAATATGGGGAAGACCAATTCTGATTACCCAAGGGAATCTGAATTCTAACTTTCAGGTCATGTAAAGAGTTTTTGCTGAGCTTCTTTATTTTGGTCTCTATAATTTGAGACTATTAGACCTAGTTGAGTGCTTTATCATAGGTACATTAAAACACATTCAAATCATACAATGCTAGGGAAAAAACGATCCTTTAGAGATCATCAAATGCTAGGGGCAGGCCAGGATAGCTTAGTGGATAAATTACATACTTTGAAGTTAGACTAGTCAGGTCACATTTCCATTTCTTGTATTTGTTACTTTAGTTACCTTGGCCTATTTCTTGGCCTCAGTTTCTTCAATTATCAAATGGAACTAGTAGGATACTATTTTCTGGATTTGTTTGAAATGTTTAGATGAAATCATCAGAGAAAATCATATATATATATAGAATAGTGCTTGGCAAGTGGTAAACCTCCACTAAATGTTACTGATGATGATTAATAACAATAATAATGTTAATAATAATATATCAGGGTGCAATGCCTTAAGATTACAATAGGCTGTTATCTTGTATTAGTTCTTCTGGGGTAACAGTTTTGTTGTTTGCCCTCCTTTAGATAATTTTGCTGCTCCCTCTTCTATGCATAGTGTTAGTTAATCCCCAAATTAAGTGATTCTTTCTGGTGCCTAAGCACAAACCTAGTTAATGTTTAATTTAGGCAAATTAAGCTAATGTGCTTGATTAAAAAATAAATAAAACAAAGAGGAAAATTATTTTAATGTTGTGAGTGATTTTACCTATTTTATTAATTGAGCTGCCTTGGGTTAAAGATATATGAATTTTGTACAAGGAAGCCTCCAAATATAAGGCCATCATTTCATCTAGGCTCACCTGAAGAAACAGCAGTTTTCAATGAAATAAAGGAAGTACCTGCTGCATTGGACTCGTATTGATAGGAGGATGGTTGGTACTTTCCTAAAGGATTTTACTGTTTTTAAGTTGTGAAATAATATACACACACATAAAAAGTGAACAATAAAAAATATGTAACATACACTCTATGTATGTACATATATATATAATATGCACATATAAATTTATATGTATAGTGTACACACAAAAATGAATGACTAGGGTGGGGGGCGGGAGGGGAGGGATTGGGGTCAGAATGGGGGGGTTGCAATTGTATGGGGAATATAAAAATAAAATTTATTATTTAAAAAAAAATTTAAAAAAATTAAAAAAAAAGGGAATAAAAAACCAAAACAAACAAAAAAAAAATGAATGACTAAACAATTTATCAACAGTGCAAAACCTATGTTCACCCAGTGAGGGAATAGCATAATGCCAGCCACATGGCAGAAGTCTATCTTGTGCTGTCTCCCATAAGACATAAGCTTATGACTCAGTATATGATCAGTTTTATACATGCTCTATATAAAAATGAAAAAGAATATTCTGTAATTGTAGAGTTATAAGGTCATATTTGTAGTTTGAATTGTTCAACTCTATAGCCTACTATTTTGTTTTCTTGGTTTACTGTTGTTATTTGAGAGGGGTATTAAAATCTCACATGACCATAGATTTACCTGTTTATTATAGTTCAGTTTTGTTTTATGTATTTTGATACAGTATTATTAGATGCATATAAATTTAGATTCTGTTATCTTGCTGGTAAATAGAACTCTTAGGAAGTGCTCCTCTATTTTTAGAAATGGTTTTTAGTTACTGTTCATATGGAATATCTTTTCCATTTTTTTACTTTCAAACTTCTATAGCTTTATTTCCCTTTGACAAATTTTGAACCCACAGAAAAGTGAAAATAATTGGTTGACACATCCATATACTTTTTTTTTAAAGAGGCATGTATTATTTATTTATTTGTTTGTTTGTTTGTTTATACATGCACTGGGTACAGTCAGAAGCGCGGGAGGGTGAGAGAATTCACCAGAGCCAGAGCGGGGAGCAGAGCAGGCAGAAGGACCGAAGCACACTGCTGAGGGGAGCAGCGGGTGGCAAGAGAGGTCTGCGCGCCATGTGGGACCCTCCTCCGGTGACCGGGGAGCAGCTGGGGATCGAACCGGCGCCGCAGAGGCTGCGGGCAGCTTCACAACCCAGCGCTCAACCGCTGCACCACCGGGGAGGCCCACATCCATATACTTTTCAAGAAATTTATCAGTTAACATTTTGCCACATTTGCTTTCCCTTTTTCTTTCTCTAAATATATGTGTATTTTAAACAAACCTTTTATTTACCTTTTATAATTAATGAGTATTTTATAAGGTGATATTTTGAGACTTAAGTGAATATCCTATGTATCAGGCAACTGTGATGAAATGGTATCAGTCATGGATCATTTCTCTGCTGATGATTTCACTGGTAGTTATAGTAAGTTCTGATTTTATCATTTCATGTATATTTATTAGGTATTTTTCTGTAAGGAAGAGGTTTTCCTTTTGCTCTACATTTTTTTTCTTTTATCATTCTTTTCAGATCACTGTGGACTAATGGATTCTTTTCATATATGCTATAATCTATTGCCATCATTATGCTTTGACTGCTCAAATTCTCCTAAATTACCTAGTGGGAACCTGTTCAAGCTGGTGCTGAGGCGCTTTTGATATCTTCCCATCAGTCTTGGAACATTTCATTGCTTAATGGCACAAGAAGTTCCCAACTCACCTTGTGTTTTCTTGTTCTGGAATTGGAGTTAGCTTTTTCTCCAAGGAATCAGTTTCATTTTAATGGAGAATAGTAGTAAGGAAATGTTTGCTTTCCTGTTACCAAAAAAAGCAAATATTTACATGTACTTCAGTTTCTCCTTTCTCATTATTTTTTTTTTTTAAGATTTATTTATTCATACAAGAGCTGGGATACAGGCCAGAGATGCGGGGGGTGAGAGTATTTACCAGAGACAGAGTGGGGAACAGAACAGGCAGACTGACTAAAATACATTGCTGAGGGGAGCAGCGGGCGAGACAGGAGAGTCTGCTGCGCCATGTGTGTTGCTCCCTGGCTGGCTGGGGATCCAACTCGTGCTGCAGAGGCTGAGGATTGCTTCATAGTGCGGTGCTTTAACCCCTTGCACCACCAGGGAGGCCCTCTCATTATTTTTAACTTTGTTCTTTCAAGTTAAAAACATAGCTGGGACTTTTAACAAAGATATTTCTTTTTCCTTTTCCTTTTCCCTTTTCTCCCCCTCTTCTGTCTTTGAAGAATATCGCAAATGTGCACCATAATTTATTCAACTGCTCTTGGACATTTAGGGTGGTTTCGAAGATTTTGATATTTTAGAGACTTTATATAGGATGATATAGTGAGTAACTTGAGAGTATGGTTTTTTATATTTGTGGAATTGTATCTCAAGAGTAAATTTTTAGAGGTGAATTTGTAGATTCAAGGGTAAACTGTGCAATTTTATTAGCAAATAATCTGAGGGAATAAAAGCATAGGTAGAAGGAAACAGCAGGTATGAAAGCTGCAGGGCTGGGGTATATAACTGGTATCTTGAAGGGACAGCAAAGGGGCTACAGGATGAAGCCAGTCTCGAGATGAAAGGTAATCCACCCCAGATCCTATTACCTAGTGCTGGCCGGAATTGGAATCCTGGTCTCCATATATCCAGTCCATGCAGCACACTCATTAGACAAGGAATGCATACACCAAGAGGAGGAACAGGCTAGATCAAAGCTAGTGTTGTCAGGGCTACTAGGTCAGATAAAGAAGTTTATACAGACCAGGGTCAGTAAGACTTCGTGGTTGAGGTGGGATGTGAAGGATGGTTAGGACTGGAGTAGCAGTTGAAGGGAACAGTTCCTTGTTTCTAGTTTTTATTTTTTTACATTTTTAAATATTTATTTATTTATGCATACAAGAATGGGGATACAGGCCAGAGGTGTAGGGGGTGAGAGGATTCACGAGAGATGGAGTAGGGAGCAGAACAGACAGACTGACTGAAATACACTGCTGAGGGGAGCAGCAGGCAAGACAGGAGAGGTCTGCTGCACCATGTGGGTATCTCCCTGGCCAGCGATCGATCTCATGCTGCAGTGTCTGCGGAGAGCTTCATAGGTTGCGTCTTAACCCCTTGTGCCACCAGGGAGGCCCTGTTCCTAGTTTTTAGAACTGTGGGTAAAGACTTGAGGTGAAAACGCATGACTTGTTTGGGAGATGATGCCAGGAGAGGAATGGTTATCTGGGAGGAATGAGAAAAGCTAGAGCAGTTAAGTAAATTGGGCTTTCTTACAAAGATTCTTGGATTCTAGGATGAAATTGATTTAATTGGAGAGTCACTACAGATTTTTGAAATTGGATGAGACCGATAAATTCTTTCATGTCTTCTGTCATTGGTGGTAGTGGGGTCTATCTTGTTTTCTCTTGGAAAAATTCATGCAGTCTCTCTAATAACTAGCTACACTTTTATTAGATACCTATGTGTCTAAGTGTGGTAAATTCTCAATGTTAGCTGCTACTTTGTTAAATCATTTTCCTCATAACTTCCCATCTGTATTAGAAAATATTCAGATGCAGCGCAACACCTGCAGCCTGTTAAGTTTTCCAATTGCAGACAGTTGTTTATAAGGAGCAGCCTCCTCCTCCCCCAACCCCACACTAAAAAACAAAAAGCAGAACAGGACGTGATCTTTGTTCCAAAGGGCTTAAGGAATTTGACAAAGGAGCACTTACTGCAGTTTCACTTTGGAGGAGTAGGTGGTAGTTTGCTCTTCTACCCCTTGTTTTCTTTATATTGGAGTAAGATCTAGAGTGTGCTCTCCAGTAATTTAGCCACTAAACATGTGTCTGTAGAGCACTTGAAATGTAACTTGTCTGAATTGAGGTGTGCAGTAAAAATGTAAAATACACTTCAGATTTCAAAGACTGGATATTTCAAAGAATATAAACTATCTAAGTAATTTATATTACATGTTGAAGTAACATTTTGAATAAATTAGGTAAAATAAGATATAAAATTATTTTTTTGTTTCTTTTGACTTTTTTAAAGAAATATTTTGATCACACCCAGAGCTTTCCATTATAATACATATTTTTTAAGTCACTCCAGAAGTTTTGTTGTAAAGATATGTTTAAAAAAAAATCTTCACAACTTTCCATTGTAAAAATATATTTTGAGTATTTCTGGAATCTTTGGAATTAAGACACATTGCTTTTGCAATTAGAAATCTGTAGAGTGGGGCCTCCCTGGTGGTGCAGGTGGTTGAGTGCAGCTCTGTGAAGCTGTCTGCAGCCTCTGCAATGCTGGTTCGATCCCCACCAGCTGCAGAGATGCCCACATGGCGTGGCAGACCACTCCTGTCTCCTGCTGCTCCCCTCAGCAGTTTATTTCAGTCAGTCTGCCTGTTCTATTCCCCACTCTGTCTCTGGTGAATCCTCTCACTCTCCCGCACATCTAGCCTTTACCCTGGTTCTTGTATAAATAAATCTTTAAAAAAAAAACCTTAAAAAAAAAAGAAATCTGTAGAGTATTATTTTGGTATCATGGAAATGTCCATCTCCTGATTTTTTTTTTGCCTTATTATTTTATTATCTCTTGAATATCCTGACTATGGAAAATGGTAATTTAAAAAATATAATCATTTATTTCTCATAAATAGTTGCCATTCTTCTTCTGGAAAGAATATTCCTTTTTCTCTTTTTTATTTATTTTAGGTGAAAATTGAGTGCCTTGTGGATGGGTCATTTCGTATAGTAGATGTTTGATTAGTTTGGTCCAAATGAAATTTTATTTTACTCCCCCCCCAATGAAATTTTAAACCATGCAATTTTAAAACTGGAACCAGCTTTTACATGTATAATCATTGATCACTCTTACAAAGGTCCTTACTGTAAATTTTTTTTTGCAGCATTAGTGGTCACTTAATTTGTTACTATCCTCTTGAATTTTCATATATAGAATATCATTCAACAAATTATTGAATGCTTATTATGTTTCAGACACTGTTATCTACTGGACTAGAACAGTGTAGGGTAAATGATTTTCAGCCCTTAGTACTGTATACCTGATGGGGGGCACCTGTGTTTTGTTACATTGTTATTTTCAGTGGTGGTGTTTACTCTTGTGCCACATGGCTGCAGTATTTATATTCTCCAAGAGCCTTCCAGAGAGAGAAGAGAGCGCCAGAGAGCCCTGAAAGAGGAAAGACCAAGGACTTGCCAGGGGCTGAGAGGCCTGCAGGCCTCCTGGCCCCCCAGCACCCCTGCCTGCTCTGTACCTGGTTGCTGCACTACATGTGAAAGCTCAATAAAAGCCTGAAAAAGGCACCGAGGGCTCCAGGACTCTCCTTTACCCTGTCTGCTGTGATCATAGAAAACCTGCTGTGTGCCCTTCCTGGCACTACAAACAGTAAGCAGAAGAAACGTAGTGAGCGAACCCAGTGAGTGAAGGCAATTATGAAGCTGTATCTGAAAATTCTTGATTTGGAAGGCTTTTGCTGTCAACTGTGCTTTAGTAAGTTCTTTGAAGTTCGAAACTCTAAACAGTCATTTTCTGTGGGTCTGATGAGAATATGTGGCAAAATTGGTAGTTTCTTCCTGTTGTTTTTCTAATTAACAATGAAATGTGATTACAGACTCCTTTCAATGTGCAATTTTTATTCTAGTTTTTTCCCCTCTAAGGACATTTCCCCCCCAGTTTTCTGGATCCACACTTACATAAGGTGTGGTCCTAGAGGCATAGTTAAGAGGCTTCTAAGACCCTGAAGATTCAGAGGTAGGGGCGCAATCACAAGCCAAGCCCTTGCTTTGTTCTCTAGATCCCCATTGGGCTAAGTAGGAAAGCAGCAGCACCACCTCCCTCAGTGAAGTCCATGGAAGTGTCAGGAATTTTAGAGGTTCTAGAAAGCCTCAGAGGGTTGGGACTTCAACTTTCAAATGCCATCTTAAGTGACATGGATCCAAGTACGAGATCTGAACTGCCTTCTGTCCTTTCTTTCACGTTAGTTCTGGGACTCTTCTCATCTTGCTGAATTGGAGCATCTGTCCTGGGAATGGCAACCCCTACTGCTTCTCAGCTACATGGCGTGGCAGAAATCCAAGCCTTTTGAGTTCCCTTAAGGATCTGGTCAGTTGACAGCTAGATCAGGGTTTAATAGAGTTCTCTCTCCAAGCAAAGGATTTCCTCCTCAAAGACAAGTTGCCGTTTTTGATTTATATTAAATCTTAGCAGTTTTTCTCCAGATTAGTAAGACAGATATGTCTATGTGTATCTGTCTATAAAGAAATATGGTGCCTTATCAGTTAACACTGCTTATGACCTCGGGTTCCAGAATATCAAGGCAACATTCTTTAGAGGAGATGTTTCACTTTGGATTGAATCTAAGTTTAGAATCAGTTTATTGTCAAAGGGAGGCGAGGCCAAGTGACAAGAAAATACCTCTGCTATGAATTGCTTTGGAAATCACTTCTCTGAATTTCCTGAGGATGTTTCCTCAGGCAACATGCACTCCCCTCTGCTGCTTTCACTCATGCCATCTGAAGATGAACATTTTATTTCCAACTTGAGGTAGGGAGTAGGGTGATTTCTCCCCATACCAATGTTAGTCTTTGGTTGGGATATGAAATCCATCTGTATAAGGAGCCAGGAAAAGAAAAGTGGGCTTGGGAAGAAAGTAGTTGGTAACATTTTTCATGTCTACTTGAAAAGGGGGCCACTGATTAGTTGCTTGGGGCCTTGTTTGGCTAGTGAAAAGAGAAAGGCTGGCATGGATGAAAGGGTGTCTATTCTTATAATGTTGAATCCTGACCAAGTGAAACATTATTTCTAGTGGCTGCCAGTAATTTTCACCCTTTTGAAATCAAAACTCAAGGGTTTTGGCTTCAGTTAAGAGCTGGATATAATCAAGGAGGCCTGAGTGGAAGTCAGAATGTAGTGTAAGTTTCATTAAGGAAGTGAATAACATGAGACCCCTAGGTCGAAATACCAGGCATGTGGGGACGTGCAGTGGAGGATGTACTTGCTCTGAGAAGGATGGAGTGAGGTTTAAAAGGGGTAGATGAATGTGTATCTCTCTTAATACTGCTCCTCCCTTGGAGCAGGTAACTAGAATGACTGGAGTCAGCCTCATGCCTCTTCAGCTGAAGCCTCCCTCTTCTGCTTTTTGGGGTGACCTTTCCTATTGGTCTGCCTGTTCAGATTTTAGCACTGTATGTTTCATCCAGAAAAACCCTTAGTCCTGGAATGGAACTAAGTATCTGGAATGACTGAACTGAACTGAACTGGAATGACTGGTAATCCTGACTGAATTTTAAGGTAACTGGGTAGTATGTATGACAACTGAGAAACTGCCCCAGATCTACTATAAGGGGAGTCACGAGGAGCAATCTTTGAGCCAGTACGTGGTGCTCATTGCCAATTTGATGCTAGCGGGTAGAGATTTCCACATTCCACTCCCTGAGCAGGGTCTGATGGAAAAAAAGGGTGGAGGTCGGTCTTTGGCAGTCAATCCGCTGGTGAAGAGGGGTGTCTGTGGAGAAACTGCTGGCTTGCCATGTGGGGCTATAGCTTGGACCTTGGCCACTGCTTAGAGGACACTAGGGGTAGGACAGATGGTATGTAGTTACCAGTTTATAAATTCATTTTCTTTCCCTTTTCTTGCTCCCTGTGTAAATAAATCCTATTGTTGTTTCTCGTCATCTGTCTGCTTTTGAGTCTGTCCTGCAGTTCTAAGTGTGCGGGTTAGGCCCCACCAACTGGGTCAACCCAAGTTCCCCTGGGTTTGCTCTGTTTCACTTTCTCTGTTACTTGTTTCTCAGAAAAGTATACAGAATGCCCTGGAGATATGCGAGATTCTTAAGTTGTAATAATAGCTATAGTTCCAGCGAATGCATGCTTGCGATGTGCCAAGAAGGTGATGCTGTTCAATCCTCACAGCATCTGCAGAATTAGGTTATTTAGATTGGAAGAGGAGACCATAGCTGAGCGATGTGACAAGTTGTGTTTCCCAATATTAAATAACTAGAATGTAGCTGAGCCACAGTTGAACTTTAGTGAATTTAGCAAAATTCCTATTCTTAATGGTAGTATAAGATTTTGTGGGAATAATATACAGAGGCTGTATAGGAAGCTACAATATCTACTTTAGTCTGCTATCTGAAGCAGCCTTTGAATAATTGCTTAGTTTTTAAAGGAACTGTAGAAAGTGCTCAGTGATAGGTTACTATGTTTGTTATTTAACTAATTCTTTAAAAAAGATTTATTTATTTATTTATGCATATAGGAACCTGGGTGTAGGCCAGAGGTGCAGGGGGTGAGAGGATTCATCAGAGACAGAGTGGGGAGCAGAACACGCAGATGAACTGAAATGCACTGCTGAGGGGAGCAGCAGGTGAGACAGGCCAGGTCTGCTGTGCTATGTGGGTCAGCTCCCTGGCCAGAGATCGAACTCATGCTGTAATGGCTGGTGAAGCTAAATAGCACTGAGGCTTAACTCCTGCACCACCACCGAGGCCCTATATTTGTTATTTTAATTGGGACACACAGTTATGATCTTGAATTGAAATACTACAACCAATGCATATCACTTCAAAAACTGAAACATAAAAATCACCAAAGATTCAGGATATTAGGAAAGAAAGTTAGTAATACAGTTATTGAGTTCCAAATTAGGTGAGCACATAAACTTTTTCCCCCCACCAAGGAAAAGCTATCATCTTATTTTTCTCATTTGGAAAAGACACAGTACAAAGAGCTAAATGTGTTGGGTTTGTGGAGGGATGCTGGAAGCTTTCAGGCCACTTTGCTTTTATTTCATCAGTTCATACCAGAAAGTAGTGCCTTCACTAGAGAGTGAAGTGCAGATTGGGGTTACTTAGTTGATAGCTGGATTGGAAGAGGACTCAAATATAATAGAAGAGACATGTGGATTCATTTTGATCCATTTCAAATATCATGCACCCCGCTGTGTTTCACAGGGTTGTGTGCTAGATTCTGGGGAAATGGGGAGAAGCAGCACATGCCTTCTACCCCCAGGGAGTTCACATGGAAGTAGAGGAATAAGATATGTATAAAGGTGGTTTCTGCAGAACCCGCTTGAAGTCTTCAGAAGCATGTTAATCTGCTCAGGCTTCCGTGGCAAAATACCATAGATGGGGTGGTTTGAAGAACAAATTTATTTTCTCACAGTCTTGAGGCGGAAATCCAAGATCAGGTGCCAACAAGGTTGGGTTCTGGTAAGAACTCTCTTCCTGACGTGTAGCCTTCTTGCCATGAGCTTACATGGCCTTTTCTCTTTCAAGGACAACAATCTTTGAACCCGGATCTCACCATTTTCTGGGTTATTCACTTAATAGTACTTCATGTCCAAGGTCAGTATCTAGTCCAGATTTCATTGTGCCTGGTCAGTTCAGTTCCTTATTGGTGTCTTCAGCAAAGGTTGAAAAATTTAGGGTGTAGCCTCACTTAGGATCTCCTATTTGCACATACTTAGACACAGTAAACTCATCATACATCCTTCAGTCGACAAAATAGCTGCGAGAGGTAGTTTTTTCAACTTATACTGAATAAACTGAAAGCAGAGAGCCCCAGTGTCTTAGCCAAGGTCAAGCTTCCAGGAAGGGGTATGCTAGGATTTGAATTGAGTCTTTTGGTTCCAAATTTGAGAACTTAGCTATTAGAAACAGAGAGCTATACTGAGGAAGCAGAGTGAATATTGAGTGTAAGGATAGGATTTTTCTTTTTTCTTTTTTTTAAAGATTTATTTATGTATGCATACAAGAGCTGGGGTACAGGCCAGAGGTGTGGGGGGTGAGGACTTACCGGAGACAGAGTAGGGAAGAGAAGGGGCAGATTGACCGAAATACACTGCTGAGGGGAGCAGTGGGCGAGTCAGGAGAGGTCTGATGAGCCAGGGATTTTCTTTTTTTAGGTGTGGTTGCTTGGATTTTTCTTTTTATTGAAGTGACATTAGTTTACCAGTGTAGGTTTCAGGTATAATCTTTTTTACCTCATCAGCTGTATGTATTACACCTCTCCCACCACCCAATGTCCACTCCCCAGCCTCCCCCAACCAGTTGTCTCCCTTTACCTCCTCCCCCCCCTCTGGTAACCACCATTCTTGTCAGAGTTGAGTGGCAGGATTTGGAGTAATAAGGCCATTCAGGGACCTCCCTGGTGGTGCAGGGTTTAAGTCAGCATTATCAAGCTGTCACCAGCCACTGTGGCCTGATTTCCATCACCAGCCAGGGAGCTGACACACATGGCACAGCAGACCTCTCCTGTCACGTTCGCTGCTCCCCTCAGCAGTGTATTTCAGTAGATCTGCTGTTCTGTTCCCTACTCTGCCTCTGGTGAATCCTCTTATCCCTTGCACCTCTGACTACATCCCAGTTCTTGTATGTACAAATAAAATAAGTTTTTAAAAAATGACATTCATAGAGACAGAGCAAAAAGTCAGAGGAGTAGATATGACGCAGGAGAAGAAAGGCACTTGTGCTAGGACAGAAGAGGCACTGCTGCTGTCTCTTCTTTATCACTCGGCCTTGGCTTAGCAGTTATCTTTCTGAACCATCTTCTTTCTTTCCAAGTTAATCACCATCCTTGATTCTTCAGGACCCACGCATCAGCCCAGGCTGTGGTGAAGCAGCCTGTCCGGGGAAGCAGTGGCCGGACCACAATCACAACCATTGTGCAGACTGGTGGAAACTGGAGCACCGGCCTCTTCAGTGTCTGCAGAGATAGGAGGATTTGTATGTTGTTCCTCTTGATTTATGTTCTCCTTTATTGCTTTCATCCCCAAGACATCAGTGGGTGGAAAAGCTATATCGGCTACAAGGACAGAAATTAAATGGCTTCAGGATAACTGGACTAATTTAGTGACTCAAATATACTCCTTGCCAGGAAAAAGCTTGCATTTCAGGGGTATGGATGCTTCTTATAGAATAATAGGTGACTTAAAAGATTTTTAAGATGACAAAATCCACTGAAATGAAATGGGTTCCCCCATTCACTGTGCATAAATTGGTACAGTCTTTCTGGTGGATGACTTAACAATACACATTAAAAAACCCTCAAATATGATACAGTTTTTGGCCCAGTAATTACTTTTTCAAACATTTAGTCTAGGGAAATAAATCACGAGCAAAGATTTAGCAGCGACATTGCATTTCACATCCCTGGTTATTAAAGTGACTCCCTGGAACAACCTGTATGCTCAGCAGGGCATCCAGAGCAAGAGTAGTATAGTCATGAAATAATGCGTTGTAGAATAACATTTAATGGGATGAAAAGATGTTTTGGATACATTTTAAAAAAAGATTTTATTTATTAAAACATACAAGAACTGGGGTGTAGGCCAGAGGTGCCGGGGGTGACAGGATTTGCCAGAGACAGAGTGGGGAGCAGAACAGGTGGATTGACTGAAATACACTGCTGAGGGGAGCAGTGGGCGAGGCAGGAAAGGTCTGCCATGCCATGTGGGTAGCTCCCTGGCCTGGGGAATCAAATTTATGCCGCAGTGGCTGGCGATAGCTTGACAGCACTGAGACTTTAACCCCTCCAACCAGCAAGGAGCTTGGATACATTTTTTTAAGATACTGGTGAAGATTGTTAAGCTATACATGTCACACCGTTTGGGAGAAAATGCTTAGACAAATATCTGGAAGGTTACAAATACGAATGTTTACAGCAAATGTCTTAAAAAGATGGTCTAATGAGTAAGCTTTCTTTTTGCTATCTCTTTCTGGTATTTCTGTGAGGAATGCATAGTACTCTTAGAAACATTAAGAACAGGGCCTCCCCGGTGGTGCAGCGGTTGAGTGCTGGGTTGCGAAGCATGCAGCCTCTGCAGTGCTGGTTCGATCCCCGGCCACTGGATGAGGGTCCCAGATGGCACGCAGACCTCTCCTGCCGCCCGCTGCTCCCCTCAGCAGTGTACTTCGTCAGTCTGCCTGCTCTGCTCTCCGCTCTGACTCTGGTGAATTCTCTCATCCTCACGTGCTTCTGACTGTACCCAGTGCTTGTCTAAATAAATACATAAATAAATCTTAAAAAAAAAAAGAAACATTAAGAACAATCACAAAAAGAAGCCCCTTCATTGCTGAAATCTTGAAACACTGGTTCAACTCTAAAGTGGTCCCAAGTACTGTTCTCTAGTCACAAGACTTCCCACAGCTTTGAAGTTCAACGTCATCAATTCTACTTTTACTTCACCATATTCTGACCCGTTTGTAGTGCCACGTGTCAGTATCTTCTTCCAGGGCCAAATACCCTTGGCCTAGGTGGAAACCTCTGTTACAGAATCTCTTCTGGAGAGGTCGGTCCCTTTGATGGTGGGGGGAGGGGAGGTCAGTGTCAAGTTCAAAATCTACAGACCCTTTTTGAAGCATTGTCCTAAAACCTTACAGACTGGATCACTTGAAGAGCTTGTGGGCTTTAGATGATCCAAGGCCTTATTCAACTGAGAGTCTTGCTGAGGCAAAAAAGCTCTTAACATTTTTTAGTGCTGTGGCCATCTGGAATGGAGCCTTCACTGTTTGTCTGGGTTTCATAGGAAAGACACTGCCTCGCACCAAATCCTGCCCTCCACCCCTGTCCTTTGCCCACCTGACCCAGTGCTCAGCTGCTTTCCTCCTGCCTCTGCCTCCCATGTGGACTTCTGACCGGACAACTAGGGCAACTGCTCCCTCAGTCTCAGGATTCTCCCGTATCTCTTCCAGAGCCTCAGCCTTTGTGTCACCTGGTGCTGAAGCATAGAGAAGGCAGCATAGCCTTGTGGGGATGTGGAGATCTAGACCCGTTTTCCTTTTAGGTTGTAGTTGGGGCTGGAGGGGTCATCAGTGCATTTCCAAGTAGGAAAGCCTGGTATTTAATGGTGGGTAGGGGAACTGTTTGTATCATGTAGTGACCTTGCCTGGAATCTTAACTCTGGCTCTTAAATAAATTTTCTGAGTCTTCATTTTTCCATCTCTAAAATAATGATAAAGACCCAGCTCAAGGATTGTTGTCAGGATTAAAGAGTGCACAGAGCTTTTTTTTTTTTTTTTTTAAAGATTTATTTATGCATACAAGAGCTGGGGTGTAGGCCAGAGATGCGGGGTGGGTGTTGAGAGGATTCACCAGAGACAGTGGGAAACAGAACAGGCAGACTGACTGAAATACACTGCTAAGGGGAGCAGTGGTTGAGACAGGAGAGGTCTGCTGCGCCATGTGGGTAGCTCCCTGGCTGGAGATCGAACTCATGCTGCTGATAGCTTCATAGTGCTGTGACTTAACCCCTTGTGCCACCAAGGAGGCCCCCTCAGAGCTTACTTTTAATATCAGTTTGGAACATAGTTGGTCAGTCAGCAATTTGGCTGCTGGGTTAAATAGTACCCCTTCAAAATTCATTTAACTTAGACCTCATTTGGAAAGAGGGTCTTTGCAATATAGTCAAGTTAAAAAGAGGTTCTCTTGGACTAGGTAAGTCCTAATCTACTGGCTGGTGTCTTTGTAAGAAGGGGAAAATTGTATACAAACATGCAGAGTTGAGGCCACGTGAAGACCAAGGCAGAGACTGGAATAATGTACCTCCAAGTCCCTCTGCCGCATACTCAGCCAGCTCTCATCGGGTCCCTGAATGCAGGGACCACAGTTGTCTTGTTCCCTCTCGTGCCCAGCAGAGTACCTGGCTTATAGGAGGTGCTTAAAAATATTTCCTGAAGGACATACAAATGAATGCATTTTAACTTGCAGTCCTGTTTCTTTTCTTGCACTTCATTGAAATAAGGATAGAAGCTCAGAGTCTGAAGGGATATTAGGGCCAAGTGATTTGGTCCCTCACCTGCTGCCTGAACCCCTTTGCAGCATGCCTGGCGAGGGCCTCATGCTGGTGCTCTGGACACTTCCAGGGTGGAGGGCGCTCTGCTGTGGAGCCAGCTTAGGGCTTACAGATTTTTTCTGAATAGGCTACAGTGCACAAGATGTAAAATTCAAAAGTACCTACCCATTTCATATATGAAAATCAAGCACTCCATCCTTGTTCTCCTCCTCCACAATCTCAAAGGTAATCACTCTTAAGTCCAGACACAGTCTATGTGCTTATAAAGATATAAAAAAACTATAGTGATGTTGGTCAATTATGTCAATAAAGATGGATAATTATTTATAAACCCAGAAAAAAATTTTGAATGAAACTTTTTTTTCTTAACCGCTTGCTCCACCACTTCTCTACACCATTAACACTTTTTAAAAATATATATTAATTTTTAAATTTTTTTTACATCATTGTTCATTTTAAAACAACATTTGCTTCCCCCACCCCCTCAGGTGCAGTCCCCATAGAGTTTCCTTCCCCAATGCACCCGTGCACCATCACCTCAGTCCCCTGTGCTCCTCCCTCCCTCCTTCTGATCCCTCTCCCTCCTCCTCCCCTGCAGGGTGTCTCTGATTTATAATTGTCTGTTTTTGCTTTGTTGTGTTTTGTAATGTTGTTATTTTTTACACTGATGTCTTATTTGATTCCCCTATATATTCCTGCTATTAAGTGAAACCATGCGATAATTTTCTTTTTCCTTCTGACATTTCACTGAACATAATTCCTTCTAGTTCCATCCACGTTGCTGCAAATGGCATGAGTTTATCTTTTTTTGATAGCTGAATAATAGTCCATTGTTTCTATATGCCACATCTTCTTGATCCAGTCATCTGTTTTTGGGCATTTGGGTTGTTTCCATAGCTTACCTACCTATTGTAAATAGTGCTGCAATAAACATAGGGGTGCAGGTGTTCTTTTGAATCAGTGTTTTTGTGTCCTTTGGGTAGATCCCTAGGAGTGGAATTGCTGGGTCATATGGTAGCTCCATTTTTAGTAGACTGAGGAACCTCCAGACAGCTTTCCATAGTGGTTGGACCAGTTTGCACTCCCACCAGCAGTGTATGAGAGTTCCTTTTTCATCCTCACCAACATTTGTTGTTGCTTGTTTTTTTGATATGTGCCGTTCTTACTGGTGTAAGGTGGTATCTCAATGTGGTTTTAATTTGCATTTCCCTGATGATAAGGGACGTTGAACATTTTTTCATATGCCTGTTGGCCATTTGCATTTCCTCTTTGGAGAAATGTTTTTTAAGTTCTTCTGCCCATTTCTTGGCTAGATTGTTTACTTTGTTTTTGTTGAGTCATGTGAGTTCTTTGTATATCTTTGTGATCAGTCCCTTATCAGTTGACTGGGGTGCAAAGATTTTTCCCCAATCAGTGGGGTGTCTCTTTGTTTTGGTTAATGTCTCTTTTGCTGTACAGAATCTTTTCAGTTTGATGTAATCCCAGGTGTTTATCTTTTCCTTGACTTTCTTTGCTTTGGGTGATGAGTCTTTAAAAATGTTATTGCGTTGTATGTCTTGTAGTATTTTACCTATATTTTCTTCTATATATTTTATGGTTTCAGGTCTTATGTCCAGATCTTTTATCCATTTTGAGTTGATTTTTGTGCATGGTGTGAGGTAGTGCAGGTGGTGGTCCAGTTTTCCCAGTGCCATTTATTGAACAAACTGTCCGTGTTCTGAATGAAATGTTTTTTCATTGTGACACTATTAGATAATTGTAAAAAGGAAAATGCCAAAAAGTGTCCTATAATAGTAAACCTTAAAGGTAACCGTTATTGATATTTTGGTTTCCTTCTAGAGTGTTTGCTCTCTGTGTGTTTTTGTGATTACACAAATAGTATTGTAAACATACTGCGCAGTAACTTTGTTTTACAGTATGTTTGGGTGATCAGACCACATCAACACATCTGTAGCTAATATTTTAAGTTTCTACATAAATTCCGTTGCATGAATATACTATAATTTACCCCAAGATCCCCATTAGTGGATGACCCTCGTGTGGTTCCCAGACTTTTTGCTGTTTATTTAAAAGATTTTATTTATTTATTTTCTCATAGAAGAACTGGGGTGTAGGGCAGTGATGTGGAGCTGGTGGGGTGTGAGAGGAGTCACCAGAGACAGAGTGGGGAGCTGAGCAGGCGAATTTACTGAAATACACTGTTGAGGGGAGCAGCGGGCAAGACAGGCGAGGTCTGCTGCGCCAAGTGGGTCAGCTCCCTGGCTGGGAATCGAAATCAGACCTTAGCCTGATAGAGCTGAGACTTAACCCCTAAGCCACCAGGGAGGCCCCTTTTTGCACTTTAAACCATGCTGTGTGAATAACCTTGTGCAGATGTCATTGCCCATGTGTGTGAGTTTCTGTTGGATAATTGCTGAGGATAGATCTGTTGATTAAATACCATTGAAAATCTTGGTAGATGGCTCTTGCCAAATCTTGCCAAATGGCTCTTCACTTGGAAGTTCTACTAATTTCCATGCT
Source organism: Talpa europaea (assembly GCF_964194135.1). Taxonomy (NCBI): domain Eukaryota; kingdom Metazoa; phylum Chordata; class Mammalia; order Eulipotyphla; family Talpidae; genus Talpa; species Talpa europaea. The sequence continues at coordinate 38,772,401 of NC_140080.1, read as the reverse complement.
CGCCCATAGGCATGGGTGCTCCCCCTTCCTTTTTTTTTTTTTTTTAAAGATTTATTTATTTATACCTACAGGAACTGGGGGCTAGACCAGAGGTACTGGGGGTGAAAGGATTCACCAGAGACAGAACAGGTGGATCTACTGAAATACACTGCTGAGGGGAGCAACAGGTGAGACAGGAGAGGTCTGCTGTGCCATGTGGGTTCACCTCCCTGGCTGGGGATCAAACTCACACCACGGTGGCTGAGTTCAAGCTATGACGATAGCTTGATAGCGCTGAGACTTAACCCTTTGCCACTAGGGAGGCCCCCCTTCCTTTTGTTTGAGCATCTCTTCTTGTTAGATGGTTCTGCCTTTTGCAATAATTGATCTACATTGTACTTTCCTGCAATTTCCACCCACCTTTCCTACTTCTGCTCCCTGGGGCTCTATACTTTGGTTTAGTGTAGGCTTTTTCTTTTTATCTGATTCCTGGGATTTAGAAGGATGAATAATGCTTACATAACCTCCCAGCCTCCGAGTATGAGAGGAAGGGGATGAATTTATGGCTCTAATCTCTTTGGGCCTGTTCTCGTACATATATATATATATGAGAGTGTGTGTGTGTTTACACACATGCATATATATTATATATAAACAACTTCATAACACATGAATATGTTAACCTTATTAAAAATAAGATTTTAAAAGAGAGAATAGAGTTCCCTCTTTCTCAGTAGGTTAATTTGGAGGATTGTTTTCCAGATCTTTTTCTCTATATATGTATTCATTAGTAACATATACCATTGCTTTGCAACTCTTTGCACACAGCATAAATGATATTAGGCTGTACATATCATTATGCAATTTAATTTTTAATCCAAAATGTGTCTTAGAGGGCCTCCCCGGTGGCGCAGTGGTTGAGTGCTTGGTTGAGAAGCTGCCCACAGCCTCTGTAGCGCTGGTTTGATTCCGGCTGCTGGGCGAGTGTCCCGCATGGCGCGCAGACCTCTCCTGCCACCCGCTGCTCCCATCAGCAGTGTACTTCGTCGGTCTGCCTGCTCTGCTCTCCTCTCTGACTCTGGTGAATTCTCTCATCCTCCGGCACTTCTGACTGTACCCAGTGTTTGTATAAATAAATAAATAACTAAACATATCTTTAAATAAATAAATAAATGCCTCTACTCTTTAAAAACAAAAACAAAAACAAAATGTATCTTAGAGATTTTATTTTCTTGGTACATAGTCGATCTTTTTGCTTCGTTCTTAAGTAGTCTATAGCATGATTTCTACCCTGTTTTATTTACACTTTTGTCTACTAATGCACATTTAAGATGTTTTAAATTTCAAGTTACAAATTGTGTCACAGTGCGTGTCCTTATGCTAGTTATTCTAGGGTATATACTGATAACTGGAATCACTGGGCCCTGAGGTTTCAGCCACGTTGCCTTCCGCGTGACTGTGCCCATTTCTGCTTCCATTAGTGAGTGGAGTACCCAGTTCTCTATGATGCCACATGTTTGATATTTAACGACATAGAGAAAGGTGGCATTCTTTTGGGTAAGAAATGATTTCTGATTGACTCAATATACATTCCCCTGGTCACTATGACACAGAGCTTCCTTTCATGTTATTAGCCGCTGTATTTCCTCTTCAGTGATTACCTGCTCCATCCTATGGCTGTTTTCTTCTTTTGTCTAATCTTATATATATTGATTTGTGGTAGTTCTTTATCTACACTGGATACTTACCCTTGGCCTGTGATACATGTTGCAAAAATTTCACCTCGAGACTCTTCCACGAAGGGTTCCATTTCCTTTTGTAGTCCTTGCTGCATGAGCAATAGTGCGCACTCTTGTCCTCCCTCCTGGTGCAGAGCAGGACACCTGGAGATCTGAAGGCTCTGTTCCCCACTCTGTCTCTGGTGAATCCTCTCACCGCCACCCTCCACCTCAACACCTCTGGCCTGCACACCAGCTCTTGTATGCATAAATAAATAAATCTTTAAAAAAAGGAAAAGGCATAACAATAAAGTTCAGTAGTTCCAATGCACAACACAACATTCTTCATTCAGTGCACAATATGATATTGTTACTGCGGCTGATGGGCATTTCTATTTGCTTATCAAAGTGGTGCAGCTCAGGCAATTGTGTAAACACAATTTATTGTTCACCTAGCTTGGCAGCTTTATAATGATGCAATTTGTGATTAATTTTTCTTTTTATTTCTTTTTTCCTTTGATCTTTGATCTTTTTCTTTCTTGTGAGTACTTTTTTATTTGCAGGGATTTACACTATTTCAGAATCCATACACAAAATGAGATTGATTGATTTTTTTATGTGCCATGATTTCAGAGTCTCCTAATTCAGGGTTACATACAGTATGACCCCTGCAAACGTGCTGGAAGTTTCCTGGGCCATTTGCTGTCCTCGAAGCTGTTGATGCCCATTGTCAGTGCAGGACTGCTGGTCTTGTGGGGACTAAAGATAAATTTAAAAAAAATTTTTTTTAAGATTTATTTATTTATTTATACAAGCAGTGGGTACAGTCAGAAGTGCGGGAGGGTGAGAGAATTCACCAGAGCCAGAGCAGGGAGCAGAACAGACAGACTGAAGTACACTGCTAAGGAGAGCAGCGGGCAGCAGGAGAGGTCTGCGCGCCATGTGGGACCCTCGCCAACAGCTGGGGATTGAACCGGTGCTGCAGAGGCTGCAGGCAGCTTTGCAGCCCAGTGCTCAACCACTCGCCACCGGGGAGGCCCTAAAGATATTTTTTTTTTAATGTGGAGTGAAACAAGACTGAATTCAGAGTTTGCTTTGAGACAAGGGATGCCTACATGATGTGATGTGACTATCTTAAGACTTCTGCGTTGATGATGTCGATGCTGTTCTTGAAGACACACTGCTCCTTGTCTGCTCCCCATGCCCTTGTCATGCTGTTTGTGCTTGTGCGCTACCTCACCCCAAGCTAAATCGATGATGCCCAGCATCCTGGAAGGCCCCTTGGCAGTTCTATAAAATAACAGTATCCCTAGCTTTTTGTTTCTTTGTCACTGAAGAAACAAACAGTTCTCAGTGCTGGGGAGGGGGAGAAGGGGGTTAGGCTGGGACAGGCAGGTCTTTGACAGGAGGTTCTAATGTGGTCATGACAGGGTGTGTGAATCTTTGTGTTGGGGCACTGTCATTTCACACCCACGAGAATGGGTAAAATAGAAAGAATTGACAATAGAAATGCTGGTGAGGATGTGGAACAAGAAAACCCCCCATACATTGCTGGTGGGAGTGTAAAATGGCTCAAATACTTTGGAGAATTATTTCTATTTTGTAAAGTTAAACAAATAAACCTCATGACCAGGAATCAACCCAGGTGAATAAATACATATCCACAGAGACTTGTATAAGAATATTCATAGTACTTAATGACAAAAGTCTGATAATGGAATAATCAGTGGAAAAATGGATAAACAAGTATGTAGAATACTCATATCTTGGAATACTACTCAGCAATAGAAGAACACTACAGAATTATAGCATAGATGAATCTCAGGAAACATGCTGTTGAAATAAAGAAGACAGTTATTAAAGTAAATCTGATTCTATTTATCTGAAGTACAAGAGAAGAGGTAAAACTCAGCTGTGGGAATAGCAGTCAGAAGAGTGATTGCCTCTGGAATGGCAGGGGAGGGCTGGGATCCGCCTGGAGAGCTTCTGGGATGAGGGCCACGTTCTAAACGTTTGGTTATTTGGGTGAATGTGTTGTCAAAACTCATATAAGTGAACATTTATGATCTTTAAATTTTCTTGTATATCAATTATTCCTCAACATTTATTGATGGTATTTAAAAAAATTTTTTTTAAAGATTTATTTATTTATACAAGCACTGGGTACAGTCAGAAGCGCAGGAGGGTGAGAGGATTTACCAGAGAAAGAGTGGGGAACAGAACAGGCAGACTGACGTGTACACTGCTGAGGGGAGCAGTGGGCGCAGCAGGAGAGGTCTGCGCGCCATGTGGGACCCTTGCTGGTGGCCAGGGATCGAACCGGCACCGCAGAGGCTGCGGGCAGCTTCGCAGCCCAGCGCTCAACCGCTGCGCCACTGGGGAGGCCCTGTTGATGGTATTTTTAAAAGGTTACAATTAGCTTATTTTTTGGCTTGTTTTGCTATTTCTATCCCAACGATTTGTATTCACCAGGGTCATTGTCTTTTAGAATGCTAGATGACATATAACACCATCACTGTACACCAGGGGTTCTTAACCTGAGTCCTCAGATAGTTTTCAATGGATTTTTTTTTTTTATAATTTTTTGGGTATTGCAGTTATTTTTATTTTTATTTATTTATTTTATTTATTTATGCATACAAGAATGGGGGTACAGGCCAGAGGTGGAGGGGGGTGAGAGGATTCACCAGAGACAAAGTGGGGAACAGAACAGGCAGACTGACTGAAACACACTGCTGAGGGGAGCAGCGGATGAGTCAGGAGAGGTCTGCTGAGCCATGTGAGTAGCTCCCTGGCCGGAGATAGAACTTGTGCTGCAGAGTGTGCGGTTAGCTTCATAGGTTGTGTCTTAGCCCCTTACGCCACCACGGTGGCCCAGTTTTCAATGGATTCTTGGACACCGTGGGGCTGAGTGCATAATTCTGCCTGCCTGTGTGCACAGATTTTTCTCTTCCCTTGAGGCGTGAGTTCACAGTTATGACCATAATATCAAAAGGGTCTGTGACCCAAAACACATTTAAAACGGTATCTTTCTGTTAGATGGTTCATGCAGAATGTGGATGGGAACAGTATCAGTAGTTAAAGGTGAATGAATGCATAGATGACGAACTGTTTCCAGTTGACATTCAAGGAACCAAGCCTCTAATGATTTGAAGATTAAAACTGGCAGATGCCAGTGGCTCCACAAAACTAGCAAAAATTAGAGTAACTTCTGAAAAATAAAGTTCTGATAAGAATAGCAAGCAGAATCAGTGTACCATAAAAGAGGTTTTGATTATATTTGTAGAAAAAGATACCTGCTATTCAAAAGTATCATATACCATGTCTACTTTTAAGTATTGAAATTGAATACATGGACATAATAGAAGCAACAGTCATGATTGAACTGCACAAATAATTATATAGTGCTTTTCTCTTGACAGGAAGAAACAATTACATGGTGAATGCTAACAGAATTGTAGCAGGTTGATCTTTGCCAGTGTTTTAACAAAGGAAGACAATTTTGATGTGTTTCCTTTACGGCAACTTTTATGCACTAAATTTTTAATTGGTTCTTCATTCTCAGTCCGGTATCACAGGGAAACATACGCAGCATTAAATTGATGGCATAGAGTGTAAATGCTCTTTGACATGTGAAGTGACTGTGAGGACACCTGGAAACCTTGGCTTTCTTTTATCTGGTTATTGACAGGTTTCTGTGGTCTGTTTTGTCCAATATGTCTTGAGTGTGACATTGCTAGTCATTATGGAGAGTGTCTCTGTTGGCCATTGTTACCTGGGTCCACCTTTGCACTGAGAATTGGCACCAGAGAGAGACATAAAATACAGGTAAGGATGTTTGAATGTGTGTGTGAAACTGGACTTAAAGGGGAACCTGGATGCTTTCCAAATATGTGATTAAAAATAAATAAAAAGGGCCTCCCCGGTGGCACAGAGGTTGAGTGCTGGGTTGCGAAGCTGCCCGTTGCCTCTGCGGTGCTGGTTCGATCCCCGGCTGCTCCCCGGCCACCGGAGGAGGGTCCCGCATGGCGCGCAGACCTCTCCTGCCACCCACTGCTCCCCTCAGCAGTGTACCTCGGTCCCTCTGCCTGCTCTGCTCCCCGCTCTGGCTCTGGTGAATTCTCTCACCCTCCCGTGCTTCTGACTGCACCCAGTGCTTGTATAAATAAATAAATAAATCTAAAAAAAAAAACAAAAACCCTAAAAATAAATAAATAAATAAATAAAAGGCATAGGCAAGAATGCTTAAAAACACCACATTTAGAGGGAGAATTTGGGGAAGGAGAGGAATGAATTCCCAATTTTATTCATTGCTAGGGTGGATATTAACCAAAATGCCACAGTGTGAAGGGTATTTCCAAGGGGTCCTACTATACTGCAGGTTACTGGTCAGTGGGCCAAATGTGTTTCTCTCAATTCATCAAGAGAAGATGACAACAGACACCAAATTTGGAGGATGTATTTTGGGATGGTCTGACTTAAAAATATGGCTTCTGTGGCACATGCAGAATTCACTTTGGGGTTCCCCCGACAGCCCTTTAAAGAGTCAGATGATTTCCAGCACAGCAGAGACCAAGCTATAATGAGAGATTGAGAACAGATAGATCATACATAGTAAGAGGTGGAAAGTTAAAAAAAAAAAAAAAACATCTCTTTATATTCACATGGAGTGATCTTCAAGACATATTTTTAAGAGAAAAAAGATCATTGCATAAAAGTATACAACTATTTAAAATAAAGGACTTTATTGTGCATATTTGTGTCAACTTAGAGTTTATGTGGAAGTATAAATAAGTAACTGCAACAGTGGTTGTTCCCTGACTGGCAACTGGGTGACAGGAGGCACCTATACAAGGAGGGGTGTATTTTTAACTTTCTATCCTTTTTATTTTTTTTAAAGATTTATTTATTTATTTATTTATACAAGCACTGGTTGGGTACAGTCAGAAGCGTGGGAGGGTGAGAGGACTCACCAGAGACAGAGCGGGGAGCAGAACAGCAGACTGACGAAGTACACTGCTGAGGGGAGCAGCGGGTGCGGCAGGGGAGGTCTGCCGCACCATGTCGGACCCTTGCTGGTGGCAGGGATTGAACCGGTGCTGCAGAGGCTGCGGCCAGCCTCGCAGCCCAGCACTCAACCACTGCGCCACCAGGGAGGCCCTAACTTTCTATCCTTTATACTGTATTACTTACTCCAAAAAACAAACAAACAAATATATATTTAGTCTAAGAAAATTATTGACAGAAAAATCAGTGGTTTCAAGTGTGAAGCTCATGTCAAAAGCCCTAAAGATGGGTCTCTGAGTTGCCAGAATTGATTAGCAGTCAAGATATGTGGCACTTAGTTAAACCAGTGAAGTTGTGTCCATTGGAAGTGACTTACGGAGTTGATGGGTCTTGGAAGTAATGGATGGGATGCGCCATCAGATATCAACTGTACAGGGCCCTCGTGATGGGAGGGGGTCTGTGTGGTTGCACCAGAACAGAGCCCCGGTCTCCCCTCAGGGCACCCTATGTGAAGACTGGCTGGCTGTGCACTGCTGTTGGCCTCTTTCCATCTGCCAGATGGCCCGGGAACTCAAGATGAGGACCTCCCAACTCTACGAGATATATTCATCCCCTTCGACTAATGATACCTTTATTTAATAGAGCAAGATAATTCTTCCTCAATCTCCAAAACCCTCCTCTTAAACCCATCTTACTAGATTGTTCTTGAGTTTTCACTGAAATATTATAAAAATAAATGATATCACCTTCTACTGCTTTGCTGTTCTTTCCTTACCTATACCCACGATGGAGATGGTTGTTGTCTGGATTTGCTATTCCGGCCCAGCCATATACGGCAGACAGTTTCTAGAGGTGAGTGTTGGGTCCTGCCTTAACTTCCTACTGTCATCCTTTCATGAGGGTGTCTTGGGGGGAGGAGGTAGGACAGGTGGTTACTTGTAGTTAGCACCTGAAGTGGGCCCACATGTCAGTGAGGCACAGAAGTACATTCTTTCCCTTGTCTTGACTTCTCCGGTCCTGACAATATAAAGGAGAAAATCTTAGTGGCTGCTGACTTTGCAACCCTCTCTAACATCTGCGTATCTTCATCCTTAGCATCACAGCCTTAGGCAGGCAGCTGTTATGAGTTGAATTATGTCTCTTTTCTACCAAAAGATACCTTGAAGTCCTAACTCCTGGTATCTATGAATATGACCTTATCTGGAAATAGGGTCCTGTGATCATTTGGGTGGGTCCTAATCCAATCTAACTCTTCTCCTTTTAATAAGGGAGCAAAGACAGGGAGATAGAGACATAGGGAGGAGGATGGCCAAGTAAAGATGGAGGCAGAGGTTGGAGTGATGCTGCCACAAGCCAAGGGCTGCTGGGGCTGCCAGAAGCTGGAGGGGGCCAGGAAGGAGCCTTCTCCAAAGGATGCAGAGAAGCGTCTTCCTGCCAACATCTTGATTTGGACTTCTGGCCTTCAGAACTGTGACAGAATAAGTTCTTTTGCTAAGCCTATCCATTTGCAGTACTTTGTTATAGCAGCCCTGGGGAGCTAATACATCAACATCTGTCATGTGAATAGGATATTCTTGTATCTGTGAGGGCAACAACACAGGGCAGTCCTAAGATGCGGGGTTCTGAAGCCTGAGCTGCCTCCTGCATTGACTGACTGCAGTACTGTAGGCAACTTGGCGAGTGTCTTTGTGCCTTGGTCTCTTCATCTGTAAAATGATATTACTGACCTCTTGGGGCTGTGAAGATGCTACAAGTTGAGACACTCAGAACAGTGCTTAGCAGGTGGAAAGGTCTCAATAAACAGGATGTTATAACAATTGTCCTGTTACCTTGTATTCATAACAAATTATATGACTTTTCATTTATGTTGGGATATAAAGCATTACATTTTAGATTAAAATTGAGTTAATGGAAATAAGAAAATCAGTATAGATAGATGGTTGGTGGATTTGAAGAATTTTTTTTTTTAAGATTTATTTATTTATTCATACAAGCACTGGGTACAGTCAGAAGTGTGGGAGTGTGAGAGAATTCACCAGAGCCAGAGCGGGGAGCAGAACAGGCAGAAGGACCAAGGTACACTGCTGAGGGGAGCAGCAGGTGCAGCAGGAGAGGTCTGTGTGCCATGTGGGGCCCTCGCCAGTGTCCAGGGATCGAACCAGCGCTGCAGAGGCAGCTTCGCAACCCAGGGCTCAACCGCTGCACCACCGGGGAGGCCCCGGATTTCAAGAATGTTTAATGCACTCTACAGGTTTTAAGACAGTGGTCCTTAACATCCCGAGGAAAGTGATATTATATGACCATTTTTCCAGAAAAGAAACATGAGTCACAGAGAGGTTAAGTAAATTGTCCAAGGCCACACAAATGGCAAATGGTAGATTCTCCAGGCTGTGCTCCTGACCTCCATAGTGAGCTTGCGCAGAAGGCTTCTAACCAGTGCATTTTGGGCCCTTGTGGAGGCACAAGCTTGAGTTCATTCTGTTGAGGTGAACTCTAGTATTTGTGGACAGGAAGTGCACCCCTGCCTTCACCCATGCACACAGACACTGAGCAGTTCCCATGTGGCAAGTGTCATACTCTCTTCCCTGCCTCCCTCTTGGGTGTCCAGAGTTGCTGCCAGAAACCAAATCCCTTTGCGAAAAAGTAAGTGCTCAGTGTTGATGTTTAATCTATGATAAAGTACTCTCCTCAGCAAGTCAGCTACTGGGGAAAACAAAAAAAGCAACCAGGCCTGAGGGACAAGTGTATTAACTGAAAATAAATCTGTTTTATTGTTTCATGCTAAAACACCTACGGTCTTCACAAGCTTCCAGCTGGGAACAATATGAGTTTTTGGCAAAGGAGACGTGGGTAATCTTGCCACATGGTTGGCCCCCCTCCTCCTACGTGAACATCAGATGGTTTCATGCCAGTTTCTGGCACAGTTCTCCTCTCACCAATGTAAAAGGTGGGAGTGGACCTCTCCAACAAGGGGGTCCCTCTTTCCTTTTGCTGCTTCTGCTCAGTCTGGGCTGTAAAGCACAAACTTAACACTTCATTAGAGCCACAAGCCCATACAAGCAAAACTCCGGGCTTTCAAAGCAACTAATCTACCAGCAAATCACAGAACATAAAATGAAGAATTTGTATGTGGATAGTTCTTTGAAAAGTGATGGTAGCGTGAAGTCCTGAAGCAAGGTGACTGGCTTCCTCCAGAACAGATCAACTCCAAGAAAAAGGACTTCACAAAAATATGCTTTCTTCCCAGCAGAAGAGCTATCCAACACCAGTCAAGGGAGAGGCAACAACTCTGATATGAAGCTCCCCATTTTCTCAGACTTACCAATAGCTGGCAGTGGTACAGATCTGAGAGGTACCCAACAGTGAAGGCATGTTCCATGTGTTTTTCTTCTCAATAGAAAATTCCTCTTGGTTTTCCAAGATGCAAAGTGTGGAACAGATCACTAATGGCTCCATGTGGGTAAATAACACCAACACATATGCAACAGACATTTCAGAGTACTCCATACAGATTCTTATAAATTACAAACCAAAATACAAACAATCCCCCCGACCCTGTCCCCAGCCCTGTGGCTTAGTGGAATACACTAAGCAAATAAGCTGCCACCCCTGGAACTCCATATTTTTTGGAACAAAGATATAAAAAAAATTGGAAGTCCTTAAGTGTTCATTGCCCTATAAAATAATTTTAATGTTTATATATTTTATGTATCTAAGGTTTATACAATAGTCTATAATGACAAACATATACCCTTTTCATAGACATTATTCATATACATGTTATCCCATAAAGATTCTTTTTGGTCTATTAAAAAACTGTACTTAAAAAAACAAGCACACACACAAGAGCTATAGCTTTTCTGTTTGTTATTTTTTTTAAAATAGCTTCTCTACTTACATTTCCATGGAGGAGTGAGTTTTCCTCCCCTTTCATTTTCTTGTCTTTATTCCCCTAAACAACAGCGCTTCCCCCAACCAAATATGTAACAATAAAAAGCAATTCGAGTTGCTGAGACTCAGATTTCAGGGTTAGCAAACTATTCTAGGTTATGTGTCTGGTTCAACTTCACTTTTGTAATTCTAAATCCTCACCTCCTCTATCCCTCCACCACTTTTGGACCTTTGACTTCTTGAGATCTATATCAGCTGGAACTGACAGCCAAGACACAGAAACTTTAGGAAATAGGGAATCTTTCCTAAGTTTCTTGTCTTGGCTGGGAACAATCAGATTCTACACTTCATGTTTTGGAAAAGACTTGATTTATTGGCTAAGCAGGTTTAAAACAGAAGCCAAATCTCCATGAAACCCTACCCTATAAGCCACGGGAAGTTCCCAGAGATTTGAAAAACAACAAGTATAAAAATAACAAGTGGCAGTTTCTTGTTGCTCTAAGTGTGAGAAGGGGAAGCCAAGGTAAGAAGAAAAAAAATGAGTGAAGAGGCCTTGAAGTCAAGGCTGTAATTAGCTAGTGTGGTCTAATGGTTTCCGGGGATTAAAAATCATTTGTCTCCCCCACTTTATACACCTTGCTTTTGTGTGGGAGCTTGCTTATAAGTAATCTTTCCACACATCATGTATAAAAGTAAATTGCTTCCAACTCTGACAAATCCATGACTATACCTTGGAAAGTGAAGTCATTTTAACCTATTTATAGGGGGCTATAAGGCCTCATGGTGGTAATGAGTAGATTCTAGAATGTGAAGGCAGCATCTCTATCTTCATAGATTCTGAAGCTAAAGAGGAGCCAACCAAACCTGAGTTCTTTCAGAGAAAGTGGAGCCAAGGTTCAGTCACAGCAGGTCAGAGAGAAGGGGTGATTGCCACTTGGCGGCGCCGCCTCTGACCATGTATGAGACGGCCATGTCATCACTGACTCATCCCCTCTGTGGTTGCATCGCACCTCTTGCCTTCCCACTCACCACTTGGCAAATAAAACCAGTACTTTGGGACTTCTGGTTGCTTATTATCACCTTCCATTGTGGTTAACCAAGAGAAAGGTGTGGTTAAGAAGGACAAGTTATTCATTAAGACATGGGCGCCAGTTTGAGTCCTGCAAGTCATGGATTCACAGAGAAGTTAACGTTTCTGTAACCACAAAGTACAATCCTTACCCACTCTGGTTCGCTGATTCTCCTTCTCACAAGCACGACGGGATGAAAGACTGAAGAGGCTTCAGTGCAAAATTATGATCCTGAACTTTAAAACATCCAATACATCCAAATAATGCTGCATTTGCATTTTATTATCTTGCTAATCAGGGCAGCAGGTGCTCATAAAAATAAAATTCTTACTGATGTCTTGAGATGGGGAGAAGATAAAAATGCCTCTCAGGGTATTTGTGAATTTCATGTCTATGTGGGGTTCCTCTCAGGTCATCACAGATCATTTCAAATTTGTGTATTAAGTTACAGGTTGTTTTTTTTTTTTAAACCAGGGGTAGAATATCTTCTAATGACTTGTCCTGGAAGATGGGCTATTTATTAATAAAAAGAATGCAGAGTTACAATTGACTTTTATAACTGTAGATATGTAGCAGCCCCTCCATAAGCATGGCAGTCTGTGGCATCTTGTTTTCTTATTTGATATTTTTTTCTTTACTTCCTTTATCAATCTGTTCTGGATCAGAAGGTATCAGTGGGGAAAGAGAATGGAATTGGAATGGAAGAGCATGAGGAGAGGTGGGGGACAGAGGATGCGGTGGGGAGGAGATGGGGGTGAGAGAAGTTGTGAAGAATGCTCGCCTTTCTGGCTTGAACACCTGAGAGAAGAATATGATGCCGTCCCCTAAGCTAAAGTCTCTAAATACAAGTTGGAGACACAGGTCAGCCTCAGAGCTGGAAGACACAGGATGTTCAGTCATTTCTCGTGTCAGGTAGGTGGCCAGGTGTGAGAAATCGCTAGATGAAGCGTAGTGTTGACCATAGAAAGGAAGAAGGGGAATGACAGTGTGGTGTGACCTGTAACTGCAGGGGACCCACTGGACTTTCTCCGTCTGCCCCAGCACCCATTGATACTGTGGGTGAAGACAGAGTGCTCTTTCTCCTGTCAGCCTTCTGTCTTGGAGGCCGGCCTCTACAGCATCTTGGCGTCCAAGGAATATCACATGGTCCACAAACTCTCCACCGAGCAGTTTCCGTTCACACAGTTCATTTTCTCTGTCGTCTTCTCATAGTCGCCAGCTCATCATCTTGGAAAGATTATCAAGGCAGGGTCTGTGAGGTGGAAAAAAATTCAGAATTTATTATATGTGAATGTAGCCTAAGAAGAACTATAGTTCCTTAAAATTCTTCAGCTTTGTGGGCAGGGATAGGACTTTTCATTTTACAGAAGCCATGTTGTCTTCTCAGTTCACTGTATCGGGAGGCACATGGATCTCTATCCCCATTACAAATGATGCTGACTTTGGTCTGTTGGCTGATGTGGTTGTCTTTAAGCTTCCTCCACTCTCCATTGCTATTTTTCCCTTTGTGATTAATGAGCATCTTGTGAGGAGTTATTCTGGACTCTTCACTTCACTCACGGGTTTTAATATTCATTGATTCTTCTTGCCTGAACTGATTATTACTGTAGTGGTTGCTGAATGGTGATTTCAAAAAATTCTATCACGGGGCCTCCCTGGTGGCGCAAGAGGTTAAGACGCAACCTATGGTGCTGGCCGCAGCCACTGCAGCACAAGTTCGATTCCCAGCCAGGGAGCAACACACATGGCACCGCAGACCTCTCCTGACTCACCCGCTGCTCCCCTCAGCATTGTATTTTGGTACATCTGCCTGTTCTGTTCCCGATTCTGTCTCTGGTGAATCCTCTCACACACTTCTGGCCTGTACCCCACCTCTTGTATGCATAAAAATAAATCTTAAAAAAAAATTCTATCATGCCTTCCACACTTAGAAGTTGGTGTTCTACTATAAGGAAGAACCTTTCCTTTTTCCACAGTTATTTATTCATACAGTATGGACTCAGGAATTCCTATTTGATGTGAAAGGTTATCATCTGTTATTGCCAAACACAAATAATCTGAATCAAATGATGAAGGCATATCAGACAAATCCCACTGAGTGACATTTTCTAACATAAATGACCTATAATCTTCAAAATGGCAAGGTGAAGGAAGACAATGCATCTTGTGGAAGAAACCAGAGACATAACAATCAAATGCAGTATATGGTTCTTCAGTAAGTTCTAGATAAGACATTAAATTTTTTTCTCTAAAAAGGAAAAGAAGACGACAGTTGAAAAACTGTAGACTAGTTAAAAGTGCAATATCAGTGTTAATTTCCTGACTTGGTGATTTCATTGTAGTTGTGTTAGAGTATACATTTGGTTTTAGAAAATACACACAGAAATGTTTGGAGATAGATGGGCATTTGCTCTTCAACTACTCTAAATGGTTCACAAAAATTGCATGTATAACTTATATTAAATTTTTACTTAATATTTAATATTATAGGGCCTCCCTGGTGGCACCCTGGGGTTAAGACACAACCTATGAAGCTAACCACAGTCACTGCAGCATGAGTTCGATCCCCAGCCAGAGAACAACCCATATGGTGTAGCAGACCCCTCCTGACTTGCCCGCTGCTCCTCTCAGCAGTGTATTTCAGTCAATCTGCCTGTTCTGTTCCCCACTCTGTCTCTGGTGAATCCTCTCACCACCACCCCCCCCCCCGCACCTCTAGTCTGTACCCCAGCTCTTGTACGCATAAAAATAAAATAAATTAAAAAAAATATAATATTATAACATGTCTGAAAGAGAATCAAAACTACATAGTAAAATGTTAAAATTTAGAGAAACTACCTTTGAAGGGGATATAGGAATTCTTTGTACCAATTTTAGCAACATTTCTGTAAGTCTGAAATTATTTCAAAAATAAAAAAATCAATGAGTCCCCAGAATTTCTCTAGTTACTGAACTCTACCTGCATTGCTGTCAGCCCCTCATGGGTCACCAGTGTCCTCCCCTCCCTGCCCAGACCTTTGCTCCCTTTCTTTTCTTGAGGCTGAGAGCTCAGAAGGAAGTGTGTGGCCCACGCACCCTGTCTGGGAGAGGCAGGTGATCACAATGGTCACCGCAGGAGTCAGGCTGCCCTCTGTGACTTTGCTGCCAGAGTTTGGCTCCTGGCCTTTAACTACAAATCAAGTTCCGGCTGACCATGTGGACAGGGGAAGGCAAGAAGGATAATGGGAAGTTGGTCCATTAACGTTTGGGAAGACTTTTCTCCTAGCCTCAGAGTTCATCCATAAGTGAGTTCCAATATATTTCCAGTAAAACAGGAAATAATTGTAGACAGTTTTCCATCACTTGCCTGATTTCTTTCATCAGGAGTTTGATTTCTTTTCCTTTTTCCACATTGATTTATTCATACAGTATGGCCTTAGGGATTCCTATTTGATGTGAAAGGTTATCATCTGTTATTGCTAAACTCAAACAATCTGAATCTAATGATGAAGGTGTATCAATGGTTGGCTTGCTTGTTGCTACCTTTACTGACCTGTAGCATTTCTGAGGGCAGGTTACAAGTACCCCTGCTGACTTAACAGCCCAGTTTTCTCCTTGGTGAAACTTTAATGACCATCACAGGCTCAATCTTTGCAGGATGCCATGAGTGGATCTTGAGGCAAAATTTATGCGAAACACCAACTTGGGAGTCTTACCCAAGGCCCCACTCTGCAAGGCAGAAATTGACCTATGGCTCTAGAGAGTGTACCAAAACAGCCTGAGCTTTCAAACAGACAACCACACTAGGGACCTGGGGGGCTGCAAAGGCAGCATGGCTCTCACTCATCTGCTGGCCTGTCGCTTAGCACCAGTGCAAGCGAGTGCTCAGAGGCTCCTGGTGCCTGCTTAACATTCAGCAGAGGAAGCAGGATGAGTACAAAATCTTTGGTTACTCCACAGAAAAACTAATTAAATTAATCAATCAGTTTAGTAAAGTGGCAGGATACAAAATCAACGCACAAAAATCAGTAGCCTTCCTATACACAAACAATAAATCTGAAGAAGAAGAAATCAAGAAAACCATTCCTTTTATTATTGAAACAAACAAAAAAATCAAATACTTGGGAATAAACCTAGCAAAAGAAGTAAAGGACCCATACAAAGAAAACACTGTTAAAAGAAATAGAAGACGACACAAAGAAATGGAAAGACATCTCCTGCTCATGGATCGGAAGAATTAACATTATCAAAATGGCCATCCTACCAAAAGCAATCTACAGATTCAATGCTATTCCAATTAAAATTTCAATGTCATTCTTCAAAGAAATGGAAAAAATATTGATGAAATTAATATGGAGCCACCAAAAACCCTGAATAGCCAAAACCCTCCTGAAAAAAAAAAAAGAAGGGAATGGAGGCATCACTCTCCCAGATTTCAAACTACACTACAAAGCCATAAAAATAAAAACTACTTGGTATTGCAACCAGAACAGACACATGGACCAATGGAACCAAACAGAAAACCCAGAAATAAACCCACAGATCTAAGGTCAACTAATCTTTGACAAAGGAGCAAAGAATATGCACTGGAGCAAAGAAAGTTTGTTCAATAAATGGTGCTGGGAAAACTGGGTCGCTACATGCAAAAGAATGAAGCTTGACTACTACCTCACACCATGCACAAAAACCAACTCAAAATGGATTAAAGAACTAGACATAAGACCTGAAACCATAAAATACATAGAAGGAAATACAGGTGAAACTCTACATGACCTGCACCTCAAAGACATCTTTACAGACGCATTACCCAAAGCAGTGATAGTGAAGGCAAAGATAAACATCTGGGACTACATCAAATTAAAGAGCTTCTGCACAGCAAAAGAGACAATAACCAAAACAAAGAGAAACCCCACTGTCTGTGAGAAAATTTTTGCACACAACACTAATGATAAAGGACTGATCACAAAAATCTACAAAGAGCTGAAGAGACTCAGGCATATGAAAAAATGTTCCATGTCACTTGCAATCAGGGAAATGCAAATCAAAACTACAATAAGATGCCATCAAACACCAGTGAGAATGGCACATATTAAAAAAACTAGCAACAACAAATGCTGGCGAGGATGTGGAGAGAAAGGAACTCTCCTGCACTGTTGGTGGGAGTGCAAACTGGTCCAACCACTATGGAGAGCTGTGTGGAGATTCCTCAACCTACCAAAGATAGAGCTTCCATATGATCCAGCAATTCCACTCCTAGGTATTTACCCAAAGGACACAGAAACATCAATTCCAAAGAGCACCTGCACCCCTATGGTTATAGCAGCACAATTTACAATAGCTAAGCTTTGGAAACAACCCAAATGCCCAAAAACAGATGATTGGATCAAGAAGATGTGGTACATATATACCATGGAATATTACTCAGCATTCAAAAAAGATGAACACAGGCAATTTGTAGCAACATGGATGGAGCTGGAAGGGATCATGCTCAGTGAAATAAGCCCAAAATAAAAAGAAAAATACCGGATGGTCTCTCTCATAACAGGAATCTAGAAAACCTAAATAAGGGACCAGGAAAAAGAATAACTATAAGAAAGAAAAAAATCAAAATCAACAAACAACTATGAACCAGAGACACACTTTGGGGGGGGGGTGGGTAAAGGAGGGATTGGGGTCAAAATCAGGGGGTTGCAATCGTATGAGGAATATAAAAATAAAAAATAAATTAAAAAATATTCATTAAAAAAAATCTTTAGTTGCTAGGATGCATTCCATGTTCCACCATGTCAATGAGTTACACAGGATCTGGAGTTATGCTGTCTCCACCACTCCCCATTGATTGTGGGCAGGAGTTTCATCCTGCTGTGCATGACTATTTAACTCTTCAAAGAGGCCCCCTTCAAAGGGGCCTTCCCTGTGTGGAAGTTGCTGCAGTGCTGATGCTGGGCTCCCGCCTTTGGAAATGGGTCAACCTCTTCATATCACCAGTGGACCCAGAAAATACTGCTTTGATCTGCAGATCAGGCCTGGGGTCCACAGCCAGTAGCCTGTGGCTCCCAGAACGAAGGCAAGGTCATTTGGGAAAGTGCACCCAGGCTCCCAAGGGGGCAGCGGTGGTTGGTTTGCTTTTGTTGCTACCCACTGTCCTGTAGCATTTCTGAGGGCTCAATCAGGTCGCAACAAGGAGTAACTGCCAATGGCAGGAAGTCTGCCACATTAACCTGACCTTCCAGGTTGTGCTAAATGGCATAGAAAGAACTTCAACTCTAAAGAACAATGAGCCTCCATTTTAACAGGGCCCTGAAAATGTCATAACTGCAATCTCCCTATGCCTGGTAGAGGCAATTGTTTAAAAAAAATTATTTATTTATGCATACAAGAACTGGGGTATAGGCCAGAGGTGTGTGTGTGTGGGGTGGGGTGCGGGGGTGAGAGAATTCATCAGAGAGAATGGGGAACAGAACAGGCAGACTGACTGAAATACACTGCTGAGGGGAGCAGTGGGCAAGACAGGAGAGGTCTGCTGTGCCATGTGGGTAACTACCTGGCTGGGGATCAAACTAGTGCTACAGAGGCTGTGGATGGCTTCACAGTGCTGTGCTTAACCCCTTGTGCTGCCACGTAGAGGCAATTTTTAGTGACAAATCCAGGGGCCAGAGGCTCCCAGAGTTGGCAAGGTGATAATGCTTTGTTTACTGAGCACTTAGAAGCTGATGTGTGCAGGAAAGCTGTAATAGTGTCATCTTAAATGAGGTGTCAGATGGGTAGCAGCACAGACTGATTCAGATTGCCCAGCTTGGATAGCTCAATTCCTAGCTGTGACCTGTGGAAATTATTTAATCTCTCTAGACCTCAGTTTCCTTATCGGTAAGATCAGGGTGGTCATACTACTTACTTTGCATGGTTGCAGGGAGATGTTAAAATCAGTTGACATAAGAAAAGCGCATAGAACATTGTTGGCACATATGGGGTTCTAGATGGGGTTATATTATTATTATGGGAGCTCTTGTGATTCTGCTTCTCAATGACCTCAAAGAATGGACAAACCCTGCAGAGGGTAGATCCCAGGGAACTGGCTTGTTGTCACACAAGTTACTAGCGTTTTTTTGCCTTAGAAACCTTGAGTTTCAGTTTCCTAAGTTGAGTTCTTTTTTTTTTTTTTTTTTAAAGATTTATTTATACAAGCATTGGGTACAGTCAGAAGCGCGGGAGGGTGAGAGAATTCACCAGAGCCAGAGCGGGGAGCAGAACAGGCAGACAGACAGAGAACACTGGTGAGGGGAGCGGCGGGCGGCAGGAGAGGTCTGCACCATGTGGGACCCTCCTCCGGTGGCTGGGGAGCAGCCGGGGATCGAACCGGCGCTGCAGAGGCTGCAGGCAGCTTCGCAACCCAGCGCTCAACCACTGCGCCACCGGGGAGGCCCCTAAGTTGAGTTCTTAAAATCTTACATCCTAATCTACAAAATGAGGATAATAAAAGTTTAGTATTTGCATGGCCTATATTATTATTCCCATTTTATAGATGAGAAAGTTGAGGCTCAGAGAGGAGAAGTGCCTTCCCCGAAGTCACACAAGAGAGGAGGGGGAGGGAGGGGAGAGAGGAGGAGAGGAGAGGAATGGAGAGAGACAGACAGACACACAGAGAGAGGATGTGAGCAAGAATCGAGGAAGGAGACACAGCTAAGAAGTATTTTCTGAATAAGTGGGAGTGGAAGTTCAACAAATATATCCTAAGGATAATAAAGGAGATGACATTTCATGCTCTGTCTACACAATTGCAAACAACCACTTTGCCTATAAAAAAATGCCAGGTAGCTTTTGTTTGCTGTGTAGTCACTGCTTTAAAGAGCAGACAGGGCCCTGTCCCTGTGTAGATGAATTCTTAAGCTCCCACCAACCTGGAAGCCAGTGCCTGCGCCCCTTCTTTTAGAGATGGAGAGCAGGGAGCAACTTGCATCTGTGCTGTGGCATCTCCCATAAGTTCATCCTTCCTGTCAAGGTCCTCCTTGGCAGGAAAAATGATTCGTCTCCTCTCCAACTGTCCGTTCAACACATTTATTGTGTGACTGAAAATGTGATAAATGAACGCACTTCAGGCTGTGCTGAGCTCGTTCCTGCTACCTGGACTGCAGCCTGTCCAGCTCCTTCTTTTCTTCCAATCTCAGTTTAAATGCTACCTCGGGCCTCCCTGGTGGTGCAAGGGTTTAAGCACAGAACTGTGAAGCTATCCGCAGCCTCTGCAGCACGACTTCGATCCCCGGCCAGGGAGCCATTCACATGGCGCAGCAGACCTCTCCTGTCTCGCCCGCTGCTCCCCTCAGCAGTATATTTCGTCAGTCTGCCTGTTCTGTTCCCCACTCTGTCTCTGGTGAATCCCCTCAGCCCCCACACCTCCCTGTATGCATACATAAATATTTTTTTTAAAAAAGAAGTTATTTTCTAAAAAAAAATTTGAATGTCACCTCCCTGGACACTCTACCTAACAAGCTGCACCCTCAGCCATTCCCATGGCTTCCTTTATAACATCTGTCACAAAGAAACAATCCCTTGTCTTGAAGTTATTCACATTTACTCCCCTTGACAAAGGCAGGAATCTTACTCTCACTGTTCGCTGCTGTATCCAACGCTATGGAACAAAACTTGGTGCAGAGTAGATGCTCAATCAATACTTTTGAATGAAAATGAATGAATAAGTGAATGAGGTGATGTTGATTTTTTTACCGAGAAAGAAACATTCTGTGACTTTAAATGGAGCTGGCCCAGGAGGGAGCTCCTCGGTCCCAATGGCAGCCCAGCAAGGGTTTAACTCATGAGCACAAGCATTTTATGGATTGCAAATTGTGCCAGGGACATTTAATTTCTGTTAATTGGCGCCAAGGAGGAAGGGTTGTTACAGAAATCGCCAGGTGACTGGAAATGCGTCTGTGTCAGAACTATTTGCAAATCAGAATGGACATTTCATAAACCCTGTCAGGGCTGGGTTTGTGTGTCCCCAGCCAGCCAGCACCCGTGCGCTCAGTGACTGCATTTAGGGTCCCAGACAACATAACCCTTGACCTTCAACAGATGGGGTGAGGTGCGCTAGTGGGGGCAACCGGCAGAAAAAAGACTGACGAGGGTCACAGCACGCGAGCATCACACTAACGCCACGGTGCTTTCCCATATGCTGCTATTGACACTGTATTATCTCCTGAGTCCCTACCAAACCAGGAAAGCACCATGCAAGATCTGCATTTTATAAGCAAGGGAACTAAGGTTGTGAGAGATTTCATGATCCACCACAGTGATACCAGGAGAAAATTCAGAGCCTGGATTTGAATCCAGGTCCCTCCGATTCACTGTGCTCTCAACCACCTGGCCCCTGAGCCGCGGTGGGATTAGTGTATGCCTGCTCTCTGCCTCGGTCATGTCTGCAAACTCCAACAGCTACCACATCTCGGGCCCGTTCTGTACATGGGCATCTGACCTGCCATCTAGCTTCCATTTCCCCATGCCCCATGGAGTGCCCATTAGAGCTTCTACTCCTCAGATGAGTAAACAAAGTTGCCAAGGGGCTCATGAATTTGGGCCAAGGACAGGGAGCCTAGAAGTAGCGGGGCCTGGGTTTGAATCCAGGGCATGTGGCTCTGAGCCCAAGTGCTGCGTTTCCATGTAACCTTTCCACGTGCCCCCTTTCAGAACCTGGTTCTGCTCATGGAAGCTTTCCTGACAACTACTCTGCTCTCCCACGTCTGTGTGACATGCCCAGCTTTTGGGGGCATCTCTGTTTTTGAATTGTGCCCCCATGTACATCTATTAGTCAAGTCCGCGGTTATTGAGCACTTTGATTTACTCAGTGCCATGATCCAAACTATGCATGCACAATCTCCTTAATCCTGCCCCAAGCTCCCATAGGGTGGAGGTTCTGATGCCCATTTTACAAATGAGAAACTTGAGGTTTCAGGAAGGGTAACTTTTCCAAGTTTGTTTAGCTCCTTGTCAAAGGAAACAGCTATTAAGTGACAAAGCTGGACAGAACCTCAGATAATTTGACTCCAAAACCCATCACTGTGGCTATTTTATTCTATTGCTTCTCTATAGTTTACAAAGCTCTAGTGGATTGGGAATGGAGCCGGAATAGCTACTTCCACTTCCTTGTAGATTGATGCTTTAAATCTAGTCCTTTACAGAAGACCTAAGCTCTCAAATTTGCCAACATCTAAAAACAACTTAAGCTCAAAAAAGAATTCATCTTATAAATAGAATGTGTGGAATGGAATCTTTGGAAATTGTTCTGATATCTAAAATTAGCTTTTTCTTCCAAATGTGTTACCCTTCCTGTCTGACTGCTCTGTTCCTTGCAGAGAAGCTGGTGCTGCTTCCCCTTTGCTGTGGCTGGCATGTCCTCACAGTGCAGTTCTTAGCTCTCTCCTTGACAGAGATGTAAAACACCTCTAGGTAGGATCTGGATACAAGCTTTTAAAGGTGCTATTTAGTTGAATTCCCCTTTGGTCCTCCAGGCCTACTTTAGCTGCTGCCTTGTGTTGGGATTCACACTGGCTTTTTGTTAATTTGTGAGCGTTTCTGAACTTAAATGGTTCTCCAGTCCTCTTGGATGGCCCACGGAGCCTGTTTTCACAGGAAGGGCTTTAGGCTAGCCCTTGCCTCCAGGACTTGTGTGACCCACAGCAGTCCAACTCTGACATGGCAAATGGCCTTCATCAAGTCGGTCAGACATGCTGGCACTGATTCTATGAGCATTAACTGAGGATACACAAAATGGTCTTTGCAAATGCTTTTTAGACATCTCCCTGGGATTTGTCTTACTAGGCTACAGCTCTTGTCCATCCAGCAGTGATCCTATTTGCATAATTACCTTGCATGCGTGGGTGTGTATCTACCCCCAAAAGCAATTACCTTGAACTTTGGATAGATACCAGCATGGAATAGGTGAGCTTGTGGGGGCAACCGGCAGAAAAAAGACTGATGAGCCTTCCTGTACCCACAGAGAAGATGAAAAGGGGGGGGTATCATTTTGGAAATCATATCGCCCTTCTTCTGGTGCTCTTTGTTTCGTTTTAAACAAGGACAAGCAAAGCCAGAAATAAACACATGAAGAGTGATCTAGGGAATGCAAAGTGATCATTGTGTTTTGACATCAATGATCCAGAACCACATTGCAGGCGTTGGCTCTTTTTCAGGTTGCCTGGCTGTGTCTGGCCGCCCTTGCGGCAAGGGTGGATTTGCTTCTTGGATTTCTCTGTACAGGATACTCTCAGTTACCTTCCTTCCCACCCCTACTTCTTGGACACAGAGACTCTACCTTGTACTTTTTCTCTGGGAGCACCTGAAACATTCTGATCTGCAGCTTGGGGACTTTCCCTGCATCCCTGACAAAGGTTCTCATGAGCACTTGTGAGCAGCAGCAAAACCAGCAAGATTGGTTTCAATTTCAGATTCTGCAGCTGGCTGCCCAGAGGGGCTAGGCGTGGACCCAAGGGTGCCTGGCTGCCTGGCTGGAAAGTCGTGTGCTCACACCACTTGGGCGCAGTCACAGGCTGTGTCTCCCCTACTCAAGAGCACCGAGGCCTCCTCCATCAGTCATATGGAAAGGAATTCTTGTAAAAATTCTTCTCACTAAGAATGTCTTCAACTGGACATGCTGGTACATCAAAACCTCAACTCCCAGCCATGAATCCAACCCTTAGGGTCCTGGTGATAGAAGCCAGATGGCAGCTCAGAAATGCAGGCAGGGTGTCCACGGCCTCAGGTTGCTCAGTGTTTACTAGCACCTCTGTGAGCAGCGCTGAAATTTCTACTGGATACATGTTGGGAAATTTACAAGGGAATGATAAACATGGAATTTAGGATGGTGGTCGTGATGAGGTAGGGAGAGGGGGAAGAAAGGAATGTGACGGGAGGCATGCAGCAGGCTTTCGTGGTATTGATAATTCCCTTTTAAAAGGCTAGGTGGTAGGTGTGTGGTTATGTGTTTTATCATTGTATATAATTACACATTAAAAAAGGGAGGTAGGGAGAAAAGAAGTAAGGAGCCGAAATGCAGAAAAAATTGTATCCCTATTGCCTGCCTCTCACAGAGGCTGGGCCAGAGTGGGTACAGGTGAGTGTTGCTGAATGAATGGGCAGGTAAACGGGTGAGCCTCTAATATTGCTCAAGGCCTCTCCCCCTTCATCGTTGACCCCCACCTCTGCTGCATTTGGTTTGGCAAAGTGTAGGTCAGTGGGCAGAAGGGCTTCTGGGAACATCTGTTTCGGCTCTGGTGTAGGACATGATACTACAGCCTGGCACACAGATGGCGCGATCACTAAGCCTTGCTCGAACTCATCAGATGTCCTTGCACAGTCCATTCTCAATGACACCGACCTGCTGCCACGAGCTTGGCACTGACTCCTCTGGTTGGGTCCTGCCTGCCAAACTCATTCCCTCGGTGGCTGTCTTTCCTGGTCATCCGAGAGGCCGCTGGAAGTGCTAACCCTCTCTTCTCTTAGCTAAAGGGAGATCTGGGGCCTCTGCTCTCAAGATGTAAACAAGCGAGGCATCGGGGGCACACCTGCCGGCCCTGCTTGCTAAGCACTTGCTCCCAGCTGGACAGACGTTGCAGGCCCCTGCTCTGCTGCCTGCGCAGCTGCTCGCTTCCCAGGAGGGAGTACGGAGGCGGCGGGGCCTGCTTGTGTGGACAGACATGGGGGAGAGGATGCCTGCTCACCTTATTGAAACAAATGATCTTTGGACCTGCCTAATCAAGCCAGAGTGGCTGGGAAGCCAAAGGGCAAAGCTTATGCTTGTGAAAGCAGCTGAAAAGGCAGACTAGTGTGCGTCAGCCTGCTCCCTGTCCCAGCCTGCTCCTTTCCTATTAAGGGCCTGACGCAGGTGACTGTGAAGGGCTGGACAGAGGCCAGGATGGGGATAAGGGGAAGTGCTGCACTTCACAGTTGCTCGAGTGACCTCATTGGGCTTTAGCAGCAGTATGGCCTAGGCACTAGCCAATAAGAAGGAAATAGGGCTTTATTCTGGATATCTCAGCTGCTCCTGGCCTTTACCCTTTGGTTGTTGGGTGGTTGAGTGCCAGGGAGGCCCTAAAGGAGGGGCCAGGGTGCAGGAGTTGGGGAGGCCTTGGGGAACTCAGAGCATCCACTACTCACTTATCAGTGCAGGCCTGTTTCACCATATTAACAAGTGGTGTGGCCATGCTCCTGCTGAGTCAGGGCAGTGTCAGCTCGGATGCCCAACCCAAGAAAGGCAGATTTGATTCTCATACTTGAGGGGCATCAGCCTCACTTCATGAGCTTGGTGAAAATGGAGGCACCCAGCTCCTACTTGAAAACATGCTCTAGGCCAGGCTAAGCTTATTTTACTTTGCCAGGAATCAGCTGATCTCTAAAGATCCAGCTTTAACTTTCAAGGGGTGAGTGACTCAGAGGTGAACTTCCACGTGCTGTCTCTAGGGCAGCTCAGGTGCTCATAGCCTATCCTCATTGCCTACCTTCAGCACCTTTCATAGCACTATGGTGTGAGGGTCTGAATCCCCTTTCCTCATCTCTATTGAGGGGATAGAGCTCTCACAGGATGGAATGTTTGACTTCAGATTCTACCTGGGATCCATAGAATGCTCCATGGAATCTTTTTTTTTTTTTTTTAAAAGATTTATTTATTTATACAAGCACTGGGTACTGGGTATTTATTTATACAAGCACTGGGTCAGAAGCACAGGAGGGTGAGAGAATTCACCAGAGCCAGAGCGGGGAACAGAAGAGAAGAGGCAGACTGACGAAATACACTGCTGAGGGGAGCAGCGGGCAGCAGGAGAGGTCTGTGTGCCATGTGGGACCCTTGCCCAGGGGCCGGGGATCGAACCGGTGCTGCAGAGGCTGCAGGCAGCTTCGCAACCCAGTGCTCAACCGCTGCGCCACCGGGGAGGCCCTGCTCCATGGATTCTTAAAAGCACAAGGGAACTGGGCTTGATTGCTACCTATAAATCCAGTTAGCAAGCACTTCTTCCCCTGCTTGGAACACTCTTTCTCCCACCCCTTTATCCACCTGACAATCTTACTTGTCCTTCAGGACTCAGCTGACACTGTGCTCAGATCTCCTGATTGGGCTATGCTGGTCTCCTTTTAGCACCGCAGCCCTAGGTATGCTAGGTTATTTTCTCACCTAGGATTTCAAGAGGCTGCTTCCGCAGAAACATTCAAGTCTATACACTCATGAGAATAGCCCATATAAAACAACAGCAGCAAAAAAACCAAACAAAACTAGAAACAACCATCGTTGGCAAGGGTTTGGAGAAAAGGAACCCTTATACACCATTGGTGGCAATGCAGACTGCTCCAGCCCTATGGAAAACAGCATGAAGTCTACTCAAAAGTAGATCAAACATATGTCCCAGCAATTCCACTCCTAGGTTTCTACCCCAAGAATGCACTCCTGTGTTCACTGAAGCACTGTTTACATAGACATGTTATAGAGACAAGGGCATCCCAGAGATGCAAGGCCACTCTATAGAGATAGCAGACAAAGGGAAGAACTTTCTGGTTCATGTTTATCTCTCTGACACTCTAGCAACCTATTGAGAGCAACAACAGTTAAAAATTAATTGGCTCCATTGCTACTGAGGCACAGACTAAGTATTTATTTGACTACTGATGTCACCTACCTGCCACTCAATCCTAAACTTGAGTGCTTTTTTTGGTAAAGAGGAGGCCTATTTACTCGTATTTTGATAAGTCATGTAATGACTCCCTGTCTTGTGATTTCCGCACATTTCTCCATCTGGATTACATTTACTTCAATGAGGCATGGGGTTGGATGTTAGTCTATGGAGTAGACTTGGGCCAATATCTCACAGAAATAGTAGGATAATGTTACCACGCTGTCCTAAAGGTTTGATGTGCAGTATTCCTTGGCAGGATTAGGGCTGTTTTTGTTTTATCAGGGTCTGGAAAGTCCTTGGCCAAGTGTGTAGGTGGGTATGTAAAAGATACAGGTCTTTAATCCTAGGAGCTTCAACAACTGTCCAGGGGAAAGGTCTAATTAGACCTCCTTTTTTTTTATGGCACCTAACCTTAGTAGCAAATGGCATTTATGCATTAAAGTGCCCACACGGATGGGTATGCAATAAATGTTAGATCACAACAATTAAGTTTAATGAGAATTAATGGGTCGTTTTACAGCATCACCTTGGGTCTCTGGGATGCCCTTTCACCCTAGTTTACAAGATTCTGCTTGGCTGCTCCTGCTTACTTCAGCCCATTTTAGTGGGGTCACCTAGTTTTGCAGACTCTGTCCCCTCTTTCCCACCTGCCAGGAATGTCAAGACTGTTCCCTCCTCTTTTATTATCTTCCCCGCAACTTTCCCTAATCCTTATCACCTCTCTCCTCTCTCTTTGCCATCTTCACCCTCCTGTTTTCCCTCTCCAACTCTCCTTGTCCAGTCCCTTTTATAGTTTTCTCTAGGAGGTGTACCCTAGAAGGCACTACCTTGGACTGGAATCTTCTCACCGCCATTGTTGCCTTATCCTGCAACCTGGCGAAGCAGCAGCTAGCTAGTTGAAAAGAACAAAATCAGAGAAAGAATGTTGCAGTGATACTCATGGTCTAAACTCAAAGCCCTTATATAAAGTTATTTTTTAGGCGTGCTGTATTTTCTTTGTGATGTCAGACTATTGAGCCCACATGAATCAACTGCGTCCATAATACCATGCGGGGCACTGATCATGGCTACGGACTGTCTGTGTATCGATTATGTAGGATTTTATGTGGGAAAACAGATCAAAAAACTTAAAGTATGATAGTATTTTGATATGAGGAAGTCAGCCTTCTCTCTGACCTTTTTGTTTATAGCAAACTCAGAAAGTTGACCCCTTTGGTTTTAGAGGGTTCTTGGGTATTCAAAGCATCCATCTCATACCCTTCTCAGAAATTGTCTCTTTGCATCAGGATTGTGACTCCATGGAGGGAAAAAAATATGGTGGCTACTAGCAACTAGTATATAGGCTCCAGAAGATGGCAGAAACTATTTTAATGCTTGTTAAGAATATGGAGATGAGGTCAAAAAAGCTATGCCAATATTGCCACCATTGGACACCTCTGGTTGAAGTCCCTTGTAGGACATCACACATTTTGCACAGGACATAGGGGACAAGAGCCACACACTCCATGCTGGGGGAGAGGGTGGGCAGGATGGGCCCCCACTGATTTGTCTGAGTCGTGGCCTTGTTGCCTCAAATCATTACGTTTGGAAGGCCACCTGCTCTCTCCGCCCACCAGGGCTGGGTTCCCTGCTCCCACCTTTTCTTTCCTGGAGGTAAAACAGGCAAACAAGGACCCAAGCTTTAGTTCCCAAAGAATAGCAGGACACCCGCAGTAGAGGCAGATTGTATTTAAATGTAATTCACCTCTTGGGGGTCTAGGAATAGCCACCTGTAGATTCATTTGGTGGGAAACATGGTCTGTGCGGCCGAGGCAGTGGACACCGAGGTCATGGTTTTGCCAAAAGTTGATTTCCTCCGGATGTCTGTCTGCTGTCCAGAATGGCAGCCACTTCGGTGGGCAAATAGGATGGTCATCTCTGGGCCCAAGGGGGCTGCGTCAGGCTGGGATCCCTTAGGGATGGCTGGCTGTTCAGACTTTCCAGAGCTGGGATGGGAGGTGCAGTGTTTGGCAGGTGGAGGACTGTAATTCTGAAATCTCACAGTTTTGACTTGCTGCAAGAGAAAGGAGAGCAAAGGGATAAGGATGAGGAGGGAGAAGAGGAATTTCGTTCATGTTGTCTCTCTACACTTTACTTGAAGTACCTCATTTATGTGCTCATTGGGCAAATACTATGTCTACTATGAGTGTCAATTGTGCTTCATGCACCTGTTAGGTGCTGTGAGTACACGAGTGAACAAAACTTCTCTGGGAAATAGACAACTATCACAAGCATTAGGAGGGTGGAAGTAGAAATGCTTGAAGAGTGGAGAGGAATATCTAACTGAAGTCGGAAGAAGGCAAGTCAGGGAAGGTGTCCCAAAGACACCCCCTGAATCTCGCAGGGGGGTGAGAGGATTCACCAGAGACAGAGTGGGAAACAGAACAGGCAGACGGACCAAAATACACTGCTGAGGGGAGCAGCGGGTGAGACAGGAGAGGTCTGCTGTGCCATATGGGTTGCTCTCTGGCCAGCTGGGGATCGAACTCATGCCGCAGAGGCTGCGGATTTTTTCATAGTGCAGTGTTTAATCCCTTGTGCCACCAGGGAGGCCCAAGACAGAACTATTTAAATTGAGAGGTGATGGATGTGGTGTGGGAATATACATCTGAAGAGGTGTGATCCTATTCCTCTGTATCATACACAGTGATGTACACCAATGTTACCTCAATAAAAGAGAGAGAGAGAGAGAGAATTGCAGAATAATTAGGAATTCTCTAGGAGAAACACAGTAGCAATCAGCAGAGAAAAGTGTCTGAGGCAAGAATGTCTGATCCCCTCCAGAGAGGAAGTTGGCCTTCCTTCTCTCCTCTCTGCCCACCGGCAGGCACCACTAAGGCCTGTCTCAAGGCCTAACTCTTCTCTGAGGCCTCTCCGGGTGACTCTGTCAAGAGAGTTCCATTGTGGCTTTGTTAGTCCTCAGAGCAGAGTTTGCAAACTGGGCACTTGTTGACTGAGTGTACTCTGTAGAATATTCAAGAATTTCGTTTAATTGCCAACACATACAAATTGAATATTACACATAAATATCAGAACTTTGTATGTCTCTCTTTTTTTTTAAAGATTTATTTTTATTTATGCATATAAGATCTGGGGTGTAGGGCCTCCCTGGTGGCGTAGGCAGTTGAGCACAGAGCTGTGAACCTGTCTGCAGCCTCTGCAGCACAGGTTTGATCCTGGCCGGCCAGGGAGCTACCCACATGGTGCAGCAGACCTCTCCTGTCTTGCCCACTGCTCCCCTCAGCAGTGTTTTTGGTCATCTGCCTGTTCTGCTTCCTGCTCTGTCTCTGATGAATCCTCTCACCCTCCTGCCCATCTGGCCTGTACCCCGGTTCTTGTATGCATAAATAAATAAATAAATAAATAAATAAATAAATAAATAAATCTTAAAAACAAAACAAAACAAAACTGGGGAATAGGCCAGAGGTGTGGGAGGATTCACCAGAGACAAAGTGGGAACAGAACAGGCGGATCTATGGAAATACACTGCTGAGGGGAGCAGCTGGCAGGGCAAGAGAGGTCTGCTGCGCTATGTGGGTCAGCTCCCTGGCTGGGGATTGAACTCATGCTACAGTGGCTGGTGATATCTTGATAGCTGACACTTTAACCCCAGCACCACCAGGAAGGCCCTATATGTCTCTTAAAAATATCTGGCGGGCCTCCCTAGTGGCTCAGCGGTTGAGCGCTGGGTTGCGAAGCTGCCCGCAGCCTCTGCAATGCTGATTCGATCCCCGGAGGCTGGCAAGGGTCCCACATGGCGCTCAGACCTCTTCTGCCGCCCGCTGCTCCCCTCAGCAGTGTCCTTCGGTCCTTCTGCCTGTTCTGCTTCCCGCTCTGGCTCTGGTGAATTCTCTCACCCTCCCGAGCTTCTGACTGAACCCAGTGCTTGCATAAACAAACAAACAAACAAACAAACAAATTAAAAAAAAATATCTGGCACACTGGGATTGTGCCTCCCCATTCTGGCAACCAGTGCCTGGAGCTGACTGACTACAACTCTATGTAAGATGCCAGTCTTCTGGCTCCCCAGCTCCTCCCCTCCCTACTTTCCAGCACCGGTATGTGTCTGCTTTGGTCTCCCTGTCCTTGGGCTTATACACTAGGCAGTGCTGCTGCTTAGGAGTCATTTTTTTCCCCATGAAATTTGGTCCTAGTGAGAATCCGACTTTCTTTATATTTTTGACCCTCATCACATCTAGCAAGGTCTAGGCACTTCTTTTTTTTTTAATAGAGGCATGTTTTATTTATTTATTTTATTTGTTTGTTTTGTTTATACAAGCACTGGGTACAGTCAGAAGCGCGGGAGGGTGAGAGAATTCACCAGAGCCAGAGCGGGGTGCAGAGCAGGCAGAAGGACCGAAGTACACTGCTGAGGGGAGCAGCGGGTGGCAGGAGAGGTCTGCGCGCCATGTGGGACCCTCCTCTGGTGGCCGGGGAGCAGCTGGGGATCGAACTGGCGCCGCAGAGGCCGCGGGCAGCTTCGCAACCCAGCGCTCAACCGCTGCGCCACCGGGGAGGCCCAAGGTCTAGGCACTTCTTACCGCTGCGCCACCGGGGAGGCCCAAGGTCTAGGCACTTCTTAAACACAGTTTGAGGGCTGTGTCTAGTAACTTGGGGTAACGGGAAACTGGGACCTGGAAAACTCTGAATCATTTGAACACTATAATTCAGAAAAAGAGCTCCAACATTTATGTCAGTCAACACTAACTTTTCCAAAAGCAGCCTTAACTTAGCCTTCAGAGCATGAGTTTTTGGGATCTCCCTGGTGGTGCAAGGGGTTAAGACATAGCACTATGAAGCTGTGTCTATTCACAACTACTGCAGCATGAATATGATCCCCGGCCAGGGAACTACCCACATGGCACAGCAGACCTCTCCTGTCTTGCCCGCTGTTCCCAGCAGCAGTGTATTTTGGTCCGTCTGCCTGTTCTGTTCCCTACTCTGTCTCTGGTGAATCCTCTCACTCTCTGCACCCCTGGCCTATACCTCAGAGGTGTCAATAACAGTTAATTGTTGGAATCATTATAACTTGATAAGTCAAGTTAAATTTGACTTGATAAGTCACTTAAATTTTCTTGTGCCTCAGTTGCCCCATCCATGAATAGTTATGCATGGAGCCTGGTACAAGCATTTGCACAGCTTACATCATTTAATCTCTACTCCAAGCCAATGGGGCTGTTCCTATTATTACCACCATTTTAGAAATTAGGCACAAAAGAGTCTCAGAAAAGTGAAGTGTCCTAACTAAAGCGACCAGCTATCAAGCAGAGCTGGAATTCAAATGGAGATTTGGTTGATGCCAAAGTCATGACTTTTCCAAGCTACCTTTGGCCATCAAAGGAAGGATGTGGAAAATGGACGCATAAAAGAGATTCAGCAACTGTAGTGCAAGGCTTAGAAATTAGGTTTTTGGGGTGAGGACGTGTCTTGGGGATTGTGGATAAGGATTCCTTCGAGGTTGTGATTTGGATTTCTTGTCCACTAAAACAAACCTCAGAAGCTGGGACATTGCAAAGTTAGGGGGTCTAAAGAGTCAGCCCTTCACCCTGAATGCCACCTGCCTACCTTTTCAATACCATTTCTTGAGTTTTCAGGTTTCACCAGGATTGACGGTGGGGCTGACGCAGGTGGTTTGGGTAGAGGCTCACTCTTGACAGGGATCTCCTTGCTTTCCATGATGAGAGAACTGGCTGCCGAGTGGATCCTGGAGTCGCTGGCCCTACTGACACACGTGAGGGCAGTGTCCCCTGTGGGAGCAGGCTTGGACCCCATCTCTGTCACCACTGTTGAGGGCGAGGACGGCTGGTAGAACTGGAACTGCTGAGGTCGAACGACCATGGTAGGGCTGCGTCTGAGGGAGCCCACCAAGAGAGTGGGGATCCCTGACTGGACAGGCCTCTGCAAGGAGCCATCTAGGGGATTAAATGGCAGAGATATTAGCGACAGGGCCACTGACAGCAGGCTGGGCTGGGGCTGGGTGAGCTGTGTGCTCTGCTGCCCCAAAAAAGTTAAGTGCTTTCTCAGTGTGGCTGCACTACACCCTCTCTCTCTCAGGGTCTTCCAGTGACCTGACTCTTTCTCAGTGCTATGTGATGATGCTGGCAGCAGATATCTGGCAACTAGCTGAATGTTGGGGGTGGGCAGGGTGTCAGAAGGTATATTCCTTCCATTTTCCTTCTCTCTCCTCTCTTTCCTACTCTCTCTCTTTCTTCCTCTCTCTCCCTCTCGTCAGGTCTTTAAGATGGAAAGTCTTAAAGCATCACACTTTGAATAAAATCATCAGCAGTTGATCCAAAAAAAAAAAATGGAAAGTGAAGAAAATGGACTTAGAGAGACAGTGTTACAATGATAAGCAAAGGTAGAGGCCTGCAGATCAAAGAGGAAACAAGAGCAGAGAGAAAGTCAGACCACAGACACTGGGAACGCAAGAGAGAGACAAGTGACAGGGATGAGGAGGGAAGGAAGAGAAGACACTAAGCAGCCACTTAAAAGAAAATTCTACAGAAGCTTTAGGCCTGAGGCGGTAGGATCACTTTGTGTTAGGGGCTGCAGGGAGGAAGGGTGGATGGGATGAAGAGAAGGTGTGTGCTAACTGAACACAGACAGAAGCAAATTGGGAGACGTTATTCCAGAGTTAGACTGTGTGTGGGTGAGCCTCGCAAAGTCTCATGACACAGGTCCGGGAATGAGACTTATTCCCAGGTAGCCCAGGAGACGTTCATGACCTCACCCCTTGTTCCCCGGTACCCTTGTTTGTAAACTGGAGTTACTACCAGCATCTGGCAGGGCTGGTGTGAGGATTCCATTCTGTGATGTGTGCAAATCATTAGCTTAGTACTTGGAACATAATTGATGCCCCATGTTTGTGGACACCATTATTTTTGGGTAAAGGATAACAACCCTTAAAATGCAAGGCCTAGAAATTAGGTTTATAGTTGTTCTCTGAGCTCATTTCCCCCCTGCTTCCTGTTAACTGAGAGAGTGTCCCCCAGGAAAAGAAAGCCATTCCTTCTCCCCAGGAAAGCTAGGCCTTCGGAGTAGGGCCTGCGTGACCAGGGAATATAGGGGTTCTTTGCACTCTGCGGGGAGGGGAGAGATATCGTGAGAAGCACTGTGGGCATTTCTCCATAAGGGTGACGTCCAGCGGGAGGCGCTTTGTGACACTGTGGACATGTGTGTGAACTGGTCATTTGTGTCCAGCACAGAGGGCCGAGCCCTGACTGTGCTCTGAGACGTGACTCTTCCTCGAGTGGATGTGAACATGAAAAGCAGAAACCTCGCTAGACGCTGCTGCCAGCAAGCCCGTCACCGTTTACACAAGTCTGACCTTTCGATGTAGACATTTATTTTTCCACTGACAGCCCTGTAAGGTGCACACAGTCAATTCTCCTGTCATTTCTCTTCGCCTTGGGGAGATTGATAGCTTGACCGGCCTCACCTTGGGAAAGGGAGAGACAGAAAGCCTGGGACCTGGCAAAGTCAAAGCAGCACCGTACAGACGTGTCCTCAGGCTCCCAGAACTGGGTGAAGAATCGGTTTCATGCTTTATCTATTCCTCTTGTTGGTTCCTAATTTCTGAGAGACTTAACCCTTTCTCAGTGCCAGTGCACACAGAGCAAGCAGTCAAAGCCCCACGCCAATCAAAAGTTACCACAAGGCGGAGAGGGAGAGCGTGAAGGGCAGGGCGAGCACCTGCCAATGGGACTCGCTTCTTGCTTCTCGGCAGCTCAGGTGGTCCCGGCTGACTGCGGACTGGGGCTAAGAGTTTACGTTCTGGATGCACCAGAGATGATCTGCTTAGCTGTAGCGGTAATGAGAATACTGACAAAATGATAAGACTCTGAAGCTGCTAATTTTTCTGAAGAGCTTAGTATGTTCCAGGCACTGTGCCATCGTCTCCTACGGATTATTTTATTAATGCAAACACTATGGATGAGGCAGGCACTATTTTTATTTCCATTTAATGGAATGAGAAACCCAAAACTGAACAGATCAGTTAGTTGCCAGGAGGTGGTTGTGGTGGGATTATTTATTTTGTGTGTGTGTGTGTGTGTTGAGGTGGGGGCATGGGGAGAAGGCAGAGAGAGGTACAGAAGGGTGCAGGAGGGAGGCATGGGTGGACAGAATATTGAGGGAAAGCAGCTGATGGTTAAGCAGCTGATCAGATAAAAGCACTGAGAAAGGGTGGCGCCTAGACACTTGCTTTAATCTTGGGGGGACACTTTTCTGTGTTGATATTGTCCTACATTTTGCTCTTTTGCTCTGATATTGCATTTTCATATTTAATCATTTTTTGAAATGCAAGAGAGAATCCAGAGCCCAATTTAAGCCAGGGGACATAGAATAAATCAAAATCACTTTGCCTGGCTTGTCTTCTAGAGAAGAGAATGAATACTAGGACCTCCATTTTTTGTACAACAATGATTTTTGGACACTATAGAGCCTCTGCCAATGAAGAATCTTACATAGAAGTTAAATATGTAAGGAGGTAAAAGCATGGCTTTTAAGAGGAAGGAGCTAGATTATTGCCATATGTGGAATACAGATGCTATAGAGAAAAAATAAGACAAAACAAGGTGCAGAAGAGTGCCAGGAGTGTGATTAAAAGTTCTATTAAAAAATGCAAGAGAAATTGTCCCTTGAGGTTAAGGACATGAAAGAGGCTTGTGCAGTTTTGGACAATGAATTTTTTTTTTTAAGCTATGTGATAAATAAGAAAGTGAGGTTCAGGATTCCTATCGCTTTTGGAGCCCTGTTAAACTCCTCCCATCCTCCCCTAGTTTCCCTCTCCAAGAGGGTCCCTGGATCATAGTTTGAGAAACACTGATCCAGCAAGTGCTTGGATGGTTCTGACTTAGTAAGTGCAGACTTCCACCTTGGCCGGGTTCTGATTACCTCTTGCCACATGGGGCTGCCGTCACCCGTCATTCAGCGTGTATGAATGAAGTGACCTTGAAGCTAGTCTGGCTTCATTTGCTAGAACAACTCGGGGTTTAAGGATGGTAAGCATGTTTCTCAGAAGCATGTTTTAAATAATCCAGTCAAAAAATGGGCAGAAGAGCTAAAAAGAAACTTCTCTGAAGAGGAAATGCAAATGGCCAACAGGCATATGAAAAAATGTTCAACATCACTTGTAATCAGGGAAATGCAAATCAAAACTACCATGAGATACCATCTCACACCAGTGAGAATGGCACATATTAAAAAAACTAGCAACAACAAATGTTGGCGAGGGTGTGGAGAAAAAGGAACTCTCCTGCACTGCTGGTGGGAGTGCAAACTGGTCCAACCACTATGGAGAGCTGTGTGGAGATTCCATAACCTACTAAAGATAGAGTTCCCATATGACCCATTTCCATATGATCTGGGTAAATACACTCCTAGGTATTTACCCAGAGGACACAGAAACATCAATTCCAAAGAGCACCTGCACCCCTATGTTTATAGCAGCACTGTTTACAATAGCTAAGCTTTGGAAACAACCCAAATGCCCAAAAACAGATGACTGGATCAAGAAGATGTGGTCCATATACAGCATGGAATATTACTCAGCAAACAAAAAGATAAACTCATGCAATTTGCAGCAACATGGATGGAGCTGGAAGGGATCATGCTCAGCGAAATAAGCCAGAAAGAAAAAGAAAAATACCGGATGGTCTCACTCATAGCAGGAATTTAGAAAGCCTAAATAAGGGACCAGGAAAAAGACTATTTGTAATAAAGTAAAAATCAAAACCAACAAGCAACTATAGACCAGAGACACACTGGTAGGGGCTGGGGGGGGGTGTTGAGGGGAGGGAAGGAGGAAAGTATTAGGGTCAAAATAAGGGGAGTAGGAATTGTATGGGGAATATAACCAAAATGAAAATGCATACATTGTGCAAAAATGAAAAATGATGTAAGAATTATATAAAATACAATAATAAAAAAAAAAAAACCCTGAGGCCCTTGTTTTAGCAGGAAGCACGCTATCTCTCTGGGGTCAGACCGCCTCACGACTCAGCTCCAGGTACCCACCTCTTGGCCACCACTTACTTTTTCTCATGCTGCTCCGCCCTTTCCGGAGGGAGCCCTGCGCCGGGGTCGCCAGGCCGGAGCTGCTCCGCACGGGGTTGACGATGGCGGTGGGCACGAAGACGGACTTGAAGGGGCGCGGCTGCCGGGGATCACCTTCTGAAAAGCTGCCCTGAGAGGACACCGAGGAGGTGGAGAGCGTCCATGTGGCATAGAGATTTGGACTCCGGGAATCTGGAAAACTAGATGTTTTTCTGGTTGTGGGAAATTTTTGGAAAGAGAAGAAACAGAAAAAAAACAAAAACAAAACCAAACATTCAGCCAAGAGTGCTACCTTAAAGGGGTCAATTGTAAAGTGAACAGAAAGGACTTTTAGTGGTGAACGTGCGGTGGTCTATACAGCTACTTCTAATAATGCACATCTGAAGCATGAATGTTAGAATGTAACATTACTTCAATAAAAAAATTAATTCAGGTGGCCCCCCTGGTGGCATAGGGGTTACAGTCTCAGCACTATGAAGCTATCACCAGCCCCTGCGGACTGAGTTTGATCCGGGGCCAGGGAGCTACTCACATGGCACAGCAGACCTCTCCTGTCTCCCCTGCTGCTCCCCTCAGCAGTGTATTTTGGTCCGTCTGCCTGTTCTGTTTCCCACTCTGTCTCTGGTGAATCCTCTCACCGCACACCCCCACCCCCCGCACCTCTGGCCTGCACCCCAGTTCTTGTATGCGTAAATAAATAAAAATAAATCTTTAAAAAATTAATTAAAAAAAGAGCACTATTTTGAAAATCTGTCAGCCCCAACTAGAAAACAAATGTGCCCCCACTTACCCTCTTCCTACCTACCAAGTGCTCTTTGTCAGCCCTGATAACTGTGGCCTCACACTGAGGCCCTGGGGGAACTTTCACCCCAGCTCTGGTCACTCCTCACCCCATGACCCTAAATTCATAGCACAAGATCTCAGCCAGAGCACAGGATACCAGCGCGCAGGAAGTTCATCTCACTTTGCAGAAGCAATTTCTGGTTCATTCAGTGACTTTCCCTCTGGTTTCTAACCCCTTTGAAAACAGACATTTTATTTATTTATTTCATTTTTTAAAATTATTTTTTTACATCATTGTTTGTTTTTAAACAATATTTGCTTCCCCCTACCCCCTCAGGTGTAGTCCCCATAGAATTTCCTTCCCCAATGCACCCGTGCACCATCACCTCAGTCCCCTGTGCTCCTCCGTCCCTCCCTGAAAGCAGACATTTTACACAACTTATTTTAAAACCACGGTGTTATGCATATATTCTTTTACAACATGTGTTGGTTGAAAGGCTGCCAGCTCTGATACCGGTCATTTTGGCTAACACATACTGAGCACCTACTGTATGCCAGGCATTGCCTAAGCGCTTTGCCCACATTTTCTCATGGGTTCGCCATAACCTTCTTTGGCAGGAATTATCAGTGCCATCATTCTATAGATTAACACCTGCTGACTTACAGTTACTTGCCCTGGTAACTACTGCACCTGAGATTTGAATCCAGGTCCCAGCTGACCTTCTGCCCTTATCTTTGAGCTACACGTCCTTCTGGTTAGTTAGAGCTTCGTCACTGAGAAGCAGGATGATGCACATGGCTTCTCCTTAAGACCTCAATTCTTTAGACGTGGGCTCTGTTTTTTGAGACTAGTATGAAAGTTTTATAAAAAGCAATCCCTTTTCCAATGTTTCTAGCCTGCCACAGCCTGAGCTCAAGGGGAAGGGCTGTCACTCCACATGCCTTTCCTGCCATTTTACCAATCCCACCCCAACATCACAGCCCATCAATCACCCTGTCACTCTTTCCATTAACTAGCTGTGCAAATTCCCCGGGAAGCTCCAGCTCCACCACGGAACTGCACAGAGATGTTCTCCCTTGAGAATCCCTTGCTGTCGACGCCTCCTGGTTTCTCATTAGATAATTTCCTGATTATTTCTCCCTTTCTCTTTTTCCGCATTAAAAAGTGACAGGCAGCTAAATAGTGACTGAGTTAGTACTGTACGGAGATAGGTTAACATTTCATGTAATCAGCTCTGCCCAGGAAGTATTTGCAGCCAAATGCCCCAAACAGATATTTTACAGCAAGGGGACTGTCAACCTGCCTCTGGGTCGTGGAGATGTGGCCAGTGAAGGGGAGACTTTCTCCGCCAGTGAGATCTTAGTGCACATGCTCTGGACATCAGGGCTGGGCACTGGAGTGAAATCCCACATTGGTTGTCAAGTTCTCCACATGCCTTTCCTGCAATTTTACCAATCCCACCACAGAGTGCATTTGTTCTTTTGAACAGAGGCCTCAAGGTGCGGGACGCTGCAAAATGCACTGGCCACTGGAAAGCTGGGCGCAAACTTGTTTCCGGTGGCAGCAGAAGCAAGGACAGAATGCAGTCAACTAGGCCCTAGCTAGTCTTATCTTACTTGTCCCTTCTCTGAATGACTATTTACAGTCCAAGATACGACTTCATTTTTCTGAGCCAAGAACTGAGTGGGATTCCAGAAGCGCCTAAATCCCAAGACCCTATTCAATACTGGTCTCTCTATTTCTTTTGGCAAAAATCTTTGCACATACCTGGCACTTTCTTCTAACATCAAAGCACTTTGCTAACATATGTTAGCTAATTCCCATGACACCCGGATCTGCAGACACTATGGTTCTTGTTTTCCAGACAGGGACACTGACAGACGTTCTGGAAGGAAGTGGGAGTGGGAGGGTGCATGTTGCCTCTGATTCGCTCCACTGGACCTACCCTGTGTGTGCAGGGGCCTGGGTCACCTTTTCTATCAGTGATGTGAGCCCTTGAGAACTTGTTCCAAACAGCTGTCTACTGTGCTCACCACTGGCAGAGGCCTCCTGGAAGTGGGGAGGTTGGACCTTGACAGTCTTTGTACAGTTCGGTGTGGGAAGGTAAAGGCAAGCGAGTCGTGGTCCATGTGTCTGTTTTCTCCATGACGAGGCACCAGGAGGGCCTGTGTGTCTGGTGAAGTTCGCAAGAAAGAGAAATATCCTGCTAATTGGGTAGAAGGGAAGTTATTTGGAGGATGGGGTGGCGTGGCGTGAAAAAGGCCTGGAAACAGGATCCAGGGAGGCTCAGAGAGCTGGAGAAAGAGTCTGCTCAGATGCTGCTGCTAGTGTTGGACTTCAACTTTGACCCTTTTTGTTCCTTTGTTCAAGTTTCCAAGTCCCAAGAGGGAGTGTCAGGTCGGCTGACCCTGACCCTTAGCTGTGTGATGGGTGGAGGAGGCGGGGGGGAAAAGGAAGAGGAGCTAGTTCTCCAGCCTCTGAAAAAGAAGGAAACTCTGCCTCCCACCAAGACCATAAGTGAACGAGGAAACCCAAAGATGTTGATGCTATTAAGAGGGGTTTTGGGTGAATATGTGACAATGTGCTGTACATGCTGAAGATATGGGGGGAAACTGTCATGGTGGCAGGGGCTGGCTGAGGTCAGCAGCTGGACAGCCTGTTCTCACCATCTGGCCCAGAGGGCTGGGGCTCTGAATAGCCCTGCAACTTTTCCTCTCTTGTTAATTCCAAGATTCCCTCATTGAGCCTCAAACCAAAACACTGGCATTGTTCAACTTCGGCCCATAATTAATTAATTCTCCAACTCTGTTCATTTTGGGGGTGATGCTAATGACAGCCAAGGTTGACTTGCTCGGGGAACTCACATCTCTGAGCCCTGGCTGTTTTATAGAAGGGTACACTGTGCATCAAGGGGGCTGACGGCCATGCAGAGCCCTCACTGCAAGTGAAACAAAGACGAGAAAGTGAGGGCAGAACCTCACACACAGAATTAATGAGCAAAGAGGGCCTTGCCCACGTAGGCCAGCCTACTCAGTTCTGACACCTACCCTGCTAAGTATAGTAGACGCTCACTGGAAAGGACAGCATCATTCAGCCCTGAGAAGCTGGAGGATCTACACTTTCCACAGTGGAAAGGGTGGTTAAGAATAAGAGTGAGCTGTCCCCACACACAAAAACTGGGCATATGTCCTCCAAGTCCAGATTGGGGGGGACGGAAGCTTTCTCTGCAGGAGGGAAGACTTTCAGGAAAACACACACAGAAAGCATTGATTCTCTGTCTCCTAACAGCCCTCAGGATAATATACTGACAGGGACTTACTTTTTCTTCTTGGACATGCTGGTTCCCTAGAAGCAAAATCACCCGTAAATGTAAGTAGCATCTCAATGTATGCAGGTGTTCAGATTTCAGGTGGGGAGGGGGAGAAGATGGGGCGGTGAGGGAGAAGGACTCAGTGATAGTCTATGGTGCTGGGTCTCCGTCCATGGTCAGACACACAGCTGTCTTGGAGCTGGTGAGTCCAGATGCTCATGACCTTCTCAAGAAAGCAAAATGATAAAAGCCAAGTGGGAGAGAAAGGGAAGCTGGCGTGTTGATACATGAATGGAATTGGAGTGGGATCCTACGTGCTTCTGGTTTTTCCCATAACCTGTATCCTCTATCCTGATTTTCCCAGGACAAT
Source organism: Talpa europaea (assembly GCF_964194135.1). NCBI lineage: Eukaryota > Metazoa > Chordata > Mammalia > Eulipotyphla > Talpidae > Talpa > Talpa europaea. The sequence goes on along the minus strand of NC_140080.1, from coordinate 38,731,547 downwards.
CTCAGTTAATCCTCTCTTAGTACATTAAGAGTATCCGCCTCTTGAAATGCAAATCAAAACCATAATGTGATAAACCAGTGAGAATGGCCCATATTAAAAAACAAACAAACAGGCAACAACAAATGCTGGTGAGGCTCTGGAGAAGAAGGAATCGTCTTACGCTGCTGGTGGGGGTGCAAACTAGTCCAGTCACTATGGAAAGCTGTGTGGAGGATCCTCAAAATACTAAAAATGGATCTACCATATGGATCTACCATAGGATCCACTTATAGGAATCTACCCAAAGGACACACACACAAAAAACCAATTTGAAAGGGGACCTGCACTCCTTGTCTATTGCAGCACTATTTACAATAGCCCAGGTATGGGAGCAATCTCAATGTCCCAAAACAGTCAAATGTAGCAAAAGTTGTATAGATACACAATGGAATACTACACAGTGATTAAAAAAGATAAACCCATGCCATTTGCAGCAACATGGATGAGGTTGGAAGGCATTATGCTAAGTGAATTAAGTCAGAAGGAAAAAGATTAATATCAAATGGTTTTACTTAAAGGTGAAATATAGGGAAAACAAATTAAATACCAGGAAAAAGACAAGACTGGAGGGCAAACCATAGATCTAATGCATGCAACAGGGGAGGAGGAGAGAGGGGGGTCAGATTGGTGGGGGGGAAGCACAATGGACTAAGGTGACGGTTCACGGGTGATGTGGTGGTGGGGAATTATAGGGACACCTGATGGGGCAAATCAAATATTGTACAAAAATGAACAATAACATAAGAAAAAAAAAGAGTATCCCCCTTTTATCTCAAAAGTGTCTTCGCAAGGGGTTAAGATGCAGCCTGTGAAGCTGTCCGCAGCCTCTGCAGCACAGAGTTCAGTCCCCAGCCAGGGAGCAACCCACATGGCACAGCAGACCTCTCCTAACTCACCCGCTGCTCCCCTCAGCAGTGTACTTTGGTCGGTCTGCCTGTTCTGTTCCCCTCTATGTCTCTGGTGAATCCTCTCACCCCCCACACCTCTGGCCTGTACCCCAGCTCTTGTATGCATAAATGAATAACTCTTTTAAAAAAAAGTGTCTTTGTTTGGATGACAAATTATAGGGACACTTATTCTAATGGTTCTTTCATGGCATAACCAGAACTCTGTACTGTGGTCTAATGTAAAAGCAGCTACTCTTGTAGAGAAGGCCCATTGAGTATTGATGCTAGATCTCATGGAAGAAACTGTTTGCATGTTCCTCATTGTCTTCTTCTAGACCATTCTCCCACCCTCCTTAACACTTCTTGTATTATAACACTTCTTGTATATAACCTTGTATTACCAAACTTTACTATCCCACATTAGCACAGTCATTTCCCCCTAGGACCCTAGTTCCTGATGATCATTCTCTCCAATGCAACTAATCCTACTCTGATGACCTCATCTAGTCTTAGGACTTTAAATACCATCTCAAGCCTGAACATCTCTCTTAAATGCTAGATGTGTATACTTAACTACTTACAGCATCTTTACTAGGATTACTAACAGGCTGCTGAGATTTTAATCTGTGAATCTCAAAGCCTATTCCCCTTTTGGTTTTCACCACCATTTCAGCAAAAGCAACTCCAGCTTCCAGTTACTCAGAACTCACCTTGAATCCTCTATTCTTATACCCCAATATTTGGTTTGTCAGATATTTCTGTTACCTCTACCTTCAGAACAGATCAAGAATCTAATCACTTCTACCTAACTTCCTGGCTAACATCCTGGTTCAATTCACCCTCACCTCTTCCTGGGACAATTATAATATCTTCTTAAGTTTCTCAACCCAGCAACTAGAGGGATTATGGTTAAGACACAAGTTTGATCACGAAGATCATCTGCTCAAAACCCTTAATAGGGTTAAAGCCAAATTCCTCATTATGATCTAGGATATTCTCTATGATCTGCCACCCCCATTACCATTCTGACCTCATCAACTAACCTCTCCCTCACTCATCCTAATCCTGTCCTATCAGCCTTCATGTCAGGTGCATGCCTACGTTAGCATCTGCAGTTTGTACCTGCTGTTCCTTTGACCTGGAAGACACTTCCCCAGATTTCCATTTCCCTTATTTCTTCTTTTTTACTTCTTGGTAAAGTCATCCTTGAATAACCCATTACAATTTTGCTCACCCCTATATAAATTTCATTCCCCTCTTCTGATTTACCTTTCTTCTTAGACTTTTATCATTAACACACTATATATTACTTCAATATTTTGTTTACTATCTGTCCCATGGTATGTAAACTTCCGTGGGCAGAGATTGTGCATGTTCTGTTCATTAATGGGTTTTTCTCCAGTGCCTAGAAAGGTGCTTGACACATATAATAAGTATTTGTTGAATAAATGAATCAAAACATCAGTTACAGATACCCTTGGTTTGCCTTTGGAAATTTTGCTCCTTTCCAGAAAGTCCCCCAAACTTTCAACTGAAGTGAATAGCTACAGTCTTCTAATCCAACTTTCTGCTACATGAAAGAATCTTTTCATGCAAATTTGGATTGAAAGGAATCCATGCTTTGCCTGACCTCTTCCTAGAAAGGGGGTCTACCAGCTCACTCACCATCCTGTTGGGAGAAATCTATGGGCTAGAAACTACAGTCTTTTATTGAACTAAAACCCCATTGTATCCAGTGGCTCATTGCCTCCTCAGGAAACCCATCTCTTTCCTGGTATACACAGTCTACTATGGACCCTCTGACTTTTGTCTTCTAAGCACTAGTTTCTTTATCTGTTTTTCCTGGGTTAAAGTTTTCTGTCTCCTCACCATCCTTGCTGTCTTCCTGCAGACACAAGTACCGCACTTACATTAAGATCCCAGAGACTGGACGTCTGACCCACACAGACGACAATGGAGTCATCACTTTCCTTGGTGTTATGACCCTCTGGCATGTCATAAAGACAGTGTTTGATGAATATGGTGACCTCACTGCCTGTGACAGGCTTTGCCTGGGTGGATGGGGTGCAGGAAGGAGGAGTCGTGGAGAATCCCAGGATCTGCGTCATTTGTGGTTGTGATTTGAGGTGGTTAGACAAATCGGGTGGGTGAAATGGACAGGTATGCCAGAGAATGAGAACGTTTGGGAGAAACTAGGAAGAAGATCTGCAGGGTTACTAGCACTGGAGCTGGTGCTGATGGACACAAAGTGGCCTGAGTTCAGGAAAACTCTCACAGCCTAATGTTCTGGGAGGGCTCCCGAGGGGCTCTAGGGAGTCATCTGATCACCACCTCTTCCCATTGGACCGCTACATAGAATGTCAACATGGAGAATGTGAAGTGGGATGCTTTGGCTTTGAACAGTAGAAGACCTGAAATCTAGTTCTTGAGCAAGTTGCTTAGCTCTGCCCACTGGTTTTCCTCATCTGTAAAATAAGAACCTACCTTATGGGATTCCTGTGTAGACAGTGAGTTGAGATATGTGAAATGGCTTGTGTAACATGAGGAATTATTTAAAAAGATGTTGATTTTTGTTATTTAAAAAAAGGATGAGGAGGATACCAGGGCAAAATCTATTTTTTGGTCCACCCTCTGAAAGAACATTGAGGTCTTCAGCAATTCAACAGATGGCCCATGGATGGCCCGTGGCCTATACGACCCCACCTCCCAATGCCTGAGATTGAGGAGACGCACCTGAAGATGGGGATGACGTAGTTATTGGGGAAGATGCCGACTCGCCCGGTGACCAAGGAGACACCCCTGAGCCAGCCATCTTGGTACTTCCCCAAGACCCTGATGCCTTCTCCCTTCTGCAGGTCTAGCTCATCGGGTCCATGGGCTGAGTAGGAATGCAGGGCTACAAACCTGGGGAGATACAGGGGACTAGTGAGGTACCTGGTGCAGGAAGAAAGTCAGTCACCTAGTGGAGGACATGAGTGGAGGGAGACCAAATCTCGGGCCCATCAGCTTAGTGGCTAGCAATACAAACCTTTCAGAGATTGAAATCTCAACATATAAGGTAGATAAAAGTGGAAGAATTTGGTACAAACAGCAGTGGAGGGGCCTAGGTCCCTGCCCTCTCCATTTCTCCCCTTCTCCATAGCGTGCCAGAGAGCTGCAGATCACTAATTGAGACCACATTGGCATTTGACAATGGGTAAACTGGCTTAGAATAGAGAATATTTTGTGAACTTCCAGTTACAAAATAAATCAAGGAGATGTAATGGGGACTATAATCACTAACACAGCATTGCAAATTTGAAACATGACAAGTGGACTTATGGTGATGATCATGTCAAATTATACTAATGTTGAATCACGACGCTGTATACCTGAAACTAAAATAGCGTATGTCATGTATATTTCAATAACAAAAACAAAACAGAGGAAGAGTTAGCAACTGGGAGTTAGTGGCAGAGCTGGGTCTCAAACCTAGAATAATGGCTCTTCCTAGGATGCTTTCTCACACTGAGTATCACCCCCCAAAATGGTAACAGCCAGGACAGGCCAGGTAACAAAAGATCAGCATAGAAACCTCTCTGATCAGTTCCTTTCTGAGTCTAAGGACATGGCCTGGGAACTGGCTTAATGTTTGCTATGAAGCAGACATTGCAGGGGGAGGCAGGAATTAGTTTCAGTTTTTGGTACACAGTGGGGTACTGGCTGCATGTGGGTTGGTGGGGAATGGGCGTGGAATGCAGCAAAAGTGTCCTGCTTCGAGTAGTGACTTTCCACTCTGATGTCCACACAGGGGTCAGGGGTCAGGGAGAGACATCCAGGTCTGAGCAAGTGGGGTGGAACAAGAGGGAACAGTGAAGCCGTGGACATGGGACTACCTGCCTGCCTAAGGACATTAAAACATAACCCACTTTGGTTTTCCAGATTGAGGGCTTACCTTGTTGGGTGTTTAGATATTAGGAAGCCCTTCTAGACCTAAGGAATGTGAAACATTGAAATTTATTATCAAAGGGGCAGGAGGAATGTTCTCACCTGCAAACGCTCTGCCCCCTATACTGTATTTTTTGTTGGTTACTAAAGCAACATCTATTCATGACCTAACATTTTTTCTTTTTTTAAAGATTTATTTTTATTTATTTATGCATACAAGAATGGGGATATAGGCCAGATGTGCAGGGGGTGAGAGGATTCACAAGATGGGGGAGCAGAACAGGTAGATCTACTGAAATACACTGCTGAGGGGAGCAGCGGCCAAGGCAGGAGAGGTCTGCTGTGCCACATGTGTCAGCTCCCTGGCTGGGGATCGAACTCATGCTGCAGTGGCTGCCGATAGCTTCATAGTGCTGAGACTTAACTCCTTGTGCCCCCAACATGTTTTTTTAAATGAGAAAAACCATTTATTCTTAAATGTAGAGGAAAAAAAGTCAAAATTCAGCATCAGTTTCTCTACCATGCACGTTTCTCCTAAAAGAACCCAAGCAAAACAGAGTAGGACCTAACATTTGAATCTAAAGGAAGATAATAGAAACTGCTGAATAGCCACTGTCCCTTTGGTAGTAACATGAGCCAGGATACGGCTTGCTAGCTTGTATATTTCCTCCATCATTGCTTTGGAGGCTATAAAGGAAGGGAGCGCTTGTCTCCCTGCAGGGGTGGTTTGGGAGTGATGATTCTCAGTGGCAGAGGGGTGGCAAAGATGACCAGGGCCTGTGCCAGGGCCTGGCAGGTGGAGGGCTGAGCTTTTTACTCACATGTTAGCTGGGAGGTGTTGCTGGGAGCTGGGCAGGCTGACGATGGCTGTGGAATGTCCTGGGGAGGCAGGCGCAGGGCGATATGTGCTGACCTACACAGAAAAGACCGTCAAGCAGAAGCAGTAAACGCCAAGAGCCAGGCCCCGGGGAATGCTGCCACAAAAGCTCTGACACAGCTGAAAACCAAGAGCCGCCCCAGCGCCACCCGTCCTGCGTCTGTCTTGGGGTTCGTGGTTGTGGGCAGAGCAGGGTGGGGTTGGATTGGTTCATGACCTGCTGGGGTGGCATGCCAGGGCCACATTCCAAAAGACTGCTCAGATACAGCAGAGGTTGAAACCCCGTCCAATTTCCAGTCAACAGGGCTCAGCCAGGTTCCTGATCTCCTGACCAGTCCCCACACATCTCCCAGTACTTACTTCTCCCTCTGAAAACCCACTTTCAGAAAAGGAAAAGACACCTAATGTTGATGGAAAACTTAATGCTTGCCAGGCAGTTATAAGAGTTTTACAAGCATCAGCTGCATTAATGCTTATTAAATGCTAATAGTTATTAAAGGTACTATGATCATTACCTTTTTTGGATGAGAAACTGAGAAAAAGACACGTCATCCAACTAGTATGAAACAAAATTTAAACCAGGTGGTCTAGTCCTGAATCCACACTTTTTTTTTTATAATATATATTTTTTATTAAAGACATATCATTATTTTACATCCTTGATGTATTCCCACAATGTAAGATTTTTCCCCTCAGGTTTGGATCCACACTCTTACTAATGCTAGTAAACACACACACACACACACACACACACACACACACACACACACACACTTATCCAGAGACGAATCTGCATTCTTTTCACTTTTTCAGGATGGAAGGGAGTAACAATGCTAAAGTCTCCTTGAAACTCTTGCTTCCCTCCACACCTCAAAAACTGTTTTCTCTCTGGGTTTTCACCACCATCTTAGTAAAAGGCATTTCAGTAAAAGCCCATCATGGCTTCTTGCCTATTATCTAACACATCACAGTTGGCCTTTCACCAGCATGGAGGTTAGGAGCACCGAACTCCTGCATAGCTGAAAATTCACTTATCAATTCTGAGTCCCCTAAAACTTAAAAAATAGCCTGTTGTTGATCAGAAGCCTTACTGATAACAACATATGTTCTACATATATGTTATGTATTATAGCTTTACACTAAAGTAAGCTTGAGGAAGGAAAATGCTATTAAAATCAAAAGGCAAATAATTTACATTTTAGTACTGTATTGTCAATATTGTAAGTTTACATTGTGTGTTTACAAGAAAATCCATATATGTTACAAGAAAATCCATATATGTTTACAAAGCATTATTCATAATAGCCAAAAGGTAGAAATAACCTCGGTGTCTAGTAACTAATGAATGGGCAAACAAAATGTGATATGTCCGTACAATGGGATATTATCCAGCCGTAAAAAGGAGCAATGTAGGGCCTCCCCGGTGGCGGAGCAGTTGAGCACTGGGCTGTGAAGCTGCCCACAGCCTCTGCAGCACCAGTTCAATCCCTAGCCGCTGGCGAGGGTCCCACATGGCGCGCAGACCTCTCCTGCCGCCCGCTGCTCCCCTCAGCAGTGTGCTTCGTCAGTCTGCCTGTTCTGCTCCCCGCCCTGGCTCTGTTGAATTCTCTCACCCTCCCATGCTTCTGACTGTACCCAGTGCTTGTATAAATACATAAATAAATCTTAAAAAAAAAAAGGAGCAATGACCCAGGCTAGGACGTGGATGAACCTTGAAACATTGTGCTAAGTGAAAGAAGCCAGACACTTCTGTTCTATGAAATGTCCAGAATAGGCACATTTACACAGAAAGTAGGTTAGTGGTCTCCAGGGCCTGGGGACACAGGATCATATGAGGGTGCTAGGTAAAGGTATAAGGCTTCTTTTTGATGAAATGCTATAAAATTGCGGTCAATATATTGAAAACCAATGAATTGTACACTTTAAATGGTTGATTGTATGGAATGTGAATTGTATCTCAATAAGTTCTTAAAAAATGTCATCCCATAACCTCCATCCAAGGCTCTCTCATACTGTATAAAGTGTTCTGAATTTTGCAATCAAGTATTGTCATACCAGTTCCCTCAAATAGAGATGAAAAATTTTGGCTTTGGGCTAGGCTGCTCCTTTCCTGTGACTAGGCAAGATAAATCCCTGATGGGTGTGTCAAGGGAGAGTTTTGTGTGAGCAATTAACCTTATGTTTGCAGAGACTGTTGGACTACTGATTAAGCAGGATGAACTTTACTTAATACCCATGACTCTCCAATGTTATGTTTGAGTGAAAAGTCCTATCCATAAACACTATGAACCATTTTTGGAGGAGGAAGGTGCCAGAATGCAGGGCTACCCCTACATCACACCAGGCTCTGTTTACTTCTCTAGATTTTCCTCTGCAGATGGGGTCTGGCCAGGACCAAGATGGGTGGGCTTTTGATGGAGTTCTTTCTAATATGGAGTAGGAAGGAAGGCCAGATGCTCAGGTTTTGGAGAGGATAGAGAAGGGAGAACATGAGTGGAGAAGAAGGAACAATGAGAGAGAGGAGGGCAAAGGAGAGTGGGAGACAGTGGATGATTCTGAGAGTGGGGCAGAGAATCAGAAACTGGGATAGAGATTCAATGAGAGAAAGAGATAGATCCAGGGGGATAGTGGGAGGAAGTAAAAAAGTCAAGGGAGATTAAAAAATAACTGAAGGGGCCTCTCTGGTGGTGTAGGGGTTAAAGTCTCAGCGGTATCAAACTATCATCAGCCACTGCAGAATGAGTTTGATCCCCAGCCAGGGAGGTGACCCACATGGTGCAGCAGACCTCTCCTGTCTCGCCTGCTGCTCCCCTCAGCAGTGTATTTCAGTAGATCTGCCTGTTCTGCTCTATCTCTGGTGAATTCGCTCACCTCTTGCACCTCTGGCCTAGACCCCAGTTCTTGTATGCGTCAATAAAAAAAAAATAAATCTTAAAAAAGTCATTGAATTATATACTTAAAATGGTTGAACTCTGTTGTATGTAACTGTCACTCAAAAAAGCTGTTAAAAATATGAACATATCTAGTTGGCAGAAAAAAAAAATCCATGCAACCTTAGCTTATTTCAACCCAAGCTCTGGCAATGGTCAGGGAAGGGGATAGGGATGGTGCAGCTTTATGGTGCGCGGCTAGCAAGTGACTCTGAAAGGAGAGAAATCAAGAGTGGAAGCCTCCAGATCAGACAGAGGCTCAATAAATAAGGCAAAACCAAACACAAATGAAAGAATGAATTGATAGGAAAAGAGAGCAAAGGAGATACAGGCAGAGAAGAGGAGCTAGCAGGGACGTATAATGGGACAAGACAGAAATGTAGGCCCCACCCAGTTAACGAAGACCATCAAGTAGATGGCCAACTTTTACAGGCAACAGAGGAAGCAAGTCTGTTCCTGTAACATGTTGAAGATGGTGACCCAGGTTTTCTGGTTGCCTGGGGTCAACTGTGGCCTAAACTTCCTTGCTACATGGGGTTTGTGAGGCTGAATGCAAGTTCTTCCAGCAACTGGAGCTTCCTGGCATACGATCTGGGAACCTGAGCAAGAGAGAGAGGGTGTGTATTTAAGGGTGGAGGTGGGCATTTCTGCTAAAAATACTTTTCCTCCTTTTTGAAGGAAATGACTCATTTAAAAGAAATCTTTATCAGTAACAGGAATCCACAGATATATGGCTTCTGGGTGTTTTCAAGTCTAAAGGGGTTAGAGCGGGAGGAAGGAGGCCTGGAACCTGGCACAGAGCTGTGCTACATTCTACTGGGTCCTGCAGTTTCCCCAGGAGCTAGGGGTGTAGAGAATGATGCTCCCTCTCAGGAGCCTGGAGAAGGTCAAAACTAGAGCTCAGGCATATGGCTCCACAGGGTAGCAGGATTTGTGACCTTGGGCGAGTGATGGAATTCTGTGGACCCTCGTTCCCTTCTGTGTGAAATGGGGGCAATTGTGGTATATTGCTCAGCTGTTATGAGGATCACATAAAACAGTTCATGTCAATCATTTTGTACACTGTAAGTGCTCAGTAAATGTACTTATTTTGTTCTGCAAAGAGGTAAGCTGCTGTATAGGGTGCGGTTGGGGTAGGTGGAGTACCACCTTTTATGCAATAGTCCTGCAGTCTCCAACTGAGAGTAGGATCCAAGAATGTCATGGTGAGTGGGAACCAGCAAACCAATTCTCCTCTTCTAGTGTTTTCCCAAAAGTACGTTTGCTGACCCCCTCCCACCCATGCCATGGTGCTCAGCTATTTCCTCCTGGGCTCATGCCTTTCAGTAACTCGCTGGGCGTGGGGCAACTGTATCTTGCAACATCTTGTCATGTCCGCGATCTTGGCATTCCCAGGACTAACAAGGAGCTGGAACCTAGAGAGTGCTCACTCGGGCTTGGGAGAAGGGCTGCATTTTATAGACACTTTGGTAGTTTCTGTACCTACCATTATAGGTAATCTGGAATTGACTACCTGGCTTTATAAAGTTAAAAACTACTATTTAAAAAAATTATCATATATATACATATTTTAAAGATTATAAGCACTGGGTACAGTCAGAAGTACGGGAGGGTGAGACGATTCACCAGAGCCAGAGCAGGGAACAGAACAGGCAGACTGACGAAATACACTGCTGAGGGGAGCAGCGGGTGGCAGGAGAGGTCTGCGCGCCATGTGGGACCCTCCTCTGGTGGTCAGGGAGCAGCCGGAGATCGAACCAGCGCCGCAGAGGCCGCGGGCAGCTTCGCAACCCAGCGCTCAACTGCTGCGCCACCGGGGAGGCCCAATATATTTATATCATTTTGTAGTCCCCATACAATTCTCACCACCAGTTCACCTGTGAACCATCACCATAGTCCCTTGTGCTCTCCCCTCCCCTGCCCTGATCCCTTTCCCCCCTTTCATCGTGTAATGTCTCTCCCTTATTCATGGGCGCCTGCTAGTTTTGTTTCATTATTATTGTTATTTTTTTTTGTGATCCCTTAGTTGGTCCCCCTACATTCCTCCTATTAAGTGAAACCATTCATAAAAACTCCTATATTTTAAGAGACTTAAGGCTACATTCAGCAATGGCAACGTGTGGACCTTGTGTGGTGCTGGGTCCTGCAGCACAAGGCACGGGGGTGATGCAATGGAGAAGACTCACAGGGCGCCCTCCCCGCATGGAATTCACCGTCTGGCTGGGGCAAGGCAGCGACTCCATAATTCTACAAGCATGGTGTGTGCTGGCCAAGGGGAAGTTCAAGACACTCTTCCGGGAGAGGCTCGCCTTGATCTCCCAGAGGTGTTTCATGTCACACCCTGCAATTCCAAATGGTGTTCAGTATACACAGGCCTCACTGTTATAGCTACTTTCCAGATGAGGAAACATAAAAGCACTGTCTGATGTCCTGGAGGTGACCAGCGAATGGGGGGGGGTCCAGTTGACATCAGAAGCAAGGACCCTGGGTTCAGATCCCGTCTACAGAAAATCAAGGTTAACTGTTATTTCTATGTGGCTAAAAGAGTCATAGATAAGGCATGCGTGCACACCCCTCCACAGTCTAGTAAAATACAATGCTGTTTCTATGCTCATGGATGGGTCATGGTCACGATGACCACTGTTCTTGTCCAGTGCCCCTCTACTCTGCTACGGATCAGATGGCAGGTGAGATAGTAGGTTGTTTGACTTCTCCCTTTTTTGGAGGAACTGAGGTCAGAGCTTCTGCCTGAATGCTCTCCTGTCTTCCCTGTCCAGGTCTGCCTGGAAGCCAGCCCAGTCTGCAACACTCCCTGTTCTCGATGAGCAAGGAGTGGCCACCCAGTGCTATTTATTTCCCCTGAGAATAAAAACATCGAGAAAGAGAACTCGTTTATCAGCTGACAGCAAGTTCCTTTAAGTCCTTCTTAAAAAATATCTAAAGTACATGGGTAGGTCAGCAGAGGTAAAACTGTGTAGAACTGTGAAGACTATGGAATTTATGTCTCTCAGGAAGTCATCAAGGCTTAGAATATTCCCTATGATCTGGCTCCTGCTTCCCTATCTAGCCTCAACTGCCTCCACTCTCCTCTCACCTGTCATTTCAGCCTTAAGGTTTTTTCTCAGCTCTTGGAGCAGGCCACCCTCGCTGATGGGTCACTCTCGAAATCTGTACATCCCCAAGCCCTTTCCTCTGCTTGCTCTTTCTTTTCTTGTTAGAATTTTAAATTTTAAATTAGAAATATAGTATGCTTATAACTAAGTATGTATGATTTAAGTATTATTTAAAGTCTAACAATAAAACTCACACCATACACCTAGCATCCAACTTCAGAAACAGAATAATATAGAAATAGAATACTGTGCTTTACAGGAGGCTCACAGCATAGCCCAGTTATCTCTCTACAGAGATAATTGCAATGCTGAAACTTATGTTAATCTTTCCAGTGTTTTTCTATGTAATTTTTTATCACCTTGAGCATACATTTCTTATCTACAGGCTTGTTTTGAATGGCCTGTTTTTTGAATATAGTGTGTGTATTCTTTTGCAAATAATGACAATCATGTCCTTCCAAATATCTTTGGCTCAACACTTAGGTTTTGCATGTATTTGTGGTTAATTTTCACTTTTGTCTTGTATTTTGCTGTATGCATTGAACCATTCATTCATTCATTCATGCATGTGTCATCTGGGTCATTTTCTTTTGGGCAATTATGAATGACATTGTAACAAACAGACGTGTCCATGTCCCCTGTGCACATGTATACGAGTTTCTCTAGGATATACACCTGCGAGTGGGATTGATAGACCATAGGGTATGAGCCTGCCCAGTTTGATTAGGCAATAGCACTGTTTCCCAGTGTGACTATAACAGTTTACACCTCCACCAGAAACCAATGATAGTTCCTGTCACCCCACAATCTCTCCAGCATGTGGTACTGCCTAGCTTTTTAATACTAGCATGTGGTAGGCTTGGACTGACATCTCATTGTGGTTTCAAATTAATTTCTCCGAGTACTAGTGAACTTGGGTTTCTTTGCAAGTGTTTATGAACTCTTGTTTCTTATATTAAATGTCTGTTCATGTCCTTTGTCAATTTTCCCTCTCTATTAGAATATTTATTATTTTCTTATTGTTAAGAAGTTCTAATATTTTAGATGTAAGAATTATATAAAATAAAATATTAATAAAATAAAAAAACACAAAAAAGTGGCTTTTAAAAGAATCAAGTGAAATTTCAAGTAATTTATTTTTAATAAACACTATATTCCTAAAAAAAAGAAGTCCTAATATTTTAGATATGAATTCTTTGTAGCTTATATCTTTACTTTGTGGTGTCTTTTGATCAACTCTAGTTCTTTTTTTTTTTTTTTGCTTTTTTAAAATTTTATTTTATATCTTTTTTACATCAGTTTTAGTTTTTGCACAATGTATGCATTTTCATCTTGGTTATAGTCCCCAACCTATAAGCCAGAGACACACTACAGGGGTGGGGGGAAGGGAGTAGGATCAAAACAAGGGCGTTGGGAATTGTATGGGGTCTAGTTCTTATTTTTAATAGTAAAATTGACAATACATCCCCTTATAGTTTATACCTTAAAAAGCCTTGTATATGATTTTTTTACCCCAAGGTCATAAAGACCTAGTATTGTCTTCTAAAAGTTTTATGGACTTGCCTTTCACATTTAAGTCTTTAATCCACCTGGAATTGATTTTTGACAAGGGAGGAATCCAATTTCATCTTTTTCCACATGGATACCCAATTAGCCCAGCACCAGAGTTCATTCTTTCCTTCTCATCTGTAAGGCCTGTTTTGTCATAAATCAAGTCTCCCAACTTATCTATTTCTATGTCCTCCAGTGTGTTCCATCAGTTTAATAGAATCACAATGCTAAGCACATGCCATCTTAATTACTATAGTTCTAAAATAAAATTTGATATCTGATAGGGTATGTTCTACTCCATACCCCAAGCCAATTCCACCTTCTTCTTTCTTTACAAGTACCTTGACTATTGGCTTTTTGCTCTTCCACCTGAATTTTAGAACTACCTCTTTCTTTTTAAACAAATAAACAACCCATTAGGGTTTGAATTTATAGATAAGCTTGGGGGAGACTCAACATAAGATGTTATCTTTCTCCAGAAACCTGGCAATATTCTTCACTTATTTTAGGTCTTCCTCAATGCCTTTCAATAAAGTTTTGTAAATATTTCTCATAAAGAACTTGCACATGTTTTGTTGGATTTACTCCTAGGGATTTTAAAAATTAAGTTGCAGTGGTAAATAGTTATTTTTTAAAATAATTTTTCTGACTGATTATTTTTAGAATATAGAAATGCAGTTAAGTTTCTTGTATTGATTTGTGTGCAGTGACCCTGCTAAGCTCATACTTATTCTTAATATATTTTTCTAGATTTTTTGAATTTTTTATATAGATAACAATATCATCTGAAATAAAACAGGTATGTTTTTTCCTTCCAAATGGTTAACCTATTACTTCTTTTTCTTGTCTTACTATATTGGTGGGTTTCTCCAGAAGGGAGAATATTGAGTAGAAACATTCTACATTTTTCCCCTAAGCTTATTTTTTGGTTGTTGTTGACAGAATGGCTTTTATTTTATTCATTGGTGAGTGGTAACATTAGCTTACAACACTTTACATCATTTAAGGGACTAGGTTGCTCACACTCCTCAGTTGTATGTTACTATACCAACTTTCTCCTAATTTTAAAGCAAACTCTCAATACTTCACCATTAATTATGATGTTTACTGTGGATTTTTTTTTTTTTTTTTGGTGGGACCCTCGCCGGTGGTCGGGGATTGAACCGGCACTGTAGAGGCTGTGGGCAGCCTCGCAACCCAGCGCTCAACCACTGTGCCACCAGGGGAGGCCCTTTACTGTAGATTTTTATATAGATTTCATTTATTATGTTAAAGAGGTTCCCTTTGACTCCTAGTTTGGTAAGATTATACACACATGCCCACATACACACACACACACAAATACAATGAATAGAAAGAATTTTGTGAAACACTTTTTTGTATCTATTGAAAACATCGCAAAATTTTTCTCCTTCACTTTGTTAATGTGACAAATTACACCAACTAATTTTGTAATATTAAAGTAAACTTTCACTCTTGGAAAAAGCCCAATTTAATGATGATATAATCTATTTACATACATTCCTGGGTTGGTTTCGCTAATGTATACTTGAGGGCTTTTTGTATTTATGTTGATGAGCAATTAACTTGAATAAGAACCCAAATTTTTCTTTCCCATGTTGTCTTCTGGTTTTGATGTTAAGAATATCTTAGTGTCATGAAGTGAGTTGGGAAATGCTTTCTTTCTGGAGGAGTTAGTAAAAAGTGTAATCACCCCTTCTAGAAAGTCAAAGAACTCACTCATCAGTCTGCCTGGGTTTGGGTTTTTTAGTGGGAAGATTTTAAATTACTGATTCAATTTTTAATTTTAACCTATTCAGAAGGGTTGTTAAGAGTGGTTTACTGCTGTAAAATGTCTTGCATAACCTCTGTTTGCTGAAGACAAATTCCTGATTTATTTACTTTTTTTGATCACCTCTCTTGGGGAGGAAAGTCGATGCTTGGAATATCATCCTTAATGGGGAAACATTGATGGCATTCCTTGCATAGAGACTTGGAAAATCCCAGCTGATGTGGATCCCGCCACCTCCAAGTCAGCTCAAGTTCTTAGAGTTTTTGGAGTCCCACTACCTGACTCAAGAAGACTCCCATGGGGACAGTCACTGACTAGGGGGACTTCTGTAACTTCTTGAGGCCCTATGCAGCCATAGCTAAGGGAATAGACTTTTAGGACCGTCTCTACTGGGCTTGAGTTTTGGCAGTATCACCTATAGGATTGAACTTACTTCCTCTGAGCCTTAGTTTCCTCATCCATAAAACAGGGGTAATAACAATAGTTATCCTATGGACTCTTGTGAGAATTCAATCCGAATGTGCATGAAAGCACTTTAATGTTTGGTTTGTATGAAGTACTCAATAGTTACCAGTGTTACTGCTATGAGATGGGAGACCCAAATGCAGATATGTGGGGAGAAGAGGCAGGCAATAGGACTTTTTCAGTGGGACTGGATTTGAGAGAGAAAGATTCAGTCTGTAGGACACAAGGATAAACCCCAATAGGCCAGGTTCCCTTTGAGGAAGACCCAGTGATGGGCTCCATGGGTGAGGAACATGTACTCTGAAACCTCTTCCTAACACTGGATAGGGCTATTTTCATGCATCCCAAGGCTTCTGTGGCTACACTCTGCACTGACTTCCTGGGAAAAAGCAGGAAATGCAACCTATACCTCAAACCACAAAGATAAAATGCTCTTCCCTAGCTGGGTCCTTTGGTTGGGCACAATGACCCGAGCTCCACCCTCTCTTCTCTTTCTGAGCCCAGTGGTCTCTTGCCTTCAAGGCAGTATTTTAGCAGCCTGAGACTGGTGGGGTGAATACTCTTAGTGTTTCTTGAAATGCCAGGGTATACCAAAACCTTAATTATAACCCCTGCCCTCCTAGTCATAACAGTCCACTTGAAGAAGTAATGACTTAGCAATCATTATAATTAAATCCTCTCACTGGGCCTTATTAAAGGTCATAAAAATGTAAACAAGCAGAGTTTCTCTTAAGTCTGCTGTGGGTTCTCTTGTGGGATTTGTTCACAGAAGATACTTGTCATGCATCTGCTAGTTATTGAATATGGTTCCAGGCCCTGGGAATCGGTGACAATGTGGAATGTGTGAGAAATTTCCTTTATGTCCCTCAGTGGGGTCCTGCCCTCACATTTCCCAAACATGAACATCCCAAAGATGAGTAGTGTCCAAACATCTCGAAATGTCCATACTCTACCTGTCTTTGATATAGACTACATGACCCTGTCACCTCATAGGACTTTTAGTGGGGAGGAGTAGGCTGACAGTTGATTAGCAGGCTATAGTCAGGTTCAAATGTCAAGTTCACCTGGTACCTTCAGGAGGTTTGCTGTGTCTCATTACTTCTTAAATTTCTCAAAGGATATCACAGCAACCACAGTGGTCATTTTTAAAAAGAAGAGAAAAAAACAAAAACAGCTGTTCATGACTCCTCCCGCCCCCATTATCAAAGAAGTTGTCTTTACTCCCTTTGAATAACTAAGTCCCCTCGATAAGTAAGGGATTTACTATCTTAGAAATGGTAGGATCTGGCACTCTGAGGCTACTCTGACACACTGCTGACACCTTTTCGTTGGCAAGTCTGCTTCCTCTTCTGGATTATTATTATAGGAGATCTTTGGGGAAACACCCAAAACAGAGGCTGAGACCTCTGATGCGGTTTCTCATATAACATTTTTTCCTTTTCATGGGATTAATAGGATGTGGCTGTAAAGTCCACCAAGATCTGGGTGTCCTTTCTAGAGACAAACTCAGGGATCTACAGTGAGTGAAAAGGACATGTGACACTTCCAAACCCAGTGCTTAAAGCTTTTTTCTGGATAACATACAAGCTTGCTGACTTTGTAAGATCCTGCAGAAATCAGGAGAAAACTCTTCCTTTCTTTTTTTTTTCCCATTTTTTTTATTATTTTATATATTTTTCACATAATTTTTCATTTTCGCACAATGTATGCATTTTCTTCTTGGTTATAGTCCCCATACAATTCCTACCCCCCTTGGAAAACTCTTCCTTTCTGTCTCAAACGAGATCAATAGTGGTAAGGTCCACAACTCAGCAGGACAGTTCAGGCTCTGTGGGAGATCACTTGTCTGTTCGATACCAAGTTCTGCCCTCACATTTTCTAAACAGAAGCATCTCAAAGATGAGCAGTCTCTGAACAGTTAGACATTTCTATGCTCTACCTGCCTCTCATAAAGCCTCTGTGAACTTATGCCTTTAGAAAGTGGCTTTCTAAGGTGGGAGAGTGCTGACAGTTGATTGGCAGCCACCGCCCGCCACCTTTCCTGCTTGGGAGGCCAGCCTGCAGTATCTGGAGAGGGCTGGACACACTGCCTTTGCTAGGGAAACACGCAAGCTCAGGATTCCTGGCTCTTTGCACAATGGATGCGTCTCACCTTGCAGGGCATTGCATTTGATGGGGAAGAGAAGGAGAATAAGACCTTTCAGACTCGGGATGCTGTTTTCCAGTCTCCTGATGTTTTCATCTCACAGTGCAAAAAAGGGAATGAAAGCATGGATTTGCCTTAAGAGGGGGGTAATTCCAAATACTGGTCTGTCCTTTAAGCAACTATAAATTTATTATTTGTAGCCCCAGTCTTTAGAACAGGACCTCAGTGCTCAATAAATTCTTTCAGGAAGGTTAGGGTTTAAATCACCTGGACAGATATGAAGAAACTTCTTCCCAGTTCTCTTTTTTTGCGGGTGTTAAGAAATTGTTAACACCAAACAGCTGACATATATATTGAAGGTAGTTTTGCTTTTCGTTCTTTACTTTTTCCTGGATGTTCATCCTCTTCCCCCAGCCAGTGATTTCCTGCAAAATGGCATTTTTCTCAAGGCTACAGGCCAGTGCCCATAGGGTGCAACTAGTAACTTCCTGAGAGTAATGGTTTGGGAAGTGCCCTCCGCTGCCCTCCGCTGCCCTCCGCTGCCCTCCGCTGCCCTCCGCTGCCAAGTGTTGTGTTTGTCCCAAGCCCTAAGTGGGGTAGTGGGAGGACGGGTTGAAAAAGCCACAACGCCCGCCCTAGAGGAGTGTATAAGCTCACTGAGATAATGCAGGGAACACCAAAACAGATCTTGGAAATCATAGCAAGCACAAGAGCTAGTGTTTATAGAGTGCATGCTAGGGGCCACTCATTCCAAGCACTCCATTATCTCACAGACTCGTCACAACAAACCAAAGGGCTAAATACTATTATTATCACCACTCCCATTTTGCAGACGAGAAAGTCAAGGCAACACATATTGTAGTCAATTGCCCTTGGCCACGTTACCAGCATGTCAGCAGGACTGGGAGTCCAACCTAAGCACCCCGAGTGGCCCCCTGGAACCTCCTACAGTGTGCAAGGCGGGTGTGCATTTCAGAGGTAGAACCAAGTGGTGCCAACTGGAAGGTCTGAGGGGTCTCAGGAGAGGCGCCTCAGACAGTTCTTTCCAGCTCTCTGTGCCTCATTTGCTGGCTGAGGCAGGGTGAGCTTGCCTAGTCTGGGAACCCTTCAAAGACACCTGACAAGAGATTTCCCATCCTTTTTCATATGGGCGGCTTAGTCCACACTTTCGTGGCTTTCATGAGGTACAGAAAACAGGGTGTCAGACTGTCTCTGACTTGGCACAATGGCTTGTCAAAGTCTGAGGGAGAGGAGGGGCTGCATTCGGAGAGTTACACAAGATGCACAGGTAGCTGTCGGCCAAAACAAAGATGTCACCACACCGCGTGTCATTTTACCCCAGCGCAGGTCATTATAAGAGATAATCCCCATTTTTTTTTTTATAGAGGCATTCTTTATTTATTTGTTTGCTGGTTTGTTTGTTTGTTTTGTTTATACATGCACTGGGTACAGTCAGAAGCGCGGAAGGGTGAGAGAATTCACCAGAGCCAGAGCGGGGAGCAGAGCAGGCAGAAGGACCGAAGTACACTGCTGAGGGGAGCAGCGGGCGGCAGGAGAGGTCTGCACGCCATGTGGGGCCCTCCTCTGGTGGCCGGGGAGCAGCCGGGGATTGAACCGGCGCCGCAGAGGCCGCGCACAGTTTCGCAACCCAGCGCTCAACCGCTGCGCCACCGGGGAGGCCCCCATTTTTTTTTTTAAAGAGGGGCCCAGGGAACTCAGATTTGTATCAACTATGTGAATCTTGAAAATATCCAAAGCCCCTAGCCCTTAGCTTTAGAACCCTAGTGTATGAGATAAAATAATTTAATCCCTTGAGTGTGAGAGAGGAGAGATGGCAGCTGATGGTCATACATGGGGCCTGGAGGCACAGTCGATCCAGGCCTCCCCTGGGAGAGGAGGTCATGTCCTGGTGGCTGGTTGAAGTGGTCAGGATATTTAGTTTGTTTTCTGGCCTATGTTTCATTCATTTCTACGACTGTTTATTGAGATGCCCACACGTCTGGTTCTATTCTCTTGGAGAGCATCTTCTGTGAGGGAGTAGACAAAACAACCAACACGCATAAAACCAAAAGCAAGGAGACAAACACATGCGCAAAAAAGGAGACAGGTTTAGAGTAACTGGGGGACTTACTTTGGGTAGAATATTTCTTACTTCACATCTATGGCTAGGATGGTCTCGGCCATGAGCTTCATCCAAAATGAACATGTTGCCCATTCCTGGCACCTGGAAAGAATGTCCTTGTGGGGTAGCTCCTGCCATCTGCAGCACATGGAAAGGCAGGGCTGGGATACATCAGCTGAGGGCATATTTTCCCCATATATGGTGGCCCAGGCTCAGGGGTACGGCTGCCTGGCTTGGAGGCCACGGGAACAGATGCTTTTGTCCTCACAGAAGTCCCAGACAATGAAACATGAAAGAGTGGGCACACCCTAGCAAGGGAGGGCATTGATTAAGCTCAAAATCCCCATGGCTGGCAGGGCATGAGCGAGCATGGCAAAAAGATGAGGTCAGCAGAGCTGGCAGTGACACCATTTATTTTCTTTCTGTGGCATTTGTAGGGCCCCTGTAGCCCACGTCCACTGCTCGCCCATTTCTTAGATCACTGACATACTCATTTCTTTATTCAATTCCTCTTTGTTAGAGGAAGGCTCTCACTGTATTCTCATTTATGGTTTCTTTCTTCCTCTGAATCAATCATTTAATTTTTCATTAATTCATAATTTTCAGTCTGCTGTTTATATTTACTGAATTAGATAGCTTAGTGTCTATATATTCACTGAGTTTCCCTCACCTCTTCACTCACACATCCAACTAATATTAAGTATTTCTCTGTGCCACGCTCAGTTCAAAGGGCCTTGAGCTGAAGGCATTGGGGGCACTTGCTACCCACCCCTTAAAGAATTAAGATCAAAATAGGTAGCACTTAGGGAAAGGCTATAACAAGGTGTGGAGTGACAGCTGCATATCTGGAGGAACAGACCAGTTGTCTTGGGGTGCAGAAGGTGCATCCTGTGCTCCTTCCACCCCACAGGGCCAAAGCAACCAGACACACACATTCTCAGAAAGGCACCAGGGAACTCAGAAGTTGCAAGACCAGTGGTATTTGTACTTTAAATGAAGAGACAGAGAAAGCAAAGCTTTTTGCCCAGGGGTTGGCAAATTTTCTGTGAAGGGTCAGAGAGGAAATATGTTAAGCTTTTTGGGCCATACGGTTGTTGTCACCACTTAGGTCTGCTGTTTTGTTGCGAAAATGGTGTAGACAATATGTAAAGAATGAGCACGGCTGTGTGCCAGGAAAACTTTAACATTGAAAATGGAATTTCATGTAGTTTTTTTTTTTTTTCACGCCATGGAGTGTTATTCCTTTTTTTTCCCCCAATCATTTAAAACAACAACTAAGACCACTCAGTTTATAGAACACACAAAACTACACTATGGGCTGCTGGTCATTAATTCTATTTAAGCTCAAAAAAATGAATGGATAATTTCCAGGGGTCAATAGCCAAAATAGTTTGGGGTGGACAGGTCTTCCCTTGTGACTGCTTTCTTTACTCATGCACAGAGATGAGGACTCCACTAGCTCTTGATCCCAGGCATAGGGGAGAAGACTTTGAAAACAAAAGGTAGATATTATTGGACCTCACTAGTGCACTGCCCACTTGAAACTGATGCAGGAGAATAAGAAAAATAACAAACTCTCCCTGTGGCCCATTTGTATGCTGGCCCAAATCTGTTTAGGATTTTTTTTTTAAAGACTTATTTATTTATACAAGAACCAGGGTACAGGCCAGATGCGTGGGAGGGTGAGAGGATTCACCAGAGACAGAGCGGGGAACAGAACAGACAGACTGATGAAATACACTGCTGAGGGGAGTAGCGGGCGCGACAGGAGAGGTCTGCTGTGCCATATGGGAACCTTGTCAGTCAGCTGGGATAGAACTGAGGACAGAGGCTGAGGACAGCTTCACAGCGTGGTGCTCAACTGCCTGTGCCACCAGGGGAGGCCCTGTTTAGGATTTTTCTCTGCAAGACTTGCCCAGGCGCATCATAGGGATTCAGTAAGTTGTGGCTGCACGGCCGATGACCAGCACGTGAGAGGTGCACCATGCTTGTGAACAGGACCATGAAGGCAGCTGGTGTCCTATAATCAGTGCCAGCTCTGGACAAGTCAAAGGCAGCAGGGAAAGCTTCAAGAGCTGTGAAGTAGCTTGAGCTGAGCCTGGAGCATTGGGGATGATTTGTTCGAATTTGTAACTCTGCCCTCTATGTCCTCAGAGGTGCCCTAGACTCAGCCATGAGAAAGCAAGTCTCCCCGAGCCAAAGTGGCTGAAAACAGACAAACTGGTGTTTGCAATATTCTTTGCATCTGTAAGCAGGTTTTATTTTGCATCTAGTTGCACAATTTTCCACCAGGGCTTGATTGTTTTGGAGTGGGAAAAGGAAGAAGGATGGATATTGTAGCTCCCCAAGCTTGAGTTTTGAAATACAATAAACATTTTTTTCTGTGAAAGAAAATGGCCCACTTCCTTGGAAGTTTCTCTTTTCCTTTTGAGAACAGTGCTGCTAACCAAGAATAAAATTCCTGAAGCATTAACAAAGCATAGTGATAGGACCTATATTTTGCTTTTCCACAAGAACAATTTGTTAAGAACATGCCTGCATTGTGCTGAGAGGGGAAACACACACTAATGGTGAGGATCTGATTTACAACTCATGCCCTGAGAAAGATATAAAACTGTGACTTATTTGCTGAGTAAATCCAGATATACTCCTAGGTGAGTGTAGCCCCCAGATAATGCTAGGGTGAACCACACAGAATCAGTGAATCTTGGGCTATGGACCTGTAGTGAGCAGCAAGAACATGACACATGTGTCTCCATTTCTACTTCTGGGCCCTTGACTGACATTGCTAATCAGTCCCAACATTCCTTCTCACTGGAACCGGTTGCTGATTTGGAATCACTCCAAACTTGTCAAGGTGCACAATCAAGCCAGCATGTGAGAAGCCCCACTCATGCTGCTTGGGTGAGGAAAGAGCATGGACTTAGAAGAGAGACCCAGGTTCTGCCATAAATCCTGAAATGTGCTTGCTGTATAACTTTGAGGTAGTTACTTAGCCTCTCTGAGTCTCAGTTTTTCCAACTAAAATGGAAATAATATTTCTTTGTAATATTCAAAGAAGCTGGCATGTATGTAAATCCCTGGCGCTGGGCCAGGCACCTGCTTCCACACCATCAAATTAGATCTTTTCCCTTGAAGCTGACAGAATGGAAAGTGGACCTGCTCCAACAAACCTCCACTCAATGTAATAATCCCTTCACCTCCGGCAGCCAGGCCCCCACGAGTCTCTGTACATTTCCAGAGATGGCTCTGGCAAGGCTACCTGTCCCACCTTTGGAAAACTCTACTTTTTTCCTAAGTTCTTATATTCTTGGCATATATTTGGGGAAGAAGGATCCATTGTGGCTATTCAGTGAGGGCATTTGCCTTGCTCAGGCTTTATGTTATCTGCCATTAATTCTGCATTTATTATATGCCAGGCCCCGCACAGCAGTGATCTCATCCTGGGCTGTCTTTGACCCTCAGAAACATTTGGCAATTTCTAGAGACATTATTTGTTCCCCAGTTTCGTGGGGGGAGATGCTGGCATAGTGGGTAGAGGCCAAGGATGCTGCTAAAAGTCCTACAATGCACAGAGCAGCCCTCACAAAAAAAGTCCCAAAATGATAATAGTGTTGAGGTAGGGAAACCCTTCTGTATGTGAACATCTCACTTGATTCCCTAACAGGTCTATGTGATGGGTGAGGAGATTAAGAACTGAGCCTCGTAAGATTAAACCACATGGTCAAGTTCCCTGGCCTTTAAGGAAAGTGTGTCCCACATGATTCTCCGTATTACCCTGCTTAGCCAACCTGTCTCTTTCTCCAATCTATCCATTTCAGTTTGCCTCTTTTGTTTCCTTCTTGCTGAATTCTCTCGAAGGGTGGGAGGGGAGAGAAAGAGAGGGGTGGGGGATGCATTACAGACCCCAATGGCCTTGGATATTAATTATCCCTGCTTCTGATTCCCAGAGCTAAAGAGTTGGTGTGAAAATGTCTGAGGTGCATGCTGGGCCGTTCCCTCTTTCACCCGGGCAGGGCTGGGTCTCCTCACTGGCTCACCTGTCAGGATTAATTGGGCAAAATGATGATGTAAAGTTTAATCTCTCCTTGGAGAAATGCTGAATCAAGGAAGCAAGCTGAGCAGTGGGTTAATTACTGAACCTGCTTCGGTCACCAGAAATCAGGCTTTTCCCCAGAGGACTGTGGGGAGCTTGGGCAGGGCAGGGCATCTGAGAGCTGCAGTGTGCCCCGCACCAGGAGTACTGGTGTCTTCATGACTTTGGTGCTAAGGGAACTGGCCTTCCCGGGCCTCGGCTCTGCTGTTTTCACCAGGCTGACTTCTGTCACTGCTTCGCGCCACCTGATATCACTTCCTCCCGGGTGCACCTCTCCCTCATAGTCTTCTTTCATTGCCCATCCTTCAACCTTGCAGAATAATGCACACTTATAATCTTGTTATCAAGTATTTATAACACTTTGCTTAATATTTGTCTTCCCTACTAGCCCGGAGGTTACAGGAACCATGTCTGTCTTGCCCACTGTGTCATCTGTGCATGGTACCTGGTGGGCCCTAGCAATTCCTGGTCGGTTGCTTCACTGATGGACTGGGAGGAGCTCAGGCCACCAGGACCCATACACCAGGTGAGGGTTGGGCTCACAGAAAAAGCTGAAAGGTGTGTCCAGAAAACGGTGGACAGACAGTCCTGCCTAGGCCTCCATTCTGCGTCGGCTAGCATTCAGTCTTGTTTCCTATAGTCCTTGGCTGCCCTCTGTGGAATTACAGCTGAGGGTCTGAGCCAAGCCAGTGCAATTTCCCCAGGAGCCCTCGAAATAAACCAAAGTCACACACCTTCCCTACCTGCAGAATTGTCACTGCTGATCAAGGAAGCAAAGGGGATTTTGGAAGCCTTTGCACTCCCAGGCAGGCTCTGACAGATCATTCTTCTGAAGTGTGAGGCTGGTGGATGTCATTCTCAGCAAGGCCTGTTTGTACAGGCAAGTCCTGGGGCGGTGGGGATGGGGGGTGGTTGTAACTTCCTGACTTGACCCAACACTAATAATAGAGGGAATATTTATTGAGCCATTTACCATGGCCAAACCCTGGCCATTAACTCGTATACATGCATTGCCTCATTTTATCCTCACAGCAATTTTATGAAATTAAAAATGTTTTAACCACATCAGTTCCATTTTATAGATGGAAAATCTGAGACCCAGAGAGATTAAGGAAACTGCCACATTATAAGCTCAGTAAAAGGCAGATTGAGGGTCCCATCCCAGTGTGGCTGACCCCAAAGCCTCTATTTTCATCTTCTCACTACCTGGTCTGTGTTTAGAACTGTTTGCTAAATAGCTCTCTACCTCTGAAGAAGGCTCTCCCTGACACCTTCTGGGGCTGAGAATGCCTTGCGGCAGCTTGTCTGAATATGCACTTGAGCGTCACAACAACCATCATCAACTAAATAACAGGAACAGCTCTTCCTGATTTTATTTTTCTTCAGAGTGTGTTGTTAACTAATTAAGCTACAGAATACTCTGCCAGATCAATTATATCAGAAAAAGACAAAAATGGAATTTGGAGAGGCAACACACTCACTCAGGCCATGCAGATGCCTGGTAGGAGAGTGGGATTCTCTCAGGCTAACTGGTGAAGAGATGACACGTTGGGTGGAGATCACACTGTCTTGTGCTACTGTGGCTACTCTTGGCATCGTGTTGATCAAAGATGTGGCATTAAAGCCTCCCTGGTGGCGCAAGTGGTTAAGCACCGCCCTGTGAAGCAATCCACAGCCTCTGCAACACGAGTTTGATCCCCGGCCGGCCAGAGAGCAACCCACATGGCACAGCAGACCTCTCCTGTCTCGCCCGCTGCTCCCCTTAGCAGTGTATTTCAGACTCTCTGCCTGTTCTGCTCCCCGCTCTGTCTCTGGTGAATCCTCTCACCCCCCATATCTCTGGCCTGTACCCCAGCTCTTGTATGCATAAATAAATAAATCTTTAAAAAAAAAGATGTGGCACTAAACTATATGGGGTTTCTTAGTTCTGTCTTAACTTGCGATTAGTTTATGTATTTTTTTTAATTTGGTGGAGAAGACCTTGAGTTTCTTGTGAGTTTTTTACATATAAAAGAAACGAGGTCACTCCCATATCTGCTAGGAGTTATGGGGCGGGGGAAAACCCCTTTGGGATTTCAAGTGGAAAGCTCATGTAGATTTTGGAAGATGTTTGGTTCATTCTTGCCTTAAGTCAGCTATTCTCCTGACTCACGCCCACTGGAGGGAAGGAGGCAGCAGCAATGCTACTGCTTTCGGAGGTGTTGTTAATCCTTGCAGAGTGCCTACATGGAAGGATCTACTCATTTTGCAGATGAGAACATTGAGGCTCAATGGATTAAGTACTTGGTTCGATATCATTTAGTTGTCAGGTGGCAAAGCCATGGCAAGAAACTTTGCCTGACTCAAAGCCTTTTCCCCTGCCCAAAGCCTTTCTTTGTACTAAACTTCCTTCCTCTCACAGAAAAAATAGAGACCAAACCAAAAACCTTACAACAACAGATTCCACAGTCTCCTTCAAGATTTTCAGTGCTTAGTTTCTGAAAGTCTACATGATAGGAGAGATTTTTTTCTTGCACCTGATGAAATCCTTCATGTTCTCATTTCTGTTCCTTTCCTCTTTTAGACACAGAAACACAAGGCCAGTATGTACACTGAAGTTTGTAAAAATAAAGTTATTACCCATCCCCACATCAACCCTGAAGCCCATTCATCTCCAGACTGAACAAACTGAGGCTCCTTTCTCCTGGTCTAGCCCAGTTGCAGGAGCCAGACCTTAGGAGGGGGTGATGAACACGTGGCTGTAGGAGTCAGGATGCTGAAGCCAGCCTGGGGGCAGTGATAAGGACATAAACAAGGAGACTGGCACAGGCAGGCCGGGGAAGATTGCCCAGATGGCAGCAGCCAGTGGAAAAAGAGGTAGCAGTTCATTTATGGCAAACATGCCAGGCAAGGAGGTGGTGAGAAATGAGTCTTGTCTTTGAGCTAGGGAAACACCCAGAACAAACAAGGGAGGGAGGAGGGAGAGAGGAGTGTTGAGGCATGAACTCTTCAACATATGCTGAGGGTTTGTGATATGGACAATTCGAGATCATTGTGAGATCATTTCAGTAAAACTTACAGTACAGTACCTTATGCATAGCCAGTTCTCAGAAAGTAGTAGGCAATCTTTTAGATTTGCAGATTGAAAAATTCAGGAGGAAAGAAAGATTGATTTGGAATGTCACACTTAGCAACTGCAGATGAAATGACGTTCACGAATGGCACCACAAACCATTAGGTGAAATGCTGATGGGAATCCTGGGAATGGATGAAGATGACAGACAGCACCTGAATAGGAATCCATGTCAATGCAAAGTAAGTGAGAGGCATTCGTTTTACATGTAAAATAATGACTATGGACCCTGACATTATGATATATACAAAAATTACTTCCTGATGATCACACACCAAAATGTAAGAACTAGCCTTTCTGCCCGTGGACACCCCTAAGTAAGCACTGTAAAAATCTCCCCTTCCACTGCCATCACGTCTAAGTCAGAGTCTCCCCCAAGGATTCAGAACACCTGCAGAAGCTCTTCGTTGGAGATTTAAGCTTTGAAACAACCAACGAAAGTCTGAGAAGCCACTTGGAGCAATGGGGACGCTCACAGATTGTGTGGCATGAGAGAGCCAGACATCAAGTGATCCAGAGGCTTTGGGTTTGTCACTGATGCTGCGGTGGAGGAGGTGGGTGCAACCAGGAATGCAAGTCCACACGAGGTGGATGGAGGAGTTGTGGAAGCAAAGAGGGCTGTGTCAGGAGAAGATCCTCAAAGACTTGGTGCCCACTTAACTGTGAAAAGGATTTTTATCTGTGGCATTAAAGAAGACTCTGAAGATGATTTTGAGATGATTCGGAGATGCTTTTGAGCAGTATGGGAAAACTGAAGTGATTGAAATCTCGACTGATCAAGGCAGTGGAAAGAAGAGAGGCATTGCTTTTGTAATCTTTGATGACCATGATTCTGTAGACAAGACTGTCTTTCAGAAATACCATACTATGAATGGTCACCACTGTGAAGTAAGAACAGCCCTATCTAAGCAAGAGATGGCCAGGGCTTTATCCAGCCAAAGAGGTCAAAGTGGTTCTGGAAACTTGTGAAAGTGGTTGTTGATGAGAATGATGACCTTGGTTAAGGAGGAAACTTCAGGGGTCCAGCAGCCACGGTGGTGGATATGGCGGCATTGGGGATGGCAAAAATGAATTTGGTAATGATGGAAGTGATTTTGGAGGTGGTAGAAGCTACAATGATTTTTGGAAATTACAACAATCTATCTTAAAATTTTGGACCCATGAGAGAAGGAAGCTTTGAAGGCAGAAGCTCTGGATACTGTGGTGGTGGAGGCCAACTTCACTAACTGTGAACCCAAAGTGGCTGTGGTGGTGCCAGCAGCAGCAGTAGCTATGGCAGTGGCAGAGGTTTTAATTAACTGCCAGGAAACAAAGCTCAGCAGGAGAGAAGAACCAGAGAAGTGACAGGAAGCTGCAGGTTACCATAGAATTGTGAACTTGGCCAAGGGGTGGCAGGGCCTAGCTGCTACAAAGAAGATGTGTTTTAAATAACACTTATATGTATGGGAACAAAACTTGAGGACTGTATTTGTGATTAATTGTATAACAGGTTATTTTAGTTTTTGTTCTGTGGAAAGTGTAAAGCATTCCAACAGAGCATTTTAATGTAGATTTTTTTGCACCCACACTGTTGATTGCTAAATGTAATAGTCTGATCATGACACTGAATAAATGTGTCTTTTTTTAAAATGTGCTGTATGAAGTTAGTCTACTCTGAAGCCATCTTGGTAAACAATCCCAACAGTGTAAAGTTAGATTTCCCTCCGGGTGGTGCCAATTTCCTTTTGAAATTTATTTATAATATGCTTTGGCAGAGAAGCCATTGCTTTTAGAAATCTTGGTGTAGTTGAATTGGTAGTTGCTGTGTTGTGACTTGGAGCTCACCATTAAATTGGTCACCCAAGCAGAGTCATGGAGTTTATTTGGTTATTAATGATTGTTGGCACATCCTATGTGATATATCTAAATTGAATTATGGTACCAGATTAAAAATCACAGGTGGGAATGAAGCTTGTGTATCACCCATGATCATTTATAGTCAATAAACAATTTATGTTAAAAAAACCAAAACTGTAATAATTTAAACTATAAAACTCTTAGAAGAAAATGTAGGGATAAGTCTTCATGAATTGGGATTAGGCAATGGTTTCTTAGAAATGATACAAGAACCCACAAACAACATCAGAGAGACTATGTAAAGTGGGCATCATCATAATTAAAACCTTTGGTACTTCAAAGATACCACTAAGAATGTGAAAAGGCAATCCACAGGTGGGAGAAAATTTTTGCAAGTCAAATATCTGATAAAGGACTCGTATCTAGAATATGTAAAGAACTCTTACAACTCAATAGTAAGACAGATGACCCAAATGAAAATGGGCGAAGGACATGAATAGACAGTTTTCCAAGGAGCACATGCTCATAAACACACGAACAAGTTGCTTAACATCATGAGCCATCAAGGAAATGCAAATCAAAACCACAATGGATACCACGCATCATACCCACTAGGATGGCTGTAGTAAAAAAGAGATAATAAAACAAGTGTTGATGAAGATGTGAAGAAATTAGTACCCTCATACACTGTTGGTGGGAATGTAAAATGTTGTAATCACTTTGGAAAATAATTGGCAGTTCCTCAAGCAGTTAGAGCTGTCAAATGATTCCACTCCAGTGATTCCACTCCTAGTGATTCCACTCCAAGGATAGCCATGTAAAAAACATATGTCCACACAAAAACTTATGCACTGGTGTTCATTATTTATGTTTGACTATTTATAATAGTCAAAACATGAAAAAAACAAAACAGATGAGTGGATACAAATAATGTGGTATAGTCACACACTGCCTAATGATGGGGATATCTTTTAAGAAATATGTCAATAGGCGATTTTGTGCTGTGAACACCATGGGGTGTAACTACTCACACCTAGATGGTACAGCCTACTACACACCACGGCTGTATGATAGCTACCTGGTCCACTGTTGTACATGAGGTCACTTGTGGACCAAAATGTCCTTAAGCAGCACAACCGTATATCTGCACAATTGAACATTATCCAACCATTACATGGAATGACGTATGACACATGTGACAACTTGATGAACTTGAAAGAAGTCACCACTAATGACCAAATATTGTATGATTCCACTTATATGAATTGCACAGAATAGGTCAATCTATAAAGACAGAAGGTAAATTAGTGCTGCCTGGGACTGGGTTGTGGGGGTGAAAGGAAATGGTGGGATGGGAGGTGGAAAGTAAGGGATGCAAGGTTTCTTTTCAGAATAATTAAAATGTTTAAAATTGTGGAGGTGGATGTATGACTCTGTGAATGTACTAAAAGCCACTGAGATGCATAAACAAAACAAGAAAAGAGCATTTAGTGCTGTCTATGTTTTTTTTTTAAATTAATTAATTCATTTATAAAAGCACTAGGTACAGTCAGAAGCATGGGAGGGTGAGAGAATTCACCAGAGCCAGAGCCAGGAACAGAACAGGCAGACTGACGAAGTGCACTGCTGAGGGGAGCAGCGGGCATGGCAGGAGAGGTCTGCGTGCCATGTGGACCCTCGCCCAGAGGCCGGGGATCGAACCGGCGCTGCAGAGGCTGCGGGCAGCTTCGCAACCCATCGCTCAACCGCTGCACCACCGGGGAGGCCCTATTTGGGGTTCTTGCCAAAAAAGTCAAACCTGAAGCTGATTAAGCATCTAGATCTAACTACAAATTTACAGAAAGCACAGGGGAGGGAGGAATGTGTTAACAACATTGAAAAGATATGACCAGCAATATTGGGTATATGGAAAATTCAACAGGACAAATGATTTGTCTTCTTTAATGTGTATATATGGTAAAGAGCAAGGAAGAGTGAGAACCAGTAGAATAAAATAAATATAAGAGACACAGCAACCCAATGGAAGGTGTTCACCTCATTTGGCTGCTATTACAAATCAACTATAAAAATATCATTATAAGGGGCTATGGTGATAATTCATGGGTGAATTGGTGGTGGGAATTTTATGGGGACTACACAATGACGTAAAAGAGACAAATCAAAAAATAAATTAAAAAAACAAATAAAGGCAAATATGGAGGGAAAAGCACAAGGGACTAGGTGATGGTTAACAGGTGATGTGGTGGTGGGAGAATTAAGGGAACTACACCTGAGGGGAGAAATCAAATATTGCATAAAAATGAACAATGATGTAAGAAAAAAAATGAATAAATTAAAAAATAAAAGGCAAATGTGGATATTTGGGCACTGGTGACATTTGACGTTTTTAAGAAATTCTGTCTTTTTTTTAGTGTGTGATAATACCATAAATTAAATTCTTAGAACAAAGCACTGAAGTTTTAAAAGAGATAGTGAAATGTGTATGGATGAAGTGATATCTGAACTTTGCTTTAAAATAACCTAACTGGGGAGCAAGTTCGTGGCTGGGGATATAAATGAAATAAGATTGGCCACGAGTGGCTAATTGCTGAAACTAGGTGGTATGTAAATGAGAGCTCATTATACTCATCTTTTATCTTTTATATATATGTGAAATTTCCCATTATAAAAAGTTCCAAAAGGGCCTCCCCTGGTGGCGCTGTGGTTGAGCGCTGGGTTGAGAAGCTGCCCACAGCATCTGCAGCGCCGGTTCCATGGTGAGAGTCCCACATGGCACGCAGACCTCTCCTGCCGCCCGCTGCTCCCCTCAGCAGTGCACTTCGTCAGTCTGCCTGTTCTGTTCCCTGCTCTGGCTCTGATGAATTCTCTCACCCTCCCACGCTTTTGACTATACCCAGCGCTTGTATAAATAAATAAATAAATCTTAAAAAAAAAAAAAAGTTCCAAAAATATACAGCATAGTGATTGAGGAGAAATCTAGCAACTGATTGCTAAGAAATTCTGATTTCTAAAATTTTTACTAAGAACAATAATAAAAGTGTTAGTTTAGCAGTTAATCTTGTGAGATAGAACTCAGTCTGATTTTTTTGAGGAAACTTAAGCTCAGTGTGGCTCATAACTAGTTCGAAGTCCCAGCTATTGGGGTGGCATTGGTGCCTGGTCTAAGGTAGACGGGCTTCTCCTGTACAGCACTGCTTCTCCAAGAGGCTCACGGAAGCTCTTGACCCAGAGGATGCTGGAGAGCAGACAGTGCAGGTCTGAGCCTGTTCCATTTCTTGTTTTCAGGTGTTCCCCTGGGGGACACCTACTAAAGCACTCACTGATCATTTATACAAATGGTCTGAGTGTTGTCTCCACCCGCGGGGTATACACTTGAAATTTTAACAAGCATTAAACATTTTAAGAACCTATTGGGCTCCATAGATGGTACTTCGGGACAGACAATTGTGATGTGAACAGTTTGGGGGGGCAGGTGTCTATTGAATGGAGTGTCCCCATTTTTCCATCCACAACCAGATTTTTCCAGTTAGTTCGACGGCTCTGATAACTTCATTTATGAGTAGGGATTTGTTGAGTGAAAATTACAAAGATAAAAGAAATTTATATTGGGAGATAGCAAGATGAACTACAAGCATAGGATTAATTTATTTCTGTAAATCACCTTGGAAGGAGGATTAGCTAAGAATCTTAAACAAGAATTAGCACTGGAAATGTGTCCAAAGGAAGAAGGTGGTCTTAACGTTAAGTAAAAACCATCTTCCCTGGTGGTCCTCAGCACCACAAAATTGGGTTGGGAGTTTCCTCTGAAGAATGTAGACAAAGACATGCTGAGAGAGGATTTGGACTTAAAGTTCAAGCTCCTAAAAATTGCTTTACTCAAAATATTTCAAATAGGATTGAAGGAAAGTCAGCTTCATAGAACTTGGAATTCCCCGAAGTGCATGACAACTCAGCTTCCCTGGAGCAGGGGAAGATGCTGGGGCTGGGAGGGAGGGAGGAAGCCTGGGGGAGAGAGTTACACCCCTACTGAATCAGTGACCAGCCCTTTCCCCCTCTCTATTTTCTCTTTTGCTTTTGCTTTCTATTTATTTATTTATTAAAGAGGCATGTATTTTTATTAATTTATTTGTTTATTTATTTGTTTGTTTGTTTATACAATCACTGGGTACAGTCAGAAGCGCGGGAGGGTGAGAGGATTCACCAGAACCAGAGCGGGGAGCAGAGCAGGCAGAAGGACCAAAGTACACTGCTGAGGCGAGCAGTGGGCGGCAGGAGAGGTCTGCGCGCCATGTGGGACCCTCCTTCAGTGGCCGGGGTGCAGCCGGGGATCGAACTGGCACCGCAGAGGCCGCAGGGAGCTTCGCAACCCAGCGCTCAACCGCTGCGCCACTGGGGAGGCCCTCTCTCTTTTGCTTTTGAGTAATCTGAATAGCGGAACAGGATTTGTGATTATTTAAATAAGTCAAAGGGGCCACCCCTGGTGGCGCAGTGGTTGAGCGCTGGGTTGCGAAGCTGCCCGCAGCCTCTGCGGCGCCGGTTCCATCCCCGGCTGCTCCCCGGCCACCAGAGGAGGGTTCCACATGGCGCGCAGACCTCTCCTGCCACCCGCTGCTCCCCTCAGCAGTGTACTTTGGTCCTTCTGCCTGCTCTGCTCCCTGCTCTGGCTCTGGTGAATTCTCTCACCCTCCCGTGGCTTCTGACTGTACCCAGTGTTTGTATAAATAAATAAACAAAAATAAATCTTAAAAAAAAAGAAGTTTTCAATCTAGAGAGCATGATGATAAAATGTATGCAGTATTTATAGAAAAAGAATATGCATATAGACACTGTGCTGTGGACATAGTAGGGAGATACTAATTCTGCAGGGGAGCGGTGGCAAGAGCTTCCTTGAATAAGTGGAATGTGTACAGGGTTTTGGGGGAATGGATATGAGTAGGACAGGCGCCTGTGCCAAAAATAAATTACAGGAGGAACAACATTTATTTATTTCACAGACATTGGTTCATTGCCTAGAATAATTCAGGTGCCAGGGACAAGGACAATAGGCAAAGAGGTAGTGTAGGGGACACTGTGCTGAGGAGTGATGAGGAGACAGATCACTGCCACTTTTGTGTGATTGTGCATGCTGGGTGCCAGAGGGGGCTGTAGCCAGATGTCATACTAAGAACTCATACAGGGGAAAGAGCAAAGGTCCATCCTCAAACCCTGTTTCTAACTTTTAGACTTTGCGCAAGTTACCTAAACTTTCTGTCCCAAGGTTTTCCTATTTGGTATAATGGGCACAGTGACACATATTCAGAACAGCTGCAGGGATAGAAGGAGAGTCAGCTTGTCTGGGAATCATCTATTTATAGTTTCTGGCTCTTACTGGCCACTTAAGGCAGCAGGTATTACTGATTCTGAGGACAGTAGGAATCATTGGCACTTTGGAGAAGATAAATGGATGGATCTAGGTTTTCAAGAGATGAATAAAGAGGCCACGATTAGAAGAATGGGTGAGTTGAGTGGGCTGTGAATGAGCATGAGCTGAGACTAAAGCAATAAAGTGAGACATAAAAGCAAAACTACGGCAGTGGGCTGGACTGGACAGAGGTGATAACGATCTAGGTGGCAAAGTGAGCTTGCCAACTGACTGAGGTAGGAGGTGAGGGAGAGAGGACTCGCATGCCGACAGGCTTTCTATGTGCAGTTTCCGCTAACCTCAATCTGGGACACAGTGGGAGGAAGGGGCAGGCTGAAGGGGGAGGCTTTTGGGGGAAGGAGAGGAAGAGGTTGAGTTGGCTGAGAGGTAGATTGAGGGAGAGAACCTCTTAGGATGCCTGGTGTTAGGGAGGATCATGAGTGTGGAAGACGGGGCGGGCAGGCTCCCTGTGGGGACAAGTCACATTTAGAACTGCAGGGTGGGCCTAGTTATTGTGACTTGACCTTAAGAGAAGGTGCTGAAGGCCTTCTTTCTGACTGGAGTCCCATGCAACTGACTCCTTTCCTCTGCTGAGGCATTGAGGAGACCTTGAGATCATCTGCGGGACTTTTCCAGAAGTCAGGCTTTGGTTCCAATCCTCCTAGTTTCCCATGGAACCTACTCAGCACCTTCAGGTCTAATCCTCAATTGTTTTCCAGTGCAGTTGTTTTGAATCCAAAGTTCATCTTGGAGGTCATTTCCTGACGTTTTACTCAGATGTTCCAGGTGGTTTCCCACAGGTAGGAAGACAATGACAACAGGAAAACAAGATTCCTTGCACTGGTTTGTCTTGATGAGAAAGTAGTGCTTTGCTCCCTTTGATATTTTAAGACTTCAAGAACAATCTAAGGCTTGTCTTTACAATAGAAGGGGCACAGGGCTATTTAACCGGGATGATGTCAGAGGTGTTTTCAGAAAAATTGACTCCTGCCTCGTCCAACCCCCCTCCATCTGCTGGAGGTCTGGATATGCTTTAAACTTCCCAAATAAAAGTTTTCCCAGGCATGTTGGTCTACAGGGACTAACATTCAAATATCCCTCTTCCAGGAAACAAAAGACTGAAACAAATGCCCTCCTCTCTGCTTCCTGAACACTTGAACAGGGCCTAGGTATGATGTATTTACTCAATCAGTGTTTTCTGAACTGCATTCAGCCCATCTTCATTATTCCTGCCAGATCCATATACCAACTGTATCTTTACTAGCTTATGATTCTTTAAAAAAAAATCTTTAACATCTCAATATAATATTAAAAGTTTTCATGAAATTTTATCAATATAAAACTGGTATTACCTGGAGATAAAGAAGGTAACTACTAGAAAACAAAAAAATACATAGCGCCATTCAATTCAGAGATGGGCGATGGCGTGCTCACAGCTCGAAGCCTGAAGTCTTGCAATCTCTTTCTTCCAGAGTGAGATTGGCAAGTGTTAAAGACATACCAGCACCAAACTAACACCTTCCTGCTATCATCAGGGAACTTGGAGAAAATTGGGAAGAGAATAATTCTCTCAGTCTACGGTTCTGAGTTAAGATCTGATTCTCTCTGCCACATAGATATACAGAAGTCAGTGTGGGTGCCAGTAGGTCCTCATCCGCTTTGGGGAGCCCTAGTTCCATTACAGTCAGTCACTATTTTTTGTTTCCCCACTAAACAGTGAACTTGAAAGTGAGAGCTTATTCCCGGAGTCTCAGGTACTGCACACAATACTTGGACAAAGGGAGAATAACTAAAAACCTTCTGAGATCCAGAAGACTTAGGGCAAAATATTGACAGAGGGGTGTGTGGGAAGAAGAATGAAGGTAGGTTTGGAGTCTAAAGGTAGTCAAGTGAAGACATTCAAGAAAAGAAAAGCTACAGATTTTTAAGAAGAACTACACTGACACAATGTCACCAGATGAGGTGGATGAAAAAATGCAGTGACAATAGTTTATGCTTGAGAAGTTCACAATTCTAGGCCTGATCTAGACTCACCATTTACTAATTCCATGAACTTGGCCAAATCATTTTTCTGTTGGGCCTTAATTTCAATATTTTCCTGTAAAGTGTTGATAATACCTCCCCTACAAAGGCTTTTACCATGTTTTTAGGATGGAGGGAAGGACTGAGGAGCTGCAACAAAAGAAGACTTTGCCATCAGAAGATCTTATCCTTTCTCTCTCTCTCTCTCTCTCTCTCTCTCTCCCCCCTTTCCCCTTTCTTTTTCTCTTTCCTGCTTTTTATTGTCAATAAATGTTTTGAGGTTATTCTTACTGTTCTTGCTATTTTGCTAGTAGATACAATTCCTAGTACACACCACAGTTGCTAGTACATTATAAGCATTCAATCGAGGTTTACTGCTTGAGAGCCTCCCTGGTGGCGCAGCGGTTGAGCGCTGGGCTGTGAAGCTGTCCGCGGCCTCTGAAGTGCTGGTTCGATCCCCGAACGCTGGGCGAGGGTCCCACCTGGGACCTCTCCGGCCGCCCGCTGCTCCCCTTGGCAGTGTACTTCGTCAGTCTGCCTGTTCTGCTCTCCGCTCTGGCTCTGGTGAATTCTCTCACCCTCCCCCGCTTCTTACTGTACCCAGTGCTTGTATAAATAAATAAATCTTTAAAAAAAACTACTGAAAAAAAATAGAGGTTTATTGCTTGAAAGAGTTATATTGACCTGTGATCTTTTCTGTAGGAGACTCTTCCTCCTCCAGTCTTCCTTGTCTACGTATACCACTACCATCCTGCCCAGATATTTAAAAGCAAAGTCTTGATCCCTTGATTTACTGAAGAGCTAGTAGGGCATAGACACTGTAAGGGGTGCTAGGATGGGAGGGAAGGGGGAGCTTGAGAAGCTGGACCCAGCCACAGGTCTCAAAGTGGTTAGACACAAGGAAGCAGCAATGTTTGTGATTTGTTCGACTTTCCACTAGTCATCTTTAGATGTTGTTCATTAGTGGGACATTTAGAGTATGTTTTTCACAACACCTGGATAAATATGTAGAAATTCTTATAATCCACAGCCAGCTGGATCGAGAAAAGGCCATTGCCTCTGCGGGTGGCTCCCTGGGAACAGGGTATGTATATGCCATGCCTTGGAATTCTCTCCATGCATGAAAACTTGGAGGAATACTGCTTGTTTTCATTCCTACTAGGATTCTCCATTTTAGTCCAGTCTCTGCAAGTGAGATAAATGACCAGGAAGAAGAATGTTTTTATTTATTTTTAAAAATATTTTACCAATTTTTTTTAGCAATTTCTTTCTTTCTTTTTTAAAATTTATTTATTTATACAAGCACTGGGTAGAGTCAGAAGTGCGGGAGGGTGAGAGAATTCACCAGAGCCAGAGCGGGGAACAGAACAGGCAGACTGACGAAATACACTGCTGAGGGGAGCAGCGGGCATGGCAGGAGAGGTCTGTGCGCCATGTGGGACGCTTACCAGAGGCCAGGGATCGAACTGGCGCTGCAGAGGCTGTGGGCAGCTTCACAGCCCAGCGCTCAACCGTTGTGCTATCGGGGAGGCCTCCAGGAAGAAGAATTTAAAGGCACAAGGGAAATGACTTGTGGCCAAATCTTTTGGGAAGCCAACTCGCAGCAGAGAGATCCAGTTTGTATCTGCAAGTGTGCATGGTAATTTACATGCCAATGTCTATATACAAACAATGGTTTCAGAAACATTTTGCTACTCTTTGGCTTAATTGCCAGTCACTAGGCCCCCATTTTAGAGACTGTGTGTACATGTGGAGGTGCATGTGTGCAGGCAAGTGTGCTGGAGGGAAAACTTTGGTCCCAAAGCATGTTTGGACTTGTAAAAAGCGTTTGGAATGTGTGTGTATAAAGGGAGTTTTAAGTTTTTTTTGACAAAGATTGTATTTGGAGGGGAAAGGATATTGTGTGTGTGTGTCTCTGTGTGTGTGTGTGTGTGTGTGCACGTGCGCACATGCGCAGGCATGCACACAGTGCAAGTGGTGGACAAAATTATGTTAACAGCCATCCTCTTAGAGATCCAGTCAGTGTCATGAGATGTATTGTGGGAGGTGATTGTTTTCCTTTTAGACCAGCACATGGGGCCTTGAGGAACCCTTGACTTTCCCCTCCTCCTGTCTTGTTAAAAAGGGATTAGAGTCCAATTAAGCCATTTAATCCCAAGGTAGAGATTCATGTTTAAAAACAAGATTTACAGCTTTAAAAAAAACAGTGGTGCAAGTTGAGGTTTGTCCTTTCAAGCTGCCACCCGCGTGGTTCCAAAGAGTGTTTCCAGCGGAATACCCAACATGCAGCTCTTCTTAATTACTTTGCCTCATACCTCCAGCCCTTCATCTGTTAAAGAGCCCTCCAACCTAAATAGGCACACACTGTTAGAAGTACTTCTGCTTCTGGATTGCCACAACCGCCCTTCTGCTGGCTTATTTCCCTTCAGTTGGCAACTGAGGACCAGGCTTAATAATTACAGTGTTATGAGCTAAAGCTGATTGGGTGCTTAGTATGTGCCAGGCGTTGCTCTAAGCACTTTACATAAAAGTATCCAATTTGATGCTCCCCATGAAAACAACCAGGGCTGGCATTCTGAGTGTGAGACTCATGTAGTCATACATGGCCCTGTGCTTAGAAGGGTCTGCACTTGTTTAATGCTCTGCTGTTACAGTCTAGAAATTCTTAAATATGCCTTTTCAGTTTTTACTGGGCCCTGCAAATTACATAACCAGTCCTTAAAACACTCAATAACCATTGTTTCTTTTTCTTCCTTTTCATGTGATGTCTAATTCAATGCTAGAGGATGGAACAGTGATTCTCAGTTTATGCAGCCAAAACCCTGTCTGGATAGTGAAATCATCACCTTAGAGGGAGGTTCTCCAAGGCACCGGAACCATGTGGTAGCCCTTAGCATGAAAAAGCAAAGTGCTTGTGAGGACATGGCAAGTTGTTTAGCACCTCTGAGCCTCAGTTTTCTCATCTGTAAAATGGAGATAATAATAATACCTAACCCACAGATTGTTTCAAAGATGAAATCATTCCAGATCGTGTGAATGCAGCTGATACATAGTACGTGTGCCGATAGTAATGCATTACAGGTGCCCAGCAGGTCCTAAACATGGTGAGGGTCATTTGCCAAACTCCCAGGTGCCCTGGTCCAGGGGGTTTGTTTCCTACCTGCCCCAGAGAGCTGGGAGGAACGTCTGCTTTCTCCACGTGCTGGGTGATCACAGAGGGATTGCTGGAGCTGATGAGCACTGGGGTGCTGATCTCCACCATATGGCGCCCGGAGGGGGAATGGACCATCCTGTTGAGAGTATTCAAGGCTGTTGTGATGGAAAACTGCCCGGGCCCCTTCCTTCTGGACCCAGGGCCCCTTTGGAGCGTGGGTGTGTTGATCTCTTTGCCTCTGGAAGAAGAGGACACCAGGGACAGGCTTTTTGTCCGGGATGGCTGACGGCTTTTGTTCTTCTCCAGAAGGTGTCTGGCTGTGAGGTTTGGCTGAAAAGACAAAAGGCCCGGGGAGAAGTCAGTCAACCTGATCTACCACGAGCAGCTCAGACCCACTTAGGTTAGACTGAAGCCAACTCAGATGCCACTGTCCAGTTATTACCTCTTGGTGAGCTATCTTCACCAATATGTCCTGGCGACTCTGCTGTATCAGTGAAACAAAGTAGTTCCTGCTCTTTTACTGAGCTCCAAAGGGGTTGAAAATAAGCCTGCTTCCCTGATGGACTGGGAGCGCTCTTTACCCATCTCTTCCAACTCCACCCCAGCCCTTTCCGTGTGGTGGGCTCCCCTCTCCTTTA
Source organism: Talpa europaea (assembly GCF_964194135.1). Classification (NCBI taxonomy): domain Eukaryota; kingdom Metazoa; phylum Chordata; class Mammalia; order Eulipotyphla; family Talpidae; genus Talpa; species Talpa europaea. The sequence continues at coordinate 38,691,439 of NC_140080.1, read as the reverse complement.
GTCAAATTCCCCTGAGCCCCCACTGGGTTGTCTGTTTGCCTCCTCAGTGTCCTGCAGTCCCAATGCTTCCCCGGCATGGCATTTTCCATTCCATACTGTAATCATTTCCTTTCCTCTGCTGAACAGTTAGCTACCTGAGGGCAGGGACCTCATACACATTACTCCCTGCTGTATACCCTGGTGAATGCTTAGAGAATAATGAGTGGAGAAAGTTGCTCAAGTTCATACATTTGAGAAGGGTTGGAGGAAGTACACAAATCCACTCAGATTTCTGAATCTTTAAGCTAAGAGCATCTTTTACAACTTCCTTTAAATGCATTCATTACCATTCTCTCTTGTTCTATACTTCTTATTCAGTGGTATTTTGTAAATCAGAAAAGAAAAGCCCTGATATATAGAGTTTTATCAACTTCTGTGATGCAAAAATCTTCTGATAGTTAACAGTTGGCTAGTAAAATTCCTGAAAATGTAATACTCGTGTCATCCAGTAGCAGCCGGCTACCCTTGCAGCCATGTCTGTGCAACCCATGTCTGCCTTCCTCACTATATTGGTAAATTCCAACAAGAGCTATATTTTGAATACCTTACCCACCAAGTGCCCCTTTGAGTTAATTTCCTTCAGAACTCTGAAGTATGTTGACAAAACAAGAATTGGTGTGAATAAAACTTTCCAGGATGATTACTTAATTTGCCATCATTACGATTGCTACCAACTACCTTCTAAACCACATTTTATTCTCATCTCTAGAGTCAACTACAGAGGTATAAAGGAATTTGCCCATTTAGGAACTTTTTAATGACAATGATTAAAAGAGCCAATATAGAAAATTTTACAGAAGATTTAGCTCCTACCTCAAGAAGCTTATAATATTGTAAAGGAAAAAGTCAAGTAGAGGAAGGGACATTATTATGTTGACGATGACAACAAGAGAGTAGAAACCCAGAGCCTCCTTGGTGGTACAGGGGCTAAGTCTCAGCACTATCAAGTAATCGCCAGCCACTTCAGGCTGAGTTCGATCCCCGGCCAGGGAGCTGACCCACATGGTGCAGCAGACCTCTCCTGTCTTGCCCGCTGCTCCCCTCAGCAGTGTATTTCAGTCGATCTGCCTGTTCTGCTCCCTACTCTGTCTCTGGTGAATCCTCTCACCCCCTCACCTCTGGCCTACAATCCAGTTCTTGTGTGCATAGATAAATAAAAATAAATCTTTTAAAAAAAGAGAGAGTAGGAGGGGCGGAGCAACATGGCGGCGAGGAGACGCTGCGAGTAAGATCTCCCATTAAAAAAAGTTAATAGGGAGGAAAAGCGGCAGGTCCCAGTGAGAACTGGGACACGGAAGATAAACGGACGACTCCAGCAAACTGCCCGAAGAAGAAAGTTGCCATAAAAGAGGACGAGAAGGGAGGGAAGCGCAGAACCCTGCTCCCCTCCCCCGCCCACAGAGGCGGCACTCTCCGACCGGCAGAGACCAGGGAAACAACAAACCAAAACGCCCAACAAGAAAAACGGATGCAGCAAGCGGGACTGTGAGTGGAAAGGAACTATTTCAGCCACCACACCCCGTGAACGGGAGCTGAGGCGAACCCTGCAGGATCCGCCGCGGAGGTGAGCTCCACGCGCCATTAAAAAGAGAGCCCCGCCCACCAGGAGGAGACCAGCACCAGCACACAGCCCCGGCCGCCCGGTAAGCTTGCGCGAAAGCGGCGCTCGGATTGCAGCTGCCCAGGGCCCTGCGCCTGCGACCTAGGCTTGCGGGGAGACGGCGGAGGCCCTCCCTGAGTGAGCAGGAACAAGGCGCCCAGGCAGGGGAGCGGGATTCAAAAGGCACCATTCCCGCGCCACTGATCTGGGCTACAGCCCGCGTCCTGGAACTGAGACCCGGGCGGAGGCCCTCCCTGAGTGAGCAGGAACAAGGCGCCCAGGCAGGGGAGCGGGATTCAAAAGGCGCCATTCCCGCGCCACTGATCTGGGCTACAGCCCGCGTCGTGGAACTGAGGGCTTTGGAACTGAGACCCGGGCGAGGCCCTCCCTGAGTGAGCAGGAACAAGGCGCCCAGGCAGGGGAGCGGGATTCAAAAGGCGCCATTCCCGCGCCACTGATCTGGGCTACAGCCCGCGTCCTGGAACTGAGGGCTTTGGAACTGAGACCCGGGCGGAGGCCCTCCCTGAGTGAGCAGGAACAAGGCGCCCAGGCAGGGGAGCGGGATTCAAAAGGCGCCATTCCCGCGCCACTGATCTGGGCTACAGCCCGCGTCCTGGAACTGAGGGCTTTGGAACTGAGACCCGGGGCACGAAATTAGGGGCGTGGGTTCCCCACGACGGTGGGGCACAAGGCAGACACAGCACCCCAAAGCTGTTGAGGTGTACCCTACCATCCCCGCTCTGCTCCCTGTCCCACGGGGTGGAAAATCAGCTCCCCAAGGGCTCTAGGAGAGATCTCTGGTGCCACCTAGCGACTTGACCCCAGCACAGGCTACTGAAGGAGCTAGTGGCCAGCTGGGGAGTTAGCCCACACTGGGCCCCTTCTGAACAAGTAGTCTGAGCCCACAGGGAGAGCGAGCACCCACAGCCGGGGCAGACCAGGCGCGCAGAAGAGTGTGCCTGAGACCAGAAGCGCAGGGAGTGTGTCCCACATCACCATTTTAGAACAGGGACATTTCTTCAGTAAAGACTACCTGCAGAAGGCTTCCTCAGGAGCCAGAGGTGAGCGGGGGAAGTTCGCCCACGCCAGACCCCCTCTGGCCTGCAGTCCAAGCCCAGAGGGAAGCAGGAACCCACCGCTGGGGCAGACCAGGCGCACAGGGGAGTGTGTCCCCACATCGGCATTTTAGAACAGGGACCTTTCTCCAGTAAAGGCTGCTTGAAACTGACAGATGACTCCTGGAAGAACCAGAGGGGAACAGAGAAGCCCACCCAAGATGCCGGCAAGTCCCAACAACACAGTGTCCCAACGCATACGGCAAATTAGAAAACAGACAGTAGGGAGGAGAAGAACCACACGCAACCTAGCAACTCTCCAGAGAAAAAGCACACCACAAAAAGAAAGCCAGCCCCCAGATTGCAACAACAATAACTTGGAAGAATTTCTGAGCCTTCCAGAAAGAGAATTTAAAATTGCCGTGATTAAAAAACTGACAGAAGTCATAAAGGAAAACAATGATAAGGGAAAAATAATCAACGATCAGAAGAATGCAATTGAGTCCCTAGAGAGGGAAAACAATGGTCAGAAGAAAGAAATTGAGTCCCTAAAGAGGGAAGTAAAAGAAATGCAGGAGATCAAAGAATTAATGGAAGAACTAAAGAATTCTGGGAAAAGCAATGAAAGCAGAATAGATGAAATGGAAGAACGAATAAGTAATCTTGAAGACACAGAAATAAAAAGAACCAAAACAGAAAAGGAAAGAGAAGTACGAAGGAAAAAGAACGAAGAAAGACTTCGGGAACTATCTGACTCCATGAGGAAAGGAAATATAAGAGTTATAGGAATACCAGAAGGAGAGGAGAGAGATGTAGGAACAGAGAAAATATTCAAAGAGATAATTGAAGAGAACTTCCCAAATGTGAAGAAGGAGCTGAAAATTGATATACAAGAAGCAAGAAGAACACCAAACTTCCACGACGAAAGGAAAAATACAGCAAGACACATAATAGTAAAGCTCCCAAGAATCCAGGACAAGGAAAAAATAATGAAGCTGGCAAGAGGGAAGAAACAGATAACATTCAAAGGAAAACCAATCAGGCTGACATCAGACTTCTCCGAAGAAACACTACGGGCAAGGAGAGAGTGGAGGGACATAGTCAACAGACTCCAAGAAAACAGATGCCAACCAAGAATACTCTATCCCGCAAAGCTCTCCTTCCTCTTTGAAGAAAGAATATGGACCTTCCCAGACAAACAGAAACTCCGGAATTTCATTGCAAATAAACCCCCACTCCAAAAAATACTACAAGGAGTCCTAAAGCCAGAACCTCAGAGCGACGAATAACAATGAAAGAAGGCCAAAAAAAAAAAAAGTTATTAAAAGAATAAATAAATAAAATCAAAGGAAAGACAAACACAATGGCAAATACAGATGTTAACATATCAATATTAACTCTAAATGTAAATGGACTAAACTCTTCAATAAAAAGACACAGAGTTGCAGCCTGGATTAAGAAACAAAACCCAACCTTTTGCTGTCTCCAGGAAACACATTTAGCTACAAAAGATAAAAATAGGCTCAAAGTTAAAGGATGGAAAACAATCCTACAAGCAAATGGACCAAAAAAGAAAGCAGGAACAGCTATACTTATATCAGATAAAACAGATTTCAAACTCAAAAAGATAAAAAGAGACCCCAATGGTCACTACATTATGATCAAGGGGACAATACTTCAAGAAGAAATAACACTCATTAACATATACTCACCAAACGAAGGAGCACCAAAATATATCAGACAACTGTTGTCCTCTCTGAAAACAGACATCAGAGAAAACACATACGTAGTGGGAGACTTCAACACACCACTATCAACAATGGATAGATCAACAAGACAAAAAATAAGTAAAGAAACCAAAGCTCTAAATAAAGACCTAGAGCAATTGGGCTTAACAGACATCTATAGAACACTAAACCCCAAAAAAATGGAGTACACATTTTTCTCAAGCGCACACGGATCATTCTCCAGGATCGATCACATACTGGGGCACAAGACAAACATCAACAGATACACCAAGATTGAAATCATATCAACCATCTTTTCTGACCATGAAGGCATCAAACTAGAAATAAACCATAAAAAGAAGGCAAGGAACTTTCCTACCTCATGGAGATTAAAAACCACACTACTGGAAGACCATTGGACTAATGAGGAGATCAAAGAAGAAATTAAAAAATTTTTTGAATTGAACGACAAGGAGGACACCAATATCCTAAATGTATGGGATGCAGCAAAAGCAGTAATAAGAGGAAAATATATAGCAATAGAAGCTCACATCAAGAAACAAGAAAGAACGCAAAGAAACAACCTAATCTCGAAGCTCAAAGATCTAGAAAAAGAACAACAAAAAAACCCCAAAACCAGTAGAAGAAAAGAAATAATAAAAACCAAAGCAGAAATAAATGAAATTGAAACTAAAAAAACAATCCAAAAGATCAATGAAACCAAGAGCTGGTTCTTTGAAAAAATCAATAAAATAGACAAACCCCTAGCCAGGCTCACAAAGGAAAAAAGGGAGAAAGCACAAATAAACAGGATCATCAATGAAAGAGGAGAAATCACAACGGACACAGCAGAAATCAAAAGAATAATCAGTAACTACTATGAACAGTTATATGGAAACAAGTTTAACAATCTAGAGGAGATGGACAAATTCCTACAACTCTACAATCACCCAAAGCTAGATAAAGAAGAAATAGAACACCTAAACAGACCAATTACAATTAGTGAAATTGAAATGGTAATCAAAAACCTCCCCAAAAACAAAAGCCCAGGACCTGATGGATTTACAAATGAATTCTACCAAACATTCAGAGACGAATTAGTGCCTATCCTTCACAAACTCTTCCAAAAAATTGAGAAGGAAGGGACAATACCAAACACGTTCTATGAAGCCAACATTACACTAATACCAAAACCGAACAAGGACAACACAAAAAAGGAAAACTACAGGCCAATCTCCCTAATGAACACTGATGCAAAAATCCTCAATAAAATTTTAGCTATCAGAATCCAACAATGTATTCATAAGATAATTCACCACGACCAAGTTGGATTCATTCCAGGGGCACAAGGATGGTTTAACATCCGAAAATCAATCAACGTTATCCAACACATCAACAAAAAGAAATATAAAAACCATATGATAATATCAATAGATGCTGAGAAAGCTTTCGACAAAGTGCAACACCCATTCATGATAAAAGCCCTTGAAATTCTTGGGATACAAGGAACATACCTCAACATCATAAAGGCCATCTATGACAAGCCAACAGCCAGTATCATTCTCAATGGTGAAAAGCTGAAAGCAATTCCATTAAGATCTGGAACAAGACAAGGATGTCCACTCTCACCATTGCTTTTCAATATAATACTGGAAGTCCTAGCCAGGGCAATAAGACAAGAGAAAGACATCCAAGGAATCCAAATAGGAAAAGAAGAAGTCAAACTATCACTATTTGCAGACGATATGATATTATACATAGAGAACCCCAAAAACTCCACAGAAAAGCTAATTCAACTCATCAATCAGTTCAGTAAAGTGGCAGGATACAAAATCAACACGCAAAAGTCAGTAGCCTTCCTATACACAAACAATAAATCTGAAGAAGAAGAAATCAAAAAGACCATCCCTTTTGTTATTGAAACAAAAAAAATCAAATATTTGGGAATAAATCTAACAAAAGAGGTAAAGGACCTATACAAAGAAAACTATAAAACACTGTTAAAAGAAATAGAAGAAGACACAAAGAAATGGAGAGACATCCCCTGCTCATGGATTGGAAGAATAAACATTATTAAAATGGCCATCCTTCCAAAAGCAATATACAGATTCAATGCTATTCCAATCAAAATTTCAATGTCATTCTTCAAAGAAATAGAACAATTATTGATGAAATTCATATGGAATCACAAAAAACCCCGAATAGCCAAAGCTCTCCTGAAAAAAAAAGAAGGGAATGGAGGCATCAGACTCCCAGACTTCAAACTATACTACAAAGCCATAATCATCAAAACCGCATGGTATTGGAACAAGAACAGACATACAGACCAATGGAATCGAATAGAAAATCCAGAAATAAACCCACAGGTTTATGGTCAACTAATCTTTGACAAAGGAGCAAAGACTATGCATTGGAGCAAAGAAAGTTTGTTCAATAAATGGTGCTGGGAAAACTGGGTCGCTACATGCAAAAGAATGAAGCTTGACCACCACCTCACACCATACACAAAAATCAACTCAAAATGGATTAAAGAACTAGACATAAGACCTGAAACCATAAAATATATAGAAGGAAATATAGGCGAAACACTACGTGATTTGCACATCAAAGACATCTTTACAGACACATCACCCAAAGCTGTGATAGTGAAGGCAAAGATAAACAGCTGGGACTATATCAAATTAAAGAGCTTTTGCACAGCAAAAGAGACAATAACAAAAACAAAGAGAAACCCCACCAACTGGGAGAACATTTTTGCACCCAACACTAATGATAAAGGACTGATCACAAAAATCTGCAAAGAGCTGATGAGTCTCAACAACAACAAAGAAAATAATCTAGTCAAAAAATGGGCAGAAGAGCTTAAAAGAAACTTCTCTGAAGAGGAAATGCAAATGGCCAACAGGCATATGAAAAAATGTTCAACATCACTTGTCATCAGGGAAATGCAAATCAAAACTACCATGAGATACCATCTTACACCAGTGAGAATGGCACATATTAAAAAAACTAGCAACAACAAATGTTGGCGAGGGTGTGGAGAAAAAGGAACTCTTCTGCACTGTTGGTGGGAGTGCAAACTGGTCCAACCACTGTGGAAAGCTGTGTGGAGATTTCTGGACCTACTAAACATAGAGCTTCCATATGACCCAGCAATTCCACTCCTAGGTATTTACCCAAAGGACACAGAAACATCAATTCCAAAGAACACCTGCACCCCTATGTTTATAGCAGCACTGTTTACAATAGCTAAGCTTTGGAAACAACCCAAATGCCCAAAAATAGATGACTGGATCAAGAAGATGTGGTACATATATACCATGGAATATTACTCAGCATTCAAAAAAGATAAACACATGCAATTTGCTGCAACATGGATGGCGCTGGAAGGGATCATGCTCAGCGAAATAAGCCAAAAAGAAAAAGAAAAATACCGGATGGTCTCACTCATAGCAGGAATCTAGAAAACTTAAATAAGAGACCAGGAAAATGAATAACTATAAGAAAGTGAAAATCAAAATCAACAAAAAACTATGAACCAGAGACACTTTTAGGGGGGCGGGGGCGGGAGGGGAGGGATTGGGGTCAGAATGGGGGGCTGCAATTGTATGGGGAATATAACAATAAAATTTATAAAAAAAAAAAAAAAATAAAACAAAAACAAATAAATAAATAAATAAAAACATGCCTCTATTTAAAAAAAAAAAAAAACAAACATTTTACAGTAACTTTTCCAAAATAAAAAGCTTTATAAGGAAAAAAAAAAAAAAAAAAAAAAAAAACATAATACAACTTTAAGAAAGGAAGTATTTTTGTGCTGGTATTACATAGCTATTCAAAACATCAAATTAAAAAAGACTAAAATGGTCAATAAAATTAAATGCTACTTGTATTTCTGTTTTGGACTTCTACTAGACTCAACATTGATGACAGTCTCGCGAAAATAAAACTGAATTTTCTTTGCAAAAAAAAAAAAAATAAATAAAAAAAGAGAGAGTAAAGCCCACATGGAGTAACTTATAAATGGCAATGAGAAAAAAATCAGAATAGTTAATAAGTGCTCTGATGTGACAAAGAGTGGGGGAAGTTGTTACTCTAGAATTGGGGGTTGAGGAAGTCCCACTGAGTAGGTGACATTGAAGCTGAAACACTGATGACAGGAAGAAGCCAGCTACATGAAGATGGGGGTGATGCCCAGCAGAGGGATTAATAAATTAACGGAAAGATCCCCAAGAGGGGAAAGATCACTCTGTTTGGAGAAAAAGACAAGAAGGAAACAGAGAGAGAGAGAGAGGACTGGAATGGAGTGAGCAAGTATCGGGGGTGAAGTGGAGATCAGAGGGAGAGGCAGAGGCTGGGCTATGAAGGACGTGGGGGCTTCAAGTTTATTCTGGGTGTAATGGAAAGCCTTTGGCAGGATTTAGGGAGAGGAGTGACATGATTTAAATTATGCTTTAAAAAGCTCATGCTACAATTTGGCAGTTTCTTCCAAAGTTAAATATATCCTTAGCATCTGACGTAGCAATCCCACTCCTAGGTAATTACCCAAGAGAAGGAAATTTATACTCACTCAAAAATCGGTATGCAAATGTTTACAGCAGTTTTATTTCAGTTACGAAACAAGCACAATGTCTTTCAGCTGGTGAATGGATACGCATACTCTGGCACATCCTTACAATGGAACAGGACTCAATGACAAGCAGGGATGATGCATTCATACTGTGGATGCACCTTGCATGCATTACGCTAAGTGAAAGAAGCCAGACTCAAAACTACATTCTCTATGACTCCATTTCTAAGACAGTCTGCAAAAAGAAAACTACAGGAGCAGAAAGAAGATCAGTGGTTGCAGGGAGTGGGAGCCTGGGAAGGAATTGATACAAGGGGGCAGCATGTTGGGGGAGTGTCGGAACTATGCTATACCTGGGTTGTGGTGTGGTCACATTATATGCAGAGTAAATTGTACTGCATGTCAATAAAATAAAATAAAAACTCATTCTGGCTGTTATTTAGAAGTGCCAGAGTAGTAAGGACACTGATTGGGAGGTTACTGAAATTAGATGAGCTGTGATAGAGCCCTAACTAGGGACAATGTCTGACATTCCCCAGAGTTCCTGTACCTCCATTGTTCTCCCCATAGGAAGACAATATACACGGTGAGCCGAGTGGGTAAAGTTCTTTATAGTCATTTACAAGTTTGATAAAGTGAGTTAATTTTTTTCTGCCTTCACCTAATTGCTGTGTCTGCAGGTGAGCAACGCCATCAGCGTTTCCATCAGCAACATTCACAAAGGATCCGTGTGACTCCTGGTCTGTGCTGTCCTCTGCCAACATGATTAATAGTTCAGTGGCAGAAGGACTACAGATCTTAAATTTGCACCCACTCATTTGAAACAATATCCTTGAGGTTCATCAGGCTGAGCAAGTTTCCTATAACCCAGGCAGGCCCTGTTGGAGAAGTCCTGACAAGAATGGGCATAAGTTTAGCATTTGTTTTACCACCTTTTATTCCAGGTATAATTCAGTAAATCAAATGCTACATTAAGAAGAAAAAAATCCTGTCTAGGTAAAAATAATAAAAAGTTCACATCACTCCCATAAGAAAGATGTCCTTCCTTCCGATTGCTTTGTATGACACTGGTAATTCAAAGCTTATTTAAAGAGTCCTTAGCGAGTGCTAGTCTTAATGAAATGACTGGAGTCAAAATTTAACTAGCACTTTAAAAAGCTCAATCTGGATTTAAAATAATTTTTGAAAACCAGGTTCCCAGATTAGGGCAACCACTTGATTATCGCCCCCCCCCCCCAGCAATTAGAAGAACAAATGTAGCAATGGCTAGTTTGATGATAATCTTGAGTGTTCTTTAAACACTCATTTCAAAGGTGAAGAGCTGAGGAGAGTATCCAAATGAATGATCATTAAATGTAGAAATTCTTGGGGAAAAAAGGTATCAGAAATAGATAATAAAATCAGTGGTGCTTTTCTTTCCCCAGAGCTATGAAGAAGCTTCTAGAAGTAATGTAGGGGAACAGGCAAGCTCTAATCTGCAAAAATTTCACCACCTCCTAACTGTTCAACAAGGTATTAGTTGTAGCTGATCTGTGTCCTTGGTCATGAATGTTCCTCCTCGGCAATGTTATTTTATCCAGCAAATGGCTCCACCACTGACCTCAGCACACACACACCCTGGAAATTGGGGGGATGATCCTCAATTACTTCCTTTCCTCTATTCCCCACTTCTGTCAGCTTCAAAGTCCTGTGGATCTACCTCCTAAAAAAGGTCCTTGAACCTGTCAACTTGTTTCCTATCTACAAGTACAAGCGATAATCATCTTTTAACTGAGCCAGGCAGTAGCCTCCTAACTGGTCTTTTTGCTTTTTCCTCTCCCTTCTTCAAATTATTCTTCTACAGTAACCAGAGCAATCTTTAAAAAAATTATAACAATAAAAACATAATAAATCGAAACAAAAATTAACAGACAACTATAAATCAGAGATATTCTGCAGGGGAGGGGGAAGGAGAGGGATCAAAAGGAGAGAGGGAAGAGCACAAGGGACTACGGTGATGATGCACAGGTGAACTGGTGGTGGAAATTCTATGGGGACTACACCTGAGAAAATAAAGCAAACATTGTAAAAAAATGAAAAATGATGTAATATATATATAAATTTTAAAAAGTGATGATATGCACAGAATAAAAAAAAGGAACAAAACCTAATGCCTCATTAAAATTTTTCAACTGCTTCTACTTATGCTATTGCAGAGTGACAATACCTGTCGAGTGTTCCAGGTACTCCCCTAACTTCCCCATTAACTGGAAGACAGGAGGGGGTCTGTGACAAGGTCAGACCAAAGAGCTGAGAGGGGAAGTGACAAATGTTACTTCTGAGCAGAGACCTTTGCTTACTCTTCCTTACCCTTCCTCTGCCATGTAAACTAGCAAGTCCTTGGGTTCCAGATGGCCCAGCTTCAGTCTTGGCTCCTGAGTGACTGCCTGAGGGCAGCCACTCACCATTCTGTGCTGAATGTGGCCTTGAGGCTGTTGATCTAGTTCCAAGAGCATAACCTGGCTCATCCTGACTAATACAAGATGGTTTACAAAGCTGACTATGATCTTTCTCCCATTTAGCTCCCTGGCTTCATTTTGTGTCAACCCTTTTGCTCTAAGTTCGAACTCTAGTATTTGTTTGGCCCTTTGGACATAATACACTTGCTCATCCTCTAGGACTTTGGCACATATTACCTCCATTCTCTAAAACATCCTTCCTTCCATGCTTATTTACATAATTCTTAATCATCTGTCAGATCTTGGTTTGAGAGGCATTTGCCAATCCCCTACCTAGATAAATCCCACATTGTATCCTTCCTCCTCCCAATAGTTCTCTTTACTCTTTGCATCATTTATCACACTTCCACTTGATTAATGTCTGACTTTACAATTCATAAATTGTATCTGTCTCATACCTTTAGACTTAAGCACAGGAGATGACATAGCAGGTGCTATGAAAAATTAGTTGAATGACTATGTATAGAGCATTACACCAAATAATTTGTTCTCTAAATTTTTTCCTGCTTAGTCCATCCACAACCACTTCCCAAATATTTTTTCAGTCATTTACTGATTAAGCTAATATTTACAGAGTACCTTGTTCATGTTAGACTAGCTTGTGAAGTACCAGCAACACGCACATCAGGTTTTCAGAGAAGAAAACGACAATGGGGAGTTGAATGAGTTGCTGAAAATTTATGGAGAAAGTGAATTTCTGGCTCAGCCTTATAAAATGAGCACAATCTGAATAGGTAGGAAGATTGGATGTGTATAAAAGAAGGGGCGTCTGGAATAAGAAAAAAGCACTAGGAATGAGACTCATTAATTAGAGACAGTAAGATCAGCCTCTCTGGGCTCTTCCTCTGGGCCTCTATTTCATTTTTCGTCCCTTCAAATGGCTGAGTAGAGGTGGGCAGAGAGAACCTTGAAAGCTGCGCAGTGTTCTGGACACACCATTCATTTCAGAGCCTGCTTTGGCTCATCTTAGTGGAAGCACTGGTCGCTTCTCTCCCCTTAAACCTCTATTCTGTTTTCATGTCACTCTTCTAGAGGGCGGGGAGCATTCTTTTACTTTTTTCATAGTTCCCTATTGCTCACTTTTAATGCTTTATGCCTGGTAAGCACCCAATAAAATCAGTTAATCAGGGAAACCTCTCCTTAAGTTTGAAATGATTTGCTTCAAGCTAGGATCGGACTGAAGATGAGTTTAGGGATTCTAGGTGATGTTATTATTCTGGAGAAGTAAGTAATAGCTTGGCATGGGTTCTTTCTTTTTTAAAATTAACACAAAGAAACAGAGGTGATATATGCTCATTTCAGAAGATTTGTAATATGCAAGTCTGCAGAAGAAAATAAAGATTCTCTAGAGTCTCACCATGTAGTGATATCACTATTAATGTCCTTCTAGTCTTTTATCCATTTACACACACACACACACAAATTCATAAAGTTAGTTTCATATAATTCCATTTGTTTTCTATTGTTGTAAAAACATAATATAAAATTTACCATAATAACCGTTTTTAAATATATAGCTCAGTAGTGCTAAGTATATTCATATGGCCATGACAGATATCTCCAGAATTTTTTCAACTTCTAAATCTGAAACTTTGCAACCATTAAACTTTATTTTAGTTAATAGTAAGTCATAAACATCCTTTCTTCACACCAAATCCTCTATGATATTAAACATTCTTCTTTACTATTACTATTTTTTAAGATTTATTTATTTATTTATTTATTTTATAGAGGCATGTTATTTGTTTGTTTGTTTGTTTGTTTGTTTGTTTGTTTTTTGTTTATACAAGCACTGGGTACAGTCAGAAGCACGGGAGGGTGAGAGAATTCACCAGAGCCAGAGCGGGGAGCAGAGCAGGCAGAAGGACCGAAGCACACTGCTGAGGGGAGCAGCGGGAGGCAGGAAAGGTCTGCGCGCCATGTGGGACCCTCCTCCGGTGACCGGGGAGCAGCCGGGGATCGAACCGGTGCCGCAGAGGCCGCGGGCAGCTTCGCAACCCAGCGCTCAACCGCTGCGCCACCGGGAAGGCCCAAGATTTATTTATTTTTATGCAAGAACTGGGGTACAGGCCAGAAGCGCAGGAGGGTGAGAGGATTCACCCAGAGACAGAGTGGGGAACAGAACAGGCAGACTGACAAAATACACTGCTGAGGGGAGCAGTGGGTGAGACAGGAGAGGTCTGCTGCGCCATGTGGGATTCTCTCTGGCCGGCTGGGATTGAACCTGCGCTGCAGAGGCTGCGGACAGCTTCACAGTGCGGCGCTCAACTGCCTGCACCACCAGGGAGGCCCTATTGTTACTATTTTTAATGAGCATAGATTTTTCCATCACTTAATTTTTGTTTATTTATTTATTTGGTGATAATTTGGTGATAACATGTTTTACCTCTTTATTAAGACTCACGAATGAATGCTGAAATACAGTTAAAATGTAATGTCAAACATTGTAGAGTAGAACTATGTACCAATGAAATGTAGGTCAACATTACCATAATTAAAAATTATGTTGAATTATGTTGAATAAAATTATGTTGAATAAATAGCCATAAAAATATTGTTGCATATTTAGGTTATTTATGGTTTCTCATTATTATACACAATGCTCTGGTGAACATTTTTGTACATTTTGTATATATATCTTTGTGCATTTGTTTTAATATTTCCTTACAATAAACTTTCAGATGGGGAATTAATAACTTAATGGAGATGTGCATTTTATTTTAAAATTAAATTTTTTTATTATTTTTGCATCGAAGAACTGGGGTACAGGCCAGAGGTGTAGGGGTTGAGATGATTCACCAGAGACAAAGTAGGGAGCAGAACAGTTTGATTTACTGAAATACAATGCTGAGGGGAGCAGTGGGCGAGACAGGAGAGTTCTGCTGCGCCATGTGGGTCAGCTCCCTGGCCTGGTATCGAACTCAGATGGCAGAGGCGATAGTGCTGAGACTTAACCCCTAGGCCACCAGGGAGACCCATGAGATGTGCATTTTTAATGTCCTTGATATGGATTTGAGTTTTGATATGGGAGATTGCACTAATTGACATACCCATCAGTAGACTAAAAAGGCCCATTTTCCCACACTTTGCCAGAACAGCGAATTATCCTGTGGTATTTTCTCTTTAGAGACTTTAACTCGTTCTATAATTTACTTCATATAATAAAAGATTTGCTCTCTGGCATCACTGGCACATCTCTGAATAATCTCAAAAGGGATGTAGACTTGATACTCACGTACCTCTACAAACAAGATTGGGAAGATGCCTACTTTATCTCCCAACTTGCCCTCTGCCCAGTTTTCATCCACTCGGCTGATCACAGTGATGATGTCATCCTGAAAGAGAGAAAGTCTTCAATCATCACTCACTCCCAGTTTTCAGGTGGTGTGAGCTTTCAGTGCAGATCAAGCTGAGTCCCAGATGGTATAAGGTGACAGGAGTACAACCCTTATGCAACTTATTTACAAAATCTTCCTATTAAATGAAATGTTCTTCCTGCATAAAGGGCAGTGTTTGGGTCTCCAATACCATAAGAGGTGAAGAAATAAATTGGAGTATCAATGGAATCCAATAGAATTCTGAATTTTCCATCACCAACAAAATGTAGGATATTTATTTAATTTAATCTGATGGCGATATCAAGATGGAAGCCATAAGATGGTGGATGTTTAGCTCAGCAAAATGAAGAATGAATTTCATCTAATTTTGAATGCTTTTTTCAGCCTATTCAATTTTTAATGTATCAAGCTTTAGCAAAGTGACTTTTTATTTCAATTTTTGTTATTATAAAAGGTGACATATAGATTTGTAGACACATTTGAAAATATAGCTAAACAAAAAAAAGAAAAAATTCTACCACAGTATAGATGCAAGCACTGTTAGCACCTTGGTTAACACCCCCTCGCCCCCATACCTTTCTATGAAGATAAAACATACACATATGAATACACTAATTTAAAGGAACTTTTCCAAAAACACACATATATTCCAACAGTAAAGTACATACATTTTAGATGTCAAGATTGATGAATTTTAACGAGTCCACACAGCCCCCAACCAGGTCAAGAGTTACAGACCATTTCTAGCACCTAGAAGTTTCCTTTATGCTCTTTCTTATCATCTCTCAAGAAGTAACCACTGTCCTGACTCCCAGCACTATCCATCTATTGAACCTATTATTGTAGTTCATACAAACATAGTCATACTTTGATTTCTGAATGAATATACCTTATCAGGAACACCTTTTCACATCACACTTGTGCACCAATCGAAACCTGAATATTCACCCACTGACCTCTCTGACCTTCTAATCCATACTTCTCAGTAATTTAGATGAATGAAAATCTAAGTTCATTACTGCATTATACCTTTTCTTGGCTTTCTCTATCCTTAATACGATTTCTGTAACATCTGTCTACCCCATCAGATTATAAGCTCCAGGTGTGCAAAACCTGTCACTGTTGTATTCACTCTGTGTCCCCACCACCTTATACAGTGGCTCTCTCCTAGTAGTTATACAATAAATACTCTTGATGCATGCATGAAAAAATGAATGTGTATAAACCATTCAATTTACTGAGATAGAAAACACTAAGAAGGAGTAGCCTTGGGAGGGAAGATCTTGTGTTTAATTTGGACACGTTGAGTTTAGGAAGACCATGAAATTTCCTAGTGTGCTCTCAGCTTTGCACATGTCTCCAAATTCATCAGGTTCTGTTTGTAATTTTCCATCTATGTGTCTGTCCCTTCCACTAGATTGGCGGCTCTGTGAAGGTAGGGGCAGTGACTCATCACTTTATCCCTGGCAGCCAGTTTGGCACATGGATGGACTAATTTACTAATTTACGAAAGAGGAGGAAGTGTCCTAGTTTGCAAATTCCTAGAGAAGGGCAAAAAATTAGATAGTGCTTCCTGCCTATATCTTCTTCCTCGGAGTACCCCATTGTATCCTCAGAGCTCAGTATCTGGCACAAGAGAAATACTCAATACATGGTTGTGCAAGTGAACTGCCTTTCCTTTATTTTTATTTTTTAAAAAGAGTTATTTATTTATTTATGCATTCAAGAACTGGGGTACAGGCCAGAGGTGCAGCGGGGTGAGGGGATTCACCAGAGACAGAGCGGGGAATAGAACAGGCAGATTGACTGAGATATACTGCTGAGGGGAGCAGTGGGCAAGACAGGAGAGGTCTGCTGCGCCATGTGGGTAGCTCCCTGGCTGGCCAGGATCGAACTCATCTGCAAAGGCTGTGGACAGCTTCATAGTGCTGTGCTCAACCTTTTGCACCACCAGGAAGGCCCTGCCTTTCCTTTAGATGAAGTGAGAGCATAAACTGCAGTTCAGGCTAAAGAATCATCTTCCTTAGGAGACTCTGACATACTGGGGCAACAATGAAGATTGTTACTTCAAAATATGGAGGACAGTGAGATTATCTAGTTTGAGAGAATCCGAGTCAATCACATTTCTGGTAGTGCTGGAATAAAAAAATGTTTTACAAAACAAAGACCTTTCTTGAGCTATTTGTAGCAGTGCCTTCTTGTACTTAATTTGGTCTACTTATCATAAGTAGCAAAGAATAAAAATCACCTCAAATTTGGTCTCTAGGAGAGAATTTGAATGTTTATGAAATAATAAATTCAGAATACAGAGTTAAAGTAGCCTAGACTTTAGTGGAAGTGTTATTTGCAAATGGTGACGCATTGAAAAGAGGCAAAAGAAATCTTAGGGTAATTAATGTGCTTGTAAAATATATCTTGTAAGAAGTTATTCATGCATAAAGGTATAATTATGTTATCATGTGGGTTTGGAATATTTTGAATACAATATTTACAACAAATTTGAATGTAGTAAATTAGGAGAATTAGGTGATCATAACTTGGTGAGCAAAAATACCCTACACTCACGTGATCGAGAGGTAGGAACTGGTTTTTCACCACATGCTCTCCCACTGTATGTTTTTGTCCATACATCTGTTTTTCCCACTATGCTGCCTAATGGCAGGGGGCATGACTTGTCCATGCTGCCCCTCTAGTATCTGCGAAAAACTTACTCAAAGCTGTAGCATGAGCAAACATATGTGTGAATATCTCTTTTTATAAATGCAATAGAAAGGTTTAAGGAGTTCTATCAAGCTTGTATATTTCTCTGGTGACTTCATGTCCATGTAGCCAGAATTAAACGCACACATTACATATGTATGCATACATATGTACATACATGTATGGTGTGTCCTCACTTAACACTGTTGATAGTTTCTTGGAAACTGACTGTAAACAAAGCCACAAAAAATGAAAGCAGATCCTGGAATAACATAATATTGTTCACCTTTGGCCAGGATTTTTTTTTTGTTAGCAACATTGTAATGAAGTGACTTTGAATGAAATGACATTGGATGAAAAGCTGGTACTCGAGGAACTGCTGTATACATTTACGTATAAAGTAAATCATCATCATCATCATCATCATCATCATCATCATCATCTTAAAAAAAATCAGGAAATAGTGAGCAAACAACTGCAGGCTCTGCCAAGTCTCTCTGGGTTGCCCAGAGTCTCACCTTGAGGAAGGTCAGGCAGTCCTGGTTTTCACTCTTGTCCTTGTCTCGAAGGTCGAAGTTGTAGAGGGCTCGGCAGAGTGGGGGCGGCTGGGGGAGCTGCTTGATGACTTCCACGGAGCTGGCGGGGAAGATGCCACTGACTCCATTCACCTCCCCCTGGTACCAGTTCTCATCGAGCTGTCTCCTGAGGAGGATGACATCTCCCTTATTAAACTTGAGGTCACCAGGATTTTGCCCTCGGTAGTTGCATAAGGCCTTTGCTCGAGGCACCTGCAGTGACACAGACCAACAAAACACATACTTAGCTGAGAGGCTGGAGGGACAGAAGGAATTGCATTGAAGACTAATTACTGAGCCCTTTCTATATGCTAAGTGCTATACATGGACCATTTTGTTTACCCTTCAAGACAGATGCTCATTATCCCCATTTCTAATACAGGGTGACTGAAGCACAGAGTGTTTTAGTAATGTGCTAAGGTGACATGGCTGAGAAATAGAAGATATAGGATCTAAACTTAGGCTACCTGCTTCTAGAGCCCCTTTCTTTGTCATTGTACTGGGAAGAGGGTTTTGTACTTGACTCCACAACTATATGAACTTGGGTGAGTCATTGGCTCTTTCTGGGGTCTGAATACTGATTTTGAATTCTGGCTACACCTCCTCCCTTTTGTGTGACCATAGGCAAGTTTATTTAGTCTTTCTTAAACCATATTCACTTACTATATGGAGTAATAATAGAATGCCTACCTCATTAAGGTCATTGCATAGAATAAATAAAATTCACCATGAATTTAGCATATTGCACGGTACACAGTGTATGCTTGATAAACAATACATTAAATGATCCATAGTGGAGGCTAATGATGTCAGTTCTACTTACTCCTTAGTGCTGATGGAAAGAAAATGGAAGTGGGACTCCCTGAAAATAGAAAGTGCTCTAAGAGAATGATGCAAGAAAGTTTGTTCTCAGCCTTCTCCTGAAAATGTAAATCTCCAATTATTTGTATCTCTAGGGGGCGCAATTGAGACAAAGAAACACTTAACCAGACATCCACTGTCAATTAATAAATATCAGCTAAATAATCGTCATTTGTCAGATCAGTCAAATGAATTTTTCCCGCTAATTGAAACTGGCTTATCCACACCAGGCCTCCTTCTGGTTTTGCTTGAAGTCAACTTGGCCAACTGAAAGTTCTAGAAACTTGCTTTTAATAGCAAGTCCTTCAGTGTCATCTGGGACTGTTTTATTTTGTGCTTTTGTCAGCAATGGGATGAAGCCATCCCCTCGCCTGGGGGTAACTTTGCTGTTCATAGGGGGATGTAATGAGGCATTAATTTAGTTCTTGAAGAAACTTCTCAGTCTGCAATGTTTGCTTGAAAGAGAATTTCAAGCAGTTTAGGGGTAGAGATAAGACCCAAATAGCATCTTGCTGAAGGGATAGTAGGGAAGTGCTTTTCTGCTAGATCCAGAAAGGTGAGCCCAAGGAGCGAGAAAACCACAAGGAAACAATTTATCCTCAGGAAACTGGTGGACAAGTGAGTAAAGATGTGTGTAATAGGAGACTTAGCACAATGCTGTGGATATAAACAGAACTGGCTGAATAAATTATGACATACCCAACACAATGGACAACTCTGCAGTCATTACAATGGCTGATGTTGATCTATAATTAATAACACCGGGAGTTCCTCATAATATAGGTAAATATAACAGGAGAGGTTAGAAACAGCTAGATCAGTCTTTCATTAGAGATATGTACCTATATTTTTACCAGGGAGAAATGCTAGATGTCTATATACCAACATTAAGAGTAGTTATTTCTAAGTGGTGAGATTTTTGAATATTGAGAAAATTGTACCACTAAGTGCTTAGTGGGTTTTTTAAATAATTTTTCTACAATGAAATAATTTTATTGCTCATTAAAATAAGATAGTAAAAAGAAAATGAATGAAGCTGAGGTACAAGAAGTGAAAGGTATGGTAGGAATTTAGGAAAAATGTAAGTTGAGTTCAGGTTCTGCTGCCCGCCTGCGACTATGCAGGTGCCTCTCTTTATCTTTCTCCGTTTCCTAATAAACTTGTCCTTTTAAAATCCCCAAAGGGAGGGATTGGGGTCAGAATGGGGGGGCTGCAATTGTATGGGGAATATAACAATAAAATTTATAAAAAAAAAAAAGAAATTAAAGAAAGGAAAAAATAAAATCCCCAAAGGGAAGTGGCGAGGACCTAAAGGCGGTGTTAAGCAGCCATTTTCTCTGTTTGTAAATAAAAACCAGCCATGTTAGTGGGGTTGGGCACACTTGGCTTGTGCTCTTGGCCAGGCAGGTTTGGTCTCAGTGGGTCGTTTGGGATTCCAGGTCTGTGGAATGGGTAGGACGCATTTAAGAATTTATCTCCCACTTTTCTCCCTGAGTTGTACATTTCCTCATCCCCCTTCCCTTGTAAATAAACCTTTTGTTAACCTTTACAAAATAAAAAGTCAAGTTGAGTGGGATCAGCCAACCATGCAACTACCTTTTGGAGATGATGTTCCTTCCTGAGATACATGCAGGTGGAAGCAAGATGAGAACAGATTTCTGGGGAATGATCTGAACCTGCTAGACTCCTAGGCTGGAATATGCTAGGGAACAATAGTTGCTCCTCCATTTCCTTTCTCCACAGTTTTCTTTTGTAATATAAATCACATTTTTCTGGGTACAGGACCACCTGATCACATTTTTGAACCTTCTTAGCAGCTAAGTTCTGGCCAATGGGATAAGCAAATGGTTAATGGTCAAAGGACACTTTTAGGAATGTCCTTACTGAGACTGGCTTTCTTCCTCCGCCCCCCTCTTCAATTTTGCTGTGTGGAACACAGAGAGCAACTGCTGGAGCTTTAGCTGCTTTCTCGAGCAAGCACTCCGCTATGTATTTTATTTAGTCCTCACAACAACCTGTGACTAGAAAAGTGGGGATCAGAGCTGCCCAAGTTCATGAAGTTAAAAAGGAGATTTAGGGTTTGAGTTCAGGTTTATCTATCCCTAAGCCCAAACCCATAACCATTAAGTCAGTGTGTAGGGTAGATGAAGATTGCTCAGACTTTTTTTTTTTTTTTAAAGATTTATTTATTTATTTTTACAAGCACTGGGTACAGTCAGAAGTGCGGGAGGGTGAGAGAATTCACCAGAGCCAGAGCGGGGAGCAGAGCAGGCAGAAAGACTGAAGCACACTGCTCAGGGGAGCAGCGGGCGGCAGGAGAGGTCTGCGCGCCATGCGGGACCCTCCTCCGGTGGCCGGGGAGCAGCCAGGGATTGATCTGGCACTGGAGAGGCTGCGGGCCGCTTCGCAACCCAGGGCTCAACCGCTGCACCACTGGGGAGGCCCTGCTCAGACTTTTGAGCCATTGACCACTATGGCTATCACCTGCGGCCTTGGATGCATTAGGCGCTTGGGAGTGTGGGCTCGGGGTACCCACGTCTGATCACAGGCACCTGGAGTATGGTGTGGGCATGCGTAAATGACCTCACCTGAGCTGAGAGAAGAGCATATAGGGGGGCAGAGGCCTGTGTGGCAGACGGTGGAGGAGCGGCTACTGGAGAGGAAGGCACGCTGAGATTACACCAGAGAGAGCCCAGAGAGAGTAGATTCGCTGGGGACTAGGAGGTCTGCCAGCCTGCTGGCCCCTCCGCCCCCTTGCCTGCCCAGCACCTGGTTGCCTCACTATAAATGGTGTAGAAAGATCATTAAGAGTCTGAAATAGCCACTGAGGGCTCCGTGACTCTCCTTTACCAGTCTCCATAGAGAACCTGCTCTGTGCCTTGCTGGCTCTGCAGTGTTTCTCAAAATGAAGTCTGCGGTTGTCGGGTAAGGTAAAAAATGTCAGGCTTTTCTGCCCTCCCACCATCAGGATAGATGACGGTCCTGTGGTCCCGAATGCATGCCTGATGGCGGGCACCTGGAGTAGGGCGTGGGCATAGATAGGTAGATGGGATTTACCTGGGCTGAGACTGGGCTTTTAGGGGCGGTGCCACGGGGACGCCAGCAGAAGCCTAAAGAGAAGCAGGAGAGCAGAGAGAAGGCCGGAGAGCCCGGATAGAATGAAGACTTGCTGAGGGCTGGGAGGCCTGCCAGCCTCCCGGCCCCCCAGCACTGCTGCCTGCTCTGTACCCAGTAAATCCCAATAAAAGCCTGAAAAGCCACTGAGGGCTTCAGGACTCTCTCCTCCTTTACCCAGTCTGCTGGATCAGAAAACCTGCACTGTGTCCTTCCTGCCCCTACAGCAGTCCACCTGTATCAGAAACCTGGAAGATGTCAAAATGCAGATTCCTGGGCCCCATCTGTAGAGGCCAGGACTGGACACAGTGCAGGTTTTCTAGGATCCAGCAGACCGGGTGAAGGAGGAGTCAGAGTCCTCAGTGGTTTTGCAGGTTTTCATTGGGATTACCAGGTACACGGCAGGCAGGGGGACTGGGGGGCCGGGAGGCTGGCAGGCCTCCCAGCCCCCAGCAGGTCTTCACTCTGGGCTCTCCGGCCTTCTCTCGGCTTCTCTTTTGACTTCTGCTGGCGTCCCCGTGACGCCGCCCTTAAAAGCCCAGGTGAATCCCATCTACCTATGCCCACACCCTACTCCAGGTGCCGCCATCAGGCATGCATTCAGGACCGCAAGGATCCATCATCTATCCTGATGGCGGGAGGGCAGAAAAGCCTGACACTTTTCCTTACCCCACACCATCCCTGACTGATTTGACTGTAATCTCTTGGAGTGAGATTTAAGTAGCTACATTTTTATCAAACACTCCCCTGGTCTGAGTTGAATTTTATTCTAGCAAAAATGGAGTTTTGATATGTTTTACACAATGGCTAAGTTACTTTTCTCCCTTTCCTTTCTGGAAGACATTTCGAGTGCAAGTGGCTTATGTATTTTAGTGACCACTGAGCAAGCGGATTAAACAAAAGTTGCACAAAATACTTAAACCTCTTCGAAGATGCAGAAACTTTGAAACCCAAGACAGTACTGACCAGCTTCACTGTTTTAGCATCTCCCCTCAGTCTAGGTAAGTGTTGTGGAAGTGTGTTGAATGTTCTATTTTTCATTATTTATTTTTTAATTTTATATTTTAAATGTTTTGTTTTCTTACATCTTTGTTAGTTTACATTCTATTTTTTTAAAAATTAATTTATACAAGTACTGGGTACAGTCAGAAGTGCGGGAAGGTGAGAGAATTCACCAGAGCCAGAGAGGGGAACAGAACAGGTAGAAGGACCGAAGTACACTGCTGGGGGGAGCAGCGGGCAGCAGGAGAGGTCTGCGTGCCATGTGGGACCTTCGCTGGGTGGCCGGGGATCGAACTGGCGCTGCAGAGGCTGCAGACAGCTTTGCAGCCCAGTGCTCAACTGCTGTGCCACCAGGGGAGGCCCTACATTCTATTTTTAATGAGAAGATTGTTTTCAAATTCTCTCTTTTGATTCTGTAAAATCCCTCCCCTGGTATTCTCCTACATTTATTCCTACAGGAAATACTGGCTTCCATGGTGGAAAGAGGGAGTAAAAGGATGTGAAGAGAAAAGGAGAGAGAGTGGAGAGAAGGTGGGAGGGAGAGGAATGAATCCGAAGAAGGTAAGGAAAGTAATGTTTACTGTGGTTCTGGCAAGCCACAGAAAATTTTCTTACATTTTCGCACTACATTACACCACTTTCCACATATTATCTCATTTGTGTTGTCTCAAAATCTTATGAAGTATTTAGTATCACCCCATTTTACTGATGAGGAAACAGAAGTTCTGAGACGTTCAGTGACACCCCGCTAGGTCACACAGCCCATGGATGGCAGCCCCGAGGGGTTTAGGCTCAGTGACCTCAGAGCTCTGGTCGTTCTCCCACCCTCATTGTCTCTCATCCAGCTGAACTCACCTAAAATGTTTTTTCCATCATAAAACTAATTTGGGGCTCTGTTTTGCAATTAAAATCTGAATAGTGCATGCAATTTGCTTGCAGGCTGGCTATATTAGTATGAGTTATTGAACCCTAGAGCCCTCACATAATAGTTAAGCACATAATAGTTAATCTGAAGAGAGTCAGGTGGTTGAGGCGCAAAGTTTTTCTCGAGAGAAAATGACTGCAAAGTCCAGGCCAGCGATCACCCATTTCGTATAGTCAATGATAGCTTCTTTTATCAGCCACAATTGTTTTATGTCTCTGCAGGTGTGGGCAGGAGGGAGAATGGGGTTCAACTGGGTGTGGAGGTCTTACATTCTGTTGATTACCAAGCTCTTTTTCCTGGTGTTTTCAAAAAGTCAGATAATCCAACAGAAGCTTGCATGTGTCTAAAAACTTTGAGAGTCAAATGTCTTGAGACTTCTAAGTCCTTATCATTTATCTGTTATTTGTCTTCTCAGTAGGAGCGAAAGGCATGAGGGCCATGCTTTTGATGATGTGATAACACACAGAACCCAGAGATAAGGGATCAGGGACATGCAGAGACATTGGTAGTAAAATGATTTTGTAGTCTTTCTCTGTATTAGTAAGATTGTGCTGAGTATCCCTTCTGGAGGAACCACCTGCTTGCTGTCTGTCTTTGAATGGGCGTGTCATTCATTCTGGTCACACCACTCACTGAGGCCCACACTGGCCTATTACAGTACCGAAATCCCTGGGTATAGGACTTGATAAAGGGCAGGCATATACCCCACATAGGGCCAATTAGAATTTTCTGTGACTTTAACTAGACTCAACAACAAAATCTGAACCCCTAGATCCAGCTGTGCCTGAATGATTCTCACGCAAATGAGGTCATATTCCCAATGTACTGCTTATCACTGAAACTACCTGGAATTGTTTTCTGACAATAAAACTGAACAAGTCCTGACTAAAACATATTAAAAACCCAGAGATAACAAAAATAATGAAATATATGAATAGGTTGCCAATGAGCCTGGAGCCTATAATTTGAAAGTAGTGAAGGAGGAATGTGGACAGATTGCAGGATAAGAGAAAAGGAACTTGAGTGAATCAGAATTACTATAGTGGTGACATGTACAAACAAAAAAGTTGAGGCAGGAGGAGAGGGGACCCAGCCTGCTCCTATATAATGAGTCTTCACTGTAATGCCTCCTAGTTCAGAAAAATGTTGGTCTGGTTCTCTCTACTCCTGGAATCAGGTGCGGCCCAAATCAATATGCTGAACTGATTGCTTACCTCTCTGATCTGGTCACAATATTGCCCATCATTGGAGAGAGGGGTCTGGAAAACCCTCTTGGCCTTTGGCTCAATTTACCATTCACTAGGGCATGAATTGTTTGCTGGGGAATTCAGGATCTGTGTCTGAAGCACCTCTGTATCTCTATTTCTAAGCCCTGGGCACAAACAAGTGTTTAATAAATGCTCAACGAATGGATGAATTTGTAAATTAATTAGGAAACATCCAGGAGTTTCCATTCTTGGAGGAAAAGGATGCATATGAGGCTAGTAAGTGTTATTGATAGTGATTATTTGAAAGCAGATCTATTGGCATGAACTGGAAAATAAAAGACTTTAGGTCATCTTTTCCAAAGCATCCTGAATTTTAATTATTTATTGCTGCACACACTCAAAAAGAGTTCCATACTGAAATAAACACTGACTTAAACAAAGTCATAAAGGTTTCTTTGCTGACTGTCATCTTAGAAACTTTATTCTGCTAATGTGATTTTGCATTTGGATCTAGACCATTTGGCAGGAATAGCAGAACATGCCTTGGGAATGCTAAGTAAGGTAAATGTGACCTTCCCTGTGATTATACTCTGCTGGTAAGACAAAGGGTCACCTAACTATTGAAGATCCTAACTTCCTACTGCTGCTTAGCCAACTAAGCCGTCACCTTTCTTCCTTACCATGACAATCCTTTTTTAGCAGATTTGTTGGGGGCCAGAGAGTGTATGTTATAAAATGCTGATGGGTTCTTGTGTACTGATTTCTCTATTTTTCTGGTGAGGAAGAGAGCTTACCAGCATTTACTCAATAAGATCAGATCTCTCTGGCTTTGGAAACCCCCAGGTCATCTGCTGCTTGGGGCTTGAGATCAGCAAAAGACTCTACTGTGACCCTCTAAATGGAAACCCCTAAATCTGGCCATTCAAATTTGAGGTCATACTTATGTGTGTTTCTTTGCTTCATAATGAATTTTACTTGTTCAAGGACAACTTAGGGTACAATAGAACACAGATATTAGCATCAAGTAGGATGTTGCCTGGCATTCTGACTTTCACACCTTTAGCCAAATTACAGAACCTTACTGATCCTTAGTTTGGAAAATCCACAGACTGGGGTTAATACTAACTAACACCAACCTATACAGTAAACTCAGCAAGTCTATATTATCCAAACCTGACATAGCCCAATGAAAGGTTAAGCCCTTGATTTGGGAGAGAACCTGGAAGCTCTTGATAAACTCTTTCTGATCAGAGAAACTGTTTACCTAAGGTCTTGGGACACACCAGGTATGTTACAATATGTCACAATATCACACAGTATCATTTTTGATTGAGGACTTGGGACATATAGTAGAACCTTGACTTCTAGAGGGGTTGGATTCTAAGGTCAAGCACATGGGAGTTCAGTTATGCCTACTTGACTGAACCCCAACAAAAACATCAAGTCTTGGGTGATTGGTTGGCAATACCTTATGTATGTTGTCATGCATTGAAGCTGGGAGAAATGAGTGCTGTGTGCACAACTCCTATATGAGAGAACAACTGACAGCTTATTCCTGGTCTCCCTTGGACTCTGCTCTGTGTGCCCTTTCATCTGAATTTAATGAAATATCTTTCCACTATAATAAACGATAACTGTGAATATAACAGTTTTGCTGAGTTCTGGGAGGCCTTCTAGTTAACCATTGAATAGAGGGCTATCTAAACAAATTCCTCATGGATTTGTTGAAAGGACTACTGAGATCAATCACAGAGTCATAAAGTACTTAAGAAACAAGGATGCTTAGAGATTTTGCCCAAAGGAGGAGAGTGGAATAATGAGTTTGTTGTGAGGCCTTATAGATTAACTTCAGCCCTACAAGTTATTCATTCTATTTATTTATTTATTTATTTATTTATTCATTCATTCATTCATTCATTCATTTATTCAAGCACTGGGTACAGTTAGAAGTACGGGAGGGTGAGAGAATTCACCAGAGCCAGAGCGGGGAGCAGAGCTGGCAGAAGGACCGAAGCACACTGCTGAGGGGAGCAGCGGGCAGCAGGAGAGGTCTGTGCACCATGTGGGACCCTCCTCCGGTGGCCAGGAGCAGCCGGGGATTGAACCGGAGCCGCAGAGGCCGCGGGCAGCTTCGCAACCCAGCGCTCAACCGCTGCGCCACTGGGGAGGCCCCAAGTTATTCATTCTTTTAATACATTTTTCTTTAAATGCCAACTTGGCTAACATTGTCTAGTTGGGGAAGTAAAGATCAAACTTCTAAATTAATACATATGTAACTACAAGTTGAAGAAAGTGTAATGGAGAGAAAGGACAGGGAGGTGAGAGATACCGAGAGATGGGAAGGGAACCAGTGTAAAGAAGGTTCTTATCATTGGCTATAAATGCAAGTTTATTTTGTTCTGGGACTTTTGTCATGTCTCTCTCCTATATCTCTCCCTTTAGCCTTTTTCTTAGGCTTCTTCTAGTCCTCTGTAGAGAGCTGGGATATCACAGCTTTCCATTTTCCTTCTTTATCAGACTTCTTCCACTGTGAGTCATGGCATTCCTTCTTATCTCCCTTAATCATATATCAATAAAACACCCAGAATATGCAACCCTTCTTTCTCTTTCCCTCCTGCCTACTTCTTGGGTTATCAGTGGTGCTATACAGGGGAAAGGCAAAGGAAGCAGGATTTTACACCAGGGAAAGAACCACTCACGAGTGGTAGCCCTTCTTCAGGGCCATCATTAGCATGTTTTCATTTTTCCCTCCAAACTTTTCCCTGAGATTGTTTTGGAGTAATATCATTGCCTCATCATAGGAGGCAACCCTGGGCATGTTCATAGCCATATTCCTGCTTACAAAATCATGTGGTTCTTAATAAAGAGCTTGGGATAGCTTTTGGAATGGGGTGGGTGGCAAGATTCAGAGACATTCAATGGGATGGCACTGAATTCTCCAGGGAACCAAAGCATGTGATCCAAACCAAAGCATTGTCATCTCTTCCCTCAGGAAGCCTGGGACATCTGTGAAGAAGGACAGGAGGTGTGTGGGAGTGTAAAGGAGGAAGCACTATCTCACTTGTCCTATGAGGAGATTCTGCTCCCTTCCAGTTCCAGAGTAAGCTTTCCCAGCAGGTGTGGCTCCTGGTGGATGTGTCTCTTTCCATAATGTTTGAGAAACTGAGCCAAATCCATCAAGCAGGGGGAGGAAAGATGAGCCAAATGCTTCTTCCATCACCACCACCTCCTCTGACTTAGGGGGAAAAGCTCTGGTTACATATACATTGGCCTTCTCGTTCTTACAACATTTCTTCTCCTTTTTACCTCTGTGGAAATTTCCGGGGCTGAAGGGGAATGGCTGATGACAACATGACTTCGGTAACTGGCAGCTGTCTGACAATGGGGCCATGGGGCAGGGCCTGGCAGTGGCCCCTAGAAGTGGTACACAACTTACAAATTAGTGTCCTTTAAACTTTCTCGGCCTCAATTTTCTCAATTCTTGAGTCATGATAAAACACACCTTTCTTAGGTGAATTGTATCATTCCTTCCAACTGTTAAAGTTAGTAGGATATAAAGGCCGATGATCAATGTTCCAGAAGCATCTTTAAAATACTCAAGAAATAAGCATGATGGAGAAGATGAAACCAAATTGACAAAATGTTAATGACTGCTGAAATTTGAGTTGTGAGTAGAAGGTGGTTTATTACACTGGTCTCTACCTTTGTGGATGTGGTGAGGTTCAGCTTCCATCAGCAGGACAGGCTGTAGTGGTGAGGAAGAGATGACAGTACATGCTTCTAGGCCTTTGGGGAAATGTCTTTAAAGAGGAGTGCTAATGTGGCCAGATTTATCTTCTATTGTCAAAAAATTACATCATGATTTTAAATGTCTTAGTTCTTATTATTTTCTACTCTTTAAGATTTGAGTGCATATTTATACTTATTTGCACTTTAATTCAGTGATCCCAAAGAAAAAGCCTGACACTACCTAAGTTGATATCAGCAAGCCCTGGGAAGTTAGAATTCTTCCCTCTCAGTTTTGTTGTCCTTGAGTCCATGATTTTCACCACCAGACCTTCTGCAAATCTGTAGTTTGCCTCTTTCAGTTGAATAAAAACCAGGACGTTCCTTTCGTTTATACCAGGAAGAGATATGACCTTGAGAAGAAGCACCCAGACAGACTCTAGAGCTGGACCCTCCCCCCACATTAGGAGTGACTGGTTGAATATCAGAGAGATGCTGAAAGATCCACATATCATCTGTTCCACTGGGCATGGGGTCTTTTCTTTCAGTTAAAAGCCTGAATTTAGGGAAATCCTGGTAAGAGTCCCAGAGAAGGAGAAATGTCTCTGACAATTAAGGTCCAGAAGTATTCTAGCAGTTATTTGCAATCATTTTTCATTCTCATGTAGAGTCAGCAGTCCTCCTGGGACTAGTGTGGTACATGTGGGATTTCCGGGTCCACTCCAAGTGGGAGCTATTATCTTTGGCATGACTTCAATGTCTTCTGCATTTTTGTCATTAGAAAGTCTTTCCTGTTTCCTTTGTCAAGGCTATATTGGGGATCCTTTTTGGGGGCACCATTGACCCTGTATTTCCCTATCACAGCACTTGTTGCTTTGTATTATAATTTCTGGCTTGCTTATCTTCCACCTGCCATGTTCTGAATCTGCCTGCAATGAACTCCATAGCAGCAGGGTCTATGACTTGTTCATCTTTTTTACCCCAACACCTGGCAAACAATACCATCCACTCATTCATTCAACAAAAATGTACTGAATGCCTTCAATAAATAAGACACAATCTCTGCCTTTATGGGGCTGACATTTTAGCAGCACCCATGAGTATTCTCTAAGTATTTGTTAAGTGAATAAACAAATGGATGAATAAATAAATGCCACTTAAACCCAACTCTGGCTTTGATATGTTGCCATCTTTGATCCTGACATAAAACTCCAATGTGTCCAGCAAGGTGTTTCTCCACAACCGGGGAATACCCAGGCAAGATAGGCATGATGGACACAGTATTTTTCTAGGTCATTTCTTTTTCTACATTTTGGATTATTTAGCTTTCTTAAAATTTAGTTTCTATACAATTGTAAGAGACTGCCTCCTAGCTTCTGCTCTGACATTGTTTCCTAGGCCATCGTTTTAAAAGGCTGCAGTCTGTAAAATGTCCTTTGTGTTATATAAACATCCCAATTTCTTCAGGGGGACCTGTCTTGGAGGGTCCTGCTGTTGAAGACCTTTTTCTTTCCCATGTGTCCTCTTTCTCTTGGTTGTCATTTCTACTGCAGGCAGCCATAAGGAGTGTCAAAAAAATGCCAGTTGGCAGCTCCAGGAAAGGGAGCAAGGAGGTAATTTTTCTGTTTAGAATATTGAAAACCAATATCATAGCAGGCTACATGAATCAAAGAAAGCAGCTCTATGCAGCTGGGACTCCGAGAGGTTCCACTCTTATTTTCATGATTTGGGTGTCATTAACACTCTGTGGGCATGTCTAGGGAGTGGTGGCATGAAGGAGTGGCCTTCCTTGTCTCTACCCTACAGAATGGCTTTGGGTGGGCCTGTTTCAAATGGCAGAAAAGGTGATAGTCACTCGAGAATTTTTTTTTTTTCCTCCTGGGTGGAAATTCCTTGACAATTGCTGCCCAGGATTTCTTCTTATTACTTTTACCCTCACTCAATGGTATACTCTTCGATTTGTAGTGCTTACCAATTTCCATAGTGTAAATACTCCTGCCATCCTGCCAAACTAATGTCAGTGAATGTGGGTTGGGAAGACTTAAGACATGTGCACGATGGATTTTAGTGAGACGGCAGGAGTCAGTTCAACAGCAGCACACAGCTTCTGGTCCAATTCACACAACATATGAAAGATTGCCCCATATAAGCACCACAGTCTTACTATAACTGAGGTTGTAGGATATGGTTTGTAAAACACTTTTGCATTTGCTGTCAGAGCTATAATCACAAAAGATGGTAAGAGTTATGCCTATTTGGTAGAGGAAGAAACTGAGCTCAGGAAGATCCTCAGCCCTCATAGCAGGGATTTACTTACTTCTTGCCTCTTGTCTGTTGACTGGCCAGTCTCCTCTCATGCAGTCCCATGCACTTCCAACCCACAAATTCATTTCCAGAATATTTTTTTTTGTATTCCACCCTCACCTGCCAACTGCTACTTGTCTTGTACATCTTGCTAAAACATCTGTTCCTGAACATCCATGTCAGGATCAGGGAGATCTTCTATGTGCTTTGTGGCAATCACTAGCATCCTCATTATGGTATTTGTCAAATGGATGTTGAAGTGGCTTGTTTATTGATGTTCTCCACAAGAGTATAAACGTGTGAGGGAAGAAGCTTTTATCAAGGTCACCACTGATCCCAGTGCTAAGGACAGTGTCTGGCCCAATAAGTATTTTTAGAATGAGTGAAACCATGAACGATAGTCTCTTTACTCCAAATTTACTGTAATGCATCTCTTTACTTTCTTAAAGGAACTCAAAGCATCAATTCCCTCATAGATTGGCTGCAGCTTTCTCAGGAACCTGGGAGGTTCCTGGTGAAATGCACAGTTAGGCCAGATTTCTCTGTATTTGGCTGTAGCTGTTCATCAACTACCTCCCTGCTACACACTCCCCCTCCCCCTACAGGGCCAGGGGCTTTAAAAAGTGTCACAGAAGCAAGCTGCAAAACCAGTTTGGTGTGCTATGAAATGTGCTCTTTGCACATACACCAAGACAAAGACACAGGAAGGAGGCTCCAGTCAGAAGCACCTGCACCTTCTAGGAGGAAAGCTTAGAAATATTCTGGAACCAGTATGTCCTCTGTAACAGCAAGACTAAGGCTTATGAATTAGCACTGCTTCCCTCAATTTCCCTCTGAAGAGGCAGAAAGGATCAGGGCTACATGAAATTACAGAGCTGCTGCCTTCTTAGCACCAAAGAATCTTGTGCATACCCGAGGCTCTCATCACAAACATCTAATCATCTTCTGTAAACACAGGCGCCTGCCACTTCAAACAGGTGGGGTTAGATCTGGCACACATTAGTTAATTCCTTATGTTACTCAAGCTTGCCTGGTAATACAATGTTTAGGGTGTTCATCTTTGCTCTTGAGTATATATAAGAAAGAATAATTTAACAATCATCAGAGGATCCTGTGATGCTTCTAGAAGCATTTTGTGCAATAGAACTTTCTGGAAATGAACTGCTCTGTGTTGTCTAATATAATAGCCACTGGCCATATGTAGTTACCAAGCACTTGCCACATGATTAATACAAGTGAGGAACTGAATTTTTAATTTTATTTACTTTTTAATTTAACTTTAGCCACATGCTGCTAGCAGTTACCCACATGTTGCTAGCAGTTACTATACTGAACAGCACAACCCTAGGTCTAACTATCAATTACAGAAATACAGGGGATTGAAGAATACATTAAATGACACCACAGGGATGTATTAAGAAAATTTCAGAAAATGGGGACTTTAAGGCAAATGACCTAATTTCTCTAATAAATATCTTGCAAGGAAGAAAAGCAAAGGATATGCGTGTGCATGTGTGTGTTTGAAACCTAGAGATTAAAAAATATATTATCAACCAAATGCAATGTGTGGGCCTTGGTGGATCCTTGTGCAAACAAGCCAAATATTGCAAAATTATGAGACAATGGGAAAATTTGAACAGACTGGATATTTGGTGATATCAAGGAATTCTTATATGTGATAATGTCATTGAGAGTATATTAAAAAATTCACTTTTTTCTTTTTAAAGGTAACTATTCAATTATTTATGGAAGAAAAGATGGCTTGAACACTTTGTCTCATGTTCACCTAGTGAAGGGAGAAAGTGAATGGGGTATAGATGAAATAAGATTGGTTTTATGTTGTTAATTATGGAAGACAAGTTCACAGTACATAGTGGTTCATTATTTTTCATTTATATATTTAGAAAACTTCATTATAAAAAGTTTCAAAAAATCAGATGGATGTCAATGTTTATGAGAGTATTGATAAATAGGAACTTCCCTCCTTGAATATTGAAAGCTTAAAATTTTACATTGAGAAAGTAATTTGGATATGGTGTTCAAGATTTAAACTGTGTTTTTTTTGACCCAAGAATCCTAGTTTTAGGAATAGGCATACACATGAATCTATGTAAAAGATTGTGGAATGTAGCATCATAGTGGAATGTAGCAGTGATAGTGAAGGCAAAGATAAACAGCTGGGACTACATCAATTTAAAGAGCTTCTGCACAGCAAAAGAGACAATAACAAAAACAAAGAGAAACCCCACCGACTGGGAGAAAATTTTTGTATACAACACTAATGATAAAGGACTGATCACAAAAATCTACAAAGAGCTGAAGAGACTCAACAAAAACAAAGAAAATAATCCAGTCAAAAAATGGGAAGGGGCCTCTCCTGGTGGCACAGCGGTTGAGCGCTGGGCTGTGAAGCTGCCCGCAGCCTCTGCAGTGCCAGTTCCCCGGCCACTGGCAAGAGTTCCACATGGCACACAGACCTCTCCTGGCGCCCGCTGCTCCCCTCAGCAGTGTATTTCGGTCCTTCTGCTTGTTCTGTTCCCCGTTCTGGCTCTGGTGAATTCTCTCACTCTACCGTGCTTCTGACTGTACCCAGTGCTTGTATAAATAAATTAAAAAAAAAAATGGGCAGAAGAGCTAAAAAGAAACTTCTCCAAAGAGGATACGCAAATGGCCAACAGGCATATGAAAAAATGTTCAACATCACTTGGAATTAGGGAAATGCAAATCAAAACTACAATGAGATACCATCTTACACCAGTGAGAATGGCACATATTAAACTAGCAACAACAAATGTTGGCGAGGGTGTGGAGAAAAAGGAACTCTTCTGCACTGTTGGTGGGAGTGCAAACTGGTCCAACCACTATGGAAAGCTGTGCGGAGATTTCTGGACCTATTCAAGATAGAGCTTTCATATGAGCCAGCAATTCCACTCCTAGGTGTTTACCCAAAGGACACAGAAACATTAATTCCACAGGGCACCTGCATCCCTATGTTTATAGCAGCACTATTTACAAATAGCTAAGTTATGGATACAACCCAAATGCCCAAAAATAGATGACTGTATCAAGAAGATGTGGTATATCTACATAATGGAATACTACTCAGCAATCAAAAAAGATAAACTCATGCAATTTGCAGCAACATGGATGGCGCTGGAAGGGATCATGCTCAGCAAAATAAGCCAGAAAGAAAAAGAAAAATACTGGATGGTCTCACTCATAGCAACAATTTAGAAAACCTAAATAAGGGACCAGGAAAATGACTAATTGCAATAAACTAAAAATCAAAACAAGCAACTATAGACCAGAGACAAACTACAGTGGGGGGCGGGGGGCGGAGAAGAGGGATTAGGGAGAGAAAAAGGGGGTGGGAATTGTATGGGGAATATAACCAAAATGAAAATGCATACATTATGCAAAAATGAAAAATGATGTAAGAATTATATATATATATATATATAAAAATCCTAGCCACCAGAATGATGGTATTTAGAGGTGGGGCCTTAGGGAGGCCCTTAGGTCATGAGGGTGGAGGCTTCATGAATGGGATTAGTGTTTTTATATGAGGTCCCTAGCCCTTCCACCTGTGAGGGGAAGTAAGAAGACCTCTTTACGGTCATCAGCTATGACCGTAAAGAGGGCTCTCTTCAGAAATTGAACATGCTGGTCCCTTCACCTCGGACTTCCCAGCCTCCAAAACTGTGAGAAATGCACGTCTGTTGTTTATAAGGCACTTAGTCTGTAGTATTTTGTTACAGCAGCCTGAAAGGACAAAGATAATGGCCCTTCCTCCCTGAAGAAAACAGATGAACTAAGGAGTTTCATTCAGCATGAATTGTTAATCCCTGATTCCAAAGTGGATTATAGTTACAAGTTACTAGGTGACACCTGGGTTGAGCATTGTGCTAAGGGAGGGGTCTATGCACACGCCTTTCACTTCTGGCAGTAGAGTCAGACTTAGATTCTCCCTCTTGCTAGTTGTGTGACCTTGGACTAGCTACTTCTGCTCAATTCCCTCAAATATGAAATGGAAGGAGTAATTATATCCATCTTGAGTGTAAGAATCCAATGAAGTGATACACACTAAGTTCCTGGCACATTTAAGTGCTCTATAAAGGCCCTTCCACATTATTTGCTCACTTTGACATTCCAACAACCCTTTGAGGTAAATACTATTATACATCCACGTGACAGAGGAGAAATTGAGTCTATAGAGACAGTGGTGTTCTGTCCCCAGCTTTCATGGGTTTAAGAGAGCTAAATTGTTAAATTTTCATTAATTTTTTGAGTTCACTGACTTGGCAGCTTGAAATGAACTGTGATAGGAGTATTTACACTATGGGAATTGGCAAACACTACATTTTGCCAGGAGAACTGTGTGTTACACTGTTACTTAGAGCCTGTAAGGAACCTGTCAGTAAGAGCAGTAAGTTACTAGTTAAGTAATAGCTCCAGGGTTGGTGAGTGGCATGGCTGAGATTTGAACCCTGCTTAGATGAACTCCAAAGCTCTTAATGTTGAATATACCTTGTTTGAAGAAATCTCTCTTTAAAACTTATAACTTGCATCTCCTGGGAAAAACTATTAGGATAATGCATACCAAATCATGTCCCTATAGAAGGGGTTCTCAAAATTTTCATCGGTGGAATTCAATAATTAGCATTTCTAGCCAGTTTCCAGGGACCACACTTTAGGGACCACACTTCAAGAACTACTATTCTAGTATGTAATCTGAAGCTTTAGGCTCCGTCTTGCTATAATATTACTAGGGCTATGACTTTATCAGTTCTATTCTGATCTAAATATGGGAGGATTTGGATAGTAGTTGTAGGCCTTGAATTTTCTATAAGAGACCATTTTGGTAAGGTATTTGTGCTCCCAGCAGTTGAACACAGGAAAGCAGGAACCAAATCTTGGTGCCTCTCTCCCCAGTTGGCTTACATTTGGCTTTGGCCCACATCCCAGGAGCCTGGGCCTCTCCCCACAGACAGCGGGAGGTAAATGAAAAAAGAAACATTTCAAAGTCTATCTTTAAAGCCTGGCAGAAATCTGCCCTATAATTACACTAAATGAACTAGTTACAACTTCTCTCGTATTGATGTTGGATTATTAAAAGATTGCTCACACAGTCCTGAGGAATTCAGCTAATGAATTTAGAGATTTTTTTTTAAACCACCCCTTTCTTCTGGCCACCTCTTGTTTCCTAAATATTGGAAACAATGATAGAATATAATTGAAAATAAAACCAGGAAGGAAAATGAGGTAAATCCTGAATTAATGTTTTTGATTAGAACATGTTTATTGAAATGATTACTGCTTTTAGACACACAACTTTCCCAGTCCAGTTTTCCTATTTAAGTATCTCTCTCTCTTTTTCTCTTTTTTTTTTTTGCAAGTCCTTAGAAGGGGGTGAAATCAGCAGGCTGTAAGGATATTTATAAACATTCATTTGTGGACATCATTTCAAAGGACTCTAGAGGATCCAGAATAGGGATTTGACTAACCCAAGTTTGTACAGATTTTACTTTTTCTCCCTGCAATAGCATTCTATGAATACACCCATCCAGTGATTTATAAACTGGTGCAGAGAAGGAAATAGACTAAGCTGATAGGCCTGGGTAGGTCAATTTTATGACAGAACATAATGGGTTCTATCATAATAGAACCCATAATATGGGTTCTATAACCCATATATCTGGGTTATAGAACAGGTGCTCTTGGCTTAAAATATACCATAGGCTTATATCATTTGGACTTGCTTAGATTCAGGACATTGGGGACTATGATTCTAGGAATATGAATTCATAGAAAAAATGGAATCCCTATTTATGAGAATAGGAACTGAATCTTATTAATCTTTGTAACTCCGCACTCCCCAGCACATAGTTAGAGTTTGATAAGCTCAATAATTATTTAAGAATGGAAGAATGTTATTGTGGAAAGAATAAGGTTTTTTAATTATGAGAAAAAATAAGAAGAATGGAATATTATCCTCTAGACTTCAAATTACATTACAAATCAAAAGTGACCAAAACAGCATGGTATTGAGTTAAAAATAGACAAACAGGTCAATGGAAGAGGATTGAGAGACCTGTAATAAAACCACACCTATATGGATTTTAATTTATGACAAGGAGCTAATAACATACAATGATATTGGGGAAATTGGATAATCATATGCAAAAGAATGAAACTAGACCACTATCTCACACCATACACAAAAATTAATTCAGAAGGGATTAAAGACTTGGATGTAAAACAAGAAATCATAAAATATACAGAAGAAAACACTCCATGACATTGATTTCAGGGGTGTCTTTGGTACTGTACTCCAATGGCAAGGGAAACAAAATAAAACAAAACAAACAAATGGGACTACATTAAAGTAAAAATCTTCCATAGAGTGAAAGAAACTACCAACTACCACTAAAGCAAAAAAACACCCTACCGAATGGGAGAAGATATTTTCACATCATATATTTAACAAGAGATTAATATCCAAGATCTACAAATAACTCATACAACTCAAAAAAAAAAAAAAGAAAAAAAATAACCCAATCAAAAAATGGGCAGAATGGCTAAGCAGACACTTCTTCAAAGAAGACTTACAGATGGCCAATACGTACATGAAAAGATGCTCATCATCAGGGAAATGCAAATCAAAACCATAATTATGTACCACCTCATACCTGTGAAAATGGTAATATCAGAATGACCAGAAAGAACAAGTGTTGGTGAGGATATGAAGAAAAAGGAATGCTTGTACACCGTTAGTGTGAACGTAGACTGGTCTTGTCCCTATGACAGATTGGAGGCCTTTCAAAATAATAAACAGATCTATCATATGATCCAGTAATTCTACCTAGGTAGATACTCAAAGAATACTAATTCAAAGGGATGCATGGAAACTTATGTTCATTGCAGCAATTTTTACAATAGCCAAATTATGGAAACAATCTAAATGCCCAGTGACAAGTGAGTAGAATAAGAAGATGGGGTATATCTACTCAATGGAATATTACTCAGCTATTAAAAAAAAGATGAAATTCTGCCATTTGTGACAAAAATGGTTGAAAATGGAGTGATTTTATTACGTAAAATAAGTCAGAAGGAAAAAGACAAACACTGAATGATTTTACTCAAATGTGGAATATATATATATATATATATATATATATATATATATATATATATAAAGGCAAAGGAAAACCAAGACAAAACAAACCCTTGAAATATGACAGCAAAACTAAGGTGATCACAAGGGGAGAGTGTAGGGTGGAAGCAAAGTGGGTAAGGGGTTAAATGGACTATGGTGAAATATTACTGGGGGGGTTAGACCTAAGGAAAAGAGCTCTGGGCTAGCAATCAGAAGACCTGGGCTCTGGCCCCAGCTCAGCCTTGAACAGCCCAGCGACCCTCACCAGTCTAGTTTCCTCATCTGTTAGTGTGATGAGGGCATGGGTTGGCCTAGAGCATATGCTGGTATTATGACATGAATGCATTTCACTGTGACAAGTTCTTCTTTTGCCCTGTATGTTTACAGATAAATAGGGAGCCTGGACCAAACTTGGGAAAATGTTGAGTGGGTAAGCAAGCCTTAGAGCATCTTTCTGTTCTAACATGCTTTATTAGAAAGCACTGATTGAGTTGATAAGACTTGTCCATGATCACTCAGTGGGTCAGTTCTATATGATTTCAAATGACCTTTAGCTTAGAGAACCGTGGAGAGAACTGCTAGATAGCCTGTGGCTTAGGGATGTGAGATTTCAGTTTATTTAGGCTTGCTTGGACTAACTGCGTGAACAATGGCTAAATCACTTCTGGTCAATTTGGTCTCAGATCTTATCCAGCTCAGCCATTCTGTCAGTCAATGACTGATAGCTTCCATTTCTCATTGACTTTTCCAGCTAGAACAAGACTGTTCAAATTCCCTATGAGACACATGAAGGAGACATTCTTTTAAAAATTTGGGGACTGAATCTACTGCAAGGTAGTTTCTAAACAGTGGATTATTTTAACCTTGACGTGCACGTCAGAAAATTCTTTCTTGTTTTCCTTTCTTAATTTCATAATTCTGTAAAATAAATGAAAAGAGACACCTCTTACTGCATGTTTGCTGTGGGTCAGGAATAGGACTAACTTGCATTCAGATGCAGTACCTCATTCAGTCCCTACAACACGGCTAAGAGGCAGGCATTACCGTCAATTTGTAGGTGAAGAAATGGATGCTCAGCGAGAAGTCACCTTTCCGAGGTCACAAAGCTGAAAAGTGGTGGAGTCTGAGGATAAAGCCTTTTCTCTGTGCTATCCTGTATTTGTTAATGATCTCTATATATATAGAGCATTACGTGCTTGACTTTTCTATTTTATTTGCTTAATATTATTTTAATGAATGTTCTTACGCAAATTTTAAAAAT
Organism: Talpa europaea; assembly: GCF_964194135.1. Taxonomy (NCBI): domain Eukaryota; kingdom Metazoa; phylum Chordata; class Mammalia; order Eulipotyphla; family Talpidae; genus Talpa; species Talpa europaea. The sequence goes on along the minus strand of NC_140080.1, from coordinate 38,651,780 downwards.
CTACCTGTGCAAAGGAAGATTCTTTACTGGTATGTCTGTGGCTTGTCACAATCTTAAGCTGCCCAATTGTGTATTTGTACATTCTCTTCACTGGAGTTTTCAAACTCGTCAAAAAGGCAACACCACTCATTCCCTGTTGAATACCTACTATAGATAACATTTATAGGTGAATTAATGTGATGGCTTACTGCTGTATTTCATCTAGGTCTCACAACAATCTAAGGGTCAGTTCCCCTTTTTAGCTCCACCTTTAGGTACTTGAGGCACAGAGTAGGATTTTCCTATGGCACCACAGCTTACAAATGGCAGGGATATGAGAACACAATGTGCTCTATTTCCTTTGACTCTCTGCTGAGAATCCAGTGCCCTCAGGATGAGGTTTGAACTCCATTTAAAGGTATGCTTGGTTAGACTCTGGCAGGGTTGGCTGTGAACCATAGGACCAATGGTTTCTCATACCACTCCCTCTGGGTAGGTGGGTACCAGCTGGGGGCTTTGCTGAGTCAAGTAGCAGGCAGTTGGGGTAGGGGCTGGGATTCTTGACCTGCCTGCTGTGAAGTGACACAGGTGGGATCTCGTTTCTCCTTCACAGTTGTGTCCTGTGTCTGCATGAGGAGGCTGCCCATGGTGGTGTCTGCAGTGGTTTCTTTAAGAGACTAAAAGGGGAGTAGGTGGAGAGGTTGCCATGCTCTGTCATCCTTTTCAGAGCCAAGTGTTGGAAAATGCAGCTTCTAAGGACTGACACTGAGCAGTGCTTTTGGCGCCATCTCCTTAAAGTGGCGATTGGGAAACCGAGCTCCGGTGTCAGCTGGGAAGGTCTGAGCATCCAGGAATAGAACAGGACATTGCAAATGAGCCATGAAAAACAAGCCCATGCCTGGCCCAGCAGCCTGGGCCCAGAGGTGCTCCTGCAGAAATTTGGCAGTGTACTGGTGAAGGACACTGCCTGAGTGAACTGGGGATCTCCAGGGTGGTGGGCACAGTTTGGCTGTTTAACTCCAGGATCTGGAAAACTCAGGTGGGCCAGAAAAGGGTTCAGAAGCATCAGACTCTAGTCCTATTGGCTTCAGTTCAAGATCATGTTTTTTTAATTGGCTGCTTCCTGCTGAAACCAATCCAATATATTGTAGACTTACAGGTTTCTTCATTGTCAGCTCTCTTTGGAACAAATTTGTATTTGTTTGGAAACTCTGTTGTCTCTATTTTCTCGTTCTTGCTCTCTTTTCTCCTCCTCTTCTCTCCCTTCCTCTTCTGTTAAAATACAGCATAGTATTTTAGTCTGCCATAAAAATGATGCCACTTCCTGAAGCCTTTGTCTAAGAGTAATTGAGCTGTGGAATCTACAGAATGAGTTACATTCTGGCTTTACTTTGAATTCTATGTGAACTTGAGAAACTTAAGAAAGAGAAACTGAAACCTAGTTTTCTAATTTGTACAATGGCGCAGTAGTAATAGCTACCGCACAGGATAAAGAGGGAGATAAAATGACGAAATGCATGTAAAGATAATTGGCACAGACACACAACTCATGGTTAATGAATATTACATATACATGGTTACATTTTCCTCCTCCTTTCACTTTTCTTCTTGCGCTTTTCCTTCCCTTCCCTACCACAAGTGGCAGTCAGACTTGAAGGCATATGCCTTTTGTGTAACCCCCTCCTGTGACAGTAGGTAGAAGCTGTGACTTGTCTTCAGCCAAAAGAATATAGCAAAGGTGATGACACGCCATGACTGGTCACTTCTCGTCCTACAAGACATTATGTTCTCTGCTGTGCTGGCTTTGCAGAAGTAGGAGGCCCGGTTAGGAAGACCACACGGCGAGGAGCTGGGGCAGTCTCCAGCAGCTGAGGGCGACCTGCTGTCAGCAGCCAGCAGGAAGACTGACCCTAGTCTACACTCACCAGGAAATGAATTCTCAGAACAACCTCAGTGAACCTGGAAGTAGATCCTTCCTCAGTTGTGTCTCTAGATGAGAGCCCGCCCCTAGCAGACCCCCTAACTGCAGAGGACCCAGCTGATTGTGCCTGGACCTCTGACCCACGGGAACCATGAGATCATAAGTGTGTGCAGTTTTATGCCTTTAAGTTTGTGAGGCTTTGTGACATAACATACAAATATACCTTTTCCAATGATTTCTCTCTTCCTCTCATGACTTTCATAATTGCCACATACATGTTTAAGTAGAAAATGCTGTAGTGGGCCTCCCCTGGTGGTGCAGGCAGTTGAGCACAGCACTGTGAAGCTGTCCGCAGCCTCTGCAGCGCTGGTTCGATCCCCGCCGGCCGGTGAGCATGGGGCAGCAGACCTCTCCTGTTGTGCCCACTGCTCCCCTCAGCAGTGTATTTCGTCAGTCTGCCTGTTCTGTTTCCCGCTCTGTCTCTGGTGAATCCTTTCATCCTCCCACACATCTGGCTTGTACCCCGGTTCTTGTATAAAAATAAATAAATAAATCTTAAAAAAAAAAGAAAATGCAGTAGTACCACATCCACATATTCTCCCTGAAACACTTTGAAAGTGACTATTTTGCTTTAAGGTAAAAAACAAACAAGCTAACAAAGGAAGAACAATTGAGTTGGGCTCAAGTATCCTTGGAGAAAGACTTTGGGAAGTTGCAGTTATTTTTCTGGCAGAATAAAAGTGTCAGCTCTTTCCTACTGTATGGGTCAACAGAGATTTCAGCAAGTTCTCATCCTTTTTAAAAGGGTGATTCTATTTTTGGACACTTTAACAGCTATTACATACATGACCAAAAGTTTGAAAGAATGAAAGAGACACAGAAGCCTTATTTTGGAGAGAAGTTCAATGTTTTCAGATCCATTGTCTCTCTTGGGTGTTATGGAAGATAATGTTGAAAATGCCCAGCCTCTAAGTGGTCACATTACCTTTTTGCTCAGAACTCTTCGGCAGCCTCTCCACTGCTCCCAGGACAGCCTGATCATCAGCTGTTGGTGAGCAGGGAAAGTTTCTAAGCCTAACGACTCACTTTGTAGAGGGAACAAATACGGCTTCTTCCAGCACTCTCAAGTTCAGACACAGTCAAGTAAATAACATCCATAGGTTGTTTTGGGCTGGGTTTCTAACTTCTCCTTTTTTTTTAATTGAGCTACCATTGGTTTACAACATTGTATATGATGGATTTCCTATTTCTTTCAGCAAGAGAAGGTGGTGCCCTGGTGTAAGAAGCAGCCCACTACAAAGGAGACAGGCTAGAGACTTTAGATTTGGAAGGTCTTGGAACAAGTTTCCCATCAATATTCCTTATGACTCAATAATTACTCAAAATTTCACAAAGAAGTTGTTCCCCCTTCTTTTCAACGGCTCTGGGAATAATGTGCTCTTTATGGTAGCCTCTGGCCACGGGATTAGGGGTACTGATGATGTGGCAAAATGAATTGTAATGTACTGTAAATGAAAAGTACACACTGAATTTCAAAGGCTTAGTATGGGAAAAAAGTTAAATATCTCATTAATAAATTTTCATTAATATTTAATGTTGAGTACATGTTGACAACATATTGGATTAAATAAAGTCTTATTAAATTTATTTCACCTTTATTTTTTAAATGTGATTACTAAAATTTTAAAGTTATGTAGCTCATAGAGCAATTAGAGAATAACAGTCTAGGTTTTTTCTATGCATACCTAATCCCACAAACATGCACAGACACATTTGTGAACATCATTGTTAGCAAAGATTTTATAGAGTCATGTAGATTTTTAGTGCGACTTATTTTGGCTTATTTATACTTTTTAGATAATAAAATACTAATTTTTATTATTATATTTAGAGTTACCTCATTTTAAAAAATGACTATAATATTCTGTTGTATAGATAGAATATTTGTTTACTTAAGTACTTTCTGATGGTGTTTGGGTTGTTTCCAGGGTTTTTCTTTTATAAACAATGATGTATATGTATTTCTTTTTTTCAAAATTTTAAAAAAGATTTATTTATGCATACAAGATCTGGGATACAGGCCAGAGATGTGGAGGGTGAGATGATTCACCAGAGACAGAGTGGGGAACAGAACAGGCAGATTGACCAAAGTACACTGCTGAGGGGAGCAGTGTGTGAGTCAGGAGAGGTCTGCTGCACCATGTGGGCTGCTCCCTGGCCAGCCAGGGATCAAATTCATGCTGCAGAGGCTGCGGATTGCTTCATAGGGCAGTGTTTAACCCCTTGCACCACCAGGGAGGCCCCAAGTATATGTATTTCTTTCATAAACAATGATGCACATACACATATATTGGGAAGCACATCATTGG